>NC_134415.1:76751299-78001299 GCF_030867145.1 Opisthocomus hoazin | reverse complement strand
AGAAACATCTGAAGCAAAGTAGCTCAAGCTCTGTGCTTCTCTGGACTTGCCATGAGAAACCTGTGCTTTGTGGTGTATTTCTTTGCCTTTTTACCCAAAACATTTTAGCAAATGAGTTTGGTTTTAGATTGCAGACTGTTTATCTCCTTCAGATGCTGTAAAGATCAGCCCCGTTAGCTCGTTCCATTGAGCGCATTTCTCTACGGTGCTTCCCATTTAAAGTCTGTAGATAACATTTCTTGTGCTGTTTTGCGTGAAAGCCGTAGTAAGTAGATTTCTTTCTTCTGATATGAAAAATTGTCTTGATTCAGACTTCACAGAAATGCAAATTCACACAGGGGTCAATAGTGATGGGTAATAGTATTCATTAACAAACTTCTCAAGACTTTGCCCTCAACAGCTCATCTAAAATAGAAGTACTTGGGATTAGTGACCAAGATTTCGTACCTTCTGCGCTGCGCGTCTCTTAAACGACTAGATCACCCATTGTCCGATTGTACATAAATCACATCCAGAGAGAATGTTGATACTGTTAGATTAGACTGGGTTTGGAGATCCTGCGTTATCTGCTACTATCCTGCTGGGAAATTTGGATGACCCGTTAAATTCTGCTTTCATTTTTCCTCTGCACTTATTAGGGCACTTGGTACTTCCTTGTTGCCCCTAATACTTGTAATACACATTTGTGGGCAGGGAGACATCCGCTGCCAGTGTATGCAATGTGTTGCAGGCAGGAAGTCCTGGGACCATGCCATCAGGCTCTCCTTCCCTGTCCATACCGCCTGGCAGGGCAGAGGGCTCACTCCAGCCATGTAATGTCATTTCCCTTGCTAGTGTCATGCTTATTCCCAGCCTTGAGATGGGGGGTGTGCTCACCCTGCCCTTGCCTCTGCAAACTTCGTGGTGATACTCTGATAATTAATTGTCAGAGCTCTTCTTTTCTTACAAGATGTGACTTTTTTATCTGATGCGTGACACCAAGCTTTAGTGCCAGCTGGACTTCTTCAAAATACCTTTACAATCTTAAGCGTTTTATAAAGAATAAAGATTTGTTTACTAAGTCTTCCCCTCCCCACCTTTTTTAAAGATTAACTCCAGTTATTGGTGCTGGCAGTGTCACAGTGCCATGACAGAGCCCATGAAAGCAGGCAGTGTAGGAGGGGGGAGGCACATGTGTGGCAGGGGCCTAAGGGTCTGCCAAAGCGAGATGGGGCACAGTGGAGCTCCTTGTCTGTCGGTGGCTGGGGGGTCAGGCAACGTCCTGCCAGTGTGGCATGGTGGTAGGTCAAGAGTCGTCATCCACAGAGAAGGAGTAGATGGTTCTGTTCCACACACGCTGTGTTACGCAGGCATAGGGGATAAGATGGCACTGGTCGCCTTGTGCTGTCTCCATAAATCCTGGGTCCCCGTGGCCATGGAGTTGCCGTTTGTGAAATGCCCCGTGTCTGTGCAAAGTGGTTTGGGCACTGAAAGCCTTAGAAAAAAATCACCTCCGCATCACATCACCTGGGAGCAGAAGAGCCCCTCACATGTCTTATTTCAAATTGCATACCTTTGCATATTTATGGTTTCCTTTTGTTTTCTACTAAGAGCACATAAAGGCATTGACAATGCAGAAATAGAAGCTAATTACAGGATCCTTACTCCAGTCATAACATCTTACAAATAAATTAACAAATGTCTCCACGATCCTCTGAGGAAGAGAGGCTTTGTTAATATTACCCTTCGCAGAGAGCCTGATATTGTTTTGGCATGTTTTCCACACGCGAAGGACAGCAATATGCTTACAATCAATACACTTTTCTTTTAGTCAGGGAAAAATGTGATGGGAAAGGAGGAATAGCAGGTGAGAGCCAAACTAAAGTCTTTATGAGGATGCATGCTGTTTCCTTTATAACGTGTGGCATCTGCACGGCTTGGCTGAACGGCAGCCTGCATACCTCCAATCCTTCGGAAGCGGTGGGGGAACCTTCCCTTTGCAGTCTCAGAGGCTCAGGAGCCTCCCCAGCCTAAGCCTGTGCTGACTACCAGTTAGTGAACATAAAGAGATTTGAAAGTGGTTTGTAAAAGTCCCTCTGAGAAAACTTACTGCTCAAAGGACCTCTCTAGCCATCTCAGATCTTTCCAAGGGCTCCACGTTAGCTGTGCGTGCTGGTTCCAGTGAAGATGTCTTGTTAGGATGGTGGCCAGCACATGCTGTTCAAAGGGACAGCACTCTAGGGCCACATGAACCCCTTGGCTGTTTTAATACCATGGAGACAGATTGGTCCCCTAAACAGCCCTAGATTATGGGGGAATCAAAAGTGGTTTAGAGCTTCCTGTCCCAAAAGCCTGAGAACGTCCCAAATGACTGAGAATGAGCTCTGTGGTTTCTGGGTCTGTCTGTGCAGTCTGGTATTAGTCTCCAGGAACTTTCCAAAATCATCCTTGGAAAACAACAAGGAGAGGGTTATAAGGAGGCTGGTGCCAGGCCTTTAACATTCTCAAATTCTACCGGGGAAAAAAAGGAAGTGAAAACCATTTAAACAATGCAGTCTTGCACACAATCTCCACAACTCAGCAGTATATAAAGCTAAATGTTAATAGTGATTTGTTTAGCATACAAAAATTCATCATACGCCTCCATCCTGAACCCAAGGAACGTTCAGCCAAGTGACATGATGAAATTTTGCGTGTACAGTTGCAGTCCTACTCCTTGACATCACTTGAAAACAATGAAAACCTTCATCCATACAAATACTGTGTGAGAGCATGACCTTGCTCGGGGAGAAGTGCAGCAGGATCAGACTTACCCGCTGGTGAACTTGGATAAAGCACATGTGGAAATCCTGGCCTGGAAAGGAGCTCTGGGGCCCCTAAGGTCAGGACCCTTGGTTTGCAGGAAGCCGTGCCATGAATCTCGTCCCAGCTCCATCTTAAAGCTAACTAGGGGGTTTTGTCCTTCCTCCACTCTTGTTTTGGAAACTTTTAAATCTGACAATAAAATTATTATTATTATTATTATTATTGCTCATATTTTCACCCATGTATCTTCATGCAATCCGCGTAAATTCATGATGAAGCAACACATTATGACTCATTTATTCTTCTCTTTATAGACAATCTTAAAATTTCTGTAAATGCAAATGGGAGATAGGTGCCCAACGCAAGTATTATATAAAACGTGGGGTCGAAATATAATGTATCTGGCTTCTAGGCTTACCAGAGTCTTCCAAACCATTCCTTTGCAGGATGAATTTGTATGAATTAGGAATATGATTGGAGGTACCACACTGCTTAGCCTACTTTTGTTTTATGGTTAAACTTGAGAAACATTTCTGTTGTGGTTTTCTGACAAATGCTCTGCCCATGTGTCACATGCGCGTTACCAGAAAGCTTTCCAGACAACAGTATGATGATTCTCCTCTGCAAAATCTGCTTCAGATCTCAGGGTCCCAAGTAACTTTGAATAAAGAAAAGGAGCAGAGGCGTAAGCTGAACAAAAGGTGTGTGCACACAAGTTGAGATCTCAGGAGGAAGAGTGATGAGTGTGCGTAGATTCAGAGCACGTACAGCAGCCCAACTTAGAGATGGAGTCAGCTTCTGGATTTATTGCATGTAACAACATCAAAACACACCCAACCTTAATGCTCTCTCCACTATTTCTTATGACATATTAGAAAGGTCAGTGTAAGCAATAATTTACAAAAGCATTTGAAAGGAAGTCCATTTTGAGAAAAATTTACAGTTTAAAGGACTGATGTTCAAACTTTTCTCTTCAAGACCTTGTTCTTCCATGGCCTCAAGTGGCAATGTCTCAGGCAGGAGTGCTTCCAAGCTCACAGGCTCAAGAGAGGCAACCGCTGACCTGGAAACACTGTCTGGCCGCAGCTATGAGGCAACTCCCTTTCGTATGATTTAGCTGTATTTCAGGGAGGCCTAGAGAGATGCTGTAGGGTTAGGTCCCAGCAGGGCAGTCAGCAGTCAATGACAAGGAGGGAAGAATGTGGCATGCTGCTCCCAGGAGAGCAGCTGGCTCAACATCGCGAGGCTTGGGGTAGGCAGTGCAGCACAGGGGTGTTTGAAGGAACATCAGAGAGGGCAACACTGGGCTGCTGATGGGGTTGTTGTGAGGACTTCCTTCCACAGAAGATATATGGCAGGGCTGGAAGCATTTATGTATTTGCTAGCAAATCTTTGCAATTGTTGCACAATAGTGGGGGAACTATGCTATGACAGGAATTCCTCCAAATGACCAACATATTGCAGTCTGCTTACTCTGTGCAAGGTCTGGAAAATAATTGGTCTTCTGATTTTCTTTCTAGCCTCTCTGCATTTCAACAGTATCACAGCAAGGTTATTTTAAATTTGCAGATGACACCAAGCTGGGTGGTTTGGTTGGCACGCCTGATGGACACAGTGCCATCCAGAGGGACCTGGACAAGCTTGAGAAGTAGGCTTGTGTGAACCTCATGAAGTTCACCAAGGCCAAGTGCAAGGTCTTGCACCTGGGTCGGGGCAATCCCAAGCACAAGTAGAGGCTGGGTGCAGAATGGATTGAGAGAAGCCCAGAGGAGAAGGACTTGGGGGTGCTGGTTGATGAGATGCTCAGCATGACTGTCATTGTGCGCTTGCAGCCCAGAAGGCCAACTGTATCCTGGGCTGCATCAAAAAAAACATGGCCAGCAGGTCAAGGGAGGTGATTCTGCCCCGCTACTCCACTCTGGTGAGACCCCACCTGGAGTACTGCATACAGCTCTGGATCCTTCGGCACAGGAAAGAGACGGACCGGTTGGAGTGGGTCCGGAAGAGGGCCACAAAGATGATCAGAGGGCTGGAGCACCTCTCTTATGAGGACAGGCTGAGAGAGTTGGGGTTGTTCAACCTGGAGAAAAGAAGGCTCCAGGAAGACCTTGTTGTGGCCTGTCAGTACTTAAAGGGGGCTTATAAGAAATATGGGGACAGGGTTTTTAGCAGGGCCTGTTGTGATAGGACAAGGGGTAATGACTTTAAACTAAAAGAGGGTAGATTTAGACTAGAGGCAAGGAAGAAATTTTTTACAATGAGGGTGGTGAAACACTGGAACAGGTTTCCCAGAGAGGTGGTAGATGCCCCATCCCTGGCAACATTTCAGATCAGGTTGGACAGGGCTCTCAGCAACCTGGTCTAGTGGAAGATGTCCCTGCTCATTGCAGGGGGGGGTTGGAACAGATGACCTTTAAAGGTCCCTCTAACTCAAACTGTTCTATGATTCTGTGATTCTATGATTCTATGACTCTATGATTCTATGACCAGAGAGATTTTGGTAGAAAGCAATCTCATACAGAGAACACTCCCTTTACTCATAGTTCCAGATTGCTTCTTCCCAAAATCTGGTCTAGCACACTGCATGCTTTATATAACAAATGCTACTTTAAATGAAAATTATTAGACCAAAATAAAACTTGATAATTTTTTTCAAATTAATTTCTCTTGGGCAGGGAGAGACTCATAGCAAGGAGATTAATGCTGGAAACAGTCCAGCCTTATAGTTTCTAGTTTATACAAATTGGAAATGGATACTTAAGTAGAGGTAGGAAACCTGGGAGATGATCATGCTGAAAAAGGTGTAGGAGAAATAACAGACTCAGGCAAGGATGAACTGGACCTGAAGCTGTAATATGAAGGAGCTTTAAAAAGCTGACCATAAGTTTCAGTTGCAGATGTAAAGCCTAAAAGGCCTAAAAGCATAGAAAATACCAGAAGGAAAAAAATAATTTGTGGGTATTTGAACAGTGTTGCCACTGCAGATGAAGAGAAATTGTTTGGCTACCCCTAGCTGGGGAAAAGAGGCAAAAAAGGAAGACTGCACTTAGGGGTAAGAAAGATCATAGCTACAAAAGAAATATGTAAAGCTGGGTGTCATGGAGAATGTTTTGGCAGAAAGCTGTACAGGGATAGGGTAATCTGTGCAGAAACTGATTAGACCTTAGGTGGCTTCTGGTAGTGATGGGATTGTCCCTTGGTGTGTGACATCTGACAAAGACGAAACATGAGAGAACATGCAAGAAGTTAGCATGGAGATGGGCCAAGACTGTGAGATGAGCTGGTTAGGTATCATGGCTGCCCACCATGAAAATACCTTCCCCTGTCATGTTCCTGCTTGATGTGTCATTTGACACAAGAAAAGAACACGAAGTGAATGGGATAAAATATTGCCAGAAGGATGTGAAAAACTGGAACTAAGACTGAATAAGGAGAAACAGCTGACAAAATATATTGTTGACCACTATGATAAGAAATTCCCTGGACAGGATGTGCCACATGAAGATGTGCAAAATCATCAGGAACCATGGTTCCTATAAAGGAAACAAAACAGGAAACATGTCATGAATCATCAGCAAGCAGGCCCTGGACAGGCTCAATCCTGAATGGAATTAATGATTTACTGGGGATGGGGAGAAGATATTTAAATAACGTTGTAACATCATGACACAAGCTTAGAAAAGACAGACTGAAAATTCAGGCTGATCATGTCTGCTCGGCAGCAACATGTGAGAGAGAGGAGTTAGCTCTGCCAGGGTGTGGGACGCCCCGTTAAATAAACAGTCCCAGACACTAATGAAGAGTATACAGAAACAGATACAAAAAGGCAAGCATGCTTGGAGACTTAAGAAGCCTCGGGATAAGTTGACTGGCACATGGTTAGCAGTGACAATCTCTCTACAGGAAGCTGTTTCATCAGTATCCTACCTAATCCTCAGCTAATTACCCGCTGGTTTGCATCTCTGATTTGTATTAAGGTGTGCTATGTCCATTTATCACTGGCACTGTTTAGCAGAACATGGATATGGGAGATGAAGGCAGCATTGGGTTTTTGCTCAAGATGAGCCAACCCAGTAGTACCCCCTGAGGAGAAAAAAAAAGGCAAAAAAAAAAAAAAAAGGGCAAGAGGACCTGTGTGGCAGAAATCCCACAGGCTGGCACAATTTTCCAGTTCCAATTAAATCAATTGAAAGTGATGAAAGTGAACTGGTGTTTCAAAATAAAGGGTCACACAGCTCTGTTTCTATCCCTTTCTCCAAACTTCTGAAGATCTCTCAATTTTCATCTCTAGCTGAATAGTCCTTATACAGTGATTCTTTACATCTGATGAAATACAGGATAATTCAGTTAGCTGTTGCTTTTCGTTATGAGTCACCTTATAATAAGGTGGAGAACAAACCCTGCCTTACCTGCTAGCTAGCTCCTTCCTTTATTATAGCAGTGACCTCTAGTGTACAGCTCTCAGTATCCAGACCTTGCACTTCCATCTTACAGAGCAAGGCTATTTTCCATCTCATGGGAAGGAAGTAGCCTTAGAAAGTGACCTTTCTGTTTATTTTGGATTCCTTTCCAAGAAAATAAAAGATGTTCCCTTGACAGTTGATAGGAGAGCAACTGCAGGGTGTTGGATCTGTGGCTGCCCAGCCCTTGTGCTCTAAAGCATTTTCATTTTGGTGTGGCTCAGGGAGAAATTTTGCAGCCTGTAGCACTGCCTGCACTGTTATTTTATATTTTGACAAGGTAGTTTACCTGCACATGAATAAATCTTTGTTAGAAAGCTAAATCTCAGGTGCATTTTAGTTCAGGACACACTAATCTAGTGCCTAGTAGGTAAAGTCAGCTGGGATTTCTTGAAATGAAATGTGCTAATTACTTGTAAGATGAGTTATGTTTAATTTGTTTCTGCTGTAGAAATTCCAGGGGAATCACTAGGAGACACAGTAATAATCCTTCTCTAGCTCTGAGCTCTGTCTTTGATGGAGGCCAGCACAGGATGTTTCACCACTTGTATTCCTGTAGGAATATCGTGCATTTCATGCTGTGATGCTTTTTCTTGACACCACCTTTCTGGTCAGTGAGGGTAGAGGTTGTCCTGTCTGGCTGTAGCTGCCTGAAGGGAGGCCTCTCAGTGCAGAGGGGTAGGGTGGTCACTTGGGGAGATCAAAGAGATGACCCTGAGGACTCCCTCCATGGGCCGCTGAGGGCTCCCAGAGAAATGGATCTTCACCGGGATCATTCAGAAGACCTACAGCCACCTCATCCTTATCCCCCCTGCAAACAGCACTCGATGGTGCTTGGAGAGGAGAGCGCCAGTGGCACGTGAGGGGCACCAGGGATCTCTCCAGTTCTCTCTCTTAGCCTCAGAGGGGCTGGGATACAGGTCCAGGGCCACAGGAATGGGCATGTAGCCACGGGGTTTTCATGCCCACAAAGCCAGCCCAGGATTTGCCCATAACAGAGTGAGTGCCATCATCCAGGGTGTGATGGTGTATCACATCTTGTGCTGATACGTCAGCACAGGACACCTCTGACCTCCCACAACCCAATTTCTCTGACTGCATTTTCATATTCAAGGGCTATTGATAACTGCCAATACTAATTGAGCTTAAGGACGTAAATGACCACGTCAGGAAAACAATTCTTCTTGGAAACATGATTGTGTTTCAGTCTGTCCATCTTGACAGCTATTTCCATTCAGTAGTCACAGATGTTTCAATATAATTGATAAAAAGAAACCATAATCCAAGTGATGAGGAGGTGAGTGGTGGCTGGTAGGGTCTGTTCACTGTTACAAATAAGCTAGCCTCGTCTGTAAACTGCTTTCTAGTTTGTGAAGTTACAGAAATTCATGGAGGAAGGGGTCAGGAGCTTGCAGGAAAGTGAAGAAAACACATTTCAATACAGTTGGCTTCCTGCTGCAAAACACCCAGCCTTACTGCTGAAGTGTTCCAAAAATAGACAAGCTTTCTCATTAGCCTTATGAGCATTTAAATAGGAGAGGGATCGTTACCCAAATTGTATCCCTTAAAAGGGGCTTTCACACTGGGGTAAACTTAAAAAAGAACATTTATGCAAAAAGCAATTTTCTTTGCCTGCAATCTTCTGTATTCCCCTAACTCTCATTGGAATAAAAAACTTCCTCCCTCTCCAGCCTGATTCTCCTTTTTTCTTAATCCAGCTGTGAAATCATAAAGCTCAGTGTTTATGACAATAGTTTGCTACCATGGAAACAGTTATGTCGTCATAAATTTAGCCTTATGATATGACCTCCTTGGCTGCAGGAACAAGTCAGAAAGGAAGATATGTTAGAAACGAGACCTTATTTGACAAGAAATGTCTATTTTAAATCCTTTTGCATAGTACACTCTGCAGCTTTTTAATAAGAGAACCTTTGATACGAACTGTGTGCCTAATTACATACTGCTTTATTATGCCACTTGAATTGCTTTGCATGTCACCTTTGAATGCGAGCTCTCTTTTTATTGTTGAACATTTTGAATTCCCAGCATCCTAACACAGCGCTGCGATGATTTCTACAACTTCAGAACATTGCCCTTCTGCGCAGTTTACTGTGCCCTGTGGTTTTGCTTGTTTTCTTCTTTTCAAACTGAACAAGATTTTTCAAAAAGGAAAAGAAAAATCTATTATTGTGTAGATGTTGGAGTGAATCTTTTGGGATTCTGGGACACCTCCTGCCGCACACTGTATGTGCGGCCCTCTCATTATCACTGTATAGAGGAAGGGTCTTTTGTGCATTATTATAGCCAGACATTTAAAATCTGATGGGCATCTGTCATGCCTCACCGCAGTATCCTCAGCCTCCAAGTGAGATAACCTACACACGCACACAGGCGTGTGTGGTTTCTAATGTGAAAGGTGCTGTCTAAATATAAAAACTAAACAGCAAAGGGCCTGATGAAAGACAAGAGCAGCATGACCCTCACTACACAGAAGCAGACATAAAATTTGGCAGCCGAAGCCATATACAATCTAGTCCTCCTGTGTCCTTGCTCACTGAGCCCGTAAGATGCTTCCCTGCAGACTTCTTGCTTTCCAATGAATGAAGCCATCTGCTTTTGTCATGCAAGCCCGGTGGCTGCGGGTAGCTGTGGGGCATTGAGGGGCTCCAAGGGGCTTCCCCCTCCCCAGCCTCTGCAGAAGGGAGCTGTGGGAGGAGGCTACTGCATGGCATAACCTTCCCTCTGAATAAACGAAAAAAAAAACCTTTCATAAAACCCAAATTACAAAAAAGTTAAGGCCTGAAGTTAGGAAAAGGGTTACAAATTTCTCCTCAGCATTTCGAAACAGCAACCCGCCATTTCTGCACGAGATAGCGTTCAGCTCCGACGTGGGGGCAGAGGGGCCCACTGAAGGTGTCACGTTGTGGGAAGGTCCCTCTGCTCCTCTCTGTGCCAGCTGATGTTTCGCTTTGGATCTTCACTCAAAAGAAGTTCACATTATTTTCAGCATAATACCTGTGATACAAACCAAGGAAAAATTAAAGCCTCTGTAAGCAAGATGAGTAACATTTTAAAGTGCCTATAGTTATCAGCAAGTAAATCCCGCTGAGGATAGCTGAGTTGGAAATCCTCGTTAATGTAATTACACCGAATGCTATGTGGGAAGCATTATCAGAGGGGTGACAGACACGGCTTGGGTGGGTAGAAGGGGAAGGGGGCTTTGCGTGCCGGGTTAGGGGCACTGGCACCCTGCAGCTGGAGGAGCCGGTAGGGCTGCACTGCTTCCGCAGGGAGCACAGACCTGCCAGGACCACACAGCATGTCCCATCTATTTCCACCAATTACGGCATTTCTCCACATTTTCTTAAAAGCACGTATAATTTTATCCTTGCTTTCTCTTCTTGTCCCCTGCTTGTTATTTTGTCTTCAATAAATGGAGCGGGCGGTGGTCTGTGCCATTGTAGAAATACTCTTCTACACCTCACTGACCTCTTTGGACACCTGACCTCTTTGGACATCTTCCTACCCATCTTGAACACGCTCAGTTTCACCTTCTTCAGTTGTCAGACCTTTTTAAACTTTTTGTCTTTTTTTCATTTCTCTCTTTGGATTTTCTCGAACATTTTTCTTGTCAGTTCTGACAGGAGGTTGCCCCCAGATAAATGCTGTGTTCACACCAAGACCTACCTGTGGCAGTCTAGCTCAGGAAAATGCCCCACTTGTTTTACATGTGAGTAATATTTCTGCTTGGGATGCACTTGCCTTTGTGTCAGTGCTGCCTGATCCTGCAGGTCACAGCCCAGGATCTGCTTTCCTAGGCTGGGCTATGATCTGCAGAAGCAACACCTCTACCTTCTGTGTTAATGCATTTGATGTTTCCCTTAGGAAAAATCTGAGTTTCGTTGCACTCTATTTTTGCAATTTGTCTAGCTCAGTCTATTTTAAGTCTCTCCTCCAAATCACTCCTGAATTTTCTATCAATCATCCACAAACTCTACTGTATACATTTTCACACGGTACTTTCATACCGTGTGAAAGTATCAAGTAAAGATGAACTTGAGGTGAACTTGAGATGAACTTGAGAAGATGAACTTTTATAAGATCCATCGAGGCCCATCTCATCATCTTCACCCCTTGCAGCACTGACTGGACAATGAAAGTTGTCCTCTCTGGTGATTGCAAAGGAATGTTTACCTCAAGAAGGTCTCTTAGCCCTAAACAGCCTTCACGTGTCAGACTGCCCCAGTGTCCTCTGTGCTTAAGTTCTACAGAGCCACTGGAGTATTCCCACACCCCTCCCTCAGCCTTGCACCCATTTCAGGGTGTCTTGTCAGCTGCTGCGTCCTCCTTTTAGTGTGCTGCTTTTTTCTCCTCCGGTGCTAAGCAAAACACGCAGGGCTCAGTCCTTCTAGTTGCTGGCTGTGGCTTGCAAAATGCAGATGTACAGTAAATGACGAGCCTTGCGAGGGGCATTGAAAGGAAGCAGTGGTGGGAAGCATTTCAGTTTAAGGAGAAATAACGTGGGTGTGGTGCAGTACTGAAAGAAAACTGGATAGAAAATGAAACTGGGGAGTGAAAACCTACTTTTAACAGGGCTTTGAAAATCTGGCTGTGGCCAGGCCCTGTCTGAAATGATTTAGGACCATAACTATTTCTTGGGGCTTGCGTTTTCCATAAGGGAGAACATCTGATAGCAGAGCAAGAGGTTTGTTCTTTCTGAGTACATCCAGAGAAAGCCTTACTGTTCTTACGGGAGAAAACAGAGGACACTTGCTGCCCTGCACATAGCACAGATGTCTGGCTATTCTCCATGCCATGCGAGATCTTCTGGGCATGCAGGGAAAATGAGAACTCCGATGGTGAGAGATGCATTCCTTTGCAGTAGAGAAGAGACAGCATCTCACCCAGGCAGACATTGTATTTGATGAAGAACTGCCAGGAGAGAGATTATGTATAAAGAGGTGGTGCGTGCAATTACCACATCCACTGAGTTTATCACAGAAATATACATTTTTGTTTCTATAGTCAGGATTCTTTGTTCTTGTTTTTTAGATTGATCTGTTCACTCTGAAAAACAGAATAAAATAGAAAGCCTGCTTACTGTGGAGCATTATGAGCCTGGGAGAGGAGCTGGGCAGGAGCTGAGTGAAACTTGTACCATGGCAGCCAGAAAACATAAACACAGAGAGCAATGGATATCACTATGCCCACTGGCCCTCTGCTTCACCACAAGCAAGCTAAACTTTCTCTTGAAATGCCTCACTTGTTCAACCTCCCTGATGTGGAAAGAGCCTGTCCTACAACCAGCTGAAGGTGAAGGACTGTCAGGCTCATCTTTATGCCAAGTCTTGATCACGTTTAGCTATGTATTTCCCTGCTCCTACTACCAACTTTTGCATAAGTAATCTAAACAAATGCATTTTACCACCTTCTGTTTAATGAAATGCAAGTTGCACAAGTAGCAGTATCTGTGCAGAACCTCTGCTTTCCATTTTGTAGTCCTTCTTGGAGAGTATAGGTTAAGAAGCCTGTAGAGTTGACCAAAATGAAATAATTTTGTGTATGGGATGGAAAAAAAAAGTCTTTATGCTAATACATCAGCCATCTATCAGTAAGAGTTAAAATAGGTGGTTGTCTGAAAATAAAAGGGGGTGTAGCTGTGTTTGGTGGACAGTTTGACAGACATTTTCACTTACTAGAAATCAATGAGAAGCTGGTAGACAAGATTTGCTGGTCGCTAATGCACCAATTAAACTTTCTTCTGCCTTTTTCTTATGGTATAAAACAGATGAAGCCTTGGGTGTCACCCTCCCGGAATATGATATCAGTGTTGTAGAAAAATCTACAATTCTCTGTAACAAAGGGTTATCAGCAAGTTTTATGAAGTGGCAAGTAGCCAGTTGAGTAATTTACTTATTAACATAGTTTGGTCCATTGCAATCTAAGATCTTGGCAATCTAAGATCTTGGCAGTCACTGTTTGACTAAGATACTGCAACAGGATGAGAAACAGCAGCAAAAAGCAAATTTAAGACTAAGGAGAGAAAAACCCAAGGAAATAAATTATCCTATTGTTAGGTTTTATCTTTGGGTGAGGTGTTCCTGCTTTGGTGTGTTTAACTTCTAGCGCTCCACTAGGACCATGGCCCCAGTGTCCCAGCATTTGGGAAAAAGCCAGAGGACAGCACGGGATTTACACACTCAAACCATGACATTTCAAATGGCTATTCTGACCTGGCCTTCGTGAGAGTGCTCACAGGAGGGAAAGCTGCACCGTGCTAATGCAGATCTCTGTGCAGTTCCAGGGTGGGGGTCCCTGGGAGCTGCGAGGGTTGTTGGGGACTGCCTGTGCTGCTTGCATGTGACCTCACACCGCTGGTGCCTACTGCTGCCCTGGGCATCCCATGCTTCCCTTCCAGCTGAAAGACAGGAGCAGACTTCTTGCTTGTGAGGCATCTGACCTGCCTAGACCCCTGCTTTCTGAAGATACCAACTGCACCCAAAAAGAGTTATTTTCCACTGAGGACAAAGGGACGGTGGATATCCTAGGCGTGCATTTGGAGCGGACATCTGCCTCGTTTTCAAATGAAGACCTGCGAAAAAAAAAAAACAAACCCTACGGACAGCTGCATCTGGTCTGAAAAATTACAGCCCCGAGCCTTCCCAGTGGAGGACCCAAGCCCCAGCAAGCAGGAGTTGCTGGTCGCTGTGATACACGCAGATAAAACCGCATGGCAGGGCCAGGGGAAATGATTCAGCAGCAGCTCCTGTGGGTCACCCCTGCCCTGCAGACACCAGCCGAGCATTTAGCTTCAAACCATCCCTCCCCAATTACCAGACACTTAGCAGCTGTGCAGCATTGCTGGGGCCATCACGAAGCCTTGGAGGAATTTTGTCCTCAGACTGCGGGGCAGCAGCCAGCCACACTCAGCTGCGTGCTGGCGAGCTGGCTGTGGCAAGCTGGCTGGCAAAGGCTGTGCCTGCAATGGCCCATGCTGCTCCCAGATGGTAGATGACCCTCCAAAACACAGCAGACCTCGCCCTGCAGTGCTTCAGGGGGCCATTTCCACTGAGGCACAGCCTTCGAGCCTGCTTTCTGTCCTCTCAAGTGACTCCGCTGCTGGCACCGCAGGTATCTGCGCCCAGGTGACAGGCACCCAGCACCGCTGCTGACTCTCTGGGAGGAGCCTAGCCTCTTGAAGGAACATTTTCAAGAGCTTCTCTAAGCAGTTTCTTCATAGGGATGTCAAGGGCAGATGGTGACGTCCCTGGGGCCAGGCTCTTGCTTCCCTCTACAGAGCCTCAGCTCGCAGAGGGACCGGCTGCAGGTGGAGGCGGCTGCTGGTCCCAGCCTCCAGGGACCTGGACTGCTCTCACTGGCCTCATCAGGGTTTGGACAGCCCTGAGGTCACTTGCTTTTACGCTAAGGGTGATGGGAGGGTCTGGTTTGCCCTGCAGCAAGGGAAAGGTAAGCGTAGGCTGAAAGCCGAGTGCTGAGGATGGCCAGATAAGAGCAGCAGCGTCCAGTTTTCACACAGGCTACTGAGTACGAGATTTTCAATCTGGACAGAGAAACTTCACATAGTAGAAGTGCAACCTTCCTGACAGCCCTTGGCACTTTCTGCCTCTGGAGAGAGACGGTGAATTTGGCCTTGAAGCTGTAGAGGGGGACCCAGCTACCAGCCAGTGTAATTACTGTTTACATTTGTGATAGCATCCTTATTTCTGCTTTTCTTTTTTTTTTTTTTTTCCTTTTTTTTTTCTTTCTCCTCTTTGTTCACCTGAATAATAGCTACTAACAGGGTAGATATACTGTGCAACACATCCATAGTAGTGCTGTCTATATGTATACACAGAGCAATCTTCTATTTCTGGTAAGGTTAGCCTCCCTTTGAAATGCACCTTTTACTGCTAACAGCTAGTTTTGAGCTGTGCCTGAAACCCGTGACACTGAAATGCCCTTCCCTCCCTCTGCACGCGCAGAATCTGACAAGCGGACGAACAGCAGAAGCAGCCGCATTGCTGATAATCCGATGTAAATCCAGGCGGGAGAAGGAGCCTCTCGAGTTGAAGTGTATTCCTTATCTCCACATCCCTGTGACTCAGGTTTCCACGATCCCTGAACGTCTGAAATCGCTCACATTCAGTAGGGAAGCATTGCCCTTATGGCTGCCGCTGTATAAAACGTCCTGAGTTTGGGAAGGAGCGTGCTCCTGCCAGGGTCGTACTAAAGCCACTGTGCACGTACTGCCGTGGCCCCGAGTGGCAGATGCCTCTCAGGTGAGTGCTGTTACAGCACTCTTTGTTTATTTCACCTTCATCTTCTTTACCAGGGGAGAATCGTGTCCCTGTTTGTCAGCTGCTGGCTGGTAAAATGGAGCTGTTCTGGTCTTTAACCTTTTAGCAGGGTTCATTTCTGGGACCATTTCGGTATGTGTGCATGCAGTCCATGCACAGTGCTCCTGACAACTCTCCCAGCAAAGCCTTGCAGACAGTGCTGCAATACTGCTCATTTTCTACAAAGACAAAAGCTCTGACTGGAGCAACTGCCACTGCACCATCAGGAGAGCTTCAACTGAGAAGTACCAGGGCGTCTCGACGCTGTTAAGGTGGATAGCTACCAAGCATCAGGCTGGAGAAATGCAATCTCCTCCAGTCCCCAAGGGAATGTTTACCCTCAAAGACATTTTTCCTAAGCAAATATTCAAGTAAACCATCAGGGAATTCTTCTAAATTCACATTTGGGCACCAGCGGGGACAGGCACTGCAGCTACGCTAAGGGAGTTACTGCCTGGATGTCGACAAAATGCAAACTAGCGGAGGCAGCTGCTGCGGTCGCCCAGAGTCACCACTGCCCAGACTTCAGGTCCCCGGGGTCAGCCTGGCTTGTAGGCTGGTCGTACGCAGCTTTCCAGTCAGCCAGTAGTGGTAGTGGTGTACTGGAGGTAGGAAACATTGGGAGGATTCAGCTCATCAGAAATAATATCTTGAGGGGAAGGGAGGAGATGGAGACGTGCTGTAGAACTTCATTGTCTAAAATTGGGTTTTCCCTTAGGTCTAAGTAAAAATAAATTAGCTAATAGTATATTCAATTAATTTTGTCAAATTTGAGCAATTCTTTTAATTAGGAGGGAAGAACTTAATCTCACAGAAAACAGACAAGTTCCAAAGGCTGGCACAAGAGTATGCCACCAGAGTATGTCCCTATGAGTTGCGGTGAGATGAGGAACACACAGACTTGCACAGAAAATATAATTACATGGAAGTATCAGAGACGGCAGTGCAACGTGAGCTATTTAACCTTGAGGAAGTGGCATGTGCTGTTGGGAGGACAGGTATTGTGGAGCTTTTCAATTCTTTTAGTGAAAGTGATTGGCAAGCTAGGGTATATGATAAAATCAGAAATTCATTTTATTGCTAAGGCTAGGCACATTAATTGAGTGTCCTTACACACATCCTGGTGAGTGGAAAAGGAACAGCAGCTTTCACGGTCACGTTTCTGAAAAGCATATTTGTCTGTAGCTTAGCAAATGCTGCAAGATATTTATTTACCAAACTGGAGGCAGCAGGAGGGGAGAGACCTGGTGTGATCATGACTTTATTGAAGTTACAGGGCAATGGCACCAGTTGCAGATGGAGATGTCAGGGCACATAAAGGCATCGAGATGGTTGTGTCTTTTGCCTCCTTCCCAGTGCTCACCAGTGTGAAAGACCTTATGGTGACAGACACACAAACTTTACAGCTTTAAAAATGCCTATGTCGGGTCACTTTTAATGCCTAGAACCATATATTCATATATGCTCAGACTTTAGAGATGAGGGTGCTGATTTCTGATTTCTAGCTACTCCTCTCTGCTGTCTTACTGACAGTGCAAAACCAGACAAAATAAAGATGTAATAACATTTTTTGCTGCTTCCCATTACTTATTAAGGCAACTGTTAACCCACTGGCAGTAAACTACATAATTGTATTATTCCTTTAACCAGGTTAACAGAACTGTGTATGGAATTGCAAACGAGGAAGTCTGACAAAAGTCTTTTTTCCTATTTTGCAAAGTCATTTTTCCTGTACTATGTGTTTTATTTCCATTTTCTGTTTGTCCAGTTGCACAATAAAAGAAGCCAATTTAGCATTTACTCCACTCCAAGTTATTCAGGGATCTGAACTAGGCAATATACTGAAGACAGGAATCAGTTTCCCAGCTGAATCCAGCTGACAGAAAATTTAATCTTTCTGAAAGCTCCCTGACATAGTCAAATTCTGAAGTGCTAGGGATATAAATACTCTAAGTACCTCAGGTACTACACTAATAAGAAAAAAGAAAAAGAAAAACAGGAAGAAAATAAAGAAAAAGTTAAAAAGGAAATCCAGTACTCGGTTCTTCAGGAGTTTCCATAAAAGCAACCAGAGAGCATTTCTGCGGATTTTGAAACCACCTTTCTCTGCAGGCTTATATGACAAATCATGTGTGGTGCCAAGTCCAGAAAATTATCGGGAGTCTTGTGATCTTTGGTGTTTTTTCCTTAAAGTCTCAATCTGTGTGACTAAACAATTCCTTGACAAGCTTGGCTTTCATTTTTGGAAAATGTTTGTAGCCCTTTGGCTGCAGAGCCGACTTCAGGGACCAGAAGTCTAGAGACTGAGTAAACAGAAAAATAATTAAAAAGTGTTCATTTTTTTTTAATCATGTGCTTTTCAAAACAGCTTTGTGAGTTTTGAGGTTTGTGGCGTGATTGTTGGGCGTGTTAACTTGGCAGTATCGATTCATGTTTGGGAGGACGCCGCTCTTCCTCCCCTGTACACCAACGTGGGGCTGCTCCTCCTGCTGTGGATGAGTTATGGGCACTCAGGTGATGCTCCAAGGAGTCACGACTCTGTGGGCCAAACCTGTAGCTTTTCCAGGTAAATTGTGGAGTTTTGCTGTCCTTCCGTGGCAGAGAGCTGGTGTCCTGCTACCCTGCGTGAAAAGGTGGGTCGGGGCATCTAACCTGGCAGCATTTTGAGCACAGGTCACCCCTTGGCCCAGCATGGTCACACACTGAATTTTGGCCAATTTTCCAAATGAAAGAAATTTGGCTTTTTTTTTACTGTGTACTTTCCTGCAACATTTTCCTGTTTGGAGTGACTCCCGCCATGCAGACACCTTTGCCGCCCGGCCCTTGGAGTTAGGGATGATAGAGGGCCCTCCCCAAAACATCTGCAGGGATAAGCAGGAACAAATGCCAGAGCCACCTCAGGTCTGAGAGAAATCCGGGGGTCTGGGTTTTCCTGGGGCTGGTGGGTAGGCACGGAGGAGAGGGCGGAGGGAGAAAAGGCAGAAAACATGGATAGGTGTTATAAATATACCACAAAACGTCTCCTAAGGCTCAAAACTTTTTTGCTTTTGAAACCACAGCGATGGTCACTTTAGAGACACCTCTGTAGCTTCAGCGGCATGTTACAGCTGCATTTAAATTATATGTATTTCTATACTTAGCTAATTAATTCATCATTGTCTACATCTTTTCCCAGGTTGCCACTGGTCAGACGAACAGCCTGTTTTACTAAACTATTTCCACTCTGAAAAGCATCCATTCATTATTAATATTTCTGTCTCACAACAAATTTGGAGCTTACACCTTCTTCTTTGGTTACTCAGCTTCCGAACATGTCTCTGGGGCAAATATCATCAATAATTCCCTGCTTCCCTCTGACAGTACAAAGTAAGCTGCTGAACCAAGGGCAGCACGTACCCTGCTTCTGGGACTTGCCCACTGGCACTGCCCGAAGCCCTGCATCGCGCCGTGGGCACCCTCCGTGTCGCCAGCCCACCACCTCCTGCCTGTCCCAGACCCGCCTCGGCTCTCCCCAGGCTCTGTGCCTTTTCCTAGCCTGAGGCACATATAGCCCAGCTGTAGGCTGGCGGAGACAGGCAGAGAGAGGGCAACCCATCACCCGGCGTAACAGCCTCTGAGCAGGCGCTCTCCCATCCATTACCCTTGTAAAAAGCACGTTTTCGCCCTCCATGCTTGGCAGCGTGAACCGACAGTTGCGTGGGCAGTAGCTGAATAGCTTTTCCCTAGGAACAAAGTGTTCAAAAAAAGGTTTCCTCCGCCGCAGGGAGGGCAGGAGTGCACTGTCCGTGTCAGCCGTCCTGTCCTGCTTGGTTAGGCGAGGCAAGCAGCGGTCTGCCTGCAAATCCTACGGCAAACATCCCCGGCCAAGCCACGTTGATGCTGCCTGTGTGATGCGCAACCAGACCTCATGGTGCAACGGGAAAAGCGTCCCTCTGGGAGTTTTGACTACCGAGTCACGATGCTTCAGGGTGGGATGGGCAGTGTTCACCCAGGTGCCCCGGTGCTGCCTTTCCCTCTCTGGCTTGCCGATGCTCAATGTGCAGCACCGCGCACTGCAGAGTCACGTCTGGAAAAGTCTCTTTGCAGTAGACCTAATGGGGACCGAGAATTGGGGTCATGGCCCCCCCTTATCATGACCCCAATTCTCGGTCTCCATTAGGTGACACTGGAGCTGTGGTTGCTATAAAAAGAATTCTTTGGTGGTTGCCTCTCAGAGCTGCAGCTGTCCAAGAATATCACAACAAAGCCACTTTCACGTTTGCTGTGGTTTTTTCCTGATTATCAGCATTTAGTCTCCTCCACAGCGCTCTCTTTGGCATTAGAGAATGGCATTAATAAACCAAGCAGTGAGAAATGCTGGAGCTGCTGGACTTGCTGCCCCATTGTGGGGCAGTGACTCTCTCCTGTCCCCCATTAGACATCCCACCTTCTGCAGAAATAACAGTTCTGCAATGTGTAAGATCTTGGCAGGACACAAAGGAGACTGTGAAACATCCCCTCTTCCTCCTAATACTAAATTCAGCCCAAATTCCCCTCCTGCTCCCCTGCGAAGAAGAGCAATGATGTTTCACAGTGCTGCCACCCACACTTTAACCAGACAAAACAGCCAGCCTCAGGAGCATGGGCTTTTAGAGTCTCCCACCTGTCTCACCAAGGCAGCTGCCTAGAAGAGCCTGGACAAAACCAGGAGACAGTGGTAATGACAGTCCAGTCAAAGCCCTGACCTCCATGTGGTCATGGCCAGTGGAGAGCCAGCACTGCACAGCCTCCCTTGCTGCTGGGCCCGCAGGCACCCGCATGGGGCTGGTTCATTGCCTCTCCCTCTTTTCTTTTACTGACTCTGTGTTTCAGTCATTTTCCAGCCCACCAAAAAAAAAACCCCAATAACTAGAGACAAAAGAAAACCCCTGACTTTTTCTTTCCTCCCCCAGTTTCAAGGAATACTGGTTTACCTGAAAACCAGTAACAGAGTAATTCTGAAAAATCAAGCTGAGGCTCGCTGGGGTGACGATGGGGACAGAGGCAGTCAGGCCATCCCACAGGGCACTTCTGTTTGCATGGCAAGGCTTTGGTAGCGAGCGGGCTACATGAGTGGCTTCTGTGAGAAGCTGCTGGAAGCTTCCCCCATGTCTGACAGACCCAATGCCAGCTGGCTCCAAGACGGACCCGTTGCTGGCCAAGGCCGAGCCCATCAGCAGTGGTGGAAGCACCTCTGTGATAACATATTTAAGAAGGGAAAGAAAAAAACTGCTGTGCAACAGCAGCCCGAGAGAGGAGTAAGAATATGTGAGAGCAACAACTCTGCAGACACCAAGGTCAGTGAAGGAGGAGGTGGAAGAGGTGCTCCAGGCACCGGAGCAGAGGTTCCTCTGCAGCCCATGGAGAAGACCATGGTGAGGCAGGCTGTGCCCCTGCAGCCCATGGAGGTTGACGGTGAGGCAGATATCTACGATGGAGGACCCCGTGTTGGAGCAGGTGGATGTGCCTGAAGCAGGCTGTGACCCCATGGAGACCCCATACTGGAGCGGGCTCCTGCCAGGACCTGCGGACCTGTGGAGACAGGAGCCCGTGCCAGAGCAGGTTTGCTGGCAGGGCTTGTGATCCCGTGGGTGACCCATGCTGGAGCAGCCTGTTCCTGAAGGACTGCACCCCGTGGGAAGGACCCGCACTGGGGCAGTTCGTGAAGAGCTGCAGCCCGTGGGAAGGACTTACATTAGAGAAGTCTGTGGAGAACTGTCTCCCGTGAGAGGGACCTCACACTGGAGCAGGGGAAGAGTGTGAGAAGGAAGGATCGACAGAGACAACGTGTGATGAACTGACTGCAATCCCCATTCCCCGTTCCCCTGTGCTGCTCAGGGGGAGGATATCAGGAGTGAAGCTGAACCTAAGAATAAGGGAGGGGTGAGGGGAAATTGTTTTATTTGTTTTATTTCTCATTACCCTAATTAATTTCCCCAAGTCAAGTCTGTTTTGCCCGTGATGGTAATTGCTGAGTGATCTCCATGTCATTGTCTCGACCCGTGAACCTTTAATCATATTTTTCTCCCCATGTCCTGCTCAGGAGTGGGAGTGATAGAGCGGTTTGCTGGGTACCTGGTGTCCAGCCAGGGTCAACACACCACAGGCTGCTTGGAAGCAGCTAGCCTTGGCTGTAGAAAACCTGTAGGACCTTTTTGTTATGTTATTGTTTTTCCAAAAAATGCCGTGTTGCTTTGACCACCTAAGCGATGGTTGTCCAGATGACTGGCTATGAGTTTCCCTGATGCAAGCACACAGGCTGCGAACAGGACCACTTCACTGAGTAGTTTCAAATTACTGATGTGTCCCAATTAAAAGGAGGGGGAAAAGACCAAGAACAGGGAAAATATGACCCGGACACCTTTCTTTTCCTTCCCTCTCCCTTTTAAGGAAAGAGAGAATTTCTTAAAGGAAAACCCAAGGCACTTGGAAAAAAGTTGCAGCTTAGGTGGCCTCCCATTTACTGTGCAGCCGATGTGAATGGTCCTTGCTGGGAACAAGGAATGGCTCGTAGGAATCAGTGGTTGGGGGACCCTGGGCCAGAGGGAGGCCCTTGCCCAGCACAGGGTTGTTCCCTGGGACTCATCCTGGCAGGATCTTATTTCATCAGAGGTCAGATGTGAGCTGAAGCACAATGAGAAGATAAACAGGCTGATGGAGTAACACTCACCACAAGAAAACAAGGAAGAAAATATAGAAGAAGATGCAACAGGTCTTGTAGCCTGTGGAAGAGAAGGTGAATGGGAGAATTCCTAATGGCCTACAAATAAATGCATTCAGAGCGCAGTCAGTATGTCAATATTGAGAAGGAGGAAGACAGTCAAGTGGCTGAACTTCAGATTCAGGCAGGCTGAGGATATATGTTGCACTTGTTTACCCAGGGGAAGAGAATTCCTCAAATCTAGACTGAGTACTCTACAGACAGAAATGCTGTAGGTCAACGGGAGCCTTCTGCACTCAGCTCTGGAGCTGTCTGGCTCAAAATAAAGCTCTAGGTGAAGTTGGATATGAGGATGTAGAAGTCTCAGAGATTTTAAATTGTGGCTCAAGCTTTGGGGCTTAAATCAGGAGGGATTCCCTGGTTCCTTTCCTGGGTTCATCATTGCACATCTGGACATGTACTTCACAGAATCACAGAATCACAGAATGGTAGTGGTTGGAAGGGACCTCTGTGGGTCATCTAGTCCAACCACCCTGCCGAACCAGGGTCACCTACAGCAGGCTGCACAGGACCTTGTCCAGGCGGGTCTTGAATATCTCCAGAGAGGGAGACTCCACAACCTCCCTGGGCAGCCTGGTGCAGTGCTCCGTCACCCTCAGAGGGTAGAAGTTTTTCCTCATGTTCAGATGGAACTTCCTATGCTTCGATTTGTGCCTGTTGCCCCTTGTCCTGTTGCTGGGCACCGCTGAAAAGAGTTTGGCCCCATCCTCCTGACACCCACCCTTCAGATATTCATAAGCATTTATAAGGTCCCCTCTCAGCCTTCTCTTCTTCAGGCTAAACGACCCCAAGTCCCTTGACGGAGCTGGGGATGTTTGCATCCTTCTGAATCATCAGGTCTTGACGGGACTCAATTCACCTGGGCATTGAAGACGAGTTCCTGCGTTCTTCTCTCATAGGGACAGAAGTTACTGGTCATAAATGGCTTTTGATGTTGCTGAGTGCCTCAGCTTCAATTTTATCCACTCAGGATAGAACTCCTCTGCTACTCTTACTAGTTTTCTCCAATCTTCTGTGCTCATCAGGTCAGGCTCCATTAGCCACAAACCACCAAACAGCCCCTCTGCACAACTGCTCTAGGCAGATGAAAGCTCGCCCTGAAGTCTTTGAAGAACTGAGGCCAGAGGTCCTGGAGGGCACACACTTTCAGCTGTCTTTCTAATTCCAGTCAAACACTAGGCACTCCTGCAGCATGGTGAAAACACTAACAACCAGTGCTCAGTATTGTTTATTTTCCTGCCTTGCGTGTGTTTTTTCTAAATGTTTTATA
Organism: Opisthocomus hoazin; assembly: GCF_030867145.1. NCBI lineage: Eukaryota > Metazoa > Chordata > Aves > Opisthocomiformes > Opisthocomidae > Opisthocomus > Opisthocomus hoazin. The sequence goes on along the minus strand of NC_134415.1, from coordinate 77,977,710 downwards.
GCAGCACTGATATTCAGGAGAACCGCAACAAAAGCTGTTTACTTTCCAAGTGCAGTAATTTCTCCTGTCAGAAGGAAAGTAATGAAGGAGAACAAAGCCAGGTAGCTTCAATAACAGTAATTACTAGCACAACAGCCATCTGCAGAAGGCAAGGGGAGAACCGCAGCACCGCTGTGCTGAGAGCTGCTCCAGCCACCGGCAGCAAAGTGGCTGAGCACCCATAGCTGGGGGCTCGCCCTGATTTGACATCAGGCTTAAACAGGTTTCTGATCCCAACAAGCCTCTCATGCCACAAACTTACCCCTTTTCTTAGGTGACTAGTAATTCTGGGTCTCAGGTTGATGCTTTAAGAGAGTGGGGCAAGTGAGGTTTTATTTAAGCCCAGTTTGTTCTAAAGAAGTAGCCAGTAGATGCTCAGAACGGTTTGTCACCTTTGGAAAGGCAAGCAAAGATGTCCTGCCGGGCTAGATTTCCACGCTGCCATGGCAACTCTGTTTGCAGGACCCCAGCTAGACATTTTAAAAGTGTACTTGGCATTTCCATGAGACCTACAAAGGGCTGACAGTCACGTAGACACACTTTCATTGTGCACTTGAAGACAAAAGTTGGCAACTGCTAGAGGACTATAAAACTGATTGAATAAAGTGGTTTTTAATGATAGTAGTTTCCCAATTTAATGGATAGAAGAAGACTCTACTCTAGATTCTGTTAGCAGAAGGTACATGGAAAAGTAATCGGGTATGTTTTAGACCCAGAGGCTGTCTCTCCACTACAGTAAAACAGACCAGAGCCCATTACCTGTCCCCAAGGGCAGCAGGCACAGCACAGCTCATGTCTGTGCTACTAAATTCGCTTACCCCCAATACTGGATGAGTGTCTCCATCCTAAGTACTGCGAAGGGTGCCAGACCTGTGCTGACCAAACTGTGTCTGGGAGAGTGCGAGTGGCTGGAGGCCCAGCATCACCTAGGAAAAGTCCAGGTTGGTCCAGTGCTTTGGAGGTGCCTGAAGAACGTGTGGGTTGTGCATGGAGCTGAGGTGTTACGATCTGTATGTGACCCACTTAATTTAGATCGCGTGGCCACCCTGCCAGAACTGATGTGTCTTTTTGTCCTCCAGCCTCCTCCATGGCTGGGCAAAGTTCAGGCTGCCATACATGTGTATGAGCAACGTGGATGCTAAGTGAGACCTTGCTGAGATTTTAATTGACAGTTGAGCTTTACCCCTCCATATCACTGTAGTTACACCCTCTGGGCTACGTCTGTGAGAGTGCACTTGCCCACGGCGAAGGTCTGGAGTGCGCGTTCTGTGGTTCACTTAGTGTCACCTTCTCGCCACTGCCATAACTCAGGCTGGGCGTCAGGCAAAGTCGCTCATCCATGCGTGTTCGCCCCAGGCTGTCTCCCAGCACACTGCAACCTTGCCTTGAATCAGATACATGACTCAGGGAAGCGTTTTTGTCTGGGTTCTCCATTAATTTTGTCAGGGTCCAGCTGCAGTCAGGGCAGGACCAAGTTCTCTGAGAGGTTTTGAGTGAATCTGTTGCAGGCAATAACTTCTGGGGGGTGGGAAAACCTCTCAAGTGCAGACTAGATATGAGCTTTTTGATGTTGTTTCTGTCATAGTATAGAAAATCTACGGCATTATCTGCAGTGGTTTCCTTTAGCTGCCTGCTGGCTTTCAGAGAGGAAATTTGCCTGTGTTTTGACACAGCAGCAAGATTTACAGTGTGAAATTGGACAAGACTATTGGAAGAACAGTGCAAGCTCCCCGCTGGGAATACACCAGCAGTTCTAAAAACCCTACTTCCAACAGCATACTTCAGGGAGTGTCTCCTGCCATTGTCTGCAGCTGCAACAGCATCTTGAATAAGCTAAACCCTGCCTTTCATATTTTCGTAAGAAAAAAGATCAAGTTGCCAGTTTAACTAACCTTACCTGGGTCCCTCAACAAAAACCACTTGGGGCTTCTTCTCTGTTGAATGTAGCTTAAGCGTATGAAAACAGAGGCCAGAGCGCTCGTTTCTTCTGTTCAGAGCGACTGAGTAATGTGAGCATATTCAAAATCATCAGAGGCTTGAATCAGAATGATGGCAATAAACATCCTCCATGCTCAGATGCCCTCTGGTAAGTCTATTTTTTTTTCATTTTTTTCACTGAAGCCCTCTTCATGTTGAAAGGAAGGAGCTGGTGGTGGGTGTTGTGCTGGGCACAGCTGCAGAACGAGTGCTTGCTGGGTGACTGCGGCTGATTTCTCCTGTGACTTGATAGTGAGCACTGCCAAAGGGGCATCCCCTCCCATAGCCCCTCACATGGAGCAAGGAACCAAAAGCACTTTTCAAGGTCATCCAGAACATGGGCTGGTCCCAACTGCCTGGGCCAACCCCATGGCAGGCTGCACCATGTCCATGGCTCTGCTGGGGTGCCAGCCCCAGAAACACCGAGAGCAAGGCCAGAAAGGACTGTGAAATCACCTGAGTATGTCTAAGCATCAAATTTTACACTGCACCTGTTCACCTTAGCTTTGGACATCATTTATTTGTGTTTTGTCCAAGTGGTTCTGCCAGAGAGATGCCTAGACACAAAAAGCACACTTCTCTGACCAGATGTTGTCCCAAGCTCCCTGCATGGTCACCAGAGAGAAAAAGGTACAGAGGTACTTCAAGGATGTGATTCATCTCCTCCTGAGGATGAAGTGTCCATCTGAAGAAATTAATTGCACCACGGAAGGGCCTGTTGGTCTCAGAAAGGATTCCTAGCTGACATGTAGCTGTCCCTGTTGGAGGATATCTAGGGGAATCTCATCCCAAAAAGGCAGAGACCTACCACTTCTCTCCATATGTTGGGTTATAGTTCATCCTCTGCTAAATATTTGTGTCTAATAAGAATTTGTCTGGCTTGAGATGCCCGTCACTGGGTCTTTTTATCCCTATCTTTATTAGGTTAAAGGGTCTTTTAGTACCCTGGTCTTCTTCCCCTGAAAGTCTCTGTGGATCCTAGACAAACGTGCATGACAGGTGATCTGTTAGTCATAGATGAAAAAAACCAACCTTTTTCCCTTAAAAGGAACCTTTTCCTTTTCATACGGGAAAATACCCACAGAAGCAGGATGTTGCCATCGCTGAAGCCGGTTTGCACCTTTGGCGAGATGCAGTCTAGGGCAGGATCGCAGCCTTGCGCGCAGGCTGTCTGGATCAGGCCCCAGATGCACTGTACTCCCCAGGAAATGTCAGGGTCACTGCTGGTTTCTGAACTCCTTTAGGAAAGCAAACACATATTTGACTGAAATAAAAACCCAAGCAATAGCTGTCATTTTTTTTCTTATATTAAAACAATCATTTAATTTAAAAAAAAGTCCAACAGATGGCAGGGCTGTACCTAATGCAAGACTTCTCCAGTGAATTTAAGGCAGTCTGCAAGAGATTTCAGAAAACAAGGATCAAGGGATCCGTGCATTATTGAGGATATACAAAAGAAAACCCTAATCTCTTTCTTGCTTTTAATTTCGTTGGAAATGTTTTCTTTTCTTTTCCTAATGTCTTCTTAGCTTTGCAGTGTGGGGCCATGCTTGGTTTATCCAGAGGCCTCGTGAATATCTGCCCAGGTACCTCTGGCGACTGGTCAGCAGGAGAGGCAAGGCAAGGAGTTAGGTGCAGCGCCTGCGCCCCTCAGCCCTAGCTGGGCAGGAGACCAGAGCAGTGATGAGGGGACACCAGCTCTAAAGCCGGCCCTGTGGCAGGTCTGGCTCCAGCAGCACTAAACCCTCTGTTTGCTCCCCTTTCCCATTTAAATTTCCCTTGTTTTGCCTTCTGCCACTGCATCATCCCACCAGCAGTCAGCACCACGGTTCCCACCCCATGGGGAACCAGAATTTTAAGCAGCAAAAAAAAAAAAGTAAGGTGACATCTCCGTGGCCCGATTTTCATAGAAGCAATCTGGAAACTTTTGTAGCTGTCAATAGGTCATGACTCATTTATAGGAAATGCAAATGAAATAATCCTTTCTGCAGAACAGTACTGAGAGCCTTGGATCTTGGACACATTATTCACTTGTTTATGTTTGAGCTCTCCCGTGGGTTTTTCCTGATCGAACATGACTGAGTCAGGGACAGTTGTTCGCTAGGAGACTTCTGCCTTAACCCCTTTCTGCTTCTGTTTTTCTTTTCCCCTCTTCCACCCACATGGCAAATGAGGTTTGGGTAGCCCACCAGCCAGCCCTTGCCTGACATCTCTTCTCCTTACTTCAGCCTGGTGGTGGTGGACACGTTACTTGGACAGAAGCATTGGGATGAAGTAAATGGACACAGCTGTGCAACAGATATGGTTCTTTTCTTTTCTCTTGATGATTTACAGGGAATTCTGCTGTAGGCATGAAAAACGAAGTGTAACTATGCAACCGAATTGCTGGGGTGGTCAACCCAACACAACTTGGCAATGTTTTCTTCCAAGCTAGGCAAGCTTGCAAACCCTCTGGAGAGTTGATATGGGGTTTTACTTGGACATTTTGTAGATTTTGATGCTTTTTCTTTAGAGGAAACTGAAAAGAAACCAAACAACATGTCTGTTTAAAATGAGTTTCTTATAGGTTTTGCACTCTTTCACACACATAGGCTGAGGTGAGATTCTTAAGTAGAAAAATAAATTCTCCATACCATTGCAAATAAAGAGGTATGGATTTTTTCTCTTGGATACTTGATTACTTTTTAGAGTCTGAAAGACACAGCCTGAGTCTGGAACAAGAACTCTTTTATGCCCTTTCTGAAGTCTTCCCTTATAAGAGTGAAGACAGGCTGCGACCGTCTTTGTGGACCCTGGACCTTACCCAGATCTGATGTGCCTACCCAGCATCTGCTCTTTGGACTCTCCACCACCAGTTTCCCAGCTTCTGCTGTTTTTAGTGGACCAATCCAATGAAAGGGCAAATCCTTTCAGCCCTGAAACTCGGAGCAGATTCCTTGTACATGGGAGGAGACCTTCTTCATACACGAGGGGAAAGAAGTGGAGGTGACTGCACCAGTGGAAAGGAGAGGGGCAGGTGCAGCCTTCCTTCCCCTCGCTGGGGGTTTCTCACCCCCTGGGACACTTGCCATGCAAAATGGGCACCAGATCCAGCCAGTGCCCTACAACTTATGGGGGTCTCTGGGTCTGCAGAGAGCATCATATACTTTCCTTGTAGACTGAAGAGCTGAGTTTGTCTTTCAGATGACTTTGTGCCAAAATAAATCTGGAGATAGCAGTAGGAATACACCAATATTTAGGCGGGATGTTCTTTTAAAAGGTTAATAAGTATGTACTGGGAATAAAATTAAAAAAAAAATCCCCAACTGGTGGTTTGGGAAAATATAGAACTCTTTTTCTGTGTCTCTCCCGTGCCCTCCCCTCAAGGAAGGTTTGGGTAGGACATTGGCTGGGACCTTATTTTCATTTCCATCGGGAATATTTTTTAGCTGGCACACAAGCTACAAGTGTAAATAGCCCAGGAGTTTGGGAATCTGCTTTACTATTTCCTCGCATAACTGACAATGGAAACCCTTTGAGAACCGTACAAGCCTCGGTGGAAGTTCGCATGTCTCCTGACACGCAGGATTAGCCGCCGTGCTCAAATATTTATCCTGACGGCGCTTCTCCCCGAGGAGCAGCTGGCTCCCGGCTCTGCCAAGCGCCGGCCAGCCGCGGGGGCAGAAAGGTAGCTGGGGCTGGAGCTGCCGGCGTCGGGCTGCCCACAGAGCCGGGCTACGGGCAGGAAAGCTGCTTCGCAAATACAATTTGGGCTGATCTGAGTTTATTCTGTCACAGTGAATTCAGCATCAAATTAAAAAGAGAAAGCAGAGCCGCTGCACTGTACACAGAACTGGCCAATTCCAGAGTGTAATAGGTTAGCTCAGCGCGGTTACACTTCTTTGCCTCGCTTGGTGGGTCCCCAATTTGTCTTCATTTTCATTCCTGTCTCTGCCTTCGCTCTTCCTGGCCTCTATTTTATAGTCTCTGCCTCTCTGGATTGATTGCACAGAGTCTGCCCTACAGAGCTGGGCTGAACACAGGCTGGTCTTGTTCTACATGTACAGATATTTTAAAATGGTCTGCTAACAAGAAAAATGAAAGCTCAGCCTCTCTTTGTTGACAAATTATCAGCTTAAACAATTCTGAGAGTTTCTCGTTTCACATGGTTGACGGTCATGGAAAGACGAAACATTTCAGAGTTGTGTCCTTAGGAATACAGGCACTTTATGGCATATTTTCTGTGTTTAAGGCCCATTAGAAGAAAATAGGATACAGACAACTACCTGCATAAGTCAGTTTTGAAAATGAGACCTAGACATCTTAAATCACCGTGTAAATATCTTCATAAATCAGGTAGCGTGTTATGGCTCTGAGAAGATTTATATATTGGTTTGGAAGTAGACAACAGCTGAAATACAGAAACAGCGGCACGCTGTGGGCAATGTATTATAGCTGCCCTTGTACGAAGCATTTCTACCCCTCTGACAGTGATCTCAGTGCCAAACACGGCCTTGCTGCAGTGGGTATGAAGGAGAGGATGAATTTCTGTCCCATTGGCAATATCTTCATCATCTCAGGAGAAGTTTGTTTCTCAGCTGCCTTGAGAAACATGCTGTTATTGGTGGTGCTCCAGGAGGAGAGCTACAGAGCCTTTTCGAGTGCAACTCTTGTCTGAAACACAATTTGAAGAGAAGAAAAAGTGGCCCAAATTTACAAAAGTTGAGCAGCTGACCAGCTGAGAAGGGAGGCATCTCGTAAGAGCTCGTCGGTGATGGACGGGTGGCTGCTCTGCAAAGACCACCACAGCGCCCGGCCTCAGTGACCCAGCTGGGAACTCCACTGCCTGTTTGAGCACGGCTAAGCCCAGGACCTGGGGCACACCATGCTGCCCAGGAACAAACTCCGCTGCTCCCACTGGGGAGCTGCGTACATCTCGGTGCAGCCAAGCTGCCTTCAAAGGCAAGCGTACCTCTGGTGAAGTCCACTGGTGTTTTTGGAGCACGGTTGTTTTGAAGAAGGCAGCTTCTTTGCAAAGCCCGAGTGAGCAAACAGCGTGAGAGACAGGGTCAGCCCAGGGCAGTACGTTGTCATATAATGTGCCTGTTTCTTTTTAGTTGTCTGTTTATTTTTTTGAGCAAAGACACGCAGACAGTAGGTTTGACTGACTGAAACAGAGGAGTCTCTTTGTAACATCCATGCACAGAGCGACAGAACAGGACAACAGGTTAGAACCTTCCTGCCAAAAGGGGAGGCCGCAGCTCTGGTGTGTGTCTGGGACTTGCATCCAGTTATTAGGAATGTCTGAACCCACCCCTGGCTTTCCTGGGTTTTGTAACAATAGCTTCACCACGCTCAGTAGGGAGTACTGAAAATCCTGGCCCATAACAAATATCAATAATGAATACTTCTGGCATTTTGTCTAAGACAGGCTATCCTGTTAGAATGCATGGTTATATTAATTTATAGGTTTATATCCCGCACTTTTCCATCTCCTAAGACAATGGATTTACACAGCATATTTCGCAGACAGGAAGATGATTTTTTGGCACCAATGTGTGCAGTATGTAGAGATCACTGAATATCCAACCAAATTACATTTCTGTTCAGGATAGTATTAGAATGGCACCAGATAACGGAGCAGGTTTAGTTCAGGAAATGAATGATGCTTTATGTAATCAAATCTGCAAGGGGGATTTGGCAAGAGGGATGCATACAGACAAACTATTGCTGAGTCTGGACATGGCATTAAGAACATCAGTTTTTAAGTTGTGGGGGATCACTGAAGATCCACAGGAGAGAAAAAGGGCACACAGCCTCCATTTATTTAAATCACAGGCAATACTAGCAGAGACACAGGCTCTAATACTAAGCCAAAGTATTGGCGTATTATTTATGCAAAGGAGTTAGTGTTGCTTCTTTGTGGTCTTAAGGCTCCTTATTAAATACACTCAGGGTTCAGCAGTGCAGGTACTGCAAGCTCCAGACAGCCTCAGTTCATGCATTTGTTAGGGAGAGGCAATGAAGGCCCATCATTGCTTTGGAGAGGTGACTCCTGCTAGCAGGAGAGCTGCTCCTAGCAGCAGGCCCTTCCCGGGCTGGAGAAGCATGCCGGTTGCTTTGTACGCACGTGGGCAACCATCCAGCCACCTAAAATCACATTTTAGTATGTCATACCACCAGAATGTCTTCCTCAGGGAGGAACATTCCTCCCACCCCTCCCAAACCAAACAGTTTCTATCAATCAGCTTCATTATACTCAAACCCCAGTTTCAAAGTCTCACTCTCCGGTCCTGAAGGTATTGTGCTCCCCAGGTGATTCCAACAAAATCCACCACATATAACAAATCGATAATCCTATAGGAACAGCTCCCTCCTGTTTCCCAAGACTGGGGACCGTCATCCACAGCAGATCAGTTGTTGCCAGCTCACACAGAGCATTCCCAGCCCTGCACTGGCCAGCTGCTTTATTTCTGTGATGCAAAGAGAAACAACACATTTCATATGAACTCTGTGTGCTCCCCTGCAGCCCTAGGAGGAGAAGAACAGGTGCGCTAGTCCTCTGACCCTCCTCACCTCTTCCAGGTGGGAGAGTGAAAGGGGTGTCTTGGGGTCTGCAGGAGAAGACTGCACCTGGGATCTCCTCAGGCAGCCTGCATTGCTCATTATCATCACCCCGAAAGGCTGCCAGGAGAGGTTTGGCAGTCTCCACCCTTGGAGGTTTTCCAGACCCAACCAGACAGAGCCCTGAGTAACCCAGTCTGATCTCAGAGCTGACCCTGCTTGAGCAGGGGCTGGACTGGAGACCTCCTGGGTCTCTTCCAACCTCAACTCTTCTCTGACCCTATGAAACAAGCTGTGTTTTGAAAGTATACAGAAGAGATTTTTGAGAAACCTAGGTGCTATGTTCATAAACTTTTAGTGGGAAACACAAGGCTTGAGTCAGACCTGGTCTGCACTGTCACACACTCAGAGTAACACCACTGAAGCGATCTGCAGCATCCACTTGGTACCCAGATACTGTTTGGACTTCATGTTGAATTACGTGGCAAAGTGGTCATGCTAAAGAAGAGCAGCTTTTCAGTGATTTACAGCTGATTGCTCGAGAGTTTGGAAGGGCGGTTCAGGGTTCATTTGTAACTGCAGAGGTCATGCTGTGGTGCTCCGAGTCAGGAGGCAAAACATAAATTGCTTGGAGAGGATTTGATTTGATACCCCCACCACTGTCTGTCCACACGCAGCGGCTGCGTGAGCGTGGGCTTTGGCAGCCTCTCCCAGCAGCACTTGAACCTCACCGGAGGTGACTGAGCGAGGACCCACTTGACGGAGGAGCGTTCACCAGGGCACTAACAACATCGCTGTTGCAGGGCTGGAGCTTTTATCTTATCCTAGAGACCCTTGCTCATCAGCCCAAAAATCAGGCACATCACCTTGGTAGTATTAGGGAGGAGCAAATTTGGAGATTTGAATGATCTTATATTTAAGCAGGGCGGCATGGCAGTAAGACAAGCTGTGTACTTCAGGGAAAAGTACAGTTTAGGTTTCCTCATTGGGTTTCCTCCTTTCCAGGGAAAGAAGCAGCGCAGAATATGTACTAGCATTATAACACACTGTAGCATCTCTTTCCCTATTTAGAGAGCATGTAGAGATGGTGTTAATTTTTACGCTATGATTCTGCTAGGCACAATGCGTTAGAAATTTGAAGAAACTCTGCTTTCTCCATCTCAAAAAATACATGTATCTGGGGCACTGCCCTTCAGATTTCAGAAATTCCTGTAATACGGTTTTAAAGACAAGTTAAAAATAACACTACATTTCCAGCAGCAAGATTTTAAGAATCAGATGTCACCCCACCTGACCTCAATTAAATCAGGCAGAATCTGCTGAAGCAGCTGGATGGGATCAAGCAGGGTGTGAAAATCTATATTCTAGCACTGGGCAGAAAAAAGAAGATCAGTTAGAAATTTCAGTGTGAAGCTGGTTCTGTATGAAGTGGAGAATTTCAAGTGTGAATGTGCGTATGTGTTCGTGCATGTGCTGGGGAGAGCAGGGTTGGCAAGGGAGACAGAGGAGAGCTTTGTGTTCAGTGCTTCCTCTGACACAGCTCAGCCTGCTCCCTATCTCCCAGCTTCACTTCTGAATGTGCAGGAACATGCGGTGGCTCCTTTTTCCCACCATCTTCATCATCCCTTGTACGCAACAGGTAAGCTCATTAAAAAGAAGAAAAAGATTTCTCCCTTCCTCACCCTGTCCTGGTTTGAAGCTTTTATTTGTTTAATGACAAAATAAATTTCAGAGAAGCAAATTCCTCCTGAAGAATAAGCAGCCATTCCCTACTCCTGAGTAAATTTCACTTGCAGCTTATTTACTGCATCAGTCTTGATTTTGGTGTTTTTTTCTCTCTAATCTGTACTTTAATATGATTTGGTGGAAGAAAAAGTGTTAGGGAAGCTTAAATTGTCAGTGACCTTGCTTTTTTTTATAATATATAAGCACAAATGGTTATCTGATGCAGTAAGAAAGTAAACATCTTGTCCATGCTCATATTCCATATATATATATATATATGTATATATACACAGTGGTCTGACTTCAGGCTAGTTTTACAAATGAGAAAGCCACCTGGGCTGTGTTATACTTTGTCTCTCACGAGAAAATTTTAAGTGATAGCTTTTGCTGAAGGTATTTGTGTCAAAGGCCAATTTCATTATTTCTTTACCTAATTTTGAAAATATGCTTTATGTGTACACAGTGTATTTTTCCTTTACGATCAAGATGAATGTCAAATGGAGAATTTTCAAATGGCTGTTGTCCTCTGCTAACTTTCTGCATGTTTAAAACCAGACTAAGATAACTGAACTTCAGCAATAATACATTGCCTACTTCTGCTATTTGCTTATTTACGCCATACAGACCTTAGCCAGTCTTTAAAACGTAAGAAAACAAACAACAACACATGAAGTGCTGCTGTACAATGGTCTCATTTTCTGATCTGCCCATAGGATCAGGAAAAGTATGCAGTGGGTTGTGTGATGTGGATAGCGTTGGTATAGAAACTTTGGGAAGCAAAGATTAGAAAATATTCGGCCTCGAAACTTTACAGGCAAACTTTAAATTTTCCTTGTAACTTAACAGATTTTTGAAGATTTTTTAGGTATACCAAGCTTCTCAGTGATTCCACAGTTAAAACTGTAAGATATTTGCCTGATGGTGTTTTTGATATTGGAAAACTTGTAGTCTCCTACCTTTCAGCTGACATCTTTCCATTAAAAAAAAGGAGAGAAAAATCACTTGCTCAGATAGAATTCTGTAGGTTTAAACCACATTTTAATTTGTCATACAAATTAAACGTTACTGGTCAAAGTACACAGGTTATTTCCTGTGACACAGACCCATTTTGAAATGCGATTTCTGATTTAAGCCACATAACCTCATATAGCTGGCATGCGTCCAAATTCTTAACAGTAACACTCTGCTTAAAAAGAAAAAAAAGCAGCACAAAAGTATTTCCTAAAGCAACCATACAGTCTTGAGCACTTCTAAATACACAGGAACACCTGCGTGTCTTGTTTCCAGAACAAGCCTTTTAAGAAGCTTTGCACTCCATTGCACATGTTCATCAACTTAAAATTGTGGTTTATAGGAAATGCTTAGCTGCTTTAAAAAAGTATACTTAATTTCACCATTTCCATGTTATTGCTGCATTTAGGTAAAAAGGATTAGAAGAAATCCTTTATCAGCAAATGATTAATAAAACAACACATTTAGGAAACTATCTTCTGCATGCTACACAGAATACCACATGACATTCTTTAATATTCATTTATTATATGAATTGCTTCTGTGAATTAATATATATCTTAAAAATCATTCAGCCAAAAGAACTTGAAAGCTACTACTTTGGAACTTCATTAGTAGCTGTGGATTAAGATACTCTAAGTATAGTTGTAAATGACCATGAAAAATGGAAATCAGTGGTAGAAAAAAGCCTTTTAAAAGGTCATTTACTGCTGCATATGGTTAGGCCAGCTTAATTATGCTGCAAGAGCTGTCATGTGATATGACATATGAAATGCTGAATTCTGCAGATACTTCCAGTTTGAAAGTTGAGCTGAAAGGCAAGCCAGCCGGACCACCCCTTCCCCAGCTTTCCTGTAGCGTCTCTGCCAGAGGTTGTTTCGACCCCAGCAGAGCCCTGCAGCTTGGAGGAACAGAGAGAAATGGATCGGTGTGCCTGCGTGGGCCCAGAAAAAATCTGTATTTTTTTCTTCTTTATGCAAGCTAGATGGTGATACCGGCACCTGATGAGGGACTGGATCTTGCCTTTCCCTCTTGCTTTTTGGGCAGTGCTGCTCCTATCGAGCAGCCTCGCATTGTCCTGGTGAGCAAGCACTGTGCGTGCCCCCTGCTGAACTACAGGCCCAGCCACCCGCGATGAAGAACCGCATCACGATCTGCAGTTCTGCTGAAATCGGCAGCACAAACAGATTTAATGCTAGGATCTGAACTGCTATGTTTTAGATGTAGTTCTTCACAAACACGGACAAAATATAGCTATAATCTCGAACAAATCCTTTCTCACTCTGTGCTGACCTAATCTTCCCCCATGTCTCAGAAAAATAAACCCATCAAGAATTACTTAGGACTTCCTTTTCTGAAAAACAAAAAGAAAAAAAATCAAAGTCATGAATTCTGAGACAGAATGTGGAAAACTAAATTCTGGCTAGATCTTGACTTCCTACTGCTGATGCAAATCTCTTTTAGAGATTTGCCTTTGCCCTGTAAGCCCTGGATTCAATGAACGCTCATGCAAATAGATACGCTCTGACCTATCAAGCTCAGGGCAACTACTAGCCTCCCTTATTACTCACAAGATTCCATTTTTGCATCTAGCACAAATACAATAATACTCCTTCCCAAACAGCTACTTAATTTTTTTGAGCCAAAGTAAGACTCAGAGTAGTTCACTGGTTTAGAAGGTGTTTGCCACCAGAAGAGGCCACAGGGCAGTGGCTGGCTATCAACCAGCGGGAGGAACAAAAAGCTAATTAATTTGATAGATTTGTGGGAAGGAATATTTAAAATATATCCACCGTCTACTTTAAAACACTTTTTTCCTACTTGAGCTCTACTACAGGTTTTGTTCTATTGAAGGCAAAGGAAAGACCAACGAATGGCATTTGAAACAAGCAGCAGGCCATGTCCACTGGTGGAACGACACCTCAGCGCATGGCAGTGACTGATGAAACCGATCTTCTGTCTCCTAGCTAAACCTCACAGCCTCTCACTTTTTGGATCCTGTGACATGAGAAACGTTAAGGTCTTCATGCAACTTCAGAGTTTTACCCATCCCAGCTTCGTTTTTTGCTATCTTAGCTATGCGCAATGCATTCGGCTCTCAAATGTCCCACTGCATGTAAGTTTTTCCACAGCCCACCAGCGAAGCCTGAAGAAAAACCTTCGGAAAGAGGTGAAGTCCACCAGCGCGAGGAGCTCTGCCACTGGCCGTGCAGATGCCCACCTGTGCCAGCCTGCACCCCCGGGGTAAGCCTGGTGAAGGACGGCTGCGGCTGCTGCAAGGTCTGCGCCAAGCAGTCGGGAGAGAGCTGCAACGAAGCAGACATCTGCGACCCCCACAAAGGCCTCTACTGCGACTACTCGGCAGACGAGCCTAGGTATGAAACAGGCGTGTGTGCACGTAAGTCCTTCTTCCACGTTCCCTTCTTGCAATCCAGGAGGGTGGGACCACGCGGGTGAATGGTTTTGGAGGAGAACTTGCCTGGCTCTGTGCTAGGCGATTACACCGATTCACACTTGGACTGCTCAGACAGAAGATCTGAGAGCAGGGCAGGGACTGTCCTTAAATCCACCTGCGTGTGGGTTAGCGCAGCCTGCTCACTGCGCACAAGCCTGTTCCCTGCAGACGTGTTGATGGCTGATTCCAAGTCAGGCGGCTGTAGTTATCGTTGGGCAGAAATAAAAAAAGATGCGCTTGGGCTGGGAAGAACTCAAAGTTGTGGATGCACTAAAGGCTGATTGCATTTTAGCACTCTAAGCAGGAACCGCATGCTCCTGCTGTGTTAGTAACTGTTATTTACCGTTTCCAGATCTGGTAGCTGTAGGATGTGAGCTCAATGGAGTTCATTACCTTAACGGGCAGCCCTTCCAGCCCAGCCCGCTTTATAAGTGCCTGTGCGTCAGCGGTGCAATCGGCTGTACGCCTGTATTCACACCGAGATTGGCAGCGAGTCCCTGCCCCAGGGCCACGGGCAGCAAGAAGCCTGGACAGCCCACCTGCGGCCCTGGACAGCACAAGCGGCTTCAGTCAACAGACTACAGACTGCTGTCGGGTGTGCCTGGCGATGCTGGTAAACTTCTCTGTACGTCAGCCTTGCTGCAGTTCGTGTCCCCGGCTCCGGCAGGCAGCGCGCTGGCAACCTCTCAGCTCTTGCTGGAGACCATTGCCAGGGTGACGGGTCTGCGCCAATTACCCCTCTTACTCTTAGGTCACAGACTCTTTTCTCTAAACCTGATGAATGGGAAAAGCAAAAAGCCTTTTGGCTTCTGTCACCGGGGAGTTGGCCAAAGCTACCTTCAGCCCATCTTTCTGCAGAGGTTTACTCCTCGTCAGATCAGACCGCCAATGTTGCTGGCGGACAGCCGTTTCGCAGCTCGGGAGCCGTCTCGCTTTCTCCTACTTTATGGCAGTAGGGAGTCTTGGTTTTCACACACGTACATTAACACGTTGCAGCCCTCTTCTTTTCGACAGAAAGCAGAAAATTACAAAGACCGCCTTACAGCTTTAACCAATTCACAAAATTCCCGGTCCCTGCAAGGACAACCCTCCCCCAATTCCTTCTCTGTTCAGTCTGATCAAAGCCATACAGCAGCTGCCCAGGCAGTTCTGCCAGGCTCGGCCAATGTTCCCTTTCACCTCGCTCTTGCTCTGCTGCTAACTCTGTAGTTCTCTTTGCCACTTTAAGGAAGCACCATTGCCAGAAGAGGCCATCCCGGCCCTCCCCTGGCCACAGGGGCTGCCTCCTTCCCCGTGCAAGTTCCCATAGTGAAACTCACCTTCCAGACAACTAATGTGGGTGCCAGAAAGCTGAGCCGTTTACTTGGTGGCGACTTGAATTACGGGGAAATTATAGCCTGAATCAGCATCATGGATCAATAAAACAAAAATGAAAGGATCGTAGAGCTTAACAGAAAACCTTCATAAAAGACGGCTGAGTAAATAAGTCAATCTTCAGATAAACAGACCAGCTCACAAAAATCTGAAATTCAGTTTGGACAACTTCTAACACATTAGCAGTGGTTATGCAAGTTAGCAAAAAGAAAAAAAGCAGCTCATCTTTACTTCAAAATTATGATAGAATACCTATAACTAGTATCAAAGCCTTTTTACAGAAATATACTTAATGCTGTATATAAAAACACACTCGGTAAGGCAACTGACTTCAGAGGAAGAGAGCCTTCATTTCTAGAGAATGTTGCTAAACTGATCAGGGACAGAAGAAAACACCGCATTGAAAATAATGGCAACCAAACCACCTGACCCCATGAAATATATTAATTGGGTTTGTGGGTATTTCAGACACCTGGAGAACAGCCTTCAGCCATTTACTTTGTAGCACTTCAGTGGATCCAGAAGCTGAAGACCAACTTTCAGCAACTCCTTTGATGAGTAGACTGCAATGCTGCACCTCATGGGATTTATTCAGGAATTTGAGTCAACCGCACGACACAAGCCTGAGAAAAGACAGTCAGCTTGCAAAGCACACTTCCTACTTGCCTTGGTTCAGGGACCCCACAGCCTGTCCCTGTGGTGGCTGAACGTGCTGAAGGATGCTGTAATTCAGGTTATACAAACCCACTCAATTGTTCCTTCTCCAAGACGCAGCTGGTGGAGAAGGACAGCTAACTAGGACACGCTAGTGGCATGGCTATTCCAGCCAGATTCCCAGAGCTACCATCAGCTGAGCTGCATCAAGACAACAAAACTGAAGCTCTGGGCCAAAGCAGGTGTTTGAAAATAGCAAATAACACAGAACATGAAGAACTACGAATGTGCAAACCCCCCGAAAGAAGGCTGTCTCACTCTGAAGAAAAGCACCTGGGAATTTTGTTGGAGCTATTCCCCCTTCCCCTTCCCAGGGCAGCAGAAGTACCACGTCAGCTTGTGCATGAAGGGCACGAGTGGCTCAAAGCACCAATACCTGTTCTGAAACATCTTTTTTTCTGTTAGTGAGGCTAACAAGTGCTAAGTTTCACTTTACTGCTCTTGCTTTGTTTTCTGGCTTTCCTTGTCAATTCTATTTACCTAATTTAGATACAGAGGGATGTACATAGGCCACACTAAATACACACCAAGTATAAACAACCATTTAACTTCCTTTTATTTGTTGCAGATCTGTGACAGGCTTTTAATCTGCTTGCTGCAATGAGACCTTTAAATTGCTGTCTACTTCCCAGGTATCCTTGTAATTCTGCCTGTGCTCTTACCTAAACGCACAGATTCCGGGTAGTTTTATTTGCAGAGTTTCACCATGAACTTTTGCACTGCAATTTTGTTTCTTTTTTTAAAATGTACTCCATCTAACCCAGCCCTAATCCATCAGAAAATAGGCCTTTTGGTGATATCTAGAAGTGACTGGAGAATTTCACTCCTCAAAACAAAACCCAAAGCCTTCACAATACCTATAAGGAAACCAACATTAATGTTTTCAGCAGCCCTTTTTAAGCTATGCTTGGCCTGAAATGTTTCTCAATGTCTCTTCCATTCTGGACATTTCATAATAATTCCACAAAACTCTCTTCACATAACATTTTCATCCCATTAAACTGGAGGGCCACACAACAGATGCAATTTCACAGTCCTTGCTAGGATCCGAGTATCCTGTGCCAGCAAACTTCAGCAGCAGCTCAGCCCTAAGGCTTTCGCATAACTTTGTTTATGCCTCATTTTTAGATTTAACTATGAAAGCATCTTCATGAGCAGTAATCAAACATTTGCCCTTTTATTTTCAATTAAGCATTTTGGGGCTGTTCTGCTGCATAAGTAATATATTGCTGTCTTAGCTTACAGAAGCTTACCGCTAGTTTTGAAAAAGAAGTGCCTGGTGCAGGCAACTCCTTGGACACCCTGTTCCAGGACCTGTGGCATTGGCATATCCATCAGAGTGACCAACGACAACACAAAATGTGAAATGAAAAAAGAAAAGAGATTATGCTTCATCCAGCCTTGTCTGACCAATATACTGAAGACAATAAAGGTACACTCTAATATAAAATTATTTCCTAATAGAAAATAGAAATATTGGAAGTAATGGAAAAAAAATTGATACGTTAGCAACTACTAGTATAAAATGATTCCTTCTTTTTTAAAGAGTTTTAAAATAATTCGTCTTTGTTTTCTGCCTTCAGTCTTCAGGTTTCAGTAGTAAACTACAGATGTGTAACTTCCAGCAAAACAATACAATGTCCTCAAATATGAGTGGTGCTAGTGCTGTCCTGGTGCTCAGTCATTTAGAAAGTATTTTCTATTTGTTGACTGACAAAAATAAGACAGCTTTTAGAAGAAGTAATTTTCAAGGTATTTCTATGTAAACCTCGCAGTTTTTTCTTACATGTTCCATTTCCCATGTATAAACACTCAGGCTTTTCTTTGTTTTTATATCAAAGATTCCAAAAGGAAAAACATGTCAGCCGACATTCCAGCTTCCTGCAGCAGAGAAACTAGTTTTTTCTGGATGCTCCACGACACAAAGCTACAAACTGACTTTCTGCGGGGCGTGCTTGGACAAGAGGTGCTGCGTACCTAACAAGTCCAAAATGATCACAGTGCAGTTTGAGTGTCCCAATGAAGGCGCCTTTAATTGGAAGATGATGTGGATAACATCGTGCGTATGTCAGAGGATCTGCAGTGCTCCAGGAGACATATTTTCCGAACTCAAAGTTTTATGACAAGTTACACCATTGACTGTAACGTACTGCAAGTGCAACAGCACAGTCACACCCTGAAGAGTCAGCATCATCCCTTGCCACAGCAATGTTTATTGTGAAACTACATATGTGAATATTTTTTTTTTAATTAGCACGTGGAAAATGCACATCTTTTTAAACCTAATTGTTTTTATATGTGGGAATACATTCTTGAGAAGGATGTATATAATACCAATATTGACAAAACAAGAACTTCTGGAAATTAAAAAAGGCACAGCAAGACAGCTTCATACCCCACTGTAACAAGCTGCTGCCCACAAAGACAAAATACATGTAAATTCATAGGTGCTCTGACCAACCTAATGGAAAAAACCCCATTACTCCGTAATGCTTCATCTATCATTCTTGATTCTCAAATTAACATTTTCTACTATGTATCTGCACTGGCAAAACACATCAATGCTGCTTCAAATTTTAAGCTCAGATTGCTTTTTGCAGCAGATAATCTTTCTCTGGTGTTGTGAATATAAACAATGCACTCGTAAAGGAACAAATAAGAACTACAAAATTTGAAGGAAACTACTACTTCTAGAATGTTTTCTTAAAAAAAAAATGCTCTCAACAAATGTGATCACAATGTTTTATTGAATACTTCTGGACTTTAACATTTAAAACACCCACTCCAACCCTGCTAGAAGCACTTCAAGCTTTAAGAAATCATTGTATTGATCCATTCTGATTTGTAACAATTCGCAGGTCTGGCTGTTCTACGACAGCCAAGGCTGGCAAGCAACTGGAAACAGCTGTACAGTCTATTTTGTAAAACTGCTTAATGTAATATAAAAATCTACTTATCCCGGTAATTAAAAATATTAAAACATCTGTTTCATTTGCATTCTTTGAAGCCTATCAACTTTGTTCTCCAAACAGTCATAATTTCATTACAAGTGCATGTTTTGCTCAGAGGTATATTGCGTTATCTCATTATCAAGTGCAACTCAGCATTCATGAATATAAATAATTAAAATATGTTAATTAATACTCCAAGTATAATATTTGAAACAAAACGTATTTTGTTGAATTTTCTGATATTGCCAATTTTGATATCAACTCGGAATGCTCTAACATAGCTAAGTACAATATGGAAGCAAAAATATTAAAACCATGAACATAACTTAGAGCATTCTGAAACGACTACTATCCTGCAAAGTTTAAGAAACCAGTTTCACTGAAGACTTGCTTTCATCTTTGAAAAGACTATGCAGGCTTTTCTTCTCATCATAGTTGCTTGTTAAAAAACAAATCTAGCAGAGGTGACCCTTCTTTGAAGCAAGGCCTGACTTTAGTTTACCGTAAGCTGAACGTCTGAGAAGAGAACTACATTTTTGGCTGCTACAACCTCTCTTTCTTCTCTTTACAGCATATGGTATGTCAATTTACTCTACAATTCGGATGTCTGCTTTTACTGGTATCTGCCATAATTAGGTGCCTTCGAACCTTTCTTATGGGCCAGGCCTGTCACTCAATATGATACCTCTCAGAGCTGCGGAAGCCCTTGTCCCAGTCTCACTTTGGAATTACAATAGCTAGGCACGCTGCAATTCATTCTGGTTAACTGAAGTGGTTGGATGCTTGGGCAAAGTTGTGGTTTTTTAAAGTATCAGTTCTTCCTTCTTTAAACAGCTATCTTCAGTCTTGATGGATCTGTTCTAGGCCCACCTTTTGTGGCATCCAGTTCATTGTACTCTTCTATTAGGTCAGACAAAGACGATATGGCTTCAGAAAAACAGCTTTGCTCCATCCCATCTATATGCAGATAATGGTGAAGGTGAGCCTATGAGAATAAAAAAAAAATTCAGTGTTATTCTTTTTCTTGGCACCTAATTTCTTTGGCTCAGTAAGTGCCATTTAGCCTGCACTGAAGACAGGACTGCAAATACTGTAGAATGTAGATTTGAAGATGTGTATCATGACATCCTTTGTTTAAATACTTGGCAACTTTAGTAACAATCCCCTATGGAATCACAGTCAACTTACACATTGATCTCTTCACATTCTATCTTCTTGTGTACATCTGATCAAACTGTGTATTGGATTTATGCAGCAAGGTTTTAGTAGTGGGGGGCAACATGGGGCTGCAGGAGGCTTTTGTAAGAAGATACCAGGAGCTGTCCCCATGTCAGACAGAGCCAGCTCCAGCCGGCTCCAATGCGAACCTGCCCCTGGCTAAAGCTGAGCCCATCACCAGTGTTGACAGTGCCTCTCAGATGACATATTTAAGGAAGGGTAAAAAATACTGCACAACAGCTGTGAGAGAGGAGTCAGAAAAATGGGAGAGAAACAGCCCCACAGACACCAAGATCAGCAAAGAAGGAGCAGGAGTGAAACAGAACCTGGGAAGAAGGGTGTGGGGTGAGGTGAAGGTGTTTTCAGTTTTGGTTTTATTTCTTGCTATCCTACTCTGTTATTAATTGGCAATAAATTACATTAATATTCCCCAAGTCAAGTCTGTTCTGCCCATGGCAGTAACCGGTGAGTGATCTCGCTGTCCTTATTCTGACCCATGAGTTATTCATTGTACTTTCTCCCTCTGTCCTGCTGAGGAAGGGAAGTGAGAGAACGGCTTGGTGGGCATATGGCAGCCAGCCAAGGCCAACCCACCACAAACTGGTAGACTGATCTGTCAGACACTGCTGCGTTGATGAAGAAAATAAGTATATTGCCGAGTAAGTACAGATTAATAAGGGGTTTACACTTTTTAAGCAGCAGCTTGCTGGAATGACTCCTGGATAGGTAACAAATAATCTTGGGCTGTTACTTTTAAGCAGTCCCGTTGTGATACTAAGATTTGCTTCCCAATAATGCAAGATGCTAATGATTAGTGGCTACAGATGTTATAATGATAAAAGCTGTACCTTCTTCTTGTAGAGCTTCATAAATCTGTCTTTGAGTTCAATGAAAGTCGGTTTTACACAAGTGTTGTTTGCTAAAGCCAGAAGGGAATGGGAATGGCCCACCGGAGGTACTGAACACAAACCAGTTTTCCAGCCCTCTTGATTCCAGGAGACAAAGTGCAGGGAAGGCTTCAACCTGTGATACAAAAATTTAGGACACAAAGAACACAAAGCTTAAGTTTCCTTTGCTAACAAACAGTCTGAAATGGTCAACATTCAAGCTTTCAGAAATATGCAAGCCAGTTACAACTATCATTTTGAATACAACATTTTAGATTTCAGACTAAAACACTGTGTCTATTTTAAACTTAAATTGCAAACACCAATTTAATTTTTGTTAATTTAATATATCAGGGTTTGAGAAGTAAAGTTACAAGCACCTATTTCTATAGAAGGGACTGAAAGCACTCAGATTTAGGAGGGGGGCAGATTAATACTGTGTGAGGACAATCAGTCTACTTGTAGTTTAGAAATAAGTAAAATGCTTTAGATTCTCAGAAACTCTCCCCACATACCCCTGTTTGCCTGTAAACTTCATTCTCTACGCAAAGCTTCCTGCCTTCCCTGTTACAACTATGTAGATCAATAGCATAAAAGGTAAAAACAGAGTTCTAAAAATGCAGAGTTGTTAAAATGAGGATGATTTGCTATTTACATGAAAGTAACCATGCAAGAGAGGGGCCTTCCATTCCGCAAGAACAAACTTCTACTACAGAACTTCATGCCCCAACATGCTTTACTGGCAGAAGACCTCTGGAAGGTCAGCCTTTGCTTTCTTCTGCATTTTTCAGAATGAGAGGAACAGCACACGGACATCTGGTGAGCCCTCTTTATTTGGAAATCCAAGAATATTGTGACATATTCTAACTCATTAGGTACATTTATTACATTTTCTTCCCTTCAGAAATTAAGAAAAATATTTCTGAGTAAACTGATTTGGTCTTGAAATTCTTCAAGTTAAAAGTGACAGTGCTGTGGACACCTGACAACAGTTTCAGTGACAAATACCACGATATCCTTTGTATACAAATACAATATACTTTGTGTATTACAAACCTTTCAATATTTCTACGAAGGTCTGAAACCTGCACATTTCCTCGAACGAGAAGTGCACAGGCAAGGTAGAGGCTATGCTTCGGATCTGCTTGAATTAGCTGATGATCTCTACTAAAAGCATCTGAAAACATCTGATCCAACCTAGTAAAAAAAAAAACCAGAGTTTAGTAAGAACTAAAGCAGGCTAAAAAAGTTCCTCAGAATGCCCATCTTCAGGGTTTAAAAGTTCATAAAATTCTAGAGATAAAGGTACACTTAACCTAGGACCATGAATGACAGGAAAAAGATTCAAACCTTTATGTGTACATATGTTGGCACTAGAAGGTCTTTAAAACACACAAGATTAATCGTTCCCCTCTTTTCTCCCTCATGCTACAAGCCACTCTTGAGTCTAAAGTCAGAGAAGTGGACAGACCTTTATTACAGCAATTTTAGGTCAATGGTTACAAAGTACTAAAAATATGTAAAAGGATTTAAGTACCTGAGGTTCTGGTTGTATGACAATTTGAGTGGACAATCTCACTGCTTGTGAAGGATCTGACAAGGAATAACGAAGTGCTGCTGACCCTTACAGAACTGATTATCTGCCTGTTCATTATTTAAAAGAATCAATGAATTATAGAATTGGATTAATTTTGATTAATGATTTAGGAAAAGACAGACTATACATACTTGTCTACTTATTCTAATTTTATCACGTATGACTGCTTTAAATGATGACACTGCAGATCATATTCTTTCTTCACTTTCTTCCTTAAGCAAGTTCCACTGTACTGTGGGCTATCAAAGATGGTGTCTTGAGGAGGTTTCTACAGACCCGTAACATCAAAGCTATTCTTTCCGTTTGTTTCAAACTTTCTGCACCTATCATCTCTCTTTTTTTTTAAATCACCTCTGCCATAATCTGCCTATTAAAAAAGAAACTAAATAAATGAGACAAAAATATTACCATCTGAAACACGACTGACTGAGCATCTCCCCATAGTCTGCTACCTTCCCTCCAGCACTGTATTGTCTCCTCAGGGTATGGTTTCAAGAGACTGAACTTGTCACAACTTGCTATCACAGAATAGATGTGGTCTTGCCCTCTTCTCCACTTTGCATACTTCCATCTCTTACCATTAACTACCTCTATCACCATTCAGACCTCTTGCTGACTGAACTTAATTTACTAAAACCAGTGAAACCTATTTTAACTGGTTATTTTCTGCCTTGTCAGTGGGATAAATCATCTCACAAAATTTGACAAGTGTCAGCTTATTGTTACAATAAGCTGTTAAATAGGCTCACTGCATCCCCAGACTGAAGTAAGACGCCATTACTTCCCAAGGAGTCTAGTTTAATTCCTTGTTTGTCTTTACAGTATTTGTAAGTCAACCACAAACTGTTACTCAAAAGAACTTACAGAGAAAATGGAAAAACGATGTGCCTAAAATCAGCAGGACGAATTTGAAAATGTAGCAGACAAAACTTTTAAAACTTATGCTCTTAGTTTTGCTATGGAATGCTTTTTTTTTTAATGAAAACTATGGAGGAATCAGAAATTAAGCTTCAAATGTAAAGCTGCCATAATATTCTTTTCTTACCTTCTAGATAGTACATTAACATCGGCCAATGTATACAAAGGAGTCAAGCTTGAAACCAAGTAATGAAGTCGAGGAAATGGAACCAAATTCATGCTGATTTCATTAAGATCCATGTTAAGGGAACCTTCAAACCTAGCAGAGCTGGCAAATTAACAAACTGTTTTAAAACTGTTATAAAATAAGTAAATTACTTTTATAATATAAACATTCATTAAACCTATTTTTCAACTGTTCTCTACAATAAAACAGTAAAGCACAGCATTCAAGAAACTCTTCATGTACCATTACTAAACTTTCACATTTGGCAGTAACAGTGCTACATCTTATTTACTTACACTTCTCATTATAGAACAATGCATCGTCAAGAATGAGACCTTGTTTCCCCGACTGTAGTCTTTAGCACTGTTTTTCAGTATGTGGACATAGCTGCCGAATACCAGTTTTAATAAATACTCTATAATAAACACATGCCTGACTTAGCATTCCTGACAAGCTGGTTAAAAGCAGGCCAATACTCCAGAAGTATATTTCACCAGGAGTTTCTTAAACTGGACAGTTTATGAGCAAGAATGATCTGACAGTATTTATAAAATAATACAACTGAGCTACAAAGGCAAGCCTCCCTGGGCTCTGTTAAGCCTTAATGGGAGACAATAATCCTGCCTATAAACTTTTTCTTACTTCAGTTCTAAGACTACCATGCTAGAGCAATACCACTGCAATCTGCATATTTCCAAATACTTTAACATTTAGTAACTAATTCTTAAAAAGAGAAGACTCATATCAAATGGAAAACAATTAACATTCTTTGAGTTGATGCAGGCCTGCGTATCTGCAGCACACACCGCCTCCAGCAATACTACTTTTACAGAAGAATAACCTATAACTTTACCTTGTCAGGTTCAGCAATAAGTTGGCTACAATATTATTCATGGCGTCAAATGGCTTCTGTTGTACAGTTTTTGCACTGCCTGCACTTGATGTTACCAAGCTGTTTTGCTTCACAGTTGACCCTAGCTTCCCAGAACTGGTCATCTGATGAATTTTATTAACTATATCAAACAGAGACTTTGAGAAAGAAAAAAGAAGCATACCAGAATCTTGAGCACAGAGCTTTCGAATTCAGTCCCTCAATTTTTCATTTCAATTAATCTTCAAGAAAAAGCTAAAACATGGTACTGTCTGTTCAAACATTATAGCTTTGATGCATGTACGACCAATTCCCAATTGACTGAGGAGTTTCTAAAAGTCTGTTCCTTACATGTCAAACAGGTACACAGTTTGACTCAGAAGTTTGAATTTTATTCAACTATGCAAAATCCTCATAATCTAAAATTACATTTTAAGGTCTCTTAATTCCTGTGAAAGCAAAAATATATTCCACTTTCTCTTGCTTTTTTCATAAGTAAACAGCAAGAGAGTCATCGAAGTTAGACTCAAATGAGTCTGGTGGTTTGCGTGGTCAGGTATGCCTGATGCCCATATCACTAATGAGTAAAGTCAAGTCTGTTGGAATTTGGAGTGGTTAGTCCATTGCAGGACCCTACTAATACTGCACACAAACCAATTGCTAAAAGAATGTAAGACTCTCAGCCTCCGTAAATAGAAGCTTTTCACTGTTTATCTTGAAATAGACATGAGAAAAATCACTCTAGACTACTTCCAAGGTGCACAGCAGCTGTTTAGTGATATTAGCATATTAATTTCAAAAGCCTGCAAGTGACTTAGGAGTTCAATTATTACTTTAAAAAATGAAATTATGCTTTTTAAGACTTAGTACTCCAATCAATACACAGAGGGAAGAAACACTTCCTATGTGCCGTGTAATAAAAAAAGATACTGACAGAAATAGAGTATTATTTCTTACTTCATTCTCTATTGGTAGTACACAGTCTGCATGTTCATTAAGCTCCTTCATAGCCAGAACACTGTTATATGGAGAAGTAATAACATCATCTTCACCAGACGGATAAACTGAAGTAACAAATCTATATACTTCTGGGAATTCATCCTCAAGCAAATTTAGTACAAAAGTTCCAAGACCAGATCCTGTCCCTAATCGTGAAGACAGAACGAGAGAAGATAAAAGGTTCCCCATATTATTGTAAGCCTTAGTCTCATACGTTGGGAACATACAACTTTTCAGTTCTACATACTAATGAATATTTTCTGAAGCATTTGGCTGACAGTGGAGGCTACTCAGATGTAAATTAAGGCAGGAAGGTTTTTCCCAGACAGGAAGATAATTCCGTGCTAAAAGTATTTTCCAAAGTATACCAGACAGGATGAAGTATACAATCTCAAATATTTCTGCAATCCAAAAAATCTTCTTAGGTACCCAACGTTTTTCTGATGATGTATTTTTATTTATTTTAATATCTTTAATTTGAATTTTGAAATAAAACATTTGTTTAAAAACACTGAACTGCCCTAAACAATTGTTTTCTTTCCTTTTGGGTTTCTTTATAAAGTTTTCTCATTCTCCAGTCAAAACAGAATAACCCCTTTCCCCCAGCACACACACTTTTTTCCTGAGCACTGAGTTCAAATCAGAGAACTGAACTGTGTTTTTTTTCTGCCTTGGACAACTAACATTCTCGGCAGCAGACAATTTCATCTATGAACAAGACAGCAATTTTCTGCAATAATGGAAACAATATCTGCAGGGTCTCTCAAATTAAACAAACGGCCACGAAAAAAGGCCCTTGACAAAACTCTTCCTTTGTATTCAGAGCTATTTCCTGCGTCTTTTTCCACATCCTAATCAGTTATAATACACACTCCTGCCACGTTTCTGGAGAAGGAAGGCTTAGTGGCAATACAGTAATGACAAAATTGTCACTGCAAAGGATTCTTCCTTCTGATTTATTAATAAAGTAGCTAGACCAGATTAAAGACAATTATATGGAAGGAAAATAGAAAAAACCTGTTTTTCTAAAGTTCATAAACATTACAAGTCTCCTTCAAAACCTTTCAGAAAACTATTTCCCCACGATTAAAAACAACTTGATTACAACAATGATGTCAGTGTTCTGAGGCCACTGTCCCTTCTGATCAGTAATATTTCAGTGTGTCCTTGTATTCGGTACCTGTCTTGATCCACCCACTGCCTCGTATTTAAAATTGTAGCCGTATTTTCGTTCTAGGTAGTGCTTACCTTAGCCCATGATTAGGGCTGCTCAGTGCTCTAAAACAAATAATAAATAATTACACTTAATTGGACTGTGTTAATTTTTTTTATTCTGCATTCTGAATGGTGTACATTATTACATTGATCTTTTTTTCCAAGACCCAGGTTTTTCTTTTTCACCAGTGGCTGGTGCAATCATACTAACCGTAAAACAAAAAACAAACAACAACAACAACAACAAAAAAAAACTTACCACCACCCATAGAATGAATTATAAAAAAACACTGTAGACAGTCACAGTGTTCTGCGGTTTTCCTCAGCTTTTCCACAATGTTTTCCCGGTACTGACAGCCATATAGCTTATGACCTACAGCCCTGAAAATATGAAAAGTACTTTGAAAAAAAATTCAACAATCAGTCTTTCAGTTTTTTATTTGGACTCCTCTTTTGATCTTTTAGAGTTCAGAGTCCACAGCTGGGTGCAACACCTAATTTGTGAGAGTTGCTAAGCTGTGGCTACATCACATGAACATGGGAGTTGAGATACAGTTTTAATTTGGAGGATGCAAGCAGCACTAAGTTCACAGCTTTGGAGTGTGCACTGGTCTTTTGTACTGATAAGGAAACAAACTCCCATGCTGGATGATCACGTTAATTACGAAATGGAAGTTACACACTCCTTAACAACAAGGATATCCCTACGTAATACATGTGCTGATCTTCATTTCAGTACTATGCAAGTCAGTTGCTACCAGTAACAAAAAAACCTCAAACAGCTTACTTTCAACACACTTGCCCCGTAGATGGTAAAGTTACAGGATACTTTACTCCCTGTATTGCACTCTCTTTCGGTACATTTGCTGATGATTTGTTTTCCAGTATGTAGTACACTGAATATTACTAGAGGCACAGTACAGTCTCGGTGAAAATTTGGAATTCATCATGTTAATCAGTCTTTTTCTGAATTTTCTCTTTTTGGTAACGTAGTTTATATGCACACAGCCAGACTGTCGTGCTTAGAAATTAGAAGTGCATTTGTTCATACATCTCATTTCCACCCTAGTTGCACAGTCTCAAACTAGATTATGGCTTCGACTGAGCAATGGAAGCAGCTGAATACCAAAGAAACAACAATAAAAAGCATGTTCTTTTGAAAACGAAAATCAAAAAAGAGAAAGAAATAAATAGATGAAATGATATATCAGCAGAATTATCCTTCCGTAAAAGGCTTTTCAATGCCCTCCTCCAGGCAACAGTGACTCCAAAGTTTACTGTTAATACGCTGCAGCTCCCCAGATGCAGCAGAACAAACCAGAAAGATACTGTTATAATTTCTTTTTTCAAATGCCATCTAATTAGTTGCTAAGAAATGCTTTCTGAAGAGGTTCTCACCAGTTGTTTCCTGAACCAGAAACATCTGTGATAAGCTGCTTGCTATCAAACACATCCCTCAGTGGTCCCTGCAGAATTTCATTTACCACACCCTCCTCCATGTCAATCAGCAGTGCCTTTGAGAAATGAAAGAATCAAAATTCAGTCAGTAAGCAAACTCTTCAAAAGAATCACATAAAGAAATACCCTTTTATATTGTAAATAATTTTATATGTTGTTTCTACTGTGCTCCAAAGAAAAGTTTTTTCCACTTGTTAACTAGGAGACCAACTAGATTCACCTTGGCTGATTTGTTAGAAGTCGTTCAAGGGGACAGCATTTCAGGTAATGCAGTTTTGTTAAAAATTTATAATATCCTGCTTCAATACTTAGGAGTAAAGAAATTAAAGCATTTTTATGTTTCAAATTTTCTTGCTTCTTAATCACTTAACGTGGCTCAAAACCCCCCAACTCCTTAGAAAATTCAAATAAAAACTTGGTTAATAATATCTGCAATCATTTTATTAAAATTAAAATTTAAATTACTCAGCCAGGCTGGCAGCAAACTGCATTACTCCACTGAACCATAAAAGTTACTATTAGAAATTTTACTATTCTATGTAGCATTTGAAAGCTTACGCAATTATAAGGACCTTATGAAAATTCCCACACAGTTGGACATAAATATGCAATGTAAAAACAATGACCTTTATATTGCCTTACTCGTGCTTTTAAAGAGCAGATTTTTCCTTTGTAAATATCAGGACCATCACCACCACTTCTGAAAAAAAAAAATCCAAGCTCAGAATCATAGTAGAAAATAAGGCAATATATATTAAATTCCCTCCTTAATTTTCTGTGCTCAGAGTACTGTTACAATGTACACAAACAGAAACACCCTGAACATACTGCTAAGAAAGACCTCATAATTCTCTGAAGTAATGCAATTACAGGACATGCTCGCAGTCAGAAATATCCTAAGTAGTACTTCAGGAAGCTGAAAAGAAAAGCATTGAAAGTTTACTCCCAGGTACAGCCTCTGTTCTGTGGTAATTCCACAAGCATTGCCAAAACTGGAAAGGATTATCTTTTATCCAGCACGTGGTACATCTGCATCATGCAATGGAACACAGCGCACCGAACAGCACCACTAGCTTTTACATGGGGGGTAGTACAGCACTGCACTACTGCTCAGGGTGTGAAAGCTCTGTAACCGCACTAGCACAGCACTGTGCTTGACTTATTTTGCCATTAAGATTCATCAGTTCAGAAATCATGCTGGGCTAACCTAGCTTAATTTTCCTTTTTTCCCAGGATTGGTTGTACTGAGCCAACCTAGGGGCCTATGCATTGTGTACAATCACATTTTTTCCCCACGATGAATGCTGGTGCTTCCACACTCAAAGGATGAGATACTCTGGTCTAGCCAAACTATGTTTAACACAGCGAAATGAGGCAGGGATACTGGAAGACGATCTGAATTTTCCCTCAACTATTCACCTAATTTGGGGGCTGGTCAAGCCTAAATTTAAACTATCTCTTAGACTACTCTACATTTAACCACAAAATATTCCAAAACACCAGCTGAAATTCCCTACAGCATTAAAGGTTCTGACCATGCTCAGTCCCGTCAGGAATAAGGGAAACAGAGTATGGGGCTGCACTGGATTCCTCAAGCATCTTCAACCCTCTCACTGAAAGAAGCTTTCCAGACTCTTCTCATTAGCTAAGCAGCTTACAGCAGCCTCCAGTACTCATGTGATTACT
Source organism: Opisthocomus hoazin (assembly GCF_030867145.1). NCBI lineage: Eukaryota > Metazoa > Chordata > Aves > Opisthocomiformes > Opisthocomidae > Opisthocomus > Opisthocomus hoazin. Next base: position 77,947,906 of record NC_134415.1, on the reverse strand, counting down.
CCAGCCTACACAACTCCCTATGCGAGTTCACTATAGCACCAGTAAATTCAGCTACAGATACTCTATTTCTCTTCAGGGACGAATAAAACTTAGAGGTGAAAAAAAAAAAAATAATCAACATTTCTTTCTCTTACTATTGTCTTTGTGGTCTCTCATACCAGCCCATACTTTCAATCATTTGATTCAATTGCTAAAAAAAAAAAATAAATAAATCACTGCATTCCCTAGAATACCCTAAGCTTAAAACACACATTTCTGTGTATAAAACCGTATGTTTCTTTAGTAATTTCATCCTATGACTATCAGTTCTTGTGGTTTGAATGCAACAGGCAAGATACTTGGGGTATAACATAAACTTCTATATTTAATAGACTGTTTTAGATACTTTGGGTAACTAAATTTACCACAAGAAAGCTCAGATATGAAAACTGTGTTACACAATTCTAACAGCGACGTCCTCATCAGCACACTTGATTGTTACATACATGTATTCACTATCCCTTGGGGTAATTATTTTGCCTGATTTAAGTTGCTTTTTATACTTATCACACAACCAGCTTGATTAAGATCCGGTAAAGTATTTTGCTTTTCAATCTGTTGGAGCAAGGAGGCCTTCTGGCCATTGCTGAACATAATTAGACAAAGGTTTCAGGTGTTCTTTTTCTTGAACACTCTAATCTCTAGTTTCTGGAAAACTGATACTAGCAGCAGCCTCTACCACAGAAGGTGCACGTTCTTGCAGCACAAAAGCAGATGCTTGTTACAAATAGGTAGTGTAGCTTTCAATCTTCAAACAGGTCCATGTGGGGCACCTCTAAGAGTGATGATCACCATGTTGATGAACTCTTGCAGACCGAAGCAATAAGCTTTTAAGCTCAGAAACCGCAACCCTTTACAACACGTGCCAGTAACTCAGGTTGCCAGCTAAGAGTCAGTGATTTATATTCCCTCATGGGAAAGAAAAAGGAATGGGAGAAGAATGCATAATGCAGTGACTGAAGTGTGAAGTCATTTCAGCCATCAGTTAAGTGTCAATTCTGACCAAGATTACAGATACAAATGCATTTTACCTGAAAAAAAAAAAAAAAGATAAAGCTGTCTTTCCATTATGCAGTTCACTTGCAACCAAAGTATCTCACCCCTGAGACCAGCAGCAGAGTTAAGAGCGTGAATATTCAGATCCCTCATTATTTTAGCAATAGGACTGTGAATTCCTCAATAGGTAGGTAAGAAAAGAGAGAATAAGCATAAGCACGTTGCCAATATTACACAGTATAATAATCACCATAACATAAGTCTGTCTGGTTGTGCCTGATTGTTTGTTCATAGCTGTTTCTGACAGGACAACCCACCTGGATTAATTATTTTGGAAAGTGGTATAGCATAGAACACTTGTCACTTTTGTGACATAAGGTTTTATGCCTGAACAACCTGGGAGGTGAATTAGTTTTTTCTGATAAAACTGAAACAAAACCCACAATAACAGGAGGCAAAAACCCCACAGCCCGAGCAACAGAGTCTGGAAATGACTCTCCCTAACCAAACTATGGCTCAATGCTACAGTAAGCAGTGGGAATTGTTTCAACAGGAAAATGAACAGCTCCTGGAAAAGAATAGAGTTGAATAAACACTCTTCTGTTTCACAGGTAAGAGAATATTCCTTGAAACTTCCACAGTATCCAGTGAGAGCAGCCCTTCCTCTTTATAGAGAGATGTTTATATTGCAGCCAACCTGTCAATTATAAATTCGGTGGTTTCATCTGGCACATACAGAAACACAGATATTGTTTACAACCAAATTTTTTTTTTATTAAAAAAACCAAGGTATTCTAGGAATTACCCACAAGGAATGGCAATGACACATTCCAATGCACTTGCATGTTCTTTCAAAGAGGTAAAATTTGAGACAAAACAAATAGTATTTCAACGTCATTTTGGTTAAAATTGCCTGCTGTGCTGCAGCCTTGTCATATGATGGAAGGAAACAGAGGCTGGTCAAATGCTTTTTAATGAATGAAAATGCAAGAGAAATATCCAAGTGCACAACTGTTATTCTTTTAAATAAACTGCAAGGATAAGAGATGACTGAATGCTCTTAAGGTATGAATTGGGTAACTGCAAAAAAAAAAATCATAGCCACCACTCTGTGTAACAAACTAGTCAGATAAAAGTGATTTAAAAACAGACACTATATTTTCTGACCACCTTGTATACAATTCCTCTAACGACACTTCAGTAAATGCTGCTAAGCTGGTACTCAAGAGAGCCTGAAATCTGATCAGGATTGGCAATGGCAAAAGCTATCAGCTCTTGACTGTCCATTTTTCGAAGCGAGGAAAGAAAAACAAAACTAAACACTTTCAACACATTTAACTACTTAAGTAAGTATAGTAAAAATGGAAAGATAAAGATGGTGTTTTGAGGAGAACACAAAAAACCAAAATCTTTTTCTAGCACAAACTAAATATGACCTGAAACAATGAAAATTGTAATTTAGGTTAAGATGAGATACAACAATTGTGGATCTAATGTGTTAAACTCATCAGCTGCTTGATAAGTGGACTTACCTTGTATCTACGTTCCTAAAGAAACTGCTTAATGCTTCATCATAAATTCCTTTCTAAAAGTAAACAACATGACATAAGATGATGTGTAACATCAGAAATTCTCAGTGCTTTTTCACAGAATAATTTAGGTCCGAAGGGACCTCAAAAGGTCACCTGTGAAACCTCGCCACTCAAACCAGGGTGAACATCTATGTTGAATCCAACTAGCTCTAGCCAGCACTAAAAAGAACATTCTATGATTTCACTGAAGCATCAGCTTGACATTAAAAACTGATAGGAGGAGGTAACTAGGAAATTAATTTTTCACCACAAGATTAAACAACTACTTTTTCTTCATTTCTAAAGATTTAGGATTTTTCTGAAAATCCCAGGGCAATTATTAAATCGAATATCTGCTGTTTAGCTGACTCAGTTCATCACCGATGCAACTCTGGGACAGCTCGATGCCAATGATACCTATGTCCGTGAGGTTCTGTGGAAAGAAAAGCATGTCACACTGTATCCATGATTCCTAAACTCCCTGATGAGGGATGCTGGGGTAATTACTCATCCCACCGCAACGCTAAAGAGACCTGGAAAGTTTATATAATTTTAGAAACCGCTTACCATACTCCTAAAGACCTGTTGACACAGAATTTGGAAGTCACTGCTCCCTACAACACTAAAACCATGGGACTCGCCCTTTGCCTTTTTACAGCTGCTTCGGCAGAAGGCATTGAGAAGGACTGCTCGTCATTATCTGTTAACATACAGTGTTTCCCATCTTCATTGTCACAGCAAGCAGAGTGCATTTTCGTTCAGGGTACTCGGCACAATCCTGTGCCCTCTTCGTGCCGCTATTTCGGTCAGCACAACCGCACAGCGAGTCGCTGCACGGGATGCGCTAGCACAGAAAAGAAAGGCGGGCTTTGGGGCGCTGCTTTTTTGCTTTCTTGCTGGCGGCAAAGAACCTGCATTGAAGAACCCCCCCCCCCCACTTTTCACCAAGCGCCTCAAACCTTGGTAAGGCCTGCCTGTAGGGAGACATCCTGGGCTCTTCACGGCGGAGAGGCCTGAGAAAGCCGCCCCGAATTAGAAGCGAGGAGCCAAACAGCACAAAAACCTGGGGATGCTTGTGCCTGCAACGAAGCGGCCTCAGGGCAGCCAAACGAACGCGGTGCTCTGCGGCCGCAGGGAAGGACACGCAGCGAGGGCCTGCAGCCCACCGCCGCGCCGCTCCCCTCAGGCCGGCGGCGAGGCGCGGAGCGGCGCCGTTACCTTGTTGACGGCGGCGTGCTCCCGCAGCGCCAGGTCCCAGAAGCGGCAGCCCACCTGGTTCCCGCACTGGCCCACTGTGAAGGGGAGAGACGGCGGTCGGCGCGGGGAGGGGGGCGGCGGGGCGGGCCCCGGGCGCCGCGATCCCCCTTACCCTGCACCACCACCGACTGGGTCATAGCAGGGCGCCCGGCCGCTGCCTCCGCTTTCGAACTCGGCGCCCGGAAGCCGCGCCCCCTTAACGGCCGCGGCGGACGGGCTCTTCCAATGGCGCGGTCTCCTCCCCGCTGCCGTCTTCCCGCGGTGGAACGTTCCATCCGTCGGTTTAGCTGCGGGCGCCCGCTGCTTACCCTTTGCGGGTGGAACATTCCGGGGGGGGGGGGGGGGGGAGAAGCGCAACAACTGTCCGCCGCATGCACTGTGGTGCGTGCGTGTGGGCGCGTCTGAGGCGGGTGCCAGCGGCCGCCAGTGCCCGGGGGCCGCGTTTGGGTGTTGGGCCTGATGGCCGCGCCTGCTGCCCGGTAAGGCTCGAGGTTTGGTGTAAGGAGAAGCGTGCTCTGAGGCAGCTGAGGGAGCGGCGAGGTGTCTCGCCCGCCCGTTTGGCAGCGCGGGAGTGGCGGACACGCTGAGGTACTGGGTAACTGGGCGTAGCCCTGCTTGAGGGTGAGCCTGCCAGCGGCTACAGGGCCTCTGCTGAAGCCCAAGTACAGGAGGCATGCTAGAGACCTAAAATGAAGTCTTTCTACGTGAGAATAGAAGTGTTTCCACACCATCCAGTTCGTTACTTTTTATGGCTAAAAATGTGTGATATGTTTTATTTTGTCCAAGTAGACTACTCAGAGTGACGGTGTGAAATGGGCCAAACGATACAAAAATACAAATTAAAAATGAAATTAAAAGATAGTCGTGTGGAAATACATTAGAGATGTACCCACCTGTCAGGCCTGCAAATTATGTTTTTCCTTAAGCTCAGTTTCATATTTCTTGTGCAAATAAGTGTCCACAGTGCAGTTAGTAGGTGCTTTTGCCAGTGTTGAACATAGCAACTTTGGGACTAAAAATGAGAGACAAGAAATGTAGAGATGCTGTTGTCTCAGCATGGTAAGACTGGTCCACAGCATGGCTACGCTGCAAAATGATGCAAAGAGCCTGTGATACGCAAAGCAGTCGCTTGCAGAGAGCTCTCTTGTGACACAGATGGCATTTCTGCTTCCTGTGGAAGAACAGAAGTACTTCCATGCAACCCAGTTCATTAGGTTTTATGACTAAAACTATCAAACAAAATGTGCTTTTTCCAAGTGTAGTATTTCTAGTGCTGGTGTGCAAATAAAATTTGCTAAATGAAATCCTTAATAGAAATCTGAAGTTCATTATCTTAATCCTTTATTTCCTCTGGAGAAACCATGGTGCTGACTCCTGGGTATTGATGAAAGGAAATAAAGAAATAAATAAGCTTAGACAATGCTTATGAAAACTTAGGTAATGCTAGTCTAGCTCAGCTTGGCAAATTCCTGAGCTTGGCAAATTCCTTAGCTGCACGAATTTTTTATCTGTTTGAGTGATAAGGCTGGAAAGAAGAGTTACAGAACAAGAAGTCTACACATAAAACCAGCCATAGCCAGTTCTGTAGTTTGGGTAAAGGCCAAGAAGTAACTGAGCCTGCGTAAAGTTAAAAGGTTACTAGCGGTGACGAAGAGGAGTCACCTGTCTTCATCTCGACGACCACCCCAAGGAGGCACTGCGCAAATGCAGTTGGGAGGAGTTTATGGAAATGACTTCTTGGAACTAATTTTAATTTGAAGCGGGAAAGGTTATGCATACGTATAGGTGTATAGAAATATGCAAAATAGAACTGTGTAAGTTATAGATGGCTTGGCGATATCAGCGCGGCCGTCTTTGGTGGTGCTAACCCCCGTGCGCGCAGCGCTGAATAAAACATACCTACTTTACAGTCGGAGGATTGTGGAATCTCATCTTTTCCGCAAGTCAGTATGACCTGGGATCCTGTAGAGATCAGTTACAAGTCCCCAAGGAAATAGTTATACCAGAAGACTACTTTAAAAAACTTCCCTGGAAGTTTTGCAGCAAATACAGTATTGTACAATACAATATAATAATGCGTTATATATAAGAAGTACATATCAAGACTAATTTTTTAACACTTAATTGAAATAAGAATCCATGTACTGGAATTTCATGTTGTTCTTAAGAAAAAGTAATGAGTGGCACAAGCTTCCTGAAGGTTCACATCTGAAGTTGCAAAGGACCAGTGGTTTCAGTATTATAGGCAAGTGGAAAGTTTAGCATGAATAGAGTAACACTGCCTCAAATACTTATTTTATAAACTTATCACCAGTGTAAAATTACATGAATATTAATCAGGAAAGCAGGTAGTAATTTCTCATCTCTCTCTGGACAGACTAGATGTAACCTACAGCTTAATTTTTTTCCCTGTGGTTACCTGAACTGGTCTGAACCTGTAAGTTGTGGTCTGTTCTAGCTACTAGATATAAACTGTTTCTGTACCTCTTGCCGACCATCATGTCCTTAAAGTCTTCCCTTCACATACATGTCTTCTTGGCTTTACTTAGGCCAAAAGCAGTACAACATTGCTTGTAAGCATTCTAAAGCTTAAAGTCTACAGAACTCTCTTACTGTATCTGAGTTACTTTCTAGTTTTTCTTTCAGTTAGCTGTAGTTTTTGTGCGTCCCATCAAGATTCAGCTTAATGGGATTCGCTCCATTGAACATGAGATTGCAGCAAAAACCCCTGTGCTTTGGCTTCCAGAATGCTATTAAGAGGTCTGTGATGGCAAATGTAAAGTGATATTCTCACTGAGTTTGGAAACAGTGTGAATCAGATATGCAATTGAGATTAATATTCATGTGGGAATACTTTTTTGCTTCTGAAGGAGGTCCAAGGGCAGGAAGTGGATGCGTAATAACCAGTTTGGCTTGATGCATGTGCTCAGAGTTTTAATGAAACAGGCAGCTCAACTATGTGAAAGAAATAATCACATACTTTCTGTTTTGTTGTAGATGAAACTCTATTTCATCTACCATAGTATAGATTCATAAATCTAGTCAGGTCCACTGAGAGACTTTTTGTCTGTGTTAATCGTTTAATCGACAGTCTTATGCTAATGTGTGTTTCTTACCCTTATTTTCTCAGAAGTTTTTTGTTGTTGGTGTTACATGGTAATAGCATTCCACAGCTTTGGAACACAAATAATTGAATTGTAGGAATAACTTACTGTGTTATTGAGAGGAAGTGAGTTGACATAAACCACTGTGAATATGTGAATAAACCTTAAATCCCAGCCATAACAATAGTCAAATGTACATTACAACTTAAATATATGTGCTATGCTTTCAGCATCTTCGTAATGACAGTCATTTGACTGCTGTAGGGAGAATACACTGGAATTTGAACTAATGTTATTCTTGGATTTATAGGAGAGCTTAGTTCACATATGAGGATTTGGGGTTTTTTTTTAACTTAGAATGGCTGGCTTTTGAGGAATTACCAATAGACCTGTAACCCTTCGTCTTTCATTTTTCTTTTCAGGCTGTTGTCCACACTCTTGATCCTTGAGGAGAAGGAAATGTTGATAAGAATCTTTAACTATGGGAGATCTTTACAGTTCTTCAGAAATAAGAGATAGAGGGACCAGTGATCCTAATTAAATACTCTATTTTGAAGCAGTTTATTGAGAATTTCAACTTGAAATTGGATTCTTTATTATATGGCCATACAAATGTCAAATTTCAGAATAGTCCATGTATAATAAGTGTAGTTGTAGGCCTGATTTAGATAATGGCTATAACAACACTTGTTAAAACCTTGAGGGTGGCAGAGAAAGGTTATAATTTCCTTATTGTCAGTGCTCATTTTTTTGTAGGCATTCTGCAGAATTGAGATAGTTATATTCATACTGAAAATGCAAATAGACAATCTCACAATGTACCTCAGAACTTGGAGGTTTTTCCCAAATCTTGGTATTTGAAGGGGTTTGTACTTTGGAGCTGTAATTTTTTAAGATAAATACAGAAGACAGATTGAATTCTGGGAAGATTTCTTTTTAGGCAGTTGCCTCCTCTTAAAGACCAGGAGCTTGGAAATGAATGAGGAGGTGTGTGTAATGTAATGCATCACATACAGACTATCTTTGGTGCATATGGAATGTAACTTCAAGGACTATGTGGATGTTGGGCGTAGGGAAATTTGTCTTATTCTCTGCTCTCTCCTGAGTCTGCAAGTATCCTCTGGTTTATAGTATTTTTCTTTGGAAACCCTGTTCTGCAGAGGCAAAACCCGCATCTCTCAGGCCTAGAAAGAAAAATTGAGGAAGATACCCTCCACAAATACTGCTGTATTTGATTAGCTAGTGATGCAGTAAAGAGAAGTAAATTGAATGGTAGCAGTTTATGAATTTTCATATGTTTTTATTCACATACTATTTTACTGTATTTTTAGTTTTCCGTATATAAAGTATGCAAAGGACGGATTAATCAGAAAAGTCATTCTTAAATGCAAATCCACTGAACAAATCTCATTGCAGCAAACACAACTAAGAAAAACATTGTTTATTCACAGAGCTTGGATGTGGATATGAGAAAATATGCTTTAGTCTGAAGTAGGTGTAAGACAGAAAAGCATTCTGAGTATGTGTGTACCAGTTAACATACAATGCTTCACTTAATTCCAGCATTCACTAAACTGTGGTGCTCTTAGGGGGCACAAGCATATGCTATTCCTGGCTATCTCTGCTTAGCAGCTGCAGACAACCTTGAAAGGAATTTCATTAATCCGTGTAATGAACCTATCTAAGCAGGGAATCTGCTGTTCTTTCCTTGCCAGCAATAGGATCCTGGAGACCAGGGCCTGAGGAAGCTTAGCTTGGGTTGTGGTGTCACGAGATGGACTGAGCCAATCTAACAACTTGTTGCTGCTGGAAGGAGAGGGACTTCCTTGTTTACCCCTGCTCCCAGCTGTGGAGCCCTGACACCGTGCATGGCCTCTGGTATCCACTGGGAGCCCAGCTCACCAATCTGAGGACGTTCCCCCTCACCCCCAATAATAAAAAAAATCCCAAACCAAAATCCCTGAATGTTTTCTGCTTATGCTTCTGGGTCATAGCTGGGAGCAGGAAAGAGTTGAGCAGGCATACTGGTTTTGGTGTGTGAGACAAAGATGGCATTTGAAGGCAACTGGATTTGGGGACCAAAATGATGATGTGCTTGATTCAGAGAGACTGCAGAGGGGTACTCTTACTGCTGGCTTCCGAAGTATGAACAGTGGGCTATGGAGTGATGAAAAGAGGGGGCTGTATACCACTTCCAGAAGTAGGGGGCCTCTCTACAGTGTTGGGAAGGGAATCATTCCTGGGAGCATACTGCCTGAGAGATGCAGGGAACAGAATGGGAGACGCGTCCAGAAGAATGCGGTTAGCACAGGCATGAGGCTGAAAGCATGAGCAGACCTGACAAGACTGGTGGAAGGAGAGGCAGAGGCTGCTGGAGCCATGCTATCTTCTCTCATCCACTCATCACCCAACACTGGACTCCAGAGACAAGTGGAGAGGCAGTGACGGGGTCCCAGCTGCCAGAGAGTTCCTGTGCCAGACTGTCCAGACCTTGCAGTTCTTTATCCAGAGTGAGCCAAGACCACTTCAGGCTGTAAAAACCCTTTTCCTACTGAGAGAGTAGTAGGGAAGCTACTGATTAGTGCTGACACATGTATCTTACTCTGGTGGTTCCTCCAGCTGTCCATAGATTCAACATCGTTGGATTCCCATTTGTCACTTATGTGATGAGCTCCTACTAACTTTTAGTCTGTAGGGTGTTTGCCTTTATTTTCACCTTTCATATTTTCCTGCTTTGCAGCTGGTCATATTTGGAGTTGGTTCCAACAATAATTTGGCCAGCAATTGTAAAACTTGCTATCAACAGTAGTTTGTTCTTTAAAGAAAAGAAACAAGACCTAAATGGCTTGATGCCTTGTAGGTTATGACTGAAGAGACGAAGTTTTGCAAGTGACTTATGTCTGGTGTTCAAGCCTACTGTGAGCTAAAGCCTAGTATTCACTTCCAACTACCTGCTATGGTCTTAACATAGCTCAGATTTGCAGCCCTTTGCCTTCTGTTTACATCTTCCTTTTTCACCTCCAGTTGCTCTGCAGCAGCATATCTTCCAGGATACATTCCGTAGGAACATGTTCCTAGTTTGAGAATTACTGCTGTGAACTGAAGTCCTCCAGCAGTCTCACCAGGAAGTGATGATTTTATGTGATAAGGGATTTGCCTGAAACTGTGACTATGCTTCTGCTTTCTACACTTTGTGTTTACTTGTGTTATATCAGTGCAAATGAGATCACAGTCAGATTGTGGATTTAGTGCTGTTTTTGTATGTGCATTTAAAAGTTTAGAGAAAAAACTTGAAATTTTGAATTTTCTCTCTCCTTTCCCTTCCTACATAAAGCAAATATTGCTCTAAAATTACCTAGTTTAGGTAAATGATCAGTGATATAAAGTGTCTGTCTTAAAAGATGTACATCGTATCTTCACATTGTGCTAGAACATATCCATGAAGTCCCGAAGTGGAATAAAAATTTTAGTTTGTAAAGCTTGCATAATTGGTATGCTCTCTGCTCCCTATTTTAACTGAGGAATATATAAATCAGTTGAATGGAAAATTAAAAAAAAATCTTTGAACACAGTTATTTGCCATGTAAGTCTATTATCTAACTTTATTCTTTAATGTGCATTAGAAGATCTTTTCCTGTGAAACAAAGGGTGACCTAAGGCATTGAGTGAAATGATGTAGAGGATCTATCTTGAAAGTAACATATTTATTATAATTTTCATTTCCTTTATAATCCCACATTTTCATGTAACAGACTGGCCACACATACACTATAAGAAATGGTAAAGCTCACTCTTGTGGTATAGTAAGAGAAGTGCAGAAGCAACAGCCCTTTATTCTTCAGTGATTTTTGTTTGCACGTAAACATTAGAAGTGACCCTTAAACATACCGCTTTCTGTAGATGAATCTTTGATATATTCATTATTCTTCTTTTGATGAACGTGGTTTCTTTTGTTCTGTTTTTCTTTCTGTGGTCTAAGGAACTTCACAGGATCGATGCAGTGCACTATCAGGCTGCTGGACAGGTATTGATGCTTACAGCACCACTGACCAAAGCTGCTTTGCTAAAACTCACTGGTTTTTCATCAATCATGAAGTTACGAATACAGCCAATGAAGGAGGTGCGTGTAGTCAGGCTAGATGTTAGCAGAGACTCTGGAAGAAGCAGATTTAAAAAAACAAAAATTAGAGCTCATGATGATCAAAATAATCTGGTGGCAGAATCTTTTCAATATGCTACTAACTGCAGCTCTGCTGAATTTTCTGTGGGTCTTTTAAAATGTCTAGCCTACTGCCAGTCTCCTAGAGGCCATTAGAGTAAGTATAGGGAGTTATCTACATTTATGTAAAACTGTTGATACTATGTAGTCAATAGAGGCCAAATCTTGCATTTTTTGATGACAGCATTTTCTTTTAAGTGGCAGAGTAGATGAATCCCAGGGTGTGTGTTTATAACTTCTTTTAACATTACATATGTTGTCATCTGTGTCTGATTTGTTAGTTTGCATTTAGTTTACTGCATTTACATGGTATTAGTTAGTATTGTATCTTATTTGTTGTCGTGAAGTTCATTGCAAGATTTTTCTGTGCCAGGGTGATAACAGTATTATAGAACCAATGTATGGCATTGCTTTAGTATTCTATAATTAATGTAGAAATAGAAGGCTCAATGATGAAGCAGAACAGCATTTGCAATTACCACTTTATATTGCCTTTCTGGGAAGAGTTCTGTCCTAATAAAATTCCAGTTTGGATCTAAAGAGTGAACAGGCATCTGCACAGAGATTTTATTATTCCCTTTAGGCTCATTTTTCCTCCTGGTAGTGTGGGATGGATGAGAACATCACGCACTCAAGCCACTAATCCAAGATAAGCAATGTAATAAATTTTGTTGTTAGAGCTGTTCGTGATTGACATGCAAGGCACAGAGAAATATTGCTGCATGTTTTCAATGAGAATGTACAGAAGATGACTTAAAAATTGAATCACGTAGTGTTGATTACAGTTTGCATATGAACCCCAACAGAGTAGCTCTGTCTGCTGAATAAGGGAAGTAAATGTAGTAATCTTGGCCCACGCTACACAGATGGTCTGTGAGTCACAAATTCACATTAGCAGACATCTGTGCAATAGAAATCACTAGTCAGAAAAAGAATCTTCATGTTTTGTCTTGTGTTCAAAGATGCCGTTGCTTGAAGACGAAAGAAGCCTGCCAGCAACAAAAAAACCTTGAGACTCCAGTTACAGTGACAGTGAGTTTCCAATTCCATAAATAAATAAATTACTTACTAAAAACCAGTAAGGCCATACTGGTAAGTAAAATTGAAAAAAAGCGATTTTTTTCCAGTTGGCTGACTTCTTTACTGTAGAGTCCATACCTGACCCTCCAGCAACTGTGACTGTTTTAATTTCGATGAAGCAGCACTTTTTTTCCTTTGAGAACTTGAGGCAGAACATTTCTGATCAGTTCTTGAGCCTTTGAATTTTACCAGGTTGTTCACATAAGGTATGCTTGCTCTTTTTTGAAATGAAAACAGCCTCTGTGCTTTCTCTGGAAACCGTGTTTGTATTTGAGAACAATGTGCCACAAAGCTGCCAAAAGTTTACCTGGTACACCTCCAATAAACACTGGCTCCCTGTGGTCAGTTGCCTTTGGATTTAGTGGCCCTACCACATGGTTCACTTCAGAGTCTACATCCAGCTGTACCACGTTAGCATCTCTAATAACTGAAAGGAGAAGGAGAACAGGGATCAAAAAAGATCGTAAAAAGTAGCACATGAGTTTTCTGTGACAGATAGGAGTTATCTGTTTGATTTGAGTAGTTTGATTTAGTGTTTGCTGGATTGGGTGTGAGCCATCAGTGACAGTATATGGGCAGATTCTGGCATAGAGCAGGGCCAATGGAAGATACAGTGTGGGAGCAAGGGTGCTTCTGAGTGGGGCTCTTGGTTGCTGCCAGCTGTCTCTAGGCTGCAGGGCATGAGCATACAATGGTGTGTGGCTTAGTAAAACTATGCCAAATCATTCCCAATATGGGACATACTGGAATGCAGTGAGGTTTCCTCCTTGTTTGTGTGCCTGGGTTTCCTTCAGAGGGAAACCAGAATGCATGGGGAAAGGGTGCACACTCAAATCTCTTCTGGATGTGACGCTGAGAGGCATCCCAAGTCAGCATCTAGACAGGAAGGCAGGGAATTTCAGAGTACCTGGGGTTTAAGAGTACTTTTTGACTTTCAAACCCAGGAAAGAAGGATGACTAGCTGGCACAGGGCCAAAATCCTCTCTCTGTGTGAGGCAGGGGCTCTCCACATCTGTCCTGCTGTTAGACCTTTAAGGTCAGGATGTACTTGTGCCTAGTACATTCTACCAACTTATTTAACCTCTTATTGGGAAAAGAAGAATATCATCTGGTATACAATTTAGGAAAGGTTGCCAGCATTTCAGCTACGCTGTCTTGTGTTCTTTGAATAGGGAGCTTCCATCTTTGCTTATTCTTTGTAGGAACATGTGCTTGTCTTCCCAGGAAGCTCTGCACTACCTATATCTGAAGGAGTAGTACAACTGTCTCTTTCACACAAACTTGCATCTTGACATGTGAAAGGGAAGAACTGAAAATATGACCCCATTCCCAGTGCACTACCCCATGGTGATGAATGCGTGGGGAGGGAGAACTGGGCTCTTTTGTCTTACTTAGGGGATGATCATGTTTTACTGACCTGCAATTCGGTGCCACCTGCCATCACAGAGACTCTGTTTCAGTGTCACTGAAGTTGAAAAATCCCTGATTCCATTATTCAGTTTCACAGTAACCTGGAGGAAAATAATGTCGTTGTCACTGTAAAAACCCTCCTGTTCTCTTTTTTACTTCTGTTGTAATAATGCTGAATTCCCCACTCAAAACATGTCTGATATGTAAGTGAAAGAAAACCAGTATTTTATGAAATTCTTTACAATAAAGTACCTTTCTAATTCATGGATTTAGGTTTTTTTTTTTTTTTTTTTTTTTAGATTCAATAGTTCAGCAACATTTCTGATTTGAACTTAAGGAATAGTTCAGAAAAGGTTAAAAAACAACAGCTATTTTCACTCAAATTTTCTAGTACTGCTACCCTGTAATTTCCTGAGTGGTAAATCAGTGTGCTAGCCACTTAATAAGGTAAACAGTCATGAAAAACCCAAATATAAATGAACAGACAAGATGTGAGAAAGGAATAGATAGGGAACTTAAGAATAACTTGTAAGTTACAGTTAATGATATAAACCAGAGATGCTTACTAAGAAGGTAACTGGCAGGCTTGTTGCAGTGACAAGCAGGGAAGAGCTGCTTTTCCAGGGTGAATTTTGTTTATGAATTGCGTATACATTATACAGGAAGTGAGATTTGAAGCAATAAGTGATGCAATATCTTTTGTTAGACCAACTGATACAGCTGGAAAACCAGACAAGTTTCCGGATATGCAAACCTTCCATCAGAGCTTTGCATGAGAAGCACTAGGCTGGGCCAGTTGCATGCAGATGCAATCTTGAAGTGTGGCGTGATACATAGCAATGCAATGTGCTTTAAAAAGTTCTTTGTTAATTCACCAAGGACTAGCTACAGCCATAAGAATGTACTTTATCTTACCTAATCAGCTGTCAAAAGTTAGGTGCCTCACTGAAGCACCTGTGTCCTCTCTATAGTCAATACAGAAAAATAGATTCTCTGAATGACAGCTCATTTAATCATCTATATTAGACACTTGCTTTAGGATAGGATGAATCACCATGTTAAACTGTCCACTCAGTCACTCTGCTGTAGGTTCCTATTCCTGTAATAGAGGTGACGGCATGTTTCCTCAGGTGTTGCATTTCTAATTGAGGTACAGCCAGCCTCACTTAAATACCCTTCCACTTTGGTTCACGGTTCGATACTGGGTAGTGCATTGCAGTGGTTAAAGAATATTCCCACTGCTTAATCTCTTGACTATGCCCTGAGTTTCTTTACTGTAAAAAGGAAAAAAATGAAAAGATTTCCCCTGCTCTAAACTTTTGCTTGTTTTGTCCATGTAAACTGCAACTTACTACCGTATGTGTGCAATGTGTAGCATGAAGGGATCCAGATTTTAGTGATGAACGTAAAAAAAAAATAGCAACAGCAACAACTATCTGTTAAGTTCTTTTCAAACCTCTCTCTTTCAATTGGCAGCCGTACAAAAATCCAGAGCCCCAGAAACCAGATCAACACACAATCAGAACTTTCCCTTTCCCTCACTCTCCCCATCACACACATATATGTTCAAGAAAGAAGAGACTGAGCGCAACTCAGACTTCTTTTTTAACAAACAAAAATAAAAATGCGTCAGCAGTTACCTTACTTGTAACTGTTACACATTTTTGATGTGGGGATGAAAGAGCAGCACCAAAGAGTCAGTGCTCTTGCTTCTTTTCAGCTGCTCAATACATATTTATAGTTGGTATCAGTCAAGTGATCTGTTTTTGCCTTAGGTATTGTTTTTTGTATTTTAAAAGAAATATCTGGGTTGCCTAATCTAAGCAGTTAATATAAGTAAATATAATGAAATAAGAATCAATTAATGGCAAATTTGTAAGACAAAAGCTGCATAGAGCAGAGCCCGAGTAGGTAGAAGAAACAGTCAAAGCAGTGGAGGAGATGTGACCTTCATTATACCTGTCCATTTCTCATGTGCATATTCAGGTACTCTCCATTCACGCTGTGACCATGCAGTAGAATTCCTGAGCTGCTTCGAGGACGTATTTCAAAAACAACTTCAAATTTCAGGCCTAAACTGAAGGATTCATCTGTGAGGTAAAAAGAATAACATTCTTTTTGTACTGAGTTAGTGATGACATTGGACATGTATTCAAAGTCAGAACAGAAATTCAAAGCCCAGGGTGGAACTTGTCCTGTCTTTGAAACTATTGAAACATGTGCCAGTACACATACTTGAAGAGATGGCATAGTGTGCTGTCAGTGACCCATTTCAACTTTTGTTCTGATTATGTTTGCTTAGAGTACTAATAAAGGTTTCTTTATTTTTCCCAGTATTTAAAAAAGACATCTAAATATATTTTGTTTAAAAAATTTTCTAAGCAATAAAATGGACAGCAGAAAGTAAATTATCTGTATTTTTTGGCAGTTTCTTATTGTGCAATTTACTAGACTTTCAGCAGTCTTTATACAGTGAGTGGGAGTTCACTTGAGCTTTGATGATTCAGGAGAAGAAACTCCCTTTTTCAATCTGATGGCACGCCAGGGAGCAAATTAGAAACACTGTCTAGTTCTTCTTGGTGTTGCCAATGAATAGGGTTGTGCAGTTTCCTCCCCTGTTCAGATCAGAGCCTGTGTGACCAAAAACCCCTCATAAAACAATTCCTGGAACACAGCAGGCCTAAATGACAGAAAAGATGTGTTCTGTCATGCTGTTAATTATCAAGACACACAGAAAGCCTTTCCTTAGGATTTTTGAAATACATATTGTTTTAGGAATTAAAAAACTGAGGAATGACCATTTGCTGGTGTACTTGGTCTTAGCCACATTGATTTCTCTATGTCTATGATAATTTTTACCATATTATAATCTGTTCCCTTGTGAGATTATTTGAATTATTTGAAATACATACATACAGATGTATTTATTTAACAGCTAGTTAAGTTTCATGGTGACATTGTGATACGTCAACATCAGCTGCTTACCACAATAATGATCTGTATCTAATAATCCTTACAGCTCACAGCCTCAGAAATTAGCACACCCTTTAGTGAAATATACCATTCTGAAGCACAGTGAATACTGCAGTCTTAATATGGGATACATTTGTTTAGTAGTCTATTACCAAGGACGACATATCCTCCTTCTGATGAAAAGTATGTTCCGGCTTCTGATGGGCCTTCAAAGCAAGGTGTTACACTAAATGTCTGTGAAGCTGAGGTAATTGATCTTCCATTGAGCTGTAAATTGCTGAGACAACCACTAAAACTGTAGACAGAGTTAATCTGAGGAGGGGAAAAAAGCATGATTAGTAGATACACTGCTTGTGGAAGGAAGTAAACTCTTCTGTCTGTATTTGTACTTGTTTATGAGCTGTAAGGCTGTGATTGTCTGGTGCATCAGTTTTGAATTAACAGTTTCCAAAGAATAGAAGCAGGGCGGATGCTTTTTGTAGCCTCTCATGCCTCTCTGATGACTTCAAGGTAACTCCAGCTTGTGTTGTTTCTCAAACAATCCTTACTGAAGCAAGAGAAACAAAGCACAACTGGAGTAAGGCAGTGTTATACATACCTCATACCCCCCAGGCAAGACAGGGGTCTGCTTTTTCTGAATAACGTATCTATCTTGTTAGGCACATAACACTAAAGATTACGTTGAAGGAGACTTGGGTATGTTCATTTTTGCTTTAACACTCTTTTCCATATACTTCAGTACCAAGATGTGGAGCAGAATCCTGACTTCTAGGTACTGTCTTAAAATAGAAATACTAAGACAACACTAAAATCTCTCCAAAACTCATCTGTATTTCAGACCTTAGGGTGAAACTGATCTCACCTAACTTTACCTGTCTCATCTAAGCTTGAATGTCGCTAGGATTTCTCTGTTCCTCAGGGACCACTGGCTTTCCAGTTGCTGCTGCAAGTCTGTGGAAGTCTAGCCCAGCTACTGCCAGCCCAGCCTTGCTGGAACTTTGCTGTCCACTTGAATGGAGTTGTGTGCTCCTCCTCCTGAGGACTCAGATCATAATATGCTTTGGCCTGAACTCATGCCTACAGTCAGCTTTTGCATTAGCTGTACGTAGAGGTATGGGATGATGTAATGGGAGTCTGCTTTACCTGGATATTTTTTACAGCTTTTCCTGGAGCTACACCGCCAATATAGAGCGGTTCAGTGACTTGCCAGGTATTAGCACTACCGCTGAAAGGTTCTTCCAGTACCCGGAGACCATCAATTATCAAGCGACCGATATTTTTGCCTCTAATAAATATGACCTAGAAAAGGAGGAGAAAAATTTGGAAGATTAATTTCATCTGTTCAGGGAACACTTCTGTGCAGTGGAAGAAGATAAGAAGTTTGAGAAGAAAAGCTTGTGAGTGAGAGTCTACAAGCCTGTTTAATTAACTACCAGTATTCTTTGTTGGACAACTCTCTTTTCACATTCATGTAAAGACTAGATAGTAAAACTGCTGTCTTTCTTACCTGTTGGTGTACAAGGCAGAGGTAATCAAGGTTTACTGAGATCTCCTCATCTTATATTCACATATGTGATTCATTGCTACAGTGGTATCACTGTTAGCATTTTCATGGTCTTCAATGGTTTTACGGTCTGGATTCATCCAGCCTATTTTAAACACTTAAGTGCCCAAGTTAGGAGCTTAGTAACTGTACCTCTGTACTTAGTGAGGAGAGAGAGGTACCTGCAGAGGGAAATTCACCTTGACCCCTAAAATTGTCTTTTTATTTTTATAGACTACAGAGGGAGCCTAAAACAGTTGTGCTGCTTGCTTAGGCACTTCAAAGAAATTTGCTGAACAAAATTATCCTAGTCCTTCCTTTCCTAGCTAACTTAGCTCTTCATTGCCTCACTGTTCTGTTTGTTTCTGTCACTTCTGTCCAGCTGTTAGTGTTGGGAATTGCTGGATTTTTTATAACTGACACACCTTCCTAGCCCGTGTTAATGACTTCATAAAATGCTGTGTGGAGGATTTAAAAATACTGGCAGAAGTTTCTTAACATACAGGTGTGGTTATGAACACATGAATGAAAACTCCCTGAACTGTTACATCAGCAGTGTCTTTACTACAGCCTTGATAGCAGGTGCCATCATAATGATTGCTTTCTTTTACTTACATTGTGCCAAAGGCCATCATTGTATTTCTCTTGGCTCTTAATCCTTATCTTCTGATGACCAGCATTAAACATAAAAATGAGTCGGCCATGAGCAACAAAAAGGGCCATGAAGTTGGTCTCTTTTTGATCTGAGACGTAGAAAATCATTCCATGAGATGAGTGAGTTTTCAGACTGATAGAGAACTGAGCTCTGTCACATAAAAACACAACATTAAAATTAGAGCAGACGTAATTGATTTGAATAAACTGCAGGCAGAGGAGGACTGAGATTTTCCTCTCATCCAAAGGAATATACATCTCCTTTACCGAAGTGGTGTTTCTGAGAAATATTCTGTATTGGTTTTTGGAGTAGAAGTCAAAGCTGGAGAAGAATCTGCCATGCAAGGAACTTGTTTTCAAAAATTAAAATCTCTGGAGTGGATAAAATCAATACAAACCACCAATAACTGATACTATATACACTACATTTCCATTCCTGTGGAACAGCAACATTGGGGGACTTTTTTAACTGCGATGGCATGGAGGTCTGACAGTTCACAAATCTTTAATGTTATTCCAGACTCACTGCTAAGCTTCTCCTTCCTTGTAGTTCCTTGTGCAGTCCAAGACAACACGGCAAGTTATACTGACTTGGTTTGACACTATCAACAGTGGAGATTTCTTGAGTGACTGGTATTGCTTTGGGCCTAAAAAACAGCAAAGCTGTACTGGTGTAGGACAATGCCAGAACTGATTACTCCTGCTTCTCATGTCAGTTGACTAGCCTAGCTTCCATTCTTTTTATTGCCTGAAGGATCTGTATGTTCCCCATTGCATGTGTGTGTATGTTCCACTTATTGGTTGTTTTAAAACATCACAAGTCATTGTTTTTTGTTTTTTTTTTAAATGCACATTACAGTGGTGAAGCTGTAATAACAGCTGTAAAACAAGTATGTCTTGTAGGGATGAAGAAACATATTGGAGTTTGGGTTTTCCTTCATTTGGGCACCATCAGGACTGCCCTGAGTAAAACACTATTGAATTAAAATGAATGTAATACTTTTTTATTTAAGTCAGGAAATAGCACTCTTCTTTTCTGAGTTAGTGGTCTGGTATGCTTCCAGGAAGTGCTGTGTTGTTGAATTTATAGTCTTTCATGGAAAGCATTAAACCAAAATCCTTTGCTGGTCCTAACATACCATATGGCTTATTCTGTGGGAGCCCGGGAATTAAATATCTGCAATATCTGGACTCATTATTAATTACTTGAATTTCCATTATGGCTTGAATTGGACATGGTTTTTATAGCTTTATGTCCTACTGCACTGTGTAGATTCCTAACCATTAAACAGCTGACAAGGTTCACTCAACACATAACTGCTTCATTTCTTGGTGAACTGTCGTGTTCCTTTCCATCTCTACTGTAATGCCATTGCTTTCTGTGTAGACACCAAAGGTGCACTGCTTGTATAGAACTAACGTCCTCAAAGTCTTCATACAAATAGGCAAGGAGACACATTTTGTTAATATCCAGTGCAGATGAAGATTCCACAAGAAGGATGTAACTGTAATGAATTCTATTTATGGCTCCTACTCAACTGAAACACCTTTTAATATAGCCTAACAACATGCTCTATACAAAAAAGGGCCCAAGATATAAAGGAAAAAGCAAGGGTAACAGCAGAAATGTGTCCTTTTTTTAATTTGACATACATCTTCCTCCTCCCGGTATATTTAATGTTTATTTCTAAGGTCCCTTTACCTTTGACTGAAATCCTTTGGTATGTGATCAAATTCTTGTCGGCTGTTTGCTGTTCCTCCAAACTGATATGCATGTTCGGTTGCCTTGGGATTCATGGGCAAGTGGCATTGAGGGTCTCTCTGCATATTCACTTCTTGATACAGGTTTTTGAGGCCAGTTGAAGGCTGTGAAATCTTGTCTTTATCTTTTCCCACCTTCACAGAAAGAGAGCCATTAACCAGAAATTTTAACTAAGATTGGACATAATAAAGTAACAGTATCATTTATGTCTAAGCTAGTAATTTTTTCCTTACAAAAATACCAGGAATGGTTCCGAGTACAGTTTTTCTTGATCAGATCTACTACAGATGCTGATTTAGGGCAGAAGAAGTGATAAACAGAATATTTGTGTAGCTAACATAATTACAATTCAGTTCTTTCACAGTTTTCATAATTGAATTTTTTCCTCTCTGCTTTTGATGATATCAGCTATACTGTAGGCATAAGAGGACATGCTTGGACTAAAAGTTCTGCATGCTGTAAGACAGTTTTTTTTCACATTTATATTAATGCCTGCTAATTGTACCCAGTAGAGAGAGCCACGCAGAAGTAGCCGAGAACAGAAGCAAGCTTATTGCCTTTAGGATACAGTAGAAATCAAGAAGACTTGTTTCTGCAGGCTTTTATGAAGATGTCATAAATTTTGTTTTACAGTTCTAGCGAGAGAGAATGATGCAAGTGTAGGCCAGATAGATTGGGTCAGGGCAGTCATTTGCAGTGATGGAATGTGTAAAGGAACAGGTTCCTTTCCTTCATATATCTGAAATAGTCTTCATGTGGTACATTTTGGATCCATGATTTGGAGAATTCCCAGTCCTGGTACAGTATGTATCGACTTTGGAAAATTATAGAGTGGTACTGGAACAATTTGTAGCAAACCTTTTTATTACGGCTTCCTTTGGCTTTTGATGAGTTCTTTGCTTTCTTATGGAGAAGAGCAACTGGAGGAGATTCAACGGGGCATCCATACAAAGAAGTCTGAACTTTCTCAGAGTACTGCTGGAAATCTTCCACTTCAATCTCTCGATCCAACCTGTGTTTCAAAGAGGGGATTACAAGAGCAGCTTTTCTCCAAGTGTTGGAATTGTTTTCATAAAAATCACAGAATTTTACATTTATAGTTTAAATGATTTTTGGATGGGCTTTTTTTTCATTCTTGGATCATGGATAAAAGTACAGATTTATCAGTTAATGTTTGGGTAATATGGGCAGCCTACACTACCTCTACCTGTTGTATCCATGCATGCATAAACAGAGAGTATCAATCTGCAGCATTAATTCACTTTAAAATCTTCTATGTAGGAACATTTCGTAAAGCCTTTAACATCAACAAATTCTGACTATTTTCACATGACCAAACTCCTAACTTCCCCAGCTTCTGTGAGATGCCTTAATATCATTCTGTTTCAAAGGCAGACCTGAAAGCTACTTAGTATAAATGTAAATTACAGCTATGCAAATTATACGTTGCACCAGCAGCATTAGCAGGTGCAGTACTGAAAGCTGATTTACATCATGTTATTCCCACTTTAACAGTATCTTAACCTAGCAAGTCTGTGCCAACAGATTTCATGGCAAGTAAGGTAAGAAACTTAGTCACACATGCTGTCTAGGCTCACAAAATGAGACAGGGATTTTTACTGTGGCAATCAGTCAGTTCTCTTGAGGTACTATTTGAGCTGTCAGGCAGCGACTGCCTGGTACTGTGTTTGGGAGGATGCTACGCACCGAGTGAAGTAAGCGTTGCTTATGCAGCCAGTGAAATTGGCTTGCTGCGTTCTGAGGGGAGAGCCACCAAAATAAAACTTCTTGATACTGTCTGCGCTTTTCCCTGCTCTGTCCTTTGCTTGATTCTTCTTGGTTTGTTTCTTGTCATCAACAGTCAGCTCATATCTGCAAAGGCAAAGCATCCATTTTGTAGGCTAGTTTCGAAAACATCAATGCCAGTACATGCACCCAAAACGCTCCACCTAGTGCATACATCACTGAATGGTACTGCTCAAAGTCAGAAGAAGACCTTCTGGCTTCCAGCTGTGGAACAAGTACCAGTGCAATAACCCACAGGCAAAGTTGAGTCCAGAGACCCATGGATTTCATAATACCCTGGGGTTAATTGTGCAGTCCAAAAAAATACAGTCCACTTAGTGAAGACAGATAAACTAAGGGATTGCTAATAAATGGATGGAGCCACCATTTGGATAAAATAAGATCTAAGCACATGCTAATCCTCTTCTGTATGCCCCTATTCCTTTTTCCTTCTCTGTCACCACAGTGCATTGATGTTTGAGCTTATACAATGTTTTTTACCTAATCTCATCTTGCAACACATTAATTGCTACAGAAGTCAGGAAGGATTCTGTTGGTTTAGTAAGAAACTGAGTGTAACTAGGCATCAGACATTGATTTTGTTTGGCAAGTTCAAAATTCAGTACGCTCAGAGAAACATGGCAGTCCCCAAAGCTATTCCAAGGCATTGTTTTGCACCTTCAGCTTTTTCAAACTACGTTTCTTGGATGTCAGAAGTCACAGGTACAAACCTCTGCTTCCATTAGAAAACTGAGAATAACCTGGTTGTCTGCGTAGGCAAGGTTCTTGAAGAAAAATGCTGTGATTATTTGATCTTCTATGAAAATTTTAAACATAGAAAACAACGGTAAAACATACAAATAAAACAATGCTTTCACGTTTTTTAAGAAGCACAGAGACTTACTCCCTACTGCTGTCTTTAGTCTTACATTTGTGTCTGTCAGTGCTAAAAATATTTTGAGCATGTTCCGCTGTATATATCCCAGATAAATGCTTTTTGTGAAGGTGCATTGATTACTTCAGGGTCAATTTAGGATTGCTTTAACAAATCAGAACTATCATTCCTCCTGAAAAATGAATCTCATGCCAGTCTTCAATTATATTAACCTGCTTTCATATGTGAGGACGAAAAAGGACTAAGCTTTTAGAAAAACTATTACTTTAGTTTTACTAAAAATTCCCAGCATCTCGTGCTCAGGCCAAGCTGGCCAGTTTACCACCACATAGATTTTTTGCTTTGTACTTTTTTAACTGAAGTGTTCAGTTAAAAATATCACTTAGAAAAACTCATGTAAACATCACTTTGGAAGTGAATATTAAATGATAATGTACTTTACAAGAAATATTTGTATTCTAAAGGTAGGGAATAAAATATGCTGGACAGCTTTACCTTTCTGGGGTGACAGAAGTAATGATGAAGTGGGTTTTTCCATCATTGTAATTTCGGTCCGGTGATTGAATTTTGGTTCCACTTGCATTTAAAACCACAGCACCTCTGTCCATAGAGATGGATAATACATCTGACTGAAATACAGACAAAAACATCTTCATAAGCAAGTGTGACACAGAAAAATTTATAGTTCTGTGCATTTTCCTGTTGTATTTATTTTCCTTCCTGCTGTTTTCCCCATTTGTGCTTTATTTGCAGAAAGGTATACTAAGAAGCAAAACAGGAGATGATCTCATTATAATTTATATTCTTGCTGCTTTTTAAGCCTGAATTCTGGGAATTCTGCTGCTGATTATGTCTTATGTATCTGTCACATGAGCTGCTTCCATCTAGCACGGATGTATGATGTTTACATTTCATTTGTGTTTCTGGTACCCCTGATACTGTACAGAGCAGCTGTTATTGCAAGATTTCTGCTGTCATAAGACCAATACAATTTTTTCTTTTCCTAATTCCCTCTGATCAGACCTGTTTAATCACTGAAAATTATCTCAGAGATACGATCTGCTATCTGGGTCAGGCATATGGGATCAGCGTGCCACATAGCAGGAATATTGTCTGTTCCATTAGAGCAAACACTGCCACTGTTCACTGGTAGGAATCATTCTCTCTCATTCTGTTAAGTGCTAAATAGCTGAACTGCCATTTGTTAAGTAGGGCACTTGGCACCACACAGGATTAGAGCTGTTGAGTTAAAACCAGAAGTGGTGTGCGTAAGGACTCTCTTACGCGAACTATGTGGATAGCTGACATGGTTACTGATTTCAATTTAAGGTAATACTCGAGGCTGTAAAATATAAAAGTTCAGGAGTGGTTATCGGTGTCATACAGCCTTCCCTGGTGCACTGCTGATGATCTTCTGCAAGTATGGCAGAACAG
The DNA here is from genome assembly GCF_030867145.1 of Opisthocomus hoazin. Lineage (NCBI taxonomy): Eukaryota > Metazoa > Chordata > Aves > Opisthocomiformes > Opisthocomidae > Opisthocomus > Opisthocomus hoazin. The sequence continues at coordinate 77,923,184 of NC_134415.1, read as the reverse complement.
ACTTTTGGGGGTGGTTGCAAATGTTCTGTCATCTGAGCTCATGCTTGCTGCAGATGTCAGTCTGAGCCTGCAGGATCTTGGAATCGCTCTGGCTCACACAACATTTTGTGACTGCAAGTCCATATTTCTGCCCGTGTCACACCTCTGAGGGGGCACTGAGAGCAGCCTGGCTTCCCATAGCTGCAAAGGGCCGTTCTCAAGGGCAGCTTTTCCCAGTCACACGTGAAGCTCTAAGTACCACCTGGGAATATACGCAGCTTTCTGACTTATTTCTGTCAACTCAGCAAAGCTCAAAATACCATCCCACTAATTCAAACAAACTTTGTCCTTGCTTCTAGGGGATTGTCTCTGGATGGAAGATGTCAGGCCCTTGATATTATTTGCATTTTGATAGCACCTACAGGTCCAAATAGGGATTGCAGTGCTGCTGAGCACATGAAGACCCACTGTGCATTTCTGCCCTGAGGACTTAATTGGACACAAATGGATGCATGTTAATTCTACGCATATGATCAAATCCCTTTCTCAACATCAAAGTAATGTCTCAGCATTGCTAGTTTTCATCTGTAGATCAAATGCAAACTGTGAAAATGAGGTCATCAATGAATGCTTCTATATTGCAGACTGCTTTCTCTCTTATGAAACCATGAAGTGAAATTCGTATTACTGCCCTGGTATTCTTCTGGGAAACAATGCGAGGATAAAATAGAACAGACTGTAAAGAAATATATACTCACTCCTTCAGAATAGTAAAACAGCAGCCCATTGGGCTGTAATGTCCGGAAATTAAAGCCTCCTTCAAATTCACTAAAGAGGGGCAATTTTTGGCTTGATGCAATGAAGCTCTCTCCATTGAAATATGCTTTGCGGGACATCTGTATAGTAAATAAAACAAAATTACAAGTAAACCTCAGAAAACATTCAATCATAAAAAGAATAAGGCTATTTCTTTGTTATTTAAAGATGCAGCCAGTTCAGTTCTATAAAACCTTCTATAAACCGATTTTTTCCTGCATCTCTTAACCTAATTTATGTAGACTTTCCCTTGCATGCTGTGAAAATCTTAAGGAAGTGTAGCCATTTTAGACAGTGTAAGCCAAATTGTTCTCAGTTTCCTAGGATTCTTGGCCTCATCCTATGCCTGCTGATGTTAGTGAGCATGAAGACTAGAAGCAAAGGGGGCTCAAGCCCCTGTCTGAGCTGTGTGGCAATGAGTCACCATCCCAACATGTGATATATTAGTTTGCGTGCTGCACTGAGCTCTGGGGTGGGGTGGGGGGTGTTGGACATGGTGGTCTGAGTCTCAAGAGTAAAACTGGGTCCAAGGTAGGACAAATTGCAGCTAGCTTCCTTGTTGACGGAGGGTGAGATTGTGTGATGAGTTCTGCAAGTGGTGGGCTCCTTTGTCTTCACAGGTTTGCATAATGGCTTTGGGTAGACATCATTGTAGGACAAAGACCACAAACACCGTTTAGATTTAGCAGCCTTGCATTGTAATGGACGAATGATGAATGATGGCAGGGATCAGAAACAAAATGGCAATTTTCTCAGTGTTAATGTTGATGAGGTTGGTTTGTGTATCACAGAGGAAGAGCTAGCATGACTTAAGGGGAGATCTCATTTGAATGGTGACAGTCTTGCTGTCTTTTTCATTTCATATATCTGTTTTAGGATGCATGTGAGGATAATTCTCCTTATTTCTTTAAGAAAAAACAAATTACATTGGAATATTTCCTTTCAGAATGCAGCACACAATTTATTTCAGATCCAGCTTTCACACTGCAGTCTCACATATCATAAGAATATCAAAGTGAAACATCTTATGCTTTAATTCAAGGTGAAAATTGGGTAGTATGTCAGCAGGTGTAATAGGTACACACGCCGCCCCCGCCAGTCAATAAGTGTATGATCATTTCCTTGTTTGAAGACTTTCTTTCCATTGTTTGGAATAAAACTCAAGCTCACTGCTGTATCTATTGCCAAAATTTTGTTGTAATCTCACAAATGATGTTATGCTTACCAGTGAGTCCTCTGGGCACCCATAGCTGATTCCCAGGGTTCCTGGTTCTTCTAACAAGTTGAAATCCTTCTTTTGGAACTGGAAACCCTTCATGCAGCCTTTAAAGCCGATACTTCCTGCCAGATGTGAGCTAATGCTGTTGAAAAACAATGCCAAACAAGCTGCAGTTAGATAGCCCTTGCCTTTCTGAACAGACTTTTATTGCCAAGGTGTTCTAAAAAACTTGGAAGTACCTCAATCATTTGCCCAGTTCCTGCATCTTTATGTAAAATAACTAATAAAACACATTATGTGTTTTGAAAAGTAAGGATGCACCAGTTGTAATAAATTTTATGGGGCAAAATATATGAGAGTTCAGAGAGGAGATCCATACAACGTAACTTTAAAAAGATAAAAATAGCTGCTGAAATGACTTACTTAAAAATGTATTTCTACCCACTTACAGTAAAAATCAATGGATTTCAAATTCCATGTTTTCTCATTTTATAAAAGTTCTGGTTTAGTTTTCCTGTATTGCTTTTACTAGCAAGCTCCATTCTTACCTTTGGAAGCAAATGGTTTTCTGTTTGTTAACAAACAATAGTTAACAGAGGTCAGGGAAGGCAGAGCAAATTCTGCTTGCTGACAAGTGGGTTTACATCATTGTGAATGAGAGCAGTAGGTGGGCTTCCACGTTCCTTTTTATGTCAGATTTGAGGTAGATAGCACAGCAGTGTATCCCAACTGCTCCTACTCACTGCTCTAAGCCTTTCAACTCCACCTCTTACCAAGATATCACAGCGTTATGGCACAGGCAAATATAGTAGAATTTATTCTCACAATACTCAAGGTGCATGAAGAAGTAATTTGCCTAAAATCACAGAGAATCTGTGACAGAGCAAAGAAGTGATATGGGATCTACTGGGTACCAGTCCAGGAGATAACTAGGGAACAAATACACTGAAGGAGTGAATGTGAAATCTGGAGTTTTGACCTGGCTGCCTGTAAATGGACTTTTTTCTTTTGACAGGATGTACCTAGCAGTGGGATTCTTCTCATCTCACATGAGATGATACTGACAATGTTGACATCTGCTTCTGCGCTAGTTGTCTATGAGTTATCTCGTAGTGAGGTAGACATTGTAGATGTTGGAAATCTGATGGATGAATCAGGCTCTGCAAATGCTTATTTTTCTGTATTGGCAAAAATGGATGACCAGGTGAAGTAGCACAGATGTACATGTACGTGTCTGAAATAAGGTGAGGGGAGGAGCACTGTAGGGGATTAATCTGCTCCTCAGTTAAATCAGCACGAAGACAAAACCAACAGCAAGGCTCCTGCCATCCTCACTGGGATTTGGATCAAAGTGAGGAGTATCAGTTGTCAGTTTAATCTCTGTTCCGATTAACCACGTGACTGGCTGGATGCCGCAAATACGCTTTTCTGTTAAATGTCATTAACCTAACACCATTTTCTAGGAGCAACAAGAACTATAGAAAATAGGCTTTAACCTAAAGAAAGGCTTCTGAGTTTGTTTCTTAACAGTCCCCAGCGCCCAGTGCTCCTACCTCCCCTTAGCTTTCTACTCTATGCAGTGACTGAGGTGGGAGACAAATGACATATAGTGTACTTCCAGATTCATTTATTTGGGAAAAAAGGCAATTGACAGAGAAAAGTACTGTTGAAGTGAATTCAAACACAATGCTTTGAAAGAATGTTAAACTCCTTATCTAAGACTGGAGCTAGTTTCCCCCCTGCTGCTGCACCCCAATGTCAGTTAAATGTAAGCCTGTCTAGAAAAAGGAAGCATAAATATCAGTAGTAGTAGTAGAGAGATAGTAGCAGATCATCAGTAGATAATAGAATTTTAATATCGACTGATGAAAATGGAATGATGTCACCACATTTGGACTGTACTTTTTGCTGTCTACTCTTGTTGTGAGAACCAAAGCTGAGTACAAAAACAAAGGTGTAGCTCCACTTAAATGATTTCTGTATACACTGTTCAATATTGTAATTGATCATATGTTTACAATGCCTATGGATTTTTTCTGATACAACTTGTTTATTGAGATGCTGTTTTCTCTGCCTTGACAGTACCTTCCAGGGGTTTTGCAGAATAACCACAATTCACTCAGAAAACTGCGGGCATAATTTGCGTGATCTATCTTGTATCCTACATTTGTGAATAAGTCTCATCTGCCATTGAGCTGCTCAATTGCCTAGATTTCTAGGTCCTTCTGGGCTTTTTCAGTGTTTTCTAGGCTTGATTAACCAAAGTAATTTCACCATCCTTTTGTCCTTTGTTTCTAGATCATTAATGTATCTAATACCAGCCCTGAGAGAGATCCCTTGGGCATGTGCTGTAGACTTTTTATACTGTGAAAATTGCAGAGTTACTACTATGCCCTATTTTTTCTTTCCTAACTGCTTTCTAATCCACTGCAGCCTTTCCCCTCTCCACCCTGCTAGTTTGCTTAATAGCCGCTTATGACAGACCTTTGTAAAGAATTATTTGAAAGGCCAGATAAATTATATACGCTGTTTCTCTTTTGCCCACTATTTTGTTTGCATGTTCAAGTAATTACATGGGATTGAAAGGCATCATTTTCCTTTACATGAAGATTGTCCCTAACTTTAAAGCTTAATCTGTAAGTATATCTCAGACGTTATTTATCTATTCAACAGGCTCTCCTGACAACAAAATAAAGTTTCAGGAGATTTACCACTAATTCCTAGAAACTATTGTCCAACATTTGCTATCTTCCCTTTTTTTTTTTTTTTAAACATAGGGTATTTTAAAGAGAGATAGTATTTCTGTTAGCAGTTGTAACATTTAAAACAGCAGCTGGAGCCCTTCTGAAAATGTTGGCTTTGCTGTCTGTCCCTGGGAATGAATATTGCCTGTCAGAAGAGTGTACCCTTCTTCAAGCAGCCAGTCTGCTCTCCCAGAGTGTGACCCTGGTCGGTCCAGCAGATTCCCACTGCAGGAAACAAGAGTTATACAGTCTACTGAGATTAAACTTGGCTTCTGTCAAATGGCAGAATGGGAAAATAGGACTTTTTCTTTTCTTCCCACGCCTATGCAGAGCCAGCTGACTTGGGTCTAGAGAGAACCTATGATGGATCAGAACTGAAGTGCGTAGTAGGAAGAATGCCATCTTTAGATTTGAAAATGCAGTTGCTAGAGGGTTTTGATCCTTCAGCTAGTGCATTGCTATTTTACTTTTTTCAGAGCAAAGAGGAATAGCAATTCTATATATTCATGTGTTCTTTGAAAGCGCTTTCTTGTTTTAAGAAGACAACAGTTTCTGTTACTCTTACTAGTTTCAGCAGAATTTACCTGCGCTAGATCCAGCCTAATCCTTGGCACTTCAGAGCTCTGAGAGACACTTAGAAGAGCATCTGAGGGGTTGTTTTACATAAGGTATTAAGGCTGGGAAAAATGTTTTATTGTAAGCCTTCAGCATAGGTCATACAACATAACTTAAATATGGTGATTACTTGAGATAATGATTGAATGCCAGTTGTAAACCAACCTGGAGTGCAAGATCTCAGCAGGTGCTCCTCCAATATAGATGTCTGTGAATGGCATTGCTGTTCTTTCGTTGTCCACGCTTTTTATATGTCGCCTGTCTACTACCAAGATCATCTTCTTAGAATTGTGATATATAATAGAAATCTGGAAAGAAAACCATGTGCTTAAAAGTGCCCAGAATATCATCTTTTGTAAGTTGTCATGGTGATTTAGCAAAATTGATTGCATCTTTATATCTTTTTGTTTGAAAAGTTCCTCCCTTTTATCCAAAAAGTTGTAAATCATGAGAGGCTGACAACAATTACTAGTAGGGAGTTTTTTTTGATGTCACAATTTCTATGATGACTGAAAACCCAGGATATTTTACTTATGAAGAAATTCACGTGCAAGTACCCCATGTCAAATTCTACACAGTGGCAAACAGCTAAGCTCCATTACCTTCAGAGTGCTTTTTTAATTTATCCAAGAAGCTGGGGCATACTTCTCAAAAAATTTATATCATTGTCAAAGCATAAAGGCTTAATTTTGCTCTGCTTAAATAGGTTGAACAGAAGTGTAGCTGTAGTTGTGGATCAGGAATCAGACTTTGAATTTACATCAAGTAAATGGCAGGAGAAGCAAGCTACTAAGTGTGATTTGCTACTGACACTGTCACTGTTATACTGGCTTAAAGAAAATTCTCTTAAATACAACTAGATATTTTAGATCTGCCAAAGTCCCTAAAGTACTATGCCTATATAAAAGACTGCTACCAAATTAATTCTCGCTTCAAATGAAATGGGAAATGCAATGTTTCTTGTAATACGATGCTTAACTAAGGTGGTCAGTTAACATAATGACATGTTTTTAGTAGAGGAAAGTTGTATATTTGAAGGACATAGTTGTCCTGGATATAATTTCATTTTGAATATTTTTCCTCCCATGTGAACTGTCCTGTCCTTGGCAAGTAATATGCCAAATCTGTCCACAAGCACTGATTTACCAGGGGGCCAACAGAGCCTTCCCTTTCCACCACTCTGTAGTGGTGGGACTTGCATGTGCTCTTTCACATGCAAGGCAGGAATGCGATCCACTCTTCTGCCCGCTCTACTGCATCACCACCTGGCCCTTCATCCCTTTGCTTCTCTCATTGGTGTTGGAGCAAATTAGAATAGAATCATAGAATCATTAAGGTTGGAAAAGACCTCTAAGATCATCAAGTCAAACCATCAACCCATCACCCCCGTGCCTGCTAAACCATGTCCTGAAGTGCCGTATCTACATGTTTTTTGAACACCTCCAGGGATGGTGACTGCACCACTTCCCTGGGCAGCCTATTCTGGTGCTTTACATCTCTTTCAGTAAAGAAATTTTTCCTAATATCCAATCAAACCTCCCCTGACACAACTTGAGGCCATTATTGCTGCATTGGAGCTGCTGGGATACTTGGTCAAATGCCTATGATCGTAACCGTATCTCTACCTCATGAAATTTAGCATCGTTAATCTGAGCCTTCTTCATGGAGTCCTCTAGCAGCACAGGGCCGGTGCTGAAGCCGAAGTCATAGCGAAGGTACAAGAAACCGTTGTGCATCTCTAGACTAAAGAACATAGTCTGTATAAAACAAAACAGCAGTCAGAAAAGCAGTATGATTGTGCCAGCAATTAAAAAAAAACAATGTTACAAGAGTGTCTGACATTGTGAAAAGCATGCTGAGAAAAAGGTCCTTTTATTTGCGAAACTATAGCACAGTTTCTAGAATATTTTTATGTATTTAACATATGTGTCTATATACACATGCACGCATAATTGTTTGATAAACAACATTTATCTGAAGACTTGGTGAACTGTTTCCCTGTAGGAGTAGTATTTGGTCGCACAGTAATGTCAACATTCTTTATCAGCAAAGTATTCCTAATGTAAACACATCTATTTACCGTGAAGTAATAACCACATGCCTCAAATGAAAGATGTTATACTGGTAAAAGCAATGTTGTGCTAGAATGGCTGTATCTGCGTTAGCAGCTTCTGTCACAATGCCTGTAATATCTCAGGATTATATCTTTTCACAGCCCTGATCAGCACTGATGTATTTGCTGAAGGCTGAGCAGTAGGTAGAGTGTATTTACTGTGTATTTGATTTCTGGATTTCCTGACTATTCCTGCTTCATGGTTTGGCTTCTGTTCTGGGGCTGGGTGACCGAAACTTTATAAACAGGAACTCTACTTTAGAAAATCTTTCGGGAGTGCTTGAAGTGAAGATCCGTACCATAAAATTAGTCTTGTTCCAAATCTGAACATAAAGAAGCAGAAAGGACAGTTTACAGGAACTGTTCATCTGGTTAATGCTTTTAATGCTGATGTCTGTCTTCTCTTCTAGTGTTCATGCTGTTGTTCCCATGCCTAATGGAAGCATGGGAACAATAATTCTCAAAAAACTACTGCAGCCCAAGAACTTCTGTCTCTGATACAAATCAGTCCACCCTCAGAAGTAATTTCTTAAAGTAGTGAAAGCAGGTTTTAAACTAGCGCTTTTAAATGAAACTGCAGCTTGGGTTTGTCTTGAACAGCTTAAATTTGAAAATGAAATAGGGATTACATTCAGAATATTTATGATCTGTCTTTGCAGAACTGAATAATGGGCTGGCTTACACAGTCTTTCTAAAAGTGCCTGTGAGCAAGCATGGTCTTCCACAGCTAACACCCAACTCAACTGCAGTTTCACTGGAACACACAAAGTGCCTACATCTCTGACAAACCTCTGGGCACTTTTGCTTGGACGAAAAATGACTGATCTGCAATAGAGGCTGTTAGACTTTTAACAGCAGTTGCTTAGTCCAAAACTTCCTAAGAGCAAAGGTTAGTGGTGGCATAGTTATTTGCATGTGGAGCCTACTTTCTTCAAACCCTTACAGAGTTTGCATCACCCTCAAACTTCTGAAAAGCTGTTGATATTTGGATCAAGCCTTTTTATTTGGGCTACTTTATATTTTCAGCATAAATATTTAACTCTGGTATACCCTGACAGATACAGTTACAAAGTGGTAGCTACCACAAAGTGGCTGCTTTATGGGAGTTACTTCACAGACATTTCCTGTCACTTCGATTGTTCATTCACATGTAAATAAAGGTGCAACTTCTGAGCTTAAGTGGAGTCTCTCTCAAAGTGTTGTCACAGGGGTATGACCACTCTGAAGTCCTGACTCTCTGGATGAGAGCACAGTCCAACTCAGGGCCTTGGCTTCCTGGAGCCTTTGCAGGGCATGTCCCAGTTCTCTCCTAATGTGTACATGCACCAGATGAATACAAAGTATTTCCTTTTTCCAGAAGTTAAATGGAAGGACATAAGCATTTTGGATGTTCCGTGATACTGTAAGTACTGGGGAACTTGTGGTACTCATGGGTAAAGGCAACTAGCAGGATTTGGTACTCACTCCATTTATCATTAGCAGGATCAATCCATTGTCTGTAGGTGTTCGAACTTCTATGTCAAATCGAGTCACTTGGCTGAATCTTCCCCTTCTCTCAATGTTTCTTGCCAAGGCATAGCCAGAGCCGTCAAAGAAATAACTCACAGCCCGGCTCTGAGTGAAAGCCAACTTATTTCTATGAAAGAACAAGCAGAGAAACAGTATTTGGCATATCCCCATTTTAATCTGGGGAAATTTAAAGGCCTTTACAATTAAAATACTTTCTTGAAATAATTGTCCTGAACCGCTGCTTCTTCCTGGCAGCAGTGAGACTGATGACTTTTTCTTTCAAATTATTTCTGGGAATTTTTTGTGAAAAATGATTTGTAGCTTTGAAGGTGTGTCTAACTCCTTCATCATTTGATTGTGCTTTTATCCTGTGTCGTATGTAGAGGAAAGGCAAATTCTTTGCTCATCCTTGTAAAGTGGCAGTCGCACAACACCTCCTTATTATAAGGATAGACATACATTTCTGTTAAGAGCTTGCCTAGTTTGTGCAGAAACCCATTTGAATTCTCCAAGGCCTTTAGTCGAGCATGGGCTCCGCTGGGGAGCCCAGGAGCAGTCCTCGTGCACTGTCCTGGAGAGCAACAGCTTGCACTCCCCTTGGGAATGGTGTGGGAAGCATTCACTTGCTCTGTCCCAACACCTCCTGCATTTCTTCCCAGTGAGAGCTGCAAGTTTCTGTCCTGTTCTTTGTCTAGAGCAATTCTACTGTTGCTGCCTGTTGTATGAACAAAATGCCTGCCAATGTCTGTGCTAAACAAATTGCTGTGATTGATGTTCACGTCTACTTTAGGGGCTGGATTTCACGGTTTGTGAATGGCTCATTGGAGGAATTTCTGTTGTGAGTCTAAGAGTGTATGGCAGTCAGCTACTGGCTTTGCTACCTGGGCATGGGACTGCACTCAAGTTTACCAGGCCCACTGGAGCTAACTGGCTGTGGCTGTATCGCTTGCAGCGACAGGATTCGGGTGGGAGCAGTCCTGTCCTAGGCAAGCAGCGGGGATAAGGAGGGAGCCCGGACCATGCCTCAGCTAACACGGCAGTTTCCCTTTCAAAGCAAGGCTGTGAGAGAGTTAGTGGAGACGGTAGCAAATCATAGAATATATCGAGTTGGAAAGGACCCATAAGGATCCAATAAGTCCAACTCCCATATATATATTTATGTTCAACTTGTTGATGCAACTAGGATTTAAAAGTGGCCGAGTTCATTCTGGACAACTCAATATCACCTTCACGTTTGTAATCTAAACCAGGAGTGAACCACCAGGACTGGCACTTGCAACTAACCAGAGCAGCAGTGACGGCGGGACTGTCCCCTACCTGGCACAAGGTGGCGATGTGGTGGTGTCGATGTTGTAGACCTGCTTGAAGTTGTATAGGCTGATCACATCGTCGTTCAGGGTAGCCAGTTCCAGGCAGCCGATGAAGCCAGGTAGGTTTAAGCTAGGAGGGAGCTGTGCAGAGGGCAAGGAAAAGTAAAAGGAGAAAGGTCATGCTTTTTATTTGGGTATCACGAAAGCATTTGTGCCTGGGGTCAGTTTTGTCTGTGTGATCTTCATACTTTGAAAGAAATGGCATGATGCTACCTTGGAATAGCCTTTGCAGTCCTTATCAGGATATGGCCATTGTGCGGTAAGTTAAAACAGAGCACATAAATGGTCTCGCAGTGAGAACAGTAGGCCAGGTAAGGCAATTGCAAACAAAAAACTTGTGGTTTTGAAGGGAGCACACTTGGAAAAGGGGAAGAGAGTAAGATTTGACTAATCACAGATCTTACTCTGTGTATTTGAATCTCTCAGCAGATATTTCATATCTAATGTACAGACATCCTTCACTGCCAGAAAAATAACTTCATACCGTGACGAAAGAGAGAAATGAGAGAGCTCTTCAAACCTGGGAGACTTGGATTCAAAGTCTGTACCAGTGGTTAATCCTCACTAGGTGTTATTTTGAACAGTTAGCAGGATACAGAAACTCCTTCTTTTAACAAAGTCACTGCAAATGGAATTTAAAATAGCCACACTAGTGAGGGGAATAATACAAAAGAATAAAGCTGACAGAGCTAGTGAATAATTCTTTTAATATTAAAATACTCTGCCCTGTGGAACAGGTGTGATATTAATAACACCTCTTATACTTCAGAGTCTGATCACTGCCAGTAACTTTTCTTTAGCTTCTTATTATTTCCATTTTGCTTACGATGTAATAGTAATGGTAACACAGCAATGCAGAACATCATAGCTGTAAGAGAAAATGAGATTCTTATCTGCAGCACAGATATATTTGGTAAATTATCATGTTTTCTTTTATTCCTTTGTTTCTTCTACTATTCTGTTAAATTATGTTAAGTATGAGACTTCTAATGGTTAAGGTGAACATTTCATATTTACAAAATATGTAACAGGGAAGAAAAGGCAAAAGCTTTTAGCAAATAAGACTGTATGTTAATAAATGAAAATGTGAGGTGTCCATTCCTAAGGGAAAGAGACCCATATGCTCATCAAATATTTCCATGAATCCTTTTCTTCCCATTCCCCTTCCCATTTTCCTTCACTTTTCCTCTGCCCTGCTCTTGAACAGACCTGGAGGGTTCATTTGCTAGATTACTTTTTTTGTGTGTGTGTGTGTAACTATTATTCAGTCCTCAGTCCTATTCTCAGGCAGTTCGCACCCAGGGCTCAGTAATCTAAAGTTCAAACCCTGGCTTATATTTGGTAGTCACAGCAATGCAAAAGCTCAGGAATACGTAAGTATATTGAGTTAATCTTTGTTTTTATGGTGTTAGGAGGGCTGCTTGTGGATGTTGGATGTTTTTACCACCTACTACAGTTAGCTTAAAAATTTAGCATTCTTTAAAGTCTTTCTAAGTACATTTTCATTCACCCATGCAATTTTCATAGACGAGATCATTCATAACAATTTCTAAATCCCAAAAGAGGACCTGGCATGTTCACAGAAGCAGGTGAGGTGCTAATTCATGCTGACTACTAGGAACTAAACTGAAGCAACTGCCTCACACAGGTCTTCAGACATGTTTTGCACAGGCAAGTCTTTATGATGTTGTAAGGCTGGATTTAAACCAGTGATAATTTAAAATCAAACAAATCACTATATAGCTAGTTTCTCACACTGTCCTAATATTAACAATACATTACTTTTCATTTTTGTGAGAGTTGTAAAAAAGAAACTGTAAGCACCAAGAAATCATTAGTATTGAAAAAACCTGGTAGCCTACAAACTTTGTTATGCTGGGCAAATAGGCCTTCATTTATGCATACTACTTAACAGCTAGCAAGCTTCTTTTTTTAAATTATATTTCAGAAAACTTGAATGGAAGATAACAGGAATCTGATCATCTTACTGTATGACATAATATGGTCGAGAAAACAGTAGTTTTCACCATGGCTAGAAGATGGAGTCCTAAGATGATAAATGACTAAATAAGGACATTTTACCATTTCTGTGTTTAAAGGGAAGCCCAGCAAGATAAATCTGTATTATTTGATTTTGAATGTAGAGTATTTATCTGACTGACCTTGAAGTCTGGAGGCACTCCGCCAACGTAGAAAACAGCATTTTCAGGTTCCAAATTCAGGAGAGAGCCAGGACCAAGAACCTCTCCCTTTTTGATGAATTTTTCTTCAGCTGTGCTGCTAAGACTGGGTACAGTTAAAAACATTTTGCCGTGTCTTCCAATCCTGTAGAAGTGAATTGTAAGAGGAGAGAGTTTCATGTTGGCTAGACTTAAAAAAGAACAAACAAGCCTCCAACTCTGGGAAGGGTTTTTATTTCCTCACTAGAAGACTGGTACTCTGGGAGAAAAGGAGGAGAGGAACTACAGACACTTTCTCTTGCCCCCTGTAGCCCCTTGGGTCCTGGCTTTCTAAAAGCAAAGAAGATTTCCATTTATTTCAACAGGAGTATAATCAGGCACTGAATAGTACTGATGAGCAGTTCTGGCCCAGCCTTTTCTGTTTTTTGTTTTTTTTTTTTATATTAACAGTTTGATTTTGGGGAAATATACATTATCACTTTACCTCTCAATTTTGATGTTGCTGAAGTAAGATGGCCAGGTGCTGACTGGCTTTGCATCCAGAGGTATCTCCACATCTTGGCCTCCCAGGTTATAAATGTACACAAGGTTGTCATTTTTAATTGCAAGACCAATGTAATTTTTTGCCTAAAACACCAATGGAGAAGGATATCAGATCTACACTATTGAAAGAGATTTAATGCAGAACATTAGTAAAGGATGGGCTTAGATGGACTAAATGACACGTTTAAATATACCTAATAAAGAAAAGCTTAATTCTCTAATTACTTTCTTTCACCAGATAGAACTGTACAGAAAAAGTCTGATATTTAGCTTCATATCCATTTTGACTGAGGTAAATACAAGGTCATGATATGTCTTCTGACCTTAAATTGGTCATGTTCAATGGGAAGCTGTTCATCAGTATTTAGTGTGCAGCATCATATGCAGGAAATACGAAGAAACATTTGTCTAAAGCCTAAGTATTATGCTGCTATTAAATATTCTGTCAAGAGGGCTTTGACTTGATTTATATTCAGTAGACATTCTTTTTTGAAAAACTTAAAAAGAAAAGTCTGCCTCTTTACCCTTCCCAAGTAACAGCTTGCCAGGATTATACCTAGCCTGTGAGGTGTGATTTTTTTTTTTTTTATGAACCACAATTTAAAGAACAATTATTTCACAACACTTACAGGTGGTGAGAGTATATGCTTTTTGTAGGTGTTTCAAAGTAGTGATGTACAGAGTGTACAACAGCAGCACAAGCTGCAAGCAAAGAAACCTGCTTATCTTGTGGGCCTGTGACCTCAGAGGTTTGGAATTGACATTGTAAATAGCATAAACTTGATTAAAATATGGCCCAAAAAAGCCAGGTGAGTGCCATTAAATGCCTCAGAGCATGTCAGTACTGACAGTGGAGACAGCAAGTGTGGCTTGCAGCAGTGACAGTCACAGCAGCATGCTGCATAGGCAGTGTAATTTGCTTCTCAGAGAGAATCCTCCATTGTTTGGGTGAGAAGTTTCAAGGACAGGTGCCTCAGGAACACTTGCGCTTTGCTTGTCACAAAATGAATGACAGTCACATAGTAGACACCTCTTATTTTGAATCATGGAGAAATAGTGAGAGGGAAAAACAAGGGCAAATAAACTTCAAACGTATTTCAATTTTCTTTTTTTTATATATATATAAAAACTGAGTTATTCTCTTACATTTTTGTTTCCAAGGTACAAAATAAATCTGTCTGGAGATGCTGCCAGTTGTGGGTTGTCTTTCTGAAGCTTTATGTACAAGCTCATAGAAGTGAAAGATTTCAGTTCCTCCACATTGATCTTTGGATTGACTTCAACAGCTGATTGGCCTCCAAACATCATAGAGACTTGGACCTGCAGTTGCAAGTGTGCGAAGTGAGACACATTATTGCTGCCTGGGGACGTTACTTAAGGTACGTGTGCAAGAATATTTAGCCAGCACCCTTGCTTACTGCAAGAGCCAAGTTGGCACCTATATATTGGCCATGCAAAATTTCATGTTTATAATAATCACTTCTGGAAGACACTGTAAAGAAGATAGAGGGAATTAATTTTAAAATTAATTAAAGCTCCTAATTAACTGTGCTTAAGCATAGTCATAAAGTAAATTAAATTTCAGAGGGACATAGATGTGTTCTTAGTTGAATCAGGGCTACATCATTATGTATGGCAAATAATGGAATTCTTACATAGCTGTAACACTTCTACCTGTAATTGCTTTGCTTTGGGAATAGTATGACCAATTTTCTGTTGACGAGTAATCCTGTTATATTACTGAAGTTACAGTGATTTATGTGAGATGCTAATAAAATTTTAAAATGTTAATTTTAGTTCAAAATGCCTTCAACATAACTGAAATAATGTTTTCAAGTTTCACAATATGCCTGAATGATGAAATACATTTAAAGAACAGTCAAGAACTGCACACATACTAACTGAATTTTACTTTTCTTTTTTGAAGTAATATATGTGGACAGCATATTCCAGCATTGTGAACAAAAAATAATGCACTGAATTTTTGATTTCTGCGAATGAATTCAAATATACTGTTTTAATTTTTGACCTCAGTGTTCTTGTTACAGAAAAATCCCTCATAATTTATGTATGATAATGAAAGTGATTTTCTCTATTAAATATGTATGAGCCAAAGATTCTCCTACCCTGCAGAAAATTAATTCAAAAGAAAAAGAAGAAATACTGTAATCTCTGAAAAGTTTACATTAAATTGCCGTAATTACTACTGCATGTAACTAATGTTGCCAGCTGAGTAATGACTTATTAGCTTTAGCTTTAAATCGTTTTGCTATTGTGGCTGTCTTTAACACTGTGCCAATTACTTAATTAAAGTTGCTGCTGCAGTAGCAGTAGTCTACAATCAATGCCATGGTAATGTTAATTGCTTGCAAATAGCAACTGTAAAAATTTTAATGACTTGTATGGTACTTTATTTATCCAGTTTTTGGGAGGAGATAATGTCAAGGTTTGGGCTTCTAACATAGCCCAGGAAAATGAAGTTCCTAGTAAGATGCATTTGATTATTAGCACTAGTAACCAAAAGTCACATCCAAAAGTTTTACCTTGCTTGCTACGCTCCTGGTTTGAGCAATTAACTCTCTGATCCGCTGAATGCTGGAAGAAATATTGTTTGCTGGTGCTTTCTGTTCTACTCTGCGCAGTTTGTCCAGGAGTTGAGGGAAGACTTCTGTAAGCTTCTTCACTGCAGTTAGAAAAAAAGTGACAGCTTGTTTTTTTTATCTCTTTGTCACACTGGTTTTGCACCAGGAAAATTCCTCCTTACCCTCTTAGGTTAACTCACCTGTCTCCTTCTGCTTTAAGAACAAGTCCTACCTGTGCAGTGTGAGAGGCAGTGATTTCAGAAAGAGTAGTGATTTATCAGAATCTAGTATTGCAAAAGTTTTTGGAAAGCAGTTTGCACAAAGGAGACTACAGGTACTGCCATGGTGTTGTACCTCTGTAATACTTTCCTCAAGGAGCTTTGCAAACGTTAATCATTTTAACCTTTTCATCCTCCTTCAAGGCAGATAAACGTTAAACCCAATTTTACAGATATGGCAACCGGAGCGGAAAGGTTATTTGTTTATCATCTCACTGGATATCTGTGGCTGACCTGGGAACTGCAACTAGGATCTATGGTACATGAGCTCTTCAGATTCATTTTAGGGGAGATGAGTAGGTTGTTTCCTCAGCTCTCAGCTGTGCATCTCTCACCAAGGTCATCACCCAGATAGCAGCAGCAGCTGCACAGATGATGTGCCTGCATGTGGTTCACAGCCCACTCTGGTAACAGAAACATGGCTGCTTTCAGACTGTGGTAGCAGGCCTGTACTGTACAATGGTAGAAAGCCTTAGCCAATGATGGATGTGCACCTAAACTGTGCTTACTACCTGCCTGAGCCTTTGTGAGTGGTAACCTCTTCAGCTTTCCTGCCTACATCTGCCAGGGGTCATGAATCAGAGTCCTGGACCTTTGGTCTTTCAGTGCTGTGTCTTCTGGTACATGTGCAAATAGGATTGTTAT
Source organism: Opisthocomus hoazin (assembly GCF_030867145.1). Taxonomy (NCBI): domain Eukaryota; kingdom Metazoa; phylum Chordata; class Aves; order Opisthocomiformes; family Opisthocomidae; genus Opisthocomus; species Opisthocomus hoazin. Next base: position 77,906,591 of record NC_134415.1, on the reverse strand, counting down.
CAAAAGGAAATGCAGGTGCTTTGCTGTGTTCCGAGAGAAGTCCTTTCCCAGAAAGATAAGCAGACTGAAAAATTACCGAAAAGAAGAATAGCTACCCCTAATTATAACCCAATTTCATCACATCAGATTCCAATGACATGCTGCCCTTTGAAGGATATTTACACATCACATAATTTTTCATCTTTAATTAGATGTAGGTACAGCTAGCTGAGTATAATGAAATGCGATTTTAGCCACAAGCTACATGCATATAAGAAAGATCCAGTATTCACTGTTAATTTTTAATGACATGGATTCACTATAAAGGTTAAGACCAGATTTGTGGGGTTTGTGGTTATATTTTAGGGGTTGTTGACTTGCATCTACCTGCTCTTGTGTTCTCATATTTTTACTCACCTGAGAAGACAGCAGAGATACAGGTAGAGGAGCTAATCCTCCTCTGCCTTTTGAAATGAATGTTCCATGTCATTGGAAAAAAGCCCACATTATTCTTAAAGTAAAAAAAATTGCAAGCTCAGAAAGTGATTTAGGAAATTTCAACCAGCTTTTTTTTTTTTTTTTTTTTTTAATAATCAGTAACTGAATTGGAATTGTGTCTGGTCTGATATCTTGAAAAACTGGCTTTTCATTTATTTGAGGTGTTAAACTCGAAACACAGCTGTAACACGAAAACACAAAACCGAGATCTATTACTACTAGTACTATTATAAAATCACACCATAAATCTCTTCCTCCTGTCCTTTATAATGACATTCTTTAACACAGAAGAATATTGATTTTTGATTTTAGTCTTTGAAAGTGTGGTAGGAACTTTGTGTGGAAGTGGGGGTACTGGATAGTACTGAATTTCTTCTTGTAGAGGAAACCACTTTTATACCAGTTCTTCTTATATTAGTGTGAGGGTCCTATCTATTACTGAATTCTGAAAATAGCATGACCCTTGGGTTTCCTCGGTCTAGAGGGAAGTGTGTGGCTTCAGGGTACTAGAAGCAATGTTGGGTTTGGTACTCATAACACCATTTGCAGTAAAATGACACTCAAGTTGCAAAGCTTCTGACAGAAGGAGAAGGGATTTGGGGCAGTAGATCTGAGATTCAGACCTTCTGGAGTTAGAGTCAATGGAGTTAAGGACCTTCTCTGAGGCACTTTCAGGAGGCAAGCCATCACTGAACAGTCCTGCAGGTGACAGTACATATCATCAGATGTGTGCAGGAAATTTCTTGTTCTGGATTTCCAGCTTCCCTACTGTGAATAAATTGGAATTATTGAGCCTCCTGAGCAGAGCCAGGAATACATTGATCAATAAATAGTGGTGCTTGTCAGCAATTTTTTATTCTGGATATTTTCACTTCTAGGTTGATTCTTTTCTTTCCTAATTGTTCTTTTCCTTCTTTCTCAACAGTCATTTCATTTCATCTTTACTCTCTCTGCCTCTTTTTCCATTCTTCCCTATCATCTTCATTTCAATTTTGTAGCCTTTCTCAGTTTTTCTTTTGTCTTCTTATTTACCTTAATTTTTCATAATAAATCTTCCAATTTTTACTCTACTTTTCCTCCTTCTCTGATAATAAAAGTGGAATTAATGTGATGTTTACAAACTTTTCCAGCAATCACCCTGCTTAAATATTATATTTCCTCCCTAATCCTCTTTGGCCTCTGTGTTTAGACTACAAGCTCATCAAGTCAGGGACCATTTCTCCTCCATGTTTGTACTACTGAGGACAAAAAGACCCTGTGTTCAAATGCCTCCCAATGTTAAAAAAAATAATAACTGAACTGCCAATCATAATAGCGAGAAGTATTTAAACAAGCTGTCTACTGTTCAGTGTGACCTTCAAACACTGATAAAATTACTTAGAAGCCAATAAGACTTTAACCCTTAAATGTTTAAGTCATTTTTGGAAGTGCAAAGTATCCAAAAGTTTTAAAGGACAGTCAAGTCTCTAGACAACTGCTAATTTTTGAAATGTTTTCATGGAGGTAAAATGTACAAGATTATATGCAATGAGTATGCAATGTAAACAATTCATACAACATGATATTGCAATGATTCCATCACCTTTTAATGCTAAGGAATGGCAAAATTCCGGTCACTGTACCTGCATCCCCAGCTGAATGCACAGCGCTGTCATAGGCTGCTGAATTGTGCTGGAAGTCTTGCAGGTTCTGAGACCACAACCTCACATTCTCATCCATGGGGGCAGTAGCCTGTGTTACTGTCATGGTAGCACTTACGGCCTCTGCAGTCTTCAGTTTAGCTTGCTCCAGACGCTCTCTGACCTCCACTACAAAATAAATAGGGGATGAGAAGAAATGAACTCTTTCAAAGATTCGAGCGAGCTATAACCAGTACTTAGAAAGTGGTGAAGCTAAGGGGATTTTACTTTCTGCAGAACAGGGACCCAACCTTGCTTGGTTAGTTTTCTCTTTATTTCCACAGGGAATATTCAAAACTTCCTGTGGTTGGTCAACAGTTGTATTAATTCTTAAAATTTAACAAATTCTCATTTCCATTCTAGATTGTTAGAAATTTTCAATGTCCTTGGATTTTCATGGGTGTTATATAGCCAAGGAAGTTGGAACAGAGATGAAAAAATACATTGTTTTTCATCAAGTTTTTAAAAGAAAATGCATGTATTTGTTGAATATTTTTCATGAAACTTATTTTTGAAGCAGAAAAACCCAAGTCACTGAAGTGGTTTTGGTTTTTTCATACCTGGCATTTAGGTAGATTTTTTTTTTTGAGCTACCAACCACTGTATTTGTAAAACCTGTGGCATTTTGCATATGATAGTGTGTAAATCGTGTTTGCAGTAAAATCTAGCCATTTTTAGTTGAAGTTAATGAAGCAATTTTGGCAATGTCAACTTTGAACACCTTCAGATATACTTGCTGGATGCTCTATGATGCCTCTTTTCTGAAAACTTAAGGTGACATAATTACCTCCCAAATACTCTGCTTGCCAGGTGTGATGTATATGTGAGTTAGCTTTAGATTATCAATACAATATACCAGTAGATTTTCCAAGATTCTCTTGTAGTTTAAGTCAAATTCCTTTAGGCATCGCTGAGACTGAAATTTTAACAGGTGTCCTGGTTTTGGCTGCGATAGAGTTAATTTTCTTCCTAGTAGCTGGTATAGTGCTATGTTTTTGATTCAGCATGACAATAATGTTGATAATACACTGATGTTTTAGTTGTTGCTAAGGCTTATACTAAGTCAAGGTCTTTTTAGCTTCCCACGCTTTGCCAGTGAGGAGGTGCACAGGAAGCTGGGAGGGGACATAGCGAAGCCAGTTGACCCAAAATGGCCAAAGGGATATTCCATACCACTTGACGTCATGGTCAGTATATAAATTGGGGGGAGTTGGCTGGAGGGCAGCGATTGCTGCTCGGGGACGGGCTGGCATTGGTCAGCGCCTGGTGAGCAATTGCATTATGCATCACTTGTTTTGTATATTCTTTTGTCATTATTATGTTTTTCTCCTCATTTGCTGTTCTAATGAACTGTCTTTATCTCAACCCATGAATTTTACACTTTTTCCATTCTCCTCCCCATCTCACTGAGGTGGGGGGGCAGTGAGTGAGCAGCTGTGAGTTGCTTAGTTCATAGAATCGTAGAATCTTAAAGTGGTTTGGGTTGGAAAGGCCATTTAAAGGCTGTCTAGTCCAAATCCTCAGCAGCGAGCAGGGAGACCTTCCACTAGATCAGGTTATTCAGAGCCCTGTCCAACCTGACCTTGAATGTTTCCAGGGATGGGGCATCTACCACCTCTCTGGGCAACCTGCTCCAGCGTTTCTGCACCCTCACTGTAAAAAATTTCTTCCTTATATCTAATCTAAATCTATCCTCTTCTAGTTTAAAACCAATACCCCTTCTCCTATTACTACATGCCCTGCTAAAACGTTTGTCCCCATCTTTCTTATAAGCCCCCTTTAAGTACTGAAAGGCTGCAATAAGGTCTCCCTGGAGCCTTCTTTTCTCCAGGCTGAACTGTCCCAACTCTCTCAGCTTTTCCTCACAGGAGAGGTGTTCCCGGCTGGGGTTAAACCATGGCAATAGACCATATGCAAAGACAAAATACGGTCTTAAATGTATGAAGATAGAGCATCATGAAGATGAAGTTCCTCTTACAACCTGGCTCTGCTGATTGCATTTTTGTGATGGCTCTCATCAGTTGGCTTCGCAGAGCATTCATTCTGGCAAGACTGCCATTAACATGCTGGCTAGTGTCTGCAATGGTTAAATCGTTACCTGTGGGGAGAAAACAGGAGGTATAGTTGAACGGCATTGAAGTGGCATTTAAAAAGGTAAATTGTGTCCTGTGGATGTATGTTATTAAGCATTTAATACACCAGAGGCAATATACTATAGCCTTTTTTAGTATAGGGCATACTGGCACTCTGGACTTCACATAATCTATAGGAAAAAGCAATCTTGCAGCTCCCAGCCATTATTTGCTTGCCACAGCGCGTCTTATAAAAATCTGGAGACCTGTATCTCGGTCAGTACTATCTGTCTTTGCTTTACCAGAAATGCTGAGAATAACTGCAACAAGTATACAGGAGAAGTCGTAAGGAACTTAAAAGGTCCTGAAAAATTGAAGAGGTCATTTCTGTAATTTTAGACCTTTCTTTCATTTTTAGTGAATAAAGGCCAAAATCCTTTAACATTTGTTATTAACCTTCACTAGTGAAATCCAGCCTCCTGAACACCTGAACTGTTGTGAATTAATTTCAGCTGAACTACTTGATTGAGTATATTTATCTGTGAACAACTGTTTGCAGGATCACATATTTAAACAGTGGTTGTATCTGAAATGGTCCTTTTGTAAATGAAATAAACTTTTAGCATCTGTCAGGATGACAACACATGAAGTACTCAGACTGTGCCTGTGGCCATTTCAAGTACTTTGTGTAGTAACTTTGGTCAATACACTATTCTGTTACAGCAGTAGTTCTGAATTAGTAGAAAGGATGTATATTTACTGTCATCTGCTGTCTGTTGTAGCTCCATGGCTTGGTTGAGAAGTTCTTCGCTTTTACCTTTATGGTAAATGATCTGAGTATCAATACCAACTGCAGCCTACAAGTATTTTCCAAAAAAAGAAAGTCAGAGTAATGCTTACCAACTTTTTCTTTACTGTGTTGAATTGTGGATAACGTATTACGTCATATAAATGTAACTACAAAGTCACTGCAGTTTCATTTGCTTTGTTAACATTTAAGATTGGCAGCTGGATTAGAAAATAAAGTCTGAAAAGCAAAGTTTTCTGTAGATTGCAGTTAAAATTTAGAGAAATGTATGCTTTTCCAGACAACACCACTGCATAGCAGAAATGCAGAAAGCATAGAAATCCTCTTAATTTATCAACTCCAATATGGCCAACATGATACTCGTGCTACATGTTAGTTAGGCACTGTGACTGTTCATTTCCACCTGTCTCAGATGGGTGATGAACACTTGCACTGCATGGGGAGCTGCCCTGCAGTCTTCAGTAGTGTGCTGGCAGCAGAGGACAGGGCTCGAAATCCCACAGCTCCCTGAGGTTCAGGCCCTTTAATCTAACCAAATCCTCATACTAATAAATTGCTATTATGTAGCAAGTATATAAGTTGGAAACCATATACATACAAAAATACATATGAAATATTATAGAACAGCAAGACGAGAGACAAAATTAGCATCCTCATCCCGCACTGAGTGTGTGAGCGAGCTATTTGCCCCATTTTAACTTGACTTTCTGTGAGAAACAGCGATGCTTCTGTTAGATGTCTTGGCCACCTTTCCTGCCACATGGTGCTGTGGGGAGTAGGAGGACTCAAGTGCTAAATGCCAGTTCAGTTTCCTACAGGGCCAGAGAGCTGTCTGGGCTTTCACAGAGATGCCTCAATTTGAATGCCAATGCAGAGCAGCATCACCCTCTACTTGGGGACAGAAGAACCTGTTGCATCTTTTTGAATACCAAGGGACTTCAGGCTGGCAGAATAATTAACCTAGGATTTAATTCAGGAAATAGTAGATGAAGCAAAATGTGCAGTGAGAAGTTCAATGCTGACAGTTAAGCTAAATCTTGTTTCTTCTTTATACTTAGGTGTCCAGAGTTCCTGAAGCATTGCAAAGTACAAGCTGATATTATGAAAATTACTTACATCATTGACCCGATTTGTTGTGTTCAGTGCCAGCAATGCAGCTTTATTAGCTTCTTCAATATAACCAGCAATGTTTTCGTACACATTTGAAGCATTTATTGCCCTTTGTACCAACCCATTTGTATCAACACCATACAAATTCCTGTTAAAAGGAGAGTAAAAGGAGTAAGAAACCAAACCAAATCAACGTAGTTTAAAACTGATTAATTTTCCTAACATTCTGTGAATTCTGACTACATAATCATGCACATAAATATACTTGGCCTAAGTAGTATTCTTTTTGTTGTGTATGATCATTTATGTCAGTCTGAAGCAGGTCAAAACTATGTGGATAGAGGGTACTTCCCAGTGGTTTAACACTGGGAATTTTGCCCTTAAAATCTATGTAAGCAGCAACAAGTGACTACTGAGCTTTTATCTTTTTTTAATCCAATTAGATATTTCATAAATTAATGGAATATCGTCTATCCACTGTCCTTCTTTAGGGATAACTCCAGGCTATAAATGGAAAGACCTGTGTCTACCAGTGATCAGGACAGCTGTATCACTGGGCTGTTTACACTTTCCAAAAGTAGGTGGGAAAAGGGGGACTATCACATGCCCATGATCATGAAACTTTGAAAAAAGTTAGATTTCAAAAATACGAGATAGCTTTACTGACATGGTAGAGCTTGACTGGCATATAAGGTGATTATTGTTCTTCAGGGGAGATTCCAGACAGCGGTTGGTTTAGGACTCAATCTTCAGCTGTTAGCAACTTTGAGTAAATATTAATTTTTACATTTTTGTGATAAACAGAATTCAGAGTATATGTTAGATATAGACTCTAAATATATAGATACATGTGTGCGTATTCAGTTCAAAGAGTTTGCACACTGAGGGCTTATTAAGTTTCCAGATTCAGTGTTGTTGCAAGAATTTCCTGCTGTATTCCCCCAAGACAGAAGAAGAGACTCTACCAAATGAAAGCCTAACAGGCTTATAAAGCAAACCCATAAAAACCAAAATTATTTGAAGACAGGCTAAATTCTTTAAAGGATTAAAGTTTCACTGCAGGACAATATTCTCAACAAATAAAAGAGTCAGCACATTTCCATCTGGATATTTCGTAAATATTTCTGTTTGCTTTCTATTAAATTCCTAATGTGTTGGACTTGGTAGTCATTTTAAAATTATTTTGGTAAGGGATGAAGGCTAGCCATATGGCGTATTTTCTTTCAAGTGATTCTGCTGCCCGTGGTTAGCTGATCTCAGACTGAACACACTGGTTGTTTTTTTAGGCTGTCTGTAGTTTGTGTGGCATTATAGAGCAGAGTTTCAGATGTCAGCTTTATACAGTTGTATAAAAGCAAACCATCTGTTATTTTTTACTCTGTTTTAATCTCCTATCTAGGGCATACTAATATTAAGAAACAACTGGTATTTAGAGAACATACTTGAAGAGTAGTTTGAAGTTTATCTTCCTAAAGCATATGTCCATGATGTTACTAAAGGTAGAATTTGGTGAAATATTTTATTTAAGAATTCATGTGTGGCAGTGTTTTTTCTATGGGTAGTCCCAATTGCAAATAAGGTCATATTTCATATCTGTCTAAAAGTGTCTTTTTAGTATATTGGGGGAAAGTTGATGCATTTAGTATTGTCCAGCAAAATAGGAAGACTTATAGTAGGTTTTTGGTGTTACACTGGGCCAGTTTCACTGGGACACAACCTACTGAATATCAGAACTACATCTGTACACCAGTTCTTGAACAAAAATTATCCCAAAGCCCATTTTTTGGCCCATAATGCTAAACATTTTTTAATGTGAATGAACTTACTGACATGAGCTTTTTCTGCAAACCCCATTTCATCTGCCTGTATTATTTTACTTTTCAGTTATCTACCTTTCCTATTCTTTTGCTATGGGAAGACAACATGCCAAATTACAAAAGAGAGAACATCAGGCAAGATATATGTTTGTTTATTCTTTGAAAAGATTAATAGATTTTGCTTAGCTCAACTTCAGCTATTCCCTCTGGACCTTGACCTGTCCCTCCATACATGACTTAACAGTGATTTGTTTACTGCCTATTTACAGATAGCATATCTAATGTCACTGTGTCTCTGCTTGTCTTTGAGTTCATTCTGCTGTTCAGTCAGTAGCACTTGTATGAAGAGAGTCTGCTGAAGTTAAATTTTACCGGTCCAGCTCATCAGCAAGTCTTCTTAGGTTGTGTGCATGATGCATAGCCTTTTCTACCAAATCATCATCAAACAGAGACAGATTGGCTAGTTTTTCTTGCAACTCCTTTTTCGCTCCATCTATTTCTGCGTAGAACCCTGACACATTCTGAACAAAATATGGAAGGAAAGAAAATTACAATTGTGAAAAATCAAGTCTGTATTTTGATTGTTTTATTTTACCTTTTATATAATTACAGTTTTGTTGGTTTATGTTATATTTGTTTGATGATATATTTTTAACAGATAAAAAAGAGGAAATATCAAAAGGATCTGTCCCATGAATGTCAGTATGGCACAAGAAATATAGGAAGATAAAAATCAACCAAAATCCCAGGAATCCCTTAAAAAGATATTAGAGAGATATGTGTAAAATACCAAACAGAGACAGTTGAGAAATATCTTACTATCCTTTATGTTTGCTCTGGAATGGTGCCAATGACAAGTCTTTCAGAGTGAATTCCTAATAGGTGAAATAATTAAACCAGATCTTTGGAAAAATTCTCTCATTGTGGTTCTTGTTAAACTAGGAAGTGGGACCCATTTTTAATTTTTTTTTTTATCTCTTCTCTGTGAAGCCTGCAGGCCAGAAATTAGTTTTTGGGACTTCTAAATTATATCTATACAAGTAAACTGAACAGTTCTGGGGTGGGTGGACTTATGCATCATGCCCTTAGTGGGCCCTGGCATGGTTTTGGCCCTGGCCAGCTGCCACTCGCCCAAACCTGTCTCCCTGGGGAATGGCGTGGGGCAGTGCCTGTGCCCTGGGACAATTTGGCAGCTGCTGGAGAGGGGCAGAGAGTTTAGCTGTATGGCTGTGAGCTGCGCCATATCGTGGAAAATGGGCCCTAGCCCTTTTCTGTCTCCTTGCACAGAGACATCCTTCACTCTAAGACATCTTGGGTTAGTCTGCTTTGTAAATCAATCCACCTAAATACCACATGTATGTATGTATAGGAAAGGAGGAGTAGTATCCCTTTGCCTTAGCCATACTTCTTCCTCATATGAAAAACCTGTGGGGAAGACCAAATGGGCCTCCATTCACCTTCTCTCCAATACACAAGCTTCCTGGTATGTTTGAAGATTATAAATGGGACCTCAAAGTACATGAAAAAAGGATGAAATGGAGGGAGAGAAAAAGGATGAATGAGTGAAGTGTGGAAATACTTATTGCTGGTGAGGATGGAAGATGTATGATGTTTGCATGCTACTTCCTTCCCTGCAGTGTGAATGTCCCCTATGTGTAAACTTATCCACAGGAGTACGGAACCCGAAATGATAAACTGCAGCAATTTGTTTTGCACAAAACACAGAGGAAAAAAAAGTCATACTGCTTGATCACCCAGGGATAGTTATAAAGCAAGCTGTCTTCTTTCTGTTTTCTCAAATTTTTCAAAGAAAAATTAATGACTTTTGATATTTGCTTTTGTGTTAAAAAAAGTGGGCAACTATGCCCAGAATGAGTGTTTGTGTAGAATTTTCATTTGTCTTAAACTATCTCAAAATCTTAAAAACAAAACATGAAGAAAAAGAAGCTTTGGTAAATATTTTGGTTAGAAAAATCCCAGTTTAATTTTCTTCATTTTTGCACAGGAAGTCCAAAATCCTAAAATTTCTAAAAATTTCCTACAATACCTTGCCTCAATCCAACCACTGGATACTAGTCTGCAGTTCCAGAAGAGGATTTCTGTGAGACAATCTGTTTATATATGTTTTACACTCAGACAGTGTCTGGTTTTAACACTGATACCTGGGATCTTTAACCTTCTCCTATGCTCACTTGCAGGCATGAGAAAAGGAATTTAGCATTTAATGCAGTCTTTTACCTGAGCATCTTTTGGCAGCTGCTTGTAATGGAATAATTGAGAACTCTACAGCAAAATCCTTCATTCAGCTCTGTCTACAGTAAGGTGTTGTTATAAAATAATTATTTTACTGATGGAAGATGTAATTACAGAGCTTTTAATCCAGGAAGATTTGTACTTTTTTTGGGGAGTATTCATCACTATTTCACTGAAGCAGTATAAAAAATTAGGTTTTTGTTTAGTGGTCTAAACACATGATTTAAAAAAATCGGGATATATCATTTAAACAAGTCACCGAGGCACCTACCTTTATTACCTCACTTAACTCAGAGTTGACCTTTTGTGGTCCTGCCAAAATAGTTGTGGCGCTTAGCAGAATGCCATTCACTTCATCTATTTGCTCTTTTATTTTCTCATGTTGTTTCTACAAAAAAATAAAATTAAATTAAATCACATCCAAAACCATCTATGCATTGCTAAAATAGTGTTACCATTTTTGTTACATTTATTAAAGTTAATTCAAAAGATGAAGTGATGATCTAAATAGATTTTAGACAAATTTAAAATCTTAAGTTATTCCCAGACTTCTCGAATAGCTGCATATTATAATGTGACTCTTTGCATTTTCTTGTCTTTGTGGAAGAAATGTTAGGGTTTTAAAAAATTTATTAATTTCATTTTATATTACAGCATGAGCAGTTATTGGAATGAAGCATTATTCAGTGCACTGCCAGCAGAGGCAAATTAAACATTGATTTTTCATAGTGGTCTGGAGACTAGTTTTTTTCTGGAGGTTTTTAAAATCTACAGTTCAGAGATCTCTTTTCCTTGTCAATAGTCAAACTAATGTGAACAATCTCTTTTGTACAGCATCTGCCTTCATTGTGAGGAATAATCAAGATCCAACTGGTTAAAAACAGTGAACAATTGCGACTACACACTTCAGGCTTTACTTCATAAATGCGAGACGAGCTGCAGCTTGGCACTGTAATTATGAAACAATGAAACAACAGAAGAGGCTTTGTACATAAGGATCCCAAGCTGCTTGTAGAAGAATTCACGAGAACAGCATGCCTGATTTCTCTATTGAATTATTAGACCTTCCACATCAGCATGAACCTCTAGCACTGCAAATTTCAAGAGCTCAAAACTCAGCCATTGATGCTATGAAACCCAGAGGTTGGCCTGAACTTGCAAGATTGTTCTTCAAATCACAAAATTGCTCCCTGAACACCTGTCCTTCAGAATCCAGCAATTACAGCCACTGCAATGAAAACAGTTCGCTTCAAATGGTCCTGAATTGTTCTTTTTGTAATTTTCTTCCTCGCTGAAAAAATAAATGACAAGTTTTAGGTTGGACATTCTGGTTTTACATCCCTTAAAGGAAACTAAAGAAAACAGAGGAAGAGTCACAAAACTGCTGGGAGGAGAAAAGATAGTCTTGTATGGCTGATGGATTGTGTACTTTTCGGGGATAAGAAACCTGAAAATTCGATTTCCGCATCAGCCAGATGGGATTTGAACCTAATACCACCACTTGCAGGCAAACATGCCTCCCTTCTGTGCTGTAGGGGACAGGTCTCCTCTGAGCTCTCCTCTGGAAAGATTACGTTGTTCAAAATACTGAAACTATTCATTTGAACAGAGCATAAGGAAAAACTGCTGTAGCCTTATAGTTAGGCTGTTCACCCAGCAAGTAGGAAACCCAGGTTAAAGATACCTGTTGTGGAGCAGTTAGTGAACGGATTTGTGCTTGAAGATGCAAGGACAATTGTTTGCTCTTCCTGAAAAAATGGGGACACATTTTGTTTAAAGAGGACCAGAGAGAAAGTTTGGACGAGAGAGCATGAATGCATTCACAGCCCAGGGCATGAATGCAGTCCAGAATCTTTATAAATGGAAGTTTTAATAGAATATGATTACTTTTGTGAGCATGAAATCCTTCCACATTATAAATCAGTACATAATAGGTGAAACAATCCCACCACAATATTTACAGCAGTCACGCTACATGGAAGTTTAAGCTTCTTGGGTTTTGTTGTAATATGTTTTCCTAGTTTAGGCATTAGTATCCATCTCTTCCTTGGCCTGCTGAGACATGCCATGCCAAAACCTGTCATTTATTGTCATTCCATGGAGAAATAGTAGTACTTTACACTTCCACAACTTGTTTCTTACAACTGGAGAGTCAAACTCATCCCTCTGAGTGGTCGAAGAAACTCTTTTTTAGTGTGGTGATTCCTGATTCTAAATCGTTTGCAATCTACTATTTTAAGCACTGCCAGAGATGGGAGTGTTCACAGACAGCAGTTATGATAAATGTACTGCACAGTACCTCATGCCTTTGAAGATTGGCTGTGTTTTCTGTATTTATATCCTCTGTTTGTATAACATAATCAAGCGCCTGGTCTAATGCCTCCTCCAGGTCTGACAGCTTCACATCCTGCTTGCTGAGCTGCTCCAGCACATCAGATACTAGAGATCTGGTGTCATTGTACCTCTCGTGAAACTCTTCAACTTGCTGTAGCACTGGGATAAAAATCAGAGGCCACTGATTAATCCAAAGCTTGGATTTCTGACAAAATTTACCAATGCAATTTCTGTTGCTGTTACTCAGGGGACAGTAAAACACATTTGTTAAAAGCTCACTTGAGAGATCTTAAAGCTGAATTTTAGTTTTGCCTCCCCTTTTGAAAAGGAAAGATGCCTCTCATTTTAGTATCTCATTTTAATCCCACTAATTCCTCCTCTTGATCAGCTTTTCCTAAAGTAAACTAGGTTTGGCTGTCCTTGCTCTTCATTTGTTTTTCATTGTCACAGCTAACCAGGCTACTCTGGAGAAGACAGTCCTCATTGCCCGGGAGTTCTGAGTCATGGTCACCCAGCTGTGAGAATTAAGCTGCCACTCTTTCCCATTCCAGCAGTTTTTCTCTTTGCTGGAGTTTGCTGTCCCCATGGCAGAGCTGGCAGGGGGGAAGGAAGACGTTCACACGAACACTTCCAGCCCTGGCAAGAACCTTCCTAATCAGCTATCGCTGAGGTGCTGCCGTGCGCAGGCACATGCACACACACACACTCTCACAGGAAAACAGATTTAAAACTCACACTCCTCCGCTGCGTCTTCCTCTTCATCTGCAAGTTGCCTCTGGTTAGTGAAAGGCTTACGGCGTTTGATCTCCTTCAGCATCTCCTCAGCCATACTCAGCTTCTGGGCAATTTCCTGAGGGCTCAACTCTTGTTGAATTGCATAGTATTTCATCTTGCTGCTGATTTCTGTGGGAAAAGGGAACAGATGGTCAATCCAGCATGGCTACAGAGAAGTAAATACTGTGGAGTACTTTTACTTTTGCAAATCCAGATCATGCTGGTAGCAAAAGAAAGTTTTCATTATCTTCCAGCTCTATAATAGATAATTATTATGTTTAACGCAATCTTGTAATTAAACCTGTAAATAAATCACACTTTCTGGTATATGTGTGGGTCTCATCAGAAGAGGATAAGATTAAGCAGGCATGGGTAGTGTGTGTTATTTGGCTTGGCAATTCTTACAGGCTGGGATCATCATTTAATTCTGAGTTCTGTGGCATGTGGCAGGCTGGGGCTTTCATCCAGGATTGTGGTTTTTAAGTGCTGCTGCAAAAAATGTCGTGTTTATTAAATAACAGCAATGGCAAGGAGACTGAATTAACCTTTTTTCCCATCTGAAGAAGTTTGAGGCACCCTAAAGAAGTAACATATGGCTTCTGGCCTGATACTGCCTAGCTGGTTTGGAGATAGATACTATTTCAAGGTTTTGGTCTCAGTTCAAAAACATTCTTGGATCCTTGCAGCTGAAATTGAGTTTTGCCATTCCTGGTGCAGGCATTACAAAGTTTACCCACTTTGAGCGGGAGCTCCCTGGCCTTGATATCACCTCCTCTTTTATGCCCTGCGGTGAGAATAGATTTGGCTTGTGTTCATCACTACTTCTGTGGATAACCAGAGCTGGCAAAGCCAGCACTATGCGTCTGTAAGATTTTAATAAAAAATAGATGGGTAACTGTGGCACGACTGATTCTTTGCCAGACTCTTTGTATGCAGTTTCTGGCTGGCCCCTTAGCTCATTAGTGAAGCTGTAAGGGTTCATACTGAGCAGTAACTGATCACCACCAGCGGCTCCGTGGACTTCTTTTTCTTTCTCATTCTGGCACACGCATGCGTGTGTGTGCACACATACACCTTCCCTTCAGTGAAGAGTAGCTTTCCTTCTACAGGGGTGATGACCCTGCAGAGGAATACTTTTGAGCATGGTGGAAATAATAATTTTCACCCACTTGTCTCCAACTCCTTGCTAGGTGAACAAGCACTCTACTTTTCTTTACAGCCATGGGTGTGGCTTCTTCTATGATAGCTCAACCTAAGCATGCTATTTATGCACCAGACTAGATAAATTTCTGCCTTTCCTGGCCTGAAACAATTAATAATAGAAAAAGACTATCCACAGAGGTCAGCCTCTTACTGTTGGTGACATACAATGAGGCTCATGTTGACACTTTTGCTCAATAATTGTAGAAATAAAATGTGATGGAAGACCAGGCAAAGGTGGTTTAGTGTCACAGGTGTAAGAAGGTAGAACAAATCTAACATCCTGTGAGCATGGTCTCAGCCTGCCTCTTCTGTGTAACGGGATATGTTAACTTAGCTATGTTGAAGTAAAGTAATGGTTGAAGCACCCATGGAGATAAGGATAAGCAACAGCTGATATGTAACCACTCTGCCTTACACAAGTTGCCACAGAGCTTGCAGTAATTGCTCTAAAATAGAACTGCTCGAGTCTGTTAATCAAATATTTCTATTAGCTGAAAAAGGGCTGTTCAACTGCCAGTCAGCTTTTCCATTCTGGTGCCATATACAGCTTTCATATACCGTTGGCTTTGCCAAAAACTGGGAGAAATCAGTGTACTCTATAGCAGGATGAAGGCTGTCATAACGCAGGTCTACAGAGGACAGGGATGCTTTCAGTGCGTTCATTTGGGGTTTTATTGCTTTCTGTAGGTACAGAAAAAGAGGCTACAATTGGTTTAATCTCAGTTTTATATATCGGCATGATAATGATATGTCATAGATATTACTGATGAAGGTGATCATCTCTGACTAGGAAACCTTTTTTAAGAGCAGTTTTGCTTGGGAAGGTGTTTACTGTTGTCATTTATCCTTTGATATATAGTAGAGTAAAAATTCTTGACGATGCAAGAGGTTTCGGCAGAGTCTAAATAAAAAAAAATCTGCATCTGAGAAGGTGTAAAATACATACATTTACAGTCAGAAAAGAAGTTATGTTTTGAAACCTATGCTAGTTCTGGAGATGCTTTTATTGCTCGACCATGTTGCCTAAAGATGGACTGTGTGTTTTATGTGCATCCCCTCACGTCATATGGACAGATGAGCAGGACACTGAGACAATAAATTACAGTTTGTCTCAACATTTTAACATTAAAAAGCTCTTGGTTTCACTCTTTTCCTAATTTTGGGAGATCATTATCATCATGCTTACCTCTCCTACTATGAATCAGCATCACTATAACCATTTCTGACTGTCTGCACTAGCCACACATTTTACAGTTCTGCCTTTTACTAGAGGCCAGGCTTTCTCTGTGGAAAAAAAGGGCAATGAAAATGCATTTTTCCAATTCTACTTCTGTATTTCAGAAAAAAACCCAAAACCATGAGGACAACAGCTAGTCTGTAATGTTTTGCAGATGTGTCTGGACCCAAACTAAATTGGAAATTCTGGTGAGATGAAGCAATAAGCAACTTGAGGAGAAAATCACCACCACCTCCCACACTGAGCTTGAGAAAGCAGTAAGTTCACCAAAATATTTACTATTGAGTGTCCTTTTCTTTTTAGAAGCATCTGCATAAAATTATATGAACCAGCACAATCTTACTCATCAACAGTGTGCTAAAAGTCAAAAACTGGATTAAAAGTAGCGTTCACCAGTGTGATCACCAGAGTTAATCAAACCTAATTGACTGCCATGGGTTCAAAAGGGAAAACACAATTTTTAAAAACTCTGTCTAGCTCTCCATGTGGCCTCCATTACTTATCAGCAGGATGGGAAAAGTGCACTTGCCTGCATCTGCTGACAAGTGAGACACAGAGCACTCTGATCCTATACCTGTGTTTGTGGCTTCATCCTGCCCCAATCTCATACTGACTCTTTTTTTTTTTTTTTTACCACAAGTGTATATAAATACCTTGAGCAGCTATTCAAACAAACAAAGGCTGCAAGCTGAATTATCTTAAAGTATTCAATGTAAAATATTTAATGTAAATGATGATCCACAGAGGTCCCTTCCAACCCCTACCATTCTGTGATTCTGTGATTCTGTGAAACCTAGTTATTATTACTCTGTCAAAGAGAGAAAAAAGAAAGAGAAGCTCTTGTTCTGGGTGTCAGACCAAGTCAGCCCCTGGTGTCAGCTGGCTTTTAAGAGACAACTTTTCATCAATGCATGGCACGCTGTAAAAGCTTTATGTGTGGGTTGCTTTGCGGCAGTGCCCAGGTGCTATGACATTTTTTTGCTGGAGGTTTCATTAATGCGTGCTTGACATTGAGCTGAACCAGGAAGAAATCTATTTACCTTGAACGTTATCCCTCATATTACTGAGCTGCTGCACAAGCTGAGTAGCACGGTTGTTGGTCTCCATGGTTTCCTTCTGTACCAGTAGGCCTTTGCTGGATGCTTCATTTCCCTATGAATAAACCATGTGAGCTAGACATTAGATTTCTTTTCAGATCCATATGTATGGGTGAGGATGAGCAGTGTAAACACACATTTTGCTTTTTCCTGATGAGCATGTGAAAGTCCATTTATCATATAAAGTGGTATTTACAGAGGTGTTCGAAGTGAAGGGCTGTCTTCTCGGTATTCTCAGAGCTGCAGAGTGAGAGATTACAATCTGTCCCATATTTATCCATCCTTTGCTGCAATCAGATTGTCATAAATTATGTACAGTTGTAAAACTCCTATCTGCTGAGTCTCCTAGGCGTTCAGCGGGGCTGCTCGCTTTGCTGGCTATGGCGTTTCCTGAGTAAGCACAGAGACTGAAGAGTGATGCGTCGAGCTCACAACCATTTTTAGATCAGTGTCTCCCTCAAGTGAGCTCTGCAACTTGTTAAAACGATGAAAAAAGATGAGGATTCGAAATTGACAGGCACAGCCACGCTCCTGTACTGTTACTGCATTGTGTCCCCCTGTATGGATGTGAGGTCACTTGGTCCCCGGGCAGGCTGTGTGGCGAGGCACCGGCTGAGGGTCTCGGGGAAACAAACGTTTACTGTGCCATAATGATCGTGCTTACTAGAAGGCCACTGACTTTGGAAGCCCTCAGATTTAATTTTCCCTGGTATTTCCCAGGAAGGAGAAAAAAATATGACTGGCGTGATGCCGATGTTTGCTGGACCCTCACTCTGTGTGTGCGGGCATCGAAGCCCGCAGCAGGGCCTTGCTGTGTGCTTGATCCGCGGTCCCCGCTGGGGCTGCGGCAGCAAAAATCCCCTTTGCGAAGTCAGCTGCCGGGCTTGGGGCTGCCGGCGGCCTCACTTCAGGCCTGCTCGGTCCCGGCAGGAGGGCGAAGGCCTCCGCGGCCCTCACCGGGGCCTGCCCGGCGGCCGCGGGCGGGGGGCGTGCGGCGGTTTGCCGGCGGGGCGGCCGGGCACGAGGTGGCGCCCGAGGGCAGAGCCGGGGCCGGCGGCCGGGCGGGGGCCCGGAGGGGCCGTCGCGGGGGTCTGCAGCGGGGCCGGGGCGGGCTGCGGTGCCCTGGGGCGTCAGTCTGTGAGGGGCGAGCGCTGCGGTTGTTACTCGCGTTCCGTTATTGCTACCGGGGTCTCCAGCGGGTGCTCGGCATCGCCGCTTCGTGCGCATTTTAAGAAACTTCTTGCCATTTTTACACACGCTTGCCCTTACTCTTTCTTTGCCAGACTTTTTTTTTGACTTTCACAGGGCCAGCAGTGTGCCCTGGCTGCCAAGAAGGCCAATGGCATCCTGGGGTGCATTAATAAGAGCGTGGCTGGCAGGTCAAGGGAGGTTCTCCTCCCCCTCTACTCTGCCCTAGTGAGGCCCCATCTGG
This sequence comes from Opisthocomus hoazin, assembly GCF_030867145.1. Classification (NCBI taxonomy): domain Eukaryota; kingdom Metazoa; phylum Chordata; class Aves; order Opisthocomiformes; family Opisthocomidae; genus Opisthocomus; species Opisthocomus hoazin. The sequence goes on along the minus strand of NC_134415.1, from coordinate 77,888,298 downwards.
AGTACTGCATCCAGTTCTGGGCTCCCCAGTTCAAGAAAGATGAGGAGCTACTGGAGAGAGTCCAGCGGAGGGCTACGAGGATGGTGAGGGGACTGGAACATCTCTCCTGTGAGGAAAGGCTGAGGGAGCTGGGCTTGTTCAGCCTGAAGAAGAGAAGGCTGAGAGGGGACCTAATAAATGCTTACAAATATGTGAAGGGTGGGTGTCAGGAGGATGGGGCCAAGCTCTTTTCAGTGGTGCCCAGTGACAGGACAAGGGGCAATGGGCACAAACTGAGGCACAGGAAGTTCCGTCTGAAAATGAGGAAGAACTTCTTCCCTCTGAGGGTGACGGAGCACTGGAACAGGCTGCCCAGAGGGGTTGTGGAGTCTCCTTCTCTGGAGATATTGAAGACCCACCTGGACGAGGTCCTGTGCAGCCTGCTGTAGGTGACCCTGCTTTGGCAGGAGGGTTGGACTAGATGACCCACAGAGGTCCCTTCCAACCCTGAACATTCTGTGATTCTGTGAACACATGGGGAGTTGCTGAGACAGGTTTGCTGACTGCCATGAGATTGATGGGACACAGAGCAGCATGAGTGAGGGATGCTCTTAGGGACTCTCAGATTCCCACTGATGTACAGAGGCTCATGCTGAAATTTGCTAAGAGCCCAGGAAGGAAAGCTGCTCGACTCCCCTGAGTCTCTGCCAGACGTTCAGGATCGAGCTATGGGCTGCTTTACTTTCAGCTCATCCTAAGCAGACTCAGGGAGTTACAGCTCACATTTGCTCTTCTCATTTAGCAGGAGGATTTGCCTACAGTTGGTGCATTCATCTTGCGTTTGGGCTTTAGATCAGAATCTGCAGAAACCCCTCAGACATGGAGACGTGAACATGAAATGCTCTGAACGGATGATGCAGCATATCTCTGCAAAACCCTTTCAAGGCCCTAGCACCCATTTTCCATAAAAGCGCCTTGAAAGAGCGAAAAGTTCAATATATTCAGAGTTATCACTATGATCTTCCTTCCACTGTGAGTATCTGGGGCCATTATTTGCCTGCCTGTACAAGCAACCACAAGTATTCATGTGGAACAAGAACTAGAAATAACCAGGGAGAAAAGACCAGAGAAAACGCTGAATTTGTTGGTTCAGGGACAGTCAAACTGAAGAATGAGCTAAAAAATCCCCAGGTAGTACTGAAGATGACAAAAATGTTATTATCCAAATTCACTAAATATTCCTAGAAAAAACCTAATGCCTTAATCATCCTGCCTGCCAGCTACATAGAGGGACACTGAGGTGTGTGAGTTCTGCTGGATTTTCACAGTTAGAGATGTGTGTGCGTTTGAGCTGGTTTAATCAAACCTCTCTTGAACACAGGCATAGTCTGTAATTCTGCAGTGCCATTTCTGCTAAGTAAGTGCTGATTAAAAACACCCAAACCCAAATGTTCTTTTCTGCCTCTCTGTACAGTCCTTTCTCCTCTTCCTTTGTGGTTTTTTTCTCCTCCTTGTTCCTGTATTCGAGTTTTAGTCTAAGGTATAATTTTAATTTGTCTTGTGAAGGAATTGGTAAGTGAATATAAGGTCTGGCATTTTGCAATAAGCATGAAATATGCTCTAGTCCTACCACAGCTGTGGTTATCTCTGAGAATAACGTAGAGTGATGTATCTCACTAATACGTGTATATCTTAGCAACACAAAGATGTTTAATAATATCTCTTTAAAATAGAGGAGAAGCAATTTTGAACCCTATTTCTTCTCTTAACATGTATCATGTCAGTATCGTTCTAGGGTGCGACGAAAGTGTTGTGTGAGCTGAGAGCAGATAACCTTAATTTTATAGGCTGGCAATTGAATGTGGATGCAACATTTACAATCGCAAATGCGTTAAAACATACCTTGAATGCTGATCAGGCTTCCATCTCAGTGGTTATGTGAAAAAACTTTTAAACTGTCAGTTTCGTCATGTATTTTGAAGTGTCTAATCAGGGCTAATTTAATTTTATGAGAGCGTACATGTAAAATAGATATAGTACAAATACTCCCAAAGTCAACCTGAATTAGTTTAGTGTTGGTTATTTCACTTAATTAGAAATGAAAATGTGAAGTAGAAAGGCAGAGTGTCTATCTCAGATCAAACATGCTGTGCTGGGGGGTAGGTGGGAACTCAGGTCCTGAAGGGAGGCTTTTTGTGATTGGTGGCAAACCTCCGACCACATTCAGCAGACTTTGGCCCTACATCCTGCCTTTTCTGGGAAGGAGACTTGGTAGCTAAAGTAAAGTAGAAAGTTTAGAAATAGAAAACAGAAAAAGAAAGTTCTTCCAACTATCTTTCAGAGCACTCCCACTTTGTTTGGTGAACCTAGAGGTTTAGACTGGACATTAGGAGACATTTTTTTACTGAGAGGGTCGTCAGACACTGAAACAGGCTTCATGAAGAGGTGGTCGATGCCCCAAGCCTGTCAGTGTTCAAGAGGCATTTGGCCAACGCCCTTAATAGCACGGTTTAATTTTTTTCAGCCCTGACATGGTCAGGCAGTTGGACTAGATGATCGTTGTAGGCTCCTTACAACTGGAACTATTCTATACTAACCTCTTATACCAGCATGGGAATATGACAAACCGCAAACCCTCAGAGCTCTGGCAGGGGGCTATAAACAAACCTGTTCATCAAGCGTTGCTGCCTCTCTCACAAGATCATTCATTTTGTCTGCAGCATCATCAACCTGCATGGTCCAAAGCACAGCATGGTTCTTTTTTTTCGATATTTCTGCCTGTGCGGGGGGGGAAAAAAGTCAGTGCATCTGAAAACAAAATATTGCTCTAGTGAGGGCAAGGACTGAAATTTAGAGGAGTGGAGTGGAAATTCATAGAATAAAATTACATTAAAAAAAATGTCATAATTGTTTGTACCTGGAGATGAGTGGTAGTGAGGTTCAGGTCATTCAAGTGCTTTTGAGCTGCGACGCCTGTAGAAATGCTCAGTAAAGTCAATTTGCTTTCATCAATAGCCAGAACTGCTAATCGGATGTCATCTGTCAAGTCCCAAATACATTTGTCGCAGCCTGATAAGGAAATAGAAGTGTCATTTTTCTTTAGTGTTTGTGTGTCAGTTAACAGCAAATATCTTAAATTCACATTATAGTGCTCTTGTCCCGTGGTGTTCCCTCTTTGTCACTGATGGCTCCTCATGGATACCCTTTTTTTTTTCATTTTCATCCTCCCACTTCCGAGGTCCCACAGTACAGTCATGATGCTTCCAGCTGAGCAGCACCAGATGGGGCTGCTCTGAGAGCCTGCTGCAGCATATCTATGATCAGTAGGGAGAGAGAGAGCGAGAGAAGGCATTTCCTGACTGTTCCCTAGAGGATCTGCATGTTTGTGGCCCAAAGAACAACCAATGAGGGTCAAAAAAACAACTTCATTTTGTCAGAACCCAAAACTCTGTATTTAAATTTTAGTGGTATGAGAAGTAAGGATGTCCAGCAGATGGGCTCTTGGCTGCCTATTTGTTTAGGAAGGCAACTTCTCAAAACTCCGTTATAACATGTTTTGAATATGCTTGCGCAGAACTATATTCATGTCCCTGCTGAATGCTTGCAATGCCACCTTGTTTTTAGTGACATTGGTGCTACCACTAAATGCAAGAGACTTAGGTGAATGTGAAACTCAGATTCCTACAGAAACTTTTGCTTGGTATTGCGTAGTCTGTATTCTTGATGGCAAGCAGTTCCCAAATGTTTTCTTTCTGGTCGTGCTTCCAGGCACACAACCCCCTTCTGGGTGTCGGTTTAGGAACCCCTGTGTGCTACGCCGTCTGCATTATAAAACAGGCATAATTACACTAACATTTAAAGAAATATCAGTGGTTACCAATAGTTACAACATAGTGCTTCTGGAAACTCCCCAGGCTTCCTATCATTAGAATAGGGGAGATGATGGTGGAAAAGCAACTGACTGATGAATATATGTCAAATTGCCAACAATGACAATTTATATCAGATGTACAGCTAGAAAACCAGAAATTATACACAAGATGGCACAGATAAAGTTGTGATGGCAGTTTTTAGGGCCAGAATATTATTTTACAGGCCCTGCGTCTCAAAGTCTACAGAATTGGCTTTGATGATACTTCCCTACTGCTGTGCAGTTTGTACCTAGACATTCAGTCTGTATCACAGAGTTGGACGTATGCACGTACTCAGTCAAGCAAGTAAGAACATATTAAAATACTCAGTCAGTGGGACATTGTGCCTGTTCACATTTAAGTGCCCTGTGGGACCAAGGTCAAAGTGCTGAGCCCACTGGAGAACCAAGCTCTTAAGTTAGTATTTGTAAGCATCTAAATACAAGAGAAATATTAATTTTCTCATGATAATATTCTTACTGATGGTTGGGCAGTCTGTGCCAGTAGAAACTTCAGGACTGTCTGCAAGGCATTCTCCGGTCTGGCTGTCACACATTCTCCCTCCACAGTTACATTCTGGGGAAAAAAGAAAGGATTTTTGAAAGAAGAATCTTCAAAATGTACAACTGGCCTTTCCCCTCCCAAGACTAGCAAAGTGATTGTACCTAGGATTGTGCATGGGTAGTCAAACCAAAACCAAGGACTTCTTGGACTGATTTTTCTGCCAGTATGTAGAAAAATGTGGGTTTTGCACTGCGGTCGAATTGGACCAGATAAAATATAAGGTGGGAAACAGAACCAGAAAGCCTCTGCTGAAATGACTTGTTCAAAGCTTCCCAGCTGGTCAGAAGCAGAGGCAGCGAGGCCAGAGTTGCCCAGCTGGGCCGTTGTGCATCGCCGTCTAGAGAGGCTGATGTTTAGGAGATGGGCTAAGAAAAGCGGTACAACTAAAGTGAATTATTAGTTACAAATCTCTCCACGGCCCTGTGGAATTTATCAACGTAGTGTCAGGCTGCCACTAAGTAAGCTTTCCAGCTATCAGGGATTGATAGTGGACTCCAATTCCATCATCAGCTTGAACATATCAAAAAGTAAATATCTCCTACCACTTACAATGAAGAATAAATGAGGTTTTACATTTTTTTAAACTTGAGTAAGCTACATTTTTATTGCCAGCACAAGTGGCTTTTTAAAAAGTATTATTTTTAATCTAAAGTGTCTCTTTCAAGGTTTAATTGGCCTTTTAAAATATATTATTTTAAAGTTTAAAATATTCTTGGAACACTTTGCTAGAATAACAGAAACTCAAGCAGAACATTTTGCTCTTGTGATTCATGGTTTCAGCAGAATCACATATATCAAAATTGTTTACTGTCATTTTATTGCAGCCCATTCATTGTTCTTTATGAATTACCCTTGTATTTACATTCCTCATTCCACATTCAAAGAATTATCAGGGAAAATATGTAATATAGCTTCAAAATCAAAATGATGCACTAATATTGGAGTAATTCTGTGTAACTGAACCAGTAGAACTACTGAGGTTTTAAACTAATGTAAGAACAGAATTTGGTTATGAATTTTGTGGGGCAATCAGTATATTGACCTCACCACAGTCTGTACCAACTGGATGCCTCCCATCTTTTGGATCTACAATTTTTTTTAGTTCTTTTTTCTTTTGCTAAGAAGTGAAAGAAAAGTCTCATTTGAAAACAGAGGTTTCTCTTTACCTGTATCACAGGATCTAGGCTATCCCCAGGTGGCAAGATTGCAGTTTTCAGATTAAAATTTGGATGAGATTGGTGTGCACGAAAATAAAATTGCATCTTTTTATTTAAATAGATAACTTTTAATTTGCTACTGTTAATTTGTTACTGTTAATTTCTTACAGTAAATTAATTTCAAAAGCACTCCTTTCATCTATTTGTTTAGGAGGTACCACATTCTCAGTAGGGAATTAAACCTTTCAATTCTACTGTGGCTTACTGGTGGAGAAAGCTTCAAAATTTACCTTTATTTCTGAGGGCCATTTGTGGAAAGCTTTGAAGTGTGGCTAAAGGACATGTGGTTAAAAAATTTATTGAAAAGAAGCTGAAAACTACTGTCCACAGCTACACAGATTTTGTCTTTTGCATGCGAGAAAAAAGGATGATTTTAGCTGGATAGAGCTGTTTGCTCATTTAGTTCTCTAGCATCTTTTTGTTCTGTGTATCCTTTGAGGTGCTCTGTGGAAACCATATACACAGACTCTCTTACACTAGTTTCTTTCTGTGTTTTTGCACTTTAAAGAAGGTATTTGTCTTATTTCAGAATCAATATTTTTATAAATAAGAGTTCCTAATTGCTCTAAAATGCCAAACAAAGTATAAGCTTGCCTTGTAAACCACCCAAATAGTTTGGATGTCACGGATATGTCGAGTGGTGCACGCAATCTAGGCAGTACTGTGAAGTACAGCACACTGTGGTGTTCAGGAGAAATGAAGATGAAAAGAGAAATATGTAATTCTCTCAAATGTAATGCTTCAAAATCAAGATTTGCTGAAGTCAAGTACAAGATTAAATTCACTCCTAAACAGAGAAAAGCTGTATCTCTCAACATATTCAAGTGCCTGGGCACTTTTTATTTTTAGTGAAGATCAAACACTACAAGGAAATCTCCTAACAGAGAGAATTACCAAGCTGACTTACAGTCTGCATGAAAAACCTGTGTAGAGAAGTCCTGTGCACTGTGAAGCCCCACTTAAACTGTACCTCAGAAACATAAATAATACCGAGGCATTCTCCGTCTAATTCCTGCAGCTCCTTCAGGGTACAAACCAAAACTATACTGAGGTGATGAAAGTTTGACTTAACTTCGATTTAGGAACTCTGTGTTCAGAGATACCTTCCAAAATTATGCCTTGCATAATCTGCTCAGACACTTGGAATGCCCTATAATCTTCAGACTTCTGGCAAAGCTACTTTTAGCTGTTTCAAGCTCTGCTTTTGCACATGGCCAGGGCATGATTGCTGCGGTTTGCTGGGTTGAAGTGCTGGGCGTGTTTCTCCTTCTCATGGCATTCAGGAGCCACAAACTAGACCCTGTCATTCCTTATGGGAAAACTGCAGTTGAATCATCTCTGGTGAACTGAGTTAGCAGTGAAGTGCATCAACAAGGTTTGCTTTTGCAACTTCAAAATCACAGAGATGTTGAATTTCAGGCATGTCTTGGGTGCCTAAATCCAGACCGGAGGTGAGTTTCGGGGCATGCTGTTCCCTACAGTGGCTGTCTTTTTGGCTGGTTTGGATACCTGGGGTCAGCTTTTGGGATTAATGTGTGTGAGCACCATCTCTCCCTGTTCAGCGTAAATGGAATTTCAGCACATGACTTAGCGATGTGAATACATCCTGGAGATGAACGCTCAACTTCTAGCCATCACTGGACAATAAAACCGGCAGAAACCACTAGTGGTATTGTATGCGGTGCCCTACAAATGAAGACAGTAGCACTAAGGGCACTTGAGTACAGAGCATCCTCACAACCTCCATCCTGCAGGTCCCAAAACACACCTTAGCACTTTATAGTAAGCTAGTAAAAAGAAAATTCCAAGTGTATAATGAGTTGCAAGAAGGATGTAGGTTTGATCAAGACATTGCTAAGGCCCCGAGGCCTGTAGGTCTGTACCTTGAGATCCTGGGGCTCTTCAGAGGTCCAGGTTGGGTGTGTGCTTTGGCTGTGCCTTCTCTTCGAGTCGGGCTTAGAGCTAGCAGTGATTCATCTCCCTCATTCATGTTCTGGTCCTTGAGGGAAGGACCCTGGCAAAGAGCTTGGGAGGAAGCCCCAGGCTGCTTGCTCTGAGCACCAGCATTTTGCCTTTAGCAGTGGCTGTTCCGTGGTGCTTTGAAAGAGGATGCAATCTTGAATCCCAGAGCCAAAGCAAGGACAAATGACATGAGGCCAAAGTCCTGTTTTGATCAAACTCCATATAAATTAGAAGAATAGTTATACTAGAGGATGTGAACATCTGTGAGCCCTCTGTGTAGGTATGTTTTGGTAAGATACTCTGGGTAGCACTTTACCAGACCCTTCAAAGTAGAGTCATCTCTGGTGTGGAAATACAGTAACCAGCAAGATGACACAGACACAACGGAGATGCAGAATACATTACCAGTGTGAAAACTAGCAGAAACTCAGTGGGGACTGGGTCAGGACAGGAGGGACGATCCTGTTCCCGTAAAAAAGTCTTTCACGTCTTTAAGCGCCATCAGAGTGCCACGTTGGGAATCATGTGGTGTGAATGAACACAAAGGTGATGTCTCCACCCAAAGAAAGCTTGGAGACCCCTGTTTAAAAGAAGGTGCAGGGCACAACAGTGCCTACATTCATCCTGCCCAGACGTTTGAGCTGTTGGAGTCTGGGGTTTGAGACTTCCTCAGGGGCAATGGGAAGAGCGCTAGTGCCTGGGATGGTTCAACCAAACAGGCATCCAAATTATCCCGCCAGGTAGGTGACTGGGAGCACCCCCTTCCTCCCAGGGCCACGGGTGTCTGATGGCTGATTCAGACATCTCTGGTCTCTGGGAGATCATCTGTAGACCATGCTGTGCTGAGTTTTGCTTGCCTCTGCTGTACGAAACTACAGACAGTACCTGTACAGTTTTTAGCGAATCTGGCATCCCCGTAGTAACCCGGAGCGCATCGTTCGCACTTGAACCCGGTGGTGTGGTGCAGGCAGTTGCGGCACTGGCCGGTCACTTCATCACAGTCTTCAAAAATCAGGTTTGGGTCCGAGTTGCCACTGCAGTCACATTTTTTACAAGTGCTTCCAATTAGCAAAGGGTTCCCATAGTAACCGGGGGCACACCTGAAAGGAAGAGCAAGCCCAGTGGTGACGAGCAATGACATTCCCATCTGTGGTACTGTTTTTTCTCTGACCTCATTTATGTCACCAGGAATTGATGACGATCTGCAGCTACTAATAGACAGAAGGCAAATTAGGAGCTGTATTCCTGCAGAGGCTGTTTTGTGCTCTGACCTCAATAGGTACAGTTATATTTTTTTCCCTTCTAGAACACTCCTGGTATCTCAATCACGCCAGCCTGCGTTATTGTTTTTTCAGTGTGTCTTTAGCAGTAAAATGATTTGTTCCCCATTGTTTTAAAATCTATGATAGAATGACCTTGGCAGAGAGGCAGCTCTAGTGTTTATTTTGATCTCTTTCAGCTTTGGATCTCACCAACTATATTGTGTTATATAGGAAACTGGGGTAAGAGACTACATTTCGTGTTGCTGAAACTCAGAGGAAGTTCAGACCTTAATTCCATTATAATACATGTAACAAAGTACTGACCAGAAATGGTAAATACTTCTATGGTGAGGCATTGGGATGGTTTCTGGATTTTGAAAAACAGAACAGGCACTGAACTAGTCTCGGATTTGTTTGATGTTAGCCTGCTGGCTGTGGGCTAAAGGCTGAGAGCAGCCACCAGCCCAGGACGGGAGGATTCTTCTGCCGGTTTACAGAGGGTGAGAGGGAGGTGGGTAACGAGGACTCCAGGGGTGGCCTGAAATGGGTCCAAATTGCTTTTCATATATTGTCACATTTGGGAAGCATTTCAGCTGAAAGCTTGCTAGATCTTAAAATGGAAGAGATGTTGAAACTATAGTGAGTTTTGAAAGTCTAGACAAACCAGCAATACCTGACACTCCTGGGTGACCCTGAGCTAAGACAAGAGGTAGCAGATTTGGTGTCATCGTTTGGAAAGGAGAGGGTTTCAGTTAAAGGAGTTTCTGCTGGTCGCAGGGAGTGTGCTTAATCCCATGAGCTAGAGAAACTTTTGCAAAACAACCAGCGAGGCGAACAGAGCGAGCACGAGAGTTGGCATGGAGCAGCTCGTGGGAGCAAATCCTTGAGCAAGGGTGTTACTGGAGGAGCTGGCAGCTGGAGCAGCACAGGGCAGCGGCTGATGGACTGGAGGGGACAGCTGACAGGACGAGGGCACCCCACGGCATTCATGGTGTCACTGTGGGGTGGCAGGAGGGTCCATGACCCAGCAGCTGGGGGAGCAGAGATCAGGGACTCATACCTCCAGACTGGGAATGAAGAGTTACTGTGGGGGGCGGGGGATAACTAGCGGGTGTAGCAACTTCTCACTGAAGAAACTGGAGGACTGAATAGCTGTTGCAGTGATTTAGATAAGGAGTAGTTATTTCATCCTGTTTTATCACTCCACTGTCCTTGTCTTTTCTCCCATCCATAAAGTCCTGTTTTAAGATGCTGTTTGCTCTGCTCTTTGTGGGTGGGGAGGGTGAGCTTTCAGGCAGTTTAATTTAATTTTTGCAGATTTCTGGCTGGGGACCTGAGCTGAGGTCTGTTGTCTCCTAAAGCCTGAACATAGTCAAATCCAGGTTCTGCTAAGTCTGAACAATGAAAATGTGCGAGATCTGATAAGAGCTTCCAGTTTTGATCTGTTCCTACATTTGCTGGTTTTTTTTAGTAAAGAAAGTAATTTCCTCAGTGCTGCTTTGTTCATGTTCCAGTCCTGAGCCCCCACAGTAAAAACATATAAAATTTTAAGCCTCTTAATATAAACCACTTGGCTGCATCAAATACTGCCTTTGCCAATGGCAAAGGCTCTGTTTGTCTCTTTGCAGCACTGCCAGAATCTTTGGTGTAGATCTTATCATTTGGGTGACCCAGATGTAAAGAACAGAAGTGTGATCTGGAGTTCTGTGCACCCCTTGAAGGACTGTGACTGTGACATGGAGCATAATGAGTGTGATTTAGCTGACTTTGGTGGAGTCACTTCCCATTCCCACGGGGGTTAGAGCAGGCAGTGATGGGTAATGCTACTATTTAGTCATGCCAGAAGTCTTGCCAGAATTCTCTAATATTTCAGCCAATGTGAAGTTGTAGCATTTTCCCAAAGTTCAGAATTTCATTATGTTTATGACATTTGAACAAGACATCCCCCCCATGTTGTTTTTTTTTTTTTTAATCTATAGAACCATTTGATTTTTTCTGAACTCTCAAAATCTTACAAAGTTGCTTTTTCATTTTCTGTAGTTCAGTATTTTCCAGATGATTGTCTGTCTAATGTGCCTGCCAAGTCACTGAAGTCATTGAGCTGGGGTAAGACCAGCGATTTGCTTACAGCTATCCAGCTCTGGCTTTCATTCAGCATCTACCAAAGACTGCATGCTATTCCCAGCAGGTCCATAGTGCCTGCCTTCTCATCAGGGCAAGGTGATTTTTTTCTTTTTTTATTTTCTGATATATACCATTCAGTTCACTTGCCAGAAATGTAGTGGGCAGTTCCTCACATCCTCACAGATATATTTTGTAAGTGCTGCTTTTTATGACCATCTGACTCACTTTTATTAGCCATATCTCCTCATCTGGAGTAGCTGTCTAAAACAAATAGAAACTTTTAAAGCCAAATATAAATGTGTCACCTTCACTTTCCTCTTCCCTTTGCTGCTCAGTGCATCTCATAGGGGTGGACTGTGCTTGGCCTCTTTTGAATAGTTGGTAGCACATGAAAAGAGCAGAGACAGCTGGGTGGAAACATACTGCTGCATCTCTGTGCTTTACAGTCTGAAAAAGTAGCAGCCTGCAGTAAATATCTTTTGCTCTGTTGTATCAATAAATGGCTCTTTGTTGCTAGCGAAGAGTATTTCCTCTTCCCTAATAAAGATGCTAAGTTATTGTTCTTTCATTTTACAGCCATATTTGCTTCCTGTAATTATTGGTGAGTAAGAAATTAACTTCCTCTGCCCTGGCAATGCCAAAGAACCTTTTTCCTCTGTTGACTTTGGACACTAAAGTATCGTTTCTTCAGTTATGTTTTTTAACATTTGCATGTTATCAAAGCCTGGATCTCATTTGCCACTACCTTAATGCTTTATTGCTGGAGTCCAGGAGCAAAATGTTTCATTCCTAAATTTTGAATTGGGAAGCTTGTTTTCTCAGTTCCTTAGCAAATGTGTCTGTGATTTCACAACACCATTTGGCGGCAAACATAAGCTGGATAGATTTGTGCCAAGCCCCTGCAGCAGCACAAGAAAGCCTCCTACACGAGTATCAGAGGAGATGGAGCAGATTGCCTCGCGGTGTGCTGCTCTGGATATCCCACACGCTGCCTGTGGAGGGGTGTCCTGCAGCTCGCTGCCCCGCAGCTCCCGTCACTGACTGCTGCGGAGAGCTGGGATGGTGGGTGGTGAGCAGGACGTAGCCTTCCTCTCCTGGGGATGTGAGCTGCTATTTGGGCTGCAGGGAGGGACAAGACCAATGCCCCTTGTTGCTGAGGATCGCCTAGTCCTGCCAGCGCGACAGCTGCCAGTGGGAGCAGGGAGTGGTGGTGGTGCCCAGCAGCAGTGTGTGCGAGGCAGGGACTTGCTCTTCAGCCAGTGGAAAGGGACAAGCAATACCTTTCTCATTAGTCTTTGGAATGCTTTTTGTCGTTTCTGATACAGATGGGAGTAGGAGCCGACCAGAAGGAAAGTCCCATTTGCCACTGCTTGCCACTTACTCCAGCAGTTAGTCAAGGACTTGACGTGGTGACTGGGACAGGCTGATTCTGTAGCTTTTCTAACCCATCTAGGCAGCTTTGCCTTCCCTGAGACAGATGCACTGTGCCAGGCTGGGTAGTGGCTGTTAGAGAACAAAGCTGATGCTGTTTTCTGCTGTTACTGTGTCTGCTACTCGTTTCATAGGACTTGATTTGCTTGTAGTCTAGATTGACATTTTAATAACCATTAAGAAACCCCACTGACCTTTTAATTGTCTGCTTTATCCTTTGTGTATAAACCTGACATTTTGGAAGAACAAAAGAATACAGCCATAGGCCTGGAAACAAGGATGGTTTTTTTTTTGTTTTTGTGCCATCTGTCTAAAGGGATTTTGCTATTGCTCTCACCATGTTAGTGATGCGGAGGTAATATGCTGATGTTTTTACATCATCTGTAAGGGCAAAAGCCTTCACTTTTCATTTTACCTTTTTCATATTGATTTCTCTTTGCATCATAAGCATCCCCTTTCTCCTTTCTCTGACAGTTATGTTAAGTATCATTTGAATTCAAGACTTGTCCATTAATGACTGTGAACTGAAGTCTTAAATACTTCAGGGGCTTTAAGGAAAAAACAAATGAGGTGTTCAGGAAGCCAGTGTCTGAGCTGTCCTATACCCCTCAGTCTTTGTGTTAGAGCTGTTTTAGTTTATTGGCTGCTCAAAGAGAATTTCTGAATTGTAATCAGGCCTCTGACATTCATTGAAAAATCATCCATGTGTGTTCATGGCAAGTAGGATGGCCCTTTATGAGATAGGAGAGTAAGTTATATTTCTGTTGTATAGCTCCATTTATTTGTGTACTTTGCTATTTAGAGGATGTTTACTGGAAATTGTTTATGGGCATAAGGCAAAATTGAAAAGCAGCACTGGCCTATGGTTGTTTGCTTGACTTTATTGAATTTTGTCTGTGAAGTACATTTAAAATTTGACTAAAAAAGCTGTATCTGCTCAGTAAGAATTTGACTAGATAATGCATTTTCTCCTTTGCTTTTGAAAAATTTATTTGGTAGAAGCCTGCTATATGTTTTAGAGTCGTGAATTTTAGGAGACATCTATGTGGTAGTTATTTTTCACTTCAGCTGCTCTTTCTGATCTGTATTTTTTACTTTGATTCTTCCTTTTAGGAAGATCACCACATAAAGGTACACAAAGTGCAAGTACTTGATCAAAATACATCAGATGTGCACGTCTGTCTTACTCTGACATGTCTCGACAGCAAGTTCTTACGGTTTTTAGTAGGAATTGAATGAGATGCTTTAACAGACGTGATTCAACCTGATGAAAACACAGGCACAGGATTTCTCCTCTGTGTGGGAAGATTCCCTCAAAGACTTCTGGACTTCAGTATTGTTGACCAGTAAGTCATCCCATTAGTTTCTTACCTTTCGCAGTTGGGTCCTGCATAGTTTTCCTTACAGACACAGCGCACGCTTCCACTTTTTCTGTAACAGGAGACTGCAAAGCTGGAATTTCATTAGAATGAATAGTTAGAATAGCAGGCAATGGCAAACACTTGGGAGTATTTCTTTATTACGTTATAGACATTTGCTTCCAGTGTGAGCTCTGGCTCTCAGTTACTTATTGCTGAATAGGTATTCTTATGCTCTGTATGTTATTTACATTATACTCCTTGTTTAGTCTTTTAAATTAGTGTAGAAAACACTAATCAGTATATAGCACTATGTAGCTTTATAAATACAAATACATAGAAGTACCTGTCTCACAGTGTAGACCAGACACACCTGCAGGTTTTGATACACACATTTTAGATAAAGGACTTAGGATAAATGTGTATGTCATGTGAACCCAATTGCTTCCTGTTTCTTATTCTAAGGTGTGAAATATTGCTTATGAAGGACACTGCAGTGAGCACTGCAGGAATGTAGCCTCTGGAATGGGTGCAGCAGTTTCCTATGCAAATCCTACAGTTTTCCTCAAATCCAATCTGGAAGTATTCAGTGATCTCAGTGATGCCATCCTCATTTACAGTAACCATGGCTGCTCTTCCATCTCTCTGAGTAAGCTGGAAAGAGTCTGGGGCCTCTTTCGAGACTAACATGCCAAGTAGTGATACTGATTGTAGTAATTTTCACTGCTGTGATTCTAAATCATGGATTCTTTTGCTTTTTTATGTTTTCAGAGTTTAACAAACGTATAATTAAATATGAGACCCAAGGAACAGCATCAGCCAGATGTGAAAAGTACAAACTATACATTTCAAACACAGTGATGGACATGGCTAAAATACATTTGCAGGAAAAAGACATACAGTCCTAAAGATGTTTCCAGTTAGTTTGCAATATATGTCAGTAAATTCCTGCCAGCACTGGAATGCGATGAGAGTAGTGAGTGACAGCAGTTGCCAGCTGCAGGCCCGTGTTTGCTAAAACACAGGTCCCGAGTCGTACGGTGCTGAGCAGCTGTGGCCAGGCTGCATCCCTTTCGCACAGAGGGACAAAAGACTCAGGGCGATGGGAAAGAGCATGATCCAGGCACTGCTTGTTCCAGGAATAAGCAGTGTTGAGAGGTGACAAGAATTCCTGGGTAATTTCAGTTCCCACCAGCATTTCTCAGCTGGTGGGATAACCAGGGTCAAATAAATCTGTGTCTGGATCTGTGCTGTCTCAAAATATTTCATACAACAAGAGAGAACATAAAATTGGATTTTTCTCACAGAATTCACAAATTAACTTCAGTAAAGCTTTTTTGAGAACTTATTGAGAAAATCATAACAGTTTGGCAACCTTCCTCTTCTTTTACAGAGGCTAATTCCTTCACGTAGTTGAAAAACCACATTGTGGATTTAAGTTATTAAAGAAGACTGAAGCCTTTCTGAGGTTTTATATCTTTTAGGGGAAAAAAATAGAATTCCCTCAGGTTTGAAAAGAAGTAACATCTGCTGGACTGTGAAGCAATCTTCCTCCTCCTTTTTTTTATTCCAAAGAGATGACATTACTTCATGTGTAAAGTTCAAAGGTTATTCCAAAAGTTCCCAGGGTAGCAGATATGAAGATAGTCTGGCCAGAAAATGAAGAGACACACAGATGGATTGCAAGAAAAAATATGTAACTGATGAGCCTGTCAGTTTATAGATTTGGTCACTTTTTCTAGCTATTATGAATTCACTGGCTATTTCCAAAGTAGAACAGAGTACAAACTAACATATTTTGGATGTTCTTTATTTAAGGCTTTTAATGCTTCTCTGCTTTCTGGTAGTTACTGTTTTGCCTTAATATAAATGGAGTAGGATTAATGGAGGAAAAATTTAAAAAAAAGAATGGTTGTTCTTTGGGTTTAGTTATGCAAGGCTGAATGTTGCTCAATCGTTATTATATGCCTGTTGCAGCCCCAGCTGAAGGCTATTGCTATGGTCAGATCTCTCTCATGCAAGAAGCTGAATAGGCCATCTCTGCATGTTTTTTAGATAGGGATATGAGGCAAATTGGGATCAGATATTCCTTAACTATTGTCTTAAGGACTTTTCTGAGGAAAAATGAAAAATTGAAGTGGATTTTTACTGGGGTAGTTTTAAAGGAGCGACATATCATAGAGCATTGAATATCCTGAGATGGAAGGGACCCGTGGGGATTGTCAAGTCCAGCTCCTGTGTTGCTGGTAATGCTGAAGCATCTGCATTCAGGCCCCTTGCAACTTTTGTTCCCCCTTCCTGATCCCAGGCTGCTTGTTTTGGGTTCAGGGCTTCCTTATTTCTAGTGGTCTGGAATAGGAGAGGCAGATGTCTGTCGCAGAAGGGCTAAGGAACGTGTTGAAGCAGGGAGTGTTCCTTGGCCTCTGCACCCATCTCCCATAGCACTGGCAGAGGCAGTGCCTGCTTGTCCTGCCACACCAAGCTCTCCTGGATGGGCGGGCTGGCCGGCTCCTGGCTGTCTCGGGGCACTGCTGCAGAGTCCCACATGCCGTAGGACTGGAGAGTGGGCTGGGTGAGTGCAGACCCAGCCGTGCTCTGTCAAACTGCGCTGTAGGGAGGACAGACGAGACCTTGCTTGACTGACCATGCTTAGTAGGGACTGGGCCTTTTGCATTAGTGCCTCGGGCATGTGCAGCCCACGTTGTGGTTGAGAGCTGCTTCTTACACTGAAGTGGCTGCTCTGTGCCTAACAGGTTAAAAAAAAATCACTTTCCTTTGCTAAGGAAAAAGCACTGCTTCCGACTGTTGTATTTCTACTATTTCTGGCATTACAGCCGCTACTGAAACTGGAGGAAGCGGTCTGCTTCGTCTGTGAGCTCACTCACTCCTAAACCTTTTTACATGTGAGCAAAACCAGGTTCTTCCCCTGTCTCTGGAGGATTTTGTCTCTAATCCAGGCAAAGCTGCATTTTTTCAACAATAGCTGTTTTCCACCCCACGTCCCTGTTCACGCGTCTGCAGCTCGTTGTGAAAGCCGAGAGGTGATCTGCAAGAGTTTGGCTGGAGCAATTTTGCTCCTTTGCCATTTTGAGCCTGTGCCACTGAGCAGCTGAGCAAAATGCAGCTCATCCCACCTTAAGGCTGCGTGAGAAATCCTATAGCAACAGCAAACAAATACAGTGAGGAAATTCCCCTTTGCTGAGAAATCTTGCTGAAAGTGAAATGGGAAACAGCACACGGGGAGTAGGTAGCTTTAACCCACAGGCAAGTATTTACCAGCGTCTCCTCTGTGCCCTATGGTGGGATTTGCATAGATGCCTCTCTCCTAGAGCACAGACCTCAAGCAAGAGGAAGCTGATAATTTCTTTCAGCTGCGTTACTGGCGTGCCACCAAGAGTTTCTAATAGTTGAGCATGGTTTGTAGTTATTTGTTTCTTTTGAATGCACAAAGTGGATAACAGCTGGAGCTCTTTGTCTTGGTCTTGGTTTTCTGTCAGGCTTCAGAGTTTCTTACCCAAAGGTAGCTGGGCATCAGCTGAAGGGCACCGTACCTGTCACAGGGTCCTCCAGCTCCTTCCTTTTAACTGTTTCTGTAATAACCAGATCCAGCCGCTGTTGGCTCAGGAGACTGCCAGGCTACGCTTTTCTGTAGCATAAGGCTATGCTTTTTTGACCTCCAGAGGTCATGGATTGATCTTTCTGTCTGTCTGTCTCAGCCACATACATCCGTGATGTCACCTTCCTAGGGAGTCGGTCTTTGAAAGATTCTTAAAAGACAGCTGAATAATCTCTCCTACATAAAAGAGGGAGAACTTGAGTTTGCTCAGATATTTTCTCCTCCCACTTGGTAAGAATTGATATGAGCGCTTAAAGATATTTTACACCTTCTGAAAGAAATTGTATTTCCTGTGGTTACAAATGTAAACAGCTGAAGTCCTCTTAGTTTCCCGCGGCTGGCAAGGGCAGCAGCCTTTGTCTCCTGCATCCAGGAAGGGATGCTGACCCCACCTCGGAAAGGTCCAAAGCCAGCCCAAATCAAAGGGAAACACAGAGTCTTTACGTACTTGGCAAGCGCTGGCAGGGGGCAGGGGCAGGGCTGGCAGAACGTGGGCACTCCTCTGACCACATCGCCAATGAAGCCGTCCAGACACTGCTCGCAGTGCTGTCCTGTCGTGTTTCTCTGGCAGTCCTTCAGTAGAAAGAGAGAGAGTGGTGAAAGTTAAACAGAGGTGCTGCCTAATTCAGAAAGAAACCGTTTCGCTGAAGACTGGGCCAAGCAGGATAGGGGCTGATGCCAGGCCCTGACCCTTCAAGGCATCGACAGATGCAGCCAAATCAGCTAGCACGGCTACGAGTAAAAACGCTATAAATGATTACACTGGCCAGCCACCAAGTGTTGGCAAGGTGTGGTACAGGACAAAACAGACACATGTGCCTGCCAGGTGCTGGAGCAGAAGCAGCACTGCCTGTTGTCAGAGATGTCAGGGGTACTCAGGTGCAGCCGGCAGCTCTGTTTTGAATTTCATGTGCCAGCAGGGAAAAAATCCTTTTACTGGTACTAAAACAGAATGAAAAATACCTGCTGGTAAATACTATCAACAGATTTCAGCCTAGATACAGGTTTCAGTGAGGCTGCTTCTTGGACTCGATGACTGGAAAACAGCATCAGGGGAATCTGCAGGCAGATCATGGCTAATACACCAGTGGCTCAGAGGTTTTTCTCCTGAGATGAAAAGTGCTACAGCATGAAGGGATGTGTTATCACTACACCTTGTTCTCAGCCTTAAAGGAGGTCTACTTAATGGAGGGAAGAAGCAGAAGTCTTCTAGTAGTGCTCTCTCTATAAAATACAGAGAAACTGTCACTCACTTTGTAAGCAGGTTTCATCTCCACAGTTTAATGTTTGTAAGGAAATATGCTTCCTCATGCAGAGGCAAATTGGCCACAAGCTGATATTGTTGGGGTTCCATGGAAGTAAATCAAGCTGTGGTAATTAATATGGAATATTTGTTCCAAGATATTTCATAATGCTGGGTACAAAATTGTGCCTCATAATATTTTCAATTAGAAAAAAAAGTCAAGATTTGCTGTAAATAATTCTAAATAGAATTTCCAAGTCCTACAAGCTTAAGTAAGTGTTGTTATATCGTTTGATTTACAAATGGATACACTAAGATGCCACAGGTTATGTGGGCTCTCCCCTAGGCACATGGCAAGGCAGTGGGTCACTGGTGCAGTGCATAAACACTACTCCTGCACGCTGCAGGATTCCTGCAGACTCCTGTCCCCCCTTCCATTTCAGCAAAATACCCAGAAGTTTCCATCAAAAACTCCTAACCTTCCAAATTCTAGCTGTCTTGCTGAAGTATTTGAAAAGAGTATGAAGGGTGCAGAAGTGCTTTTATTTCTTGCAGCTGTGCAATGAATTTTGCAATGTCCCTGAATCAGAACTCTCCAATTACACCACTTTGAACCAATACAGTACAGATGCAAATAGCTATGCAAGGCCTGAGGCAGCAAGGAGTCAGCTCCATGGCAGAAATATGTGGAGAACTACTCTGTCAGTGCAGATTTGCTGTGGTTATGAGCTAGGATGTTTGATTTTCTCCTCTTCTGATCTGAAAACTATGGACTATGGAACTGCAGACTGATGGAAACTATTTCCACCGCTGGTAAGATGACAGCATCTATAGTAAAGAAGAAGATCTCTGAGTGCATGACTAAGCATCATTTGAGTCAGGAACTCCTGCTTTACTAACCTGCTGTATAATGGTGCAAACAAGCAAGTGTATGAAGGGGAACCAGAGGACGTGACATATCTGGACTTTCAAAAAAGCCAACTAAGTTTTCAGGGGACTTGAAGAAAGTTTCTTTTATGTACTGAAAGCTGATAAAGGCTAGGAAGCAATGGGTAGGATGTAACAGTCACTTTTCAGAGCTGGGGAGAGTCACTATGCTGGTCACCTAGGCCTTGGTGCTGAGGCCAGTTTTGTTCTGTGTTCACCAGTGTCTTACAAACAAAGACCAAAAGCACCAGGGCTGCTCAGCTGGGAGAGAAAGGCTGGCAGGGGGTGTGTTTGGGTTACATAAAATCACAAAGCTGGTAAAGAAGCTGGATGTGGGACAATAGTTCACCTGAATCTGTAATACAGAGCTGAGGGGCACTGACTTGGAAAGGTAGTTCTCTACACAGAAGGCAAGAAACTGCTGCAATCTGCTGCCAGGAGGTGACAGCATTTGCAGGGACAAAAAGGGGTTTCCTAGATAAATTAATGGGCCACAGATTCATAAATAGATTCAAAAAGGATTCAGGAGATGGATGCTGGTGGAGTATGAAGCAGAGACTTCAGAAACAGGCCAGGCTAGGTGCCCTCCCCAGATAGCATCTCCTATCACCGCTTCTGGAGACCCAGTATGAGGTCCTGCAGAGGACCTCTTGTGCTACGCTCAGAGTTGGCGCAGGTGCTAGGAAGTGACCGTGGTGCCCCAGTTTATTCACCAGCAGTCATTTAATCCCACCACAGAAGTCACTGTGCTGTCAGCAGCTGGCAGTCCCTGGAATAACAGGGAAGCTGGGTGTGGGATTTCAGGAGCACTCTCTCTGTGGCTGGAGCTTCTTCAGCAGCACCAGCCTGGGGGACGGTGAGCTCAGCTTCCAGATGGTTCATCATCAGCCAGTCCCTACAGGTTTGAAGCTCACTTTCTGCTCCAACTGTGGTGTGTTCTTTGAAGAAAAGAGTATGAGAAGAGAGGAATGCGATTAGGGAAGATGTTTAATGAAAACAAATAGTCAAGTTTCACTGCCACAGGCATTGCTAAATGAGTTTTGTATCTGAGTATTATAACTCTGATTTAGTGGCAGAATTTTGTCCTGGCAACATTGATTTTTATTTTTTTTTTCGGTGTGTGGTTTTTTTTGGTTTTGTTTTGGTTTTGATTTTGTGTTCGTTTTTTTTTTTCCTAAGTCTGTGTTCAGATATCATCAATCTGCATTGAAAAGTGTAATTTCAGTATGCATACTCACCCTTGTGAAAACACATCTGATGTTTTTTTAGCCAATATTCCTCATTTGAATCCCATTAAACCTGCCAGTTAGGACTCATTAATTTAGTTCATATCATTTTTGATTCTAGATGACTTTGCTTATATTGCTGCATATTTTATAGTCATACGGAACCTGTTGCATGGCAATTATTTATTTCTACAAAGGTGTGATTTGGCCAAAGAACCCTACAGCAGGTAGAATACGATAAGGAAAGGAAAAATGTCAATTTCTTTTTCCATGGATCTTTAAATAGATTAAACACCAATAGCTGTAGAGCTAAAAGTGGTTTTTCATAGCAATATTTTTTGTAAAGAAAAGAGTATTTAGTATACGGAAAACCAGAACGTTATGTTAACTAAGTGTTAATTAAAGCATTAACTAAAAGGCTCTAACATACAGAAAGCTTGACAAAGAGGAAGAGGAGGAGGAAAGAAATTTGGTGAGAGCAGAGAGGCTGAGAGCAAATGAGGGCAGAGTGGTAGGCAGCCGCTGGGGAGATGTCCAGATCTCGCACGCTTCTCTTGTGAGAGTGCCCTAACCGCGAGGCACACGGTGCGACCCAGAAGGCACTGGAAGCCTAACGCAGTTTTAAAAATAGTTTGCATTTCTCATAATTCAAAGAAAAAGTCGTTTTAAAGTACCACAAGAGAGAGATGAAAGCGTGGGCACTGAGCGCTCAAAGAGAAAGAGCAGTCCTGTGTCTGAAGCACTGGCGGAGGCCTCAGGTGGGCTGCAGTCAGCTGTAGCCTTCATCACACTCTTCCTTTGTGCTCTGAGCAATTCACTTCACCTCTTTTGTCCTCAGCTCTCCAAACAACACATGGGTATTATCAGCATAAATCCGTTATTGGTTTCAAAGCTCAGATACTGTTGTGATGAACAGAGCATGGCAGCAGGGGAGCTGATGTTGCTCCTTAAATCTGCAGTGTTTTTCATCTTCTTAACCAAAGGGAAGTGCTAAAAGGCCCTTTTACTCCAAAGACCCTGTTAGCTGAGTGCTTACGGCACTTTTGTAGTTTTTCTCCAGTTAGTGATTATGTAAAAGTGGCTGTAGCTTATTTAACAAGTCAGAACTCCTGGGTATTTAGAATCATATTTTTACAGTGATAAAAAAAGTGTCCTTATATTCTATGTTCCATTAGCTTGCATCTCCAGTGAAACTGCTGACTGCAATAAGCCTGTGAGACATCTCTGAAGGCAGGAAGGACACCTTCCCTGCAGCTCACGGGTGATTCTCAGCGCTGGGTGGCACCGCTTTGATAGTTTGAGAAAAGTATTTAGCTTCTGAGTGGGTCACTTCTAACAGAGAAGCAATGATGAGGAAAAAAATGGAATTCCATTTATGGCAATTTTTGTGAAATTGGATTTTAAAGAAGTGCTCTGCTGTAAGAGTTGCAAGGGCTACTCTTGGTCCCGGTATTTATATATGCTTTAGAGTGAAAGGTGTCGTTTATGGTTCATGTCATAAATCAGATGTGATTGCTCATGGCACTCCCTGCCTTAGTGGTTTGTTCAAATGTACTCACAAAATTGCAGAAACATGAACTGCTATTGGTGTCTACTTTTTCAAATAAAGAAACTCAATATACAGTTTTTCGCTCGGTTTCTTTGAAAAAAAAAGGAAGACTGGCATAAAAATCTCTAGAAAATGCTCAGTGATATGTATCTTAGAACATCAAACACTGAAGTTTAGCAGAAAATTGCTGCCTGTCTTTCTACAGAACAGAATGAGACAAGGTAGAGGTCACAAAAACAGGTACAACCATGCCGTCAGAAGTATCATGACTAGGCTTTAATACTCTGCTTTTTGTAAACTATGCTTCAAATTACTGTAAGTTAAAATTCTAAGCTCAATTCTTTGCATACGGCCGTGTTAATACAACCTTTATTTTCATAAAACAAAAGTCAAGGCGGAGGTGTCCCTTCCTCATGGACACTTCAGCTTCAAGGGGTGTAATCCTATGTAATAGCAGCCTGGCTTCAAAAAGCTGCTATATGAGGATAGAGCATGTGAGAATTTATCCATCAGTACACCAGCAGCACCTTGTCAGATGACAGAGTGGCTGGCATGTATTTTCCTGTGTTAGAAAACGCCTTCGCTGATCCTACTGCTCTGCTCTCACTAAATACCATCAATCAGGGTGAGCACTTCTACCTGGCCCTTACTGTAACTGTCTATACACACATGAAAAGTACATGAAAAGGAGCTATGGGGGGATACTTGGGAATGGTTGTCAGCACTGAGTTCCTGTACTCATCTGCTTGGAGCGTAAAGCTGGAACCGCTGCTCTGAGACAACCAGATGTTGTGTGGTGGAGTTCTGCTCAGTAAATATGCTTGTGCACAAATAGTAATGAAAAGTTTGTTGATTCTCTTCAGGCAATGCTACTAGGACAAGCTTCCCAGCAAAGAAACAAACATGCTTTTCTGTAAATGTGTATAACTGAAAATCTAAGAGGTTGGAATCTGCCCCACCTGAACTTAGGAACCTGAACTTAAGAAAGAAGAGCTCCTCTAATGGTCTTCAAAGGCACCAGCTTCATTAAACATGCCATTAGGCAGTTATTTTAGGGAGATTACTTCATCGGATGGCTAACATGTAGCACAATTTAGGCAGACAGAACCTCCTCCAGAGGAAACTGAGACAGCAGATCGGTTTTCTCTCTACCCTCTGGAGTTAAATGAGACAGACAGGAGGACATGCCACAGAGTGGTGCAGAGCACCTGTGCTAGGCACCTAGTGCTGGATGGTATGGGGATTCTCCAGGGCAAAAAAAAATGGGACCCAGCCCTACTTCCAGTGAAGTCAGTACAACCAAAAAACCAAAAAGAATCCTAGAGTCTGAAATATTCTCTGTGAAACCTGGAAGTGTCCTCAGACCCTGGTTAGGAATTCTGAATATTACTTTGCAGCTGAAACCAGTCTTTGTTACAATATAGCAGGAACTGGGTTTTTTCCCCCATATTCTTCTGAGAGATAGTCTTGTAACAATTGTTAATGCAGAAAGATCGCACAAGGATAAATAAATTATATGGATAAAGAGGTGCAAGTGCGTTACATTGCTGTGCAGTCTGTCTGTATTGCTGTGCCAGCAGAGATTGGCCTGAGCTATAATATCTGGATGTAGACTTAGACTTCCCCAAATCTGGGAGGTGCTCTCTTATTTGAGGTTACAGAACTGCATAGCATTGCCCATGCCAGCATGCCAGAACTTACTGCTGTCCCAAAATAACAGTAGTAAAAAAAAAAAAGTACTTCAGCATAATGACTTGAAAGCCAGGAGATATACATGTTTTATCTTTTTCTTCTTTGAAATTTATGATTTCAAGCCTTCTCTCTCCAGCCACTGTGGATGAGATGCAGTGTCAGTTTTCAGAATTTCTTATGGAAGAAGCAGATAAGGCACTAAAGAGAAACACTAAGTATGGTGCAACTTTTACTGAAGTAAAGACAGCTGTCAATCTGAAATAATGAAAACGGTAATAAAACTCAGTTCCTGATCCAGTTTGGGTGAACATACCCCCTCTATGCCAAGGTTTTGGTTTGCAGAACTTGTCCTGTATTAATGAGTAAAGTGGGAGGTGATGTCTTGGCAAAATCACCTGGCCCTCTACTTTCTCAGTCCATTGCTTGTCTTGGCTTACTGTGGGAAAAGCGTCTGAGCACGCGTGAGAGCAACGGCAGCCCTTCCTCGCAGTCTTGGCTCGACTTCCTACGTGTCTCTCGTGTAGGCTGCGCGGGGGATGGAAACAAAGTGCTCGCATGGTGGGGGTCACTGTTGCAACTTTTCAATTGTAGAACAGTTAGGAAAACAACTGCTAAGTTAAAACGTAGTGAAGAGGGAGGGAAATACCTACATCTGAGAAAATGAGTTTATTAACATTAATGCTTTTGACAACTAATGCATACCATCACACTCTGGAGAAGAGGTGGTCTGGATTTCACCACCAGATTGTTCTGATTAGCTTTCCAAACATGTATCACCAAGGTCACTATAGATAGATGTAGTCCATCTTCATAGAAAGAAACAGCGAGCTGTAAGCTACAAGGCGCTTCGTGAAGCCAGAAGTACCTAATAAGCTGGAGAGTTTTGCTAGCTCCCTGCTGCTTTTTGCTCATGCTTGATGGATGGTTGTAGATCCACTGGCGATTCTCCAGACCTGCCTTGGCAATCATGTGGAACATACTATCCTCTCGGGCAGAGCTGCCAAATCCATTCCAACCTTTCCACTCAGCTGTAAACCCAAACGCTTAAACACAAATCGCTTACACGACAATGTGCTCTACTGTAAAAGATTCCATAAAAGGCTGGAAAGGATACCAGCGAATTTATTCTCCCCACTGTTAGGATCCTTTGGTCTTTCTTGTTCCAAAAAAGTCTTATTTATTTATTTATTTATTTATGAGTAATCTTCTGATGCCTTATATACAAACTGATCAAATATATGGGACTGAGTTGATAACAAAACACTTAGAGATTTTTAGGTAGACACCAACAAATTTACCCTTCACTTTGTGCTATAGTGCTCTCTTCAGACTTGCTTATTCTGCTCTATGTGTTGTCATGTATTTATGGAGATTTGACTTCCATTAACAGTAGAAACATCAGGAAGGACACTGATAATTCAGTTCAACAAAAATTTTGTGTGGATATGCAGCTTTGTAATTTTAAATCCTTTCAACATTCCAGTCCATTTTACTGTGTTCTGGAGTCATTGCCATAGTACATTGTAGTCACCTCAAGCAACTTCCTTCCCTAGTGTGTGCAATCAATTTTTTTATTATGGTAAAGCCCTGCCCATTATACTACTTGCATACAGTATCAGAGCTCATTGCTTTAGACAAGGTGTTTCACCTTCATGTGCCACTCACTTCAGAGCTGACCATCAGAGCTGCTCTGACGTTCTGCTCAGCTGTCAAGTCATTTGAAGTCCACTCCTGTGTCTGAATTTTCAGATGTTGAACCCTCAAAGGAGGCACTCGAAAGAAACAGCTCAGCTGTGGATTGCGGGTGAGGTAGGGTCTGGGGATGGTGAAGGAGGCACATCTTATTAGCAGGAAAACCTAATGGGCTTTATGCAGGAGAAATGCATACCACTGTCTGCAGACTGCCACTTGCAGCGGTTAGTTTCACCCAGTTAACATCACATATATGTATGTTTCCAAAATCAAAAGCTAGAGGGTCCTACAAGTGATTTCCTTTTCTTCTCTTAGCTATGATTGAGAAGGTTATGTTAAAAGTCCAAAGTCTAATATCAGTACAAAGGGTTGGTGTTTCTTCCTCTATTAGCCTTACATGCAACACCAGACAATGTCTTTGAAATTAAGAATTATTGAACATCTGTATCATATTATATAATAAATGGAGCTTACACTGTGCTGGATGCTCTTCTTCTAACACTTGGATGATTTTCTGTACTGAAATAATGGACCGAGTGGCTCTTCAGTTTTAATCACAGGACAACATGATTGA
This sequence comes from Opisthocomus hoazin, assembly GCF_030867145.1. NCBI lineage: Eukaryota > Metazoa > Chordata > Aves > Opisthocomiformes > Opisthocomidae > Opisthocomus > Opisthocomus hoazin. The sequence goes on along the minus strand of NC_134415.1, from coordinate 77,861,971 downwards.
TTTCTGCATCAGTTTTATGTGGACATCTATGCAAGAAGGGTTCTGTCTGCAATAATTTCTTCTGTCTGACTACTTAATGAGATTGTTGATTCATTGATTGTGTCATTCAATAAGCTTTTAAAGACTTGTGGATTTGATTTACACTCTATGAATAAGCTGAGAGAAGTTTTGAAGCAGAACCCTAAGATAGATACTTATGTTAGCAGAAATAAAAAATGTAAGTACTTTCCCCTAAGGCATCATTAGTAGGGGTTTAATTTTGTTTGATTTCAGATTTGCGGCAGAGGCCAATGAAAATTTCATTAATTTGTATGCTGTGGGAACTACAGTCACCAAACTGATTTGGAGGATTTGCATAATATGAAGGTCTTGGAACACTGTGTGGAGTCTGACCCTTATATTTCATCCCTTTTGAAGTAGAGTACTTCTTCATTTTCGTATTGCCTTGTTCATTTATTGAGTTCTTGTAACTTAGTTATTATTTCAACTACAAAAAATAATTATCCACCAGCTGAACACAGTGTTATTAGTACTTTTATGTTGTCTTCTGTCATTGTTAGCGGAGTTAACTTTAAAAAATGCCTTAATTTTATGTTTAAATCATTTTGCTATGTGAATAAACATGTAGATATAGAAACTTTTAGGTTTGGTGAACATTGGTTCTTCTAAAGATCTTCTGCTAAGGGCATTCCGTAACATCTATGACTGTGTGGTGCCAGTGGAGAGTCCATAAGTGATAAAACTTTAGAACAGTGTTGCATCTCAGAGGCAGGGAGATAGCAGGTTTATACTGACAGAAGCGGAGGATAACAACTATAATAATATGGCATAAATACAGAATCTCTTTTTTTTTTTAACAGCCTATTCAAAACTAACTGAATGCAGAAAGTCTCATGTCTTGCTGTCAGGTGTGGTGCTTACCACCACAAGAATTATTGGAGTAATTTGCCTAAAAATTTGAGGACAGAGAAGATATAGTGAGCTTCCAATACCATGTGGTCCCATCTCTTTGCAGAAACTCCCAGCCACGTAGGTACCTAGTCCTCTCTGGCCCCATCCTCAGCCCTCAGCAGGCTTTGGCCGGATCCATTCCTGTACTTCTCCAGAATGGTCCTTAGGGAGGGCTGTTTTGTCCGCTGATTCTAATACAAATGGTATTATCAACCATCAGGTCTCCTTTTCCCAAATAACTTGCATTCATTCATTCATCTAACATGCTTCTTCCTGCTGTAATTCAAGTTACATCTTTCTTTCTCTAAGCTGTTCTTCTCCCAGGCTTTCTGTCATGTTTTGCAGTTTACCAATTTCATCAGTCTTCCGATATTCCCTGCAAATTTCCACATCCTCATATTGCAGTCCCCATTGTCATCTCTGGTTCTGTTTTACGCTATCAAACCTTCAAAACCCCTTTTCATTCTGCTCTTTCCTTGCACCACATGCTTTCCCTCTCCCTTTCATTCTTATTTCACTTAAGCCTTTTTGCTGTTCCTCTTTATTCAGAAGTAAATGGCCTAAGCTTAATGGCTTATTAAATCATTCAGATAAGCCATCAAATAGCTTATTTGAACTCAAGCACTAAACTGGGATTTATCTCTTAGTTTTGTTCTTTACTACCTGATCAGTTCCGAGAGTTTAGAATCCCAGAGAAATGCCAGTCAGGAATGCACATATACTTTCAGATTATTTCCTGCTGATACGGTAACTTTGGTTCTGTTTTTTTTTTCCCCAACCTTTGACATCGGCTTTATTTTTGTAGCAGACAGGAAACAAGTCTTCTGTTGTTTGTAAACTGAGGATCTAATCACTTCCCTACCTCATATATTCTACTCCAGAAACTCTCTGGTTACCAGAGTCATCAGAAGCAGGCATTTGTCAGGCTCGCTGTCTTGCTCCCAAGTCTTCCATCAGAAGTCTTCTCTTGTCATCATTGTCACCTGACACTAAGGGGGCAGTGATCCCATGAGCAAAAGCCATGTGAATGTGAAAGAGAATAGCTGGGAGTGCCTAGCAGTGCACAACCACTTAAAAATTTTAATATTAAAACACTAAGCCAATATGTGTTCTGCAGAAATCAGCCAATCCTAAGCACACTACAGTGGCCAAGCCATAATAATTGTCAGCTGCATTGTCTTCCTCCCACAGGAATAAAAATAGTAGGAAATACACCGTGGAGCGTGGCTTTATGTATTTGTATAACTGAAAACTTGATAGAGGCTGCAACAATGCAAAGTATGGGAATATTATCAGGCCATTTTATGAAGAGACAAACTGAGGGCAAAGGTTTATGACTTGTCAAAAGTAACACATGGCAGAGCAAGGAGTTCTGGCTCTACTCCGGCTTTACAAGCCTGTAAAGAGTACACTAGTGCCTAGCTCTTGCTATGTGGTTCAGATACATTACACTATTAAACTCCATCCTTTTTTTAGTGTGTTACTGCTCTGATTGCCCACCAGTAATTGGGGTTAGTTTTACTGGATGGATTTTTGCCCTGGAGCTGCAAGTGATCAATTACTAATACTAACTCACAGCTTTTGGTATGAGCTGATATTGAGTGAGACCAAACATATGGGAAATTGTGATATTACCTTGGAGTTCAACACGATCTTCCCTCGGTGTATGATTTCAACCTCCTCATGTTGTTCCTACACAGCAGGAGTCTGCCATGCAACAGAATTTCTATGGATAACACATGTATATACACTCACAGGGGTCACTCACCATTGTAAATTGTTTATATGATATACAGCACTGCATTCATAAAGGGAGAATGAAATGTGTTTGAATTTATACATTTTTTTCTCCAGGGGTATACAAAACTCTTTCCATGTTTCTGATGGACTAAAAATTTTCCCCAGCGTAGTGACTCTCACAATTGCTGCACACAGGAGGAGTTTTGAATCTGCAGAGATAATTTAAGTAAGTGAGAATGAAATTTGGCCAGGACAATCTTCTTAATGTATTGATCTTGGCCCTGCTTATGATTGCCCTTCAGCAAAATGCTCCTGTGGTACAGACACTGCTTTTGCTGTGTATTGAAATTGAGCATTGGTGTTAATAGAAGAGTCAGATCATGCCTTCTTGGGTTTACCTGGGAAATATTTCCTTCATATGAAGCCTCATGCAAGAGTGAAAGAAGGTGAAAGAGTTCATGTTATAAGGTACTGTTGTTCAGTGAGGCACCATCAGAGAAGACAGGAATTCCTTACCACACAGATTCCAGATCCATCAAGGCATCTGTTTGCATTACCATTACAGTTGCAAGGAGAGCATTTTCCTGAACTGGTACGGTAAAATCCTTCTTGGCATCCCTGCAATGAAAAAATAAAAATAAAGTATTTCCTACACATATGCATTTGGAGAGTTAGGTTTGGCTGAGAGGCAGGGGAAAGCAAGAATTACAACTGTCAGGTCTCCCCAGAGCACACTGCACAACCCCATCATAGTAGACCACACACGCGCTGCTGAACTCGAGTCTGTTCTTTCACTCTCTGCTCTGGTGCTTGCTCTTTTTGCCTCACAGCATTTAAGCTGTCATGATTCCTTCCTGTGTCCTGCCCCTGGCAGCAGTGGGTGCCTGCCTGTGGGTGAGGAGCTGGCAGATTTTTACTGCATTTCATACTAGAAGATGAGTTATCTAGAAATTATGATCCTTATTCAGTAAAGAAGGTGTATTTATTGGAAAGGAACAACTTTTGCTTACAAAAAGACAAGCTTTAGGAAGTTTACTAAAAGCAGACTGTGTACTGGGTTCGGTGAGCTTTGGACGAACAGCCTAGAGGAGACAGAAGCATATCTGCAAAGAGCAGTGCCCTCTGGGTGAAAGCTGGCTGCCTGCTGTGAGATGCTACTGAAGCAGGGCTGTCTGTCTGTCTGTCTGTCTGTCTGTGAGGCTGGCGAGATGTGCCAGCAATAATCTGTTGTCATTCCAGAGAGTAATTAGTCCCAGGGAGATACAACAGTTCTTCAATGTCACATAATAAATAAAAGGGGGGAGATTGCACGAAAGGTAAGATTTTTCCCGTTATTTCTCAAATGTGTGGCCATGCCCGGTCTATATCATTTAGTACTTTTGATAACTTACCAAAGCTTACCAAAATTAAACAGAAGATTGTAAATATCTAAATTTCCTTCTTTTAAATACTAATTAGAGCAATAATATCAGGAACTAGAAGCACAGACAAAGCTACTAAGATGCCCCTCTAAGACTGGAAAATAAATAGAAAATTAAAGAGGATCACTTTCGTTTGATATTTTATGTGTAGCTTCTTGTTCTCCACTGAGGAACTTCCACCTCATTGTGCAAAGTCGGTGAGACATGCACAGGTTGACCTCAGGAGCAACCTCTGTTACTCGCACAGCATCTGCTCACCCTGTGCAGCCTCCCTGTGTCACACGTATGATGCTAGGTCCATGCAGACTCGTAAGCTTACGGATCCTAAAGCTCTTACCCTTGCATAACTCTTGCAATGTTGTTGCAAAGCTGATGTGAAAGCCCTAGCACGTAGTTTAGATCTCCAGGAATTATTTACCAGACCCTGTTTCTGCTAGCATTTATGAACACTGTCCCTGAGGTGGCTGTCAGAGCTTGAGACATGCCAGGCTCTTCTGGAATATTTTTTGTGGTTGCCTTTACAGCACTTTGTGTATTCTGTGGCTCTTGAGGTCACTTACTCTTGTAAAAAGTGGGAAAAGTGGGAGGTTCAAGTGAATTAGAAGGGCATGATCTCACATGGTTTGCATATTTATGAGGTACTAGGCTTCTTGTTATATCGTACTGTTTTAATTAGGATTAGATTTCCTTTGTATCTCTCTCTTCCTCATTTTCCTGGGTTGCCCTGAAATAAAGGATAGTTTCTTTTCTGCACTGGCCTAACCAGTGCTTCTCATGCCTGCTCTGAGCTATGACATGAACAGCAGATCTACAATATCGAATGCAGCACCACACAGCGATACCTCCGCTAGCTGCAAAAACTCTCCTGTGAGTGGTATGGCTAACTAGCCCCGCTGCTGGCTGTGGCTACTTAACCCTGGCACAGTGCTCTGGCCGACCTGCTTCTGGGACCTGAGCCCGTACGCCTGCACCGTGCTGTAGACGCAGCTGTGGGGCTCTGGGTAGCAAGAGCCGGCAATCGCGAGATTCAACTGCATGTTAGCTTCTGTTCTCAAGGGTGGGTAGATACTTCTGTCCAGACAGATAAGCTGCTTGTTTAGGAAATAACGAGAAATTACGAGATGACTAAAAACAAGCTTTAAAAATGAGGTTTACAAATGAATCATTGATCCAGTCTTATCCCAGAGAGCTCTGAGAAGCTGAGATGGACATAAATGGAAAACTCAGTGGCCTTTACCATTCTTACACACAATATTTTATCTGGTTTGCTTTGGAAACACTTTCTTAGATAATAGCTCCTAGGAGGAAAAGCCTTCATACCACAGCCACTTTGGGACAGCAGAAATGCTGTCTATTATTAGTACTGCTTGTTTCTTTCAGTTGTTTAGTCTTAAGACAGAGCTGTAGGACTGGCTCCCACCAGACTAAGGGTTTCAGCTGAATCATTGCATCACACACTGTAGAAAGGAGATAGTTAGTTTCTAAACTGAAAACAGATTCTTATCTCAGTGTCTGTCTTGGCAATATTTCTCTCCACCCAGACAGATCTAAGGCATGTTATGTTCTCTGATGCCCCTTAACTGATGGGTGGTCCTAGCTGGTCCGTTAACGTCTGCCCAGAAGCTTTCTTGATTTTGCAGGTCTAAGCAGAGTCATTTTTTACTAATGATGGTGAACACAGACAATGGAACTGTATGAGTCTGTGTAAAGATGTCTACGCAAATCCTTCAGCTGGCCATAAAGATCATCTCCTTTGTACTTCAGCTAAGGGTATGCCTGCATTGCAGCCATGAGTGAGCTTTCATCTAGTCCACTCACTCAGCAGTAACAAGTTAGGTGCGGTTCAGTGCAACACCGCTGGTTCCAGCTGCGCGGGCAGGGTTGTACAGTCTTTGCTGAAGTCCACCAGGAACCATTTTACCCCCTGTTCTGAGGAGACGCACTTCTCAGTCCTTCAAGACATCTGCCTCAGTTTTGGGTGCCTCTGCTATTCTCGCTGTCACAGCCCCTCTTGAAAATAAGATGCAGGGTCTTAAGTCACCTGGGTATTTTTTAGCAACATTTTTTACCCACATTATGCAATTCGTCACAAAAAGTTGGAAGATGCTGATGCTCACTATTTTAATACAGTATTTTAAACCATGGATTGCATCAATTTAAACCAGAAATGAGGTATTGACAATCAATACTATGAGGGAAGAGGGAATGAGGGGAAAATGTGATCCAGATTGTTTCCTTTTCATTCATAAGTTTTCTCAGGCATTCTCAATTATTCTGATATATTTTTGTTGCTCCTTGCCCTATTAGTGATAATGGAGTGATTGGTTAGCTGTTCCAGGGTGTGAGCCAACATCATATTTATAAAAAGAAGTGTCAGAGTGTTGAGCTAATTGAGGGATTCAAATGGCCAAATGTTCTGGGAGTACAGAATAATTGCACACAAAGCACAACCAGGTCTGGAACAAAATGGAAATACCCTCCCTGAAAAATCATTATGTAGGCAGTTGCGTGAGGAACATTTCCATCCACTGTCTGTTTCTGAATGGTGAAGACAATTATCACGCCAAAATGCTGGGTCTGTATTAGCAACTATGTCTTCACAATTATTAGATTTTTTTTTTCCCCAAGGGACAATGTTTGTGGTAGTTCAGGCTGTAAAGTCCAATCTAATGTGGATCTTGCTGAGCTCTTGAAAATCTTTTACACCCATGGTGCATTTACATTTATTCCCCCCTCCTTGCATCTGGATTTCATTATTACATTTCTTAAAAACGAGAACCAGCTGCAGTGCTGAAAGCACTGTGGAGCCTGTAGTCATACTCTGCTTCTTCAGACCCTTTTGCTGGTATGGCTGCAAGATGGGACTGAAGACAATCCACATACGCAGCGTATGAGTTTGCCACCATATTACATTCAAGCAGTTCCACCGATTTCATTGAAGCTGCTCCTGATCTGCGCCTGTATAGCCAAGGGCAGAATGAGGCCACGGTTCCTTCCCTGCTGCCAGCTATCTGCCTGGTGTGGCTGTGCTGGGGTAAGTGTGTTCGCTCTGACCCTGCCTCTTCTGGCTTGCTTCTCCCAGCAGAAGAGTGCTGTGCTGGTAATGTGCACAGGGTGTTCTCCGTGGTTACATCTGCACCAGCCAACGGAAGAAGGGCAAGGCATGGTTTCAGGCACTGCCTTATGATCATCCATACTCACTGACGGTTCATTTTCTGCCTTGATTTTGCTCTTTGAGAGACTGTGATTTTCCTGACAATTCCCAGGCACAGCTCAGAGCATGGCATCTGTTAGGATATGTTCCCACAAGGTAAGAAGTATGGGGCTGCTCTTTTCTGGGCAAACATGGAGAGAGCTTCCGCATGTGGACATAGGCTGTGTTATGCTACTTGACTAGGAGGTTCCCACACTGCTTTATTCAGTAATTCAGATGCAGCCATTGACTCTCTCATCTCATGGTAAGAAAACATGGCATGTTTCTTTAGTTAGTACTGGAACTTGTGGCTTTCCTGTGAGTATATAAAAGCACAAAGGGTCTTTTTCTTCTGCAATAAAAGGCTCCCTTGGATCCACACCAGTGTTTGTTTTCTGCAGTGTTTTCTCTTGAGTGCTGGGGTACATGAAGGGATGTGGATTCAGGGATAAATAGTCTGCATTAAGCAAAATCAGCCTTTGTTATACTCATTTTACTCATGCCTACCAGTCTTTGGCCAGTGGTCTCATTGCAGTGGATCCAAAACAAACCCAGAAGTAAAAGATGGTGATTGCCTCCAGGACCGTTGTAAAAGAGAAGACAGCTGGTGTGCTCGGGGAACTTAATCTGAAGAACAGCCCTCAAAGTAGCAGCCACAGCACATCAGCTGCCAAGCCGCTGCTTGTTTAGTGTCAGCTGAGACTTGGCTGTAGCTGGCCAGCTGCGCTACGCTCTTTGCTGCTAGAGTCAAAAGGTGTGCTTCCTTCCACATCTGAGAGGGATCCTCAGTGGACTCCGTGGATGTTCAGGCATGAGGGCCAAGATCAAACATTACAGTATTACTTAGTAGATTCTCACTTCAAAGGTCACTTCAGAATAGTGAAAGTGAGTGCAGCCTGGTCACAGATGAATCCTATAAACTCATGGGCTTGTGATGATATTAAAATCAAATCTATCTGCAAAAATAGAAAGAAGTTGTATCTTGTGTCATAAACACCTGTATTTTGTGAGAAGGGTGATCTTTGATGCCCAGAGGCAAAAAGGCACATTTTTTTAGTTTCTGGCAACCTCCACTCATCACTTCTTCATGTGCCAAGAGGCTCGATAAATGACTGTAGCATAATTTATAGTATGCTAACCAAGTCATGGTAACTGTTTGTGATGGTGCTCTTTTAGCCTTCAGTGGAAGAGAACTAAATTAATTCTCATTAGCTGTCATGTGGTGATGGTCAAGAACATACATAGATAGTTACCTCTGGCTAAGGTGTGTCCTGGGTTCATCTGGGACAGAGTTAATTTTCACAGCAGCTGGCTGGGCTGACCCAAACAGCCAGTCAGATGGGATATTCTATACCACGTGATGCCATGATCAGTATTTAAGTGTGGAGCTGGCTGAAGCCTAACCAGTGCTGGGAACACTGTATGTTGTGTATGATTTTTATCAGTATTATTGTTTTTTGTTTTCTTCTCTCTTTGCCATTCTGTTAAACTGTTCTCATCCCAACCCACGAGTTTTTGCGTTTTTCCTTCTGATTCTCCTCCCCTTCCCACCAGGCAGAGGGAGGGAATGAGGGAGTAACTGTGTGGTTCTTTGGTGCAAGTTGAGGCAAAACCACAACAGCTGATATACCACAGCTTGTTTACCTGCTTTGTCTTGATGGTGTAGCAAGTTCATTGGACATACAGTTTCATTTGGAAAAGATTTTTTGTGCATTCGAGTTTCCATTTTTCTGCAGACTGACCTGTTCTGTAACAGTGGTAAAAATATTGTCAGAGAACATACTTCAGAGTCTTAGTCTGAGAACTGTGAAGCCTGGTGTGACGGGTGATCTCTCAGTCGAAACATCTATGGAGAGCTGTGACACATATTGTGAATTATTTGCGTGGTAATATTTATGACTTGACATAGATTGATCAACAGTTTCAGAAGGGTGGCACACTTAGAAGTCCCACTGTTTCTTATGGAGCGAAAGAAAAGGAGAAGAGAAAACAAACTTTGCTTGAATATTATCAAGCTTCACCTCAGAGCTGTGGGACAATAGAAAAATGTTGCTCCTCTTCTATAACAGGCCTCATGTCAGTCAGCCATAGATACCTATCAAAGTAGGACACATGAATAAATAAAGCTCAGGTTTTTAATGTATTGATGAAAACAATCAGACAAATTGAGTGGAGCAATGTCCCTTCTTGACAGCTTCACATCAAGGTGTAATGTTTTTCTGGAAGGAATGGTTTAACCAAACAGAAGTTTAGGGCTGAACATAATAATAATTGCTGAAACTATCCATCTTTTGCTGTACAGCGGTGAGTGAATACTCTAAATATCCTCCACACATTTTAAAGTCCATGGATCTAAAAGAGAAACCAGTCTGCTGGAAGTCCATGGCATTGCCATGGAGACAACAGCCCTCTGCTCCTTGGGGACATTTCCAAACCCAGCCAAATCATGCTTGCTTTTGTTTATTTTTTTTTGTGAGTAGTATTTGGAATCAGCAGCCGCAGTTCTGAGGCCTTTTTGAAGATTGTTTGCTTAGGCCAACTTGAGATAAATAGCCTACTGCCCTTCCCAAAAATAAAGACGTTTTCCTGCTTGAATATCTTCCAGTACTTTCATTTATGTAATTATTTATTATAAATAAGAACATTAGAGAAAGAAGTCTGAGAAAGCAGTCCTCTACTGCGCATTTGATGCTATTTCAATTTCTCTGGTTTCCTCAGAATAGGTAGGACTCTTTTCTGAAGGGATTCCTGGTCTTTATTACCTAGAATAGGGTCTTCCCTTTCAAAATGACTCAGTCCCCACCCAGGTGTGCACAGAAAGCATGCCAAATGCTCTGCATTCAGCAGGCCCCACCTGAGATGCCCATGTCAGCCATGATGACAGCCCCGAGCTGAGATCCAGAGGACCCCTGTGCTAACACAGCTGGGGCTGTGCTGGTGCAGGGGCATCCTGTCCTGCAGCCCCTGAGGCTGGGCTGCCTGCGTAGGAGGCCCAGACCACAGCAGGCTGGGGGTCATCAACGTGGAGACATCCACATGGGAAGAAGCCAGCTGGACACCATTCATATGCCCTAATTCCTTCTATACTAAAATGCATCTAAAGTAGGTCAGCTGTGCCTGTTGCTCTCTAGTCACCGCGAAGGGGAGCTTGGAGGGCTCACTCACGTGTAGGCACCTGCCGTGCACACAGAGCCCTGGGGGATGAAACCTATGGCACGTCAGGTGTGCTGTGTAGAAATGTCCAGGTTACAGCTGCTATGCCACAGATCTGGCCAAACTGCTGGACACTCTGTTCCTTTGGAGAGGTGTGAAGCCTCCTGGCAGACTGTTCCACCAGTCAGTATCTTCAAGTAGAGCAAGTGGATGCATCTGAAGGAAACCTGGATGACTGAGAGGTCCAAGTGATTATGTGTCTAGATTTGAGTTTAGGCTGATTCTGGGCAGTTCAGAGCGTGACCATGGGATGTTTCTGTTTGTCTGGATAGTGTCTGCTCGGATATTTACAGCTAGCTCTCCAAAGGAGCTGTGTTATCTTTTCAGCCCATCACCAAGATATGTTTTTCTTCTTTGAGGGGCACAAAGCATACACTGGCATCTTTGGTAAAGCTATAATTGTTAGGAAGCATTTTAAAGTGCTACTGGACATTTCCTATCTGGAAATTTATTCTATTGCTGCTAGTATCTCAGTCCCACTTCAGCTTGATGGCTTTGGACAGCATAGAACATATTTAGGAAAGAAATCTGAGAGATTATTATGAAGACTTTGTATTGCTATCTGAAATACTCAGTGCTCACTGCAAACAGTGACTTTAGTTCTAACACATGCCTGTGAGATACAAGATTATCCCATTTTACAAAGAGCAAACCTGATCCCTGCCATGATGTTAGTGCTGGCAGGTTCATTCCTGGCTCAAGTTGCAATGAAGCACTGTAGATATAGCTGGGAAGAAGGTCTGCGATGCTGTGAGTGACCTTGAAAAACTCCAGAGCTAGTGACTTGAGTAAAACTGCCTGAATAACTATGCAGCTAAGCTCTAGCACAGAAAGGAGCACGACCCCATTCTAAGGACACCTTCTGGTTCTCTCCAAAATGCACACTTTTTGCTGCACTAAAAATACTGCTTTGCCAGAACAGGGTGCAAATAAACAAAGTGTTTGACTCTGTGGACATCCTAGCTTAAAACCACTCTGGGTAGGCACAAATTGTATGGCTTATCGTGCCTGGAAAGCATTAACTACAAAGCCATCTTCTTTACCTCGGATAGATATATGAGTCTACTTCTGGTGTTTCATTCAGCAAGAAAGTACTGAGGGCACCAACATGACTTGTACATCTGCTTTTCAGCTCAGGACATAGCTGGCTTCTCGTACATTTAATCATGGACTTTTAAAATCCAGACTGCCAGTTGTAGGTTGATGGACATTTGACCATTTCTTGCTCGCTGGGAGCAAAGTAGCAGACATTTCAAATTCCTTGGGTCAAAAACGTGTTATTCATAAATATAGACACAAAGATTTAGTTCTTCTTCAGTCTGCTGGGAAACTTTATGCAAACAAAAAGAGCTGCAATAACACTGCACCCCACTGTCCTGACCTTCCTGCCTTTGGTGACCTGCAGGAGAAACCCCTCTCCATTTGTGGCCAAACACAAAGTCCGGCAGATCTACAGTACACACTGTGTGGAACTGAAGCTCGATGCTGGCATGTGCTGTTGGTGGGCAGTGAGCTCAGGAGACCTGGGCTCATTGCTGTCTTACACAGCCAGCATGCACTTTACTGATTATGGAGAAGGTGCTTAACTGCTGGAGGTTACATTTTGGCTCAAGCGTTCAGCATGTGGAGAATTTAGGAGTATCTTGTGACTGCAGAGGGTCTCAAAGGTGTGTGTGCGTACATGGGGATGGGGAAGAGTCAAGTGAAGGGAAAGGATGTAGCTGTATATTTCTTCTGCAGGATCCTGGTATTGACTCAGCCATGCTGGTTGCTGCCTCGTCCACAGAGAACTGGGTGGACTTACATGTTCACCAGAAAACATATGAACTCTACTTGCTGTGTAGAGCCAGAAGATAGGAAAGCCTGCATGCATTTCTCACTTTTCTGAATACATAGGCAGCTGCACTGGGCCTGTCAGAGATTGGGTTTACCAGACTAATAGGGTGTTTGCTAAGTAATGCTCTGGTTTGAATGGTCTACCTGGATATGTGTGTAAATTATGGAGATGGAGCCCTACTTCTGTCGGGGAATGAACTGCCAAAAGCTTTTATCCCCATCTCACATCTTATCCAGCCAATGCTCTGCTCATGCAGGCAATGTGTGATGCTCCGGTATGCTGCACACCCAGACTTTTCCACTTTTGTGGGTGAGGAACTCACTGACACTAGCTCACCAGCTCTTGCTGGAAACGATTTTGTACCAAATGCTGACTACAGCTGAGAAAAAACTGTTAAGTCTTGGGATGAATTTGACTGGAAAATGTTATGATTATGCTGGTTTTGTCCATGTCGAGGAATCAGTAAGTATTTTACAGGTACAGTAGCTCATGTAAGACATCTGAGAAGCGTGCATCAGTGGGTAATCTGCCTTTCCTTTTTGGCTTAGCTAACCATAAAAGACACTCTTGCTATACTTCATAACTAGGAGATAACAAATCACTGAACCTAGCATCAAATGCTGCCAAACGCCTCTGTATGATCAGACTCCTGAGGCATGTTTTCCAAAAGGGTAGGACAGTCAGTGATAACTGCATTGAAACAGTGCCTTTAATATTATTTGCTGCTTTGGATATTATTTGGCATTGCTTCCTTTCCTCCCAGCTTTTGTCCTCATCTGTTCCACACATGGTCGCTAGACTGTTCACAAGATCACCAGCAATGTGCAACCAAGAAGTGCAGAGCAGATCTCCTGTAATACCTACCTCTTCTTTCCTCTAATACTTACTATGAGAGAAGCTTGAGAGGGTGATCTCTGTCTCTCAGCAGCTGAAATGGTTGAGATAACAGATGGCTGTATTTAAACACTGATTTTTATTACTCCTTCAACCTACCAAAAGGATCCATCCCTACAAATACATTTGATCTAACTATGGTAGGCCATATGGACTAAGGATCTGTTGATCTGACGGATCCTATATGAAGTGTATGATTTAGGGTAAAATTTGTCTAATTATATTCTCTCTGCTTTGTTTTTTTCTGATTTTTTGAAGCAAGAGACAGAAAGATATTTCTGGAAGGTGTCCTTGAGCTCTTTACAGACAAGTATTTGATGACAGCTCTGGTATTATCCTAACAGTCATTCATACCCCTGTTACTTTTTTGCAATCATAACTATATAGTTGCAAATCATTTGTTTGTCAATTTCTTCTAGCTCTTGGGTCCCCAAAATTTGGATGGTTTTGAATCTCCCAAAGGAGAAAGAACAATCATATGGATAGAGATTTGTGTAGTTACAATCTCCTCAAAAGCGTAGTGAGTACTTGTAGCACTGTTTGCTGCAGACAGCATGTTCCAATAGGTCTGTTTATATATAGTGAGGCATTGATTAAATCCGTGGCTCCTCAGTTCATATTTATAGCACACATTCACTCTAGTTTTTATTTATAGGTTATTTTTTAGTCTTGTCTATATTATATGTCTCTCTCGTTGGCAACGAGGCTTGAAAGTCATCTAAACAGTCTTACAGTAAATGCCAACCAGATGAGATGGATGTTCATTGGCCCTTCTTGGGGGAGGCCTCTCTGCTTCTCTTGGGCTGTTTCTATTAATGGAGCATCTGAACATCACGCTTATGGGCTGTGGATCTCCACCTGCCCCCACTGGCTTTCATAGCCCTTCTGCTGTTGCCTTGTTCTCTACTCGTGCTCATGTGCTCCCTGTCCTGCTTTCCATTTGTCCTCCTGCTCCTCTTCTCCACTTTGCCTTTCAGTGCACCTGGTTCTAGTCCCTCACCCACTTTGTGACATACAGACCCTTCACCTTTAGTCTACTCACGTCTTCACAGCAGTAGTTTCATTGTGTTGTTTGAAATTAACTTAAGGAAAAATATTCTTCTCCCTGAACAGATGAGAAACTCATTGCCTTGTTTCTGTGCACAAGCTCCTCTGTCCCTAAGTATGTTCGTATGTATATTTGGACTCAGGAAAACACATTCTTCTGCTCGTCTCTTGTGTGACCATGAACATTACATTATTGCTCAGTTTCCCTGTCTGGAAAATGGAATAATGACCATAGTCACAAAGAATCTCAGAATCACAGAATGGCTGAGGCTGGAAGGGACCTCTGGAGGTCACCTGGTCCAACACCCCTGCTCAAGCAGGGGCACTTAGAGCTGGTTGCCTGGAACCGTGTCCACATGTACCCAATGTAATCCACAGCAGTGTACCCAATGTAATTCTGGATTACAGTGTCCCACGTGTACCCAATATAATCCATAGCAGTGACACAAGTCAACAACTGCATGTCTTTTAAGATAACTAGTCAGAACCGCTAGGAATAATGAATATCCCCACATGGGCAGACATTTCTGGTAGTCATGATTTGCTTGTTTCAGATGCCTGCAGTGAATATAAAGCTGTTGCTTGGCCAGAACTTCCAGTCTTTTCAATCCAGTGCTGAAAGAACATTTTTAGCTTCCAGCTAAACAGCCATAGTTTAAAGCTGCTTGCACATTTACACAGCACTGCTTGGCATTGTGCTGTCTTTACCATTTTTTCCTCCATCCTTTCTAAGGGATAGACTACACGCTGGTGTTTGAAGGCAACTTTTGTAAGTGACCTGCAAGGATTTACTGCCAAAGTGACATGAAAGATATATCACCAGATATAAGAAAGGATTAGTCAAAGAGTGTAGGAGAAGAGAAAGAATTACATTTCAGTGTTAAAATTTCCCATGAAAATTTGAAGCTAACTTTGTAGGAGAGCTTTTAAGATATTTAAGGAAAATCTGTTTTCTTCAGTTCATAAGAGGAAGGGAATATGAATATGGAAAAATATTTGATATAGAAATTGTTTTTGTTAAAATATCTTTTATGGCACTTGTTTTTGTTAGATACAATGATAAAAGCGTTTTCCTCTTGTTGAAAAAAAACAAATGAAGAGCTGGAGCTCTTACGAAGGTACAAATAACATTAGTTCTGCAGGTAACTTTCCCTTTTAACCTGCCTTGTTCATTTCTCTTCATTTGCTACATCTGTCTTCCTAGACCAGGTCTTGGCTATGGAAGAGGTTGCTGTGAGTTCTTTCACCCACTGAGTTAAACTAGAACTATCTTAAAAATAAAATGCCCTGGTGACGCCCTTTCCAAGACCTGTCATGCTTCACTTTAGCTTAAGTTATCATCTGAAGGAATAAATGGATTACAAATTCCCAGGCCTTGAGTAACAGCAAATTCAAGACTGTCTTTGTAGTTGAACCTATAAATCCCTATGAAGTGACATTTCAGAGGGATCTTTGTCCTTCTCTGCAGAATGAGTCTGTCAGAAGTTCGTAACTGACCTGTTGGCCAGATGTGCTCTGCTGTCAAAGTCATCATAAAGAGACATGGACAGAAGTCCTGCTCTACACCGTGAGGTACTCCACAACATGCAAACAAAAGGAGGTATCTACTCTGCAGTTTTATTTCTTCTCTGTTGATTTTTGCTAAATTTATCTGAGCTTTGAAGCCTCACAAATGTAGAGAATTTAAAACAAACAGGCTTGCTCACCAGCTTCCCCTTAGGCCTCCAAGCTCTATTTATAATTTCTATAAGCCTTCATTACCTCTGGTCTACAGTATCAAATTCTTCTGAACTAGAAAGGTCACATTCTAACTATTATTACTGGAGAAATTAATTCAGCGTGTGACATCATAGCTAGACAGTTAATTACCCCATTTAATAGGACACTACAGCTGTTAGAGAACTGTTTGCATGCAAAAAGCCACTCTACGGTGTTTACCATTTCAAGGGCAGAAACCTCATGCAAATTAGTCATTTGCAATTTCAAATTTATTTTTAAAATTGTAAACATTTCTGAAAGGAACACATTTTTTAGCTTATTCTCCAAATCAATATTCATGATAGTTTTATAATAAGCACCCTGGTGTAGTACATTAAATTCCTGTATTGTTCTGTTAAATTTCTGACATTGTTAATTGTGAAATATTTATTGCTTCCCATGCTCCAATGACATTGTAAATTAGGAATTAACCAGAAGTTGGTGAAGAGTTTTGAGCACAACACTGGTAATCTTTTTTTATCCACTTTGACAGGTACCTCTGTTCTATCTGTATTTAATGAGATAACAAACTAAAGCAATTATGTGAATTATATGATAGCAAGCTTTCAGTTTTGTTATTTAGCTTGCAAATGTAAAAGCAAATTCTTTCTAGCTTAAATATTCAGTGAAGCCCCCCAATATTGTTTCATATTCTTATTTTTTAAATTAAATTCAAAGATGAGATAGGTTCAATGAAAATTAGAGCCTCACTGGGTGCATTTGCCATAGATCTGGGCAAATTAAGATAATAATGGGGTTTTCTAGGTGAGGATATGAAATGCTCATTAAAGCTGCAGTGGTGTGTTTTTATGAAGCTCAGTAATCTGAATCTTCAAACATCAAAAAAGTAAATAAAGCAGTGACACTGGTTTTGAATCTGTAATCTTTTTCAGTAAACAAATTGTTTAGTGAGCAAGGAAGCCTTATTTTCTGTTACTTGCATCCTTTCTGTCATCCCCTGTCCGTGGGTCTCAATATCGTCCCTTTTTGTCTGCATTCCCAGTGAGGCCCCCACCTGAGAGCACAAGGCTATGGCTGGGCTGGAGCCACGCACACAGCATCTGGCCAGGCTGCAGCTGCTAAAGAATATGTCTCATGACTGAATTTTGTCCATTTTTCCAACTGTTGCTGTGTTAACCAACAGCTTATCACTGTAAGATCTCCATCATTTGTATGTACAGAGGGGTTGAGCTCTCCTCAGAATTTACTGAAAAAAATGTGGTTGCCTTAAGGGACACAGGACAAGACTCTGACTGAGTAACAGCCTGATTTGAAAACTTCACTTGCTAACTTATCCCTGACAATTGGGCATATTTATGTAGCACCTGAGGATTTATCAACTCATCAGCTTCCAAACCAGAAGTTGATTTTTGATGATAATAAAGATCAGATTATGATGCTGATGGAAACCCTCTTCCCAAACTTTTCAAAAAAAAGGTTTAGAGATTGCTAAAACTGAAACGAACAAGACTGAAATGAGTTGTTCCAATTCTAGGTAAAATCTTGCTGGCAGGGTAGACGATACAGAGCAGAAGTTACCTCCATTTCTCCCTGTTGCATAGTAGAACTAGCAGTAGGAGAGAGAGTGGATATGGCTAATTGCACATGGATAATCCCCAAACCAATAAGCAAAGCAGAGCACAGGCAACAGGGAAAAATGACAAGGAACCCTGTCCCCAGCCAACTGTCACTCTGTATTCTTGTTCCTTGAGTGGGCTTGCACATGCCTCCCTTGTAATGCTGAGATTGTAACAGTGACTCCCGTAAAAGTAAGCAATAGCTGAAAGCCAGATGGCTTTATGCAGAGCAATAACATTAGCTATTACCTTGACTAAGTAATTGTGTTTAATTTTAAAAAAATTCCTGTGTTGAAAATGTTTCCAGACTATTAGTCCTTCCCCAGTCCAAGTGGAAAATAAAATGCCATTCAGCAACAGAGATGGGGTTGGATCCAACATAAACATTTCCCAGCTAGGCATTTGCCATAGAAGTGCGTAGTCATTTTTTCCATATGCAATGGGAAAGACAAAACCTCTGCTTAAAAGGCATTCTTCTCCAAAAAGGGGGAGGGCTAAAGTATTTTAGCTGTCTGCAAGCTGGCTAAGGGCTAGAGATTAATACCAGCCTCTGTTCTAATGTACTTCTTACTACAGCCACTAAGTAAAAAACTTGCTCTTACAGATGCTCACTGTTGGAAATAGAAAATCTGCAGCTGGAAAGGTAGCTATCTGATTTTCCTCTTTCAGCCAAAATGCCAAGTTAATTGAAGGAGTACAATTTACAGGAAAGGGATAAATAGTTCTGCGTTGTTTCCTTATTAAGCACCCTCCACCCAGTCCCCACAAAACACAGACACGAAATGTGCATTCTGAGTCATACTTTCGCCTCTTGAGTCGCCCAGATAAGTGAGACATAATCAGTTGACAAACTACAGCACTCCCTGAGAGATTTCCAGATAGAGACAAAAATTTTCAAGGGTTAAAAAAGAAAAGTGTTCTTTAGAGCAGGTTTGACTGCACTCGTGGGACACTTTTTAAAGTGACTGTTAAAAGTGAGAGGGTAAATCTGTAGCTTCCTTTGATTTTCCTGTTGCAGCAATTTCCTCCACCCCAGATTTCTGTTATTTTCTTGGTTTGATTTTGCTGCTCTTTGAAATGTTGGAATGGCAGTAGGGACATATAGTGCTCTGCTTGACCAATAGCCAAGGCATTAATTTAAAAGCCTGTTAGCACGAACCACAAGCCACAGTGTGAAAAACTTGAAAGATCAAGAGAAAGAGCTTTCATCCATCTCTCCCTCCCAAGGGCGGCCCAACAGTTGACGAAATAGGCAGCTGCTGGGGGTGGCTTGTGGGAAGGTGCCATGTTTCTGGGCTGTTCTCCTGGAACAGATTCCCTCTTGATGGTGCCAGTGCTTTGAAAATGTGAGGGAAGGAAGGGAGATGGATTGGCATGGTCAAATGTGTGCTGTAAGACTCACCTCCAGCATGGAGGTGGGCAGAGGCCATGTTCGGAAAGGAGAAAGGAAAGGCCAGGGCTTGGGAGACGGGATAACCTGGCCCCATCTCTCACTGCCTGTCGGTCTGTGGCTTGTTTCATTACAGGCATGGTCTGATAATGAAGAAATTAGTGTCTTGTTGGCTCAAAAAGGGGGAAGGATAGATGCCTCAAAAAAAAAAGAAAAACAATCTCTTTCCTCATTCCTCACAAAAATCCCATGCCCAAACCCCTGTTTCCAGCTGACTTAAAAGTAATTAGCTGGTGCCTTACAGACTCTGTTGAGCCTCTGCTGACAATCCTTGCCGTTGACAGAAAGTATGGAGACACAGAAAACCACAAACCTGCAAAAAGCTGTGTACAACACACGAATCTCCTCTGACCTTACACCATCTCTAGAACTTCAACACCTACCCACCTCCCCTGAATAGGTCCATACCAGGTACTGGCACTCTGGAGACCTTGCCAGCCCTCAGTGGGCCAGGCTGTGTTAGTTTTTCTGGGGTGTCTTGGTCAGTAGGATTTTAATAGCTGGGGTAGGGAGGGCTGTGCCGTGTTTTGTGCTGCCAGCTCATTTATTTGTTTATTTTCTTTTTTGGGTGCTGGATTTTCTCTGGACAAGTGCTTTCTTCCACAGAGTGCTTTTGAGGAAGGGTCCCTGGAGCCAGGAGTGGGGAGCACGGCACAAGGGAGTCATGAACTGCAGGCTCTCCGTGGCTTCCATGGGCTATCATCCAGGCTCGGAGGTGGGAAACCCTGTTGGCCTTGCATTAGCCTTGACAGAAAAGAAGTCTGCTCATCTCTTGCCGCTGAGAAGGCTTTTCATACAACAGTAACAGGATGCATCGTAGGGTGGTAACAGGGTAACACAGCCCAGAAATGATCTGGTTTACTGTGCTTTTTCTTCCACCTGACGCCAATGGTGAAAGGTTGAATGAGTTCATTTTTATTCATTTTTGTTGGGAAGACAGAGTTGAACGAAGATTCAGAGCCTTACAGTTTTAGCTAAAATGGCTATTTTTACAGATCTTACTGGAAGTTGTTCATGCAGGTAGAGTCTTTTTATTCAGTAATTATTAAATTATGTTTCAAAATAACATTCAAGTGCGCCAGTTCTCCCCATGCTCCTTGGCTTCCATATGTCCTGACATAAAAAATAACATTTTAGTTCTTCTTACAGTCTTACATAGTACATATATATATGTTATATATATATATATATATATAAAATGTAATCTGTAAAATATTTTTCACAGCCCTCTATTATTCTTTGGCTCATATTAGGTATCTTAGTAACTCATGCATGCTGGGGTTTTAGCACTGTTTCTTGCTGGTTTGTCTTAAAAGACTAAAAAGGAGATTTAGTATTTCTGAAGTATTGATTTTAAGAAAATAACCATCTAAAGAATTGCACAATGCAACTAAAGAGGAACGACAAAGCCAGATCGTATTTACTGCATTTTAGTCGATCTCTGTTTGCATTGCCAAATACACACTGTGTGTATCGTGACTGATAGGAAAAATCTCTCTGAGATCGTTTAACAGCAAAGAATTACATTTCGAAAACTGTGGAGCTCTAACAGCTTTGTATACAGTAGTATTCAGCAGTTGTTGACTCTTGCATTAGGATGCATAACCCAAGCAACCCAGCTCATGGTGGTGTCTGAAAATGAACTGGGATCAGATCCAAATGTTCAAGAGGACCAATTAAAATATGAAAAGCAAGGGTGTCTATATTTTCGTGTTTGAAATCTAAGTCCAGAAGCAAGTTGTAAATTGTCAGTGGCTGGTTATATATTACTCAGAAACTAAACCAATTTTCCACAGCTCTTGAACACTAGGAGCTGTAATTGTTATCAGTTTAAATCAGGACAAGTTCTCCTTCAGAAACCAATTCTTTTATTGCTTCTCATGCCCCCTGTAAAAACTAGACTTTTAATTCCTTCCTTGCTTCCCATGTCATGAATAAGAGTGGGCATGAAATGCCTTTTATTGGTTTTCACAGCCCTGAATAAGCTTTGGGGCACATTGCTGGTACTTGCCCAAAACTTTGTGGGAACTCACTGCAGTGGAATTTAAATTGCATTGTTCTGGTGGGTGCTTTATGCACCTTCTTGAAATGGAGAACATTTCGCACTATGCCTGTGCCCTGTGCTTCCATTTGCTTCAGCTTCCTATGAATTAAGAAGTATAGGGTCTGGTGGCTCTACTCCAAGCAGCTGATTTTCATTAAAGCTTTGATGAGAAACTTAAGCTGGAATCACAAACATCTGCAGTAAAACTTCCTCCCCGCTAATGGACATTTCTCAGAACACAACCTTGTTGTACCAGAAAAAAACAGCAGCTAGAAATCCAAATTGCCCATTATGGGAGTTAACCCAACATAACCTTAAGGGTTTTAAATGAATTCATATAAAGATCTTTTCTTTTTTAAAGGTAGATGCAGTACCCATTAGCTTAAAAGAATATAAAGGTTTCTGTCAAGCTAAAACCTTTTTTGGCTTACACCTCTGGATTACATCTTCTGCTGGTTCTTTTAGTGCTAGTTTGTTTTGAACAGACTAATGCCACAAGTAAGGATCAAATTGTGGTTTCTCTAAACAGTCTGCAAAACTTTCTGTTCCAACCTTTATGTGGAAAGGAGTGAGGGCAATTTGGTGATATAGTTTGAGTCTTGGTTAACAAGTGGATGGGAGTTTTAATTGCTCTTTTAGGTTTTATTTGAGCCATGTTAGAGATGTGAATTTGTCACAGGTCCTCTACTAATTACTGCTTATCACTGTAGAGAGCCAGAAAGAAAACACCTCAAACACTGTTTCTTGCTTTTGAAAATATAGATCAGCAGCTGCTAGTAGAAGTCAGGTGGGAAAAAATGGTTGTCAAACATGTCATTTTAACATGCAATCTCCATCAGATAACTGTCTCTTATAGTAACTGGCTATTTTTGCCTTGAATACGATAATTGTTTCCTTTAAAGGACTTCTTGTGCCTCTCTACCTTTCCCCTCAGCCAAAAACACTGACGCTAGAAACGGTTTTCCTCTTCCATCCATCCAACAATATCATGCCTTCCTTCACTCTGGGAATTGGCTTCCTGCCCTGTCCCAACTACTTCATTTTTTTATGTATCCTTAAGGCTCTTGATTATCTCATTCATGTTCTAATTTTTTTCCTTGCCTGCATATTCGTCCTGCTTTAGCTTTCTTCCTTTCCCACCGTTTGCTTCACTTCTTCTTTCCATAGAGGACATTTGAAATCATCTTTTCTTGCTTGGCAAGTGGCTCCACAGAATGTCTGTCTGCCCTTTCTTCCACTAATCCTTTCTACACTCATGTCCTGTACTGGGCTGTCTTTGCTATTTTCTTGACCTCACGTGGTCATTTACATCAGAATGAAAGAAGTCTGCTTCTGGATGTCACGTTACATTTGTTTTGCATTAAAGTGAGTGACTACACAACGTGAATCAATGGGAGTCATTTGCCATATTCTCTAGTGTTTGAAGTCTTGTACTATTGTTTATTCTCACCTTACACTCTATACTGTTCCACTGTTTGAAAGGAACTTTCCTTCTACTGGGGAAAAACATCTACATAAATATAATTAAAACCATCATGTTAGTGGAATTTACAAATGCAAATGCTGACAGTGGCAGGCTTCAGACCAAAATGGTAATGTATGACCTGCCTCTTATTTTAAAGGTGTGTGTTTGTCAGTGGGATATAACGGTTCTCAGAAGTTACTTCTGGTTTTTAGTTTTGACTCTGTGCCTCACCAAAACTGGAAGTTCTCACTACCCTTTTTCCTTCTACTGTGTCCAAGGTAATGTGTGAAACCCCAAAACAAATATTTCTGATGTTTGCTACTTGCTTGTTTTCATTTGGTATCTGGCTGTCAGTTTTAAGTCTTCTGCTTCCATCTTTGATGGATATTCCTTGTAAAATATTTTAATTTATCCTTATTTGTAAAAATCAGTCTCTGACTCAATGCCACCAACAGTGGTTGGGTTATACTGATGAGCTGGATCCAGGCCTTGTGCTCACTCTCTGTTTCTCACTGTCTCCCGATACATACCAGGACTGGGCACTGTAACATCTCCCCTGCATCGCCTTATTGTGTTTGTGAGCCAAGGAACTTCAACATCTTGAATAGCACGCAAGCAACTGAGTACTTGACAGAGTGCTTTTTTGGATTGAGCTGCCTCTTAATAGACAATCCAATGCAAGCGGATAAGTTCTCCAGTGCTTAATTACCTTTAAAATTAAAATTTGTTACTAACTTGTAGTCTGAACTGCGTCACTCTCAGTTTCCATTTGTTGCAAATGTGGAGACCTTCATTTCTTAGACTAGAGAGCCTGTTACTAAAAATTTTGTTGTCTGTGTATGTGTTTACACAAGAAGTTCAAAGTTTTTCCCTAACACTGTAATCGTTCTCATGATACTTTTTCTGAATCTTTTTCATCAATTTATAATTGGTGAATATAAGCATTCTTCTTGAAACAGAGGCAGAGTGCTAGATACCTTAGTCCATGTCGGTCACTACCAGTGCTTATTATGCAGGTAACATGACATTTCATTGGGTGGAATCTGGTCCAGCTGATTTAAACATTTACATTTTGTGCCCCAGCCTTTAGCTGATTAGTAAGGCTGTCCTGAAGTGAGTATGCAACATAGGCCTTACAGAGGAAGAGGCTCCTTTGGGGACCTCCAGGGAAGACAGCTAGGAATTAGAGGTTTACAAATCCTGGTGCCTCCATTATTCTATGGGAAATTTGAATTTGTACTTGAAGACTGTGCCTGATTAGGACTGAAAAAGTTTAGGCACAGTTTATGTGCCTAATTTGGGTGTACTGGATTACATATTGATTGACAACCAGGGCATCAGTCTGTTAGATGTTGCTGAGGTCCATCTCAAACCCATGGTCTGCTCTGTGAGTTGGTACAACACAGTATCATAGCACTGAAAATTTAGTTAGTCTTCTTCTCTCTGCCATCAAGAGGCTTTCATTCAAATCCAAGGCACAGAAAAGCTCCATATTAACATTAATTCTGAATTTTTAAACCACTTCTCCCTGTTCCTCTGAGTTTGGGGTTGCCAAATATAGGAAAGGGAGAGGGTGGAAAACAGAAATATTCACTAATATGTTTTTACATTAATTGGGATCTCCTGTTATTCTATAGGTTCATAATATCAAACTCTTACCAAGATTTAAGTGCATCCCACCAGTTATAGCTTGGAAACTCCCACCAGTACTGTTTCAGACCTTGCAGTTTTCTGAAGATGTTGTGTAGAGCAGAATCGGAAAAATGCCATCCAGCACCTGCCCCGCATGCTGAAACACCATGATTTCTGTCTGCCCTGATCCATGCTCCGGCTTTGGAGCGGCGTGTTTCATGTCGCGGTTGACTGGCACCACAGTCCACCATGAAGCCCCATCTGAGGCTCTGTGACTCTGCCTAGCAAATCTGCCCCCTTTGTATAATTTGGCACTATTCAATGTGACTAACAGCCTCTGTCTGCTCGGGAGAGCTGTAGGCCTGAGTCAATATTTAGACGAAGGAGCTGAATCAAACTGTGCTGTGTAAGGGAGTTTACTCTGCGGTTCACTGTGAGCTGTGGGTTAAGAACTTGGGCTTTGAAAGAGGCTAATTCAAACCTGCTGGGATAAACCCTGGTCCCAGGGACAAGGGAAGGGAGATGGGCTGTAGGAGGGGAAACCTCTCTGAGGACCAAAGGAAATGTTCCTTCATCTGTTGAGAGACTACCAGACCATCACTCTCCAGCCCGTACATCAACCCCCGGGGTTAGAGCTGGTTCCCCAGCTCCTGCTACCAATTACGTGCATGGATCAATGGGTAAACAGGTTCTCACTGTTACAGAGACATCAGCCCTATCCAAAAAGAGCATCCTACTGAGCCTCCTTGGAAAGTGCCATGGAGAGGGGCCCTGAGATGCAATAGTAAGGTGAATCTACAGCTGGAAAAAGGTCCTGAAATCCTGGCTCCTTCCTCACAAAACCATAACATCCTGTAGTCAAGGGCCTTTGTGTGATGATAGCAGGCAGCATCATTCATTAGTGATACGAGATCCAGAGTCTAAATGCTGCCATCGCAGGGGCTGAAGTGAACTGCCAGAGCAAACACCAGTTAGCGAGTCTATGACGTTGGACTGTACAAATGAAACTTTAGAGAGGATTGAAATGGGTGAAGGAGACTAAAGTGCAATTCCTCCACAATGTCCAATATATATCACAGCACTTTCCCAAGGTAAGGTCTAATATATTAAAGTGAAACAATGTACAGCGTATCTTTGGGAAAACCATATTATACAAGCATCTAGAGAAAGGCTAATAATCTCTCATGCCCATTGTCCTGTGAAAACCAGCTACAAAACCCATGCGGCTCTGAAATCAGGCATTTCATTGAGGGACTTTCCATGCTGTAAGCAACAGGTGGCAATGCAGCTTCCCAGGGCTGATCCCAGGCCAGGGGAGAAGAGCTGTGCATCCCACGTCATGGAGCCCGTCCAAGCCTGGGATGGCTCTCGAGAGCCCCTATGCCCAGCAGAGCAGGGTTTGGCCTCCAGTTTTCTCACACAGTTCATGTTTCGCACCGAACCCCTGGCAGGGCAGGCAGGCATTTCCCGGGGCTGCCCAGCTGCTTGGAGCAGCTCTGCCCAGCTCTGTGGTAACCCTGGCTGTCTGAAGGGCTTGTGCGTTCGCGCGCTTATTTCCATGGCTGTTAGTTCTGGCAATTGGAGTGCAGGGGGAAAACTGGCCTTGTGCTATCAGAGACTGCGATCTTGATATTGTCACAGTGACACGGCTGTGCTAATCTCACCTCATTTTTGGATGTCATGCTAGAATAACTACTCTTTCCCTTCCCATGACCTTATGTAACTCAATTTGCCTCCTACTTTGCATCTCCCACGCATGAGACATTACTGTCTCCCCCTTCCAGTGTATGCTGGAGTAATTTATTGTTTTCTCAAGCTGTATTTTTGAGTAGTCCATTCCCAATGCAGCCTTGCTGGAATGAGTGTCAACCAATTCCAAAACACAGGCGTTGCAGGAAAATTTTCCACCATCAAATTGCTTCTCAGACCATCAAATTGCTTCTCAGATCTCTCTATTTTCATTTGTCACTAATCCAACCTCATATAGGAAGTCTTAAAATCTCTGCAGGTGTTTTCTCTGCAGGCAGTTTTCTACACGCATTTGATTTATTATCCCCGTTCTCATTGCAAAAAGAAACTTCAGATTGTGGCATTCAGAAGCAAAAGCACAAACTTTTACAGCGCAGTGCTTGCCACCAAAAGACAGCCTCTTTCTTGAAGTTTAAGTGAATTGCAATTCCAGGAACTACAACACGGCAAGCAGAAAAGTGTTGTGACAATTAACCCTTGTAAAATAGCTCTGTTTGGACAGGCCTGTTTAGTTATGTTGGCTGGAAAGTCAGAGACGTGTTAAGCCAGCCTCACTGCAAAGTACAGCAGCTGTCTGCTCACAGCAGGCAGGGCATGTGTACATTTTGAAGTCTGAACTGCATCTCTCCAGTCTTGAAATGCAACATCTCTAACCCCCCGCAAAAAATCCTCCCGTATCGCTTTAAGGATCGAATGATTAAGCTAACGTTAACCAGATGGGAGCTTCAACACAGACAGATGAAAGCAGAAAAGCGCAGACACTAGAGAGAGAAGGGAGTTACTGTACCTCAGCAAAAGGCACCCAACTTCCAGTAGCTACTGCCTGCTGCTGCCCTCTGATATCAGTGTCTTCTTGCGCGCTGACCGCTGAGCTACCTTCAATGTCAAACTGAAAAACGCCTCCCTCACTCGAGGCTGTGCTGGAGGAGAAGCATCTCAAAAAGAATAATATAGGAGAAACAAGGGGCCAGGCGGAGATCAAAGCCATTTCCTCCCCTTACATCCAGCAGTGGTCTTCTAGCGTCTCAGTAATTGTTTACCCTCTTCTGCAATCAGCCCCCCTTGGCTTAGTGGTGCCTCAGTTATTTTAACTTTCTTTCAGTGTTCAGTTTCCAGATGTGGCACTTCAAGGCAGTCTAACCAGATCCTTATTTAAAAGGAAAAAAAAAAAAGAAAAAAAAAAAGAAAAAAAAAAAGGAAAAGAAGGGAAGAAAAGCGCTTTTGCTGCCTCCCTAGTTCACTCTCTGTGCCTGTGGCTCGTCTTTTCCCCAGAGGCTTCAGCTCAATAACATACAGATGGGCAGTGCTTAAGCAGAGAGTGTCAAACAGAGATTGTATTCCAGGAAAGCACCGCTGGCTCCCCAGCCACCTTATCTCCCCCTGTCAGGATACAGACTGACGCTCTGCTCGGTTCTCTGGCTTCCTTCACATGTTCACATCGTTCCCTTTTTTACCTTTCGTGTCAAGACCCTCCCACTCAAACTTTGCCATTCAGAAAGTGAGGTCACCCTTTCCAACCCCACACACCTCCCCCCCCAACTCCGTCCTACTGCTCCACACAAAGCAGTGACTCTCGTGACTTTTTTTTTTTTTTTTTGTAATTTTTAACATCTCCAGTATATTCAGTGGAAGGCAGAAAGGTGCCAAATTTATTAAAAAAACTGCTAGCCCAAACTTTTCTTTTGACATGGGGGAGGGGAGGCTGTGGGCGGGAGGAGGAGGAGGAGAGAGAGAGAGCCTGGCTGTGCCATGGGTGTATAGGGCTAAGTGGTTTCTCTAACATGCTTCACTCAGACCCTTTCCCTCAAGCCCACCTCTCGGCTTCTCGTCGGCTTGTGAAATAGTGTATCGTTCACTGTGATTTTGGAAAATGACTTCATTCCTCAGACTCATGAACTTTTATTTACAAAGAGCATCTTGTATTCCTTTTTCAAGAGATGCTTTGTGAGGCCCTGGTAACAAGGCTTGCAGTGTGTGTATGAAAGCGAGCTGAATATATTGCCCACAGCTGACTTAATTTTATGACTACAATCTCAAAAAGACAACGCAGCGAGTCTTGCTTGGTTATGGAACGAAGTCAGGGTATAATTATACTAAAGTGCACCGTTCCAACCAAGGGGTCAGCACCCTGTCCCTCAGCTGTCCTGTGTGCAGGGGTTTGTAGCACCATTGGCCTGTCAGCCTTCACTCTTAAATCTTAAAAGAAATTGGCTTATCGGGCTCCATTCTGGGAGCAGATTCCTTCTTTCTGCCTCCCTCCCCCCTTTCGTATCTGATTGAAGGTATTATGAACCAAGGAAGCAGTCAACAGAGAATTAAGGATAAAATAAACTGTTTTGGTGGGCTGTTAACTAATATGCACCTGTAGGCACAGCTCTGGGCCCATAAATGCTGCACAGGTGTCATATAGGGACTATAAAGAAGTTAACCACAAAGAAACTCTGATTCAGAAATGGTGTAGCCAAGCAGGCAAGGCCACTCAAGCTTGTAGGACAAAGTATTACACCGGCAGAGAAGAAAAAGCTGTGCGACTCAAGGCTATGAGGTTCAGGACCAAGGTTTCTAGGAGGACGTAAAAGTTGGCAATGGTGGTTGCAGGTAATTCTGCCCTAAGAGCAATGGAAACTTCTCTGTGCTACCTGGACCTGACATGGTGGAAAGCAGTCTACCTCTCAGGAACATGAGGGCAGGGCATTATGGAGGGCTGCCGGGACTTCACCATCCTTTTCTGCTAACGGTAGTCCTGGGAACGGCCTGGAGCAGTTCAGGCTCAGGGAGCAGAAGACCAGGTAAGCCCCAGGCAGGGACACTGTGAGGTTCCCATTAGGCCTCCTGCTACAGAGACAAGTTTGAGGTGTAAATAGAACATTAAAGCAGGGTCAAGAAAGAGAATAAAACATCTTGACAGGAAGTGACAGAATCACCACTCCTGTGGTGGCAATGGAGATATTTAACTACTCGGTCAATTGCACAGCAAATTACTGGAATATGTGTGAGTCAATTTTCTTGGATACATTTTTTTTTGAAAAAGCAACCACCAGAGAACCTTCTACATCTGTTCCCAGGCATTAGGGAGGAACTATTGATCAAATGACAGAGAACAATACCTTGGGGTACAGTTACTTAAGGTTCATAAACCTTTGGATTGGAAGAACAGGAAAATCACATCTACGTATTGGTGTCAGTCTGTCTTCAACAAACTCAGAGACTTGGAAGGAAAGTGCTTTTGCCTAGTAGAACAAGGAACTGAAGAAAGTAATTGAATAAAGAAAGAAATTACATGAACCAGGAAGACAGGAAAGACGAGAAGATTTGGCCAAACTGTGAGCTCTTTCTGCATCTGCAGCTCAGAAACGTGTGGGAAGTGAAAACTGAGACTACGTCTGAGCACAGGAAGAATATATCAAGACAAAAGTTGAAAGATAAAGGCAGAAAACGGGATGTTGTTTTAAAGGCAATAACTGTGAGAGGAAGATTTGGGAGATCCTTGGTTCAATATCCATCAAAAATAGGAAGTTATCAAAGGATAAATCTGGAAAGTGAAATTGTTTAAGGTGGAGGACTGTGTTAAATGGCTTCTTGAGGGTTTTCCTAGTTCTATGAGCTTTAGCTTTCCTACGAAGTCATTAGCTGTTACGGTTTTGGCTCTGGAGAACAAGACTTCTAATTGCAGTGGAACAAAAATAAGGTGTTGCACTGTTTTTCTACAATTGATTGTGCCTTCATTTGCAGAGTGTCTAAGGTTTCTTTGTGTCTTTTCATCTGCCTAGTGGTGTGGTTTGGGTACAGTTTAGGACTGGGAGTATGTCAC
Organism: Opisthocomus hoazin; assembly: GCF_030867145.1. Lineage (NCBI taxonomy): Eukaryota > Metazoa > Chordata > Aves > Opisthocomiformes > Opisthocomidae > Opisthocomus > Opisthocomus hoazin. The sequence continues at coordinate 77,832,189 of NC_134415.1, read as the reverse complement.
AAGAAGTATCAGTATGTAAAAGGTATTGGAGACCAGTGGCAGGTACAAGTCAGTATGTTGCAATCTATAGTTTTGACAATTTAATTAATCCAAGGAATTAAAATTAATTGAGTTATTAAACCCTGACAATGTAATTGATTTTTTAAAAAGTCTTTTTATTGCCGCGATGGTGAAGGGAAGTTGAACAGTGTATTCAGGTGTACTTAATTTACGTCAAGATCTTTCAATCTTGTATAGAAGTCACATAATGGCTTTGAAGAGTTCAGGGTTTATGTGTTTGCAGAATTGGTCTTAACTAAGTAGTTGTACTGGGAATGAATAGCAGGGTTTGGAAGGCAGCAGCTGCAGGGTGCCCTGGGCCAGTCCAGCTGGCTTGGCAAGGGATGGCAACAGCCCACATTGCGCCAAAACATGTCTCCTCTGCTCAAACAGATGCTAAAAAGGGCAGTAACTGCTGGGGCAGGAGATGCTGGAGGAGAGTTGTGAGGGTGCACTGAGGATACGTGAAAGATCTGAGGATGCAAAAAGCAGACTCATGAGGAGAAATGTGAAGAGATGCGTTTGGAGAAATGACATGAAGGATATGTGGTAGCGGACATTGCTGGGGAGGTGGCTGGTGATGCAGCCTTGGAAGGACACACTTGTTGCTTTGTAGGGTGACCCACAGCAGAGCAGGGACACTCTGAGGGAATGCAGCCTGTGTGTCATCCATGCAGGTCAGGGACACCGTGGAGGGTGTAGATTAGGAAAGGACTAGGAAAGTGCTGGACAGAAGTTGAGCCTGAGGAGAGGGAAGGAAGGTATTTCTCTGAGTGTTAATTTACTAATTTGTTTTCTTGCTCTTTTCTCAATATCTAAAAAAAGTGATTAAACATATCTGTTTATTTATTTCCAGTAAATTAAATTTTGTGAAACACCTTGAGTTGAGACTGTTTTGCCTGTGACAGTAGTGAATATGGCAGTCTTGTGAATGAGGTGCTGAATGAGATATATTCAACCAGAACAACTGTGAGCTTCATGAGCTTTGATCAGCACAACAGACTGACCATGTGCACCCTTGTGCCTTCCATTGAGGGATGTCCTTCTTCAAGTATGCATCTGCTTTACCAGAGTAAGAAATACCATTAGAAATATCAATGAGGACGCTTAGATTACAAGTTCTTCAAGTAAAGCCTGATTTTGGTTGCACATATGTAGCAGATAACAAAATGAACCTCAGTGTATGAAGAAAGCACCCCACCTAGTAGGTTGTTAATAATGCAAAAACCCTGAAACACATTTATAGAAAAGAGAAAATACAAAAATACAAAATCTTTTGAACAGATTTTCTCTAAATATTGCTATACAGTGGAAAAGTTTGCTAAAAAATAACTGCTTAAAAAAGCTGTTTCATGCATTTAATTTTAAAATATTGTATCCCTTTTAAAAAACTGTAGATTTGTGTAGATATTCAGAAAATTTAAAATGATGCACAGGGTGCTCATAAAAACACAAGCCTCTGAATCTAATTTTATGCTGTGATGGAATTCCAGTTTCTTTATCCTTGGCAGAGATGATGTGGGTGTGTTACATGAGCAGTCTCAGATTTGGAACAGGACTTCTTCAATATGGCAGGGTACAGAAACAGGAGTTTCTCCTTCTGTTTTCACAGTATCGTCTTCTGTTCTTTTTACAAGTTCTTTCCACCGCCTTCAACATTTGGTTTGAATTCACTGTGATAGACAGTAGGATTAGTGAAAGACAAAAGAAAGAATCCAGTGGAAGGCTTATTACAAATAACATATTCCAAATTAACCAATCTCAAGCTGTTGTGTGTGGGCCACTGGTGGTTTGTCAGGTCCCCGTGGGAGATTTGCAAGCAGTCTGTCAAGCTCGAGTGCCAAGTGTTACCAGTTAAACATTGGATAATGTTGCATGGTGGTCCAATGGAAATGTTGACAGATGACTGATGTTTGCGATCCAAAATGTTTTGGAACCAGCGTTGAAAGTACCTTGGTAAAGGTTAGAAGATGTTGGCAGCATATCTATGTATCATCAAATGAATTAGCAATTTGCAATCTGTAATAAAAAGCTATGTCAATTGAGGGGCAACAAGCAATATTTTGTCTGTCATAGTTTGTCCCAGAGAGAGATGCTAATAAAATCTGAGTTATGCAAGCAAAATGGCACTTTTGTTAACTTATTTCATGTGTTTTGGATTGTATCACATTAGGAAAAACTACAATTCTTCAGGTAGAAGATAGGATTTATGCTTTAGTGCTCAAGGGGAGCATACCTTCAAAGCCTTCAAGTTGTAGATCTGGTGTGAGGAAGGACAAGGATGTTCTATGCTTCTTTGCCATACTAGTTCCGGGTGTCATCTAATGAATTTCCCTCATTACAACACTTTAAAGCCAACAATGTTCATTCTTTATGTTATTAGTTATTGGCAATGCTGGGATATGGGTGATTCCAAGCTGCTTTCAACTAACTTCATAGTGTTTCTTTTCTGCCTTGATATTTGTTATTGCCAAATTTTTTCCTCTGTAAAACTCTTCAGTTAAGCATGCCAAAATGTTGCAAGTTGGATGAAAATGCTACTATTCTTTAGTACGACAGTATTAAAGGCAAGCTTGGTTACTGAGAAAGGTTTCTCAAGGTTTTTACCTCCAAAGTGCGACAGGGAAACAGCTGACTGGTCTGCTAAAAGCATTGTCCTTGGGAACTGTATAGACCTCATAAGACTAGAAATGAACCACAGCATCATGTAATACTGGAAAACTTACTTGAAAAATCCAACCTACGCTGGTTGCTAAAAATCAGTCAGATTTAGAACTGTGATTTTCCCAATCCAATATCCTCTCCCCAGTGGTAACCAATAAGCAATAACAACATTTTCGTACCTTTTTAATATGAAAGTCTTTCAATACTTCTGGTCATTTTTGTCACCCGTATTTGAACCCTCTGTGACTCAATATATCATTGTTCCTGTTGAATGGCCTGAACTATGTGGGGCACGAGTGTAAATTGGGAGAGGAGTGGCCTGAGAGCAGCCCTGCAGAAAGGGATCTGGGGGTGCTGGTCGGCAGCAGGCTCAATATGCCTCAGAAGCATGACCTGGCAGCCAGGAGGACACACTGTGTCCTGGGGTGCATCAGACACAGCATTACCAGCCGGTCAAAAGAGGTGGTTATCCTGCTGTATTCAGTGTTGGTGTGGCCTCACCTTGAGTACTGTGTGCAGTTCTGGGCCCCACAGTTTAAGAGGAATGTGAAGGTCCTTGATTATGTCCAGAGGAGGGCAACAAATCTGGTAAAAGGGCTGGAAGGAATGTCCTATGAGGAGCAGCCCAAGCAGACAGCTTGTCTAATTTGGAGGACTCTGAGGGGCAACCTCATGGCACTCTACAGCTTTCTGAGGAGGGGAAGTGGACAGGGAGATGCTGATTCCTTCTCCCTAGGATCCAGTGATAGGACTCATGGGAATGATTCAAAGCTGCATCAGAGGAGGTTCAGACTTGACATTAGGAAGCATTTCTTTACCGAGATGGTGGTCAGATGCTGGAACAGTCTTCCTAGAGAAGTGATGAATGCCCCAGACCTGCCAGTGTTTAAGAGGCACTTGGACAATGCCCTTAATAACATGCTTTAATTTTTGGTCAGCCCTGAATTGGTCAGGCAGTTGGACTAGGTAATCGTTGTAGGTCCCTTTCAAATGAAATCGTCTTCTCTTCTCTTCTCTTCTCTTCTCTTCTCTTCTCTTCTCTTCTCTTCTCTTCTCTTCTCTTCTCTTCTCTTCTCTTCTCTTCTCTTCTCTTCTCTTCTCTTCTCTTCTCTTCTCTTCTCTTCTCTTCTCTGCTCTGCTCTGCTCTGCTCTGCTCTGCTCTGCTATTCACTATAGAGGAGCTATACTACCATTAAAGATATTATCTACTTAATTCCTTACAGATCCTAAGGTTCTATCTGCTTCTGAGGCAGTTTCTCTACACATGTTTCTGTGAGGAAGGTAAGAAATGTTAGCCCAGCTCCCATTGTGGAAGGGTGCATGAGAAAAGAAAACACCATCACATGTAGTGTGCATGAATAGCAAACACTTGGTGATCTTAAAAAGTGAACTAGCGTGAACTAGAGGAGGTGGGGCTGGACATACGAGGGTGGAGGGGTATTTGCAGGGATGGAGACTGCGCTTCCCGTCTCCTGTGAACAAACAGTTGAATCTTTTCATTTTCTGTTATAATTCTCATGCCATCTCGGCTGTGGAAAGAGGATCAATGTGATACTCCAATCATTCAGTTTCTTGTGACCCAATGTTTGGCTCTAAAACCTTGGCTTGCACATCCAGCACCTGATATTTCCAGATGGTCTTGCATATAAGTTCTGGGCATGTCTGCTTATCTTTTAAGATAAAATAAGCCAAGACAAATCAATTTAGTCTGTTATAGTCAGGAAAGTGATACCTTCTGCTAGAACAAAATAAAAAGTTGTGAGAAATTAAAAAAAAAATAAGATGTTATTTCTACAATAGAAGTGTCCCTGATTTTATCAAATGTACTTGTAGGTTTGTGTGAGTCTTAAGGGAATTTGATCAGGAGGGAACAGGACAACTATGTTTTGCTTATGGATGATGATGATGTTTAGTATCAGTAGATAAACAGAGGGAGAAAGATGTGGCATTGTAGAATAGCAAGAATGTGTTTATTGGGGTTATTGATAGATCTTACTGACAAGAGCAAAGTGTCATACAGAAGAGAGTGGATGGCTCTGACTAACAAAGTGTCAGCAGCTTCTCTTGAAATCAGTAGGAATAGGCTTAAGGAATGGGCTTAAAACTCAGACTCATAGGGTAGAGATTATTTGTTAAACAGACACATACTTTGACCTTATTTATAGGCAGACAGGGAAACTGATGTCTTGTTATAATTAGTGAAGTTGCACTGGGTATTAGTGAAGACACAAATCATCACGGGGCATTCCAGCATAATGCAGAAAGTCTAGGATGTGGATAGTGGATTCTTTTCTGCTGTTAATTGTATATTCATTTATTTCTGAAAAAGAATACATAGGGAAAGATAAATAATTTTGCACATTTTAACCACATTCAGGCTAATGATAGGTGAATAAAGATCCAGTTCAGATAAATCCTTGTCTTAAAGTAGAGGCCTGTCCCAAAATCAAATGTCCTTGTATTTTTTTCCTTTTACTCTTCTTCTTGCAAATATTTTCCAAATCTCCAGAAAGATACTTCTTAATTTGTTAAGCCTTAATGATTTCACTGGTGTCCTTACTGCCTCTGAAAATTTCTTTAATGGAGTCCTGAAAGCTAAAGCAGTTGCTTTGCAAGGCTGCCCTCTTAGTCTAGTGATTCCTTTCCTTGGTTTTAGCTTGAGTCCTTCACTGAAACATGTGGCACAAGGGGCTAGCTGCTCTTCTTGGTCAAGTCAGGGAGAGTTTACTCTAACAACAACAAGAAAGAAGATCAAAGGAAAAAAAGCATAAATGGTTTATTTCTAATCACTCATCCTCAACCTGTTTTTGGTACTCACACCCTGATAAGCTGGCATATTTATTTACTACATTCCTACACAGTGCAGCGTTTCCAGTTGCATTATGCTTTGACCTACACCGACCACTTTCCTCTCTGTCTGGAGTCTTCAGACATTTCCCTTTCTCTCCCAACTTGTTTGTCTAATTCAAGTTGCAGATCTCTTTTTTTTTTTTTAAATTCTCCATTCTCTCTCCAGGGAAGCTTCCCCACCCTTCCTCATCAGTTGTTGTTTGATCATAATAATGGAACATTGGCTACAGAAAATGAGTTACATAAAAATCCACACTGAACTTTACATGCCTTCTGGAAGGCCCCATAAAACAGCTTTCCAAAACTGAAAAAACCCCCACCCAAAACCCCAGACCGTGGAAAACTGGCTAAGAACTCTCAAAAACGCAACAGTTCTTAACTTAGTCTTGGATATGAAGTCACACAGAAGTAGATACTCCAGCTCACTGCCAAAATGCTTCCCATGCATCCTGCGTGGTCAGCACAAAGAAGAAATTGTCTCAGATCCCTTCAGGTTTATCCTATGGACTCCAAAGGCGTGCTGGTTGGCCAGAAAGGAGTATGTCATCTACAGTTGACAGAAAAAATGTAGTCTAATAGAGCTAACTGAAGTAATACTGAGAACACTAGCGATCTAACCAGGGCAGCAAAGCACTCGGTGCAGCTTGTTTTCTGGCAAGTTAGGTGGGTTTTATAGCCTCCACTGATCTCTGAACTTAAGCTGACATGTCCCCTTGTGCTAGATGTAGCAGAGAGACAGAAGTTTGGACTTGCAAGAACAATCTTTTCCAACCCTGCATGTCCCATAGGAGGGCATCTCAGCACCAGCCAGCTCTGTCTGCTCAGTCATTCCCTTTTTAAGCATCGCACCAGTTTTAAAATTGCTCTGTGCCAACAGTGCGTGAAAACAGCCTTGGTTGGCTTGCAGAGCAAGCCTAAAATGCTGTCAAAAACTTCTCTAGTGTGATGGGAAAGAGAAATGTTGTCCTGTAACACAAACAGTTCGTCAAGGCAGATTCAGAACATTTATAAGTCTAGATTTTTGTACCACGCCTATTGCCGTATGATCTGATGGGGAATTTTTCAAATTCTTGGTTTCTCTAGTGCTGATTTACATTTGTTTAAGTGCGGGGAGCTGTGAATGTGCTGCTAAAATTACTGCTCCTGAACGGCCCAGTAAGCAAGAAGGAGGAATAAATTTTGATTGCACTATGCCACCTGTATTCCTGACAGCTTAATTGGTTAATGTCAAGTCTGTAGGCACTAAATGAATGCTCATGAAAGTCTTGACTATCGGAGGAAGGGCACTGCCTAGTATGATGCAATTAGCTGAGCTCATCGATTATGATGGACAGCTGGAGCTCCCTGGGTTTTTCCAAAAGAGTTTAATCAAAGGCATCAGGATAATAGAAGCTCTCTAAATGAGAAAGGCAGTGAAGTAAGACAGTTAATTAGATTTTTTAAAAAATTGTTGTGTTTATTATACTTCCCATTTATCCTTGACAATTGTCTTGACCACAAATGAACATAACTGTACTGTTGATTTCACTTCAATCAAAAAGAGTTTTAATTTGCATAAAAAGCTGCAAGTATTTGTATGAAACTGAGACCTATAATAAGGCAAAAACAAATTTCTCACACAGTTTTGCAGGATTTTTATGTCCTATCTTAACAGCAAGGGTGTTTGAAAGTCACTTTCACATACACTGATCACTAGTTTTCAGGGCTTTTTTGTTCTTTTTTTTTGGGTTTTTTTTTGTAATTTTTACCCTGTCCAACTGGATTCAATAGAATAACAAAGCAATTCCCTTTGACAGGAGGCACAATACCAGCTAACCCAGCTTGTCTGTGAGCAACAGGGCTGGCTGAGCAGCTGGCCCCTGTCCCACTGCCAGGAAATGCTGACAGCAACAGCTACAACACTTCAGCTGCGAACCGGCTCCATAGCGAGTCTTGATGGCTAATAAATTGCGTAAGTGCTACCCAGATCTGTCCAGATCTGAGGAAAAAGAGCAGCAACTTTGGGATGTCATCTGCTCTGAGAGAGACCCTGTACCACAGAAAGTTTCATTACAAACGTGTGGGTCACGCTCTGTCCGCAGTGAGTTTCCCTAGTGCAGCAGCACACACCAACGACGCTGTGTTTTCAGGTAAAGCAGAATGAAAAGGAGTTTAGGAGACACCAGCATCTTTGAGCTGGCACAGAGTGTTTTGTGACAACAGCAGCCAGCCACAACGGAGCCAACAGACAGAGCAGTGTGCATGCATGTTGAAAATTGGCTGATTTAGTTGCCTACCCACACGTACAAATGAATCCTGGTAGCTCCCTAATTGCCAAGCTGTTAGCTATGCAGTCAGGCAGCTCCAGGTTAAGCCAGTCCCTTCCGTTTTAGATGTTTGCTTTTATAGCAGTGAGGAAATCCATGTTGCTTTGTCCACTTTTATTAAGTTATCGGCGATCTGAATGTGTACACATGTGGACAGGCATTGTGTGAAGCTCCAGACAGATCGGTGCTACGAGGCAGCTGCCCTTAGGTACACACACTGTGTGGATGACCAGAGGCAGCTGCTTCTTCTCTGGTGTCTTAGGCAGACTTTGTCTGCAACAGGAAATGCTGTCTGCCTTCAACAAGAACCAGAAGCTTGGCTTGGTGGCTTTTTCTAAGGAGTAGAAAGTTGTTAACTTCAGCTGGGATGATCACAAACATGATGTGGTGAGTTTTAAAGGCAAATCCATTGCACATTGCTGAAGGTTGCGTTGAAGGTATAAGCTATTGCTTTGGGGGAAAACTGTTCCTGTGATGTCTCCTCAATTGTGCTTGGGAAGTTCAGGCCTCTTGGGAAGATCTCACTGCTGGATACCTGACTTTTGGAAGAGGGGTCGACTATTTAGATACCTTTGGAAATGTTTCCTTGAAGTTCTCTAAGCTTTACGCTAAGCTCAGATGATTCTTCTGGCTAAGCTGAGAATAGCTTTTTGAGAAACTTCTCTTCATAATTAAAGTGAAGGATGTAACAAGATTTGGTTTCTGAGCTGAAAGTGTTTAACAACCCAAATAAATGGGTCGCCCATGTGGGTCTGCAACTGCAGGCTACTTGGTTGGCTGGGATAACAGCCTTATAACCTGAGACGAGCATGGATGTATGCCACGTGGACTCCAGCTTCAGTGCTCCCCTTCTGCTCCCGCAAAGCTCATTGCAGTGTGCTGTGTGAATGGACAATCCAGTCAAGCTACCATCTGCAGTGTAGAGGTAGTCAGGACCAGTTGACTCACCCATACAGAAGCAAGGAAGTAACAAACCAGTCTCTTCACCAGTCGTCTAATTCTGCACAGTGAGGTGTACTCAGACATTTCAGGATGTAGATTTATTTTAAAAGCAATGCCAGTGGAGGTGTCTCAGTCATCCTGATTCAGTCTGCTATATCATTCCAGCACACATACTGTGTCTCCATAACGTCACCCATTACCCTGGTAATTGTTGGGAAGTCCACATAGGACTTGCGTAGCCAGTATCATTCTGATAACTCTTGCCAAAGCTGCAGGGCACAAAGCACTTTGTATATTTTTTTTTTACCACTAATCTAATGGTAAAAAATACACTCTGTCAAAATTCTTGGTATGGAGACAACAGTAAACCCACTAACGCTTTGACACTATTCCTGTTGTGGCTTCCAAGAAAACCAGCCACTTTCTTTAGTGACTATCACTAGTTTCCATAGCTGAGAAATTACTGCTATCTGCCAGAACATTTTCTTCACTTCCCATTTAGGTTTTATTCTTACTTGCAACTGCAAAAGCTGTCTTTAAGCTCCTATTTGCTATTCAGTTTTCCTTAGTTGATGAGCACAGGTAGAGGTTTAGATTGCTTTCTGCTGTGACAATCTTTCATGATGTTCTTTCCCTAGCTCCAGACCTTATCAGGGTTGGCAAATGCTTGAATCAGATGACACAGTGGTCTCAGATTTTATTTGTGTGATGGGAGAATTCATGGCTGCTGCAATGACTGCACTTACTGTATCCATAGCAGCGAACATCACACTTGACTGCTTTGGAAACCGTCCCTGATGAACACTGGATTTGCATGAAAGGCTCAATTGTTCACACAGACTGTCAAATTAAACAAAGAAAACTTCCCTTTTTGGTTGTGTTTGCAGAAAGACAAAAATAATTGCTGTGGGCCTCATAATGCGAGTCTTCAGCACTTGCTGGGCCAGAGCAGCTTTTTCCTGTGGATCAGATCAAGGTATCTAAAAATCTTTTGTTTGCCAGATTCCAGCACTGGCACACTCCGGCCTGACTACTCTCTCAGAGCAGATGATTTCAACACTGTTCATCATACAAGATATGCTTTTATTTCTGATTCTTTTGCCTTCTTATGCTGCCAATGGTACCTGCCCTCTCACCCTTCACATATCAGCATGTGACTGCTTTGATCTGAAGATATTATTCTGTGCTAAGATACTCCCTTAGCTCTCTTTCTTTGATGCAGCAACACCAGAAAGTTTATATATTTTAAGATTTTAAGTTCGTGGAGTTGGGACTGTCATTATCTGGTATGAGCTATCCAAATTTTTTAGGTTAGATTTTTAGGCTAGATGTTTGAGAGTGGGTTTCACAGTTTTTTGGACTTGCAGACTAGCACTGGAAGCTCAGCCCTAGAAGCTCTTTCTTGTTTCCCACCTGTTGTTGGGTGATGATGAACTCAGGATATCCTGGGCTTGGCTGTCGGAGGCTGAAGTTAGAACTCTAGACAGCAGGAAAAAACCAAGCAAACTCATACCAACAATCTTTTAAAGTTTCGTTGCAAATTTGCAATCAGGAATAGAAAATTGATGTAATGAAAGAAAAAAAGAATCTTTCCATAGCCTTCTTTACAACCTCTTAAAGAGTGACGTATAGAACTGTACCGCATTTATAGAATCATATAGGATCGTAAAAGTCCCCCAAAATGTTAAAAAGAAAGAGAAATTTCTCTGACAGATCTTTTCATGAGTGATTTCTGGACAAACCCGCTACGTATTTATGTAGACCTATTGACAATTTCATGCTGTTTTACTCCAATAGTGCTGTCCAAAATGATGAATGTGGTAAGTAGGAAACATTGAACGCAGCCATCAAATGTGAATTTAGTCAGACTCTTACTGTGCTGCTCTTGCTTTTCTGCCTAACTGCCTTTAAACCTTATTTTCCAGGTCCCTGACAATTTATGCTGATCTACATCCATGTGTTAGCGCTGGCCTTTTTCTGATCCAGTGGTGAGCCAGTTCAGGGAGCTAAAGAAGTAGAAAACTAACCTTACAAAACAAAGCCAGTTGTCTTCAGTCAGTTTGGCTCACTGAACTTGAATGCTAAGAGATCAGCAAGCACTAGTGCTAGTGCAAGTTTAATCAATACTCTAGGAAAAAAAACTATATTTCAGGAGCCAGGTATCCTAAATCTTACCTGATCTCTGGCCTCCAAATGGAGTTTGCTAACATAAATCAGGATTCATCAACATGCTTACTAGGATAACTTGCTTTTCTCTTTTTCCCAAATGCAGAGTTTTTTGTGACTCATTAGGACACACCTTCATAAAATAAAATACAAAACAAATAACTAAACAGGCTTAATGGAGCTAGGAGTTATCCACATGCCAGTATGAAAACGTAAGTAGAATATTTCAAAATATAACAAGATTGCAATTTGTCAGCCAGGTCATTTGCGTCATTTCATAGTTCTGCCAAACAAGCAGATAAGGTGAAGTCTTGACCCCTCTGGAATCCATAAGAGTTTTTTGATTTACTTGAACCAGGACTTGACCCCAAAGATTTTTCTCTTACAACAGAAAGCAGAAAATCAGAATTTATTCTCTCTGCATCTATAGTGACCATGTATTTGAATATGTTATATATGAGTTTGTATAAAAAGGAGCTCACAGATGCAGAAATGCAATGCAGATTTAAAGCAGAAAAGAGGAGATAAACCTCTAGAATGAAATCAGAAACTATTGAACTGTCCATATCTGTATCTATCACTGCAATACAAAGTGCAATAAAACATTTGATGTTTAGGAGGAAAAGAATAATTTTGCAAGCATTTAATTAATCTTAATAAATCTTACTGAATTTAATTTAATTTATCTTAATTTTTCAGTGTAATGCCTTGATACCATATGCTGTAGTGGGATATCTGCAGTTGTGATACCTTGAAACATAACAGTGTTATTCTTTACCCGCTAAATCAATTGTCTGTTTCAGTGAGAGACTTTACCAGGTGATTTGCTGGGATACAACACAATACACGGGAGAAAGCCCAGAAGTTGCATTCCTGTATTCTTACATTTATTTGTTCACAAAAATCACGGAAAGATCCAAAGACGTGTAAGGAGATTGCAAGACAAAAGCACAGGTATTGTGGCTGATTCCTTTCTGGGGGGATGGGACATCGGCATAGTCAGGCTATTTTTCTGACATAGCACTGGTTGTTTGGGCAGAGGGAAAACAACCTTTTCAGCATAACTATGTCAATTTGAATATGAGTAATATTTCTCAAGACTTAATCTGGGAAAACTTCTCAAAGGTCAAAGCTGTAACTTGAAATAAAAGAAGAAGGTACAGAGCTACAAGAAGTTTGGCTGTCAAGACTGAAAGCCAGAACACAACTAAGCCTTGCCAAACATGTGATTCTCCTAAAAAAAAAAAAAAAGGGCAAAAAACCCCAGAAATAAAAGAGAAAGACGGCGTTTAAGACTGGCATTACTTAACAGAGTGTATTGTTGGTCTCCACCCTGTACTAATCCACTCCAGAGACTGTACCAGTATACAACACTGCAGTTTTAAAGGGCTTAGTGTTTGGCAGCTGTTTTTCTTGTACAGTAGGCTCCGTGTACAGAATCACAGGGATCTGGGATTACATTTTCTTCTCCCTCCACCTGAATGTGTTCACTTCCTCTCAACGCTATTGCAAGTTAATTCCTCCAGAAAAGGGAGAGGGGGAAAGGAGGAGGAGGAGGAAGAAGAATAAGAAGTCAACACATAAAAATGCTATGGATTTAATTTGGACTAGAAAGAGACTTCACATGTCTGGAAGCACAATAGCTCTTTCAAGGCCCAAATTATCCCCATATGATGACCTTTGAAACATTCTCTAAAGTTTTTTAAGTGGGATCACGTCATGGCTTGGAATTTGGATGCATTTTCAAGTGCAGTGACAGCTTCATTGTTAGGACTTTTTCTGCTACTCCTCTCTGGTCCCTGATGAATTCAGAGAAAGTAGATAGGGCAAGAAACTGGAATTAACCCTTTTAGTGAAGGTGTCTTTCTCAACGGCCATCCTTAAATGCGTGTGGGATGCTGGGATGTGGGATGATGGTCTTCACTGCTGTCAGTGGAGTTGCAGTCCTTTATACCAGTAATGAGCAGCAGTAACAGATAGAAACATCTTTCCCACATCTCTCAAGCAAAAGTGATTTCATGACACTCCCTAGACCGTGGAAGATATAGAGACTGCTTGTCCCAAGCCACCGTCCTTCTGCATATTTCTGAATTCATTCCCTGCTGTTGAGTGGAGATGTGAAAGGGAACCATGCTGATTTGTTCACAGAGACTACCAGCATATAAAGATAATTTGGAAGTGATTGTATTATAGGTAATATAAATATTTTTGAGCTCAAAGATGATGCAATTCTAGACTGGCTTTTAGGTGCTGAGTGTAGTTTGGCTCTTTCTTGTCTCAACTTGGCAAAGATCTCTTAATATCATTTAAAAGATCCCCATTTCAAAAGATCTATAGTAAGAAAAGCGAAATGAGGAATGTGTTTTTATTTACTTTGCATTGTGAAAGAGGAAAAACAAAAGTTTGTAGAGTGGTCTCTAACATATTGGTTTATATATCCTACTAAAGGATATATAGGGATCTTTTTTTGCCATGTAAGAAGACAGCTTTGGAATCTATGGACTCAAATATACTGACTATAGACGCCTTTCTTTGACTAAATGTTTGCTAAAATACTGTATTTCATGCCTGAGGTAGACAGGCAGGCAAGGAAAGAAGCTCACATACATACAAAGATAGCATGTACTTGCAAGTTTATTTCTTTGTGTAATACAGATCTCATTGCTTCGTCTAACTTTGACAGTAGAAAGTTCTGGCAGTATCAGGAGTTTGGTTTAGATAACTTGTGTTTACTCTTAAAATTAAGAAACCACATCTGTTTTAGGTTTTACCCAAGGCTACTGATTACCTTTAAAAGGCAAGTTTCCCTGCTTTTGTGCACTGAGTCTGCCTAAAACACAAAAATGGGCTGTATAAAGCAAGAGAAGACTTTTCTTTGGAGACAAAAGAAGCACAGCATCACTTTTGGAAAAAACTCTGCTGGCACAAATGAACTCTGTAAAAGTGCTCTCCCTTGAGTATCTTTGGCTAAAGTCTTTTTCCTACTTGGCTATGAAATGTATGAAAGGTGAATGCCCCTCTTAGCCAGCATGTGTACCACCTCTGTAACATGTTCCCAGCTGGAGAAATGCATGTGGATGAACTCTGAGCATCTGTACTTCCCCTTGTTCACCAGAAGGTAGTGACAAAGGTATTCTCACACTAAATTTATGTCTCGCTTTTCTAGGTTAGCAGGCTTTGTGTTGGCTCTTCACTTCTCTTTCCTATGTTGCTAGAGAGCTCCTTACTCAGCTGGTCGGTGTTCAGACCCCAGGGATTACGTGCACAAAGACTCCGTTAGTTTCATTGCAAGAAGGAGACTTCAGCACTGACATGCCTTTCTGCTCCTGGAGGACGGGCTGTCTGCAACTGCGGGGCCTGGGGAAGACCCGTAAAGAGGGTGGGCAGAGGTCAGACCCAAACAGGCAACGGGTACATTCCTTTTGTGGTTGTGGTGTGCTCCTAGTCAAAGGGCAAATACTCCCCAATGAGTGGAAAGCTGCCGCTTTGTGGTTTCTCTCATGTTTTGGCTACCAGGATATACGCAGCAGTATGAAAGGACTGCACTGGCCTCACAGCGGTGCTTGCAGGCAGCTGCCGTGAGGTCCCCAAGGTGCCTATGCCCATGTGATGTGTCTGTGCTGTGAAGGCCATTCGCTAGTGAAACAGCCATGGTGGCTGCCTGGCCAAGGGTGCTGCTGATCGGTTCACACTGCTGTGCAGCTAGCTGTGTAGCTGTGGCATCTCAGTACCAAGCTACGTGGCCTGTGACAAGCACACCTCTGTGGACGATCACCAAAGTACCTCTCCTACATTACTGCTCGGTGTATGCAGACAAGGTGACCCTACCACTGCAGCAGACAGCCTGAGAGGACTTCAGCCGCAGCACCGGTGGCTCAGTCCCGACTGTGTGGCTGCTGGCACCCCGGCTGCATGCAAACCTGTGCCAGCTGTTAGACGCTCTGATCTCAGACACCAGCGGGTGTATGTACAGCTGCAGGACCAAATGGCTTCAGTTCCTGAATGTCTCAGAAACTCTCCGTATTTAGTACTTGTATAAAGTACAAAGCACACGCCTCTGGAAAGTAGGATGATTCTGCTTTCTCCTTTCTGCTCTTGCCTCTTGGACCTAATGAGCAAATAAGTTTTTTGAAGTCGGGAATAGCTCTTACTCTGTATATGCAGCATCCTGAAGCAATGGGGTTGACTCTGAACTGGTGACATTATTGTCAACTAATTATCATTCCTGGTCTACTGCTTAGCAAGTAGATTTCAAACCTTAGAGAGAAAAGCTCTAAGAGATACTATAGCTGACTTGTTTGTTCTTCATACTTTTCCCCTTTATTTGGTTGGTTAGAAAGTCTAGGAAGGGGCTTTGGGGGACTTACTATATTAACATTCTGCTGAGGAATGTGAGTGCTCAGTGGACCAGACAATATCAAATGAATATTGTGAAGTATCTCGTGTGTACTTTTCCACTCGAGAATATTCAGTGATTGGTTAGTACTGATATTTCAAGTTGCACACAATTCAGAAGCTGTAAAAGGAGATTGATTTGAGACAGAAAAGGGAAATGGAAACAGATCTGCATTAAGCTATGAGCATTGCAAGCTGCAGTTTCTGTTCACTTGCTCCGGGTTTGGAGGTAGAGATGAGAGAAGATTTTTAGTTTTATTATTTTTGGAGAAAAAAATCAAAGAAAATCCAAGAGAAAAAAAGATAAGGAAAAAGCCTTATCCTCTTGACCTTTCTATCAGCATGTACAAGCATTTCTCTTGAGGAATAAAACAAGTCATAAAAACACAGAGGAGGAAACTTGGTAGAAGGGAAGCAAAAGGATTTGGGAGGAAGGATGGTGCAGTGGTTAGCACATGGGCTTGCACTGGTTCAGTTCTTTCTCATTTCTGGTCCTGTGTGGCTTCAGAAGAGTTATTTCATCTGTGTCTTCTGTCCGTTTTAGTGCAACAACATTTCTTTAATTATTGCGAGTGTAAGCAGATTGAAACTAATTATGCTTGAGGCTGGGAAACCTGTATGGCTCTTACCTTGGGAGGTAGTAGGGTCATTCTATGGTAGAACTTATAACTCTCTGTAAAATCTTTCTGTCTTATTCCCCTCTTGTGTTTAGCATGGCTATTGCACATGCTAGCAGCAAGTCCAGAAGCACTGCGTATTGGAAATGGAAGTTTCTGGTGTGGGAGTTTTCCTGGCTGTTCCCAAGCTTGCACAGATGAGCATTTGGCAGCTTGGACTGAACACAAAAAAGGGTGTATCAGAGTAAGTTATAAGTCCTCCACAAGGTGATGTCCTTTTTTCTGTTTCCCAATGTATCACAATTAAATACGCTCATCTAGTTAGTATTATATTGATAATAACCCATGCTGTTCTTGTTTTGTTTGATGTTATTCTTTGAAACCTGTGTTGCATTGCAAATCTGTCTGTGCACACAAAGACACAGTCACACATGCTTGCATCGTCTAATACAAAGTAGTCTATTGACATCCTCACTACCTAAAAAGTGTCGGAGACATCCGTGCTGAAAAATGTCAGCTTCTTTGTTTGGATTTGGCCACCTCCAGCTGCCGAGACCTCTGGATTCTGGGAAGCAGGTCCCTCCTGCATGGATCTGAGGGCTTCCTAGCTCACTGCTAGGAAAGACTTCCCATGGTCTTCCAACTTCCTCTGTAAAGCACTGTGATCTTCTACAGAAGGAGACATTTTTCCTGGCTTCTCACATGATATTGCTTATGTGCAGGGAGAAGAGGAAAACGTCTTTCAGCTTGGCATTACTCCCCAGGTTTGTCACTCAGACCTCCAGTGACATCAAGAAATGCTGAGCTCTTCGTGGAGCTGCAAAGAGATGGGACTGCAGCTGACTGACTGGAAAGCAGCTCTGCAGTAAAAGACCTTGGGGTCCTGGTGGACAAGAGGCTGATCATGAGTCAGCCTTTGTGGCAATGAAAGCTGTCTGCATTTTGGGCTACATTGCCACAGGCTGTGTCCAGTTTTGGGCTCCCCGTATAAGAAAGATACTGTCAAACTGGAGCAAATCTAGCTGAGAAATATGTTTAGGAGGACTATGTGGCATGAGAAGAGAGACTGAGGAATCAGGTTTTATTCTGCCAGGGGAAGCGAACTGCTGTCTTCAGCTGCTGAAATGGAGTTATAGACATGGCAGAGCCTGACTCTTCCTAAAGTTTTGCAGTGCCAGGAGTGAGAGGCAGTGGGCACTGGCTGCAGCAAGGGAAATTCCATTATACTTAGGGAAAATGTTTTTCAACATGAGAGTGGTCAAGCATTGGGAGGTATTGCCAGGATAGATTGTGGAATCTCCATCCTTGGGAATATTACGAACTCAACTGGGCATGGCCCTTAGCTTGCTGATCTAACTTTGTAGATAACCCAGTACTGAGTGGAGGATGGACCAGCTAGCCTACAGAGATGGTCCCTTCAAGACCTAATTATTCTGTGATTACGTGATTCTACGGTATTGTTGTGAAAGTATGCACCAGAATACACACACACATACAGAAAAAGGGTACAGGAACAGTCCTTGCAATGTTCAGATTCAGGACCTGGTCTTTGTTTTAGGAGATTTAAACAGTAATATGACTGTAAGTACAATCCCAGCAGGGCAGTGACTGTAACAGGTGCAGAAGAGCAAGAAAGAGTTACAGACACTCAAGTAAACATTTCCTTCCACTTTTCCTCTTGAAGAGAGGTAGCTGGGCAACAGCTGGTCTTCCTCTCTTCTAAACAGAAAAGACCTCTTAATTCTGAATCCGCCCACTCAGAGGTAATGAATGGGTTCTTATTTTTCATCTGCTGCAGTACATGCACATACTTTGCAGTAAGAGAAAGTCTCTGTCACTGATGGGTTACAATAATAAAAAGAGAGACAAAGCCATAGAGATCAGCTTTTAAATTTATGCTTGCATATCATTAAATGGTGCTTTTCCTGTGAGGGCAGTGTCTGTAGCTGCTCGCCCCAAAGAGCCTTCAACTGAGATGCTTGACAAAGAGAGATAAGTGTATAGATGGGAAAGCAGATGGTAAAAGGACAATTAGTAAACAATAAAATAAATGTGCTTTTACACAGTTACCAAGACCAAGCTTTCTGAGATGCTTACATCTATGCCTCTATGGTGCAGAACTATCTTGACGCATTTTTGAAATGCAGTGGGTAATATCTTGTAAAAAAAGCGATTACAAGAGACTTTCAGGAAGACAAAATTTCATAAATTCATGGCATTACTGCGTGTTTCCACAAGCTTGACATAACTCAGAAATTAAGAAGAAGATTGTCAGCTTGTCAAAATAACTTCAAAAAATGAAAGGGAGGCAATTTGCTGAAGCTTAATAAAAACAGATGACATTTTCTTTTTCAGAGTCAGATTGATATTTCTATCTACCTGCAATTGTACCTTATTCTCAGTCCTGCAAAAGCTTTTTCCTGGGGTCAGCTTGATTACTATTGATTTCAGTAGCACTATTGATAATAAAGAAGTAAGCTAAGGACATATACTTAAGCTCTACAGGATCAAGGTCTTATTCTGCTGAACTTTCTTATTGCTCCAAATAAAATTTATTGGAGAAAGGGATACCACTGACACAAATATCTTTTTTTTTTATTAGAGATTCAGAATTTCAGTAAATTGTCAATTTGTAAAATAAATCAGCATAATCTACTTTTTGTTTCTTTATGCTGATACTTTAATGCCACAGTGGCCGAGTAACTGGCATAAAATACTGTCACTAAAAAAATATCAGAATAACTATTTTATCTACACAGTTCTGTTTACAATATTTTACAGTAGGAAGCTATTCCACTGACATTATGTCTTCAATTAGACAAGACTGCTGTGCTGCTGGTAATTGCAAAGAGGGTTATTGTACCAACACAAAGAAGGCTCTTCTCCAACACATGTGTGAGAGCATAGCAGGTGAGGGAATTATGCTCACAGTTTGACTTTTCAGAGTTTATGAATGCCATATTTCAGAAGCATTGTGATATTTAGATTACCTTCAAGTGTCAAGATAAGCTGAGGAGGAATGACCATAGGGCTCATAAGCAGAGCTATAACATATGCCATTTTAGCAGTCCGCTCTGGTCTCTATTGTGGGAAGGAAATTAAATGATTGCCTGACAGTGTCCAGTGGTAATGTAACAGCACAGGGCTCGAGCACCAATAAAAATTCAGTGTTGCAGATAGCAAAAGCAAAGTATTAACACATTTAAATTGCTCTGACTTAGACTTGTCTTTGTGTCAGGTCTGTGCGCACTAATCCCATGCTGCCCGCTCTGGGAGGGAGTGCTTGTCAAACCCCCTTGCATTCAGACTCAACATGGCACAGTCCAACGCAAATGTTGTGATTGCAGGATATTTGAAATGAAGCCAGAGGCTGTATACACACAGGTTCTCTGGCTTGGTCAGGGAATTCACCTTCACAGTAGATCCAAGCTTAAATTTTTCCTGTGCCTGATGGGACTCATATCTGAAGGTACCACCTTGCAGCAGAATGCTGTAACTATCTGATGGCGCAGAGATTTTAGTACTTTATAGACCAGCTGTTCCCCTCACTGCAAATCATATTGGTCATGGGCTATCTCCAGACAAAAAAGAACAGCCCTGGCTTAGTCCTGGCCTAGTCCTGGCCGTAAAGCAAAGTAGCACAATAGAGAATTTGCATTCACAGACTTGTCTTCTCCTCCACAAATGAGGAGACTGCATAAAAACTGAACGGCTTGTTGAAAACAGTCTTTATCTTGTGCTGTCCTCCAAAATGTGCTTAGTGAGACAAAATTGGACCAGGAACCATTATAATCATTTAAAAGAATGAATGGTCATGCTCCAGAGGCTGGGTTCATGCCATGTTCACTTTACTGGTACAGATGAGTCCTTGGGGGTTGGTGTGCCCAGCTGAGGAGACCTGGTTTCTTGCCTTTGTACCGGAATGATTTACATGGAACAGTCACTGGCTATAACATGAGAAGGTGAGACTCTTCCTACTGGTGAAGGCATGTCTCAATCAGTCCTTTCAGCTGGAAATTATATGAAAGATACTATGTTGGGTTATAATTTATTTCAAAACTTGACCTGAAATGAGTGTGTGTACCCATGCATCAGAACTCCAGGCAAGAAGGAGAGGTTTCTATACATACAAACTTGCATGGAGCTGCCATGTCATGCTGCACCCAATTCTGACAGAAGGGAAGCCAGCAGAAGGGGGGATGCTTCTCTCATCTTGCAGAACTTGCTGTGGTTTCTGAAAGTTTGCCATTCAGAGGAAAAAAGAAACAGAAACAGTTCAGAGTCTTTCAAAAGTTAAAAGAAATCAACTCTTCCCAAACCCCTTTCCACAAAACCTCTCTTCCTTACTCAGATCAACCCAAGCAAGCAACAAGTTGCTGGTCAGGGCACTCATTTGGGACACCCAAATGCCAGGTTTAGGCCCTGATCCTAGTTTTCCCCTTTGTGATCAGAAATTGGGACTTGCTATGGGTTCTCCAGGTTGGAACCAGCAAGCTGTAAAGCCTGTCTGCCTCCTCAGCCCCATGCTTATTTAATGATTTCTACAGTATGGAGCTGCAGTAAGGAGAGAAGGCTCCATTAGGCAGTAATCACATCCAAGGTCTTACCTAGAATATGGGACCCTTCCCATTCTTACTTGTTACTGTCTTTAATGTCTCCTTACTGTCCTTTCCTCACTCCCAGGAGAGTGTTATTCTGGGATGGAGACTTCTCAGACCCGAAATCCCATTCCGAATCTTACAAACCTTTTCTGACTAACTTTATTTCAAAGCCACCAAATCGTTCCATCAACACACTTTTGACAGTTCCCAGGAATGATAGAAACAGCATCGGGTCATTAGAAAATCCCCTCTCACTTCAAGTCAGACATTTATTGCATTGCACTTACAAATCTGTGGAGAGCAGACAGCTATTTGTGGAAAATTTTCCTGATGCCCTTGTTTTGCAAAGGCTCTAAGGATGTATGACAAAGGAATGTGCAGATACTTTTCCTAAGTATATATGCTTCAAAGTGGACTAAGAGATTTAACATGAAAATCATCTCTCCCTAAACACAAGGTAGCACACTGACATCCAGGGAAAATGGCAACAGATAACTCTGCCAGTATGTGGTGATGGATTCTCAGTTCATTGCATGACTCGTGCCAATAGCTAGATGTCAAGCCTTTGCTGCATACAAACAAATAAATAAAAAATAATAACAATAAAAAAATATAGTGACTTCTGACAGAAAAAAATCTGAGATAAGGATGACCTACCTAGAAGAAGATACATATGTTAGATCCATTAGTTTTATTTTCTTAAGAGTACTGAAAATAAGTGTCCGGTAGCATGAAGAGTTGCTCACATGTTCATATATACCTTTTTTGGTTTTATTTTCCAGCTGTGCCATTGAAAGCTACTGCATTTTATGGGATTATGTAGGAAGCCAAAGGCTAATAATATCCTGAAAAGCAGAGGTGTCAGAGGAAACTGAGCAACTCTGAAAGTCAGTGTCAGTTAATCACCTACATCATTTAGGCCAAGACCTTAACAACCAGGAGTATTAGGCTGCCTCTTTGAAGTCCAGTGACATTTTAAAATACACCATTTACCTTCTGCCAAACTTATTGCTACTGATTATACTAAAAGCCTCCTAAAGGTTCATAGTACTCTATGGAGCCACACAGAGTCTTGGGCCAAACTCAGAACTGTTGTTAAGCCAGGCTTTAGTTAAGGGCAGAGATAGGGACGGCTGTGCCAGACCAGGACCAATAATCCATCTCCTTCTGTATCCTGTCTCAGACAGTGGCCAACAGCAGGCGTGTTGGAAAGCTTATAGGAGCAGGACCGTCACGTAGTAATACTTCCCTGGGGTATTTTCCTTCTCTCCAAAAATTAGTGTTCAACAATCATCTGAGCCACTGTTGTTGTTTTTGTATCAAATGGTCCTCAATGGATTTTTTTTCATTGAGTGTTTCTAGTCACATTTTGAACTCATCTTAATTTTTCACTTCCACGGTGCCCTGTGCCAAAGGACTGTTGCCACAAGCCAGTGACATGTGATGCCTCCTGATTCTTAGAGGATTTCTTTGTTAAAAGTTTACTTTTGCAACTACCATCCAAGCACAAGTGTTGCAAAATCAGTGGGTACTTTTCCTGTGAATATCTCTCTGTTTCAGCTTCCTCTTTGTAAAACACAGCCACGTTCCCACAACATGTAAGGATGCCGCTTATGAATCACTGAGATGCTGTGCCAAATCCATGGAAAAACCCGCCGGGAAAATGAACAGCTGAACAGCATGCTGTACATGAAACTGAGGCCCAGAGAGTGAATAATGAGGAGAAAACAAATTATCAGTGGGATGCTCATTAAGTGAACACCATCCTCTAGCGTACTGGACAAGCATAGACAAGCTTGTTATCCACTTCTGTAATTAGAAGCAGTGTCCTAATAGATATGCAGAAATGCACCAAATTCAGGTGACTCGCATTTGACTTCGCAGTCTTAAAAAGTTGTTTTAGTGTAGCTGGAGCATGTGCATTTCCCATGTCAGAGAGAACGGGTTTGACTTAAAGTCAGACAGTTACTCATTAAAAATCGATATTGTACTTTTTGTTTTTAAGTTCCAAAACAAGCACGAGTTTCGGTTTTGAGAACAGCTGAGCTGTTTTTTTCTGAGAATTTCATTTCACATCCTACCCATTGTATTATATAGAGGCCAGTGCAAATAATATTTCTGTAAATGAAAAAGACCACTGATAACGACTGTGTCCTGTATAGATCATATGTTCTAGGGTTGACTGGAGTGTTTATCAGGCTCCTGTTGGTAATGAAAACCAGCTGCTCTTCAGTCACCCCGAGTTGTTCGTAGCTAGCAGTTCCCATATACAACTAAATTGTGTTTTTGAGGTGTTTGCAAGACATCCCAGGCTGGTAAATACAAAAGGGATATATTTAGAATAATCTCTGAAAGCAGTATCCTATGACATTTATAATTGATAAATATTTTTGTAACTGTTGAGGAAAGGGTCGAATACTGATGCCAGCTGTCCAACTGTCTTAGCAAAGAGCCAGGAGTGAATAAATCCAGAAGAGGTCTAAGGGGATTTCTAAAGTAAACTCTCCTGGTTCTGTCAGCTGTTCTACCTCTGGGTTAGAGCTGACATAAGCTTCCTGGCGATGTTTGAAAGCTTGCCCTTTTCCTCCTGAAATCTCGCTTTCCTGCAGGCAAAGTGAGGTGTTACTGTTCCACAGCTGTCTGTGGTCCATGGGACCTGGCAAAAGAGAAGTAGTAGTGGAAGTTAGTATTAGTGAAGGTGGAAGCTAAATGTGTAGACAGATGAAAATTCAATAATCCTCTGTTCTATAACACATATCTCGTGCTAACTAACTGGGGCAGTATTCCGCTGTGGTCTGCTGTGACCACACTGAAAAAAGATGGGAAATAAACACTTTTGAGTTTCAAATTAAAGAGCAACAGAATATAAAGACAAACAGTAAATGAGTGAAGCAAACTTAACTAAATATAAATTGTGAAAAATTCAATTGTTTCAAGTTTTCTGGGTATAAAACAGTCTTTCGACATACTTCCCAGTACAGATGTAGAAAGATGTGTCAGCCATATGACTAGAATGGCAGAATTAAAGAATAGAAGGTATTGGGATAGAGGTGGCTTTTTGACATTAAATTTGCATCTCAGCCAAAGCAATTACAGTGGTTAGTCTTAGGCTGCAACCTGGAGCTGAAGATGTGGTATAGCTCATTTCTTAGTGACAGAAGCTGACCTTCTCTGAAACAAGGGAACACACTAAAGAAAACCTGATGTGAGCCAAAGCAAAGTCTCACAGCTTTGTTTTTTTAGCTGTTAATACAAATAAACATTACTCCATAACTTGTTTCTTGCAGGACATGTAATCTTCTGTGCATGCTGAAGGACACAGAAGCAAGGTGTAGCACAAGCAGTAAGGTCCTATATCCATGCCGTGGCATTACTGATGCAGAGCGCTGCAGGTCTGTGCTGTACATCCAAATGTGCTGTATGATTTACGCAGAAGGCCACGGAGGATGCATGAAACCAAAAGGAGAAATCGCTGACAGCGTATAACTTTGGGGGCCCAGTGGGAATCAGCTGTGTGGTGGCTTTGTGGTCTGTAGTGTCGAATTCCCCTCCCCTCTCTGCTTGTTTACCCTGAGGTGGTTGAGTGCAAGCCACATATACAGTCCTTGGGTAGGTGTCCTCTCCAGGCAGGGGCACTTAGGTTTTTGGGGTCACCCTTCTGAGACGCGTAATTCTGTGAGGTGGCAGAAAATGGAGCCTATACTCCCACTTCTAGATGTTAGGCACCCAAGCTTTTTCACAAACGTGTGTAGAACGTTGCCTGCCTCAGCAGTTTCCACCACTCAGTTTTGATGGCAGCAGTCCGTATGGCTCTGGTTTTGGCAGCGAGTTAGTACTAATTTTGCTGTGGGTATCTGGAGGTGGAGGAAGGCTGAGGGCTGATGGCAGATGAGAAGTTTGGAACCATCAGCGACTGGCAGCTTCTCCAAATGAGGCTATAAACCCTGTATTTCTCACCGGAGGCCTGACTTTCTGCAGCGAGCATGTGAGAGCGAAGCCATGGAGCCAGCGCTGGCTGCTGACCAGCAAAGTCAGCCGGCAGGGACGGTTCGTTCGGTTATGGCTGCATGGGTGGGAAAGGCCTCCTTCATTACCTGCCACCCGCGACAGAGGGAAATGGTGCCTTGAGCAGGAGGGTGCCTGTAACGAGAGACTTTCCTTGGTGTCCACACAACAAATGTCAAGGATGGGTGGTAAGGATAATAGCAAAAGAAATTATGGCCATCCTTTGGGCATATTTGAGTTGCTAAATGTTGCTCAGGAGGGATCATTGATGGGCACGAGGTCTACATGGTGTACTGCAGGAGTCACCAGCAGTGCGGTCACAGACCTTACTGAGAGAGGAATCAAATCTTTAGCAAACAGGCTACTAACTAACTTCCAACACTTGCAGAGCTTCTCAGATTCTTTGGTTTGTTGTAGTTAACAAAGGTGTCATCTTCTCTTCCATTGTGACAGTAATCCCTTCTACCACACGCTGTGCAAAAGGCTATTTGCTATCTAGCAGTTCTTTTTAATTCATTTTTGGTTACTCATTTGTATTAAATATGAGATACCTGAAAAAATAACAAGTAATGAAAAGCAAGTTCTAGAGGTGCTTTACCAGTGTTTTATTTGGTATTTCATCCCATCTGGGTGTACATGATTAACATTTAGATTTAAACTTCTGGAAAATCATTTAACATTTCTCCATCTCTCATTTGTTTCTCCTCCTTTCTCCTCCCCAAATACTGAGCACTTTGAAGAGTGATGTAATTAAAAATGAAAGCTTATTTACTTGCTTTAAAATGCCCATGTCTCTTTTTAACATCAAGGGAGAAGCTGATGTATGGTAAAAATTTCAAATTCAGCATTCTTTTTATTCACATGGGGAAAAGAAAGGAAGAAATGTTAGCTCGTTTATTTCCAGGAAACACTAAAAATTCCCTACCCTACCCTGCAGTGTGTCTTGTTTTGGTTTATTTTGTTAATAGTTTTATTCTGATTGCTGCTTGGTAAAGAATGAAAGAGGATTCTTTAGTCATGGGAATGCAGAGATGTTTATTTCCACTTTGGGAGCATAGCATACTCTTAAAAAAATTCAGCTGTTTCCCGAGTTAGTTACTGAAGCACCTGGTGTCCCACGCTCCACCCAAGATTATAAAATATTTGAAACCACAGGAAGGCAATACAGCTGTGCAGGCTTATATGGGGACATGTTGGTTTAATTAAGTTCAGAAAAAGCAGCCATACCAATAAAAGTGTAGTTGCTTGAAAGAGAGAGATGCTATTTGCTAAAATAAAGTTTTCCCCCTAATTAACTGGTATCTAGTTAACACTGCAGTCATCATTTCTCTGGCAGCAGAGTGTAATCAAATTCTGCTCTCTTAGGAGGCCATGTGTTAAATGATTATTTCTTGCGGGTGAAAAAATGACAAAGTAAGGAGAAATTCAGATCCAGCTCTTGCTGTTGGTGTTTGTGGCAGTGCAACCTGGTTAAAAAAACCACAAGAAAAACCCAACAAAATACAAGCCAAATTAAATTTTCTGTCTCTGTGAGTGATTCTCCTTGGCAATAAATGCAGCCTTTTGTATGAAGAACCTCTTCTGGCCTTGATTAACTAGGCAGATATATAGCAACAGGAGAGACCCCTGGCTAGAGGATACCATACATATGGGGCAAAGAGCAGCGAACGTTTTAGTGGATGGAATTCAATTCCCGGAAGGGCTGGATGCATCACCTCCCGTTGGTCCAGCTGGGGGAAGACTCCAGCAGTCATCCTGAAAACAGGAAAAGTGACACCATACATCCTTGCTCACATTAAATAAGGGAGATGCTAAACTGACATTCAGGGATAAACAAGGGTATGGAAAATGGTATCACATATAAAAAGGCATCTACCTCTGAAAGTAAAACCGAAATCCAGAAGAAAAGCTATTTGTTACAAATGAAGTTTTTCTGCAAAACCTTAGTGTGTAGGATAAATAGGGAATTTTCAGCTTTCCCCAAACTCAAGAATCCCAAACTATTTGGAAGAATAGCCACAAATCTATGTTGGGAAGCTATTTGTAATTTTCCAGGTTATCTACCGTATGTGGCAAGTTTCTGACGTTTAAGTGTAACAACCATAAATCTAGATGTGATTAGTTAGCAGAATTTGTATTGGTATGGAGTGGTAAATCAGTACTAAATGCACAGCACGTAGAAAAAAGATCATCAGTTCACTCACTGGCCTTTAGTTTCTTGCTTGAAAATTAATCAGTCAATGGTCACATAAAGTATTGATAGATGGGAAATTGTTTTCGCCTGTTTACTCTGTATTCTGTTTGATTTTGTCATGGTCCTGGCAGAACTCAGTGGCAGTGTTTTCACATGATAATACTGTATTTTCATATTGTCAGGAGAGGACTCTGAAACTTCACAAATCTTCTGAGTGAGTTTTTAATATAAAAGCAGAGTGACAGAATTTTTGGAAACAGAAAACACCAATGACTGAAGCAACGGCAGCAGTTAGGATATGCAAACAGAAAGGAAAGACAGACTATCATCATCCTTTTGTTACACATTTTTCTTACTTGAGGTGCAGTTATGCTTGAGATGTGCTGAATCATGCCTCATTTGACTGGGTAACCAATAAGGCTGATACTTCAGAAAGACGGTTCACCACAACTTCTGTGCTGGAAAGTACATGGCGTGGATGAATATAAACCACTTTCCTGGCTTTGGCATGCTAAATGAGAGTGTTGAGGACATCACTGACACATATTCTAAAAACTGTGTAATATCTCTCGAACTCTTCATATGTTTCTTCTCTCTCTCCCTAGTGATGTGAAACAAATAGAATGTTAAATGAATTTGCGACTATTTCATGTTCAAGTGCACAAAAGCATCCTGGCTAAAGGTGGTCTCCTCAGCTTGTTTGCCTTTATCAAAAGCTGCTGAAAAGTTGGGTATAATCATTGTCTGTGATTGAGAAGCACCTGAAAACACAGGTGTGAAACTGCATTTTTAGGACTGGGTCTGCACATTTTGCTAAGGTAGGCACAAATGAGTCTGAAATGGGCTGGGACAGCATTTTGTTAGGGAATCAGCTGGTGATCAGTTTATAAACAGGCATACTACACCTTGAAATGAATATAGGACAAGGATATGAGATCAGAAGTACAAATATGGTATCAATACAGAAGTGGAAAAAAAGAAAACATAAGCATAAGCTTTTATGTGAGATATTGTGCTAAATACAATAACAGATCATGGCCTGAAAGTAGTAAGAAATTATAAATATACATTTTGACATGTAAACTCAGTACAGTTTAATAACAGAATGATGAAATCATTAGAGTGAGTGAAAGAGATGAAATCTGGTTGGATTTTAGTAAATATTAGATATTTCAATGTCAGTTCAAACCAGCTGTGGTATGAACACCTCGTGTGGATCAAAATCTGGCTAGCTGGCATTTGAAAGGCTGTAAAAATAACAACGTGTTAAGTGGGAAAACATAGCAGGAGCTGTCAGCCCCAACAGCGCCAGCCCCTCTCTGGGTGCCCAGAGGAGTCCAGGGGCGAAGGCAGGTGGGAACCCAAGCTGCAGGCTCAGAGGAGGGAACACCCTGTCTGGTCCTCCCCGGGCTGTCCCGGGAGAGCCTCAGCCCGTGTCCAGGCGTGACACCCATCAGGATGGGTCCGATGCCAGGGCCCTGTCAGGACTGAGGGGAGTTATTGCCTTGGGGCATGGGACACACTGGGGGATGCCAGGGGGAAAAGCATTTCAGGATGGCACAGGGCTTACTATGGTTTAGGGGAGGAACCAGGGAGGCTTTAGGTGATCTGGGGAGGAGCAAGTGTGGGAAAATAAGAGAGATAACAGGGTAGAGAGAACCGGTCCACATAAACAGTTTGCTGGTCAGTATGCTTGTCTCATCATGCCCTGTGCCAAATCAGCACAGCCTGTCCTGTCTCCTTGCTAAATTCCTTTCTAACATTTTCCTTGGCAAGGGACTCCCCATTTGTTTGCATGTGTGTGTGTGTATATTTTGTCACTCGCAGATGTCCATCCTGCTCAGCCAGAGAGGGGAGGAGGGGGAAGCTGTTGGTTTTGTCTGTGTTCATGTGAGTGCTCTGTGTGCCTGTCTGATCTGTGTCCAGCCATGCACGCATGCGCATATGTGGTATATATGTGTGCTCTGTGTAAGCATGCCCACTGGCAGTACGTTTTCAGCCTCGCTAGTGGTTGGAACTGGGCATACTGACGTGCATCAGCCTCGCCTTTCTCAGGCGTGGCCCAATATTTTGCCCCTAACAAGCATGACAGAAGAAGAAAAGGCACTCTGCTAAAAATACCTAGAATTATCTGTATGGCTGAATTTAGCCCAAAACACAGCTGAATCTGAAAGGAAATGTGGCCTTGAAAAACAGGGCATTAGCAAGCAGAAGAGCTCTGCTCCAAATTTCCTGCCTGACCTTTGGTTGAATCTTGACACATGGTTTACAGTGATAAAGAATATCTGATGACGAACTCATAAAGATTAATTGGGTTTGGAAGCATGTAGCTTTGATAGTGGAGTTGATGCAGGTGTAGCACCAAGATCAGATCTAGTAAGAAAGGCTGAGAGCTGTATCTTCCTGCAACATGACATTACCATTGGCCAAGGTAGCTGCCTTTCCAGGTCGTGTGAATACCACTGCCTTTCTCTAGCATACTGCAAGTGTATCTAGTTCCCCACGGCCCATAGCCACTCATGGACCATTCACTCATGTTCTTAGTAGGGTCCAGCCATGTGTGCTGAATTGCCAGTTAACACATCTCCTTGCAAGCTGTACCTGTCTACGCGGTGTGAATCTGCCTTGTGCATTTCTTCACTGTACTGCAGCTGCAATAGTAGTAGGACATATGTTACCTTTTTTTTGCACTTTTAAAGCTGGTTACGAGGATAATGGTTTTTTTGTATTTTCTAGAAAAACATGAAGGGAGATCAATACTTCCTTTAACGTGAATGATCACAACACTGAGCCTGAACTTTAAACCAAATGCGGGAGGTAGCAGCCCCGGGGTGACTCTGTTGACTGCAATGCGGAAAAGCTGATTAGTTCTGTCTGGGTACCTCACTTTTGACTTCTAGTTATGTGAGATGACAGAATGTACACAAAAGGCTTGTTGGAATGTTTCTCCAGTCCTGGATTCACCTCACCTGTGTTAGGTGTTGAAGAGGTGGATGTCTGATTTAAGATAGTTCCCTGAAGCTGGTTCTGTAGGCAACAGAGTGAGGCAGGCACCGTCAGGGAGTGATTCTTCCTGTCTGAGGTGGAGCAGATCAATCACCTTCCAGGGGTGCCTATTTATTTCCTGTGACTCAAAAGGGAGTCCAGCCTAGCTTCATGTGGGTGTCTAAGGCACAGATAACTCCAGCTGGGAGTGGGAATCCCACCCATAGTGCTCAGCACGATGTGGCTCTGCTCCTAGTCAGCGCTTCAAAACATCGTCGTGATAGAAATCACTGCACTCAAAACCACGACATTGAAATGTTTGCTGTACGTTTACTATGCATTTGATTTCTCTGGGGCTTTCTGTAGCACTTATCACGCAAGAAGCTATTTTTTTTGGAGTTAATGACTTTATTTTTATAACAAGCTGGCTGGATGAACCAGATCATCTGTAAACGGGAATTAGCTACAGAATTTGAGATCGAAATGCCTGCGATTTTGAGTGGCCAGATGGATAGTATCAGTCTCCCTTCTTGATTTTCCATTGTCCTTGCTGGTAGGATTTACACTCCGATCCTTCCACAGCAAACATTTGTCCTCAGGATGCCTTTGCTTCATGGAGTTAAGCATTTTCTTCTGCTCTACTTAGACCCAGCAAGGGGACCAATGAAAATATATAGAAATCTGGCTTTCAGATGAAGTGCCTGGACCAAACCTAGAGCGGCTCAGGATTGCAGTTTTGTGCTTCATTGTGCAGAATCTTCAGATGTTTAGTTGCAAAAGTCAACATGGTTTCTGTAAAACATGCATGAACTGTATGTTTGAAGGGTCTGTAACTGGGCTGAATTTGTTCAGATTTTCACTGGGTAGGAAAAACTGTTATGGACAGATGAACTGTGCTGTCAGTGCCCCTATGACATGCGTCCCCTAAAGTGCAGGATTTTGAAGAAAATGTTGCCGGGATTTGTCAGGACTGACTGTTGTTTCTCTCTTTGGCCCAATAAGGACTGAAAGGAATAAATCCTAAAGCAATACCACACAGAACGTAAAATTTGAACTTCAAACGGTGACAGTGTGGCAAAGCAGCAAAGCGAGATGGAGGCTGCAGAACGTGAAGTGCTGTAGGCTGGCAGCAGGCTGGGCTTCCAGCCCACTGACATAATTTCGTTACATGTATCTACTATTTTTTTCTTGTATTTTCTGTACTTTATTATGCTTATGCGCTTGTATGCCAGGAATGTATTTACCTGTATGTACCTTTCCATGAAATACTGATCTATCTACAGATACATGTAATGCAGACAAATGGAATATACTCTAGTCTATGTAGCACCAACAAAGATATGCTCTTTTTTTCCCCTTTATGTTTAACTTAAAAGTACTGTTTGGATGCCACCATCTGCACAGCAGTATGCCTCAGCAAACTCCACTGGCCCTAAAAGCTATTAACTAAAAAAACCTGCCCACTCTGAAGCAAAGCCATTCTAGTTACCCCTCCTTTTTTCAAGTGCCCAAGGGAAAAAAGGAACTAATAGGCACTGTAAAGTGTTTTTGTGTTGTCTTGGATAAGCATAGTTGTGAATTCTAAGGCTGTAAATTCCTTACACATGCCCATGTTAATTAATAAAACTGCTTGAATTTAAGTTACACATCCATGTAAATGTCTTCTTAGTAAGTTTAAGGATGGACCCAAGAGCATGACTGGAGAGCAGTCCTTCCTCACACGCTTCACAAGCCCCTGCTCCGACTCACCGCCTGACCTTTGCTGCGGAGATGTGTGGACAGGAGACAGCTTTACAATGCCCATATTCTATTCAGTTCAAAGGAGATGGATTTAATTACAAGAGCTATAATTTGAAAAGATTTTGTAATTTAGAAAAGCTTTTAAAAATCCTTGCTGGCAAACTAAATAAATGATCCTTTATTGCATTTCTCCATCTTTGCGTGGCTGCAGGGAGTTTAACAAGGACCTCTGCTGTTCGTTTAATTTATTACACCACCTTACGCTTTACACTCCTCTAAGATCTCTTTTTATGAGTCCTCGTTTTGTTGGACTTTCACAACATTTTTTCATGCCCCTTGTGTGCTTACATGCACCAATTATACGTCATATAAAAATTGTAAATCCTCCAATACCAGCTGGTGTAGTTAATAAACTTGTAATTTTACCCTTGTTGAACTATGTCAAATCCCTGTAACATCTGGTATGTTTTAATTTCTGTGCTATTGAGTGTTGAATTTTCATTTAAGAACTCCCAGATATGTACCTGTCAAGAATTTCTTTGCACTGCAGCTTCTTCAAGCTCCTTAAACTGCGTCTGTGAGTGTGAAGACTTTCAATTGACAACTGCTAAATACTTACGGATTTGTTTGTTTGTTTTTTTCATTTGTGTTAAGGATTTTTTCCCTTTTCATTTTCTGTCTGGTTTTCTGATCTGGTGAGTAGTCCAACCAAATGAATAATGGATTGCCATTTCCCCCTACTGAGCTTGTCCTTCTGCCTGTGCTACTGGCTCCGTACCTACACCCTCTCCTTGGAAGAGGAGGTGGGCAACTTTGGACAGGGGGAAGGTGTAAGAGAGGGCGGTTAGGTTAGGAATACAGTTTTGACTCTCCTGCTCTGTCAAGTGAGATTTTTGTAGCATGCCTAGTCTTAATATTTTTTAATAACACTGAATTTATGCCCTTTGCTACTCAGTGGTGCTCTCAGTACAACTGGATTTCAGTATATCTTTCCCACCGTTTGTACTGGGCTGGACACACAGGCCAGAATAAACCCTCCAGAGGTTTTTCTTGGATCATGTTTGGCCTCAAACTCCTGCCCTCCCACCTGCTCTCTCACTCTCCACCTGCTTCCTTCTTTTTTAAACAAAGGCAGGAGTCTTGTTGAGAAAGGCTTGCTGGAGTGTGTCAAAGGGTTAATACATTCCTCTCTCACTGAAATTTAAGGGATCATCTGTGTTTTCGATACTGGCTCATCTGAGACTACCCCAAATGATATATGATCTGTGTAGACACTTTCAGGCAAACCATACCATTAGCAATGCTTCCACAGCATCCCCTCAGCTGTGTGAAACAGGGCTTTGAAAAGACAGGCTAAAGCATGCTACTGGTTTCATGTAAGGGATGAACGAGAGAAGAGAGAAACAAAAAACAGTGATACTCAGCTGGGACCTCACTGTCACCATCTCTTCTCCTTGATTCAAGGCTATGGGTCTGCAAACCAGTTCACATTTTGTCTATCACGTAAGCTTCTCTCTTGGCTAGATAAGTACAATGGTATTAATGTGGAAAAAAATCACTTTGCTTGGTGGAGTCAGTGGAAACCCTTTGCTAGGAAGGGGTAGAGCTTTAAATATGCTCATAATCTAATAAAGCAATAGGTTCAGCAGCGTGCTGGAAAGAGCCACAAAGGCAGCTGCTAGTCTGTGTAGACTGGAAGACCTCCTGAAAATAAGCCAGCGTGTAGCTTTGTGAAAGACCCAGCCAGAGACTGGCAGCTGGAGAGATGCTCAGCTTCTTGGAAGCATCCCTTCTGGGCAGAATGAGGGAGGGTTTTCAGTATGTGCGTGATTTACCACAGCTTTACTGGGGGGACAGCGACTTGACGACAGTTTCCTCTGTTTGGGGGTTCCTAGGCAGAAGGTTGTGCAGTGTGGCACCTGTACAGTCAACATAAAACTTAGAGAGAGATAGAGCTACAGGTCATGAAGCACAAGCACATCAACCTGCTTCGTGGGAGCGACTGTGCAGTATCATCAAGAAAATTCAATACTTTGTGGCTGTTGTACACAAACCATAAACCATGTGATATTTCTGGATGCCCAAATGCCCAACCTTAGCTGTGTATGCCTGTAGCTGCAGGTTGTCAAGAAATCCCAGGCCCAGGTATGCATCTCCTCTGACCTTGCTGAAAGAAATCTGGACACGTAGTAATCTCTATGGAGGTCAGGCATGTGCTCCCATGAGCTGCTCCCACAGTGCAATAACCCTCTCCCACTCTAGCTCAGAGCAAAGTCTATGTCTGCATTTCCCTGTGAGCTGGGTTAGGTTATTTCACCCTCCACAAACTCTGAAGGAAGGGCACCGTGGTCTACAAATATAATTGGTTACTATAATACCTATAAGT
The DNA here is from genome assembly GCF_030867145.1 of Opisthocomus hoazin. Lineage (NCBI taxonomy): Eukaryota > Metazoa > Chordata > Aves > Opisthocomiformes > Opisthocomidae > Opisthocomus > Opisthocomus hoazin. The sequence goes on along the minus strand of NC_134415.1, from coordinate 77,798,299 downwards.
AGGTAGTATAAACTAAGAGCATCTTTCATTTGTTTTATATGGTGCAATGAAGCAGCGACTGCCATGCTTTGGGAGGGGCAGTGGATCTGGGGTGGATTATTTATGGGGCTGAACTCCTGCTGCTGACCTGCACACGCAAGTCCCAGCTGTACAAAGGACCAAGAAATGGGACTCTTGTGAAAAAGAACGGAAAAAGAATAAAACTGCTTGTTGTTTCTAACTGGAATTTGAATTTGGAAAACAATTTCTTTCTCCGTGATGAAATGTTAGCACGCCAGGGCTAAGTGGTTGCGTAGCTGCTAGAGCTCACTCACAACAGCAGTGCGAAACGGTTGCTCTTCCATGTGGAAATCTTTCAAAGGGTTATCTGGCTTGGTGTTGTACATCAGTTATGATGTAAATTTTCAGACTTTAAAATAAACTATACATTACATAATTCCTGAAGCAAATGGCGTAATTTCATTCTAATGTATATAATTGACTTATTACCGTTAATTGACACTGTGGAAATCACTAATATGATTCAGAATTTTCTACTCTCTTTCTCCAGGTTTTTCTTCTTATCTACACACACTACAGTTTGAACTCAGAGTAGAACATGAACCTCCTAAACCTACAAGTTCCACGGAGCTGTGTTTACTGTCTTTACGACCTTCAGACCACACATCACTCTCAGGGACAGTGAACCCTTAGGAGACTGGTAACAAGCTACGAAGCCTTGTACATTCAGTTTATCTGTCCAAAGCCAACTCAGGCCGACAGTGGCTGAGCAGTCTGTAAATGACTTGTAGAGAGACTTACATGTGTGACGTTGGAGGCTGCTCTACGTTTTCCACATAATTTGATGGTTCCTCTGTTTTCTGCTAAGGTAGGGAGGCAGAGCAGCAAGAAGAGGATTGCCCTTTCTGTGTTTGTCCTGCGGACAAGGCATAAACATTAACACCCCAGTTTCTGTCAAGATCCCTGCTACACTTTTTGTTTCACATTACCATCTAGTGCTATAAAAGTCTGCCCCACTAGTATTGTGTGGGCTTGCAGGTGGGAGCAGACCTTCTTCTCTACTCGCACAGGCACTCTGGCATGGTGCAAGCTTCTGTATTGCTGGTGCCGCTGGGCTCAGAAGAATGCCCTCTGTTTCAGCAGGAACACATTTCACATTCATTGCATACAGGTATTTTATGGTTACGGGGAGAGTTGTTCATTCTGGTGTGTGCTCATCAGGCATGTGAGGTTCATGTACAACCGAATGGTACAACATCTCTGTTGCTTTTGTCAGGGGAAGCCAAGTTACCATGCCATCAATGACTTACAACCCATCAGCTCTGCATCAGTGTCATTTTAAGTTCACTGATTAGTTTATATTATCATTTTATCTTTTGGTGTGCATTCATGTACACATAAGCAGTAGAGGAATTAGAACATGACTCTGACTCTGTGCAATACTATATTTCACCAAATCTTCAGCTGGTACCAGCGTATTACAAATCAAGTACAGTATTATCTGAATCAACTGGATAACTACATCAGATTATGCCTATAATATTCATGAAGCTTATTTGATGCCCTTTGGTTTTGAGGCGTAAAAGACTATTTGGTGTAACATATGAAGAACAGAATAAAGCTGTACCAAGGCATTATTTTACAAACGAGTGATGCTTTAGCTCATGCCTTGGTAACTGCATAGTATTGTTTTATTTTCTAATTGCTGAATTTTCTATCTCCAAGTAAATCTTACTTTAAGTGCTTGCTGAATTAATTAAGGTTTTGCTTGCATTTATGAATGAAGTTCCTATCTAAGTAGCTCTAACTTATTTGAAGCCTCTGTCAAAAGGAGGAGAAAATTGCACAGTGAAAATAATTTTCCCTGTACCAGTTACTGAGCTTCAGCATACTTTTACATTTTTTTCAAATTGTGGCAGTTCCAGAAGGTAGATAGTCTTGATTTGAACATGTGAAAGGATGGAGAGTCTTTCCTAAAATGTTTTGTATCTAACTGAAATTTTTATCATCTAACTTCCAGTTATTAATTCTTGTCATTCCTTCCTTTCTGTTGGTTCATAGGGCCCTTCAGTATGCTGTTCGTCATCATGAAAGTGCTCGCTGTGACCAAGCCAGTTCAGTCTTCTGGGGCAATTTTGTTAGCTCCATAGATTCAATGTCTTAGCTTTCTCATGACAAATTATTTTTCAGTCCTTATATTATTCTATTAGTTTTTTTTTATTTTAGCCCTCTCTCCTTCTCTCCATCCTTTCTAAAATATGAATACTAGTATTATGTGCAATGTTTCTGTATGTGCTGTGTGCAAACATAAATCACTTACTACACTGTTAACTGCTGTCTTTACACGAAGGGATCACAAGAATCACATCCATCCTTTTTGCCAGTCTCATACAAAGAATTCATGTTCTGTTGCTTTTCACGGTTTGGTGTTGAAAAATTTATATCAGCTTTATAGTTATCCCCCTATTTCCTCAAAAAGAATGTTTATATTTTCCAGCATTTATCCTTGTATGGCACTGAGGTCAGCTATTCTACAGGGGTTTTTTTGGAGTGTCCTTCCTCGATTCTCAAAGACGGGCACTGCAGGGGACCTTTTACATTGTTGTGGAGATTCTCTTTTTCTCCACGAATTTTGAAATGTATAAAGATTCATTCATTCAGGTCCCTAAGTATGCCAGAGATGGTGGGAGTGGGACCAAGTGTTTGTGTAACATAGGTAAGTAATATCTGACTCATCTTTCTTCCAGTCTGAGCCATTACCACTGTATCACGGATGTTAATTGTGTCAGCCATCTGAGCCCAGTTTACTTTCTTAATGAAGATGGAAGCGGAAAGACTGAAGAAAAAAAAAAAAGGGACAAAATAAATTGCCCTTCCCAAAGCCATCTGCTGCCAGCTTTCTCTTTCATTTAGTGGAGGACCAGGTCATCCAGTGTGCTCTGATTTATTGTACTTAATCCACTGTAACCCTTCCTTTCTCTGCCTCAAATCAGTAAATGTTTTCCAAATGTGCTGTTTTAATAATATTATTCCCTTCATGTTATGTCATGTCTTCCTCATTGAGAGGAGCCTCTCAAATGATTCCCATTTCTGGGTAAAACCCATTCTTTTGTTTTTGCAGTGTAGAGTTTTTTCCATGAATAATGGCCATTCCTCTCAGGTGAACTGCCCACAGCAGTGCTTTAGGAATGCAGTTAAATGTCACTCCTGTGGTGCAAAGTAGTCTCATTTGATTTGAATCTGATATTGAATCTTCCTTCTTTATTTGCCTGTGATGAAATGCCCTCAAACTTCCACAATCAAATTACTTCCTCACTACTTGGAATTCCTAACGACCTTTTATAAATGTCTTAATATACCACCATCTCATTTTTCTTTCAAATGTTACACAAATTCACAAATGTAGTTGTTGCCCTTCAGAAAGATTTCAGAGTCTTAATAAAATTTGTTAAGAAGTGACCTCTTATTTAGAGTCTGCTTTGCCAAGTCAGTACATATCTCAATGCTGCAGCTATCAGCAAATCTGGACAGTCAAAGTCAGTGTTAACCGAGCAGGCAAGTCACCAACTGGCAATGAGAGTTGGGATAAACCTCTGAGCTATCCCAGCCCAAGCTAACTTGGCTGGAATCTTACAAAATAGGGTGAATAGGAACAGTACCGACATCATATCAACTGAGATCAGTTTCCTGCAAATTATTTTGCAGGAAGTTTGACTTGTCTCCCCTGATTTAAGGTGTGGCTCATCTCAGATCAGCCCCAGGTCTCAGTGCTCAGCCTGAAGCTCTGCAACCCTGAACATGATGCTCCTGAATCATGACAAATGCTGCAAGTACAAAGTTCCAAAGCCTCACCAATAAAACCTTCAATGTAACTTTTAAAGTCATCCCCAATTCTGCTACTACTGGAGTTTTCCTCCTGGTTTCAAAGTATAAGTCACATGGATTTTACTCTTTACATTACTGGAGCACAGATTTCCATCTCTCCTAGGTATACTATCACAGTTTCCTACAGAACAGTTTGGTCTTTCAAGAAAATCTCCCTCTGTTACCTGTGGGTTAAAGACCCCACCTATGACACTGTATGATTTCAAGTTCCTTCTCTGCCTGATTGGGAACAGGATTTATTACGTCACACGAGACCTTTCTTAAGCAAGGTTTGACTGCGTATCCCAAGGTGATCTGCTGCACTGTCTTCAGCTGAGGATGTTCCATCTTTACAAAATGTTCATCACTGAATCAAATGTAAGCCAGGAGTCTGATAAACATATTCCCTACTAGCTCTGGATTTTCGTGCTTATTGCCCAGTGGATACTGAATAAGCAAGGACTGAGGAGAACTATGAACAAATAGTAGATAATCAGCAGTAATAATCTGATAGTTTGGGAAGAATACTATAAGGAAACAGAGTTTTTATTAAAATTCCTACTGCAAAAGAGCCATTAGAGTTTGATTTGTCTTGTGTCAGTACTTTATCAAGAGGACTGCTCAATGGAAAGAATGATCAACAACGCCTGCTATATGTTGTGGGCATGTCCCAAATGGCTGGCCATAGTCTGGAAATGCCTTGCAGATTGGACCCTTGGGTCACAAGCACTTAAAACTCTCCTGAAGGTCAGGTATAAAATACCCCGCCATCAGCTAGGGTCAAGCGTATATGCTCCATGGACAAAACTTAAGGGAAGCTGTTGAGTAGGGAACGTATTTGAGAAGGCAGTTTCAATATTGGTGGTTAGGCAGTAGCCAAGTGTAGCTAAGAATTCTTGGATAAGGACAACTAAAACATAATTAGGATTTTAATCTGTCTTGTAGATCCTGCCTAAGATCAGGAGAAATAATGTGTAAACTTTGCAGAGAACACAGGAACATAGATCTGCAAACATGGCAAATGGTCTTGTATTTCCACCAGTTCTGAAATCCTTGTTGGAAAGTTTATTCTTCTGTTCTTTTGCCCTGAACTGAGAATGCCTTTAACAAGGATTTAGTCTCCCTTGAAAAGGGTCTGCAGGGAACTTAGCCTTTATTCCTCAGCAAAAATAAGCATAAAGAAATTAAGAAAAATAAATTTTACAAAATATTGTTGATTCATTACCTTCAGCAGGGTGCCAGGCCTAACATCTACTTGGAAACAGCCTTCCAGACCTCTGACCTGCATTGCAAATTGTCTGTAATGTAATAGTGAGTGAAGCTTAGTGGGAGCAATTTCTTTCAAATGTGTGCTGCCATTAACTTAGGGGAGAGGAAATTAGAGGAATCCAGAAGTTTTCATTTGCAAGTGAAGCGAGTCACACAGCACAGCACAAGACCTTTTTAAATTGCAATATGGCATCATATTAAACACAAGCCATCTGTGTTTCCTTTGGCTTTCTATCAATTTACATTTTTTCTTAGATGTATTAGTAGCAGCAAATGTCAGAGCTTTTTCACCTTCTCCTGTACTGCAAAATTAGTATGTGAATATCTGTAGGTCTACAGCTCTCAGCTGACCCATTGTTGCAAACCCGAATTTGTGTGAGCTGCTTGTCTTCGCAAAAGTACCACCAGTGAACTTAAATGGTGCCTCACATGAATTGTGACCTAGATCCTGCAAAGTATTGAAACACTTGCTTAATTAGCTGGCTAGAGGGGAGTTTTGAATTAGCTGGGTTTTTTTTCAGAAGGAGGACTAAAGGCACTTGCAATAACTTGTGTTGTTCCTGAGTATCTTTTAAATGGCATTATAGGCTTCCAAGGCAGCTGTCCTAAATCTGGCTGTGATGATTAAAAACACTGTGATCCCCAACTGCTTCCCTGTCTCTGCTGGAAGCTGCTGCCTCCATAGTAGGATATATGCTGCTACGTGCCAGCTGCTCAACTTGTGCAGTTTGCAGCCTGGGCTATTAGCTTTTACTGCAACTGGAGAAAGGCTGGTCTCTGAACAGCACTGCCTTGAGCTGTAATGCGGTGCTGGTCTGCTGTAACAGCAATAGACACCTGCTGAAAGGGAAAGGCAATCAACGGGAGGTGACGAAATACTGTCTTCCCCTGACAGGAATTGCTAATGCTTGTGAACCTTTAATGAATTTTGTTTCTTCAGGATTTTTTGCCAAAACAGACAGTATGTGAAGTGACTTTATCAAAGTGTTTTACTGCTGTTAATGAAAGAAGAGAATAGTAATTAATGTGAAATGATGCCTAAAAAGGAATGGAAAACACTGGCAGATATGTTTGGGCTAGATAGTCAGGTGGGCCACTAGCAAGGTGTGTGGGCAGACCTCGGCACGAGCGGGGTGTAGGGGCTGTACCTCTGCAGTGCCATGACTTCACCTGCACCAGGGAGGAATGGGCTTCTGAACCGGACCCTGCGGGGCTCTAGAATGGGGAGACGAGCTCTGGAAAGATCAGATTTTTGTAATTCCTGCTATTTAAAGGACTACTGGGTTTGCGGTGAGTGGGCCTTTGTTCTGAAGGGTTTTGCTGCCAGAGAGAGTGGAGGTAGGTTCCTTTGATAGTCAGGGGTGGTATGGCTAGAGATGATCCCACTCCTAGCATTACTTCGCCAAACTTAGCTTGAGTCGGACAGTGAATAAGGTGGGGGAAGGTGTCCGTGACGTGCGAAATGCTGTTTGTGTGTCAGACAGTGATGTCCTGGCTGGGGTGATTCAAGGGTTGCTGGGATCCTCTGCCAGGTCACAGGGAGTGAAAGAGTGCAAGTTTTCAGGTGTATGGAGTGGGATTGACCTTACCGAACTGCAGCAGCCCATCTTGTCCTTCGGCCAGCATGTAAATTGGTTCTGGTGAGCTCCTCGCTGGACGCACCCAGCTATTTTTCAGGGTGTGAGTCTTAATGACCGTCTTGGATGTAGAAGTTGGTATTCTGTGTGTTCAGAGCTAGGGGAGCTGACTGCCACCAACAGCCGCCTGTGGAAATGACCTGTTAAGTCTGTCTGCATTTTGCTGCTGTAGCTGTATCAAATAAGCTGGTGAAATACTTCACTCTCTTTGACGCGATTTTTCTCCTCTGTTGATCCCAATTCTACAGCTTAGCATGCACAGGCACCGAAGTGGTACCTGTCTGGCTTGAAGAGTAAGATGGAGGTTGTTGCATTTGACCGAGTGCTAGTGCACTGTGTAGACAAACACAGAGAAAGACAGGATCACTGGGTTTTTTGGCACTTGTTTCAAGAGCAAAACAAAAGTGACGTTGCAGTAAAGACTCAGCAGTGACTCGGACAAAACCAGGCTAAAAACATGGAGAGAAATTAATGTATTTCCAAAATCCATAAGCCACCTAAAGCAGTACTTACATGTATGTCTCCATTTTGCCCTCATGTAAGATGTGGAATACCAAAGGGCAGAAGAGACACTGAATTTGTTTTTTTTATAAACTTCCAGCAGTTTTGCTCTTCATAATATTTTCTCATTCTTCTAGTTTGTTATTACACATATTTGTAACAATCATGGGACTGATTAAAATAAGTGTGTTGAATTAGATCAGACTCTTTTTTTTAGGCATAGATTTACAAAAACTGAGATGGATCAGAGGCCACCTAAAAAATTGCACCTGATATTTTAATTAAGAGTTTTAACTTATCTATCTAATATTATATTCATCTTTTGAAACAACTAAAATTGCTTGTGGGGGCTTTTTTCCTAGGTGACTGAGGCCTGCAAAAGCCAAATAGGTGCACGAACTTAACAGTCATGAGTGTAGGCAACCTTTCTGCTTTTCTAAACTTATTTTTGAAAGGTTTTCTATTTCTTGCTAAGTTCCTGCGTCTTGAGGTTTTCGGAAAGTTTGAAGTACTGTGTAGACTGAGGAGATGTAATGAAAGGTTAAGAAAAAATGGCAGTAGTGCTTTTTGATATCTGCTTAATGATGTAATGCAACGCATATTAATGCCTCTCCTCCAGCTGGTCAGCTCCAGTGGAACTCATTCACACACTCACATGTACATACACATACTCATGCTTTTTTGCTATTTGTGGCCTTAAAAACAGAAAACCCCAACAAAATCCCTTTCTGTTCACAGAACTGGTAGGTCCTGGTCTGTTCTGCTGAAATCATGATTAATGAAATATAAAGTGGACAGTTTTCTTATCAAAGAGCTACTGACAGATTACAAGCTGATTAAAGTTGATGGTTGTTTACATGTGAAAGGAGGCAGCTACTTGATTCCTGGTGGGCAGCAGTCATTATGAAAGTCTGTGTGCTTATGATGGAGCTCAAGGGTTGGCAGAAGGATTCCTGGAAGAGTGCAAATTTTTCTCTAAGATGGAGCAGCCTAATACTTCCTATGCAATATGTCCCAGCTTTTCTATATTAAAAGGTGTAAGTACATTGAGGGTAAGGAGGGGTGGAGAACCCTTGTGGAAGTACTCAATAAATCCTGCATCAGGTAATAAGCTGGCTGATGTCAAAGGGCTCATCTGCTCTTTAGAGATAAGCTCTTATGTGATGTGATACTTATCAAAGAACCATTACTTTGCAAAATTTAGTTGGGAAATCTTCTGAGCAAAGGCCATGACAAACCATTTGTGAAAACAGCATGATATATTTCACAGCTGTCAATGCATTAGGGCAGTCTTCCTTGCAGTATATTAGAATACTTGAATTACTTGCTGAAGCACAAGAAACTAGGGAAAAGAAGTAATGCTAGCTCAGACATATCCAAAATATCTTTGTGCTGAGAAGATCTGGCTGCTGGGAAACCTTTATGCTGTGATGCAAGGTGCTTCATCGACCCCTACAATATGCTGTGCTCATGCCTACAATCTGTCCCTGTGTACCACGACAGCAGAGGTTTCAGAAGTCACAGCAGGCTTGCATGGTGTGCATCCTGCCTGCAGCTGCAGGAGATGTGGGCCAGCTTCATCCAAGAAAAGTCTTGTTGGCAGCTTCCCCCACCTTGCCTTGGGAGCTGTGTTTAAGCTGATTCTTGCCTGAACTACATTATGGCTGTGCCTGTATCTGGCCTTGTGCCTTGTTGACCCAGACCCACAGGCTTGATGCCGTGACTTGAGCAAGAGTGATGTCTGCCCAGCTGTGTGCTTTATCTGTGGCTTAACTTTGTTTTCTTCCATTGCAGACCAAGCTATGTCAAATAACTGTTTCCCACCAGTTAAGAGTAGGTACGAAGAAAGTCGATTGCAAGTCAGTGCCCTTCCTCTTTGAAACCTTTCTCTGAAAACAGCATCAATCTGTTCTGGTTTATTTTGCAGTCAGTCACATTTTATTTTCCCTTCTATAAACTGCCTTATTTTGTTCTGATCATATTGCTCATGACAAACATATGCTGGCTAATAATAAACAACCGTAATACCACCAATGTTATAGTTTTGAAAGTCTATTTGCAAAGATGTCAAGTGGATTTTTTTTTTTAGTGCATACTTTGATATTTTCCTTCCGTTTTCTCTGGTGGTGTTCTATAATTTCAGTCACTCTGCGGTATACATCACAGTAATTACAGTGTAAAGAGACATGAACAGAGCCAAAAAGCAGGCTATTTAGAGTTTGTTTTGTTAGTTTGAAATAACCATATAAGTATTATGTGAGTTGATAGCAACTTTTCTACCTCAGAGAGATAAAGAGCCAGGCTACTGTGTCCACGCTGAGGATGTTTGAAATGAGGGCAGTGACACAACTGTGAGCTGCAGTTCTTGCATGTTGTGACAGCTCAGTGCCACATCCCCACGCAGCAGCGTGCCCCGGCACAGTGAGGAGGCGGGAGAGCAGCTGGCTCTGCTGCAGGAGGGAAGGACCCACATTGCTGGGGGGTATCATTCCTCACTAATGGGCTTAAGCAGAACCAGGTGGAGTGCAGAGGCAATAGGAGGAGCATTTCTGTAGAAAGTCCTGGTGTCAGCGTGGCTACATAAATAAATGGAGGAAGGTTTGCTTCCTCAGATATGAAACAACTAGACAGCTGAAGAAGGATACTGGTGGTCTGAAGGGAAACTGTTATTTTGCTTTGCACTTTGCTTTGAATGTATAGCAATGTCTGACTTTTTTTTTTTTTTGTGGGTTTGGGAAGGTAGTTATTTTTCTTTTGTGAAACACAATATGTGTGTCTCATTTTCTCTGTCACTAATTTACGCTGTCTTGAAGACTTAACCTCTTTCCTTCAGGTTCAGTGAAAACCTGGTTGAGAGCTTGTCTCATGCGTTTACCGAGACATGAACTTGCTCCCTCCTTATAGGCTGTTCCATATGCTGTAGATAGGCCTGTTGGCTGCGTTTATTCTCACCACCTGTAGGCATCTATGTCAACAGTTAGAGCAGGATCGTAGTGTCTCTCTTAGGTCTTTCTATACTTGGGTTAGGAAAATGTGCGTCTTCATTGTACCCGAAGTAAATTGCCCTCTGAGGTTGCCTTTCTTTTTCTATTCATACAAAGCAAGTCTGTGGTGACTACGTACCTCAGGTCTCTCAGGTATGAGATGAATCTGGGCACAAACAAGAGAGTGCAAGGACGGTATTTGAAGTTGACTCATAGCAGCTATGAGGAAAGCTTATACAGAGGAGTTTGACTGTTTCATTACTCCTCCTTTTTTTTTTTTTTACTCAGCCATCTTACGGTTTAGCATTTGGTATGCTTGTTAGAATTCTGTACCAAATTTCGTTTTTAAACATACACAATACATTAAACCACTGAAATACAATCTCTATGGAATGCCTTTGGATTCCCTGTAAAAGTTTAGCTTCCAATCCAGCTTTCTAGCTACCTTGTTGTTTCTGTCCTATAACAAGATCTTTTAATATAGCTCTCAGGTCTGTAGTATAGGACCTTTCACCTTATAAAAGGGATTTTGCAATGGATGTAAGGAAATGATATCAGAAATATCCCTGCAAACAGCTTGCCAATGAGTTAGAGATAGTGTCACTGCTGGCATGATGCCAGCACTGGGCAACCATAACTTTTGGATATTTTTCTAAAGTTCATTTAATTCATCACATATGTTCTTTCCCCAGCCCCCGAAGAAATATTTTTGCAATGTTCTTTAAAAAAAAATTAAAAAAAATCAATGCCAGCTGTTGAGACCTTAGAAGAAACTTTTAACAACAAGGAATGCAGAGGACACACAATGGAATTAAATACCCTTGGTACAAGAAACAGATTTCTTTAGAGATAAAGATTGTGATCGGCAGTAAATAAGACAAAGTAGCCAGAAAGACAGTGCTACCTTCAACTACTTCTCAACCATCTTCTTGAAACGATCTTTTTCTCTTGAGCTACTACAGCAGAGAAAGGCTCAAAGGAGCTTCAAGGTATCATGTCATCCATTCTGATGACCTAATAAAACAGTATCCACTATACCACTGCCATCTCTCTAACTGAGATTTGCCTAACCTGTCTTTGAAGACCTCTGAGGATGGAGACTCCAGAACTCTCAAGCACTTCATTATTATTCACTGTCAGAAATAATTTTCTAGTGTGCAATATGTATCTTTCTCATTGATATTTTATCCCCTTACTTCCTGCTTCCTCTGACATAGAAATTTGTCCCTTCTAAACAGCAGTCTTTTATGTGTGCAGGCAGTTCTCATGTTCCTTCTCAGTCTTTTCTGCTACAGGCTGAACAGGTCAAATATACCCTCTTTCCTTCCTCTCAGATTGTTTTCCAGACGTCATTCAATCATCAGTCTCCTTGGAACTCCTACCAACAAGGTTAAAATTTTCTTTAGGAGCAGCACCCAGTGCAGTACTCCAGCTGAAGCTTGCCCAGTGCTGTGTAGGATGGAGAGATGATCCTGCCAGTGCTACAGACTATGCTTCTATTTATTCCCCTCAGTATGATGTTTCTCTTTTTTGCAGTAGCATGATGTTGTTGACTTATATTCAGCTTGTGATCCATAGTAACTGCCAGCTCCTTTTTTTCAGAATTGCTGCGTAGTCATCTGCCGTCCAGCACCTGTGCAGCTGACTGTCCTACCTAACTACAGTAAATTGTGCACGTCTCCTTTGAATAATGTTTTATTTCTGTTGAACTGTGCCTCTGATTTTTCATGATCATTTTTAATTCTGTATCTATCTTTCAATGTATTTCCATGTCTGCAAATGTAGTAAGCCCACTGTCTATTTCACCATCCAGACCAATCATGAAAATACTGTGTTGCACTGGACACTTTGTATGCCTTATGGGACTGCATGTGATACGTAGCTCCATCCTGATAGTTGATTGCGTATAACTCTATTGGTACAGCTAGCCAGCCCATTTTATATGCTTGGACAACAGTTTCATATGGTTCATATTTCTCTAGGTGAAGTGTGAGAATGCCGTGTACCACAATCTGAAAAATGTACGACATCGTATGAGCTATTATCACCCACATACAGTCATCGGACGTGCACTGAAGAAAAAAACCACCTCTAATATGTTATACCCCAGTAAGAATGGCAAATAATTTAAGGCTGTAGAAGATGTCAGGCAGTGAGGTACCAAGACTTAAAGAAGAGATATGAGAAAGAATCATGAAACTAAGAGAGCCTTAAAGTTGTCCTTCGTTCTGACTTCATATGTTGCTGAATGTGTGGTTAATTCATCTCTAACCTGGGCATGTGCTGAAACAACTTGCATCACTTAACCTTTCCTGCCCTGAAGCAAAAAAAAGCCCACCATGATTGAGGAGTGGTAGAATCAGGCAGAGTGGGTAGTGTGGGTGAGGAAATTTTTTTTTTCCAGTAGCAATTCTTCCTCTTTGTATATATCATTACAATGTTCAGGTAGAGAAAAATACCATGAATAAGAAAAAAAACAGGTGGGGACATGTTATAGAATAGGTCCATGATGGTGTACATGGAGAGGAAACAGCACCTGGATGGAAAACAGACCTGTGTTTTAAATGAACAGATCTTACAGATTTTTCCAAAGGAGAACTACTATGTAATGCACAAAAATACCACTAGATTATACCTATTTTACAGAGAGAATGGGATGGCAATACTTGTCCTACTGAAGCTGGCAGGAGTGTGGCAGGGCTGCCAATATCCCAGAGGTTTCTTGGAAAAATCTCATGTTTCTTTCACAAAGCCCTGCACTGCTTTGAGTACGTGTATTTTCTCACTCTGTGATTGCCGTGTAACACTTTGTGGTCTGCTCTTAGCACTTCAAAAGGCCAGCTGCTCCCTCAGATTATCAGATAAACTGGTTATCTATAAATAGAGTATAATTACTGCTCTGGGGAGATTCTGGGCTGGAATATAAGTAAATTTATTTGACATCTTTTCCAAGGCTCACTCTTGGGGGTTAACATAAATTTTCATGTAGGATGAAAGTCAGCAAGACATTCTTCTATTCCTACAAGCATCTTATGACACAGAAGATTTTTTCTAGTTTGTTTATATATGCTATCACTCATAGTGTGACAATACACATCAAATCCTTATTTTAAAAATAAAAAGATGTGGACAATCTCCTTAACTGTGCAGAAGATGGGACCTTTAGTGGGCACATATGCCATTTGTATTTATTTGTGCATTGATTTGGATTTATTCTCCATACACTGGTGCAATCCCCTCTTGAAGCACAAGAGTGTCGTGCAGTGATAATTTTATTTGAAACTCCATATTTTTTGGCTTGAGTTTCATGTCGTAGTTTGAGTAGAGGCACAGCAGATGGCAGTGCATAACATAAATTACCTCTGCTGCACACTCCTATTCCCAGTGGTAATTGTCCGGAGCAGGTGAGATTACACGCGAGGGCACCCCTTGCTCCCTGTGGAAGAAAGGAGGAGGCTTCTGCGAAGCAGCGTACTCTGAAGCATCGCTTTTGCTCAGTGAATCAAGACTGCTGAATCAGCAAAGGAAACTGACGCTAATTTAAGCAGCTTAATCACCAGTAGGAGACTCTGAAGGCCTCCTACCTCCTGACAGACTACTGCTTTCAGCAGAAGCCAGTCCCAGTGTGCTTTTGTTTTCACCTTTTTTTTTTTTGATTTCTGCACCTTGATTCATGTTCTTAATAGCTTTGCTGCTTCAAAATAAAGGCAATTTGCACGTCAAATTAATTTTTTCCCATTTATCCTCATAGCTTTGTTTTTGGGTAAATGTTACAGTGCTCATTGTCAGTGCTTTGTGACATTTGAACTAATATCTGGTACGGAAATAAAGATGGCATTAAATGAAATATCACTTGCCAGGTTGTGATGTGTTTCATCAATTTGGCCTGGTGTAAGGGACCATCTGAAATATGAGAAAAAGGAGGATGGATGGAAAAGGGAGGAAACAGGACTTTCCTGAATGCGTAGGAAACTAACTCAGGGCTGCTTTGATAACAAGGACTGGCAAAACAAGGAAGAAAGCCTTCAAATTATATAGTTTTAAGTGGAAAGCATTGTTTTAAACTGAAACATTTAATTATGGAGTGCCACTAAGATGATGAAGGGGCTGGCTATCTCTTCTGTGAAAAGAGGCTTAGAGAGCTGGAACTGTTCAGCCTGAAGAAGACTCAGGGACGTTACCAATGTGTATAAATACCTAAAAGGAGGGTGCAAAGAAGATGGCACCAGACTCTTTTCAGTGGTGCCCAGAGGCAATGAGCCAGGCAAGGGGCACAAACTGAGACATGAGAGGTTCCCTCTGAACATCAGGAAACACTTTCATTGTGAGGGTGACTGAGCCTTGGTACAGGTTGTGGAGTCTCCATCACCGGAGATCTTCAAAAGCCATCTGGACATGGTCCTGGGCAACCAGGTCTAGGTGGCCCTGTTTGAGCAGAGGGGTTGGACCAGAGGACCTGTAGAGATCCCTTCCAACCTCAACCATTCTGTGATTCTGTGAACTGAAAAGGATGCCAACTCCTGGACTTCTGGAGTTGGTGGCTGTACAGTTGTATTATGGTGCCTTCCAATGTCAGATTCCTCACTGAAAACATTGTTAGATAAAATCAGCATGAATTGGAGCATTGTTAGATAAAATCAGCATCTGAAGTTACAGTTAGAAAACTAGTGTTAGCCAATGCCCAACAAGGTCTCGGTATTCAAATTCCAGAGGGTTTCCCAACCCCCCTAAGTTGCTACCCTAGTGCTACTTTCCGAAAGACCTCAGAAAATCTGTGGAGTGTTATTTTTTTTCAGAATTACGTTTTTCAAATGGATCAGGAAGTGACAGAAATGCTAGGATAGTACAGGAGATTGTCTCTTCATTTTATTACCATTTTTTCATCTGGGCAAGTAGCAGTCAGGTAACACCGTGCTTGCATCAGCTGGAATTCCAATGAAGGAAAGATGTTGTTCTCTTTGTTTTGATTGGGTTTTCTTTCTGTTCAACCAAGAGAGACAAACAATTCTTTGTTTCTCTTAATATGGTGAATATTCTAGTTACCAAAAAAAGGAAAATTCAAAAATACAGAAAAAAAATCTAATTACCAGAAGTGCTACTTAGAATAATGATCTGGGAAGAAATAGCAATTGTTTTCAATAAACTGGGATGCTGACAGAATCTGATAATGAAAATGAAAAAAATCTGCAAGTGTCATATTAATCCTCTTGAGAGAACCACTATTTGTTTTAAGCAAAGACATGACTGACATGTAGGAACGTGTGTGGAAGCATGTAGTAAAAGCAACTATATTTGTCAGGAGTCGTCTTCAGCATGGACTGCTTACCCTCTAGCTTGGATCATTTTGGACCAGAAGGTGTAGAAAAAGATTTCGATTCTTTCTGTTACACGAAGATTGCTTTAGGAGCTTTCTATTAAAGGACAAGAAGGTTCATTTAGGATTTGCTTCTTAAAGTGTATATTCTCTTTCAGGAATGACCAAGTAGGAGGAAAAGTCTGTTTTCGAACAGGTCTCTGGAGGGAGCGCTGGTTGGGAAGTAGGTCGGGAATCCTTGCAGAAAGTGGCGCATGCAGCAAAAGCTGACCCTGCGCTATCCAAGGTGTTGTTGAGACAATGTTCCTGGAGGACAGATGTCCATGTCATGACCATCCACTTAGCAAGAGGCTCTAACTTTCACCTTGGAAAGGCTGAAAGATTAATGAGCAAAAAGACTACATTTTTATTTTCCTGTGGATTCCATTCCTCCAGGAGAGGCTTGAATGGTCAGAAATGTCAAAAGCACTATGGGGATGTTTGCACATCTGCGAACTGGTGAAGAAGCTCATCAGTCAGAGTAGCTGACTTGGGAAACAAGAATACTGCAGCTAATGCCTGTTTCAAATTCTCTTTATAGAGCTAGCTTATGATTTTGTAATGTATAACATTAGCACTTCAGAGACCCTAATCTTTTTTTAGAAACGAAGAGCAAATTTTGACATTAATCTTTCTACTGCTTGTCTCAGAAGAGGAGCAGCTATTAAACAACATAGTTAACTTTCAGCAGTCTTCGTATCACCAATAGTCACTAACCTGGTAAATTTTCCAGAACAGATAATCACTGGTTCTCATGTTTAAGAAACAAAACAATATCAGCATGAAATCTCTGCAAAATCACAAGAGTACCCACACGGAGTTCTTAACTTTCAACAAGGTCTGACTTTCTCTGACACAGTTTAATGCCCCTGACACCAGTTCTGCAAGCTTTGAAACGGGGTGTGATTCCTTTGGCAGTATGATAGGCTGCTTCCTTAAGATCATTTGGAAATAGAGTAACCAGAAGAAAAGGCCTGGACTGATAGTACCACAAAACAGGATATCTTATAGTGACAGGACCTGAACTCCTGCAAGCCTGAAACCTTGCAGTGCAGCTGAGGAACAGTAGGAAGTCCACATTTTTCTCCCACTTGTTCTTTCCTTCCCTGCCTCTCTTCTGGTCTGGTCTGCTTTGAGTTTGCTTCTATGTGACCTTCAGGCCAGATAAATTCTTTCAGAGTCCTGTTTTTCCACTGCAGCCCTCACAGAAAACTGGGATTTTCCTTCCAATCTCAGCCAAGGAACAAGTGAAATTCCCCTAGTTTTCCTGGAACATGCTGCTATTGGTTGCTATTTGTCTGCTAATGGTTTGCTCCTGGACTCTGGGCACTGGTTAATTATTATCACAAATAGTCACTCTAGAGACAAGAGAAATAAAAAGGAAAAAGTGAAGCTCCCATCTCTATTGATTTACTGTAAAGCTGGAAGAGTAGATCTGCTAGCCTGTGTCCGTTACCTCTGCAGGAAAGTCTTCCCTGGTCCTACTGCCTAGCACATGAATAAGTTTATTAGAAGTAAGGAAGGGGGTAATTCTGCACCAGCAGGGACCTGGATTGGCAGGTTTGACTCACTGTTCTTTACAATTCCTGCTTACACTGACCTATTTTCAAGCACTGCGCCTTTTTTATTTCATGCTTTTACCCTACTTCTGCCCTTGGTTTTCTAGCGTCCACTCAGAGGAGGAGAGGGGTGCCAGCTATTCATGCATTTATAGATCAGTTCTGACTTTTTTTTTTTTCTTTTGACTATGTAATTGTAGCTTAAATCCCTGTTTTAGTTGTGTGTCTCTGGAGTTTTTCAATCTTGACGATATGTTTCTTGAGCAAGGGCATCCAAAACTGAACAGATGTTTCTCCCACAATCACCTTCGTTCATAACAGGCATTCAGAGAGTATTGCTGAAATATTCATAAGCCTTAAGAGATAACAGTACATGAATACTAATGAACAGTAAGTTATACGGTGCTTTAAACAGTGACACAATAAGGCAAGTCCAAACAAAAGCATCACACAATTAAACATTTCCATAGCTGCATATTCTTAGGTGAAGATTTCGCATGTATTTTTTCTCTAATATTCACAGTGAACAGAGAAAAGGGCACTGCAGAAAGCTGCATTCCAGTTTACAAATATGCCAATATATTTAATATATCTTGAATCAAGGGGTTCATGAGAGATTGTTTAATAGCCGCATCACTAGGAGTATTCCTAAATGGACATCTGTGGAGTACATTTAAGGCCAATTAGAACTTTTTCTATTTATTTATTTATTTTAATTGAAGATGATTCAACAACTTACTCTGCATGCATAAAATCAGTGCTAGTTAGAGCTGGAAACTCTTTTTGTCATGGAAATTTTTAATACTAGTTAACTGCCATTTTTCAGTTTTGCCATTTCTATCAAAACCAACTTTTTTGATGACATTTGCCCCCTCACTAATGTGACATCAGATTGAAGATGAATATTTTGACCATCTCAGCTGCCAAGCTGTTGAACATGAAATCAGACAGCAAATAATTTCATAATTTAGAAACAGTAGATTTGTGCTGGGCTCAGGCTTTAACATTATTGAAACTGGCCGGTGGGATGTAGCTAAAATTGCTTTAGATTTACTGACCATCCTCACTTAACACCTCCAGAGGTGTAGCGCAGTGGGATGAGCCTGGAGGTGAGGAACCTGACAGCCCAGCCCACTGGCCACTGACACTTTCTCTTTGAGATCTCTGTGGACTTGTGACTTTACCCTGGTGGCAGGACATGCTGGCACCACCGTGACACAGAGTAGAGCCACCAGCCAAGAAGTCGCCATCTTCTGCTTTCAAGACTTTCTGGTGCCCTTTGGCTTTCAGCTGGGAATGGTTGTGTTATGCAAATGCCCCATTTTCAGCCCCATGTGTTCTACGTTCCCCTGTGCTAACAAAAGAGCTGCTTTAGCCCAGCACACTGAGATGAGAATATCCCTTCAAATACTCTACAACTTGTTCCGTTTTACATAGTTTTAAAATTACAGATTACATTATTCCACCTTCCTGCTGCCAGTGTTTAAAGACTTGTTACCATGGAATTTCAGATGAAATAGAAATAATGATGCTGAGAGAAGTTAGCTGACACCCTTGGCGACTGACGAGTTCCAGCACTTATCAAGACAACCCCTCTCACAACGTGATCACATACTGGAAATGCTGACATTTCACAAGGATGTGTCACCAGGACATGAGAAGATTTAAATGTTTTTTAGGGAGGGCTCAGGTAGTCAAAATATCATAAATGATAAAATCTGCGATCTATAGTGGAATTGCTAATTCAGAACAATGACTTGTCATGTTTTTATCAGGTAAATCTTGTAAGATCATGTAAGGGAAGACGTAATGCAAAAAGCAAATGGAAGGTAATTATAAAAAGAAAGGTTAGCTGTCATGCTGGTGATGGTGCCTGGTGTCAACATGTTTAATTGCTACGTGAGATTGTTTGTGGGGCAGCACATAGACCTCACAGCAAAAGTGGTGGGTCTACCACTGGCTATTTTAGTTCCTGGAGTTTCCGTGGACTTTACTATCATGCAGGGACGAGTCTTGCAGGACTTGTTCCTTCTGGAGTTCACCCGGAGCAAAAAGGGAGCCGGCAGGGCTGGATGCAGCTGGCATGAGGGAAAGGCTGGTCAGCAGCAAAGCCCCTCCCTTACTGCAGCAATTGTCGTGGGCTGCAGCTCAGTGAGTAGGAAAAAAGCATCAGTCTTGGGGCAGAAAAGCCCCCTATGGTCATATGGATTGGTCCCTGTGCTGCCCAGTACATGGTTCATAGATTTGCTGTGTTCTGCTGCAGTGTGACCACACAGTCAATTGATGGGAAAAAGATGCATTTTTATGTGTATGACTGTATTCATGATGTATTTATACAGCAAGGTGCTTCTCCCTATCTTCACCAAAGAAAGTCATCATGACAATAACAGGAATAGCTCAGGAGAAGGGGAAGCCAGGACAAAGCTTTGTAGATAACTTGGGCAACACTGGACCACACGGTGAGAGGAGAGACACAGTCTCTATATGTTGCCAAAAACATGAAGCTAAAGTAATGCTTTAGCTGTCACTTCACAACATGTGTATGCATATTGAGTTTCCTCAAAAGGATTGTGAAACTTTAGGGCAACAGCTTTAGCAAATGAGCAGAACTATGAGGCACACGGTTAATTCCATAGTTCCTCCAATCTCATGTTAATTTAGACTGCAAGTCTTCCTTCTTTTTATCCCATATCTCAATCACTGATTGTGACAAAGCAACGGCGGAGGGGGGTGGGAGGCTAATTTTCTTTTATGAGTATAGTATTGCTCCAAAACAAAGAAGAAAATGAACCTTTTGTCCAACAGAAGCTGGACTCCAGTACTCGTTCTTGGTACACAGCACAGAGAAAAAAATAAACAGGAACCTCTCACAGTCTGGGCTGAAGATCCACATGGACTTTTATTAGAAGACTGAATATTTTTTATAAAGCAAGGTTGTGTTCTGCAGGTGACAGAGAAAGTAAAACTAGCTCTTTTCTTGTCTGTCTGGTCTTTGGTGCTCTCCTCTCCTTATCCACCCATTGTGCTTCTCAGGCAAAGATGCTGCTATCCCAAGCAGGTACGAATGTGTTGCCACCACTCTGGGGGTAAATACTATCGCTCTTTGAGGACTCATTGCCACCTTCTCAACTAAAACATGGTTTCAGAAACTAGAAAGTAAATCTATTCAATAAGAAAATGGTAATAAGCTTCCTCAGTTATGAACATGCTAACACAGAACTAATACCACATCCAGCTGACAATTTTTCTGTTTAGTGCATTCACACAGTAGATGAATGAGTGGGTCCAATAGGTGAGCATTTTGTAACAACAGTAGTTGAAGATGGTGCTACAAAACAATGTTCAAGAAACTGAAAGCTTATGCTTCGTGGAAAAAGCTTCCTATGGGCTGTTTCCACACAACCAGCCTTAGTGGCAACTTTGAGAGAGGTAGTTGTGATGAGGGAATTGCCTGAACACAAGCTGTACAAATTTAATCCATTTGTTTTTTGCCTTTTGTGGGAATCTCTTAGAATTTAAACAAAATAAACAAGTGTTCCCATCAGAACCCATGTTTTCTGAAGCATTGACTTCTCTCAGTTACGTGTTTATCGTTCACTGAAGTATTAAAAAGGAGGAATTACTCCATGTTAATCAAAACAATAGTAGTTACTTTCAAATATTTGTCTGCTTCCATATATCCAGCTGAAAGAAATGATCACGACTGTTATTATCTTTACATCTGTACCTGGGTTTGACTAAATACTTGTAAAATTGTATTTGCCTCTGTGCAAACCATTTTGCATAATAGCTGAGAATCTTATTTACCAGGACAGTCTTCAAGACCTTCACAGAAATAGGTTTGGGGTTGTACATTTTGCAAATCAGACTTTGTAATCTACAGCAAACCATAACAGAAGCATTAATAAGATTTGAACTTTGCTCTTATTATGTATTTCCAACATTTTTATGTCTCTTGATTTATGATAACTTCCACATTTCATTGCCTTTTCCTCAATATTTCACGGCTTTGCTTCTACATTTTAATAGAGGTGTCTTCTGGAAGGGAAATTTATGGAATGAGCATGATTTCTTTTTTTCTGCAGCTCTGAAGAGTCTAGGTGATTTTTTTTTATTTCTGTCACCTTTCCTGATGAAACATATCATCTTCTTGAACCATGTGTAGCTCTCTGGGATACCTCAGGAGGTGGAGAGGAAAGGAAACAGCAGTTATAAAAATCAACACCTTTATAAAGTTATTTTATCTTTAAAAATCTGCAGTCTCTTTCTCCTCAGGATGAATATAAGCCCTGAGAACCATATATTCATTTATGAATGTAGGACCAGACAGGACCGGACTTTTGCAGTGTGTGGTTCACAGATTCCCACTCAAAATGTTACCCAGGAACAGGTTGTGAAACAAGAACAAGAGCTGCCTTTTCAGGAAGACACATGTTCCCGTGTTAAAGAGTCAAAAGGCTGGAAAATGTACCACGTTCTCTTAAAGGTGGTTAAAATCATTGTTTTGTTTTACTGTTTGTGTCCCAGAGTGCAAACTACTGCCTTACTGACATTCATTTTGACAGGAATGGTGGCTCTTTTACCTAACACATCTGAGAGATTGATAGTCTTCTTTCGGTGCTCCAGAGGTGGCCCAGGAGTTTACATCCAGACCGTGTGGCAACAGCATGCTTCAGGTCACCCTGCTGTCCTTGTGCGCTGAACTGGGGGTATGGCTGGGATATGCCATAGGTCCTTTCTGGTCCAGGTGTCCAAGTTGCTGCTATGGAAGCAGTTTAGCAGGGACAGTGCAAGAGGCATGAGGACTGGGTCATTCCCATGCATCTGGTCAGCATGTGGCTAGGGTGGGCACCTCAGTCTGGATCCACTCTCCAGTCCACAGGTTTTGATACAGCACCAGAAAGGATGTCTTTCTAGATCACTGGCTGGGCTGCAGCCAGCCTCCTTGGACATATACTGGTTAACACCTAGTGCACAACTGTTTGCTTATACAACCCCATTTATTGGTCTGTATTTGAATATTGGTCTATCTACACGTATATATTTCGGAGTCTGCAGGCAGGATGGGAGCTGGTTAACAACTCCTGAGATAGCAGTAGAATAGGAGGGGCTGTGCAGTGGATCATCTGCTCCAGCAGCCTGGTTTTGGCAGAGTGAGGAGCTTTGGTTAGATGAGAGAACTGTGGGGTGGCCACACATGGCGATCTAACAGAGCTGATGTGACTAGAAGTGACAGTATGTTGTTGTTTTTGCCAATGGTATAGTGATCCGTTTCAAAATGATAAAATATCAAGACGTTGCCTTATCTTCTTTCAATTGCACTCATTTGGAGAGCAGCAAATAAATCCACCAGACGGCAAGTAACAGAAACTGATAAATACGGCACTACTTTATGTAGAATTAGGTTAACCCGTCTATGACCTGGCTACCCCACTGACCCTATTAGTTAGGAACTGGCAGCTGAGAGAGCGCGAGAAGCAGCCCCATCAAATGCTGCTGCCAGCTTCAGCAGTCCAAAATATGTCACTCCAGCCTGCACGGGTTGTCAGCATGTTTTATAAGTACCTTCAGAGTGTTTCTTATCCAGTCAAAAGCAGCTGCTTGACATCATAGCTCTGATTGCCCCCTTATGTCCTTATCTCTTGCTTTTGATGACAGAGAGATCCCAAATTGTGCATTTGAGCCATACACCTACCGAGAGCACCAAAGCTATGGCGAGATAATCAAACCCGCGCAATGCTGTGGCCGAGTGCTGTGGTGGTTTCAAAGCAGAGCTGGGCAGGGGCTCTGGCACGCAGAGAGGATGCCACGACCTGCTGCAGCCACCCCGGGGCACAGGCTCAAGCAGTCTGTGCTCCGCTACTTCCTCTACTGTGTCTTTGAGGTTGGTTTTATTCCTGCAGTATTTGCTATTGGATGACAAACTGGGATAGGGCACAAGGGCAGGTTTAAAGCTTTTACTAAACTGTCTCCAAATGCTGCCTGGAAATGTTGCGTGTGGTGTAAAGCGTAGTACTCTATACAGTTGCCTTAACAGCCTTTGTTTTAAAAAGACTTCTCTGCAAAAACATGATAAAAAAATAAACATTTTTTTTCTCGTGATAACACTAGAGGAACAACAGAATAACTTTATGCTAATAGGTTCTGTGAAAACAGTGAATAGAGCTAATGACACTTGCAACTAATATGTGTGCTTTCCTAGGCAATAGATGCATCTCAGGTAAAACCAGAAATGTTTTGAAGTGATCACCATGTCCATTTTAGGGAACAGTGAAAGGAATATTTCCTTTTTCTTTTTCATCATCTGTCTTTTTATATGGACATACATGTTTATTCAGTAGTGTTAAACTGAATAACTCTGAACTTTATTACTTTGTTCTCCAGCTAAAAAGAACAGTTTTATGGAGATAATGTGAATTATATATTTATTGCCTCTTAAATCCATAATAAAATTGAATGTATCAGAAGGAATTAGATTGTTCACTCGGTTAGCCTCACTGCAGCCTTGAAACATGCTCTAAATGCTGGGGACTCTAACTTAATATTTAGTTTAAAATTCACATTTTTATACTTTAACTTTGTTGAATATCTTCTTAGTGAAGAAATTAAAATGACATATTTTCCTTTACATTAAACCAGCAGTGTAATTATTTCTTTCAGATATGATACGAATGTTTTGATAAAGTATTACTTTTAACTTTTATTAAAACTTTAATAAATTTTTCATTACAGACAGTGCAATATTGCCTTTTGAATTCATGTCACAGTGTGAGCTACACAGAGTCACTTATAGGGGAAGCACTCTCTGTTGGCACGATGCAGAGAGAAAACAATTAGCAGTTAGTAAGTAGAAATGTCTGTGTATAGTCTCAAGTCAAAGCAGCTTACCTATAAGTTAGAGTTTCAGACAAAAATTGTAAAATGACACAAATTCTCCATTTCACTTTTGAAATCTGAGTATGGGTTCCTATGCCACGTAGTGCTTTAAAAGTTTGATATTATGTAGAAACCAAAATATTTTTCACTCTGAGGGATCTAAGTAAAGAGAATATGCTATTATTATTTTTAAAGAAGCAGAATATATAAAACTCTTCAAGCTCTCAGAGAGGTTCTCTCCTGTTCATGCTACTTCAGCCTTGAAAGAGTTTATAAAAAGTTTAAAAATGTTTATAAAGTTGACCAAATTTCTTTGTTGATATCCATGTCAAAAGGCATAATGTTTTGCAAAGATGTCAGACAACTTTTAGGTAGTCCCCTGTTTGTAATGCTTAAGATCACACAATGTGTTTACTCAAAGCTGTTCTAAAATATTTGGGATGAAAATGTTTGATTTTTTTTTATTTTTTAAAGATGTGTGGAATTTGATTTAGCTGAATTAGAAATACAGTGTGAACAGTCTCTTCCTTCTCATACTAAACATTTATATGAGCATTAATTAGAGAATTTTATGCATGTATTGATAGGAAAAATGCAAACACACCACACAGAAGCTAACAATGGCCTGAATCATTAATAACATTCAATTCAGTAGCAGAAATTTTGTGCAACATCATGAGTGGATAGCTAATTTATCTGCTGTGCTTACCTTTGCTTTCTGGCAGATTTTAAAATGACGTCTTTCATTTCAATACTTGTTACTAGAAATTTTACCTGATTAGTTGCTGGTACCAAAAAAAGGTTTTATAGCTCTGTTTCCTTTGTTGAAGATAAAACCCTTTCACTCCACCAGGACCTCTCCCTGTGTTGCATGTGAGCTGTAACCCTTTCTTTTTTATTGTGGTCATCTTATTTCTCAAAGAATGGGTGTTGACAAACCATGGCCTAAGAGCAGCCTTTTTTATTGGACTGTAAATACCATATACATGGAAAAGAAGAAATGTCACCTGCATTGGGGTGCATATTTCCTTTATCCATTTATAAAATGTCTTTTTGCAAGGGATGCCAAATTCAAAGCATAAGCAGATACTAACTGTTTTGCTGCTATTCAACCAAACCTGCAGCCAGAAGTCAAATTGCTAGGTTGATGCTGTAGAAACTTGGACCTCTAGGCCACTGGACCCTGTTTATCAGCAGGCCACCACAAACCTCTGAGAAGGACTTAGCAGCAGAAAAAGTTTTGGCGAAATTAGGAGTTGATTGTTGTGGTAGGTTGACCTTGGCTGGATGCCAGGTGCCCACCAAGTCGCTCCATCACTCTCCCTCCTCAGCTGGACAAGGGAGAGAAAATATAACTAAAGGCTTGTGGGTCACTATAGTGACAGGGAGAGATCACTCACCAATTACCGTCATGGGCAAAACAGACTCAGTTTGGGGTAATTAATTTAGTTTATTGCCAATCAAAATCAGAGTAGGGTAATGAGAAATAAAACTAAATCTTCAAACACCTTTCCCCCATCCCTCCCTTCTTCCCGGGCTCAATTTCACTCCTGATTTGTCTAACTCCTCCTTCTGAGCATGGCAGGGGGACGGGGAATGGGGTTGTGGTCAGTTCATCACATGTTGTCTCTGCTGCTCCTTCCTCCTCACACTCTTCCCCTGCTCCAGAGTAGGGTCCATCCCACGGGAGACAGTCTTCCATGAAACTCTCCAGCGTGGGTCCTTCTCATGGGCTGCAGTTCTTCACAAACTGTTCCAGCATGGGTCCTTTCCACAGGGTGCAGTCCTTCAGGAGCAGACTGACCCACAGGGTCACAAGTCCTGCCAGCAAACCTGCTCCAACGTGGGCCACAGCCTTGTGCTGTCACATCCACCTGCTCCTGCATGGGGTCTTCCACCGGCTGCAGGTGGATATCTGCTCCACTGTGGACCTCCATGGGCTGCAGGGGCACAGCCTACCTCCCCCTCCCTCATCGACCTTTGTGTCTTCAGAGTTGTTGCTCTCACATATTCTCACTCCTCTCAGCCTGCAGTTGCTGTTGTGCAGCAAATTTTTTTCCCCTTCTTAAATATGTTATCCCAGAGGCACTACCACCATTGCTGGTGGGCTTGGCCATGGCCAGCAGTGGGTCTGTCTTGGAGCCGGCTGGCATTGGCTCTGTTGGACACAGGAGAATCTTCCCGCAGCTTCTCACAGAAGCCACCCATGTAGCCCTCTTGCTACCAAAACCTTGCTGTGCAAAACCAATACAGTTGTTACCAAAGAAAAAACCTTGTTCTCTTAACTACCAAAAGTGAAGATCCTGGGTCCACAGCAAAGCCCCCAGCATTGCCAAGAGATGAGAGATGTTTTCCCTAGCATGCAGCTGTCATTCATACATGCTCCCACTGCGGCTCCGGTTTTCACTTCAGAACAGTAATTAAGGTTAGATGACAGCAAATCTCTAGAAAATAAGGAAGGTCTGACAGGCTACACAGTTTTATGCAATGTTACCATGCAAAAATTAAAACGAATCAAACAAATCACAGGCTTTTGTTCATATTGCATTTGCCCTAATTTTTACTCTTTGACCCAAGCACAGCTCAGGTCAATTATAGAGTATTATGGGACCAGCTAAAGCTGGAACTGTTCTTCTGGGTGGAATACTGCAAAGAAAGATACATTGTTAAAGGTAGCCATGCTCATTCAGTGAGATACTGTGGAGGCACTGCTCAAAATAATTGTGATTTGTCTCTGACCCGTTTCAGCTCTCTCGGTTGTCTTTCATCATTCAAAAATGTCAAGTGTATGTTGGATTATATGGCTTTATCAGTGTCCAAGCAACAAGCAGAGTGAACTTTTTATGTGTACATTAAATACACAACATTAAAAACAGTTTTAAATAACAGAAGCTTGATTTTCTTTGGGAGGAGGGGAAGGATGAAATAAAATATAAATCACTCTTCAAGGTAATCTCAGTGTACAGTGAAAATACCCATTTTAACAATATTTTCATCTTCTGATTGACATTCCACTGTGTGTACATGGGAGGAGGGACAGCAGCATTTGCACATTTTAATCTCACCCAAGAAAAAAAGGTCACACACTATCATTTTGTAACCTGCAGCTGAAAATACCAAATGACTCATTTTGCTTGTGTGTTATAAACTACAGCTCCTCAGAGACATGGGCTGTAGTCAGGCTGGGATTTTGAACTGGCGCGCAGTGTCTCACCAACCCAGGCCTTGGACCTGTGGCTCTGCTCAGCCTCCATCCTTAAAAGCCCTTACAGAGGTTTTATTTGCTGTCCTCTGATAAAACACGAGCCTTTGTGGGAGGATTGAAGGTATCTGTCAAGCATAAAAACAGGGCTCTCAGCCAGCAGGAGGAGTGGCAGGACAAGAGTAACCACAGCTCTTTTCCTCCACTGCTCCACCTCTATATACTGGAAGGGCTCCTTTCATTTTGGAGAAGCTTGAGGCAGCTCAGTGTCTGCATGGATACGGCCCTTAGAGAAGAGAAAGGGCTTGCTGTACACCCGCCTTTTCACCTAGCTTGTGAAGAAATGGGTGCCTTCCTCTTACTCCTTGAAATGCGGGCGATGGGTACCCAGAACCAGGGGCTTGATGCTAATCTTTTTTGACCTAAATGAAGGAGATGCTGATTGCTTAAAGAGCAGATCCCAACAGTTCTCTGCAGCAGCCTACGCGTTGGTTCAGGGGCTGTGATTTCATCAGCGCTCTTGGGGAGTGCTGCCATTTCACAACTGGAATAATTTCTCTGGATTAACTAACTTCTAGGTACAATAGTCTTTAATTTTTAGAAAATGTGGGAAAATTTTCATTTTGGCCTGGAATCAGTTCTTTTTTCATCCTTTATTTCCTTTAGTGTGATTAAATGCTTGCCTAGTTGTGCTGTCATAACTGCTAAGCTGCTGTCATAATTTTCTGTCATACTGTCATAGCTATTACGATAGTGCCATCTGTATTTAACAGCTGTCAGCAGCGTGCCTTAGTAATTCTTAGGTAGCAAACTGCTACTGTTTTGACCAGATGTTTATTTTCTTCAAGTACATTGACCAAGTCCAGTATCTTATAGCAAGATTTGAGGACACTGTGAGATCAGTAAAACTGATGACAACATCCTATTTCTCAAGCATGTCTTACAAAATCCTGCTTTCATTTACATTATGATACTCTGCCATAGGCACTGCTACCCTACATGTGCGGAATGGATCAGGCACTTCAGCTTTTTCATTAAAAACAACCAAGTCTTGCACCCTTTCCTTCTCGCTGACTTTTCCTCACAACAATCCACCAGACACCCCAGACTGCTGGAACATTCTCTGCAGTGGCATGAGCAGTGAAACAAACCTGGGCAAGTCAGTGGTTTGGTTCCCTTCAGCATCCGAACTTCAGAAATTTCTACACGAGCAAGTCTATGGAGGTAGTTAAATGCCTAGAAATGCAAAAAGGTCTGTATAGGATTTGCTAATCCTAAACGGATTATATACTTAACTCCTATTGACCTCCTTTCAAATGGTTTTGATTCTTTTGTCTGCAAAACAAACTGAAAAATCTGAAACAAACTGTTTCTGAGAACACTGAACACTTGCTGATTTTGGTCAAGACAGAAATAACATATTGGAAACCCACCCATGAAATGGAAACATTTCTGTGCATGATGTTACAGAAGCCAGGAGATGCAGAAGGAAGCGAAGGAGTGGCCTTTCTTCCAGTTCTCCCTCGTGCTTTTCCCTCTTTCACCTGTGTCATCACCAGTTACAAAGCCAATAAATTAGCTGAGAAAGGTTGGGTTTTTTTCCAGAGACCTACTTCTTGTTCCCACTGGGTGGGAAAGCCAGACTTGATCTTTTTCATTATCCTTCTCAGCCACTGGCATGGAACTGATGGCAGACAGGCTGGGTCACAGAACAATTACAATTAAAACAATTAATGTAAACAAGAGAAGGTAGCTACACTTGTCCCCTATTTCCTCTTGTTTGTATTTATTTATTTTAAATTTGAGGTGGCCAAGGTGAGGCGAGTTCAGCTTGCGGGATACCTTTGCCCTCTATCTCATTCACAGACAGTAGTGTCTAAATTTAAAAATTCCAGAAAACGTAAATTTAACTATTAAGCAGAGGAAAGTGTGAATCACAAAGATGACAGGGGGTGGTGGCAAGTGCTGGTTGTGCTTCTATTGTTGAGACCTTCCCAGATGAAGGTGATATGAGAGGAGGAAAACAAATCTCCCGGGACAGCTGGAGCCTTTATCCAGCACCTTGCTGTAGCCTTTATCTCCTTACCTCCTGTGGTGTGAAGGTTGTTCTGGGTAGGACAGAAGCAAAGTACAAAGGAAAAAGGCATGAAGGAAGGCATTTTAAAAATGGCCTAATGTACTTCATTCTTTCAGACTAAGAGCAGCACATGCTGGTGAGAAATGAGAATCACACTGAGAAAGTGCCAGAAGCCTGAGGTTTGCTCCTACTTAATTGGCTTATTAAGCTGTTAAAACTGAAAGCACCGAATTCTTGGATATTCCTTGCCTAGATTTTTTTGCTTACACAGACGTGATAAGACACATGTGGATGGCTAAGATCTGGTATAAAACTGGCTTTACTGTGTTTTGCCTCCTGTGTGAGAATGACTTAATTCGTTTTATCCTGTGCTTGTGCAGCACTCAGCATAGCGGGGTCCTGAGTTGTGCCTGGGGTTTCTGGTAACGAGCATCATCACTACCACTGCATGTGAAATGTCTGTGAAGTGTGTCAATTTAGCTTTTCTCTTTGGGAAGCAATACTGTTGTCATTACCACATCATTTCTGTGTTCTGTCAATTAGCTATTATTTTTTAGCTTTTGACAGTACTAATAAGGATCAATGCATAATAGGTCTAAGCAATTTACAGTAAAGAGATAGTCCATTAACAATAAGTACCCACACAAAGTGTTGACATAATGCTTTTGCCTCCTTCTTTCTTGGCCTGTCATCTGAAATTGTGTAAAATTTTGGAATCACAAAACACCTCTCACCTGCAAAAATACCAAACCAGCCTATGCATATTTCCATACCTGGAACTCTCACTGATTGAAAACTGCCTTGTGAACCATTTATGGTGTCTTGAATCAAAACAGCTAAGTGTCTTTTTCCTGTGTAATTCCCCCATCTTGATTTTCTTATGGATTTTGTGCATTAAAAACTGCCATTCCTGGTGGTGTGAATGAAAGAAAATGGGTTAGGAGAAGGGATGTAAAATGCCTAATTCTGCAATGAGTAATGTAATATTGAGTCTGTTGTTGTGCAGAGTATGGAATCTCAGAATGTTCAAAGAGCCAAAAATGACAGAAGAAAAATAGGTCTGCAAAATATTTTTGAAGAGTTATCTTTTTTATTTCAGAAATCGTACAGCCTTGTCAAATGATTTATCATCCCCTTTATGAGGCTGTCCCCAGTGCTGTTCTTCAGCATCTGATTTTTATGAGCCTTATTCCTGATTGCTAGGTCATGGAGTCCAGAGGCAGCTCACAATCAGTTGTTGCCTCGTGTGCACACAGAGTGGGAGATATTTTGTCCTTTGTCTATAAATGTGCAGTTAATGCAATCCAATGATAAGACAAATCTGTAGCCTTCATGTTTGGTAAGTATATTTAAACTTTCTAGGCAGTTAGGCCCAAATACAGAGTAGTAAATAAGATCAAGCCAAGTCAGGGGGGAATCAGTAAATGCTACTGTTGTATAAGACAAGTATTTGATTTTTCCTTGCAGTTATTTGCTGGACAGGCAGATTTCGTTTTTTCTCAGTAGGAACTGAATTAACAAATGCAGAACAGCAGCAAATTTCTGACACATACATTTAAGAATTAGCAGTGCCCCTTACAGTAAAAAGTTGTTTCAACCCCCAAATGAAGGTTCTGGAGCCGAAAAACTTACAAGTTAATGAGTGACAGTTTGACATACAGCATAATGTCTTGGAAAGGTGGATATCTCTATGGAGACTCAGTAGTCAAAAAGGACAGTGAAAAGAAGACCTGAAAATGTTTACTTATGTTCATTACCACACATATTAATGTCTTCTTCCAGCTTTTGCAACATGTGGGAGAACTTTGTGCTTACAGGGCCTATATGTACTCATACAAACTCTCATTTTACAGGCTCGGGGAAACATAATAAACGTAATGAAGTCATGGTCAAAAGTAAATTCAGTTAAAATGTGTTGAATTTTACCAATTTGTATTCATACTACAATAGAAGCTGTAGCATAAAACACTTCTGGTAATAATTGTTTGAAAGTAAATGAGAGTTTTTAGGGACTTTGTCTCTACTCATTTAGTATTTGCTACATTGAAGAATTTTGTGACTGAGTTTTACGAGCCTGAATGATCATAGAAAGCAAGTTTTATGCTCCTGTGATCATAGGGAAAATGCAACTTATGTGACTTAGGGAAAATGAGCTTACTTATTAAATGCAATGTCTCCTAAACCTAAGAATAAATGTGTTTTTCATTGAACTAGAGAGCATAGATAAACATAGCAAGACAAAAAAGCAGAGATTTCTCCTTTATAAGATCAGGTATAAGCACAAAATAAGCCATTTAAGGCAACAAATACACTAGAGAAAATTGAGATCTGTGCAGAGAAGCTATGTGAAAAGAGAAATAAAATTTGTCAGACAAGGTTTGCTGTGGACCTTGCTGAGCTGTAGTACTGCATTTCTAAATAGTTTACCACTACAGAATTTAAAGTGAACGATGATGTCTCATTAAGAGATTTTCCTTAGTGCTCATTCGTCTAAGCCAACTGTTTACACATGTCCTCACCCCTTGGGCATTTGCTCAAGAATCTGTCAGAAGGCTCAGGAGATACCATTTCCCCAGACTAGTGACTCGGAGTGCTTCAGCAGAGAAAATTCAGATATCTCAAGCACCTCTCATGTATGTTCATGCCTGAAAACTTACTTTACACAGCTTTGTGTTTAAGGCCACATTGCACACGTATACAGTGAGGACCCCTGCCTAAATACAGTCCCAGAAACCATGGCAGTGGCAGCCAGGACTACCTGTGGCCCTTGGAGTATGAGAATCATGAAATCTCACTGACATAAGACATCACAAAACCAATTTCTAAATCCTGCTAAGCCGACTTGACATGGACAGCACACAAGGAGTGACTACAGATCTATATTATTTAGGGCATTAAGGCTTCCTCAGCCCTGCTTAAGTGGCCCCAAAAGACCACCCATTGTCACAGCTGTTGTCACAGTCACAAATGTGATTCCAGGTTTCTCCAAAGCGTAGACAAGAGGTGATGGGGAGGACATAAAGAGACTGTCCTGCCCCTGTCGGGCAGCAGGGTTTCTTGTCCCATCCGCCTTGTTCCATGCTGCCTTATCCCTTGTGGAGTAGCTGGGCAGGGACAGACCCACCCAGCCTGGCTTCCTGGAGCTCGGGCACTGGAAGATATAAGCAGTCACTGTTTCACTGCTCCCAGCAGCCTGCTACTTGCCCAAACCTAGTCAAGACCTTAGAGAAGCATTTCCTCTGCTTGCAGGACTAAACCAACTCTCTTCCGACTTTGATTTTAGCAAAATCACACCTTTATTGGGAAATCTACATTCGTGATCCAGTTACAGTGCTGGTCCACTAACCATAATTTCTCTCAACGTGATAACAAGCACTTACTATATATGATTTTCAAGGCACTCATATCTGTATCTTACTAATGAGAATTAAGTAAATGAAAATAAACAAAAAGTGTATGTTGGTCAAACTCAAAATCTGCTATGCAGAATCTTTTGACCTTAGTGAAAGTTTGTGTACTAAGTTAAACACTACGACTGCACATGACTTTACAAGGTAACAAAACAGAAACCCGCATCTTGAAATCTCCATCAACTATTATTTCCCAGACCTCCCATTCTGTCTAGGTTGGACTGGGGCACAATGGCATCACACGTAAAGAAAACTTTCCAGGTTTTTGTTTTCAGTAGGCACCTCTCTGAAATTCTTTCACTGCTCATGAATGCATGGGAGGTACTGGCTTGTTTCAGTGGCTGCAAGGCAGTGGCCAAGACCTTTGCCCCCTCAGCAAATTGATCCTGAGAAGAGATGTTCAGCTCACTGAAATGTTTTTTTTTAAGGCAACTAGACTGTGGAGACAGCCAGTGTATAGATTTATTCATGGGAGCATTTCAAATCTTAGCACACACATTTGTGAGCTTGATTTATTAGCATACATCATGACAGTTATGAGTATATTTTAACCAGAGATACAGTCTGTCTCTGAAATATATGCTTTATCAATGGTGGCTGCGATTTATATGCAATTTTAGAGTGTTTGCTTTCTTTTCTTAATTGATTTTGGAGTGATCTCACTGGTAATGAATTAGGTAGATACAGATTTCTCTGAAATATTTGATAAAAGGGTCAGAACTAGATGATCTTGGAAGGTGCCTTCTAACCCAAACCATTCAATGATGCTATGATACAGTATTTGTCATGTGATACCTGTAAAAATCACCTAATGGTATTTGTAATCCATTCAGGTGCAAGCACAATGATTAGCTGGAATATATCAAAGCAAATGCAATCAAAGTAAAGTACACAGACAGAAAGAAGGTGGTAAAAAAGGGCTTGACATTTTTGAACCAGGCTTAAACTTTATTATCTGCACATCAATATTTTGTGCAGCTATGTGTCGTAAAGCCCATGTGGTTGTTTATTTTATCAATAATGGTACAACACAGTATCTTAAATATAAACAGGTTAGTAATTTTGCAGTATCTCTGCTAACAGCAAGTACATAAGCCAAACCCAGATGTTTTCATTTTGTACAAGGCGATACTCAATAGGCACAGGATGACTAACCACTGCCCATCTCTGACTACAGTGCAGCAGTATCTAGCTGTGACCATAAAAAAATGTTCCTGCCATTCAGCGTGCATAAATCTCGAATGCTAACTCAGCTTGTTAAAAAGATTTGTTAAGAGAAAGTAGTGCTGTAAACTTGGAAAGATGCAGTTTCTCCTGAAATAGTTTTTCATGTGAAGCCAATTAGAGGCAGGTTGTCTAGTTCTGGCTCCAAGTACTGAAAGAAATCCATTGCAACTGGATTTTTCTCCTGTTTCAGAAGGAATATTCTTGAATATTCCATGGAAATCTTATTACATTTTCTTGCTTAGTATTTTTGTCCTACCACCTCTAGGGTATAGTACAGAATAGAGTGTCCTTTTCAGCTGGAAATAGAATTGGAATAATATGGTCTTTTTAGAGGAATGGCAGGAACTGCCATGTTTTGGTCGTCACTTTGGTTTACAGTTCATTATTATTTTCTTTCACAGTGAAAACAAGTATGACGAGACATATGGAGAAGAACGAACGTGTATATACTGCTCAGAGCTGACTGGAAGTGCCACATGCGTCTGTATAGGACTGTGCTGCTTCTGCCCTGGCAGGGAATATGCAGGATGTACTGAAATGTATGACAGAGCACCAGGAACCAGCGCTAGAAGAAGTGAAACAAATGGGAGATAAAGATGACAAAGGACTCTGCTCTACACATTCTAAGCAGCTAATTTCTGCCATTAAGAGACCTGGGCCACGAGCAGCACATGCTGCTGAATGAGGCAGAGGTCACGAGAAGACCTGCTTTTCGAACTAGCTTAAGGGCTTGGAGTCTAACAGCAGACTTTTCTTATGAGTCTCATCTAGAAGTAATAGAAGGAGTCACTGTTCCCCTCAACAGTTTTATTGGGTTGTGTAGTAAAAACCCAGACAACTGCTGGAAAGTATGTAGAAGGACACTGTAGTCATACCACAAACCTGGAGCTCCTGGGCACTTTAAGGAGTAAAAATAAAGAGGTTATATCAGGTGTACCCTTAGTTTTGTAGGTTTGTAAACAGATTCAGGGGTAGTTAGTGTGAATTCTGCCAGTTCTGGGAGATGAATATAGACAAGTTGCCTGTGTCCCACCAGAGCTCTTAGTCACAGACCTCCAACATGAAAGGACTGAAATGATTGGTTCTCAGTGGGATATTCTGCCTGGGATCATGCTGTATTACCTTGGGAAAAAAAAAAAAAGTGTCTCCAGGATTTTGGAAGAGAGAGAGGGATGGGAGCATGTTGTAGTGCTTACTAATTGCCACAAAGAGGGAAATGCCTTAGACTATAAGGAGGCTGGCATTGATGTTTAGCCTGGGAAGTGGCTCTCTCTATGGGCTATAAAGGAAGAGAATAATAAAACGTGTTTTGGGATGGGACTTACCAAAGAGCCAGTTACAGGGTCCTACCCAGCATGGTCTTCGATTCATTTTAGCCCAACGCCAGGCAGAAGTTGAACAGAAGCATGCGAGGCAGCAAATTCAAGCTCAGAGAGTGATGACAAAGAACTCAAGCTCGCTGCTTAAAACTCTTGAGAACAGTATCTATAACCCAGTTGTGCGAAGATACCTTCAGGTGTGACCAGTGCTTCTTCTTTTTCCTCTCTTTCCTCAAAGCTGACCCTGGATATGAAAGAAGAAGAGTTCATGCTCAAATGAAGAGAGTAAAAAAATCAAGATTGTAAAGCTATAGAAAGCAGTGTCTACCTTGTAAATTGGCTATTGGTACTGCACCTCCATGTGCATACTTCGGTGTTGGCTAGTACACAGCATAGTGCTGAGACAGAACAGCCCATAAATCTCATTGCTGGAGCTCAGGCTGGATTCAGATTTTCTGAATCAATTAGTAGCCTTTTCTTTGTTCACCGTTGTTTTCCCCATAGAAGAAGGGGAAAAGTAATTTTGAGTTTTGGGTAGTGGGACAAAGGGACTGTGAGGCACAGAGATACAGCAGCCAAATTTCCTAAAACCATCTTCTCAGAAAGTCTCAGTTTCAACAACGTGGTAGGTGAGCTCTGTACTGAAACAGGAAAGTAAATTCAAGCCCTAAACTGGTGTATGCAGTGGTCCAGAGACAGTTCTATTCATTGCCAGAGAGTGCAGCATTTCCTGAGCCCCATCAGTGTCATTTCTGATCTCTGTAAAGCTTGGGAGTGTTGTTCTGTGAACTTCTGCCCTCAGTTTTTAAGAAAGGTACAAATTTGAAGGGCTACGCAGTAGGGAAAATTGCATTATTATTTCAATCTGATAAGAGTAGGAGACAGAGGGAGTGAAATGTGAGGTAAGGTTCACCATTTGTCTGTACTTACCTCAAGCGGCATGGGATTTGGATGAAAACAATCTTTGCAAAGACAGAAACGTTTGTTGGGATTTTGAAAGTGAAATTTGTAGTGCAAAAAATGTCAGGTTAATCTTTTGTCTGCTGATATGTAACAAACTATGTGTTTTACTGGTGGTGTTAAACATTATTCAAACATATGGGAAAGCACAACCTCTGCTATAAAGAGCTTTGGGATGGAAAAGCAAAGTATACAGGTGAGTAGAAAGGTCTGTGCAATCATGTGGCTTCTCCCACTCACGGCTGTGAGGAGCTGAACAGCACTTGCAGGTGTGAATATGTGGACTGTCACCCCGTTGCCTGCCACAGCAGATCTAAACTGAGAGGTTGGGATGGCTGTGTCTTGGCAATCCCAGGAGTTTTTTTTCTTTTATTATAAAGGTACAGACTGTTATCAAGTCTGAAACTCCACACAATGAAAGCGTTAGATTCTAGGAACATCCAAGGTAGTTTCAGAAAATTTACTTCCTTTTGCTGAGGATACACTAATTTTAAAAATCTTTTTCCACCAAAAAGAAAATAGAGAGGGCTGAGCCGTGATAGGTAGAAAGGTGTTTTTCCTTCATTTTATCTCTTTTTCAACGCTGCTGTGTTTTTTTTATTTTTTTTTTATTTTTTTTTTTACCACAGAGAATATGAGATATATTTTTCTACTAACTTGCAACATTTTTTAAATGGGCATTTTTCACTTCAAAATTTTTCTTTGACTAATGAAAAAAAATCTGCTAAAATGAGAAATTAATTCCTGTTTTAGACTGGAAAAGCTGAAAAAGATTCAGTAGCAAAAGAAAAAAATGTTGTAGCTACAAGAAGAGTATTTCACACAGTTGTGTCAGAAAGCACCTACCAATAAGGAATGCATGGAGGCAAATTACAGGTTTGAAGTCAGCAGCATAGTGGAAAGGAAGAGGTACATGATGGGAAAATGAGCAGGCAGAGAAAGAGATTTCTTTGTGAAGCATTGAAAGAAACCGGTTGTGGTGAACTTGACATTTTTAAGGGACTGGAAAGACAGGAGATGTTTTCAGGAGTATCTAAGCATTGTGCTTGAGGTGGAATGGAAGATCCAAAGAAAATATCCAAATACAAAGGTAGCGGAAATTAATACTCAGGGATAGATGTCAGACAGAACTGCAGAGGTTTCCATGTCCCAAAGATGGGTGATTCTACTTGTGTAAAATTTTTGCCATATTGAATAGAAAGAACTTGGGAGAACTTGTACTGACACAGGTTGATAGAGGAAAACAGGGACTATAGTGGAAAGACACATCAGATAACCTCCAAACCAGCATGCTATACCAACCCTTGGCTTCAAATCTAGTTAGTCATTGATCCTTTAGGGCTTTTTTCTGCTGAGTCACAGTCATATCTCGTCAATTCACCTGTAAGAGTGAGAAAATGAACCCTGGAAGCACATGTCAAGGCAGAAGTGGAATATGGGTGGGGTTTGCTTTTCTGAAGCATTTCAGGCTGGTATCATCTTCTCAGAGAAGATGTGAAGCTGTGATAACAAGTCTGCTTTTCCACGACAGGACCTGATGAAAACCACATAGCAATGACAAGCTCAGTAAGAAACAGTTCATTTGCAGTAGCACAGCTTTTTACACTGGATCATCATTATGCTGAGGCAGATGTCTTCCAAATGTCTTGTTTCTGACACTGTCTGATTTTCAGATGTGTTATCTGTTAGGAGATGCTCCAGAGGAGATCCTCAGCAAATTGCCCTGTATCAGTGCGTGATGAATGCAGAATCCAGCTGCATTTTAGCTTCCATGTGCCATTCCAAGTTTTCACAGCCTGTCTTGTCCTGAGGCAGGCCTCTGCTTGCTTCATGTTTCACTGAAAATACCTGACCTTCCCGTGTAATAGCTTAGGTTTGCCTACCGCATTATGCTCTGGCCCTCGAAAACAAGCATCTCAGGCCTGGGCTATTACACTACTCCTTTTACAACAAGGTGAGCGTAAGGATGGATAGTTGGTGACGGAAAATACATGTTTCCCCTCATGGATTTTGAAAATTGAGAGTTTCTCTTACAGAGACGCATGTGGAGCCAAGATTCATTACTGCTTGCATAATCTATAGTGGATACTTAGATATCTGAAGGCAAGGAACCTTATGGATAAACTGTGCTGACTGTCTACATGCCAGTCCCCCTGGACCTGCCCCGTTGTGATCTCATTAAAGTATCATTTAGCTTTCATTAAGGCACAACACAAATACAGAAGTGGCTGTCAATCTAAGTCTGTTTTACAATTCCGGGGCCAAATCCTTTTCACCT
Organism: Opisthocomus hoazin; assembly: GCF_030867145.1. Classification (NCBI taxonomy): domain Eukaryota; kingdom Metazoa; phylum Chordata; class Aves; order Opisthocomiformes; family Opisthocomidae; genus Opisthocomus; species Opisthocomus hoazin. The sequence continues at coordinate 77,759,783 of NC_134415.1, read as the reverse complement.
CGTTGGAGCAAGTTATCCCACTGAAACCGGTGAAGTACTGCTGTAAGATTTGCTCTTGATCAAGGTAAAGTGACCTGCTACAGCTACTAATTAACCATCTCTCTATGGAACCTCATTGAAGTTTGACAGACGTGATACTGTCTTCTTGCTGAATGGTAAATGAACCCTGCTCACTGGAGAACCGCTCCAGTCTCAGATGGGCAAGCCTGAAATGATGGCTGAACCTATTGATTTAGTTTGCTTTCAGAGGAACAGAGGATAATTTCTGAAATCAGAATTGATGATCCCTTGCACTCCCATCTGCCCCCATGGGAATTCGTTCTGGTACACAGCCCAGCACCCGAGCCTTGCTGCCAGCCAGAGCTGAGGTGTCAGATGGAGATCACAAGTGAATGGAAAGCTATTTTACACTGAAGGTCAATATTGCAGAGGAAAAAAATCTATTAAGTAGACTCCTGGTGAAAAATGAGAACTGACAGTTACAAAATATTGCAAAAAGAAGAAAGTAAAGAAATAGCAAGATGTATAAGCATTAGCTAATCTAGAAGCATTCTTCCCTTTATCTCGTTTGATCTGACAAAGTGGTTAATAGTATCACAGGACAGTTTTAACAGAGGAAAATTCTAGTGACAATAGACATGTCATTGAAAACATCTAGGCCATTTGCGGTAACAAGTCGGATACTATACTGCAAGGAGTCTAATTCATAGGGCGTTTGAATAAAATGAAATGTAATGCATCGCGCATTATACATCACGTGAATTTGTGATGGGGATTTGGGGTTGCAATTATTCCCCATGAATGCAGAATTCCCAGTAAATACGGGGCATAAACTCGCTTTGATTAAGTCCCTGTTCTTTCTACACACTGCCCATCACTACTACACAACGAACGGTTTAGTGAGGTGCTATGTGCTACTCATTATGCAATGCACTATTCTTCTGTTCAGAGCAGTTACTGTAAATGATATCTTGTGTGATAAGCAAGTCCTGGCAAGGTCTGGAAATCTTAATGCTGAGTGCCGTACAGGAAAAGGCGAAAAGATTTTTCCATTCCGAATTGCTTTCAAGCCAAAGACTCGTCCTGCAAATGCATCCATCCCTGTGTCTTCGAGGTTCAACAGACACTACTGGCACACAACCCATCTCTAAGCAAAAAAACAGAAAAAGGAAATGAATTGAATGACTAAAATACAAAACAGATGAGAAGGAATCCAATGATAAAAGCATATACTGATGCATCAGAAATGAGAGAAATGTCACGGGTGAAATTCTAAGTCTGCTGAAGTTAATGAAAGCATTGGCACTGTCTTAATTAGGACAGAATTTCATCAATCTCAACTTTGCTTATCAGAGAATCTTGTTATTCCTGACTGGCATCTTAAAGGCATAGGTATAGAAGTGGATACAGATGGGGCCAGAGTACAGATCTTTTTGAATAATGCGCTTCATCTTTCAAGGGTAACACAGAGAAAATATAAGATAATTGTTAATATGAATGGAAAAACAGACAATGGAACTCACAAGACTTCTCAAAGGTATATCTGTTTGGCTTGAAGTTGGTGATTAATTTGGAAGAAAAAGGTGTTTGAAAAGAGTGATTTTAAAATTTTTTCAAAGAAAACATTTTTGAAACAATAAGCCTGTTTTGAAGTTTTGCTTCCATTTATTGTTTTTAAATGTGAAATAATATGAGAACAAAATTATATATGTAGCTCTATGGGCAACAAAACATCTGATTTGTCTTGAAAAGATTATTCTTTCCATTTTGTTAGGTGGCCCATGGCAATGAAAAAAATACCCTTCTGAACATTGCTGGTGGTTTGGAGGAAGGTGGACAAAATAGAATCTTGTGGTGTACAAAGTCATATGAACAGGTATATAAAACTAGAGAGTGGGAGATATCTTTCTAATTTTAACACCTAGTAATAACAGCCTGATTCACAATGCATTGAGTTGATTGCTTCATCATAAGCGTAGCAAGTGGAGCTGAGAAGTACAGAGAATTTAGTTGCAATGCAACAACATGCATATGTATGCATGTGTATAGGTATATATGTATACACATGCACAAAATGTTGGAAGATATATACTTAGTTTTATTACTATTACAGACACATGCTCCTAGGCTTGAGGCACAGGGCACAGGGAATGATGAGAGTTGCTCACATCATAACATCACTTCTGGAGAGGACACCTGAATGTTTGGAGCAGGTAAGACAGAATACAGAGTGTGTCTCTGCCCTGGCTTTTTCTCTCACCTTACAAGCTGCTTTGAGCAGGATGGATTTGCCTGCCCTCTGAGCAGTGTTTCATGTATGAAACATTTATAGGGTTTGGACCACAGCATGACAACTCATTCTGATTGCAACTGCTGTATGTTTGATAGGGTAAGAATGTTATGACTGCTTTCATGGTAAAAGAGGGTCACTTTCAGATCTTTTGCATCCCTCACGTGCCCTTTCCTACAATAGTGTCTGGCATTATTTGCAAGGCTCTGCATGGCCATAAGGAGCAGCTCACGGTTCCCGTAGGCTAATCCACTGGCAGCGACCCTGGTGCAGGTGGCTCCACCTTTGGGACAGCAACAGAAATTTGGACATGTAAAGAAACTCCTTCCTGTACTGCTTTGATCACCACAATGCTGCTCTGGCACACTGCCACAGGGAAATTTCTTCAGAAAAGTTTGGCATCTACTCATAATATCTTAGAATGGGGGCTGTTGACTGCCCATTCCTACTTCCATTTGTGTGTTGACGTAGTGTAGCTTTGTAAATTAAATTTGTTTGGAAGAGATGAATCTGCCTCTGAGTTGTACAATATGCACAGATGATAATAATAAAAGTTGCAGGAATATTTTTTCACTAGTGATTCAAACGGGAAATGAACCTTGCCTCTCTTACCCTTCCCTCCAGTCTTCTGCAAAACAGGAATAGCTGGTGGGTGGACCGAGTTGAAAGTTGTCACTAGTTTGCATAAAGTAGAATTTGGAGAGCTTGTAAAAAATTGTTCTGAGTTGGTTTTGCTTTGTTTGCTTCTCAGATCCCTGGAAGGACAAATTTCTCATCAGTATTCCCACGTGACTTCTCACAGAAATCCTTCAAAATGGGAGTTGCTTCACTGGCACCGTTGTTTTCAGGACTGAAAAGCCAACATCTGCCTGGGCAGTCTGGCCATGTCTGATTGACCTAGATGTGCTTGAAATCTGCTTTGAGATGTACAAGCAATTTGTGAGAATTTGTTCTGCTACTATGCATGTTACATCCCTCTGCCCAAACTGCTCATGAGAACAGAGTGCTGGTTTCCAGGGCTGTCAATCAAGCAGCTTTCACCAGAACTAAATTGACTTGAAAGAATCAAAAGAAAAATACCCCTAATTTTTCAAAAGAAATTATTTGCAATGTGAAAGCTGATCATTGCAAATTCAGACATTAATCCAAACAAGTAACCTTTAGCAAGAGCACAATTTACTTGTTCTTTATTGCCCAAATGAATCCACATCTCAACTTTTTTTTGGTACAAACCCAGATGAACTTCAGATGTTTACTTGGAACCAGCCATTTCAAATTTAACCATGAAAAGCAGAAATATATTCTCCTAGTACAGAAAGACTCTCTTTCATTTCCTTTAGTACTTGCAATAACACTCTATAGCAAGCCTTTTTAAAAGTCAGGGTATTAGTTTCATAGGCTTCCCCACCTCCCCCGGCTCCCTTTAAGGACTGTTGGATTGCTCAAACCTTTATGAAGTTCAGTGAATATCTGATGAAAATTGAAGATGAAAATTGAAGATGCTTTGAATGGGTTCTGTGTAGTGGATGAGTTTCACAGTAATGTGGTGTAATTGAATAACAGGCAGTAATTCCTCCTTTAGCTTCCTCACTCCTGGGTGAAGACTGTACATGCATGCCTCCCACCCCACCTTAGGCAAGGAGTATGTTAAGCTGATCTCACAAAGCACAATGGGCATGTCGTAAAAAGGTACTCTGGAAAATCTCGTTAAGGATCAATCTATCTGTCTGTCTGTCTGTCTGTCTGTCTGTCTGTCTGTCTGTCTGTCTGCCTGTCTGTCTGTCTATCTATCTATCTATCTATCTATCTATCTATCTATCTATCTATCCTATGCACAGGCATTACAATTTGGCCCTACTTGCAGATCGGGTCAGATGTAGGGATATCTATCAATACTGGCAAAACAGCAGCTGAGAGAAGGGTGGATGCTTTCCTTCCCAAATAAAAAAATGAAAAATAAAAAGAAAGAGTTGATGACGTTTACCTGTGCTTACTTCGAGTTCCCTGCTGCACAAGGCACTGAGGAGGAAAGCACAGCGAGCCATTTTGAGGATCTCAGCTGGAGCAGCGGCAGCTACCGACACTATGTCGGCTGGTGCAGAGTCAAACGCCTTACTGACATGTGCCTGTCAGGATGGTAAACCCTAGGAGAATGTTAAATCTCTCCCCCACTACTAGTTTTTCAGAAAAGGAAAATATGCTGGGAGGGACTGTGACTAGTTTTACAAATTCTTAGAAGTGATGCTGAACCAGAAAAAGGGTGGTTAAAACCAGAGATTTCCCATCTATGAGTTAATCTGGCAGGTGTGATAGCGCACAGTCACCGCTGTTCAGTGTTACTGTTATTGTACACCGGAGATAAGGCTATGTAGGCATATGAACAGGTTTGCTTACATTCCGACTGCTTTTCACGTAGCCACTTAAACCAGAAAAATCTCTGACTCCTTTCTGACACCTCTCCTGCCTCCTGGTCTTTATTGTCCTGTCTCTCCTCTCCCCTCCTTCGTCTCACGGGTAGGCCCCTTCCTCCAGATTTGTCACTACTGGCAAAAGCCGTGGGAAAAGTCCAAAGCAACACTTTCCCCAGGAAAGGCCATTAACCGCTTCATGCCCTCACCTAGCACTTCCTTTTAATACCATTCCACAATGGAATATTTAAATTATTGTATAAACAAGAAGGGTATATATTTGCTGGATGAAGCTGTAATGTTCTCCAGTCAAGGACTTGCAAGTGCTAAAAAGGAAATGTTAAACTGCGTTCTATAATTAACCCTTGCTCTGTAGAAACTGCTGGATTGAAGTGCAACAAACTGATGATTTTTTTGCTATTTCTTGAAAATCTTTATTAATGGATTATACACTGGGTGGGAAATCCTGTAGAAGAGAGCACTCATTTGCTGAGCAGTCTGAAGAGTGAAAAGAAGCATATCCTGTACCAGCTTTCCTCAGGGAAAATTAAATTCAGGAGAGGAAGCTAGAACTAAAAGTATGAATAGATTTGCTAAACATCTCAAAACAGTTTTATCTCTTTGATGGCTAATCAACAAAAACAACTTTGCAGTAATAGAGACAGATATGAACTGAAAATCTGAGAAAGAGCTTTTGAGCCTTCTTCCCAGAGCCTGATGGTTTTACTAGCCATGATATGAGAGCTGGATCATTCCCAATCATTATATGCAGAAACCACGAGTCACACAAAGTCCCATAAATACTGCTGAACAAGATATATAATCTAACCCAGATTAACGACTTCCAAGAGAGAAGAGGGTAAGTGGAGCAATACTACTTACCTTAAAAGACTGTATTTGGCTTTGCTGTCCAGAATATGGGATGTGTCCTGTTAGGTCAATGTGTTTTTCAGTGATCTTTCCTGAGATATAAATAAATCCTTGACACATAAGCTGAATAACACAGAGAATTTTTATGTAAAGGTTATTTAGCGATGCTTTAAAAAAAAGTACTTTCAAGCGTCAGCTGTTCTCTTAATTCTCCAATTTACAGGACTTCAGAAAACTCCAGAGATGGGAGGAATTTGGAGAGGTTGTCTTCTCCATCCCCTTGTCCCATGGCAGGATCAAGTGTTCTTATTCCTACAGACATCTACCTAAACTCATCTTTATGGTCTCTCTGCATGGAGTCCCACAGCCCTTCCAGACGCCAGTGCTTCATTCTCATTACAACTCACCAGCTTTTCCAAGAGTGTCCCTGGGCTTTTCCTTGCTCTAAGGCAAGAGGGTTACCGCTTGTCCTGCCTGCCACAGAAACGGACACAAGAATACTTCTTTGCTCTGTTATATATTTGAAGACTTTTTGTCCAGCCTCTGGACTATGCTTAGTGGTATAACCAAGTTTCCCTAGTCTTTCCTCCCAGCTTGTTTACTTGTGTAGACCTTAATCATTCTTACTGAGTTCTTCTCCATCATGTCCAACAAGCTCGTATTTTCCTCTTGTTTCTCTCCATCATCAGTATCATTGACTAGTGCTGTGTGGAGTAGTGCAGCTACATCCTGACCCGTACAGAGCAAAATGGATAGACAATGTCATATGATTTGCGGGCTGTATCTCTTTTTATGCATATTGCTATGGGTTTGCTTTTTCTGCAATAGCAGGCCCTTTTTAACTCATGCTCAGTTTCTGATTAACAAAGACCCAAATCCTTTTCTTCAGAGCAGCACACATTCTGATAGTACTTCTGTGTACTGAGAGCAGATTTAATCTCCCGTCAAAATGAAGGTATAACACAACTGAAGAAGTTTGAGAGAAGATGACAAAACATAGCTTCTTTATGAAAATCAACTAATCCTATTAGGAAACTTCAGACAAGATAAGAGTATCTAAGTGGGCATGCAATAGAAGTCTGTCATATCACAAGTACCATAGAAAAGGGGAAAACAGATTTATTTTTTCTGTTTTCCAACAGAAGAACTAGAGGAAATAAAATTAAATAGCAAGCATCAGATTCAAAACAACTGGACATGGTTTGTCATGCACCGCAAAGTTAAGTTCCTGGTGTTTCTTGCCACAGAATGTTTTGGATGCCAGAAAAATATGCTGGTTCAGAAAAGCAATCAAAGAATTCACAAGGAAAAAGTATAAAGAGATCACCTTCTGCTTAGACAGTCCCTAAGCCATAAGCTGTTTGAATCAAGGAGAGAATTCTCTTCCGTAATTGCAGCATGTTTTCCTGTTTCTTCCATTCTTCCCCAGGGATCTATCTTTGATCACCTTTATAGATGAAATTGAACCATTGGTCCCGTGACCTGTTGGTTTGATCACATCAATGACTGCCTGTATCTGTGTGTCTTCAGTGAATAGAAGTATTCTCAGAATGTAGCTTTTAACTATATTTCCCTAGTCTGCTCAGGAAAATGTAGTATAAAATAGTCAGTCCTTATTAACGTCACAATACATCACATTTATTGTTTCTCCCTTATTTAACAGACCTGCTGCCCTGTCAGAGAAATGAATGAGATTGGCTTGACAGAATTTTCTCCTGAAAAATCCATATGGGTTATTATTCAACACCTTGTTTCCATTTACATGCTTGTAATCATTTATTCATTTAGCTGCTCCAGTATTTTTCCTGAAAGTGAAACTAAGTAGATAATGTCTGTAATTCCCTGATGCCTTTATATTTTCTCTTCCTTGAAAGTAGATGTTATATCTGCCCTCTACTTGTTTTCAGACATCTCACCTTTTTCTATTACTTTTCAAAGGTAACTGCTAATGACTTGGAGATTCATTCAACCAGCTTTCAAAAATTTTCAATGACATTGTATGAAGACTGGTCAATTTGAAAAAAATCTGATTTAGAATCATAGAATCATAGAATAGTTTGATCTGGAAGGGACCTTTAAAGGTCGTCTAGTCCAAACCCCCTGCAGTGAACAGGGACATCTTCTACTCGATCAGGTTGCTTTGCCAAGCCACTCTCCATGATATTTGAAAAGTCATGGCAGTCAGGGGAAGTCCCCAGTGACTGGAAAAAGGGAAACATTGTGCCCCTTTTCAAAAAGGGTAGAAGGAAGACCCTGGCTTTCTATGATGATGTAACAACAAGGGTGGACAAGGGAAAACCAATGGATGTCATCTATCTGGATTTTTGTAAAGCCTTTGACACGGTCCCCCACAACATCCTGCTCTCTAAATTGGAGAGCCATGGATTTGATGGGTGGACCATTCAGTGGATAAGGAATTGGTTGGACGGTCGCAGCCAAAGGGTAGTGGTCAACGGCTCAATGTCCGGATGGAGACCAGTGACGAGTGGAGTCCCTCAGGGGTCCGTACTGGGACCGGTGCTGTTCAATATATTTATCAATGACATGGACAGCGACATCGAGTGTACCCTCAGCGATTTGCAGATGACCCCAAGCTGAGTGGTACGGTTGAGACAACAGAAGGACGGGATGCCATCCAGAGGGATCTGGACAAGCTGGAGAGGTGGGCCTGTGTGAACCTCATGAGGTTCAACAAGGCCAAGTGCAAGGTCCTACACCTGGGTCGGGGTAATCCCTGCTATCAATACAGGCTGGGGGATGAAAGGACTGAGAGAAGCTCTGCGGAGAGGGACTTGAGGGTACTGATAGATGAAAGGCTGGACATGAGCCGGCAATGTGCGCTGGCAGCCCAGAGGGCCAACAGTGTCCTGGGCTGCATCAAGAGAAGCGTGGCCAGCAGGTCGAGAGAGGTGATTCTGCCCCTCTACTCTGCTCTGGTGAGACCTCACCTGGAGTACTGCATTCAGCTCTGGAGCCCTCAGCACAAGAAGGACATGGAACTGTTGGAGCAGGTCCAAAGGAGGGCTACAAAAATGATCCGAGGGCTGGAGCACCTCTCCTATGAGGACAGACCGAGAGAGTTGGACTTGTTCAGCCTGGAGAAGAGAAGGCTGCGGGGAGATCTGATTGGAGCCTTTCAGTACTTAAAGGGAGCCTATAGGAAAGATGGGGACAATCTGTTTAGTAGAGACAGCAGTGACAGGACGAGGGGTAATGGTTTTAAACTAAAACGGGGTAGGTTTAGGCTGGATATAAGGAAGAAATTCTTTACAATGAGGGTGGTGAAACACTGGAACAGTTTGCCCAGAGAGGTAGTGGAGGCCCCATCCCTGGAAACATTCAAGACCAGGTTGGACAGGGCTCTGAGCAACCTGATCTAGTTAGCGGTGTCCCTGCTCACTGCGGGGGGGTTGGACTAGATGACCTCTAGGGGTCCCTTCCAACCCAAAACTTTCTATGATTCTATGATTTCTATGATTCTATGCTCAAGTCCCGTCCAACCTGACCTTGAGTGTTCCCAGGGATGGAGCATCTACCACCTCTCTTGTCATTCTGTTCCAGTTTTTCACCACTCCATTGCAAAAAAATACTTCCTTACATCTAGTCTAAATCTACCTTCTTTTAGTTTAAAACCGTTACCCCTTGTTAAATCGCTACAGGCCCTACTCAAAAGTCTGTCCCCATCTTTCTTGTACCCCTTGTCAGGTACTGGAAGGCTGCTAGAAGGTCTCCCCTGAGCCTTCTCTTCTCCAGGCTGAACAGCTCCAACTCAGCCTTTCCTCAAAGGAGAGCTGTTCCATCCCTCTGAACATTTTTGTGGTCCTCCTCTGGACCCTCTCCAACAGGTCCACTCCTTTCCTGTTCTGAGGGCTCCTGAGCTGGACACAGGACTCCAGCAGAGCGGAGCAGAGGGACAGAAGCTTCTTAAAATACTTTTACACCTGTTCTTCCCCTACCAAAGACAGATGTGTTTGCTTGTTTGTTGGGACTACTTACACTTTCTATCTGCAGCTGACTTTCATACCTTCTGAGAGCAATGTCTCAAGAACTTTTCATCTCAGTTTACTTTGCGGATCAATCTCTTCTTTGAGATTCTTTATGTATTTGACCATTAATAGAATATTTTCCATGTCCCTACCTGCTATTCTTGTCTCAACATGTTGTACTTCTAATTTTGTCCTTAGTAATCCGACCCTATTTCCCCTGCCTGCATACTTTGTTGTGATGTGTAAGATACTGGATTTTGCTTATCTTCAATTACTTGTTTTCTGTTTTAAGCTATTTATCTTTTACTTAAGCACAAAGTTGTAAAGAGGTCACTATTTGCTCCCTCTCTCACAATTTTCTATTCTTTTTGGGGTAACTGCAGTAAAGCTGGGTAGGTTTCACCTCTGAGAAACATTCAAGAGAGGAGAACTGCAAGCTGGACAAAACAGATTTCTTTGCCTTTGATTTTCCGCTTCCCTTTATTTTTACAGCTCATTCTTGTTCCAGTGTACATGCCCTCACAGCTTTTCTGCTGGGATTGTACTTTTATGCCCATAGTATCTTTACGGTCTCAGTTACATCTGCATGTGCCAGGGCAACAGATTCAGAGAAGTCTATGACAACAGCTACAGGATCTTGGATAGTCTCTGGTGACTTTTTGTTAAATATTTTTCGGTCTGTTGGGATTGTTTAAAACTATGTTACTTTGCTTCAAAGCTGTCTACTTCAGAGGATGTACCAGCCATTTCAGAGCTCCCAGAATTCCTTAGCCAGATGTTTCACAGCAAAATATTGTCTCAGCTGTACGGGAAATCATTGAAACTGCAGAAATCAGTGATGGAGATAATCAGTCTTAATGTTACACATATTCTGATTTCACGTGGGAGAATAGCTCAAAAATCTGAAACTTGAATCCCCATCTTGCTTCTGATTTACCTTAATAAGTTCCAGTTCCAGCATAGCAAACTTAAATGACAAACATGGGCTACACAGAAGGTAAAAATATGGAACATATTCAGAAGTTATTACAGCTCATGCTGCTTCAATCATACATTTGTATTACTTCAGTATGACAAATAAATGTTCAGTGTATGTTTGCAATGATCACGATTGTCAAAAAAGTGTTCCTACTGCAAGGAATTTATGGAACAGAGTTGCATCAGGTCTGAAATAATGACAAAGAGATTTAAAGTGATTTTAATTGATTTTGAAAAGGTATTGAAAAAGGAAAAAGTCAGTAGTCACTTGGGGTGGCTCCTGAGCTGTATAAGTGTATATCTGTTGCTGAATTCCCTGCCCAAAAAGGTAGTTGAAGTTCAGATCACTTTTCAGTTCATTTACAGAAGGTTCTGAGCTGAAGACTAGAATCCTCCAAAAAATAGATAAAAGCTGAGCAAAACCAGCACAGGTTTCTCCAGTAACTGTCCTGCTGCTCTCTTTTTAGAGGACAGGCCTTGGGACAGCAGTCTCTGGGCAGGGGCAAGAGAGGCAAAGGAAGTAGGATTTTCTACCAAGAAATGCCTTGTGATGCTGACTTTCTTGTCACTGTGTGTCATGTCTCCTACAGCAACATGACTTTCTATAACAGCCTGGTGATAAAGTGCATGTATGGAAGTGGTGCTAAGGGGAGGAAGCTGGAGATTCCTAAAAGCTAAGTCTGTTTTTGGGGTAGTGAGAGTGCGTGGTCTGGTTGTCTGTGCTGGAGACGATTAATCAATTTCTATTGATCTTAAATGTACAGTGAAATAAACCTGTGCAGAAGAGAAAACTTCTCTTTTTCTCTAACACTGAAAAGAGAGAAGTACAAATATTGATGAACTTGTAGACTTGTTTCAACTTTTCCCATTTGAAATGATAGAACCATAGTTTGGAAAAGACCTCTAAGATCATCAAGTCCAACCATCCACCCAACACCACCATGACTACTAAACCATATGCCAAAGTGCCACATCTACACATTTTTGAACACCTCCAGGGATGGGGACTCAACCACTTCCCTGGGCAGCCTGTTCCAATGTCTGACCACTCTTTCAGTAAAGAAATTTTTCGTAATATCTAATCTAAACCTCCCTTGACACAACTTGAGGCCATTGCCTCTCATTCTACTGCTAGTTACCTGGGAGAAGAGACCAACACCCACCTCACTACAGCCTGCTTTCAGGTAGCTGTAGAGAGCAATAAGGACCCCCCTCAGCCTTCTCTTCTCCAGACTAAACAGCCCCAACTCTCTCAGCTGCTCCTCATAAGACTTGTTCTCTAGACCCCTCACCAGCCTCGTTGCTCTTCTCTGGACACACTCCAACAACTCAATGTTCTACTTGTAGTGAGGGTCCCAAAACTGAACACAGTACTCCAGGTGCAGCCTCTACTACAGTGAATCTGACTTCATTTGTTTCAGCAAGAGCTCAGGCTTTAGCCTTGTCATGTATCTCAGTTACATGTTTAGGGGTAGAAATCAACATCTTCAACTCCTCTCTCTACCAGAAAAAAAATAAAAACAAAACTAGTCATAGAATCATGGAATCATTTAGATTGAAAAGATCTTTAAGACCGTCGAGTCCAACCGCAAATATATTTGAACTATTTTTTCAAAGTTTTACTTGTAATGTTTCAACTCAATATTTGAAGCACAAACCTGTAAATAATCTGTCACAGAAAGCAGCTATGTTTCATGGGAAATAAATCCACGTTTTACCCTCGCAACAGCTTGCAGCAGAAAAAGATTGTCTGGTATGTATGTTCCATCACTTTTGCCAGGGTTACAGCAATTATGAGTGATGCTGCGTTTACAGTTATGACCTCTCAGCAGCCAGCTGATATTAAAATCTTGTAAGGGCAAATTACCTGGTTTTACAAGTACTTTTAGTTACTGACCAAAGGCATACACTGCCATTACAGAGAAGTCTTTTCCCAAACATCACCTGAGAGAACATCTGTCCGTGACTTCTGGTGGCTACAGAAGCTGAAAAAAAATTGTTTAACAGGATATTTCTTCCTCTTGATTAACACATTCTCCCCATGATTTTCTGATGACACTCTGCAGAAAAATCAAAGAGAAATAACACCCTTTTCAATGTCAAGTCCCCAGGCCTATCTTGCTTCACCTGATGGTACTTCCACGACCAAGTCCAGACTCACTTAGCTTTTTAATTATCACTGACCAGTATTATGTGCTATCTGGTACTGAATCCTGAGTACTGTCTATCTTTTAGTACGTACCTCCTTCTGCTAATTGTGGCAGTTTTTATAAAGGTATTTCTGACCTGACATTTTTCACAAATCTGAATTCCAGCTGTGTGCTTGCCAGTGTATAGAGCCAAATATGCTTCTGCTTTGTTCATACAGATCTTATGTAAGTTACTAATGTCTCTTGCTTCTGTGAGTAACATTATCAAACTCTCTGGGAATACTGAGGATTTGGACATGATAGACCCAGTCAGCATTCCCAATTTGCCTTCCTGGCCTTTTGGCCTCTCAGCACATATTTTTGTTCGTTTCACTGAACGGTTTCCTTGGGGTTAGACTCAGAATGTCATTTTGTCAGCTCCTTCCTCTTTGTGTCAGTCCAAACCCCTTTCATTACTTCTTCCTTTGGCACCAGTTAAGGCTGCTCTCAGGCTGGAAATTCAGTTCCTGTGCATGCTGTAATCTTTTCCAAAGCCCTCACCGTTTCCCCCCTTCTCCCTCCTGTCCTTAGGACACCGTTTCCTGAACAGGGCTCCTGGGAGCGCTGGCTGCTGGTTCACGGTGAACTGGCAGCGAGCTTCATTCAGGCTTGCTTCATTGTTTCCAGCTCTAAATTACATTAGAAGAAGTTAAACTCCATCAACATTTTCCTAACATTACTTTCCTTCACACTCAGTTCATACAATTGCCAGAGGGATGTTATGCAATCTGCTTTGGGAAAGAGAGTGATCAGCAATTTTCCAGTTGGGAGTGAAAAGGGAGGAAAATGGGACCAACTGCGTGGATGGGGAAAGGGGTGGGGAGGAGATGGAGTAGAGCTGGGGCAGGAAATGGGCTCTTTGATGGAGATGGAAAAGGCACTTTTCAGTCTTTCTCCTTCTGGTAACAGGTCTCCTCGGTGCACTGCTGGTAGGGATGGATACCTATCCTGTGCTGGAGAAGTTATGATAGGAGGAAGAAATGAAAGAGGAGCTGTGTGCTATCAGTCCAAGTAAGGACGAGAGGCCAGTCCCTTGGTACAGGGGCCTGGGATTTGGCAGTGTGACTGCAAAGGCACAACTGATATTTTAGCTGCCCCGCACAGCTGAGACTGGACTGAAGCCAGGAGCAGCCAGGCTGGGTAAACTTCTGTGGAGTGGGCTGTGTTTGTCCTTGCATCTTCCAGGCTCTAGCGCTAGGTATTTCATCCCTGCTTAGCTTTTAGGAGTATAAAATAAGGAATACAAGGGAATGGTTTTGACAGAAAGCTGAAACAGAAAAGGAGGACAAAACTTGTCTTTTAGGATATGCTTAGTTTCTGTAACAGAATTGCTTCTGTCCACGTTTGCATGACTTACTTGAATTAAGGTATGTGTAATAGGAATTTAATAATATCCTCTCTATTAAAGATGAAAAAGGGAGATTTTCAACAAACTAAAAAAATTCAAAATATATGCTGTGGCCACTTCTTATTATTTCAAGGTGAGAAACTGAAAAACTTTGCCCTTATTTTCCTCGGCTCTTCAGAGGCCCAGGACAAACACAGTTCAACTGAAGCTGCAAGCTGAGGAAGGTGACAGTGACTAAGCTTGGATCCAAGCCATGGTCACGCATTTCCTATATTGGTGCTTTAGCTGCTTCCTTCCTGCAGGCTGCCTGTGCTTGAGGTTCCCAGGCATTTGCCAAAGTTGTACTGATGCTGCCTTTTGTGTACGCAGACACCTACCACACACAAATATTTTTACCTTTTACCACTGAAGTTACGAAATACTTTTTGTGTATATGGGCTGTTCTTTAGGCCATGTGCTACATGTGATGCAGAGTTTGGCAGCTAAGCAGTAACTGCATTAGCAGTGTATATAGTCTATACAGAGCAGAGATGTACAGTGCCCAGCCTTTTCCCTGAGTGTCTTCTGGGGTATCTGGCTGTCTTTCTTCCACCCAGCCCAGGCAGGGATCTCTGCGGGACAAGGGGAAGGATTTCTTCTTTGTGGGCCATGGAAGAGTAGATGAGCTATTTCTGCCTTGTTTGACAGCTCCCATCTCCAATGCCATGCCCAGGGTGCTTTCTCTCCAGCGAAGCAGAATGCTTTTGAACCCACCTTCCAGCTGACTGGCACAGGAAGCTTTCCATGCGGCCTTTGAATGGGAGAACAATGGACAGAGTTTGATGTGAAAGAATATTGCACATGTAGCAAGGACTGTGAAGATGTTGTCTTAGGATGTTAAGTTGTCTTGATGCCTCCCTGCTCTGCCTCTCAAAAACTGGCTGGTATCGGAAGCCAGTTGGCTCCTGCAGGTTTGTGAAGTCAGAAATGAGGAGTATTTCCAATCGCTTCCAACTCTCTCCACAAAAAAGCCTATTTAAAAACAATGCAAAGAGGAAAACAAAAATTACTTCATCAAAGCATGTTGTTTGCACAACATATCATCTTCTTGTCCCTGAGCAGATGGTGGTAAGTGGATGCGCTCTAGCTCACAGTAGGAAGAAGTCAGCAGCAACGGGAGCTGGATGCTAGTGTCCCTGTCACTCTTTGCGGTGGTGCCTGGGAATAGAAGAGATGTATTTCTTGCCCCTTTCTGCCACCATGTGCAGACATGGTAGAGATTGCATGTTCCTTCAGAGTTGTCCTTACCCTTCTGTCCTCCTGTGTCTCCCCATCCCAGAGGAGAAGGCTCTGCCTGGCTTCTCACTGGCAACTCTCTCCTCCCCCAGGCCACAGCAGTGTCAGGAGCTGCCCCATTGGATAGAGGGGGCTCCTGTTGGGTGGGTGGTTAGGCATGTTCTGATGCCCACATCTCCTTAAGGGAATATAGGGAGGCAGAGCTGAAGTTGCCTGTGGGTTGGCTTTCCTTTAGAGAACTGTGGATAAATGATGCTACTGTAATGGGGTTAGTAAACTAAAACAAAAGGGAAAAAAAAAGAGAAAAGGGGGAGAAAAAAAGCTGGAAAAAAGGAAAAACAAAGAAAAAAAAAAAAGAAAATAGACCCCAGCCATATTCTTATCTTTTCCAGTTCAACACATTCCCTATTTCAAGAGTGTTTGGCCAAGTGTAGAACAAATAAGGGGAATATATATATAAAGTGCTCAAAGTATTCCATACATATTTTCAACTAGCAGTCAGAGAGGTGTCTATTCAGTGACTCTGATCAAAGATTGGAGAAACAATGGATCTGTGTTTTGGTGACCTGACTCATGCAGTTAACACATTTTGAAACTGATTCATGGTAGGTTGGAAAATGGAATGCAAAATGCAGGTGTTCGAATGAGAAATACTTAGACATCCCACACTAACCCTGTCAAAAGTTGTTGGCAGATAAAGCAAATTGAAAATTCATATCTAAATGCAGAGCAGAATGGGAGCAGTCTCAGAGATAAACCATTGGTAATAATGAGGGCACACATACCCCAACATCAACACTATGCAAAACCAAAAGCAAAACAACAAAGGAGAAGAAATCAACACAATGCAGAAAAATATATTTGAACACACTAGGGAAAAATATGAGAAAGTGACATTCATTTGTGTGGTCCCAAGCAACTTAAGCAAAGCACTGAAGAGAGCTCCTTGCCCAAAGCTTGTAGTTGTTTGACTTGGCAGTAGTATCCTATGCCGAAGATGGATCTTGGAAACTACTGTTGCATAAATTATTTTCTGGCCATGTTTGGGATCTCTAGCAAATAGAGATGTCTGAACAAACTTTTGGGGATCAAACCCAAAAAGTTACAGGACAGTATTAACAGTGCCAGAAAGAAGTGTGCAGGTTTACCGAGAGCTGCATCAAAATGACTGACTTCTGCTGTAGAGACATGTAGCTGGACTGACAGATGGGCTGCAACCATATCCTTCCATATCAGCTTGAAAGATTCAGGGAAACAGATTTGAATAGAAATAAGGGGAAATGGTTATAAAGTACCAACCATGAGACATCTATTGGCCTGCACTGGGCTGTCATTCAATCCAGAAAATATAGCAAAGTCCATAGAAGAACATATTAAATAATTGCAGAAACTATCTAATTTTGTGAAAAACTCCAAGGCTTTTGGCTGTGCGAAAATCCTTCAGCCTACACAAGCAGAGGCGTAGCATGCCAGGGTTACCTTAATGTGTACCAGTCGCGTTGTGCATCAACAATGTTGTGAATACAGCTCCTGGGCTGAAAGAACAAATGAAAGCTAACAGCCTCAGAAAGATTTCTGCATGTACAAGTGAAACTGTATCTTTGCAGCTTTCTCCAAGAATAAAACTATCTTGTTATCCAGAAAGGCAATGCAATATATAGCCAGCAGAGAAGGATAAGAGATGTAGGGATGCTCAAAAAGTTTGCAACATTTTTTTTTTTGCTTGCTGAGGAATATCACTGTGTGGAAACTGAAATGTCTGCAGCAGCATGCTAGCTTCAGAACTTTTGTGGCAAAGGTTGCTCAGTTCTAAGAGCGACATAAAGAGAGAATGAGTTAATGGGAGAGAGAGACTTGGTGGTGGGTGGAACACCTGTGTGAATGTCACTCTGGGGTAGGTCTGCATTTCTTTCATGCTCGTGTGTTTGTGATGAAAAAATTATAAAGGATATAAAATTTCCAACAAAAAAAATTTCACAAGACATTTTAAAGCCAAGGTATACCCTTTCACATTTTCTCATTTCCCTCATCCTAACTCTCAAAAATCCTGAAAGCATTGAGAGGATACGCAGTATAACAGAATATAGAATGCAGAAAGACAGCTGAATCTCATCTATGTGTTCATTGGGATCAACAAATATCCTGAGATGACACTGGATATGTACTGGAGAAGATGTATGTGCTGGAAAGCATATACCTGCTAGACATCATTAGAGATATCCAGAGTCTGGTAAAAAGAAGTGGTTTCTTGCAACAATTTAGGAACATGTTTCTTAACTGCATACTTCCAAAATATATTTTACTGCAAGCTCCTGGGTTTCATGTTCTTTTTTTTTTCTTTGATTTAGAAATCATTTAAAATATTTTCACTGGAGGTGCTGACTAAATAGAAATTATTCAGAGCAGGCTTAATTTTTTAAATTGTTTTTCATGGACCTAGAATCTAACTATTCTGAAGGGCATAAGGACAGCAATTTGAAGATCACCACTGGTGTCAAATCAGGCCTACTCTTTAACCAATAAAATGACAAAGCTTAGCTGGTTTTCAAAATTGACTGGACTCAGTCAGGGAGAGCTCTGTGAAGCAAACAGAAAAAAGCAGTTAGTCATTCTTGAGCAAGGAAAGACATCCACAGAAGACATGAGGGCAGTCCAGCACATTTTAAGAAGCCGGTGACTAATGGTGACTATACCTCTGGTTTTATCTCAATAGGTTTATATTTTATTTGAGTGTCACTGTGCAAAGCTTGTTTGCTTCAGTGAAGGGTCAAGACTTCTTCTTAGAAACTGAATAACATATCCTGCGAATGTGCTCTGAAATCCTTAACTCCTATATTAGCCAATAGTTTGTATATCTCCTTCAAAGCTGCACACTGACTGTTACCTGGGTACCAGGTGAGAAGATATCATGAGGCTCAATATTCACTGAAGTTAATTTTGTGCATGTTCATCTAGGATTACTAGGAAATACTGGTATTTTATAATGATATTATCATCCTGGACCTATGAAATTTACTGCCCCAATCTCTGGACTGTGGTATGATGCCATTGGTTTTGTTAGCCAAAATTTGAACCACATCCACCTCCCCTTTGAAAAGGCCTTTGCAGATCCCTGATGGATATAATGTTAAATTATGTCTTATCATGGCTCTAACAATACCTTTGAAGAAGAGAAAATATCACCTCACACCTCTTCATTGTTGTGTGTTTTAATAAACTAGCTCTGCAGAAGCCAATAAACTATGGTCGAGAAGACACCTCCTCTCACTATCAAAGCTAAATGGAGAAATGCCTCACCCTGCTGACTTTGGTGTTTTATTTTGCTGAGCTTCCAGCTGGTCTGAACTATATCTTTCAATTAAGTGCTGTCTTTGTCTTTGCTTTGCTTGCTGACCTGAAAGAAAACTGATACTGATTTAGGTCTGTTTGTTTGACATCCAGCTCAAATATCCAATGAACATTTGGCTGTTGCTCACCGCTGTGTCTGCCCCTCTTTGTCTGAAAGTGCTTATGTGCTTTAACTGAAACAGAAACATTTCAGGAAGAAATCTCCAAATGCATCATCAATGAGCTACTCATTTCAGCAGCAGATAGAAAGAAATCTAGCATCACTGTACAGTAAACGACACAGAGCTCCAGTCGCAACGAGAGAGCTATGAAGAGGTATTTTATTTCTGTAGATGATCCAATTGTAAATCTCATAATTTCCTCATCTGATTGCTGAAAAATGCTCAGGGAGGTGGTATGTGTGCCCTAATCTGTCACTGCATCACCTCAGGCTCTCATATTGCAGCAAATCTAATTATCATGCTTCCAGCAACACAGCATGATCTCACATTTGTTTATTGGAGGAAATATAAGTATGGCTTTCAAAACAAAAGCCTTACATGTATATTATGGTGTGAAAAAGCAAAGGACTTGGGGGAAGGAGTGAGGAAGAAAAAGAGAAAGATTGCCTTTGTACAAGGTTTATAGTTCCTTGGATTGCGTTGTAAACAGACAGATAATTTTGTCCTTTGCATTGTGTGACATTTTACACTTAGTGAGATTGTGGCACTGGAGCTAAAGTAAATCTTGTTTTGTAGGAAAATGACCTCAAAGGGGTCTTTTTATGCCATCTTGATAGCTCAATGTGCTATGTGATCCTGACCAAAATAAATATATATAGGATAACTTGCGCTGCCCTGATTAAACTGCCTTGATTTTGCTACTGCAAACACTCATGTGCAGGCACATTAGTAGTCTCACAATTCATGGCATCCAGAAAGCTTTATTTAATGTTCTCATTTATATTTGTTTAATTTGTTAGCATGGAGAGATCCCATCAAGGTGGCAGCTTTGTTATTTTCTCTAGTGTGTTCCTGAGCAGACTGAGCATAGCAATCGCAGCTTGTCACATAGGTCCCCTGGCAGCTCCGCCATTCACATGAAACTTGTGTTTCATGTATCCCACTAGAATTATATCAAACATGCTGTTCTTTGGGAGATAACACACTTATTCTAAAACACACCAGATTATAAATATCTACAGGCACACAGAGGCTTCTTAGACAATAACAGAACAATAACGGCTTGGTCCCTGCATCTCCCCCTGCATACAGAACTGGACTTCTGTTCCGTCAGCTCTCTGGGAGGAAGTTTTTGATGATAAATCACAGATGATGGGATTGAAAGGATCAAGGCACTACTCAGATCCAGCCCCTTGCATTGAGGAGGGGAGTACCCTGTGGTACTTGGTTCATTGTGTGCGTCTGATGTTTCCTTAAGGCTACTAAGTGCCTGAACCATAACTACCTCATTAGTCAAAATGTTCCGCTAACTTTACTGACAAAGAAGTTTTCCTAGCATGTGAGTGAGATACCTATTTTTCATCACTAACCTGAAGTGTGTTACTCTTGTGGAATCTGGCATAAGGAATTATTTTTCTCCCTGTACTAATTTTCCTATCTCGGATAATTTGAAGAGATCAGAACAGTCTGAATGACAGATGCTCAAGAGACGTGAGACTAGAAATGTCACAAATGAACTGGGCTCAGCAGCAGTGAACCCTATAGGGGGTGCCCATTTGATCCACTGAAGCATGATAGCAAAGTTTATGAGAGTTTCTTTTTCCTTTGCCTTTCCTCACTCCCATTACAGCATCAGTTTTCCAGCTGAGAAACATAGAGCACGTTCCATGACCAAATAAGGACGACCACCCCTGCTCTGCTGCTGGCTGAAGCCCACCCAAGCTACTCGGTGAATAGGTATCTTCCTAGTGTATGGCTCCATGCACCTTAGTTAGAAATAATCTGTGAATCATTCATGAACTGGGAAGAATCTCAATTAAGTGGCTTTTCAGTTCCCTCAGTGTTGGTATCACACTTCCTTTTATGAATATTTTGAAGCTTTGCAATTTTAGCCTAACATATGTAGTCTATTTCCAGTTTATATTTCCGAAAATAAAACTCACATGCACTCTTCTAGCATATCAATAATATTTAGGACATCTACAACCTGGAGTGATTCATCTAGCAGGTAGAAACATGTATGACAATACTTCATAATAGAAAATCAGTGCAATCTTTGTAAGTCCCATTCCATTAGATAATGCCTTCCAACCACACTTAAACTTTAGAAGACATGTGACATCTTTAAGTTTGAAATGCAGGTTCAATAATAGGACTTTGGAGGTCAAAAAAGAAGAGAGACAACACCTTGTAACGGTACTGGTATCTGCACTTACAGAAGCTGTTGGGACTGAACGTTTTCAGAAGAGTGATTTCTCTGCTGCTTTTTTCATAATGATTTTTTGGGAAATGGAGGAAAAAGAAATGTGTTACATAACATCTTAGCTCTCTGCTAAATTCTTTCAATGTTACATTTGTTGGAGGACATGAATATAAGATGTGTTTGAAAAATGACATTGACATTTAAGTGTTTTTTGTAAATGTATTGGAGCAACTGTTCAGTTGTGAGGTAACCCTTACTTTTTCCCTGTCATTTGGGACTCTGAATTCCTTGTGCCATGGACCCCTGGGAATAAGTAAGGAGACGTCTAATCTTTGGCACTAGTTTATCAGTTCGGTTGTACTTTTCTGTGAACATCTGATTTTGAGCATGTAGCCCTGTTGCTTATCGTATGACTTAAGCCCATACTTTCCACCAAAAGACCATCTTTAAGAGAAGCTTACTCCAATTTGCTAACATGTGTTTTACTGCTTTGTTGAATCAGGATCTGTGATTTGAGTCATGAATCCCTGTTTTCCAGCAATGTCAGTAAAGAATGATGGGAATAGAATCATAGGCAGACACTCACAGAATTGTGTAGACTGATGCATTCAGCCTATCGATGGAAAATAAAGTCTCTGACTGATAATATCTGATATTTCATTTGTCAGTGTTCCCACACTTTTCGCTTGGCAGCAATAGATATGACTAGTACTGGGCTTGTCTTTCACCATGAGCTTTATTAACCAGCAGTGGAAAGATACTTCAAACACAATACAAGGTCATAGAATTAAACTAACTCTGAATAGAATTTGAATCATTAAAAGAAACAACATGCCAAAAGAAGCATTGGCGTTTCTTTTTAATTTTATAAAAATTAAAAAAAAAATAATGCCATCTTCCCACTGCATTTTAGTGAGCTAAACAACAAGAAAAAAATAATAAGTCTATGCACTCTCAGTCATAAAACATTTTACAGCTAGGAAAACTAAAAGCCTGAAACATCTGGCAATTAATACACAGAGCTATTAGTTTAAAACTCATTCAATCTTTCTCCCATTACCACTGTAAAAAAGTAATTTACATAGGGTTGGACCTACGGCCAAAACGTCAGGCAGTCCCAAAGTCCAAACCCTCCAAACATAATATGAACCTGAGAAATACCACTGACATCCAGACTCAGAAAAGTCTGTGCTCATTGCTTGCAAATCTGTTGTTGGTTTTTTTGATCGTGTTTCACATCTTCTCGACTGAGCTTCCCATCAGCTCCCTGGGATTTACAATGTGATGTCAGACAATGTAAACACGCATAAACATTGCCATTCAACTCACAATTATGCAGGTCTAGGGCAGTTTAAAGAGTTTCTCCGAGGCAAGATACTCATCAGTTCCCCTGTCTCTCATGCAAGCCACTTTTTCGCAGTATTACAGTTTGAAATTCATAACAAAGTAAGGAAAAGCTGCTGCATGCAAAATGACGCATGCATATTACTGGCCCCACAGAAATCTCCTGCAACCTGTCTGGACTCTCCCTTGTCTTGCTGCGTACCCTAAAATGCCTTCACAAGTATGCTTTAGAATACCTGGTTCCACCTATTGTCTACCTTAAGGCAGCTGAGAACCCTCTACACCCTGAAGAACAGAACTAAGGTTCATTTGAAAAGATATGATGGCTTCAGGTGATAAAAAGTCTGTCTATATTCTACCATGCAAACAAAGGAATAATTCTACCCCAGATGGTGTAGTTATGTGTTCTCTCACCAGGAAATTCAGAGGAATGTGTTGAAGAGCTAAGAGCCACAGTTCCTACTAAGATGGCGTAAAAAAGATTGGGTAAAAAGGTTTGTGGGTTCTGGGATGGGCTTTGTAGAAAATCTAGGAGCTGCTGAACTCTGGAGAAAGGCCCAAGCTGACCTTCTGTAAGTTTCCAAAAATGCCTCTGCAATTCTAGCTGAGAAATGACTTTTTAATTTTGCAGTGTGTAGTGTGAAAAATACCTGCTCACAGCCAAGTCAAGATACATTCCATATAGGATAAAAGTAAGATTTACTGAGATTCAGCATGCTTCAGGCTTTATAAGGACCCTTCATTACTTCTTCAGTGTTGATATCCACACAGCGAACACACAGTTTGCTAGATTTTATGGATGTAAATATAGTGTGCATTTCTTCTTGATTTTAGGTTGTATATTTGGTAAAAAATAACTAATGTATAATTTCTAGTTTATAATTGTAGGATGTCTATATAAGCATTTCTAGCTGCTTGGAAGTGTAGTCTAAATGTTTCTGGAATTATACCTCTTTCAAGGGCATTTCTCACTCTGGTCATATAGTGAGAACAAAGGGAAATTTATATCTATCATAAATGATCAAAATAGTGTGAAGGACGTAAACATGAATTTGGAAAGGAAGCAATTTAGCTACAAACCTACTGTGTAAAATTATCTTTGATCTTTCAGAAGGCATAAGGTTGCTGCACTTGCATACAATAATCCATTTTTTGTATTTTTGAAAGTATTGCAAATTAGTGATTGTAGAAACTTGAAGGCAATAAAGAATCCACAGCTAAACTAAGTACTAAGAAAACAGTCACAGGGATTAGTACTGTAGCAGCATTTTCTAGAGATCTGGACACATGCACACTCTTTTGCACTGAAAAGCTCTGTAGAAAGAACAATAGCAAATACGTAGATGATATCCTCAACGGAAATGTGCAGAGGACAATGGAAGTTAGAGAACAAGATCAAAAATCTTATATGCAAAATTATTTAGGCCTCTAATCAGTTTTGATAGCCTTTGGACAGTCAAACAACTTGTGGATTTGGAATTGGGTCTTTTCGTCACTGGAGGGCCAGTATTGAGATTTGAGGGAATCATTCCTGTGTCGTCTATCCCCTTGGTTATTCTAGTTTTCATAGACTGTGAACTTTGATTTTCCTTGGACTGGCTAAAGCCAGCACAGCTATACACCATATTTGCCAATGTGGTACCCATACCTTTGCTTTTATGCTGAGATTGACTTCAGTTTCCCCATTTTAGCACATTGTAGGATTTAGAAACAATCAGAAAATCAAAGCTCTTGCATCCTAATGAAGTCCACAGCAGATGAACAGAAGTAAGTTTGAAGCTAGCTTAATGAAATCCTTTAACCTTTTTACTAATGTGAAACAGAAATGCACCAAAAATATTAAAGTGTTTATTAAAAACCATCTGAGCTTGATCCTCTTTCTCTCTGTGAAATGAGACAACAGTTTCACACATATTCTTGGTGTGATGAATGACATCATGATCATCAGTTTTTACTTCATTTTTGATTCTAACCTGTCTACTGGAATTTTAATTCTCTCTGCATTTCACAAAACACATAGGAGCAAGTTTTCTTTGCCCTTGGATTATTGGTGGCTCAGTGTTTTTTTTATTTTATTTCAGGCTATGGATTGGACACCCAAACTGTGTTTAAGCATTGCTTATGTAACAGTGGCTATGTAATGCCTGCCAGTCACAGCCAGTGCCAGAACTGTGCACGACAGTCTTGGGGCTAGCATAGCTCTGCTCCCACTAGGGAAGCATCTGTCCAGTCTGCTGTGTTCCTCCCACTGTCATCTCCAGGGCAATTCTAACTCCAACATGCTTTTTTAATAACAGATGCAAATGAAGGTGAAGAGGAGGGTAAAGGGACAAAAGAAGTTTAAAATATTGTAGTCCAACACAGAAGGATTGTGCTGCTAACATTAAGAGAACACGATCTCAGTAACAGAACCTGAGCAGCATTAGCGCTGCCTGTAGGGAAATTCGCTCTGTCTCCTTCCCAGACCTGCATAATGCATGTCTGTTGATGTTTTAATTTGAGTTCGTAATTTTCTCTCCTTTGTACTTTATTGGCAGAGCAAGCAACAATTATGAATTTTGTGTCATGTAACTAACCATATCAACTGTTTGTTTAATAGCTTAACTTTATATCTGTTAGGTCTTCATGCACCAACACCATGTAGGATGTTCTGTGGGATGTAATTATGGATTTAAAATTTGTGTGCCAAGGGTTCAGGTAACTCTGGAAGGTTCAAAGATGCCCTGATAGCATGACTTGCTATTACTTTACTTTATCTTACTAGGACCTGTATTAATTAGTAATATTACTAAGTCATACAGATTTTTATGCTGCCATTTCTGTGGCAACCTTCAGCTGATGACAGTGCAACACTTGTACAGATGTGCTACCTTCTATTTCAGCCTCAATCAGGAAGACCTGCTTCAGTAGATCAGTATGCAGGTACCATCCATGGAATATCCATGTTTATTTCACTGAGGCAGACTTAGTGAGAGTAGATAATGTAATTTAGAATTTTTCACTACATAATGCTTAACATTTTGAAAAGTTACTCCAATATTTGTGCAAATACCAGGAGCAGCTTTCAAAATCAAGAGAGTGTTTTCCAATCTGAGGCAACGACTTTTCCAATCTAGTGGACAGCCTGAGAAGTTTGTGAAATATGGAGTCCAGAAGCCAGATAGATTTGTTTTATGAGCCAAACGTTCAGTCCTTTGTCTGGTATTTTTCAAACCCTGTACTCTCATAAATTGTTCCATGAATGTTATGCAAAAGGAGCGTTAGTTTCTGCTCTCCTGTAACAAGAGGTCCACGCAGGATGTCATTGGGATTGGTAGAACAGATAGGCATAGGGCCGAATCTGGAATTTTGAATGATAGGAGGATTTAGATGTTTAAATACCTTGGGACATCTGGGCTGAGTCCTTTGAGTTAAACTATAGACATTACTGCCACAAAACTGTCACATATAAACACTGACTCCAACTCTAAATGTCAGCTACTGAAGTGCTGATTATTCAAAGACTTCACCTATTGACTACATTTATTCTTTACTGGCCCTGCATCTGCTCAGTCACAGCAACATATCCAGTGTTGCCTGGCATGGGGCTGAAAAATGAAAGCAATGAATTCTGTAGTGGTCACTAGTTATCTTCACAGGAGACAAAAAAGAATTTTCTTTCTCATCTTCAGACAGTGTGGATCTGTTGAGTTGTCATAATAGTTAATAACCCTTTGACAACTTGCCTATAATGCCAGATTGTTCTGCACTAATGCTGCACAGGCATGCTCTTTCTTGGTGGCTAAATGGGCCAGAAACAGCCTCTCCCTTTTGCTTTTCCTCTGCAACATCTGGCAGCTAGCTAGCATATCAGTGCCATGGTGTCTCGGCCTGCCATCATGCTCAGCCTCCCTGCCCTCTCTTAGCAATGTTAGTCTGGTTTCCCTGCCATAAATGACCTTTATTTTTCCATGATCTGATAAAAATTAAAGCTTGGTGAGATGACTGAACCCAGAAAGTGTTTGCTATGAGTTACAAAAATTCTTATTTTCCCTTCTTCACAATTTCATTTTTTTAATATCTGTATTCCTAGTGAAGAATGAAGAAAGAGGTGCAAAACTTCAAAGATGGCAGTGCTTGGCCTCATGTCCTAGTCAGTTTTTTTCCTAAGGAAACGCTGGCTTTCAAAGGACAAATCTACATATTACAATAAAGCAAAATGCACTCATACCAGACCTAACATGAGACAGGTATACAACCACCCAGCACAATACAGAGGGGTGTTTTCTCAATCTGAAATATAAAATGTTTTTTTTGTGCCTACCACTATGCCTCTGCTAACAAGCCCTAGTTTTCCATGGGGAAAATTAACTCAGGGCAGAACTGCATTGATGTGGCTACGATACTTCAGGAACAAATGACATCTCTTGGGATATTTCACAGTCTTGGACTAATCAATACAACCTTACTAATGGAAGTTACGCAGTTCTAGCGGTTTTGTCATTATTTTTAGTTTATTGCTTTGTAGATAACTTTTCTGTTCAGGAGAAGCAGATTCTGGGGGGTGGTTCAGCAGGGGGAAGCACCTCCATCTCATCTTCTCATCTCTTAAGGGTTAGACGTTTGATCTGAGGCAATGATTTCAGCTTCCTCCATAGTCAGATTAGCAACCTCCAAAGAGTGGCTGATGCCACCTGCACCAGAGCTCTGCTTCAGGGAAAGACAACCTCTGACGGTGCCTGTCCTCCTCCACTGGTTATAAACCAAACCTAGGAAAGTGGCTTCAGACTAGATGTTTCCCTTTCAGACAACCTAAATTAGACAAGAGGAAGAGAACTCGAAGCATTTTCCGGCCCTGGCTGCACAGGCACAGAGCTCCAGTTGCTCCTGCTGGAAGCTGTGGGCTACAGACCCGCACTCAAACCCTTTTCTCAGGGGACTGGCTTCAGTCACAGCTCGCTGGCTTCCTAATTATAATACAGGTGCAGCAGTGGGTTCACAGCCACATGGCATCCTCCTAGGAGAAAGCTGCAGCTATTGTTTGTGTTAATAGGGTTTTGAATTGCGTGAGGAGGCAGGAAAGGCGCCTGAGAACTGGAGATAGAGAAGTGAAAGAATAATGCAAATATGGTATTCTAGTGATTGAATTTTACCTCTGCTTGCAGTGGTCTTAGCTCTTTGGATGGAAAAACAAAGGATGGGAGTGATCCTTTATATTATACTTCAATCTGCACTGGCTTTGTGAAGCTCTTACTTCAAGATACATCCATAAAGATATTTTTGATTTACATCATGTAGACCTGCACAAGATGCCTTTCTCTTTTTGATCATGGTGGTTCAATCAGATTTAGCTGCTACACAGGGAATGCTTGTAGTGTTTGTATTTCCCTGCACTGGCACGTCTAATTTAAACAAAAGTAATTCCACATGGTGCAAGGACATTTCTGAAGAGAGACTGGGATGGAGAGAAAAATATTTCTGCATTTCCCACAGAATAAGGCACTTGCATGAGAGACATCTGGAAATGTGTCTCACTGTACTGATTTATAGGGTCAGAAAGAGATATGGTATACTGATTAATTGGAAAATGAGATACTAATTCAATTTTTTAAAGAGTAGACGTTCAGAGATTTTTAGATTGCATTACTAAATGCATCTGTTTCCTTTTATATCCTACAATAAAAAGACTGCCAGAAACTGTAGTGTGATGTATTGTGGCTGGGATGATATCTCATCTGATGTTTTGAAGATGAAGTCATTTATTTAGACACTGGGAATTAGCATGAAGCTAATCTCATTTGCTTAATCCACCGCCCACTGACGCAGCCACTTTCTATGGATCTAGGAGATCTGCAGGTAGTGTATATGCAGGATATGTTTGTGACGCTGAACATATTGATGTGAACTATAAGTCTACATGTCAAATAGCACTCCAGAAACAAGCATTTGCAATAAATATGTCAATTTCCACTATTCTATAATTTTAAAGAGTCATTCAAACCTGTGTCCCTGGACAGCACTTTCATGTTTTCTGAAGTACACTTGTTATACTTGAAGCATGATTTTTCATATATTTCCAGAACAGGTTTTTCTTTTATTCTTAAACAGAAATGACAGAGATATAGTCAATTGAGATAAACATAATTTAAGGACAGTGGTCAAAGCCACTTACTGATATTTGGTAGGTCTCTGTTTTCTCTCTACCCACATTTCTGATTTCCATGCATTAGCTGATAAAATGCTTCCCTTGCTTTCCACAGAAAAGTGTGGTAAAAAAAAATTTTGAAAAAGTTCACTTTAAGGCTTGCCACGCAGTTAGCCTGTCCCCGTGTATCATACTGACAAACCTAACATGACAACTTTGCTAAAATTAAATTCTGCGCTGTGATATAAGAACACCAATCAATCAAAACGCAAGTGATGAGGATCATTATTACGCTGGATGTAGTAAGAAACAAAGGAAAAAAGCCAGTGTGAAACAGAATGGAATTTGTTCCACAATGACAGGATGAAAAAAAGGTTTGAAAGCTGAACCTGTGATAACAGAGAGCCTCCCCTGGCTTTTTTGCTGTTATCCAAAGGCATGCAGAATAGTGACTGTTGGATGTTCAAGCATTGTGCATGGCTGCAGGTGTTATGGTTCTCACTCTTTCTTTCTGCATTGCTGTTCTTACAGACAGCAGGAGCATTGCACTACATTTGTAGCTGCAGTGAAAGGCAGTTTCTGCCCAGACTCTGTTGCTCTGGTTTGACTGGTGGATGGAAAGGGGGAGAAGAGCAGCTGTCTGCATGTAATGTTCCTGGGAGCGAGGGAGGGCGGGAGGGTGAGATGGTTCCAAGCACAATGTATATGATGTTTTGGGAAACTTGACCAAAGGCTTTTTGCAATTATGGTATAGTGGTTGATTTTCTGAAAAAACAAAACAAACAAACAAACAAACAAACAAACAAAAAAATCCGGTTTCTATTCAAGCCTAGTATTTGTCAGCATAGTGAAAAAAACAGTTCTTCTAAGATGACGGTTACACTGGATTTTGTGGAAAAGATTAGCCCATGATGAAAACATGTCTCAGTTAAGTCAAATAAATTCAAATTTATTTTAATTTTTTGGATGACTGACTAGCTTCTTTCTGCTTGTTTGTTTCTTCTGGGATTTATGGGATCTCTCTTTAAGGCACCTATACAATGCTGGAGTCTAGGTTTCAAACTGGCTGACACAGAGAATGTGGGGTAATGCTTTGCTGAGCTGGACATGTCCTGCACGTTTCTGTCTATCTGGTCATTTCTGGGGATTCCTCTTGTCATGTTTGTCCAGTATGCCCTAGAGCTCATCTAAACTTCGAATTTCCTTTGACACAGCGATTCCTTGCTCTCCTGTTCCTTGGTTTCTGTTTACACTCATTGTACTAACGTGGTCTGATGTTCTCTAGTTCTTGAACTGGTTATACATGCTTCAGTTTTGATATGTTCAAAACAGAGGATTACAGTGTTCCAGCAGTACTCAAGAGAGCTCCATGCTGGCAGTGAGCCTTGGTTCAGTGAGCTCATGGTTATCCCCACCCTCGTGCGTGACTGGGGTGGGCAAAGAGGGCAGGGAGAGGGTGAGAGCATTGCAGACCTTCGCGCTAATGTGGATTTCATGTCCCTGGTCACACAACGACACAGTCCTCTTGTCTTCCTTGGCAGAGCTCAGCCCTGAAGACAAGTCTTCAGACGTTTTGTTCAGAAGATCGACGGTCTGTCGATGACACAAAAATTTAGGGGTGTTATGTGAGTGCAGAAAACAATTCCTAGGTCAACCCCCAAGCTGATAAAAAGTAGCATGAAGCAATTTTCAAGCTTTTTCACATTTCCCTGTTTTACAATATTTTGTTTGGTTTGAACTTGCTGATCTTGTGCATTTGCCTGGTGATCTTGCTTCTGCTTTAGCTTTCTGCTCCTTTTGTCTTGGTCATCGTCCTCCAGGGCACCATTTACTTCCTAAAGCTCCTTTTCTTCCCCATTTTCCTGCAGTGTTTCCTTTCATTTCTTCATTTCCAATAAGGAATTATGATTTGCCACTGAAGTTGTGACTATATGATATAGAAGTCCACTTATGAATCAGATGCAACAGTACTTCTGTTCCTGCAGATATATAGTTTGAAGGACGGGCTCTGGAACAGTTATAAGGTAATTGTATTCTTTGCGTCATGTGCAGAGATTTGAAGTATTCGGTCTGTTTATAACTTTCGTGTTACTTAGTGCTACTAAAATGTAAAGCTCCCTTAGGAAACACCTGCAATGGCCAGAGCCTACACGAGGTGGCAGTACTGGTATCACTTTGGTTTTCTTTTTTGGGGCTTACTGGTTTCCAGAAAACCTCCCTGTAAGTTAATTGATTCGTGTCAGAAGTGGGCAAACTTGCAAACAAGTCCATCTGGTAAGCAGCTTACTATATTTCTTATAAATAGAGAAGATCATCCAACTTTTCCAGGGTCACTCCGCCCCTCAGATCACGAGAAAGTCTGTTTTCAACGCGGAAAACTTCAGATCTGTAGAAAGCTCCAGTTGCATAGCTGAGCACATCCTGCCTGGCCAGACAACGATATGCAACTGCAACGCCTGATGAATCGGGGCAGAGTGAAGCAGGCCTTGTACAAAACCAAGCACAGAGTTGCTACGTAATATGGCTAAAGTCTTTTTCAGCTTGGTGGAGGTGTGAGCAGGACTTCTGTTAGACTGAGTCGCAGCGAATAGGGATTTAGGATGAGAATTTAAGGAGTTTTGAACCATCTACTACCAGAAGAAGAAATCATTTCATCTTACTTATGGCCTTATTTTCATAAAATGCTTTAGCTACGTGGATAGAAAGATCTGCATCAGAATCAGATACTGTTATTGCAATCAATAAAGACAGTGGAGAAAAATGAAACAATTGTTCCAGTGCATTTTCTTCTGCCTCTCTCTGTTTTCTAAGATTTTGGTGCCAAATTGCTTTTCTCAGATGAGGTTTTGTTATTGCTACTTTTTAAACAAATGAATCAATTGTCAGCATGGCTCATCTTCAGAGAGACTGAGACCTGTGTTTCACCTAAAAATATCTTACGTGTCTTGCAACCAGCAATGAGAAATACCCTGCATTAACCATCCTTGTTTTACTCTCTTTTGCCAAAAAAATAAAAAATCAGCATTCCCAGACAGATCACTCAAGGACTTCTCTTTCCTATGCCTGGACTGTGCTGGCAGGATATAGCCGGGCAGACAGGAGCAGGTCTGGGTGCATAAGAGTGGAAGGGGTGCAAGAGAAGTGTGACACCTCGGGGGTCACCTGTGGGAGAGATGCAAGGTGGTTCATCCCTAGCAGCTCTGAAAATCAGTGACCTCCTCTGTTCTGTGAGCCCCAGCTTCAAAGTGCAGCAGGTCAGGGGATCACAACTCCACTGCATTGTCACAGATACAACCTGTGTGACTGGGCTGTGTGTGAGGTAAAGGCCTACCTGCAGGGCATGTGGGATGGGAATCAACCATATGAGTTTTACAAACATCACCTCCGACTGAGCCTATCTGCTCCGCTTGGTTTCCCTGAGCCTCCCTGCTCCAGCCCCATCCTATCTGCTCTTGCCTGAGTATTCCAGGTTGCAGAAAGACATTGCTATGGAAAGCAGATGCTGCATGGACTATTCAACGCAGGTCATTAAAGCCAGCCTCTTGGCTACCCTGGGAATTAACAACAGGAAAGCCCAGGGGCCGGTAACTCACCAAAACCCCTTCCCAGGGCTGCGTTTCTGCAGCTGCAAACTAAGTCAGCCAGCAGGAATATGGTTCCCAGAGGAGATGCTTGGAAACAAGAACAGAAATAGGGATGTGCAGATGGGCGAGGGACAGTTTTGAGGCTCTGTGATTTGAGGATATGGTGCTTTCTCTTGGATGTCTGTGCTTCCCGCCTCCTGAATGTGCACCAAGGTTTTGTGCTGCTTCTCCTACCTCAAGAGCAGCAGTAGAGTAGAGGCATGCAGATATAAAGAGGGTATACAGAAAAAGCCCCAAACCTTTGGAGCTATTTGGTGTCCGAACTTCCACCGAAGTCAGTGAGATACGATCCTTTACGTCCCTTTGACAGTTTGGGCATAAGGATTTTTACACTGAAAGATTGTTATGTGACTTGAAGTGGAACCCAAACCAGAAAAAGAAAACTTTCATAACTGTTTTGAAAAATGGAGAGAAAAACAATCATGTTAAAATAATTAGATGTGATCTTTATATTTTAAGACTTCTCAGTGTGTGCAGAGAAAACAAATGAAGTGGTGTAAAAGCAGACAGTTGATGTTCTGCAACTCACCAGAGGAAAGGGACAGCACCAGGCTCGGAGAGGGCGGATATCCATGCCTTCGCCTCTAGAGCTACCACCTTACAAGAGAGATTCTTACCAGCCCCATCAGCCTAAAAGGCAAGGACTAAATAAACAGTGAGACCCTCTCCTGCCCCTTTCCATATTATTTTCCTTTTTTTTTTCTTGAGCATAGTAACTAACTGCTTTAAAATTTTTTTGCTCTGAATTATGACCTGAATTTACTGTATCATAAGGTCATACTTTAATTAAAAAGAAAATATTACTGGATAGATAGGCTGGCAGGCAGGGAGCATACACCGCTTCTGTATGTTATGTGTTTTTACAGAATCTGTGAGTACAGTGCATTTTGCAGTTAGGTGGTTTGCAGTCCTAAAGCCCTTCGCTAACCTGGGATGCAAACAGTCCTCATCTGCAGCGCTTGGTACCAAGGTCCTGGTTGCGTAGTTAAATAAGGTTATGTCACCCTCTGTCGCATCTGCTGTTCTTCTTGGGGAATATCTCAATTCAGTCTGATTCAATTGCAAAACTGTGGTTTGCTGAGGAGCTACGTACTTAGATAAAATGCTGAAAGGACTGATTAACTGGCTAACAATTGCTTTTCCCTTGTGCTTTGGTGACCATTTGCTTCTCTCATACAAGCAAAGGCGGGTAATGACTTGTTCGTTTTGTTTTTTTGATTTATATAATAATAATAAAAAAGCTGAAGTAGCAGCCCAAGAAGGGGATAATGTATTATTCATGCATCTATTTAATCATTTATTTGTTGCTCAGCCATTGAGGTAACCCAGTGATTCAGCCGAACTATCTGTTTCCAGTACTGCTTGTACAGTAGAAAAATTCCTTGAATTTGCATTTACCAGTACACAAAGGAATTCTGTCAGTGACAAAAAGAGAGTGGCTGGGAATCAAAAAATACTAATCTGTTATCATTCACTCTGAAAGAGATCTCCCCCACCTTAGGGCAGGCACTTTTGGTAGCTGGTGTGGATAGATACTCTCCTCGAACAGACTATCTCATCCCTAGTTCTCATCTCTGCAATGCCAAACTACAGAGCTGACACAGTAAATGAAAACATCCTGCTTTGCTGAATTAATGGCTCAAGTAGGACCGCACGTGTTGCTGATCCGCAGGTGCCACCGAGCTCGTGACTCTTCTCCTGATGGAAAATCTGGGCAGGCTTCCAGCTGTGACTCCACTGCTGACATTCACCTTGCCAGGCTGTCAACAGGCACACAGTGTTTTTCCTCAGCGTGTTGTCTTGCAGAATATAGCATGGTAGTGCTCTTTTTATTTCCCCTCCAAAACTATATTAATTCTTGATTGTGTTTATGTCTTTAAAAGTACACTTTGAAAGCATCAGCAGACACAAGTTGGTCAGGATCAATACGAGAACTGACCGACCACTTTGTTCTTAGGGCAAAGCAAAAGAAAATATACAACAAGCAAATTTGATGCTGTGACAATGTTCAGATTCAGCCATGCAAGTTATCTAGCAAGAGTGAAATGTACATTGCTGAATCCTGAAATCATATTCAGCTTTATCATGCAGAGTATGGGATTTTTTGAAGTTTGCTTTTCGGATAAAGAACAGCCTGCAGTGATAGAACCTCTTTTTATCTCGAAGTAACAAAATGACAGTGTACGGAAAGGAAATTTCTTATTTCCTGAGCCTGGGCAGTACTACCTATTGCAGAGGTGCAATACAGAGATTACAGTAACAGGAATTCATGCCTTTTTACAGAGGTGTGCCACGCAGCCGCTGTGGTTAGCCTGGCCTCTGGTGCGTTGGGGATTGATTCCACCGGGAACAGCTGTCAAAGGCTGCCCTGTATTTCCAGGTGGGGTAGGGACAGTGCAACTTTGACCTCTGTTAATGCATTAACCACACCAAATGCTAAGTGGTAAATTTGATAAATGGTTTGAATGGACTGATTTCAGATGATTTTTCCTTGTTTTTGAGGAGAGCTTTCTGAGGTTGAGCAGGAATTTGAATACAAGAAAATATTCAATACGAAGATGTCAACAACTTTATAGACTACCATAAACATCGTGTTCAGAAAACACTTAATTTTCTCTTGGAAATAAAAATCATTCTTTTCTCTGAGGCTTAGTAAGAGTACTCAGATGTGAAAGAACTGGTAATCCAGAATAGGGCAATAGTGGGATAAATTCAGCTGTGACAAGATGATTGCTTTTTGCCTGCATGTTGTAATAGGTAAACATAAATCAGTAAAGGTATGCAACTGGTCTATCACTGAAAAACATGTAAAAATACCTGAAATTGTTTTCCCACTTAGAGCTGTAGCAGGCACAGTTTTTGCAGAGCTAAAGTGCTCTCCACTTCTGCTATGTGCTTTCAATGTCATCGGCTGGGGAAACGATTACAACTTTTTCCAAGTTAGAGTTACAGCAGAATTCACACATCTATGTTAACAGCCAGGATTCTGCTCTAGGTTAATACTGCTGAACTGTTGGTGTTTTCATATAGGTGTCGAGATGTGTGCTGGCTGCCTAAGCTTCCTTATCAAACAATGGCAATTTAGTCAGTACAGTCCATGCAGTTTTGAGAGCGCTTCAGGTGAATAAATCGTGCTCGTGCTGAGCTCAGCTGAGCAGCTTTGCAGAATCCATCAACTAGGAGCTGGATTTGGTTGTCTAAACATATGCATCTAATGCAATTTGAGACTCATGAAAATAATTGTCCATGACCTCCAGAAGGATCAATTCACAAGGCTGTAAATCTCCCAAAGATCCTGTCTTACATCTGCCAGACCTGTGTGGCTGTCATGGATACCAGAGGAGATCCCAGGTTGTTACGGACAGCTACATTTAGATGCCTGCCCTAACTCCATTGACCACAATTGGAACTCAGATGTATACCTCACATTATATATGTACCTGCACACATCCACTCATACATAGGCATTGTGCATGCAACATAAAATACAGAGGTGTATGTAAGTGTATAGCCATGTTTATAGATAGAGCTACAGGTAGATATGTATGTCTATATACATATGCTTTTCTCTGTATGTATTGTAGACATGTAATATAATTATGTACATATATGTGAACCTACATGTGCTTACATGTGTACCCATATGTACTTATATGTGTACATATGCTAGTATACCTCTACATGCAGGAATTATATTTATGTGTCTTGATCACAAATGGCTTTTTTTTTTTTTTCTTTCACAAAAGCATGATTTCCCAAAGGAAGATTTTGGTACACAGAAAATCTCACCTAATACCCCCCTTTCCTCACTAGGTAACACTGGGCCTGACTAAAGAGCTACGGCACAGAGCAGTAGTGGCCCAACAGTAAAAAGGCTTTGAGCTAAACTACACTGGAGCTGCTACTGAAGCAGTAATATCAGCTGGTATCTATTCATATTTTCAAAACTAGCAGCCCAGCTTCTTGCTGCTCGGTGCCTTGTAGATCCATCAGACTTCTTTCCCTGCTCTCCACGTGAATATGTTAGGTTTGCAGAGAGAGTGAGCAGTGCAGTGGGATCTGTAAGTGTTGCGTTACAATAGCAGATCATTTCTGCTACCATGAAAGAAAGTAGGACTCTCCTAAAGATATTTTGATCTAAAGTCTTCTGCAGGGCCACACAAACACTATTGATTGCAGCCAGGTTGCGTGTGCACAACAAACAATCTCCTGGTGCAATTTGTTGGTCAAGAGTATGTCAAGAGTATCTAAAGCCTCCGCTTTCCTTTTTGGTGGGAAGTTGTAGTGACAAGAGGTGGGAAGGGGATGGAATGTCCTCTACAGAGTGAACAACAGGTAGTAACTTTAGCACTCCTCAAGAAATCAGATCAAAAGTCCAGAACGAGGGAAGGAAATGATAGTAATGAGTTTATGCAGGAAAAGATCACTTGTTCTGTACACATGCTCATGCTGTTGGACCTCTCCTCTCCTCTCCTCTCCTCTCCTCTCCTCTCCTCTCCTCTCCTCTCCTCTCCTCTCCTCTCCTCTCCTCTCCTCTCCTCTCCTCTCCTCTCCTCTCCTCTCCTCTCCTCTCCTCTCCTCTCCTCTCCTCTCCTCTCCTCTCCTCTCCTCTCCTCTCCTCTCCTCTCCTCTCCTCTCCTCTC
Organism: Opisthocomus hoazin; assembly: GCF_030867145.1. NCBI lineage: Eukaryota > Metazoa > Chordata > Aves > Opisthocomiformes > Opisthocomidae > Opisthocomus > Opisthocomus hoazin. The sequence goes on along the minus strand of NC_134415.1, from coordinate 77,722,972 downwards.
CTCTCCTCTCCTCTCCTTTCCTCTCCTCTCCTCTCCTCTCCTCTCCTCTCTCCTCTTACTGGAAATGCACTCCATTTCCAGCAATGTAATAGTTTGTGGGTTTTTTAAATTTTCACAATTCATGTATATAAACATATTAACCCTTATTGAAACTATTTTCTCCTTAAAGTGCTCCTCCCTTGTCGGCCCAAAGTTCATCTGTGCCATAAGGACCTGTTTTGGTTCCAGTGTGAATAAATGAGGAATGTCACTTACTCTTTCAGGAGCTCAAACTTTGGTGGCTATGCTCACTTTCAGTAATGACCTTTAATTATTTTAGCAATTACAATATATTTGACTAAATTTCCACTGACAGCACACAAGATCTGTACTGGTGGGTCTGTACATTCTCTCTGATCTCTGCCCAGGGCTCCCCTAGAACATGGTAACAGCTGTAGTCCATTAGCCTATAAAGCAGCAAGCAAGCAGATGTCCTCCAGATTTATGCCAGTAGAGTTAAACTACTAGCTCTTGCCTTTCATGTCAAGTGGAGATGGAGACATCCTGAATCTTGCCTTGTTTCTCACCTAATGTAGCGGTTTAATCAATGAATGTAAACAATCTCCTTACTACATGGCTTGCTTTGGGTGTGCATGAGAGACTGTGTCCATGCTGCTTTCTGAGCAGAGGTCTCTGAACTGCAGTTTATTGATGCTTTTGGGTATAGTGTGTCAAACGCCCTGCCTTCAAGTAGTTGCCCCATGAAGTGAATGCTACAGAGGCAATGCAGTCAGAGATCTGTTTTCCCATGGAGTTGCATGTGATTGTCAATAGTTCGGGAGACAGGAAGCTGAAGCTCATTGTAAGATGTACTTATGTGGCCTTCTTAAAAATTCTTTTTAAAATTGTGACAGAAGATGGTAAAAAAAAAAAAAGTTGTTATTTGCAACCATTTTCTGTGTGCGTATGAACTAGATAAAAGGATGAATCTGTTTCAAATCCAAACACTCAAATGTTAGGCAGCTTTGTGCTTCTGGAGACATTTCCCCTTTCTCATTCTCCAATCTCTAGGTCCGTGCCTGCCCTCTGTGATTGTTTGTCTCCTAAAACTTGAACCACATCTCTTGGATCATCTTCAGTGTCTCTGGGAAGCACTGAACCCATAGATAGCAGCAGCACCAGGGTCCCTATCTCCTTCTTGCATGCTACACTCCTAGACAGTCCTTGACAACTAAGAGAGCAATTATAAAGGAATCCTACCTAGTCACAAGCTGGGAGTGCTGATAATGAGCTCTACAGGGATGTGGTTTGCTCTCCTGTGATAGCCCAGCTCTGCAGAAGTGCAGGGCACGCTTGGTGTGGACAGACTGTTCAGAAGGGATTGCTGGGATAAAGTTCAACCGAGCTTTTCTAGCCTGCTTCTGCTCTTCTACAAATGGCAAGAAGATAAGAGCATACCTTTGAGATCTTCAAGAGCAAGATTGGCTCCTGCAGCATACCACAGTGTTGTGTCTTATGCAGCTAAACTGCCTCTGCCTGAACTAGTTTGGGTAGTGGGAAAGTCCTGATGGAAAGTGAGATAAATTAGACCTCTTCTAGAAAAGGCTCCTTTCAGAGGGAAGGGGACAGGAATTAGCCTGGGGAAGGAGCAAGGAAAACAGACTTTTGTTTTGGCATCCAGAATCCACTACAGGAACCCAGAAAACTAGTAACTCCTGGCTTTCCTGCCATGCCCAACAGCTCAAAAAATCAACAGATCACAAAAATCCCTTTGAGGAGATTAATGAGTAAATGGGAAGATAAACAAACTGATTGTAACCCTGTCTGTCCTCCCCCTTCCCCCCTCTCTGCAGATAACCAGTCAGTCCTAGGTGACTGCCAGAAGGGCCAGGTGTCCTTCCTTTCCCTCCTGCCATTACCATGAAGTTTCAAGATGCCTTTCAGTGCTCTCCTGGAGCTTTGCAGCTGTGCATTATGGCTTGTGAGGCAAATTGGCTAGATAACGTGTTTTGGCTCCTCAGACAGTAATTACTTCAGTGGAATTACTAGCAGAAATGAAGATTTCTCAGGTGAATGAGGACAGCATAAACATGCAAGTTATATTTCTGCAAACTGTAAATAGAGCCCAATCATTCATGCAATGAATCCTTGCAGTACCAGACTCTCCTACCGTACTTTCTGGAGAGAACTGATAGGGAGGGGGAATAGTTTGTGTTCATAAATAAATATGCACAGAAGAGTTAATGAGCTGTGGAAACTGTCACAGAGCTAGTCAAAGACAGATTTTTCACATATCTTTTTAGTACTGTTAACAAAGCTTTTTCTTTAGTGACTGAAGCAAAAAATGAGTAAATCTTCTGTTAAGACTGTCCAGAATGCACCTAATTAAAAATAAAAAATCCCACCCCAGCAAAAAAAAATGAGCCAATCTTCAGCTAAGACTGATCAGAATGTAATGAATTAAAAAAAAAAAACTTCCACCCCAAAACAGCTGAAACTGCTTTCTTTTTAATTGTTACAGATATAAAAAGAATGTCCCGGGGTCAATTTGCAAAGCTGCTGGAGGAAAGCATTAGCCTCCTCCACACTTCTTGGAAATCTCAGCCATGATGCGAGAGATCTGTGTCCCGATCAGATCTTCCATTCTTTTGCCTCAGGCTATGATTTGATGTGACAGTGGGTTTGGTGACAATACTGCACATGTTCCCACCCCTTCGAATTGCTCCAGCAGATGATCTGTGCCAATTTATACAGTCACACTGTGATCTGAATCAAGGATGGCACTTGCAGAAGAATGACTTGGCAAAAAATGTAACTGTCTTTTTTCCCTAATACAGATGGGTTTATTACAGTGGTGCACGGCACACTGGGGTGAACAGATAAGAAAGATTGAACAGATTTTATTGGTAATTAATACTTTACAGCATCAAACCCAACCAAAAGTGCCTTTATCAGTATTGATTTATTATTTTCCACTCCGAGAGAAGCTTATGTAAATGAAAATCATGCACTGTTTGTCAAGACAGAGACAGTCTTATATTCACGGCAGGAGTAGCAACTCAAATAATGATTTCCTACTATCTTCATATTTACTTACTCAGGCAAAATCTGCAGAAACATGGTACGCTGTTATTGAGTAAAAGTAGTCTCTGGAATCAGAAGGCTCTTTAAAGGCAAACAAATGCCTGATTTTTGAAAGGAAATCCTGCAAACTTCAAGCTGTTACTGGAGTGGTTCATCTCAACAGCAAAGTGACTTTCTCTCCAAGGACTCCTGGGCAGAAACCTGCTTGTTGTACCCAAACCCATGCTGGGCAATGCTGTCCTGTTCTGTAGCCCAGAGGGACTCCAATTTTAAATGAAAGATGACAGACCTGAAGCTTAAGCTACCAGCTATTCAAATATTTATACAAGGACAAGGGGGCTGAAGTTTTTGAGATTTCTATCAGAGGAGTAAGAAAGAATAACAGTGGCTATGGGATTTAACACATCTTTAATTCTACAGCTGTCCAAAACAGCACTGAAGTACTTCTGAAATTTGTATCTTTATGTTTCCTCTCTTCTTTTCCAAAGGGCCACAGATCATCAAAAGGCTTAAAACCATTTACATTTAATCTCAAGACTCCCAATAGTTAAGTAGAAGTTGAAGAAATTCACTCATTGATTTGACATGATTTGGGAGACATTTAAATTTAACTGATGCCCAACATTTTCAGAATTGTAATGGAACAGGAACCTCAAAAACCAAAACATGTAGCAGTTAGAATGGAAATAATGATTATTTTCTTTCAGATAGTCAAAGGTGGGCTTACTTTCTGGAATTTGCCATCTAAATGAAAAAAAGTAATAATAAACTTAGAAAATAGCTCTGCTATTAGATGTTTTACTTCACAAATTTAGAAACATTTTGTTCAGAGAAGGCTACAAATGCAGATCCAGGGAAATTTATGCTGCCCGTGGTTATGCTTTTACTCTAGAAGCAAAAGAGGATTTGAGCAAGAATTAGTCAAGATCAGCAAATTATACAAATTTCTCTGAAATGTTTTAACTCTTGAACTGTTCTTCCATGTTCAATTAGCATTCAGTTGCATGGCTGGTAGGCAAAGAGAATATATAGAGATAACTAATCTTCCATGTGAACCCTCTACAGTAACAGGGACAGAGTGTATTCCTTTGTCTTATGCTGAAGACATCCAAACAAGAAATCACTGTTTTTTTAATATCTTCTTCTCATACTTTATTTTTTACAGTGTATTTTTGTCCATATTCTCTGCTCACAGTGATTTTACACTGTTTTATCTTCTAATTTTGGAAGAATTGTATCTGAGCTACATGGGTGTGATTTACCGTGAATGAGGCCCATTATAGATAATTAACTGTAGTGTATTGTTATTTTTTTTTTTTTTTATTTAAGAGAATTTTTTCCTCCCTTTCCCCAGGGTGTGTTCCATCTGCTCCAGGATAGTAGGTAGAAAGGGAAACTATTTATTTTTCATGTTTTTAAAGGCACAGAGAGCATAAAGAATGTTAGCTGGGTCCCACTGTTGTGAGACTTCTTTTTCTATATGTTTCTCCCTGATACTCTCTGGATTGCTGAGGAATAATTATTGTGGCCAAGGACAAGGTCACTCTGGAGATCAACAAGCCGTTAGAAAGAGACTGAGAAAGCATGAGAACAGATGAGGTTTAGCTGAGACATGAACATCATTCCCCCAAATCCCTTTTGAGACTACTGACCGCTCGCAGGCAACCTGGAGCCATGTGCAGCCTTGCTGCAGGCAGCAGGCATGAAACATCAGCTCAGTGTCCAAATTCCATCCCCCGCTTTCCTTGGTATGATGGGTCCCCCAAGGCAGCTCCTCACGCCAAGCAGCTGTTGTTCGCCGGGTTTTTCAAGGCAGACCAATTACACACGCGCGTAGGTATGTTGAAAAGCTGTCTTATCTGTTCCTGATGCTGTGCTGGGTACCTCAGATAATTTCACGTTCACTTACTTTGCTCCCCCACATTGTGCATTTGCAGAAGAAAGCATCTTGAAAGGTGTCTGAAAAGCCAACCTGGACAACTGGAAGCATGTGACTCATGGCTGACCTTTGAAACTTTGGTGCATTGAGAAAAGTGAGTGTGTTAAAGTGGCTTTCTTGGAGAAGAGCAATGCCTGCTGACTTCAGGGAGTTGCTGAGAAAACTGTAAGGCTTTTGCCTCTGCCTCAGTAACAAACAACAGCTTCATCGAGTATGTTTTTAAGTGCATTGGTCTGAACAGAAAGAAAGGGAAGGTCCTGCAAGACAAAGCCCAGAGAGCTAATTTTGATACATTTTTCATACATCAGAAGCAGATATAAAGCATTGCAAAATATCTCCCTCATGTTGGTTTCCTGCGGTTGATTTACAGGCTGTGACAGAAAATCCATTTCTGTTCCTGTAGATGCTAAATTCATTACCTTGCCACAGAATTCAGATTCTCCACTTCTCCTTGAACTTCAGCTTGTTGCTATGGCAACCAGTACCAGACAATATATTTTTTTCTTCCCACTATTTTCCATTGGCACAGTTGCATATTGCAGTAAAAATAGTATCCTTTGGCAATACTAAAAAAAAACCAAACCCAAAATCACTGTGTTTTATTACAAGGGTTGCCCCTATACTGTGACTGTAAGCCATATGTTATATATGCAGCATAAATCTGATTAATCACAATACAATCAAAAGCTTTTTAAACATGGCATGTATTCCTTATAGCTGTTCTCGAAAGGATTTTTTTTTCTTCTTCCTCTGCTTTCAAACCTTCTCACAGCTGGATGCTTTAGGTTACAGTAAAATGCTTTTCAAATGGCCACGAAGACTGCATTTTTGTTCAATAAATAACTGGTCATTCTTCACTGTTTCAGATGTTACCTCCACTTACAGCTGTCAGAAGTACTCTGGAATTAGTTTGCTGATAAAGGTCCATGTCGTTTTGAGCTTGTCTCTCTCTGAAGTCTTGTTAAAATTCCAGACTGGTTTCTTAAGGGGGGTGCCTGATCTTTGCTGCAAGAAGTCCAAGGAATGTCAGGAGGATAGAAGCGAAATCAGTCAATCAATAGGTTGCCCTTGCTCTTCTGAATGAGATGGAAGGCTAAGAAAATAAGGCAAGTACTGCGAGGCAGGCATTGAACACTGCTGCCTTGGCACAATGTGGGAGGCTGGTCAGTGGATGAGCTGAATTTTCTGATTAGACTGGTTGGTAGAGCCCTGGCCAGAAACACCAGAGTCTGTAAAAATGATCAGTAGGTATAGAAGAACAATGGAGTTGGGAGTAATCTAGTAGCAATGGTTAACACACATTAACTGAAAAGATACTTATCCATATGTATAATGCTTTGTTCAGCCTCCCCTATGCATATTTTATTTAGACTGAAAGATATTTAGTACCTGCTGGTGTTTTGCAGGAGCCCGGGAATTGTATAGATGGTTACACTGCAAAAATCCTGTATAAGAGAGGTGTTTAAGTTGTGAAAACTCGCAGTAAACAGGGTTTTTTTTTGTGCTTCACACAGAGCATGGAATTATATTACTCTGCATCTACCTTTCCACATGTCTTCCATGTGTGTTTAATCTTTCAGTTGGTTTTACTGCCCTGTTCTTACTACAGTGCATAAGGGAGATACAATTGCCAATATATTGATTTTCTTGACAGCTCTCTGAGATGAAAGCATACTGGTATCCAGGCTTGTGAGATATGTCATCTAAGTGACTTAAAATTTGAAGGTCAAACTGTATAAGACTAGTCACCCAATCTGAGAAACCCATGGACTGATTTAGCTTTTCATGATGCACTTCCAGGACACAGACGTTCCTCGACTGTAGTTACAGCTGTGAGTGCTCAGTACATCTGCAGATCTAACCCTCTAACAAAGCCTAATTAATAGCACAGCCCTGATTCATCCTCAGAATATGACCCACCATGTGCATTAACTCAGGTAGCAATTCTGTAGGAAAATTGTAAGGTGATCATGAACTTAAAATTCATACTAAAATGCATTAATAGAAGGACTGAATAAATTCCAGTGTATGCTGTTTAGTTCTAGGGCTTCCTAATTGTTGAGTACTTAAATATGGAGCTATAATATTACTTTAAGGTTTTTTTAATGGTTATCTGTCTCCAATATTTTTGTTTTTGAGTAGCATATTTAATCTGCTTTACCCATCATTGCTGACCATTGTCGTCTAACTAGTCAAGCTGTTCCAGTTTCGTGCTTTCTGGAGAGACCTGTACCCTATGCTTTGGTATCCTCCTCCCAAGGAAAAACTGGGGAAGTCTTCTGTCTCTGCATGATCCTAGGTCCTGCTAGACGTGCGCTGGGCATGTTCCCTGTCTATCTTCTCCACCCAGCACTTTCTACTGCAGCCAAGAACCTTACTTCTCTGGGGTGAGGTCAGGATGAAGAGTGAGAGCACAGAAAAGACAAGAATTGATATTTCTCAGCTAATGCTTGATGTCCAAAAGCTAGACTTCTAAAGCTGAAGCTGGCACACCCTTGGTAGTAGACGGGGAGAAATGCTGTCCTTCAGTGTGTCTTTTGTCTGAGATCTGAGATAAGGTGACATGAGGGTGAGGTCTGTACTTCACATTTATTTGTTTCAGTTCACTGAAGCCATCACTTGTTTTTTCCCATGAGGCACAAGAGACCTCCTTCTTTAGGGCAGATTTAGTGCCTTACACGTTCGGGCCCAGATTCTTTCATCTTGACCCTCTGTTACTTTGCATTACTCTATACTGATGCAGATATGTGATTTTGTCTATTTTGCTCAGTCATTTGTTGAATGGTTGCGTGTTAAATGAAAATTATAAACTTTCCTGAAAAGAGACAGCTTCTAAGGCCTTCCCAGCACTTACATTTCACTATCAGTTATATTGCTCATTTTTATTCAATAACTCTGAAACTGAATGTGCCAGAGTTTGACACTATACAAATAAATGCCACAGAGAGCAGTACATCTGGTTTCAATAACAACAGCAATAATTTCCAGTATTTGTTTTCACAATGAAGGACCACAGTCCGACAGCATTACTGGTGAGAAGAGCACTGAAAGTGAGAAGGGCATATAATTTATTACACACACAAAAACTATGTTAAAAGAACATTATTAAGGTTGTAAAGTCAAACATTTGAGACTTAGGAAATGCCAGAAATAAGGTGGTCTCTGCAACTTTAATTTGACCTCATGAATATATGCCTCAAGACAGTCTTTAGTTACATGAATATACGTGATTTCTCTCCAAGACACCCACCTCAGTCTGCACACAGAAGGTAGAAGCTGCCCATTTAAGGAACAGCTATGCAATACTTATTTTGCTTCTCATGTCTCACATGTGATGCTTTTATTCTGCACCGTACAAACCTTGGTCTGAAGGAAAAATTGTTCGTTTCCTCCTGGTCAGTTTTCTCTTGCTCCTCACTGCTGCAATTGAGCACTTTGTAGCATCATTTTTGCAGAAATCTGTGTCTGTGTTAGCAAGTGGTGAGGCCCTGCAGGACCGCCTTTGCTGCATGGCAGACGGGGTGCTGAGGGCCCAGTGCTCATGCTTCAGAGGTTTTTTTTCATCCTGGCAGTATATTTTGAACACCCGTGAGCAGTTGGAGCACGTTAGGTGGAGGCGCCTGCAGAACAACGTCCAGTTTAACAGCACCCAGAGAAATCCAACCTGTGTGCCCCAGGAGGGCTCAGGAATGCAAAACGAAGCACTGTGAGTGGGGGTGAGTGGGAGATTCCTTTCAAAAACACACTGCAGATTAGACCTAACAGGTTATGGTAGGCACATCCTGTGAGCAGGCCATCTGTTTTACAGATGGAGCAACCACACACACAGAGGTTAAAGGAAGAAGCATCCACTGATTTTGTGTGCTGAATGTGAGATACCAGGAATTTAGTGCCTTCAGACTTACCACTTCCAGCAGTCCCTGCTGTAATCCTCTCTACGATAATGCCTTGCTACAGTCACAGACCCTGTGGACCTGATATTTTCCTCTTTCAGCATTTCATCCCTGTTGTAATTCAAGCTAACCCCTCACTGCACGCTAGAATCAGTAAGTCACATAATCCACTTCTGTATTAGAAAACTACACACAGCCAGGGCAAGGGTCATAGAACAGCTTGCTTCCACAAGGCTTAATTTTCTCCCTCCCTCCCTCCCCGCAAGCCCAGAAAGCCTCCTCCTTGTTGCTTACTGGGTACTTACTCTTGCCCATGCTATCCTCCAAGCTGTGACTGGGCAGCTATTCTTGATGAAGCTATTTTCTCATCTTTGGCCTGGATAATCATGCAGTTGCCGTAGAACAGGAACTATAACTCTGTTTTCTTCCCTTACCAACATCACATTTCCCATATGGGGAGTATGAGCTCACATTTTTTTCCATGTCCACAGAGCTTGAAATAAATCCAGTTGTATATAGCCAGGAAATTCCAGCACTTGGTATTTCCATTTCCTTAAAACATTCTATTTGTTTTATCTGCATTCAATTTCAGCTGGAGTTCGGAGCTGATAAGTTGCTGATCTGTAGACTTTGCTTGGTTTCATCCCCAGAGCACCGTGAACTTTCTGTATGAAGGGCAGGCGCATGTTCATAAATACCCATGCAGCTTGCACCTTCCTCATCACATGATGAGGATATGTGGATTTTCTTGCCCAACAGTTTTATGCAGATGCCACTGGCACCCATGAAAGTAGAAGAAAATTAATTTTTTATAACTTAATCAGCATATTTGTTGCCACATTGTCCCAGACCAGCAGCACATCTGATTGATACTACTTTGAGTTTGGACTTGACACTGGCCAGTCAGTCAAATTTTCCAAATGCCCCATATGAGGTGTGCTGAAGTTTAACAGTCATTTAGAATCACCTATCCTAAACCAAAGAACAAGTAGCGCATCTTATTGAATTGCATTACTTCAGCTGTACAGATCTGCTTTTTTAATCAAATTTCATAATGCCAGGATAATGACTAATAGGAGATTGTTGGAATCACTTTCTTGACCTGAACACAGTGGAAGATGTTCAAGTAAATGAAAATCTTGTTAGTGTCCAAACCACAGCAATAAAGCACCACTATGTGTATTTTTCATAGTGCATCATCATGCCATATGGGTTTTTAATAAAATATATGACCTAGTCCACCTTGGCTATTGCTGTTATTTGTCATTTTTTATACAGACACCAGACATGGTTGATTTTCCTCGTTGGATTGAATCTGTTTCTATCTTCAGGTTATTGCTGCTTCAGAATCCCATCTACCATATTCCTGATTGGTTTTAATTATCCTAGTGTTTTGGATTGTTTTATGTTGATGGCAAAGCATTTTTCTGAGGGTACTTTTATTGAAAGAAGCTACTTAAGAGCTATTTATAGGGTAGATTGTATTTATCTTTATAGCAAATGCACTTAACTATTTCCATTTCTTGACAGAAAGAAATAATTAACAACTATTTTGGGCACCATACTGTCTATGTGGGTGTGAGCTTGGTGAATGAGTGCTAAAGTTCATGATCCTGCTTTGGCATCCCTTAGATAAGGAAAGACCTTTAATCACTTTAGAAAGAGATCTTGCATATAAGGTAACAGTCACAAGGAAGTAACAGATTATTCAGAACTGTTTTGTGAGCAAGATATATATGGAAGAGTCTGTTTAAAAGCGTAAAAGCTTGAGCTAGTTCCCAATCTGACATGAATCTGTGTGGTGCGATTGACTTGGTCAGAATTTACTAAGATTTACTTTGGAAAATATGGCCCAGTTGGCATTGTTTCCTTATGTTGTTCTCTCTTATTTGTCTGCTCATTTTCCAGCTGATTCTACAGGTGGGACTTTCCAAGCAGGCAGACCTGGCAGAAACCACACAGGAGAAAAAGCAGTACGCTAACACCCCAGCTGACAGCACTTGAAGTTATTCCACAGGTTAAAATGAAGGCGTATGGCAAAAGTGGACTACTAACATAGAGACTGTAGTAGACTTAACATCTTGTTTTCTGGTGATTTTCTCTAAGCCTTACTTCTTTGCCTTTGTCATTATATAGGAAAGAAATCCCTCTTTTCTTGCCCAGACAACTTTATAAAGAAGATCCGGATGTTCCCCTTGACTGATGTTTAGCACATCTTCAGCAGCTGAAGGAGGTCTCAGCACCACATAAGCAAAGAGCAGGAAAGTTCATGGTGAGAGCCTTCTGGAGAGCTACAAGTGTGAGAGTATTTTTATGCAAAACAAATTGTTGCTACCTTATACTCTGGGTTTAATGCTTGCTATTTTCAACTTTCTCAATTTTATTAAAATAAAAGATGTCCCTAGTAATTTTGGCCTGTCTGGTTTCAATTTTCTCAAAGATATCTGGAATGAGAAGGAACTGCTACAGAAGAAGGTTTCAAGAAATTTGGAAGCAAGAATTAAACCTGAATTTTTTCACTGCAGTGTTTGCCTTTTAGGACTAGGTTCAGACAGCTTACTTTTGGTCCTCAGTTCTGATGTCTTAATGCCTGAAAAGAAGGCATCCAGCCTCGATGGATGGTTCAGGATTCTCTAGATTTATGTGTGTGCTCACCAGTGGGATAGGACAGGGTAGCATCAGAATGGCTGCATCTCTCTGGAGCTTATGGTATTGAACCAGAGCTGTGCATTGCAGGAGTCCCATCACAAGGGGTGCAGGATGCTGAGTTTCATGGAAGGGTAGGCATTTGCTTGCTGTGCTTATGTTTCTTTTAAGTCTATGGGAAAAGCACAAGGTCCTTCCATGCCACATCACTCAGTCATGAGAGAGCTTTAGAAGGAGTGAGTCACCCTCGGACAAGGCTGCCTTTATGCACTTGCAGGTGTCTGAGCTGAGGTATGTGGTGAATTTCATAGACCAGCCCGGACCTTGGCTTTAGTCACATATCAATTTCTTTGGTGTGCCTGCTTAGCACGTATCATACCAAAACCATGCTGAACATGGAAGTAATGAAAGTCTGAACAGGAGAATATCACCTTTTAAAACACATTAATAAAATTTTCAAAAATAAAAATAAGTGGAATTCATTAGTCTAAAATGTAACTGTTAATCTTTTAAAGGCTGGCATAAGCCTATAACCATAGATTTCAGAGTACTTAAATGATCGTATAATACCAAAATGTTTATATGGGCATTCATGCAACTAAATTTTAGACCTGTTGTGCTTTTCAGTATGATCTAATGGCTGGTGCACAGAAGCTGTTGTTAGGACTCATGGGCTCTGTTTCCCTTTTCTGCCAAGATTTACTGCTAATGAGATGCTATTTTCTGCACTCCTTGGCTAGTGCAAAACTGTATTTGTTAGGAGTTGTTTTTATGATCTAAGATTTACAATTTCTAATGATCACATGCAAAGTAAACCTTTTATTTACTTAACCACCATGGGAAACTACATGTAGCAAAATCAGCATGTAATGCTTGCTACAGAAACATCATTGCTTTATAGCCACTGTGATTTTTTAGACTTATATAAAGAACCAAATAATGATGCCTTTTCTTGTGCTGAGCAGAATATTTGCAAGCAGGTCCTTGGAGCAGATTTTAATTTTGATGAATGATTTCCTAAGACTTTAGGGGAGCAGAAGAAGTCTGAATACTGATAAAAGTGGAATGAACATTGTTTGCCATGCCAGAGAGCAAAGTGGTCTATTTTATTCAGGTACATTGAATTCATTCTAGTTTCTTGAGAAGAGAATTACTAATCAAAGTCAGGGTATCAGGATCTGGCCCAGAGTAAACATTTTGTTTCACGACAAAGTGATAAAAAACCTATACTACGCCCAAATTTGTGCAATTTACATTAACTCTCAAATCAGTGATAATTCAAGAAAAATTTAGTGCTGTTTCCGAAGTTCAGTGATAATTCTGTGAATTCACTTCCTTTCCCTTTACACTTGTATCTGCCAGTAAGACTGTGGCTTGCTGTTTGGGAGTTTATGCAATGACTTCAGGTCACGTATATATTTAAGACGGATGTTTGCTGTATTAGTATTTGGAACAGGTTTGTCATGAGTGAAGGGATAATTTTTCAGTAAATTGCTTAGGCTGAAATTAATGGATTGAGCTCATGTGTATTCCACAATCTTCAGCATTTTTGGCTTGTGGTCTCAGCTCTAAAGTAACGCATACTTAGATGTTTTGCACGTCTATTTGAGCAGGTCAAGCAGTAACAAAAGGCAAGAAAATGTCTGAGACATTGAGGGTTATCATCAGCGGCACTGAGTCTAGTTGGAGGCCAGTAACTAGTGGTGTCCACCAGGGGTCAGTACTGGGCCCAGTCTTGTTCAACTTCTTCATCAATGACATGGATGAAGAGTTAGAATGTACCTTCAGCAAGTTTGCTGATGACACCAAACTGGGAGGAGTGGTAGATACACCAGAAGGCTGTGCTGCCATGCAGCGAGACCTGGACAGGCTGGAAAGTTAGGCAGAGAGGAACCTGATGAGGTTCAACAAAGGCAACTGCAGGGTCCTGCACCTGGGGAGGAACAACCCCATGCACCAGTACAGGCTTGGGGCGGACCTGCTGGAGAGCAGCTCTGCGGAGAGGGACCTGGGTGTCCTGGTGGATGACACATTGACCATGAGCCAGCAGTGTGCTGCCAAGAAAGCTAACAGGATTCTGGGATGTATTAGGAGGAGTGTGGCCAGCCGGTCGAGGGAGGTTCTCCTTCCCCTCTACGCTGCCCTGGTGAGGCCTAATCTGGAGTACTCTGTCCAGTTCTGGGCTCCCCACTTCAAGAAAGAAGAGCAGCTGCTGGAGAGAGTCCAGCGGAGGGCTACGAGGATGGTGAGGGCACCAGAGCATCCCTCCTATGATGAGAGGCTGAGGGAGTTGGACTTGTTCAGCCTGAAGAAGAGAAGGCTGAGAGGGGACCTTATAAATGCCTATAAATATCTGAAGGGCGGGTGTCAGGAGGATGGGGCCAAGCTCTTTTCAGTAGTGCCCAGCAACAGGACAAGAGGTAATGGGCACAAACTGAAGCACAGGAAGTTCCGTCTGAACATGAGGAAGAACTTCTTCCCTCTGAGGGTGACAGAGCACTGGAACAGGCTGCCCAGGGAGGTTGTGGATTCTCCTTCTCTGGAGATATTGAAGACCCACCTGGACGTGGTCCTGTGCAGCCTGCTGTAGGTGACCCTTCTTCGGCAGGGGGGTTGGACTAGATGACCCACAGAGGTCCCTTCCAACCCCTACCATTCTGTGATTCTGTTCTTGTGACACCAGACTTATAGTGCTGTAGCATATTAATATCCAAGATAATGACGCAGTATTGACTGTGCCATCACTGCAGTGACCAACAACTAATACCTCAATGTGCTACACCACTGCAAAGACTTGAGTATTTTTACTCCAGGGTTCAAGTACCATAGGCTTTTGTTTCATTAGGAGTGCAGATTGACCTAAGCATACCTAAAGCACTTACAGTTTTATGTTCTTATTAATTGTGCATAGGAAGAAAGTAATTTTCTGGATCTGGATCTTTTTCAACTATTACAGTTTTACTTACAGTGCTGTCACACTTTCCTCAGTATTTTAATTACCTTTAATGAAGACACAGTGGAACTTTTTTTTCATACAGGTTTAAAAGACCGTTTGAACCCAACTGTAATATGGGTCCTTTACAGACAGCTGGTATAAGAATTTCAGCTGGCCATCTGCCACAAGCCCAGACTCTTGGTGCAGATTTTATAAAATCCACCTGGCCAGTATATTTGCTTCCTGGCGTACCATATACCTATAAACAGTATTATTCAGTAGCTGAGGATGATGTTTTGAGTCTGACAAGAAACACTGTTTAATGTACTATACCTGCTACATGCAAGGATTTCGTTTTTTCTTCAGGGAACTAAGATAGTCAGTACTGCCCTCCACCCCTGGCTTTGGGCATATCCCACAGCCACAGCCACTCTGATGAGAAGAAGGTCATCGCCACCAGGTAGAGTGTGTGGGTGGCCAGCTTTGCTTGATGCACAGAGGGCTGTCAGGTGGACCTGTATGGGGACATCACAGTTTTGCATTGAATTTTCTGAAGGATTGCGGTGGGCACTTAAGACAGTAAAGGGAAGGCAACAGAGAATTTTCGGAATTTCTGTGAAGGAAGAGAGTTAATCAAAAGCATGTGTATAACTACTTCAAGCAGCTGTTACCCCATTACAATTTATGCACATTGAAAGATATACTGTATTCAATATCTTTACTCAAGACTGATTTAAGGTGTGTTTAAGCTACAGTCTCAGAATTCGCTGCAGTGTAGTGTAGTAATTTGTTTTAAGCTACGCAGACTAGGTATAAAAATCAGTCAACCTCCATAATATGAAGCTTGTGCAATAAGTTGAATTAAGAATACCTTGTGTACCTAGTGGCCTGCTATGGTGGAGTGACTAGATCGGTGGACAGGGGAAGAGCTATGGTTGTGATCTATCTCACAATGTCCTTCTCTCTAAATTGGAGAAATACGGATTTGATGGGTGGACTGTTTGGTGGCTAAGGAACTGGTTGGAAGATCACAGCCAGAGGCAGTGGTCAATGGCTCGATGTCCAAATGAACGCTGGTGACAAGTGGTGTCCCTCAGGGGTCCGTAGTGGGAGAAGTGCTGTTTAATATTTTCATCAGTGACTCAGAGAGATCAAATGCATCCTCAGCAAGTTTGCAGACGACACCAAGCTGAGTCGTGCAGCTGACACACTAGAAGTACAGGATGCTAGCCGGAAGGACCTGGACAAGCTCAAGAAGTGGGACTGTGTGAACCTCATGAGGTTCAACAAGGCCAAGTGCAAGGTCCTGCATCTGGGTCAGGGCAACCCCCACTATCAGTACAGGCTGGGGGATGAGGGGATTGAGAGCAGCCCTGCCGAGAAGGAGTTGGAGATACTGGTGGATAAAAAGCTGCACATGAGCCAATAATGTGCGGTCGCAGCCCAGAAGGCAAATCGTATCCTGGGCTGCATCAAGAGATGCGTGGCCAGCAGGTCGAGGCATGGTTACCCCACCTGGAGTCCTGCATCCAGCTCTGGAGCCCTCAGCATGAGAAGGGCATGGAGCTGTTGGAACGGGCCCAGAGGAGGGCCACAAAGATGATCTGAGGGCTGGAACACCTCTCCCACGAGGAAAGGCTGAGAGAGTTGGAGCTGTTCAGCCTGGAGAAGAGAAAGCTGCAGGAAGACCTTCTAGCAGCCTTTCAGCACCTGAAGGGGGCCTTACAGGAAAGATGGGGAAAATATTTTCAGCAGGGCCTGTTGTGATAGGACAAGGAGTAATGGCTTTAAACTAAGGGCAGGTAGATTTAGACTAGATATAAGGAAGAAATTTTTTTCCATGAGGGTGGTGAAACACTGGAACAGGTTGCCCAAAGAGGTAGTGGAGACCCCATCCCTGGAAATATTCAAGGCCAGTTTGGACGGAACTCTGAGCAACCTGATATAGTTGAAGATGTCCCTGCTCACTGCCAGGGGTTTGGGCTAGATGACCTCAAAAGGTCCCTTCCAACCCAAAGCATGCTATGTTTCTATGATTCTTTGATCTGCACTTCATACAGCGGTCATTTCTTTGATTGCTATGTAGGCTTTGTCTTAACTGTTTGGCCATTATCTATGCTAAAATCATTCACATTGGTCCATCAGTACAAAAGGACATTAGTGTTAATGAGACTGGTCTCTAAGCTGGGAATTCCTGTTAAGGTTTCCACGAAGAGGTTAAAAAATGCAGTTGGTGGAGGCACAACGTGAGTAGAATAAACTGGTACAATTCGACCATTAAATACTTTCAGCCGGATGAAAGTTTTCTTCCTCACATAGCTTGCTAAGCAGAACAAACGGATTTATTACACAGCAAAATCAAGCAAGAAGGCAAGCTAGCATGCAGATCGAGGACAGAAATTTTGGTATAGATGTTCATGGACTGCAAATGAAAGTGCTCATATGACAAAAGACCGGGTTTGCCGAACAGTGAAGGATGGGGCAGGATATGTGTTCATGAATGTGGGTTAAGATTCAGCAGCTGGGGTCTAAGTCATTGCAGATGCAGAAAATATGTTGGATCAGTGACTGTCCAATTCCAGATGGCAAGTGAAATGTGTATTTAAATAGCATGATACCCATGTCCTGGAACACACAGCAAATGGAGTCAGGCCCATTAGGGCTTCTGGAAAGAACTGGAGGTGATGTGACAAAGTTGGGGTGGTTAAAATTCAGGGCACATTACAACCTTGCCAGTTCTCAAGACAGGGATACTACCAGCAGAGAGCAGGAAGAAAATAAGCAGATATGGAGAATCTCGAGTTCAATCTCTTGTGGCTACAGACCTTGTTACATTTCTGGATTATTTATAAAATTACTACAGTTTCACATTTTTAGAGCTTGTCACACCGGTGCTGGAGAACCCAGCAGTAAGGTCCTCACTAACCATGCTGGAAGGGTCTGTCCATTTAGGATGGGTCATACTTTGACTTTCTCTATTATATAGTTTGTTTGGTTTCAGTGGTTTTTTTTTTTTTTTTTTTTTTTTTTTTTCTGTTCATCTGCCCTGTCCCAGCTCTGGCAGAACAAGAATATTTTCTAATTAGATGCCAGTCTGGTGTGACCTAGGTGTGTTTCCAAGGGCAGATAGAAATATTAGCTTAGAGAAGTGAAGAGAGACATTGTTCATTTCAGGAAAATGTTAACGTGAGGTCTAATTAAGAAAAATTAATGACTAACACAGATCTTTTGGATTGCAGGAGAAGTTTGAGACACTGACTGTAGTACGATCATTGTATGATTAAATTTCCATTTTTCTCTAATATGAACAGCACAATCTTCATACAGGGGAGACTGAAAATACCTTCCTTAAAATACACTTTCTGGCTGAAATTCATAGTGTTGCTGCCTCACATTTTCAAAAGGGTCATCGTGGCCAGTGGCATGATTTTCCACACGAGCTGGGAAGCTTGGTGGCGTTACAATTCCCTGTATGGCCATGCCACTCCGTACACACTGCAAGTGGGTAATAGCGGTTTCCACAGGTAGGGAAGGAGGGAGGATGGCCGTGCAGCTGGCGTGGGAGAAAGCCGCTTTCTGCTCCCGGGGCCCCCTTTGATGGCTGGTTGGGGGGGGGGGGTCGCAGGGCAGAGGGAGGGAAGGGGGCAGGGAGAGGGAGGGATGGAGGGCTTATGTGCGACTTTTGTCTCTGCAACTGTCGATCCCAGATAACGTGCTGCTTCTTTTGAATTGTAAAGATGCAGCAGCGGGTATAGATTCTCCTCGCTTTCAGTAGTCATCTTTTCTGGATGAAAATCCTCTCTCACCATATCCCTGAAGGTAATCTAGCAAGATTTGGAAATTTTAGTGCATTGTGCGGCTCCAAAAAATCCATGAGAACAACACACATTTTTCCAAACCTGCTTTACACACCGCACACCACCAAAATATTTTGCCTTCGTGCTTGCAAAAATGAAGCTTTCAAGTGTAACTGGGAATTCTTCCCCTCCCCCTGGCTTTATCGATGTGGGATTTCACTTGCAGCAATGGCTCATCCTCTGTATGGGAGCCTCTGTCACGTTTTTGCTTTGTGCCAATCCATCCCCCACGGAGTGGGTTTATAGCAACAAACAATGAGCAGAGAGGGTTGAAGCAGATGTAAATAAAGGGCTAGTGAACATTTTTAACTCAAAAGAATGAACCATGATAACATGGTTTCTATGCAAGCTGGCGGCAGAGCCTAGTTGGTATATATAGCGTGCTTGCTGTACAACAGACTCTGACTAATTCCTGTCTTCTTGATCATCACTAATAAAATTAAATGTAATTAAAATGCTTTAATTGCCAAAACTAAATACCTCACCCACAAATAATGCTAAGTGCTTCTTGCTGCTCCTTGTGAGTTACTTTGTACGCTGTTTTTCTCAAGGATAATCAGTGTGTCAAATATTTCAAGCTGGTATTATATTTTATACATTAAATATGCACAGATGTATTTAATATATCTCATAAAGTTGTCTGTATGTGATGCACTATATATGATGATGCATATATTAAAGAGTCTTTTATAGTCTCACACTATATTTCCATTGTGTAGGATGATGTATTATTTACCCACATTGCGATTTCTACATACATGTGTGCAGAAGCAAATTTGCGTATTTCGTATGTCTCATATACTAACAAGCATGTGCAAACATATTATTTAAGTATAAATGGGTAGATAGTAAACATTTTTTTAATATTGTCTGAGCAACAACCTTTCATTATTGTTCACACCACAAACATGAAACACTTATTCAGCATAAAACGCCTCTGTGCTTTCTGCAGAAGCTGCCATCTTTTTTTTTTCCTTCTTTCTTCAAATCCTCTGACCTCCCTTGGGAAGGCTTTTATACACGTTCAGTATGCTCACACAACTATTTCTACCAGCACTGTTACCATAGAAACCAAGTGTGGTTTTCCCCCCCCCCCTTCCCCTGTCAGCTTTTGGACCTGGTGCCAGACCTCTCTACTGTTAGCAATAATATTTTTTCAATATTTGGACAGATCGTTTAGAAAAAAAAATCTGTTGTTTACATTTTCAAGATGTGGTACTTTATTTCAGGATACAAATTTTCAGGTAATAACATCAACCAATTGATTCACATACTTCAAGGAGCTAGACAGCTTTTGCTTTTGCAAGATTTAGACCGTGGCATTTTCTAAGGAAGATGCCAAAACTGGTTATTAGTTGTAGACTTCAACTCAGAATGTGAACGAAGGGATTTATGTGACAGATCAGTGGACTGTGTCTCACATTTTCATTTTCCTTAGTGCTCATTTTCAGCATATTTCTTTAGTATACACAGAAATGGCTTGATCAAGCCTAACCACAAAGAGAGACATGTAATTAATTACCATACAACTTACAATTTATTGATTGGCATAATTTGTAGTACTCACATTAACAACTTCCTCATATAAATTTTTAAATATTTTGATTCTCTGCCTACATATCATATCGATTATTTTAATGAACCCATGCTTAGTTAGGTACACAACATCATATATTAATTTTATAACTGTTCTGTTTGGGCTGAATAAATTATTTCAATTAGCATGACAAAGAACACAGCTTTTCATTGAATCATCTGACATATTTTTGGTGTAATTTGACTTAAGTAAAACACATGTAAACATTAGGTCATATCTACACTGTGACACAGATATATGTATATCTTTTGATAATTTTTAGCCACTGTTAGTTTATGCAAAATATTATACTGAAAAGCAGAATCACAATCACATATTTTCCAGAAATTGTGTCTGCTTCTAACATATACCTTAGCTTCTGGATGAAAATATGACATTACACCAGCAAAATGCAGAAGAAGGGAGAGCTAAGATGATTTGAAAGTGCATTTTTGTCTTGCTGTCAGGCAAGCACTGGACTTCCGGACCCTTGTCCAAAACAACTGAATCTCCTGTATCTTAATTATCAAGTGGAAGGCCATCAGGGTGATCTTTGGTCTTCTTCTTTCCCTGTAATATCTATTTGGCATAACAGATAATTATAATCATGCAAACATGATAAATACATTGTAGCGCATTTCAAATGCATTTTTTCTTCAGTGACAGAAGAGGGAGCAGTTCTTCCTTCTCACTGTCTGAGAGACACATTTGGCCCCCATCCCCCCTGCCTATGCCCCTCTTGCCAAATGCAAACCTGCTCGATCATAATCCAGGCAAGGCTGGGTTTTACTGTGGGGGCAAGCAGCAAGACAGTTTGGGGTCGAGGGTGGAGGGGGAGACGGACCACCCACTTCGACTCCGGAGGAACAAAGCTGAAATTCTTTCTGAGTTGCCACCTTCCCTAAGGATATAGCTATATATCAGGGTCTTTTGTGCCCTACTGTATATTTTTATTTGTAACAATGCCTTTTTTTTTTTTTTTAACCCATCTCATCGCAGTACAATGAAGCCATGGTGGTGTGTAGTCAACTGGAGTGAATCTGTACATTCTCCAGGCCTCGTTTTGTGAGACTTTGTCCTACTGTTGTTCCCACTCTGAGCCGAGCAGAAACCACGCAGGTCTGAATAACGGGGCCTTTTCTGCCTGTTGTAATCCCGGATTGTTACAGTCTAGGGGCCAGCCATGCTGTCACCGTCACAAATTGATTTAACCATCAATTGCAGTGGTCATTAAAGCTGCTAGAAGTCCCAGCCAAGCTGATGAATTGCAGCTGAATGTGAAATGAGCCTCCAAGCCCGTTTCCCACCATCTCATATCAAAGCCTATTGTGTCCCTCCAAAGTAAAGGGTCGGAGGTTCAGCCTGGAGTTCAACAATGGGCTCAGTCAGAAGATAGAGTCCCCTTCGCCCCGGCATTCCCAATTACAGTTTTCTTTCCGTACCTTATTGTGCAGTATTTGCATCCAACTAATACATTGAATTATTGACATACTCCAGCATCAATGGAGCTTTTGAAAGTTTTATCCTCCAAATATACGGAATCCCAAGCATCTGGTGGCTCCCCGTTAATGACAATGAAACGATTCCCTGGTTTTTCTCCTTCAGCAGGGTAGTCGACTGATCTGAGCTGAATGGCTATCTTTACTCAGCAGAGATTAGCTGCTTCCAGGCCTCACACAAAAAACCCTGAGTCTGCTTCTGGAAGTCCTCTTCCTTCAGATGTATTGTTCCCTGGACTTGCCTTGCTACTCATTTTTATATAGCACTTAAATCTGCTAGTCTCTTGCTTGGTGGCTGTAAGGGGAAAAAAGAATACTAAAAAAACCGACCTAATGTACTCCACTCTTTTCTTTTTTTTGCCCTGCTGTGTCTGCATGATAGATACAGTCGTCTTGCATTTTTGGTGCGTTATTAAGCTGCACACAGTAGGCGTTACCGGATGAAATCACATCCTTGCTTTTCGGAGGGGTAGTGTTTGCAGGCTGGACACACACAAGCTTGTTTTGCTTTCATGGTCTGTTTTGTTAAAGGGTGCTGTCCCTGTGGGTGAGGGTCTCTGGTGCACAGGCTATGAAAGGAGCGTGAGGTGAGACATCATGGCTGTGATTGTGTACATGCAAAGTCCAGGAGGTCTCCTGCTGCATGCACATACAGAAAAAAGTTGTGGGAGGGAGGGGGGAAGATGCAGTAAAGAGGTCCCTGGTCCAGACTATCCCAATGTATTAATAATGAGCCAGTAGACAGTTCTAGGACTGTATTTCCCTAGACTGTATTTATTACACACTGAACGTCTCCACTAAATCTGCGTGGAGATGCTGTTAACAATGAGGCCTAAATGTTATTTCTGACCTGTAGTCCTCAGTGGTTCACATGGAGGTCATCAAACGCCTGGTCTCAAAAGGTTTGTTGTTCCAAAGACAGAATGAACAAGCAAATAAATAAATACATATACTTTTTTATTTAAAAGATTCTTTAAATCTGATGGTGCCAGGGAAGAGCAGTGCTTTTGCTGAACTCTTGAGTATTTCTGACCTCTGGAATTTTTCATTGCATGTAGCAGTGAATTTTCCTAAATGGAAAGTAATATCATTGTTGGCTTAGTTTTTCTTTGCCGTACGTGTTCCAGGTGAAGCATCTGAAAAGTCCATCAATGCATACTAGCACCAGGTTGTCTCCACAAAAATCTGGACTGAATGATTAAGAGATTAAGAAGTAGAGTTTTACTCTGTTTGTCTGATTAATGGTCCCCGGTAGTGATTTCATGTCTCCTGAGAACCTGGGGTTTGAACAAAAAATATGCCCACTCTCCACTGTGACAAGCCCAAGAATTTTCACAGTTTTCTCTTTAAAAAACAGAAAACTCGCCCTGATCAGAGAATAACATGGCAATAGGAGACTCCCCTGAATTGGAGACATCCAAGTTCAAATTCTCTCAATTTTTTTCTGCAGCACAGAGAACTATCCCATCCCTCTGATAACGTGAAACCATTCAAAGATAATTGTGCCTCTCTGTGTCTCTCAGTCACTTTCCTGAACAAGTAAATATTTGTTGGTCCAGAGGAACAAACCTGATGCTCTCACGAACTTGGCCTCTGCCCTAATCACTAAACAAGAAAGTAAGGCACCATTTTTGGCCAATTTAATACAGGGGAAGCCTCAGCCTGCCTGTGTAACCTGAGTGCCAATATTCAGGGAAAGGATGATAGAAGGTAAAAACTGCATCTGACAGCTCCTAATCATGCTGGCCTCTGTGTATATGGAAAGTGTTCAACTGCTGCAGTGTGAAGCCTGAATAAAAAGTGGAACAGAACACAGATTACAGTCCATCTACCCATTTTGTCCAAACTTCAATAATATGGGAAGGTACAAGTGAATCAGCTTACAACTTCAGGTGCTAATTTTCTTTTAAGACAAATTTGTACTCTGAGACCATCCTTGCTTCTCTGCTGACCTATTGCAAGTATCTTTCTGGATGGTTTCTACTGAGAAGAAATCAGCGGTATTTGAGCTCTGGTCATGTAACTTTCTCAGTTTATACAAGCCCTGAAATGTGCAAGTCACGGATCATATAAACAATAGCACATCGTCTTTCTCCAGTTCCAAGGGAGCAAGGCTGCCTTGAGATGTGACT
Organism: Opisthocomus hoazin; assembly: GCF_030867145.1. Taxonomy (NCBI): domain Eukaryota; kingdom Metazoa; phylum Chordata; class Aves; order Opisthocomiformes; family Opisthocomidae; genus Opisthocomus; species Opisthocomus hoazin. The sequence continues at coordinate 77,699,432 of NC_134415.1, read as the reverse complement.
TTAAAAGTACTGAAGTTCCCTTAAACTAGACTGTCACCTCTGTGTTAACTCCAGAACAATTCAAAACTAAGAACAACACCACAAATTCCCAAGACTCAAATTGCTGACTTTCTCAGGACTTGGAAGGCTGTCCTCTGCATGCTTACCTGATGGATCCTGACCCTGTAATATTTATAACAGTTCTTGAAAAACTGATTGTTTCTATGTGAGATGTTGAGACAAAGAGGAATCAAGAAAACTTCCACCTTTGTGAAGAATAAAGATGTTTACATTACATACTTGCCTTCTACTGAATGAAATCAGTCTTGTCCTGGCAAAATTTATATTCATGAGTATATATCTACAGATCTTGGCAAGACTGGGTTCATAGATGTATGAAGATACCTTTTGCTCTACAGGACTGGGTCCTCCAAGGCCACTAAAGACACAGATTTTGTGTGTAATATTCCGCTACTACAGGGAACAATGCCACACACAGAAAGCAATTTTTTCTTTTATCACTGGAGCAGAAGAAATTCTCTTTCCCACAGGTTAATGTCCTGGGGCCTCTCCCCTTTCACATGTGATTGAAGTGAATTAAAATGGCCAAAAACTGAAACACAGGAGCTTCCCTCTGAAGATGAAACCCTTTTTCAGCGTGAAAGTGACTGAACTCTGGCACAGGTTGCCCAGAGAGGTTGTGGGGTCTCCATCCTTGGAGATATTCAAAAGTCGTCTGGACATAGTCCTAGGAAATCATCTCTAGGTGGCCCTGCTGGAGCAGGAGGGTTGGATCAGAGGACCTCCAGAGGTCCTTCCTCAGGGGGCCTTTCTGTGATTGTGTAAAAGCTTCAAGAATTATTAGCAGGATCGACTCACAGAGAAACACACAATTCATCTCAGCAGCTGTATGTCATCTTGTCTTATCACAAATGGGGTAAAAGCTCAGAAGTCTTTCGCAGAAGAGTTAGGATACAAAAGGTAGTTTCAGAAATGTTGAAATGTAGAGATACTGTGTTTATGTTTGCAAGGAAAGATATTTTGATAGTTTTTTTTTTAGTTGTATGGCACTGAAGTTAAGGTAATTTTTCCTCAAGGTAGACAATTACTCTCCAAGTCCAACTCAAATTAGTGCCTACTTACATTATTATCTTACATACGATTACTTTATTAACTTTTGTATTAAACCTTTTCTGACCTATATTCACTTTGTGCTTTAGAGTTCATAATTTGTTGTGTAAACTAATATATTGGTCATTTGTGATTTTGTGATCAACAAATGCAAGCAAGAGATTAATAACAGCAATAATGCCACATTAAAGAACAGGCATTTTAGATAGAAATCTACTTTACTTATGTAGTGTTGAAGGAATAAAAACATTTACCTCCCTTTACAGAAAGTGGTTTTACTTTTCTTTTTTTTCCCCACATATAACATTGAAAAGAAATAGCATTGTAAAAGCATCCTTGAATCCTTGAAACAGCTGCAACTAGTAGAGTCATGTATCGGGAATGTCAAAAAGTATCTAAATACTCGCTAGATTTCTTAGTTTTAAAATGTTAACCCTTTTGACAATCGTACGTGAAACAAATCCTTGAACAGTTCATGATTCACTCGGTCATATAATACGCAATAAGTGGCAATTGCAATTGCAGATTTTCCCTGTCTTCCATGCCTTTCTGAGCATGACAATCAGCTGGTGGTACAGGAAACATTTGCAAGAATTTTTCTATTCTTGTTTTCGTTTGTGTATTGTTAGGTTTTCTCCTGGAACTGTGACAGTTCACTAGCTCTCAAAATCTACTTGCAGCGCAAATATGATAATTGTTGCTTGGAGGTGTTGAAAAGCTGTTAGAGAAATTGTTCATATTTTACTTAAAAACACAGGTTCTAGTATGATTGCTTATGCAGAACATGCATGTTCTCTGTGATTCTCTGACTATCTGAACCTAACCTATCTACAAGGTTTTATTCGATGTGTCTGAAGAGGCTGCTAAAGCCCTTTTAGTTTTTTTCCTTACTGTTTGTGGTTGCAGGAGTGTGTAATGTCTTTGACAAACAGAAGACGAACCTCAGACAGTTTGTTTCAATGTAATGGACTTCTCTAAGGTCTTGCAGGATGCATGTCCCCTGTGCCCAGTGGCAGCAGACAGCAATGTTCTTCTGCAGCATGTGCTGTTTTGTGTGTGGGAAGACTTGCCCCATCCTGCACTTGAAAACATCCAGGAGGTAAAGAACCCTGTTAACTCTGTCAAAATAGAAGTAAGGAATCAATGTGTTTGTTGTGAGCCTGGCCGATGCATCCCATTTAGAGGCTCAACCACCACTATGTTTCATTGCCCCTCTTTTTTGATTATATTTGTTTATGATGACCTTTTTTCATGTAGTTTTGCTGTGGCAAAGCTGGTTTATAAAATATTTTTACAATTAACACTATCTAATTTGTTTTTTATTTCTTTTTTTTTTTTTCTCCTTGTAGCTGTAGAAGCAGAATAAGAACTGCTTCAGTGGGAAGAAGAAATTATTAATTCCATTTGGAATCCAGGAATAAATAAAAATAATTGTTGTCAAACTGCTGTAAGCAGCACCTAAATAAAAGTCAAGGTCAGTATGGCTGTGGCTGTCCATTTGATAAGAAAAAACCATATTTCTGGGGACAAGACAGCAAGGCCTGCAGAAATCTGCTGCTTCTGTACATGCTCAAATTAACAGTCTTACTTATTCAGGTTCTTCCCCAACTCTTATGTTTCTTTTATGGTGGGCAGAGATTGTAAAACACATTCATACTTGAGCTTTTGAAAGGAAAAAATACAGTAATCCCTGTTACTTGCCTCTAAAATAGAACACTGAAGCCGTGCTCTTGCAGTCTCTCTTTCAATTTTTCTGATCCAGATATACAGTCAAGTTCTGCATCCTGCTTTCTTTCAGGTGGATTCCCAAAGGAAGGGTGGACGAGACTTCCCAGGCCACCACAACGCAGAGGGCTGGCGCTTCCCCCCCAATCCCCAAACACGTACCCAGAGACATGTCATGTTTTCTGTTCCTGTTGTGTTTCATGTGAAATCTAGGTAGCCGTGGAAAGGTTTTTCCAAATGTACGCTCTCGTTATGGATGTGATCCAAAGCCTATGGAACGCAATGCAGACAGTCCCACTGAAATTCATGGTCCTGTGTCATTGACTGCATCTGAGGAGCCATCCATGCTCACTGCAGCTGAGTTTCCAGGAAATACTGAAGTCATTTAGTGCTTGTATCAAAGAGCATCAAATGTAAGTGAAATGGTGTAGTTAGGTTGCCAAAAATATATTACATGGCTGGCTGTAAAAGTAGGTGTCAGGCGCAGCAAACAGGATTACTCTGTTCCACTTTTGCTGTGTTGTCATTTTCCCCTGCCTCTTCACACCAACTAACATTAAGCTTTAATAAATTACCAGGAGTTGTAATTAAAACATCAGACCCAATTTTCTCCTGAATATTTTAGTTGCCTAGGGATAGGTTTGGTGATGTGTTGACTAACATTATTCTGCCTTTTGAATGTAAAGGCTGCAGGTTTTTGATGTTCCTGTTAACTACTGAATGAGGGGGTCACTATTTTGAATTTCAGAAGCCATTCGCTGATTTTCAGTGAGACACCAACTCCTAAGTCACTTGGATGTTTTTGAAAAAATTAGACACCCCCTTTCTTTTGGTAAAGGAAAAGGCCTCAAACACATTTTGTAAGAATACAGCTAACTAAATGGCATGGTATTGAAAACAAATATATAAAGCTTATGTCAGAGTTAGACTAAATACAACTGATTGGATTGAGTTTATCTCTGGAAGAAAACTGATGGCATCAGTCAGCTTAGAGCAGGGTTGAATCTATCCCATGGTTTGTTTTTAACTTACAAAACCAGGAGAGATATGTGGAAATACACAAGGGGAATTCTCAGAAAGGCCGCCGTAGGCTACTAATGAGATAAATGTCCCTCAGGTCTCCTGACAGCCTATGGGGAAAGCAAGACTTTTCCACAGGGTGATTCAGAAAGGGTGCAGTAGGATCTGGTGCTTTCTCTGGAGAATCTTCTTTCTTCCTGGGGACGGTAGGAGGGGAACGTGAAGTTACCTCACTAGCCTCAAAGCTGGCTTTGGAAATGCCCACTAAAAACCCCAGGCAGTGAAATGATAGAAGATCAACCAAAACACAAGGCCAGCAGTTTCAGAGCACTAGTTCTGAAGAGAAATCAAACCTCTGCTGAGCCATGATGCTGCACCCAAAGCCAGCTGGGATGACCAGTGCTCTCTCTGTATCTCTTCGTTAACTGGTCTCGCTCAGTGGGCAGAAGTTCTCCTAATGGAAATCCCAGGGAACTGTGTGTGTTTCCCACTTGCTAAATCTGGAGTCAGCGTTTCCAAAATATCAGATTCTCTGCTGGAGCTAATTTTTATAGCTTCCAGGCATGGGGCAGTAAAGGTAGGCAGCCTTTAGTCTTACAGTGGCTGCTACTCAGCTATCTCACTTGTCCATAACTACCCCCGCCTCTGAGTACCTATCGTCTCCATTTGAGCACTTGCTCTGTCTTTGCCTGCTGGGAAGGTTCTTCTGCATTATTTTGATCTTCAGTAGCAACTGGCCTTTTGGTGAAAGGAATAGTAGAAGTTACATAATCAGGGTTTCCTGGAAACTTGCAGGACTGCACAATCAGTCCCCTTCCATCTGTTTTCCAGAGTTCTACCAGGCTTACAAAATACGGCATGAAAATATACTAGTGTGGTAATTACCACCAAGGGCCCCTTGTATCTTCTGCTCCACCTCAGCAAGAGGTTAAATTGTGTGATATAATGCTATATAACATAACAGGATATTTTTCCATTTTAGGCTATGACATCAGTATTGTTATGATCATAAAAACAAATCAAACCCAAGTTTTCCACTCTTCTCATTAAGACATGCACTACGTATTTCAGATTGCCTGTTGAGAAAATTTTAAGGACAAATATTACAGAACATGCAGCAGATGTTCAAGATCGCTAATTCCAAGTAAGTTCCAGCCTGGAAACTTAATAGAGGCACATTTACACTGATTTCAGGGAAGATTTGCCCAGATGAGGGCTGCCAGTTTTAATCCATATTTGTTTCTGAACTCTTTTACATTTACATTAAGTACAGATGGACTTGAACAGAATCTAAATCTAAATTAAATGAAATTTGGATTACCTGGCTCCAAGTGCTCAGGCTTTTCTTGCATTTAAAAAGAAAACAGTAGATCATGAGGTGAATATATTTCAGAGATGCTCAGCACTGCCACCATTTCTAGATGTTCCTGAGGCTCATTGATTTTTTAAGAGTGACTCACTTTTAATCCAACTTCTGCTTAAATGGGGGCGCACAGTAGAGTTTTCATTCTTTGTTACACACAGAGAAACCTAACACCAAAAATTCCTACATTCTGTTTATATATGTGGTCACTAGAGAAGAAAAAGAACAGGCTATTTTGAAACTTCAGACACACTCAGAGTTAAAACACATTTCTGACAACCCTTCTCTGTTAGTGGGTAGAAGGTTAGAGTACAAACGGATGTGGTTTAGATTTGTCCACCAACATAAGTGTTTTTCCATTTGCACATAAAATTTTTATAGATTCTTGCCTGCTTGAAAATATAACAGCACATTTATCTTACAAAAATGAGGGGTTTTCTGTACAATTCATATTGTGCAAAGATCTCAGAATCCAAGTGACATTCCAGACTGAAATGCGATAGAAATAATAAGAACAGAAACAACTGTTTGCTTGCCTTTTCCAGAAGCCCTCCATTGACAGCTCCAAATCAGAGCTTTAAAAAAAAAGAAAAAGTCACATGTAAAGGTAATATAAGGTCAACATTTAATTTGTGTCATTTGATCCATTTCACAAAATTCTTCTCTTTTTTCTCATCAGAATGAAATTATTACTTCTGGAAACTTGCTAACACTAATGACCTATTTAACTATCTTTTTTTGCATAGTCTTTTCTAGAATGTATTTTACAACTACTGGTGTCAAATATTTTCTCTAATGGAGTTACAGAAGACTCTATCTATAGACGGTTCATTTAATTTTTTCAACTAGTTCTGTAGGCACGTAGCTTTCATGAATGGTCTACCTCCAACAACACAGAAGTCTGTAGATGCCTTTAACAGCACTAAGTCCTGGATCAGTTCAGGAATAAGAAAGTTGAAAATCCACCGATGGACACAGCTTGTAGAATGCAGTTAATTATATAGAGGAAGAGATATCCATAGTTTCCACTGCTTTTATTCTATGCTCTACTTTTGCTAAGCATGCTGTACTAGAGCTCTGAAATTCAACTTCCTGTTGATAAGGTCCTAAAAAGCCCCACACTAAAACCGGGGCTTCTTTTTCTAAAAGTTTTCTGGTAAATATATTATTGAGATGAGAAGAGCCATGCTGGGTCATAACTGCAGCTCATCAAGCTCAGTATCATGTGTTAACAGTTGTCAGTCTATTTCTTATGGAGAAAATGTAAAAAATTCGGAAATTACAAGCTCATGGCAGCAGACCAGCGGAGGGAGAAGCTGCTTGCAAAGGGCAGGGTGGTGAGCAGAAGAATTAGAGCTGTGATCCTGTAATTCAGGAGGGGACACCTTAGGAGTGAGGTAGGCTGAAGACATTTCATATTCCTTGGGGATTTAAGGAATAATTAAGAGAGCAAGAGACAGAGGGATCCACTAACCCTGCACAGAGTCCCATGCAATAATCCCCTGTAATATCCTGATCTCTGCTGGCCCTTTGCTAAAACAGAACTCCCAGTTTTCCCTCCTCCTCACTCTTTCTTCCCTTTCTGAAACTTCCCATCTCCAAAACTCGTGCTGTTTCTTCCATTCCTCCCTTCCTCCTTCCCCAGCGTATCTTTGAAATTCACTCTGACGTCACCACAAAGTTCAGCTTTGTGCCCCAGGGATGCAGGTAAACAAGTTTTCTTTTTTTGTTTGTTTTCTTTCTTTTTTTTTTTTTTAACTTTCAGGACAAGAAAATGTAATGCTTGTTCTATTGAGGATATGTAAACCAGAAAGTGTAATGCTTGTGCTGTTGATAAACCATGAACCAATTCTGAGAACAAGCACAAGTGTGCACCAGACCTTCCTCTAGTTACTTTCCCTGCTAATGCTTTTTCAGTGGGGACTCAGGAGCCTGAACTGGAACAGGCTGGAAGGTGATGAAAGAGGAAGAGAAGTTGCCTTTTCCAATCAAACTTCTTCTGAAATTTCCATTCATCTTCTGAGCAAAAAGCTGTGACCATTTCAGACTGATGATAGTGTTCTCCAGCTACTATGGTTTGGGTTGTTTACATCAGCTGGTGCAGGTTTTCAAACTGTTTCACGTGTAGCACAGTAGAAAAGATTTCTTTTCATCCTTCTCAGAATCGTAGAGTAAAATCTAGGAACATTTCTGGAGTAATAGTGTATAAGAAATGATTGAGGCATATAACAGTAATTATACTGATTTAGTAGTCAAAAAATTAATTTGATGCATTTTCATAAATTTGGTGATATGTCAGGTCACAGGAGATTACAAAGGTGTCCCATATCCTACCAAGGAAAACTTCAGAGACATTCTTTCAATCAATTTTTTTACTTAATAGACCTGATTCTGATGCCAAAGGCTATTTCACATTGCTGGATCAAAGCCTGAAACAGTAAACTCTTCATGGAGAGGTGATGGTTTTATGCTTTTTACACTCATAAAATCACGGAATAGTTGATGCTGGAAGGGACTATCTGGTCCAACTCCCCTGCTCAAGCAGGGACACATAGTGACAGCTGTCAAGGACAATGTCCAGATGGCTCTTGAAGAGCTTCAAAGATGGAGACTCCACCACCTCTCTGGGCAACATGTGCCAGGGCTCAGTCACCCTCACAGTAAAAAAGTGTTTCCTGATGTTCAGAGGGAAATTTCTGTGTTTCTGTGTTTCAGTTTGTGCCCATTGTCTCTGATACTGTCACTGGGCACCACTGAAAAGAGCCTGGTTCTGTCCTCTTTGCACTCTCGCTTCAGCTATAAGATCACTTCACTGATAAGATCCCTCTGAGCCTTCTCTTCTCCAAGCTGAATAGTTCCAGCTCTCTCACTCTTTCCTCAAGAGAGGAAAGAGCCTTGTTCAACTTCTTCATCAATGACCCGCCTGGACAAGGTCCTGTGCAGCCTGCTGTAGGTGACCCTGCTTCGGCAGGGGGGTTGGACTAGATGACCCACAGAGGTCCCTTCCAACCCCTACTATTCTGTGATTCTGTGATTCTGTGACCTGGATGAAAAGTTAGAGTGTACCCTCAGCAAGTTTGCTGATGACACAAAACTGAGAGGAGTGGTGGATACACCAGAAGGCTGTGCTGCCATGCAGCGAGACCTGCACAGGCTGGAAGGTTAGGCAGAGAGGAACATGATGAGGTTCAACAAAGGCAAATGCAGGGTCCTGCACCTGGGGAGGAACAACCCCATGCACCAGTACAGGCTTGGGGCAGACCTGCTGGAGAGCAGCTCTGTGGAGAGGGACCTGGGAGTGCTGGTGGACGACAGGTTAACCACAAGCCAGCAGTGTGCCCTTGTTGCCAAGAAGGCCAATGGGATCGTGGGATGCATTTAGAAGAGTGTGGCCAGCAGGTCGAGAGAGGTTCTCCTTCCCCTCTACTCTGCCCTAGTCAGGCCCCATCTGGAGTACTGCGTCCAGTTCTGGGCTCCCCAGTTCAAGAAAGATGAGGAGCTGCTGGAGAGAGTCCAGCGGAGGGCTACGAGGATGATGAGGGGACTGGAGCGTCTCTCCTATGAGGAAAGGCTGAGGGAGCTGGGCTTGTTCAGCCTGAAGAAGAGAAGGCTGAGAGGGGACCTTATAAATGCCTATAAATATCTCAAGGGTGGGTGTCAGGAGGATGGGGCCAGACTCTCTTCAGTGGTGCCCAGTGACAGGACAAGAGGCAATGGGCACAAACTGAAGCACAGGAAGTTCCGTCTGAACATGAGGAAGAACTTCTTCCCTCTGAGGGTGACAGAGCACTGGAACAGGCTGCCCAGGGAGGTTGTGGAGTCTCTTTTTCTGGAGATATTGAAGACCCACCTGGACAAGGTCCTGTGCAGCCTGCTGTAGGAGTCCCTGCTTTGGCAGGGGGGTTGGACTAGATGACCCACAGAAGTCCCTTCCAACTCCTAACACTCTGTGATTCTGTGATTCTGAGAGATAGTCCAGTCTCTTCATCTTCTTTGTGGTCCTTTGTTAAGGATTGTCTCCAGTATGTCCATGTTTCTCTAGTACTGAGGAGCCCAGAACTGGATGCAGCACTCCAGGTGTGGCCTCACCAATGCTCAGCAGAGGGGAAGGATCACCTGACTTGACCTGCTGGCAACACTTTGCCCAGTGCAGCCCAGGATACCATTTGCCTACTTTGCTGCAAGGGCACATTGGACTTATCTACAACTTGATGTCCACCAAGACACCCAGGTCGTTTTCTGCAAAGCTGCTTTCCAGCTGGGTGGTGAAGCTTTCCAGCTTTCACCAACAGAATATGCTGATGCCTGGGGTTGTTTCTCCCCGGGTGAAGGACTTTGCATTTCTCCTTGTTAAACTTCAAGAGATTTCTGTCAGCCCATTTCCCCAGGTTGTAGGAGTCCCCCTAAATGGCAGCATGACCTTCTGGTGTATCAGCCACTCCTCCCAGTTTTGTGTCATCAGCAAAATTGCTGAGGGTACACTAAGCCCTGTAGTCCAGATCATTAACAAAAATGTTTAACAAGACTGGACTGAATATTGACTGTTGGAGTACACGCTGAGTGCCAGCCTCCAACTAGACTTTGTGCCACTTACCACCACTCTATGGGCCTGGCTTCAGCCAGATTTCAATCCACCTCACTGTCTACTCACCCAGACCATAGTTCAACAGCTTTTCGATGAGAATCTTATGGGAGACAGTGTCAAAAGCGTTATTTAAGTCAAGGTACACAATATCTACTCCCTTCAGCTAACAAGCCAGTCATTTCTTCATAGAAGATTACCAGGTTGGTCAAGCACGACTTCCTCTTGGTGATACCATGCTGACTACTTCTGAAGACTTTCCCGTCCTTCGTATGCCTAGAAATGGTTTCCAGGATTAGGTGCTCTATTGCCTTCCAAGGAATCAAGGTGATGCAGACCGGTCTTTAGTTTCCTGGGCCCTCCTTCTTGCTTTTCTTGAAGATAGGAGTGACATTTGCTTCCCTACACTGTCCTGACATCCATAAAACCATGAGGCTGAGGCCTCTCTCACTACTGTTGTTATACATGTAACAAATAATAATCAGAATAAAAAGCAGCTCTTCGCGTGGTGATTTGGACAATAGCTAGGTTGCTGGCACCAGAGCAGAAATGGCAAAAGCCAAGAACATAATTTTGTTTGGAATATAAGAATTTCCAAAGCCTCAGACTTCTACTGGTCCACAATGCGGGACATTCGTAGTTTGTTGGGTTTTTTTTAAATCTTCTCAAGTCTATTGGAGTGGAAACTGGTTTTTAATCTATGGGCTAGACAAACAGTCTATTGGGAGAAATCTGACTCATGATTCATTCCCTAGGAGACTAACTTTAACATTAATTTTGTAGAGAAATATGAGGGGAATCAGGACCACGATAGAAGAGAAAAAATGCATAGATTTTATGTAAATGCCATGAACATCTAAATGAGCAATAACAGATTTTAAGCTTTCTCTATACTGGAGAGACTTAACACACATCATAGGTACTACTGTAAGTCCTACAGTCCCTTCACTTCCTACTTCTAGTAAAATGTGAATTTTTTGATGGAGAGAACTGAAGTGACACCTCTTTTTGTGCTTGATTTTTGTTCCAATTAAAAGTGCCAAATGGAGTAGAGAACAGAGGAGTTCTTGCCTTTCCTTTATGCAGGCACTGATCTTTCCTCCAGCTGCTAGTATTTACAAATTGTTTTACACAAATAATTGCATGTGGGATTTCTACCCATTTTGAAGATTTAGTTGAACTTAGACAAAACTATTCCAAGGTTATAGGGGATTCCCAAGTGGAGAGATAAATTGATCCCCTAACCTTATTTTCCTCTTGCTTAAAATCAACATAAACCAGCCTTTTTTTTTTTTTTTTGATTGAATTTAATTTCTTACATCAAGGTTATATTAATTTAAATTTCTTCAGAACAATAGGATCATTGTATAAATAGGACCCAAAGTTGTTATTAATCCCAGGCACATAACATGAACCTGCGCATGAGTAAGTCAATAGCTGCATGCGTGTGCATGCACACGCTCTCTCTTATTCCCCCTTTCTTTTCAGAGTTCATTCTCTTCAACTCCATTGGTTTATGTTGTTTCAATATTTTAGCTGATTGCTATAGAGAAGTCTGTAAATATATACAATGGGCTTGCCAGGTACAAGAAATACATGTGTGCTTATTTTCTAAGGCAGTAAATGTTTTCTCTAAAGGCTCAGTAGCCAAATTACACAAGCCAACAACATAAATACAAAGTGATGTGCTTTTTACTGCTGTCTCTTTGAGGCACATGTGGGTCCTATTTATTTATTTATTTATTTATTTATTCATTTATTAATACAGTATCTGCAAACCACCTGCAATGGCAGCCTCTTCTGCAGACTGACTGGCACCCTAGTTTCTATGGCAACAAAACAAAAAGGAGTGAAGTGAAATGAAAGCAGTGAATGTCTCAGCTTTACTGGTAGCAAGGAAAAAAAGAAGGCCTCATTTACATTCTAGTGCGTAAACCGGCTAAGTGATGTTTCCTGAATAATTTCTGGTGGCTTGAAACTACATGTGGAGTTTATACTTTTTTATCAGGACAAAACTAAGATTCCCAGTAGCAGTTTATCTGTACATATATGATGTAGGGGAAAAACACAGATGAAAAACTGGATTTTTTATGTAGTTTTTCTGTCTGCTCTAAAAAGAAACAAAATGGTTTATGAAATTATAATTATTAAAACAAGGGAGTTGGTTGGAAAGTTTTCTTCACCTGTGACACAAATATGTTGTGTTGAGGAAGCATCTGCTAAGCTAAGTGACCCATTTCTAAACAAAGAGCTTAAGAAAAGAGAAAAATGTAAATGCAAACAAAGCTCCTTTTAGTGTCTTCGATAATTCCTTTGACAATCACACATTTCAGGGGGATGTGCATACACTCTGACTGTAAGACTTCTGCCTTTTTGATTATTACTGTCCTCCATACAAACAGGGCCTTAATCCTGAGGCTCTGAAGTTCTACGATGACTAAAGTGAATAATAATTAAAATACGCACCAAAGTTCCTGACAATTAACAATTCAAATGTATTTTTATGTAGAATTCATGAATGCCTTTGTTCCTAAAGTGATTTAGAGGAGAATTATCTTGTTTTAGAAGAAGTATCTTAATTTAGAATTCATCTATCTGTTTGTCAGAAATCACCTTAAAAAGTTAAAAAAAATAACTAATTTGCTCAAAACACCTTCCTGGTTTTAATTTAAGTATGTGCCCCAAACCCAGTCAGAAACCCAGAACTGCTTACTAATCCACTACTCCCATCCGTTCAGGACCAGGATTTGGTCTCTGGCAGGGTGCATCCAAGCTTCTTGTAGAGTCTAATAGAACTAAGCACAGATGAAGCTAGGGATACAACAGCCCAAAGGACACCTCAGCTGCTCCCAAGGTCAGGGTGAGCTGCTCTGAGACTAAAATGCAGCCAGGCTGCAGGCAGGAAAGAGAGCAAATTCACGTGGGCTGCAGAGTTCCGTGCCTTTACCTCTTCTTTGAGCCAAGACTTCAACTCACAACAGAAGTGACCTCTTTAGGAGCACCTTTACCAGAATTCTTTTAGTGTTAGACCTTCAATTCTGATTTTTCCTGTATGTACTGGACTCATAGAGCCCAGTTCCAGTGATTCCCCTAGAAACATGTCAAGATTTTATTTCTTAAATGTTAAGCAAGATGATTTAATCTGAATTTTGTGATATTTGATACTTTCATTTCAGACCAGTCTACAGGAATCATGAGATTGCATGAAAAAACTTGCTTTAATTTTTTGGAAAGAAACTTTAAAGATCCAGTTTGAAAATACGAAACTTAAAGACCTTGAATCCATGAAGTAAATAACAAGAAGAAAAAAATTAAAAAAAAATGTATCTTGGCTTTCAAGACAAATGCATGCATTTTTTTGAAAGAATTCTGAGTCCCTTGGATCATTCATGGCTGCAGAGAATCAGCTTGTTAAGGAAAAACTACTGGACAGTTGTTTTCAGGAGAAAATTTATAATTTTGCTGTTCTGTGTGAATATATGTAAAATATAAAAATATGTATTTATAAATTTTTCTGAATATATGCTTAATTACATCATTATTGTACGGTTGTATGAAACTTGTTGATTTATTTGCAAGAATATCTTTTATTCTAGGTATATAAATGCTCTGATAGGTACCAGCAAAGAGCAGATGGCTTCACAAAAGATGTTTGAAAGCTGCCTCCCTCCTGCCAGAAGCTTTTCACACTCTCACTTTGTCTGGCTTCAGTGGGATTCCTCGGTGGGAGAGAGTTCTCTCCATGCCCTACTGCTTGTGGAATTACAGTCACGTAACCAGTTCTGCACTGATTAAGGCATTTGCTCAACTCCAGTGGCTACAGCCCTTTAAGAGGACTACCTTCCTGCATTCACCTCTGGAAGGATAAATAGGCAGAGCATTGAAGTTGGGTAGGTAGTTAGACTAGATGTTGACAGTTCATGAGCTCTAGGGGAAAGCTCTCAGAAAATAGCTAGAGTTCAGTAACTCGAAGTGGGGACCCTCAAGCCACCAGTGTGGCACCAGTGGTAGGGTGGAGCGGTCACACAGAAATCGGTGGAAGTTTTCTGGCATCACTGCTGGTGAGAGTGGAATTTCAGCAGGTCAGCCCAGGTCCAGTCCAAATCCAGTCTGGCCCTGTCCACTTCAAATGAACTGTGGCTGAGTAGTCTGACATGGTAGAGACCTTACGATACCTGCCCCGGTTAGAGGATCTTTCCGGGCTACAACACTGAGCACTCACCGAGACACTAGAATCTAGAAAATGTAAGCATGCAAAAAAAACCAAAACCTGGAGGGTTTTTTGGTCCTAGTCACTGTGTACAGTAAGAAACTGCAAAAAACAGCCTTAGCCTTGCTCATTAGATGGTTTTGGGACCAATAAAATCATATTTTCTGTCTACTTGTTTTGTAAACATGGACTTCAAAGGATTTTCATTTTTACATTGCAATGCTTCAAATAGTAACAGGCAGGATACCATCACTCTTTTTCATGGGTATGTTTGCTTTTAGTAAGTTTTGCAATTGCAAACTTTAGGTTTCAGTGAGTGAGCACTATGGATCAACTGTCCTATATGATATATAACTACAATGATGTTCAAACAGTTTATTATTTGACCAGCTCTTCGATTCCTACCACTGGAAAACATTATAATACAAATGTTGATGGACATATCAGATGGGTTTTTTCTGTGTCAAGAAGGATATTTTCTGGAAAGATATGACTAGTAGAAGGAACTCATTATTCTTTTTCTTTCACATTGTAAAATACGTCTACTGCTGCCTGCTGCATCTTTGGAAAGGAAATTTTAAGTGACAGGATTTACCTGCTTGGTCCTCTTTAACTTACTATTTCTAGTGTGGCACCAGGAACTTGTTCTGCTAGAACTCATAACGTATCAACCCCCTGAATAGCTTCAAACAGCTACAAATTATGCTCTAAAAAAGGAGAGAGAAAACCCCTTTTTCTGTCCTCAAACATGGAGATTTTTTCCTAAGACTGTGGGAGTCTGTGGAAGTACCAAGGAGATCGGGAATCCCCCATATATTTTTAAATGGACAAAAACATACAATTTGATATAATGTGATCATTCATGTATTACATGATGGACCATCTCAATAAAGGCACCTGTAGGCAAAATACTCTGTTTCAACAGCCTTCCAAATACTACACAAGTCCAAAGCCCTTATTGGCAAGATTTTTTTGTGATTTAGGCTTAGTATCATAACTGTAATTCTCTGCACATATGTGTTTGCTTCCAAGTGGGATGGGCAACCTGTGTTTCTAAACTGGAGATTCCAGGCATTAAAGTCACAACAGTCTTCTAATGACTTTTAGATTTCTTTAACTTTGTCTTTTCTTGGAGAAAACAGATACAGTCTATGGTGCTGGGACAGCCTGAATTTTTGAAGTGAGAAGTGTGAAAGTATTGCAACACAAAATGCATTTATCTGCTGAGATGGCATGGGTGATGTGGTATGCACAAACACATGATGTCATGGAAAGGTAAGTATTTGGCATGACGAGCCTTGCTTTTGAGTGATGTGACTCTGTTAAATTTCAATCACATCATGTTCACCTCGTGTGGTCAGGTTAACAGTGTTCATTGTCTGTTGTTATAAAACCATGTGAAATTACAATGTCAAACACTCATATGAGAAACAACGAAGTTAAAAGTAAATAAATGGCTCTTATTTACCCTTATCCCTCTTTTGTAGAAACGTACAACGAAAATTGGTGATGCTCCTTTTAGTACTTGACTGCACGTCCTAGAAGTCGAGCATCTGTCTGGAGGCACATGTAGCAGCTTTGCCAAGTGAAGAAGGGCCTTCATCCACTCACAATACAGTGGATTTGCGCCACCGTGGATTGCACTCTCAATACAGTATAAGGGTAAATGTGAGAATCGTCTGCTGTTATGTGCTGTGTGCTATCAGTCTGGTGTAAAGTTCAGACAATCTTCTGGGGGTATAACCAACCTGTATCTTCATTGCTCCTTGCTCAGTGCAGACAGATTTTGACAGTTCTCATAACTTCCAACTCTATTCATAAGCCATGTAAATTCCCTCTCTCTCTGCATCTACAACTTCATCATTGTTCTTTGAGTTTCCTCAGTCCTTTCCTTCACTAAATATAGCAGTGCGTTGTGCTAACTTCCACGCCTTTCCTCAATATCTTATTTTATATTTTCTGCTGGGTCTGTCTCCGTATTCAGGTTGTACCATTTACTATCCTCTGTCGACCTAGTCCCCAAGGAAGGTGATTCTTCCTCCCATCACTGTGGGGTAAGAGAGAATCACCATTTGTTTCTATTTGTTAGACATCTTTATAGCGTATTTCGCTAGCAGATTAATTTTGCCTCAGATCACAGTTGAGGCTCCTGAACAACCTTTTGATGAAAAGGTGAACAGGTTGCTAAATGAATTGTAGGTACCAGTCTCACATTTGCATCACAAATTTTATAACTCAGTGAATTCATGGAAAAGATAGCAGAGCCTTGCATCTCTGCTAACAGATGTGTAAGTAACTCCTCACAAATGGTCCCCTCAAAAAAATACAACAATATTTTTTTTCACAGCTAGGTGATCAGTACATGATTGGTTTCATGTCCTTCCCTGAAATTCATTCAATGTTAGGGAACAACAAAATAATCAGATTTTAATGTTTAAATGAATGGTTCCTTTCGGGTAGAGGAAGGAAGGGAAAATATTTTAAATTTTTAAGCTCTTGAGGTAACGTATCATTTATGTTATCTGGTTATTTTATTGCAGCTGCTGACAAACTCCCCTTGGGAAAGCAGGGATAATTTGTGGAAGTTGTAGCTGAAGGTATAAAGCTGGCATAGTCTTAATTGTAAGCAGAGCTGGTTGCATGCCATATTTAAAATAAGTAGCCTGTTCTCCCATTAGATGCATATGACCCTGTACCTCCTCCCACTTAAAGCAGAAAGAAAGGTTTATTTTTTTATGTCTGCTACATATAGTGGTTGATTTTGGCTCTTGGAGTGCAATTTTCATTACTTCATTATCATCATTATTCAAGGTCCAAAATGATTCCGTTTCTCATTTCTTTGACAAATCATTTATGTGATATTGTTGTTTTTAAATGACAAACATGTATTAGAACCTGATAGCTGTAACACTAGAAACCTGGAATTTAAATTTCTTTAAGCCTGACCGACTATCCACACAACATATTGCCCTTCAAATTGCCAACAATATTTGAAAATATCTTGGCAATAGTCATGGACCATCTAAGTCGTTAGCACTTAGACAACTGACTAGTCAAAGAAAAAACCTACTGGGAGGCATAAGAATAAATCGATGGCTTTGTTTCTTCTACTCAATTACCCTTATTGCAAATGAAAGGGCAGTTCAGCCTCAAACAAGACTGTTAAGTTTTCTTGAACAAAACTTGCTCTCCAGGACAGGAGAAAATGTGCTAATTTTCTAAGATTACAAACCAGATTTACTCTGATTTGCAATTACAGATGAGCCTTTGAATATGAGGCAACTTTTGGCTGTCTTCTGGGTCACGTGGCATGAGGCACCTTGGTTTCCACATGAAAGACTCCACTTTCATTGCTCGGTCACAGCAGTCTGTGCTCAGCAGGCATAGGCTAGGGATGATGGTTTCATCAATTGGGGTTGCTTCCCTGCTTTGCAGCTGACTGAAAATCAGGAGCTCCTTTCCCTCTGCTTTACTTTCTCTTTCTTGTAAGCGAGTAGTAACACACACCCCCCGTTACTGGGAAGTTAATTTCCTGGAAGTCCATGGTGCTTACTCTGCCTGCTCTGCTCCTAGGAGAGGCGAGTGGCTCCTAGAACACAGGTTGTCTTCTGCCATCTATATTTTCAACTCATTTCTCTCTCTCATCAAGAGTCAAACATAGAAAAGGCTCCTGTATAACTGCTCTTCCAGACTTCTGGAAAAAAAAGAAAAGATCTGTAATTCATTCCAAGAAGCTGCTGGACTGCCTGTATCCTGCTATATTTCTTTTCTACTCTTGCTGTAGAACTGGGAGCATTACCTTGCAATCCTGTGCCTTGAATATTTCTGTTAATAAATATCTGTACCCAACAACAACAACAAATAGTTCAGCAGGACCTTATGCTGTTTTAGTCTTTCTACCACAATACAGCACTGTCAATAGCTCTGTCTCCCACCCAATGCTAGACCTCAGGCAAGGCTTGCTTACTTGCAGGTCCTGATGAGCACATCAAATATGACGAATTTGTCAGGATATCCATCTCCTGCTTTCTCCCGTTTATACTGCACAACTGTTCTAAGCATAAGCAAAGTAGGTAGCTGCCTGGGGAATCAAGCTGTAGGGAATGAGATAGCTGCTCTTAGCCTCAAGCTTGTGCTGCCTTTGCCAGATATCTGGAAATCTCCCAATTTTCTGGAGATGCTGCACTTCAGGGAGCATGTGGTGGATTCTGCACCAGTGACAGCAGAATCAGTGAGCTTTGATTATTGGCTCTGGCCCTCGTAGCAGGCATTGACCAGAACAGAAGTTTGTTTTTGCTCACAATACTCAGACATCTCTGCTGTCTTCCCTGACAAAAAGCAATAACTATACTCTATGCTGGGACTGCATTCAAACTTCCCTGTGTTGTTCTAAGTAGGTCAGCATTTTGATTATTTTTGAAGGCTTTGCTTTTTATCTACTTATTCACCATATTTCATTATCTCCAAAACAATGAAGAAAGATCCCTGTAGCAAAAGTCACAACATGTTTTTCAAATAAAGGAACTTGAGACAGATGCTTAGTTTGAAAAACTTTTGTATGAATGGATATGATTTTGACAATATTGCAAAGCTTTGCAATATTACAAATGATAGGATACTTGTAATTCCAACATTTATAGTGCTGCGAGTGGTTTTATATAAACATACATACATACATCCATATATGCACTTATATACACACATGGTTATTTAAACACAGGATGGCAAAAGGGGAGAAAAAATGCTTTCACAAACAGCTGTAGATGTGGTAATAAGATTCTCGAGGAACAACAGCATTACAGATTCTTGCAAAACTGCAGTAAGAGCTGAGCAAAATGCCAGAGATTCTCCTCTTTCTTTCACATTGGTATTCGTTCGATGAGATTACGTGATCAGGATCAATTGCTAATATCCTAAATTGATAAGACTGACTTTGTGAAGAAGGAGATGAGCCAAGAAAATAAGATCTGTAGAGATTACTTAGAAGTACTCTTTGTGCAGTAGCTTGATCAGAATATTTCTACACCAAATTTGGGTTGTGTATAGCAGTGTGGGTCTTTTTTTTTTCTGTCTTGCACTCTGATATAAAAATTATAAAATCTCAGTGTAAAGTAGATTATAAAAGAATCCAAGCTGCTCCATTCTTTTATAAGAAAAATCTTCTAATAAAATAACATATCTCTATTCATATTTCCGATGAAATTCCCCTATAATAATGAGGTATACTGGTGATAAGTTACATGCAATTTCACTTCTGTGGACTCAGTTACTTGCTAAATTGCTCTGTTAAACTATTGCAATCCAACAGAATGTGTGCCATTTCAAATACTTTCAGTACCAGCTCAGACCTTTATATCCTGTTTTCAACAGGGGGTGATGACAGCAGAATTTCAAAACAAGTGCATCCAGATGAATTGCTAATGTGCTTTTAAAACACCTCTGATTTTATAATAAAGGCACGTGATTATATCCCATCCTGATACAGCAATAGGCTGCAAGCATCTGCAGGGGACTGTGTGATTCTTGAAATGAGCAGACTAAGCACAGTTAACCAGAGAAACACTCTGGATACTCATTTAGCAGCAAGTCTGAGAGGAAGTTTTAATGATGGTTGTGGGTGCAATGTGACAATTGTGGCATGGCCTTTACAAGAACTGTGGAATGCCATTTTGGACGCACGACCTCTCTGCTGGATTAAATGAAGACAGGATATAATAGTAACAGGGCACCTTCCCTGCAATCCCGTCTTGGAGCTGTCTGTAAATTGTGCAAGCCACTGAAAGAGTGAGAAATGCCAGAGGTTATTTTATTAGAAAACAACATGACACATGGCTAGATTCTCTCCTAACTTTTATCTGTTTTGTCACCTCAGCCAACAAGGGAATCTTAAAGGTGGCAATCACATGCTTTTAAAAATGAATGTTGCGTATATTTTTAAATGGATTGTTTTCTACAGTTTATGAAAAATAAATGATTCTTTTTGTTTGAGATAAGTCTTTTCATCAGCATTGGGTGAGGTTCATTAGTACTTCAGTTGGAATGTCCTTTTTGAGGCCAGATGGAAGAAAACCTTTAGTACCTTACAGATGTATGGCCAGATAACTTGGGCTACAGATGTCCCTCATTGAGAACGGTATTTTCTATTGTGCAGAAAATGCAATTGTATGCTTCTCATACTACACTTATTTAAAATGTCTTCCTGTATTATCTTTTACTTAATGCTAAGTTGGTAGCTGCAATCTTGTTTGAACTTCTCAGTACTGGAGGAAAATATTGACCAACTCTGGTACATAGACTTGCAAACAAGCAAGACTTTCAAAGCAACTGCGCTAGGAAGAAATTTTCTTAAAAATTCAGGGTACATGGATACAGTACACGCAAACTCTGCAGTGAAACAGAAAGCAAACTTTTCAAAATGTGTTACAAACCGATCTTTTGAAAACATCATCTCTCTTACCATGTAAAATATGTGAGCAATGGAATTCCCCCATTTCACTGCCAGCACTTGAGTCATAGATATAAAGAAGGGTGGAGAAAATATTTTGTTAATAACAATGTTTCTATTGAAAATGTTACCAACAGTAACAACAGCAGTGCCAACAACTTGAAGTGTAACCTTTCTCCCATCACTTCCAGCATGCAGCAAGAATGCATCCCGCTCCCTACGTCAGTTCAGATGCTCATTACAACATGATGAGCTCTCCACAAGTATCCACTGTACTGTAATTAGCATTACAAACCTCCTGCAGAGAAAATGCATCAAATAAGGGTGTGGGAGGGCTGTGAACAGCCCTATAACTGTGACTGTTTGTACTAGGTGCAGGGAATGATACTGAAACTACTTTGTAGTATGAAGGAACAGCTCTGTAACAGTGATTATGCCTTGGACTCCTCAAGCTTTCCAAGATATTAAGCTGTTTTAGTAATATTTTAGTAATATTTAGTAATATATTCAAAGTATCCAGAACAATGAAATGTGTTGCAATCTACCAAAACTCTGTGGTTTTCTGCAGGAAATATTTCTCATGTCCCAAGGTACCTAGCATGAGGACAAGCTGGGATGTTGGAGGCACAGGTCTCTCCAGGAAACTGTGTGGGACTGTCATGGATTAATGGTCCCAAACTGAGACAGTCCTATTCATACTGCCTGTCCAGAGTAGTTCTTACTAGGTGAAGCCAGTCTCTCTCTCAAAGACAAGGAGCTCACTAAGCTCAGAAGGTGCCTAGAAGATATCTAGCAGCTCTATAGGGGTGAGTAGGCAGTAAAACAGAAGAGTGAGACAAGCGGGAGGCCTACGGAGGGTTAGGCCAAGTGGCTTGCTTTACCTGGACTGTGGGACCTTTCAGCTTCAGTGGAAAACAGCCACTCTCTTGAGGGCCCAGATGAGCGCCTAGATAAGTTGAAGTTGTGCAGAAAAATTAATCCAAATTCAATCTTGCAATAAGTATGTGGTGGTACAGAAAAGACAGTAGCAGGCTTGGCTTCTTTCAACCAAGACTGTGATAGGTCCTTCAGAAAAGATAAATTGTGCTCAAAAAAAAGATTGCTAGGAGCCCACAGATCTTCCTAATCCTCTATCAGCCAAAGGACAGATGAAAAAGATGTTTCAAAGAACCAGATAGTACCACTGCTGTTAACCTGGTCATTACTGCTCATGTACAGAGGTGTACAATTATGACATCACTTTACCTTCTGGGCAGCTCCTCTCCTGTTGAGTAATAATTGCTGTTTGATCAGTGTATTGATCTCAGATCTCTTACTTGGTGGCCCATCATATACTTATCTGCCAATGTTATGTAAATAGAGGGTGATTTGATTCGTTATTGATTAATCAATAGATGGATAAAGCAGTAGCTGATCTTTTTTAAGCACAGAGTGTTGAATGGGGTTGAGCTAACAAACAACACAACCCCAGTCACTTTTCCAAGGTACTAATCTATAGTAAAAAGACCACACAGCAGAAATCAAGCAGCATGAAATAGGATGTTCCACTGCATTGGATCATTTTTTAGTACAGCATCAGTGACATTTAGAATAGTGAAAAGATTTGTATGTGTGGCAAAAAGAAAGATTTTTATGTTCCTTTGGCCTGCACACACTGAGTCTGACAGTTTGTTTATATCCCTTTCTGCACTCTGTTGACTTCCTAAAGAAAAAGCAACGTGAAGTATTGACAATGAGCAAACAAACAAAAGCAGTTATTTCTGAGTATCTATTGAAAGATAATTCAATTTAAACTAAATCTAATTTGGTTTTATTCATCAGCATATTTGTGTACTTTTCTCATACTGAAGATTTTAAGCTGCTTTACTGGCAACACCTGTAAAGAGCAGATTTCAAGAATTCATTGAAAGTAGGTGTCAAATTGTCCGTTTACAACCACGTTGTAAATCAGCAATCAATGTGCTGTGCTGATTGCTCAGGGAAGCCTGGGACATACAGGGTAGCCAATTTCCTAGGTGGAAGATCAGGCTAGAGGACGTTGTGAGGACCAAAATATGTCATGTTAAGTACAATTATGCATAGTGAATTTGTTGCATGGTGCTATGGCTGATCTACAGCAATCCTAACTCCTGAATAAATGTATGTTAAGCATATTAAGTGAGGCTGGCAGTCAGAGGAGAAGGGCTTTAGTACTAGTTCGAAGACTAGCCTGCTCTGTGACCTTGTGTCAGTCACTCCACCTTTCATTTATGTGTTATTTACTGCTTTATACCATATGGTCTTTGTAGCAAAGACCTTGTGTTGGATCCAGGAAAAGACAAGGATACCTGACAAACCACCTTCCCGAGAGTAGTGCCTGTCAGCATCTAGCCTTCGCTGGAAGAAACACAGGACTGGTCTCAGATGTAGTGACGGATAGTCCCTGGTGGTACTGCTGTGCTCCTGCTCTGCTCTCACATCGTACATATTTTGAATTACTTCTCATGCATTAGCCCAGGAACAGACAGAGGCCCTGCTGGATCAGGCTCTGTGAGGTTCTTGTGATAGGTTTGTATGCAGTCCAGGGCAAAGAGATCCCACTCTAGGCAGAGGCCTTGTGTTAATATGGGAACACAGGCATGAAGAAACCGCAGGATTTTTTTGAGGACAAACAGGCTTGGATATGTGACTTACTTACAGAAGCAACTAGTAGGGCACGAACTAACCGACTAAACAGCTTCCTTTCTACTCTAAAAACCAGAGGTAACAGCGGAATAACCTTAATGAAAAATATGACTGCAACATCATTATTCATTAGATGGCATATTTGATGAAAGACAGTTTGTTCTACAAACATTATGTTACTCATCATTTTAATGAAATATATAATAGCCAAACACAACTTGGAATGCAGTGGAATAGGAAGCCTGTAAGTGAAGTATTAAGTGGACCTGTCATCCACCTCTATGCTGTTTGGAAAGAATGCAACAGATTTGAAAAACATAGCTCACAACTGATCATACTTCATTCCCAGTAATTGGATTCAGCCTGCAAAGAAGCACGTAGCTTTATAAAAACAGTCAATCACAATACTGGTATAACAAGATATCTTGATGATATGGATTTACAAGAATTACAGAGAATTGGGCAAGTAAGTGTTCCAGAAGAGATGGATTTGTGTAAGGAAATTTATCTTTGCTTAGCTTTCAGTTTAGCTCTTCTCAGCTGAGCTAAAATCTGTCTTCACCATTTTGGTTTTAGTTTGTTAAATAAACCTGCATTATCATTTTATCCATCAAGCAAGGTCTTTGTATGCCTAATGTATTTCAGGTCTTCAGAAACTTTTTACCTATTAAGAAATTGGCTAATGAACATCTTAGGGTAGTACTTACGCTCTGGCAGTTCTTGAAAATTAAAATAAATCTTTCTAAAGGAAAGTAGAAAAAGTGTTTTCTTGCCTTTTTTTTAGTTTGCCTGGATGGCACCGATAATGTTTGGCTAATGACTTATCAGAAGTTAATACACAGCAGAAAATAATTTACATGTTGTTTTAGACTATATGATAGTCAGCATGTAAATCCAGAATAGACATCATAATTGAAAACATCCTCTGAGAGGCAATTTTCCCAAGTAACAAAATAGCACCTTCGTGGTTCAAGGGCACATAGCCTCTTAGTTGATGCCCCATTTAGCTTTTGGGTGCTAGATCTGAGAATGGACTCCAAGTCCTAGGGCTAGGGGAGCATAGAGAGTGGGGTACCCTGGAGGGGTGGCCCCAGCATTTGCTGGCTTGCAGGGAGAGATGAGACAATCTCTGGTGACCGCACCACCGATTTTGTTTAGTGATCTAGGAAGTAGGGAGCTCCGCTTCATTTTTTTTTAAGTTTTCGGGAACTTGACTTAGGAATTGGACTTATGCAGTCAAAAGAAAGTTAGAAATGGAGAGATAAGAGGTTCATTGCCCAGGCTGAGCAGAGCTGGAGACCAAATCTCCTCCTCCCTGTGCAAGCGCTCTAACCATTCAGCTCATGTGTTAAAATGAGGGTAAGGGTGGCCATTACCATCAGTCAGGACTTCTCTTCAGAGTGTATTTAAAAATAAAGGCAGCTTTCACTGCACTTGTGAGGAGTTTGATCCTTGCATGTGTTACACGTGAACGAAGTGTGCTTTATTGGATTGGTTTCCTCCAGTGGGCTTAGGTATCAGTGTGTTTAGTTGCTGGTTCCTCAAGGGGTTTAGCAGGAGCTAAGTGCCTGACAGCTGCTGACCCTGGGCCTTTTTAGTCAAGCAGGATACTTTGGATCAGGAGGCAAGGTGACTAATGGCTGCAAAACCCTCCAGGGAAAGAACTGGGAGAATATTTTTGAATGGGGTACTGTTATCTGGATCTAGATTTTCCTTCTGGTGACCTGACTTTCAGTTCACCTTAGGTACCTCGTAGACTAGCTGTTTTTCTTGTCTCAGGATTAATTTAAATTCTCACTCATCTTTGATTTTAGGTCTATGTTCTATTTTTGGTTTAAAGACACCGGTTCATAGCTATAACTGAATCTCACGTGCTACGGTTACCATTCAGTGATTAGAAAATAGTATGTTCTGTCAGTAAAGGCAAGTGGTAGCCACTGACCCAGCTGTAACAGCAAATTAAACAATCTAACATCAGATATTTAATTTCTCTTTTTTTAGTTTTTCCTGTTTTCAGAGTAAATATATCATGGAATTGAGAAACTTCAAACTAGACTCCTTGCTATAGGCCTGAGGAAGTGTCATGAGCCTCCCACTCTTCTTTGTCAGGACGCACTAACAATGTTAGAAGTCATTGCTGAGATACCTCCAAAAAACTGCAGTCGGGTTACTCTTCTCAAAGACCCAAGCATAGTAGTTGTCAGGCTGAGATCAGTGGCAGGGTCTGAAACTCAGCTTTTTCAGTTACCCCTGAACGAAACAAGGTGGATCCACCTGTGGTTTCCTGTGAACTTCCACCAGGCAGGAAATTTGGGAAATGTGTGTGATCATCCATTTTCATGAATAGCTGTAAACTCTCCTTCAGAGACTTTTTGCCCACATCTCAGGAGCAGAGGCTATCTCCTACTCTGATTTCCCCACAAAGCTCACTCCTGTGCAGAAAATCACATGATTTTTAAATTTACAGATATTTAAAATGACTTAAATATCTGGCTCGGTGGGAATTGAAAGGACCCTGCCAAAGTGGTTTATGTTGCAGGAAAGGTGAAGAAAGTGGAATAACTGCAGAAGATATACATAGCAAGAGGGAATGAATAGATCTGAGAGTATGTGTGTAAAGTGTTTGACTTTGCTCCGTCCATGTATAGCCTTTAACTTCTTGTAACATCAGCATAGAGAACTGGAGGTTCCTGCAGGCAAAGCTGGTTCATCTGACACACTGGTCACCTCCAAGCTTAGTCTCTCCAAATCAAAGAGAAAAGGCGTTGCGCTTGCTTCCATGTGTTGAGCACACCTCTAGAGAGCTCCAAATTGCAGGCTCCATTCAAAGCTGAGTAACTCCTTGTTGGCTGGCCATGGGACTGCTGGGAAAGACTGCTCTGCACTGTGCCAATATACATGTACCCTGGGTATCCTCCAGCCGCCTCCAAGGTGGTGCTGCTGTGCATCTCCAAGTGTTGCAGGATGGAATGTGGGGTTGCAGTCTCACCATGAGAGCTGAGAGCTGTCAAGCAGAATCAGGATGAATCTGTTACTCGGATAGTCTACATATGATCTGCATTGATTGGTCTGATAGATTTGAACAGAATGCTCATCCCTTGAAACAAAAAAGTATAGGTAACATTTCCTGTTAATTGCTTTATTTTATATTTCCTTTCCTTTTTTTTTTTTTCCTTTCTGTATTTCTTTAGTCTTTCCTCCTTCTTTTTTGTTTCCTTTTATACTTCTTAAAGGCGTTACATCAGAAAATGGCTGGCTTGGCATAATTATATTTTTTTGGTTTTTTTACTGTTTTCTACCAGAGCTTTTTCTAAAGAATTCCCTGTGCTGCCCCTCCCCCACCCCAAATCCCAGCTTTTGTCAGAAAACTCTTCGTTCAAGGTACCTTCAGTACCAAAATTATTACATTCTACAATGACAACTATAAGAAAACAAAATCAATACAAAGGATTAAAAGGCAATCTTAGACAAGCAAAATCACAGTTGATGAGAATACTTTCTCTGGTCAGAAAGAATGAAGCTTTATTAGAATAAGAAAATGTAGCTGCATATTTCATCTTTTGTTCTCACCTTAATTATTTCGTCCTTCCTTTTATACTTCCCTTTAATGTGGAGCATACTGATCTGTATCAGGTTTCTTCCACGAGGCCCTTGGCTTTGCTCTGTGGGACCCCTTGATATGCAATTCTGCTATAAGATCTAGAAGGAACCAGACCAAATCAGCAGTGGTAGCGGACTTACTGAAGTCACAGCATGTAAAGTGCACTTCTAATAGAACTTCCAGGTGAAGATAGACCTCTTCCTTTCTTTCTGGAAAAGGTGTCTGCTGGGCTGACGTCCGTCAGAGACTCCATCTCGAGTGCCTCCATACACGTGTGATGGGAATGCACAAATCCAGGATGTTGTCCACCGTAGCTCCCAGACAGGTGAGTATCTCCTGGGGCAGAGCAGACTTTTAAGTCTCTGCCTCCACTCTGGTTCTTTCTCGCTGGTTCAGCGCTGACTCCTGACACCAGCAGAAACCTCCCAGCTTTCACAAACCCAGTTCCTGAATATATTTTTCTAAATGTGCATGCATTAATTTGGGGGAGGAGAAGCTGCCTATTGCATTGCATTTGAACAGCACCTGTAGTGGCCTGCTGGCATTAGAGAAGTACAGTTCAACGTCGGTGCAAAGTAAAGAGACTTTCCAATCAGAAAACCTAACTTTCAGTTGTGAGGTTAATGTTGAAGAAGTATTTCAGTAGTTGTACTGATCTGAGTCCATGATTTGAGATTCTGCATTTCTCAGGGTCCAAATATTCTTCATCCCTGTATGAAGGGCTTTGACATTTGTTTTGCAAGGCTGTTTCTCACAGCAGCTGGAGTATGGATTTCCACCTTTCTGTCCATGGTTTAGAGTAGAGAAAAAAAGAATACAAGATGAAGGAACATACAATAATTAGCTGGATGTTCTCCAGGGGCTGTCATATCACTTGGCAAGTGCCTGTGCAGAAATTAATTTCCTGCCAAGCATCAAACACTATCTACTCTATCAAATAATTTACAGAACCTTTTTACACGTGCATATATACATATTTTAGTTACTCTTTTCTTCAGCAGTTAGTCCTATCAGAGCATATCTTTTGGTATAATAATTTGGTGGTCAATCATACCTACCTACCTTGCCTTACATTCTAGAAGTGACACCTTTTCAGTTGTCATTTTACAACATCAAGAAAAGAATACACGTACTTTCGTTACTAAAAAGTCTTCATGCATTACAGTACTAATGCAAATATTCACTCACTCATATTGCTGAACAAAAAAGTTGTCACTGAAGAGTGCTAAAGAGAAGAAGGAAAGGAACTGGAAAGTATGTCTGTCAGTGGTCGTTAAGGACAATGAGCATGCAAAACATCTGCTTCACTTTATAGCATCTCCATAAAGAGAACTGAAAAATATCAACACAGAAACATTAATAAAACAGAAAGAGGTTTGGGAATAATTCTGTCTGGCCCAGTTACCTAATTAGCACTTTTATCTGCAAATAGCTCTAAAAATCTTCTTTGCTAGGTAAGATGGGTGTATCAGTTGCTACTTCTATCGCTTCAGTAAGCTACAGCAAAAAAGGTCATGCTCTGCTTCTTTCATCTGCCTTGAGTCTCAGTCCCCTCATTTTTTGTATCATTTCTGAGTCAGAGGCTCTGACTATAGCTTATGTGGCTTATCCACAGCTACTCTTCTCATTTTAGCATCTTGGAAAAAGCAGTTCTGTTCAATCAAGAGATAGCTCTTGACTATGTTTTCCACAATGAGTGAAATTCTCTTTTTCATGGCCTTTATCATATATGAAGAGGTCTTTGGAATTAAATACCACCCCATCCTCCCTGTTTCCCTCACCTAAACAATGTTTTACAGCTGCTGGCCATACCATGGTGAGACCTAAGTTCAAGTATTTCTGAGAGTATCTTGGTTATCTTTAGCTCCTCTCAGCGCTCAATGCGATAGCTAGAATGACAGCACTGAATACATGCAGTTTCCTGCACTAGTTTAGTTCTGTGTTAGAAATGTCAGATTCAGAACTTTACTAAAATGAATGCAGGCCATGATTCCTCTCTGAAAAAATCCTGTTCCAGACAAATCCATTATTTAGATTTGGATGAAAGTGAGGATTAAGTTATGAACCAACCTGTCGCAGTTCTTCTACTGATTCTTAGGTAGCAGAAGGACTGTGAATTTACCTTAGTGTTTCCTACAAAATTAATTTTTAAGGGTAATTTCATCTTAGTACAGACTTGTAGATACAATACCTCGTAGATACAGATGTTGAAATGCAGTCCATCTGGGAAATTTATGACAGGATTTTGCAGGTTGCCAGTACTGCTAACGATAATTCTAAGGGGACATTAAAATTCCCACTGTTCATCAGGTGGTCAGCCCATGCACTTGTGCCTTTACAAACATTACTTTACTATTCAGTGTCTGAGTATCTGATCAGTTAGCTACTAGTATACCTTGAACATAGTACTTTAAAAAAATATTTCAAATAATAAGAAGAAACTACCCAGAAATAAAACATGTATTTCTCCTCCTCTGGCCACCTTCTTCTCCTTGGGCAAACATCAAAGTAGCTGAAAATTTTGATTTTTCAGCCTATATGGCCATGAGGCTTTTCTGTGCTGCTTAAAACTAATACTAATTGCAATCACACAGTTCCCTCCCCTCAAACTAAACAAAGAATGATCCTCTTCTTTCATGCATAGAGTCCTTTTTATTTCTGCTGGCATTTGATTCAGACAGTACTTGTATGAAATTGCTGATGAGATTCATAAGGAAGCAGTGAAAATGCTCTATATTTTTTCATTTCAACTGAACTGAGGGCTGAACAAAGGCATGAATATTTTTCCTCTGATGTACATGTATGGGTTAGTTTAATATGTTGCCAGCCTTGCAGCACCATTCTTCCTTTCCCAGATATCAATAGAGAGCCCTCTGTATGGTTGGGATTGCGCTGCCAAGGGGTGGAAAGCTACATCTAAAGACAGAGGAATCAAGCAGGAGGTAGGGTGGAACAGAGGAGATACTCCACGCAAGCTGTTCTGGAGGTCATTGCCTAAAGGATACTGCAAGTGCTGAAGTGTATCTGAGTCTCAGAGAAGAGCAGGTGAGCTCAATAAAGAGAAAACTGTTTAGAGTCAAGTAACTGTACAGCAGCCTTAAAGCCTTAAAGAATCCAGTCTTCGGAGGGAATTTGCAATATAGATGAAGCCTTAGGTGGAACATAAAATTTCTGTTCTCCTAAGGCATTCATGTTCTTTAGTGGTTGTTGGCTGCTGTAGAGATTGATGGAAAATGGGATTTTATGCAGGTTCACAATGGTGCCCTCATGTATCTTTATTGTTTTCTTTGAGGATCACAATGGTACCCAGACATCTTTGGAATCAGGGGAATTGAAAGATACTTCAGTTAGCTTTATAACCTTCTGTCTGGAGCTGTGATGATTGCTCCCTACCTGCAGCTTAGGGACATGGGTTTAAAGTGTCCTGCTGTCTCTAGCGTAGCTTCTGCATACGTAGAGAACATAACATCATTAATGGCATGTTCCCTTACCTGTGGAGGAAATGCAAAATTTAAGCATGTGCCTAAGTGCGT
Source organism: Opisthocomus hoazin (assembly GCF_030867145.1). Classification (NCBI taxonomy): domain Eukaryota; kingdom Metazoa; phylum Chordata; class Aves; order Opisthocomiformes; family Opisthocomidae; genus Opisthocomus; species Opisthocomus hoazin. Next base: position 77,669,179 of record NC_134415.1, on the reverse strand, counting down.
CTCTGGACTGTGGCCAGAACCATCACCAATGTACGTGTATAATGACCAAACCCTTAAGGACTGCTCAGTCAGGGCTTCCTTCTATAATCTAAGAAAAGAAAAACAGAATAGAAACGAAATATCTCAATACTTCAAGACCTGTTAGTTACCACTGTGAACTCAAAAGCTAGAGTTCTCAAAAGATAAAAGCCTCCTTACTAGGAATTTTTATGTATGGGCCATATTGAAGCTCTTGGTCAGCTCACAGCCTCAGGGCTGCTTACAATGCTGAAGACACTTCTTTCCAACCTGTCTCTTGGCTGAGGGGATGTGGTCTCTATCTCCAGTGTAATATTTACCATCCCTGAGTTGCTGTCCCATATATTCTAGGATGTCTGAGATGGCAGTAGGTACTTAAGTGTCTCAGGACCTATGTTAGGTTACTGGGTAGTGCCCTGGCACTCTGAGCTCTATTGATGATCTCAGGTACACTAGGCACTTATGTGCAGACACCTGTATTTTAGAGTCTAAACATGGAGCTGAATCCTACTCAGACTGTCTCTCAAAGAACAAATGCTTTCAGTCCTGCAGAGATGTTAGAGAGGAGGCTAATAGCTCCCACTGAGTCAGAAGAACTTGGCGTTGCTACACTCTAAAGGCAAATATCACTAATCTATATATGTCTGTGCATTAAAATATAGGATACAATTCACTAGGGCCCCAGCCTGCATAGCTATGCTGTAAGAGGAGTTCTACATGTTTTGCTGTAGTGACTGTTCTTAGTACCTAAGCCATGGGGGATTATAATGGGGACAGGACTCAACGTGGTCTGCTGCTGCTTTTTTCCTATATGGTCTTTCATTTTGTGAAGGAAAGAAGCGTATCCGAAATCACTGCATAGTGAGCAAAATGTTAATGGACTAATCTGAAGCTATACATTAGTAAACAAGTGGAAGGTATGCCAAAGGATGTTAATTTGCATAATATGCACGTCTAGCAATGAAGGATATAGATTCTGTGCTGTGTCTGTGATATGTCTTCTTTAGTTTTAAACACAGGCTTTACACTTATATGTGTAAAGCCTAAAAGCTTTGTCCAATTCTTTACAATTATTTCTCTTATCCCCTAACTTTTGTAGAAATCAATTGAAAGTCTAGAGGATTATTATACTTGCACTAAACACTAATGGAAGGAGCATGGAAAGTGCTAAGAAGTGGAAGTATGTGCTGAATTTTTATTAATTTTTCATTCGATAAAAGTCTGTCTGGATTTCCACAGTTGCAATTCAAATTTTTTGAGCTTAAGGGCAGAATGAATGCAAAGACTTCCAGGGAAATGTTCAAAATATTGCTAAGAATAAGTAACAAAAAAAATGAGTAGATTGCATTTCTTAACCTGTGACATCATAAACTTTAATGCAGGGAGTTTTTGAGGATTATTTGACATGAAAAGATGTATCGTGGTGCAGAGATCCTGAGATTAATGTCCAATAGCAGATCTGGTTCGTGACAGTGCTAGAATGACATGTTTATACCAATGCTGGGACACTAACTGGTATCTCTACATGGCTCTGCACTGTGCTATGGAGACCTACAATTCTTTTTGGACATGACTAGGTGAGCTCTCACTCTTCTGTATCACAGAATCACAGTATCACAGAACCACAGCATGTTAGGGATTGGAAGGAACCTCTGTGGGTCATCTAGTCCAACACCCCTGCCGAAGTAGGGTTGCCTACAGCAGGCTGCACAGGACCGCGTCCAGGCGGGTCTTGAATATCTCCAGAGAAGGAGAATCCACAGCCTCTCTGAGCAACCTGTTCCAGGGTTCCATCAAGAAAGATGAAGAGCTACTGGAGAAAGTCCAGTGGAGGACTACGAGGATGGTGAGGGGACTGAAGCATCTCTCCTACGAGGAGAGGCTGAGGGACCTAGGCTTGTTTAGCCTGAAGAAGAGAAGGCTGCGAGGGGATCTAATATATGCTTACAAATATCTCAAGGGTGGGTGTCAGGAGGATGGGGCTAAGCTCTTTTCAGTAGTGCCCAGTGACAGGACAAGGGGCAATGGGCACAAACTGAAGCATAGGAAGTTCCGTCTGAAGATGAGGAAGAACTTCGTCCCTCTGAGGGTGACGGAGCACTGGAACAGGCTGCCCAGGGAGGTTGTGGAGTCTCCTTCTCTGGAGATATTCAAGACCCACCTGGACAAGATCCTCTGCAGCCTGCTGTAGGCAACCCTGCTTCGGCAGGGGGGTTGGACTAGATGACCCACAGAGATCCCTTCCAACCCCTGCCATTCTGTGATTCTATGATTCTGTGATCACCCTCAGAGTGAAGAAGTTCTTCCTCATGTTCAGGTGGAAATTCCTATGCTTCAGTTTGTGCCTGTTGCCCCTTGTCCTGTCACTGGGAACCACTGAAAGAGTCTGGCCCCATCCTTCTGACACCCAACCTTAACATATTTATAGGCATTTATAAGGTCCCCTCTCAGCCTTCTCTTCTTCAGGCTAAACAAGCCCAGCTCCCTCAGCTTTTCCTCATAAGAAAGAGGCTCCAGTCCCCTAATCACCTTTGCAGCCTTCTGCTGGACTCTCTCCAGTAGCTCCTCATCTTCCTTGAACTTTGGAGCCCAGAACTGGACAGAGTACTCCAGATGGGGCCTCACAAGGGCAGAGTAGAGGGGGAGGAAAACCTCTTCTAAATGCACCCCAGGATACCATTGGTCTTCTTGGCAACAAGAACACACTGCTGGTCATGGTTAATCTGTTGTCCACCAGGACACCCAGGTCCCTCTTCACAGAGCTGCTCTCCACCAGGTCCGCCCCAAGCCTGTACTGGTGTGTGGGGTTGTTCCTTCCGAGGTCCAGGACCCTGCAGTTGCCTTTGTTGAACTTCATCAGATTCCTCTCCGCCCAACTCTCCAGCCTGTGCAGGTCTCGCTGCATGGCAGCACAGCCTTCTGGTGTATCTACCACACCTCCCAGTTTTGTGTCATCAGAGATGCTGAAGGTACACTCTAACTCTTCATCCAGATCATTGATGAAGAAGTTGAACAAGACTGGGCCATGTACTGACCCCTGAGGGACACCACTAGTTACAGGCCTCCAACTAGACTCAGTGCCGCTGATGACAACACTTTGAGCTCTGCTATTCAGCCAGTTCTCAGTCCACCTCACCGACCACTCATTTAGCCCACACTTCCTGAGCTTCCCTAGGAGGATGTTATGGGAGACTGTGTCAAAAGCCTTCCTGAAGTCAAGGTAGATAACATCCACGGCTCTCCCCTCATCTACCCAGCCGATCATGCCATTGTAGAATGCTATCAGATTGGTCAAGCATGATTTCCCCTTGGTGAATCCACGTTGACTACTCCTGATAACCTTCTTTTCCCCAACTTGCTTGATGATCGCCTCTAGAATGAGTTGCTCCATCGTCTTTTCTGGGATGGAGGTGTGGCTGATGGGCCTGTAGTTTGCTGGATCTTCCTTCTTGCCCTTTTTGAAGACTGGAGTGATATTTGCTTTCCTCCAGTCCTCGGGCACTTCTCCTGTCCTCCAGGACCTTTCAAAGATGATGGAGAATGGCTCAGCAATAACATCTGACGGTTTCCTCAGCACTCGTGGGTGCATTCCATCAGGGCCCATGGATTTGTGGGCGTCCAGATTGCTAAAATGATCTCTCACACAGTTGTCCTTGACCAAGGGAAGGACACCCTGTTTGCAGGCCTCCTCTCTTACCTTCAGGGCCTGGGATTCCTGAGGGCCAGCCTTAGCACTGAATAATGAAACAAAGGATCCATTCAGTAACTCTGCTTTCTCTGCATCCTCCATCACGAGGACACCCAACTCGTTCAGCAGCTGCCCCACATTATCCCTAGTCTTCTGTTTGCTGTTGATGTACTCGAAGAGGCTTTTCTTGTTGTCCTTGACATCTCTTTCCAGATTTAATTCCAGCTGGACCTTAGCCTTCCTCATTGCATCCCTGCATGCTTTGACAACATTCCTGTACTCTTCCCAAGTGGCCTGTCCCCCATATTCTATAGGCCTTTCTCTTCCATCTGAGCTCCACTAGAAGCTCCTTGCTCATCCATGCGGGTCTCCTGCCTCCTTTGCCAGATTTCTTGCTCGGGGCGATGCACTGATCCTGAGTATGGAGGAAGTGATGTTTAAACAGCAACCAACTGTCTTGGACTCCCCTGCTTTCGAGAGCCCTGACCCACGGGATTCCTCCAAGTAGCTCCTTGAAGAGGTCACAGTTATCTCTCCTGAAGTCCAAGGTTTTGATCCTACTTATTGCCCTGCTTCCTCCACGCAGGATCATGAAGTTCACTATTTCATGGTCATTGTTGCTTAGGCTACCTCCAACCTTCACATCCCCAACTAGTCCCTCTTTATTTGTTAGTACAAGGTCCAGTAGAGCACCTTTCCTTTTTGGTTCCTCCATCACTTGTATGAAAAAGTTATCATCGATGCTCTGTAGGAATCTCCTGGACTGCATGTGCCTGGCTTTATGATCTTCACAGCTGATGTCAGGGTGGTTGAAGTCCCCCATGAGTCCCAGGGCTTGTGACTGTGAAGCTACTTTCAGCTGCCTGTAGAAGGCCTCATCAACTTCCTGCTCCTGGTCAGGTGGCCTGTAGTACACACCCACAATAGTGTCACCCATATGAGGCTGTCCCTTAATTCTAGCCCATAAGCTCTCAACTCGTTCTTCATCCATGCCCAGGCAGAGCTCAGTACATTCCAGTTGCTCCCTCACATACAGAGCAACTCCACCACCTTGCCTTGTTGGCCTGTCTTTCCTAAAGAGTGTGTAGCCATCCATGACAGCATTCCAGTCATGCAAGTTGTCCCACCATATCTCTGTGATTGCAATGAGATTATAGCCCTGCAACTGCACACAGATCTCTATTTCTTCCTGATTGTCGCCCATGCTGCGTGCCTTGGTGTACAGATATTTCAGGGATGAACTCAAGCATGCTAGTTTCCCTGGAGGGCTGCAAGAGGATCTACCATGTCCATGCCCACACTTACAGCTGGTCTTTTACTTCTCAGCTTGGGACACAGCCGAGGCATATTTGTCCCTGCTCTGACTAGCTACTCTGAATCCCCAGCCAGACGGGATGGCTGGAGCATTGTGACTTTGTCCCCCACCCCCCGAGTCCTTCAGTTCAAAACCCTCCACATCAGGCTGGCTAGCCTGTTGTCAAAGATCCCCTTGCCTTTTCTAGACAGGTGGATCCCATCCCTCTCTAACAGGTTATAGTCATTGAAGAAAGTCCCATTGTCATAAAACCCCAAACCCTCATGTCGGCACCAGCCATGAAGCCAAGAGTTGATAGCCATAATGTGCCTGTTTCTAGCTGATCCCCTGCTTTCAACTGGTAAAATGGAGGAAAAGGTAAAGCCCCAAAGCTTTTTGCTTTCACCCCCAGGGCTTTGAAATCTTCCTTAATTCTATTAAGGTTCCGACCTGCGGTGTCATTTGTGCCTATGTGAAAGAGTAACAGCAGATAGTAGTCTGTGCTCTTCACAAGCTGTGGCACCCTCTCGGCCACATCTCAGACCTTAGCTCCAGGAATGCAGCACACCTCGCGTGCCTCCCTGTCCGGTTGGCAGATGGGTGCCTCAGTGTCTCTTCACAGGGAGTCACCCACTACGAGTACCCATCGTTTCTTTTTATGGTACCTGCTGTGTGCTGCTTGTGGAGTTTCCTTTTGCAGACCTTGCTCCTGGGTATCTACGGTTGTTAAAGTCTCGTATTTGTTTTTGGTAGTTATGCTGGAGGGTGGAGAGTGGAGCGGAGTCCTGCTTTTGTGGGTCACCAGGGTCCAAGAAGCCTCATTCTCATTGGTGGTCTCCACAGGAGCATGGTCCTGAAACCGTGCATCTATCTCCAGCTCAGCTCCTCTGATACTACGTAGCCTGTTAACTGTTTCCTGCAGCTCGGCCACCTGGTCTATCAGATCCTCAACCTGCCTGCATCTTGTGCAGGCCCTTACCAGTACTCCAGGAGAAGGGTCTGGGCACTCGCTACAAGCTGCAGGCTGCATTGAAGTCTCCTTTGTTACCAGTTCTGTCTGGGCGGAGGCATCAGACATCACAGGGACACCCACTGTATGAGCTCTGGTTCTAGTTCTGAGGCGAGTGCCCACCATTATGGCAGAGACCTGGAGCTCTCCCCTCAGCTGTGGTCTACAGACGGGTTGCAGGGCCTTCCTTGCGTGCCCTGCCTGTGCCAACCACCGCACCAACTGCCGCACCACGCCCTGTTTGCCCACTTTGTTCACCGCGCTTCTGGTCGCTTGTGCTCCTTAAGGGCCGTTTCAATCTCCCACGGTTGCCACTGGCAAATCCCATGCCAACGTCAGCCCCACTCGCTCGCGAGAGCTGCCGGCTCCTGGTGGGTCTCACTGCTCTGCCCTCGGGTTTCCTTGGCTCCGGAAACCCCCACCGCGCGCCTCGGTCGAGCGCCAAGCCGCAGATCCTACCATCGTCACTGCCGCCTTTCTCGCCAAGTGGGCAAGAATATCACCATGTATTTGGTGGACAGATCCTTCCTTCCTTCCTTCCTTCCTTCCTTCCTTCCTTCCTTCCTTCCTTCCTTCCTTCCTTCCTTCCTTCCTTCCTGCCTTCCTGCCTTCCTGCCTGCCTGCCTGCCTGCCTGCCTGCCTGCCTGCCTTCCTGCCTTCCTGCCTGCCTGCCTGCCCTCCTGCCTTCCTTCCTCCCTTCCTCTCTTCCTCTCTTTCTTTCTCTCTTTCACTCTGTCGTTCTTTCTCTCTTTCTCTCTCTTTCTTTCTCTTTCACTCTGTCGTTCTTTCTCTCTTTCTCTCTTTCTTTCTTTCTCTTTCTTTCTTTCTTTCTTTCTTTCTTTCTTTCTTTCTTTCTTTCTTTCTTTCTTTCTTTCTTTCTTTCTTTCTTCTCTTTCTTTCTTTCTTTCTCTTTCTTTCTTTCTTTCTTTCTTTCTTTCTTTCTTTCTTTCTTTCTTTCTTTCTTTCTTTCTTTCTTTCTTTCTTTCTTTCTTTCTTTCTTTCTTTCTTTCTTTCTTTCTTTCTTTCTTTCTTTCTTTCTTTCTTTCTTTCTTTCTTTCTTTCTTTCTTTCTTTCTTTCTTTCTCTCTTTCCTTAGTTTTTAAAAAAATATTTAGTATTGTAAGAACAATAACAAAATACTAGAATTGGCAACAGCAAAACTGTGTCTTATTTGCACTAAGCTTTTTTTAATGCCCTTTTTGTCTGTTCCCTCACTAGTAAGTTTGAATGTTTTTCAAATTCAAACACCTAACTGCATCTACAGTCTAGGGCACTATGTGGCAACAAGATGTCTAAGCCTCCTTTAGGAGTCAGTGGAGGTCTAGAGCAGCTATGGTCATCTGAGACCTGGGATATCCCATCTGGCTTTTAAATGCCACTGCAGAAGGTCACCCACAGGTCCTGTTTCATAAGAGCTATCACCATGCAAATATTGTGGCTATCCCCAGGTGTCTCAAAAGTAAATTCCGATATTTAGGCAAGTGAATTAAATCCTAGGTATCCACCAACTATGATGGAAGCTTGCACACCTTGTTCAGAGCAGACACCTACATTATATATCTCTGTGTTTAGGTGGCTGAATCTGGAGCCAGATCCCAATCTATGAATCCGTTTTGTCTCCAGCTACCTCAGCACTGTCACACTTGGGGATGTGGCAGGAGGAGGGCGAGGTACCAGAGGATTTCCTGAGCATGACCAATCTTTGGCTTTGGCAGGCCAGGCCTGATGTCTCTCTCGTTCGTCCTTGAAAGCTGAAGCAGTGTAGAAAATATATGCATGATGGAACGTAAGCTTTCCAAAATAATTAAATAGTTTGAAAACAGTGATTAACTGTGTAAATAAGGACAGCAGTGTTGAAAGGAAAAGACAAACACTGTGACCCACATTAAGTGCAAAATTGAATCCACTCAAGCTGACAACAGTGGTTTAAAAAGAAAATAATCCTCTTCAGTTAGACAACCAATTTTCTTCATTATCGCAATATTTTTTCTCTACAAACATTTTAGGCGAATTGAGTCACACCTGGTAAAAAACAATCTGTAAGCACCAAATGCTGCTGTTTGATGCTTTTTTCCGAAGTTCTGTAGAAAGTAGCCATGCAGACTACAGCTAATTATATATGCCAGTATTTTTCTCTTCCAAAAGATAGCTTGCAGCATCAGTGCTTGCGGATAATCGTTAAAAAAAACCCACAACACACCCTCAGAACCAATTTGCCGTAGAATGACATTTCTGCACTGAATCTGTAAACAACATGTCCGGCAAATAAACACCTTCCACCGCCAGCCTCTGCAGTGAAGAGCAGCTGAAAAGGATGGACAGCTGAATAAGCAAGATGAGAGGTATAGGGTGAATACTTATCACTCACACGCTAAAAAAAAATTGAAGCTTTATGAGGCACAAGCTGAGGAGCACAGGTGATTGCTGCACACGCCTCAGAGGAGCTCATAGGTCAGACTTGCTGGGGGAATGCCTACCTGGAGCCTACCTCTCCCCTCCCTGCTATTTATCTTGCCATAGAATCTCCTGTCTCCGCTCTGGTGAAGACACAGTGAATCATGTGGGAATTGCTGTGTCTTAGGACAACTCAAAACTGGCGCTAGCCAAAGATGCTGAATTCCTCCCAGAGTGAAGTGACAGAGGAGGAGGTCTTCAACCTCTCCTAAGAACTCTCAAGAAAAAGCAGATCTAGAGCTTTTAAAATCTGAAATGGTCTGGAACAGCAAGAAACCCTGTACTCCCTCTGTGGGGGTTCAGCTGTATTTGGTAGTAGTTTTACTGCTCTGCTTGTTAACTGCTCTGGATGTTCCGCTAAGAAGGAAAATAGCTATCACGTGTTGTTTCACAGAATCATAGAATCACATAATGGTAGGGGTTGGAAGGGATCTCTGTGGGTCATCTAGTCCAACCCCCCTGCCAAAGCAGGGTTGCCTACAGCAGGCTGCAGAGGATCTTGTCCAGGCGGGTCTTGAATATCTCCAGAGAAGGAGACTCCACAACCTCCCTGGGCAGCCTGTTCCAGTGCTCCGTCACCCTCAGAGGGACGAAGTTCTTCCTCATCTTCAGACGGAACTTCCTATGCTTCAGTTTGTGCCCATTGCCCCTTGTCCTGTCGCTGGGCACCACTGAAAAGAGTTTGGCCCCATCCTCCTGACACCCACCCTTGAGATATTTGTAAGCATGTATTAGGTCCCCTCTCAGCCTTCTCTTCTTCAGGCTGAACAAGCCCAGCTCCCTCAGCCTCTCCTCATAGGAGAGATGCTCCAGTCCCCTCACCATCCTCGTAGCCCTCCGCTGGACTCTCTCCAGCAGCTCCTCATCTTTCTTGAACTGGGGAGCCCAGAACTGGACAGAGTACTCCAGATGAGGCCTTACCAGGTCAGTGTAGAGGGGAAGGAGAACCTCCTTCGACCTGCTGGCCACATTCCTCCTAATACATCCCAGGATCCCATTGGCTTTCTTGGCAGCCAGGGCACACTGCTGGCTCATGGTCAGTGTGTCATCCACCAGGACACCCAGGTCCCTCTCCACAGAGCTGCTCTCCAGCAGGTCTGCCCCAAGCCTGTGCTAGTGCATGGGGTTGTTCCTCCCCAGGTGCAGGACCCTGCACTTGCCCTTGTTGAACTTCATCAGGTTCCTCTCTGCCCAGCTTTCCAGCCTGTCCAGGTCTTGCTGAATCGCAGCACAGCCTTCTGGTGTATCTACCACTCCTCCCAGCTTGGTGTCATCAGCAAACTTGCTGAGGGTACACTCTAACTCTTCATCCAGGTCGTTGATGAAGAAGTTAAACAAGACTGGGCCCAGCACTGACCCCTGAGGGACACCACTAGTTACTGGCCTCCAACTAGACTCGGCGCCGCTGATGACAACCCTCTGAATTCTGCCTTTCAGCCAGTTCTCAATCCACCCCACTGTCCACTCATCTCGCCCACACTTCCTGAGCTTCTTCCCTAGGAGGATGTTATGGGAGACAGTGTCGAAAGCCTTGCTGAAGTCTAGGTTTCGTACCAACTCACTGTTATTGGCTTGCATGGCAAGGTTTTGGCAGTGGGGCAGCTATAGAGGTGGCTTCTGTGAGAAGCTTCTCCCATGTCTGATAAAGCCAGTGTTAGCTGGCTTTAAGACGGACCTGCCACTGCCCAAGGCCAAGCCAATCAGCAACGGTGGTAGCGCCTCTGGTATAACCTATTTAAGAAAGAGAAGGAAAAAACTGCGGTGAAACATCAGTTGGAGAGAGGAGTGATATGAGAGAAAGAACTCTGCAGACACCAAGGTCAATAAAGAAGCAGGGGAGAGGAGGTGCTCGAGATGCCGGAACAGAGAGACTTCCCTTGCAGCCTGTGATTAAGACCATGGTGAGGCAGGCTGTTCCCCTGCTGCCCATGGAGGTCCACCATAGAGCAGATATACACCTGTAGCCCGTGGGAGGGACCCCACGCCGGAGCAAGTAAATTCCTGAAGGAAGCTGTGACTCTGTAGGGAGCCCGTGCTGGAGCAGGCTCCTGCCAGGACCTGTGGACCTGTGGAGAGAGGACCCCACACTGGAGCAGGTTTGCTGGCAGGTCTTGTGACCCCATGGGGACCTACACTGGAGCAGCCTGTTCCTGAAGGACTGCACCCCGTGGGAAGGACCCACACTGGGGCAGTTCGTGAAGAGCTGCAGCCCGTTGGAAGGACTCACGCTAGTGAAGTTGGTGGAGAACTGTCTCCTGTGAGAGGGATCTCACACTGGAGCAGGGGAAGAGTGTGAGGAGTCCACCCCTTGAGGAGGAAGGAGTGGCAGAGACAACTTGGGATGAACTGACTCTAACCCCCATTCCCCATCCCCCTGCGCCACTCGGCGGGGGAGAAGGGGGAGAAATGGGAGTGAAGATGAGCCCGGGAAGCAGGGAGGGGTGGGGGGAAGGTGTTTTAAGATCTGGTTTTATTTCTCACTATCCTCCTCTGATTTGATTGGAGAAAAATTAAACTCCCTTTTCTCCCCAAGTTCAGTCTGTTTTGTCCATAACAGTAATTGGTGAGTGATCTCTCCCTGCCCTTATCTTGACCCTCGAGCCTTTCATCATATTTCCTCTCCTCTGTCCAGTTGAGGAGGAAGAGTGATGGAGTGGTTTTGGTGGGCACCTGGCATTTATCCAGGCGAAACCAGAACACTCACCTTCTTTGCTAGTCACTGGAGATCAGTTCAAAGCTGTTTGAGAAGCATATGCTGGACTCCATTAGACATACCAAGAGGGTGTGGGTCTTATATGAAACTTGTACCATCTTTGAAAGCCTCATATGGATGTTTTGGATACTCTGTGGTGTCTCAATAGTCCCTGCCTGAAAAAGTTTGGCCATCTGAGACCTGAAGTGTTGAAATAACCCTGGCTCTTTTTTTTTTTTTCATGTCCTAGAGGGAGACTGCCGCCAAAGTTCCAACTGGATTTTGGATTGGATGCAAAGTTAACTGATGAAAAAATACGCTCAGCTTTGATTTATCACAAGTTTATACAACCATCAACAGAGTATTTTGATAAATCACTCACTAATACATGCCTAAAGAAACAGTGAAAATACTTTAAAGGCTGACTTTGCTCTTAGCAAACAGATAGTTGTATTTTCAGTCATTCTTGAATCCTGGAGTGAAATGGTCTGTAGCTGGATGTCAAACAGCTTTAGTCTGCACTTTCAGAGTTCCCACAGAATAGCATTGTGTCAGCACTGTCCATGGGCTCTGCTGCAGTTCAGATGGATGAAGCTCCCTTTTAGCCACAAGGCTTACCTCATGTATGTGGGAAACCACTCTGTGAGACTAAGCAAAAATGGCTTTTATAGGCCAAAGTATATCCTTCTTTCAACTGTGTGTGGTAAGTGACACAGCCTGCATGACAGTGAAATGGTTAATACAATAGTGAAAAACTGTTTGCCAGTCTAGTAACTACTTCTGCATCTCCTAGTTTCTCTCCTAATGAATTACAGTAACTGTTGCATAGATGTTGATTCATATCGCTCAGAATTCCATTACCTGCATTCTCCTTGTAACTGCAGAAGTTATATCCAATAAAGTAATTCTTTTATTAATGAAATCTAGCATTACTTCACTATAAAATTTGGGCATATACCGTTATGTCTTATTCACTGCAATAACAGTCATCATCTTTAAAAATTACATAGAAAGATGTGAGGTTCGATTATAAGGCACCTCAGTAAAAATAGAACATGTAGCTAAATGCAGCTAGTTAAGTGATAGGAAATAGTACTTTTATAGGGAGAAAAGAATGTGTTCTTTGATATGTAATTTTTTTGCCATTCAAATTGCACTCCAGATAGAATCTCAAGCAATATCAAGATGACTTCTGCCACTCCTCCTTTCGTTCTTATAATCACTACTATGGATACTCAGTCCTTGGATGTGACATGATCTAATATAGTACAAGCCAGTATTACTCCTTTTCTTTGCTGTGTTCCTCTAGACAACCTAAGGAGGTAACCTGAATCAAATCTTGTAAAGTTAATCAAAGTGCTCATGTAAATGTATTAGTCTTCAGTGTTCATATTGATTTCAACAAATCATTGGCATCTCTTATGTAGCCAGATGTCTTCTTGTTCCATCTAGGGCTCATAGCCTTATACAGCTAAATCAAGAAAATGCACTGTTCTAGGAGGTACGGGGTTTTGCAGAGAGTTAAGAAATGATCCTGTCACATTTCAACATTTTCTGGAGTGACAGATGCAAACAGATAGTTGACTGTAATAGCAGCAAACTCCCCTGAGAATCATAAGGGTCCACATCCACAAAGGAAGGCCGTTGTCTGTTCCTGGGTCTGGAGTTCCCAGTCTTGACTTCGGTGCCTTCAGTGGGATGAAACAGGGCCATCATGTAGACACAACTGATCTCCCTGAAGCTGGTAAAAGAGCAGAGATCTATCTCTGTTTGAGGCAAAATGGGGACTGGAGCTAGAAGCCTTTACCTAAACACTAAGGTCATGCATCTAAGTAGGTGTGACAAACTCACTGTTCAATTTAGCAAGCTACAGTGGTGCTATCCTTTCCTTAACACATCATAGTCAGACCACTTGTGCACTGAGATGACAACCTGGCTTTCAAACAGTGAAGAAAATGTCTTAGGAGCTGACCAAAGTTTTGATTTGCTTATAAAATACACTAAAAAAAATAGCCATGGAAGGAAGACTAGCACTAACCTTAAACAAATTAGTATTATAATTAACAAAGAACATCCTGGATTTTTTCCAGTCCCACCCTGAGATAAAAGAAGATGACACTTGAAGACGGGCTCTGCGGCAAAATGAACCATTCCTAACTATTACTAACGTACTTTACAGCGTGCTGAAGATTAAATGCGTATGAGGACTGCCACAACTGTAGACTTCAAAGTTAAACAATCAAATTGTCATACATGGATTCATCTGGTAATTATACTTAATCAAAGACAGAAAACACACAGATGCCATTACATGAAAACAAATATATACAAGGCATAAATCAGTTCAGGCACAACCCTGCTTGAAACTGAGGAGCTGGATACTATGAACACAACAAGCTTGAGCCTTCTCCTGGAGACTCCAGAGCAGGAACCCCAGCAGTGGTGACCCTGTGCTGCGTTAACTGGGTTGGGCTGTCTGTGGGGCGCAAAGCAATGATCTTCTGAGATGTGAAGCTGGGCCAGGAGCAGCAGAGCAGTGCTGAGTTGATGCTGCAGCCCAGCTAATGAGTCTCCTCTGCCCTGGCAGCAGGCCAAGGTCTATGCTGTGCTGTTTTGCACAGTGGAGACAAGATTTTATTGGCGTTGTTGAAGCCAATAGGAGAAAGCACATATAAATTAGCTGAGCAAGATACTTTCTGGGGTTGTAATTATGTGAGAGGTAAACCTGTCCAGCAGCTGCAACGTAGCCATAGTGTGAACACGCCAAATTAGGATGTCACAAATTTCGGTCTAAGTTACCTGCTGGGCCAGCTTCTGCTCCTGGTTATACCTATCTGGCCCCACGAAAGTGCAGGTAAATTTGACCCATTACTAAGAAAGTACTAAAAAAAATTAGAACTCCACCAGCTCTGACTAGGATGAATCTACATATACAATTAATCTTTATTTTATATACATAATGTTGAAAAGATAAATTAATTCTTTCTAAAAGCTTGGGCTTGTCCTTGGTGACAGGAAAAATGATCTAAACCTCATACATCATCAGTTATTTGACAGCCACACAAACCTGGAATAATTACAATGTCCTTTGCCAAATTATTTCAGATTTATTTCAAAGTAGCTGTGAACACAGATATGATTCACATTATTCAAGTGTTCAAGTAAGGTTTCTTTTGCTGTACACAAAGCTGTCCACAATACACATATTGTGAAAACTGCATGCTGGGCAGCAGCCAAAGGTGAATTCCATGTTGTAAAGACTAACCTGCTGCCCTGCCAGAAGTGTTTCCAGTGGTGTTGCAAATATGTTTACCTTTCTAGACGTGTATGCTTTCTGATTTGTCTTCCAGCTCTCTTGAAGTGTGGATTCTTTCCTCCAGTTTCTGAGGTTACTAACCTTGTGCTTTTAATTGTTTTCATAGCTATTGTAACAAAATTATGCAATCTCCAAGCCCCTGTGTATCTCATTCACTGGGTTTCTTACTAACTGCAGTAAAATAGCTTTTTGTGTATCATTCACACCTGGCTTAATTTCTTCAGCCCATTACAGTGCTGGCATTGCTTTATAGATGGCTCCACAATGCAAATGAAATAATAAGAGTCACTAATTTAACACAGGGCTAGAGTGATGGCAGCTGAATGGCAGGCAGCCCCCCTCCCCCCCCCCCCCCCTTTGTTGGGTGCATGTTGAGAGCCTGTGCCTGTACTAAAGTTGTTCTGCAGGCATCCTACCTTTTGCTATAAATCATTAAACTCTCAGTTACTGAATTCATTGAGATTCTTTCTTGGTTTTGTCTGCATCCCAAAGATAGAAACATTGGAGCCCACAGGGTTTGAGTCTCCTTGCACCACAGACTGGGCATTAGTGCTTATTCTCATTCTGTCCTGCTCTTTAGCCCTTTCTCTGGACAATACAGCTGTCTTTGTTACCTGGGGGATTTTCTCAAATAATCTATGCCTTCATCTCTCATAGAAGCTAAAATCACACAGCGTAGTGTCTCAATAGGTATCTCACAGATTTTCTGCGTTCTAGAGTATCTAGCCGTGCTGTGCAGTTGTCTGTTTCCTTTATTTTATCATGTGAAAATCTTTATCTTGTTAAAAATGAAATGCAGAGGAGTTTAGTGTAGCAGCAACAGATTCTCTTTGTCTAATGCTGTCCTGAGAAGATTTGTTTCACTACTCGTTCCCCTGGTAAAATCTTCCCTATTATACCTTAGCCATGTTCCTGAAAATACATTTTACTCACTTGCCATCCTTTTTCCCTCAATGTGACAGCGAAAACAAGCAAGCAAAATACTCTGCAAGCCAGTACAACTGCAACAGAATAGCTCCATTTTTATTATCTCACCATTATCTTTAATGGTCAGCTCTGTATATAGAATTAAGACTTCCTTCCACTTTTCCTATTCTTCTGCAAAATATTTTATACACATGCAGATTCCACTGGAATCAGTCTCTGCAGGTTTGTTTGCTTTGGTTCTGCTGTGTTTACACCTTTTAACCCCTTTGGTGGGAGTCACCCTAGTCTAACTGTTTGTGTAACATTTCGTATATTGCAGGTACTTCATGCTGGGCAACAGCAGAGGAAATCATGTTTACAAATATTTGCTCTTCATTAAAAGGTGTTTCAGCGAATGTTGTAGCACTGCACACAGCCTGACTTCAAGGATCCTTCTCACAAACAGTTCCCTGCTGCAACTTGTCTTCTTTCTTGAGTACTATGGGTGTTGTAAGATACAGCCAGAATTCAGCAAAGTGGAAAGATTTCCAAGAAGGCATGCCAATACATAACACGGGAGAGAAAGTGAAAAGAGTTAAACATAAAGGCTCCAGGTTAAGGTAAGTATTCTTCATATCTGCAGAGTTAGTCCACTCAATACTGTAACCTGGCTATAAATTTTATCTAGAAATTGCTGCATTTGTTTCAGGAAAGGGAAATGTTTTCATGGTATTTGGATGTTATAACAATTACATGCAAGCTTCTACAAGATCAGAGAGGGAAACAAACAATCCATAGCCAATGTTTGGTGAATTCATTTCTAAACATCTCTTGTGATTGTAGCTTCACCTAATAATTTACTTGCAGAGTCATTGCTAGGCAAGGTATATTTTCTGTTGATATAGGAAATTCCCTATGCTCTTGTTATAGGAGTCTATTCATGCTATCGTTCCCTGTAACAGGAGGATGAATGGCCACAAGGAACAGAAGGTAGTTACATGGGAAACGCACCTTTTTTTCTAGGATTCCTTTTTCTACACTGTGGTGTGGAAGCTAAATAGATAGTTGTATCAATGGTTACTACTGCAAAAACTTTCATTTGGGAAACTTGGTGCTGGTGAGGTTCCCACAAAAATGACAGCTTTGAAGCTGCTGCAAAGGGGGAAAAAAAAAGTTCTGATCTGTGGTCTTAGGACCACGGTCAAAGTCGTGTAAGATATCATCTCAGTACAGGGGCCCTTGAACCTATGTGCTAGGCTCAACCACCAGAGCCTGAATGTGCTAAGGTCTCTGTCTCCATATGAGTGGAAAATTCCTAATGGGCCAGGGCCAGAACTGAGAAAATATATAAAAGATGAAGTCTTTAGAACTTGTCTCTTTCTAGCTTCTCTGAAACTGTTCTACAGGAAGATCAATAGCCTCTAGGTTCTCATTTTCAGGAGGAGAAATGATCTCTGATGTAGTGTCTTGCTTGTCACAAGCAGACTAAAAGAGTCTAAAGGTTTGAAAAATCCCTCAGCCCTATGGCCTGACCTTTACAGATTGTAAGCATTTGTTTCTTTCAGTTTGTTGTCAAAATGTTTCTCACGATGTACACTTCTTTCCTAAGCTAGCATGTGTAGATGAGAATTATAAAGGAGCTGCTTTAAAGAATCTGTCTGCCAGTCTCTATAGTTCCCTATCATCATCATCGCTTTTCTAGCTCAGAGGTTGTGGCAGAATTGCTCTGTGACTGCTCCTACAGCCTAATGATATGTCAGCTCTACTCATCTGACAGTCTCTTATAACCTTGTGGGCAACAGCTGAGGGCTTAGTCATAAATCATTTATCAATGCTCCTAGCTAACTGGGGAGGTCCTAGCTGACTGGAATTTAGCAAATGTGATGCCCTTCTACAAGAAGGGCCAGAAGGAGGATCTGGGGAACTATGTGTCTGTCTTCCGACTTCTGTGATGGGGAAGGTTTTGGAGTGGATCATCTTCAGTACCATCACACAGCACGTACAGGACAACCAGGTGATCAGGTCCAGTCGGTATGGGTTTACAAAAGGCAGATCTTGATTGACAAAAGTGATCTTCTTCTATGACAACGTGACTGACTTAGTGGATGAGGGAAAGGTTTTGGATGTTGTTTACCTCGACTGTAGTAATGTTTTTAACACCGTTTCCAACAGCAATCTCTTGAAGAAACTGGCTGCTTGTGGCTTGGATGGGTGTACTCTTCTCTGGATAAAAAATTGCTTGTACGGCTGAGCCCAAAGAGTTGTGGTGAGTGGAGTTAAATCCAGTTGGTGGCCAGACACAACTGGTGTTCCCCAGGACTCCATATTGGGACCAGTTCTGTTTAATATCTTTATCAACAATCTGGATGAGGGGATCAAATGCACCCTCACTAAGTTTACAGACAATACCAAGCTGAGCAGAAATGTTGATCCGCTTGTAGGGAGGCTCCGCAGAGGAATCTGGACAGACTGGAACAATGGGCTGAGGCCAATTTTAAGAGCTTCAACAAGTCTAGGTGCCAGGTCCTGCACTTGGGTGATAACAACCCCGCGCAATGGTACAGGCTTAGATAAGAGTGGATGTAAAGCTGCCTAGTGGAGAAGGACCTCTGTGTGTTGGTCAATAGCTGGCCAAATATGAGCCGGCAGCGTGCCCAGGTGGCGAAGGCGGCCGACAGAATCCTGGCTTGTATCAGGAATAGGGTGGCCAGCAGGAGTAGGGAGGTGATCGTATCCCTGTACTCAGCACTGGTGAGGCCACACCTTGAGTACTGTGTTCACTTTTGGGCCCCTCACTACATCAAAGACATTGGGGTGCTGGCGTGTGTCCAGAGAAGGGCAACGGGGTTGGTGAGAGGTCGAGAGAACAAGTCTTATGAGGAGTGTCTGAAGGAGGAGGGTTGGACTAGATGACCCACAGAGGTCCCTTCCAACCCCTACTATTCTGTGATTCTGTGAACTGAGGTTGTTTAGGCTGGAGAAAAGGAGCCTGAGGGGAAACCTTAATGCACTCTAGCACTATGGAAGGAGGTTGTAGCGAGGTGGGTGTCAGTCTCTTTTCCCAAGTAAAAAGTGATATGAGAGAGGAATTGGCTTCAAGTTGTGCCAGGGGAGGTTTAGACTGGATATTAGTAAAAATTTCTTCACTGAAAGGGTTGTCAAACATTGGAACAGGCTGCTCAGGGAAGTGGCAGAGTCAGCTTCCCTGAAGGTATTTAAAAGATGTGTAGATGTGGTGCTTAGGGACATAGTTTAGTGATGGACTTGTCAGTGTTAGGTTTACGGTTGGACTCGATGAGCTTAAAGGTCTTTTCCAACCTAAATGATTCTATAATTCTATAAATCCTGCTTTGTCCTCAGATCCAGATCTCTCTCAGCAGTGGACAGGAACCACTGGCAGACCCTCACCCTTTGGAGGGTGAAGGAGGTGTGGATTCCTGTGTACACTGCTTAAATCCCCAGGAGAACTGAAAACGTGTTACTAAGGCACTCTGCAGATCCAAAAGCAATAGGATTAACTTCAGCCTTTATAGTTGGTGGCTGTGATCGGACAGTCCTCAAGCGCTTTCTGAGCCACCAGAGCAATTTGGTAAATGTCTAATGAAGTGATATTTGCCTCTAAAGTGTACCTAAAATGGCATTGGTCTTCTGCCAGTGGAGAGAGCTAATAAACTTGTTCCTCTCTAAAGCTTTTCTATTTATACGTAATTTGGAAAATATATCTATAGCCTTCTCTCTGTGTATGTTTATATAGATTACTAAAATACTCACTGTGATCATAACTGCTAACTATTATATTACAGTTCCAGATAATATAATGAAAGAAATCAATGGTTCAAAGCTTTGTATATATTGTAATTAAATTTGGTGTGTGGGTGACATCAATGGTTGTGAATAAGTCTCCTGCAGTTACCATAGAAACAAAATTTCCTCAAGTAGTGCAGCAGAGTGGTGTGATGTTGAGAGGGGAGTTCTAACATTTAATTTTAAAATTAAACTGTATAGATAACCAGTAGGAAACAACACAACCACCAATTTCGTATTAAAATCATGACGAGCTCTGTTTTTCTGTTTTGAATGTCACCTCAGTGATACCTGACCTAGTAGCTAGCAAGAGGTATGTTTTGAGCTCTCGGTCTGCAAAGATGCAGGCTAATAAATACTTTTCACACTTGCAAAGCAACCTAAGGATAGATACATGTGAGAGAGACCAGCTTCCCACATAGCAGTAAGCTAGCATTGTCCTTTTTGATATGGGCTTATTTCTCATATAAAAGAAAAGTTTAGTATGTTAGTAACTAAAGTATTTTCAATTAACAATAAAATAGAGTCTGTATATGAATATGAAGTACTCATTATGAATACTTCAATATGAATCATTTCTGAAAGCTGATGTTAAGGCATATATCATATGAATGACAAGGACTTTCAGTGCAAATGGGAGCTGTTTTGTGGATTACCATGGTAACTGTGGTTATAGTATATGCTTGACTATAGTATTAGTTTTCTAAAATCTGATGTACAGACTGGTTTGAAGAATGGTTGCATAACAACTTGTTGTTTTAATGAGGAAAGAAAATTGGTTTTTTTTGAAACCTTTCTCCCCAGCCCTGCATCAGGTTTTTCCACTATGTCAGAGAGATTACAGAAAACTTGTCCCAGGGATCCTCATCTGAATTTGAAGTACAGAGGAACTCAAAAGCAAACATCATGGAGGAGTCTTTCTTTCTCCTGAGTTCTTCTAGTGAATCTCTGCTCTTTAATCACATTAATATTAGATGTGAGTAACATAAGTAAAAATCTGGAGAGAATTACATCACACATGACTATTCCCCCCCCCCCCCCCCCCAGTTCTGTCCTGGTTTTGCCCTGTAATGGGAACTCTTGCAAGGGTGTAATTCAGTTCAGGACTTGATCCTGCAGTCCCTACTCCTTCCAATACCTGCAATAGACATTGTCTGTATTTGTTTGCTTCTGGGACTTGAATACATTCCCAGAATTAAGTCTGTATAAGGGAGCAGCACATAATTTGCTGTCTCAGAAGCACTACAGGGACTGAGTTGTGACTGAATGATGGTTTGGTGTTCTTCCTCCATGAGACAAGTAGATGGAAACAACTTTTCCTCAGATATAGACTCACCTTTGAGTGCAAAATCACCTGTAAATCACTGTAATACAGCAGGGTGTCGATAGCCATAAAATGAAAATTCAGTCCTGCTCAAACTCTTTAGTGTTTACAGAAAACACAGTAGCTGGAAGACAAACTGTATGTTAAGTAGGAAAGTCTAAGCTGCAAACACTGCCTAATGGGGTTACTGTCCGTCACTTCAGCTGCTCTGCTTAAAAAGAGTTTGCTGGTTAGGAAATCAATCCAACCATGTGGAGGCACCCTTTAATTAAAAAGTTGCAAAAACCATGTTGTTTATTTCTGTGATCCTTTCTGTGGTGGGGAAAAAAACTTTTCCTTCAAGACCTCAGTCAGATTTTCACATGATTACATATCCCCCTGAAAAACACATGCTTGCAATCCTTCCCTTTGAAATTCCTCAGGAAGTAGCTACCTGCCGTACTGTCTTCAGACATTTACGAGTAACCTGATTTTACAACATATCACAAGACTTCAGCTCCCATGCAATGCAGGCTCCTGCTCTTAGGAAGGTAGAGGGATGGCTGGGGGCATTTGTATTGTGCCACTAGAGGTGAAATTCTTGGACCAGTGCAAGACACCCAATATTTTTTTTTTAAATTTGGGGAGCTACTGGAGAGATTCCAGCAGAGGGCTACGAGGATGATGGGGGGACTGGAGCATCTCTGCAACGAGGTGAGGCTGAGGGAGCTGGGCTTGTTCAGCCTGAAGAAGAGAAGGCTGAGAGGGGACCTTATAAATGCTTATAAATATCTGAAGGGTGGGTGTCAGGAGGATGGGGCCAGGCTCTTTTCAGTGGTGCCCAGTGACAGGACAAGGGGCAATGGGCACAAACTGAAATACAGGAAGTTCCGTATGAAGATGAGGAAGAACTTCTCCATTCTGAGGGTGACGGAGCACTGGAACAGGTTGCTCAGAGAGGTTGTGGAGTCTCCTTCTCTGGAGATATTCAAGACCTGCCTGGACAAGGTCCTCTGCAGCCTGCTGTAGGAGTCCCTGCTTTGGTAGGGGTGTTGGACTAGATGACCCACAGAGGTCCCTTCCAACCCCTAACATTCTGTGATTCTGTGCTAACCCTGCAGAAACGTGGGCTGGGGGTGGCTAGGCTGGGGAGCGGCTCTGCAGAGGGTGCCGTCTCCCTGGAGCACCATGAACCATGCAGGAGCCAGCAGCAACAAGACAGCAGGAGAATGGCCTGTCCATCAAGGGATGGGATTATCCTCTTCTGGTCTGCAATCACGCGAACATGGCCAGATACAGTGTCTGGTTTTGGGCCTCCCTCAGTACAAGACATGGACAAACTGATGTGAGTCCAGCAAGCGGCTCCAAGCTGGCCGGGGCTGGAGCAGTTGCTCTATGAGGAGAGGTTGAGGAACGGGCTGGCTCAGACTGCTGCAGAGAGAGCTCCAGTGGGGCTGGCAGCAGGCTGAAACCTAACTATAGACGACAGAGATAAATAAATTTCCTTAGGTATCGGAGGATGAAGCATACGCAAGGAATCGTCCACAGGGCCAGGCCTGGAGCTTAAGGGTCTCTGTTAATTGTTTCTACTTTTGCAGGAGGACCCTGTCCTTGCATTTCTTTTTAGGCAGGTCTTATTTATGCGACATTAATTTTTAATGATCTCACTGGCTGCTTAGCCAGCTTTACATCTGACTGGTACCTAGGCTCTTGTCTCAGCAGCTATTGCATGTTATTATATATACCATATGTTAATTACCAATTTATTGTTTGAGCTAAGAATTTTAGAGGCTAGCTTCCTCCTAAATTTGTTTAGGATTAATAAATTAGGCTCCCCCCTTGCCTAAGGGCCGTGTCTGGCAGGCATCCATGCCCTGACAAGCTTTGCTGAGCTGCAAAGAAGAGGTGCCGCCACCTCTGCAGGGGCCCTGCCAGTCCCGAAGGCTCCCTGGGAAGTGGAAATCAGGGGTACCATTCTACTCAGTATGTGGCCAGGCCAGATGGGAATCTGAGAAGAGGAGTATAACAAGACAGGGATAAAGAGAAAGCACTCTTTATCACACCTTTATCACACAGTTCCTGATCACAAGAAGTGATCAAGTAGCTACTGAGAACACAAGTGCAAGAATGCATAAGAGAACACGCTGCTGCAGTTGGCTGCAAGATCCAGGCAGCATCTGGGACTTAGCCAGTGAAAAGAAATTACTATCATGCTTCAGTGCATGATGAAAGTTTTTAAACTTTGAATTGGCTTAGGAAAATGTAAATGAAAAAGTAATATCACTTTTCCAACTCCTGTCCTGTCCTTGTGTTATATGACCAGCTCTAAGACCGGTTGTAATTTTGGCAAATGGAAGAAAAACATTGTCACAAAAGATTTCACATCTTTCCCACATTTTTCAACAGACCTAATGTTATGTAAAATTGTTACTTTCAGGAATGAAGTGTAATTCATTCTGTTACATGGAGAAGAAACAAGGTAAAATTCAGGGTTCTAGAATAAATCAAAATATTGTTATACTCAAATTGGAATTTTTTCCTTTTAGTATTTTGAAACATTACTCTCAAGTCAGACTTTAATTTCGAACGCCATACTATTTATCTCAGAGGGATAACAACGAAGTATTTGCCACGTGTTTTAACTAATAGTTGTTGAAAGAAATTGTACAAGCGTGGTCAGAACGCTATTTCTCAGTTTTTAAAAGCTTCTCACTAAATTATTTCTCTTGCATTGCAGTGAGGACTACAAATCCCACTCAGAGAGGACAGATGACAACCATCATTAGAAAGTGGGATCAGGTGAAATCACTGCAAGTTTATTATTCTCACTGTTACTCTTCTGTCAGTGCTTTGCACATCGCCTTATGGGTTTCAGCTGATTTTCAGCTGAGCTGGCTGCTGACTTCATTTAGTTCATAAATCACACCTGACCAAACTCCCATTCACCTCCACAAAGATCATTCCATTCTCTTTTTTTGAGACCTGGACAGCTTTTTTGCAGCTTCCCATATAGCCAGGGAGGGACAATGTGCATAACTGTGAATTCAGAACAGGGAAACCACTTTCTAGTGTAAGTTTTGGTGTAGATCTGGTCCAGCTGAGCCGGCTAAGCATGTTCAGACCCAACAGTGGTCTTGTTATCAGTAATGATTCAGGGAAAGAAGAAAGAAGCAGCACACAGGAAAGCATTGATTGCCAGATGTGTGTGTCTTGTAGAGGTCAGCGAAGCCCAGGACAGATCAACACGGGTCAAAGGGAAAAGATACCCTGGCAAACAGGGATGGTCTGTCTGGTTGGAAGGGTGTTTCTGCCAGTTCCCTTTGAAGGCAATGAAAAGGTCCCCAGTACACTCTGGAGCACACCCAGTATATAAATGAGGGGAAGGAGAACAAAGGCATGAGTGACTGTCTGAACTTCTGACCCTTTGACCATTGTACATATTTTGAAGCATTTCAAGCATTTCTGTGGCTGATAATGAATGTCTGAAGATATGGACAGTATGCTGAGCAAAGTGGCTCAACACAGTACTGTGAGTTGTAGGAAATGTCATAAATAAAAATTTTGTCAGTCTTTCAAGAAATGTAAGCAAAACACAGTTTTGAAAAAAGTTTACCTCTGTTATTTTTTATCCTCTTTTAACAATATTCTTGGCAGACAGAATTATCTACTCATTTTTAGAGGTTCTAGAAAGATTAATTGTGCATTCTGATTGTATCTGAAATACCTCAATTATATCAAATATATAAAAAATCCAAAGAATAATAATGTAAAACTCGATTCTTGGGCAAGTAACAAAGAAACTACTTATTGATGTATCAATAATCCCTGTTTCATGCTGCTGCAGTTTAAAATGTCAAATGTGTATGAATGACTCCATTTATTTTACAGGCCTCATCTATTTTAATCCTTCCTAACAAGTATAAAACAAGGTTTTCATCACTTTAAATAGCTTTATATCTTGTCATTCCTCTGCTCCATTCAATTGCCCCCTCTTTAATCAAAAATCTAGAGCTGATTTTGGTCATTTGCAGTGTTCACATAATTCTCTCATACTGCTCGCTCTTTAGTGCACATAAAGGCAGAGATGACTGTAATTCCCACTCCTGTATCTCTCCACTGTGTATCTATGGACATTGCTCTCTGTGTGCTGTAGGACTAAATTTCTCCTTGAAGAAATATTATTTATACATTTTTTAATTACTACCATTAAATTATGTTTTCTCAGTCTTCTTGACAGAAAAGAAATACCTTTTTGGACTTGACATGTTAAAAAAAATTTGAATTCTGATACCACAGCAGTAGATTTACTTTCAGTTATTTATATCGTGCAATACCATGATGTATCTTTGTCCTGGGTTTGGCCAGAACAGGGTTAATTTTCACCGGACTCCAGGAAGGGGCACAGCCGGGGGGTGGGGGCTGACCCCACCTGGCCAGACAGAGCCCGGTATTCCATACCATGTGACGTCACGCTGGGTTCCGGGGGGGGGGGGCGCGGCGGGAACGCACTCGCGGCTTGGGGGGGACGCGGCGCCGGTCCTGTTTTTCGGGAGAGCGGCTGTCTGGGTCGTTACGGTTCGTTGTTGTGTTTTCTCCTTATTTGTATCGTTGTTGTTCCTGTTTCCCTCTGTTTGCTGTTCTGTTAAACTGCCCTTATCCCGACCCACCAATTTCTGCCTTTTTCTTTCCATTCTCCTCCGTACGCCGGCGGGGGGAGGGGCGGCCGCGTGGCGCTTTTGTTGCCGGCGGCAGCCGAAACCGAAACTTTAATTTGGCGCCCAGACGTGGGGCACGGATAACGGCAGGGCTGAGCAGCGGGTGTTAAAACTGCCTTCTTACGTTTTGTTAAATTTTGTTATACGCGTTTTTCTGTGTTAAATAGTCGCCGGTAAAAATGTTTCTGTCTTTGATCAGATGGCTGTGGTTTTTGAATCCTTATTTGCAGTATGTATTCAATGCCGTGCTGTTCATCATCGCTGGGAAAAAGATCAGGATGATAATTTTGCTGTACTGTACGATGTCGACTTATGACATGATAGCATCACTGTGTGTGAAATTAGTCTTGTATTTGCATGCGGCACTGCGGTCATTTCCATACCTCGGATCCTATGTCTTAGAATTTGTGAATAATCAAACCCAGTCTGTGGGGAAAACCGAAGGGGATACCCTCCCCCACTCTTTCGCCCCCCCTCTCTCCTTCAGGCCAGTCCTAACGGCTTTTGATAATTTCGAGTACCCGTGGGATGCTCAGGCCAGCACTCTCCTTTTGTTATGCCTCCTGAATGGGTTTTGGTTTTTGTTTAGGGTTAAGCAAGTCGTTAAGAACATCGTGCAGAGACCTGCCCCGGGGCCGGATAGCTGTGAGTGGCTGGGTGTGTGGGACAGCATGGGCAGGTGTCTAGAGCAGTGGGCACCCCCGGTGTGTTTTAAACTCACCCCTGAACAAATACAGAATCCGGACAATCTGGTAAAATATCTGAAAAAAGTGTGCTGCCACCCTGGGAACTCCAGAGAGACACAGATCACCACAATGTGCTGGGGTCTGGCCCACGCCTACCGAGCTGCCTTGTTCAACACTGTTCAGAGCCCTAAAGGGGAAAGGGGGGGGAACGAAGCAGCAGGCACTGCGGCTGGCGCTGCCCCCCCAGCCGGCCCTGCAGCCCCTCCAGCCCAGCAGGCAGTCACAGCCCCCCCAGCCAGCACCACCGCTGCCACAGCTGCAGGGTCTGCCTCGGTTTCCCCGGCGGGCACAGCAGCTGCTCCAGCCCCAGCTCCAGCTGCAGGCATCACAGCTGAGCCCAATGACCAACCTGTGCAGGCAGCAGTTGCCCCCGTAAAACTAAAGAAAGATGCAAAGAGGGCAGATCGCTCCGGGAGGGATGACGATGAGCCAGGGTCATCACGGGAGATAGAGACAGAGATCATCACCCGGTCCCTGTCCCTGGGCGAGCTGCGGGACATGCAGAAAGATTTCAGCCGCCACCCAGGCGAGCACATTGCCACCTGGCTGCTGCGGTGCTGGGATAACAGGGCCAGCAGCTTGGAGTTAGAGGGCAAGGAAGCCAAGCAGCTGGGATCCCTGGCCAGGGATGGGGGCATTGACAAGGCCATTGGGAAAAAGGAACAAATCCTCAGCCTCTGGAGGAGACTTCTGTCAGGCGTGAGGGAGAGGTACCCCTTCAGTGACGATTTTGTATGCTATCCTGGCAAGTGGACCAATATGGAAAGGGGTATTCAGTACTTGAGGGAATTAGCTGTGCGGGAGCTGGTTTACTGTGACACAGACGATGAGCAGGTACCCACAGACCCAGATGAACTCCAGTGCTCACAATCCATGTGGAGGAAGGTTGTGCGGAGCGCACCCTCCTCGCATGCCAACTCACTGGCAGTTGTAAACTGGAAGGGTAAGGAGGCACCAACAGTGGATGAGGTGGCTGTCAGACTCCGCCAATATGAGGAAAGTCTCTCTTCCTCCCATGTCTCAGCTGTGGAGAAACTGGTCAAGCGACTAGACAGGAATATGTCCTACTCCCCACCTGTACGGGCCAGTGTCTCAGCTATTAGGGGCAGGCGTTTCTCTGCTCAGGAGAGGGAATACAGAGGCTATACACACCGGGGCACCCTGTGGTTCTACCTGCGTGACCACGGAGAGGACATGAGGAAGTGGGATGGAAAACCCACCTCAAGTCTAGAGGCACGAGTACGTGAGTTGCAAGGTAAAACAATCACAAAAGGGGATTCTGTTAGGAAAAGTGCCGCTCCAGTTTCCAGAAGCCAGCTCTCCAGACCAGGTAGACAGTTTGACCTTGATTCCGATCCTCTGGAGGGGACCTCCAAGTCATTTTTACAGCAGGTGAGCAGCAATTTCTCTGACGAGGATTAGAGGGGCCCTGCCTCCAGCCAGGTGGAGGAAAGGGACAACCGTGTTTATTGGACGGTGTGGATTCGGTGGCCTGGCACGTCAGATCCACAAGAGTATCAAGCTCTAGTGGACACTGGTGCACAGTGTACTTTAATGCCATCAGAGTTCAAAGGGTCAGAGTCCATTTGCATTTCGGGAGTGACAGGGGGGTCCCAAGAGCTGAGTGTACTGGAGGCTGAAGTGAGCCTCACTGGGCAGGACTGGCAGAAGCACCCCATTGTAACTGGCCCCGAGGCTCCATGCATCCTTGGGACAGACTATCTCAGGAGAGGGTATTTCAAGGACCCAAAGGGGTATCGGTGGGCTTTTGGCATAGCTGCTGTGGAGATGGAAGAAATTAAACAGCTGTCCATTTTGCCTGGTCTCTCAGAGGATCCTTCCATTGTGGGGTTGCTGAGGGTTGAAGAACAACAGGTGCCAATCGCGACCACAACGGTGCACCGGTGACAGTACCGTACCAACCAAGACTCCCTTCTCACCATTCATCAGCTGATCCGCCAGCTGGAGAGTCAAGGAGTGATCAGCAAAACTCGCTCACCCTTTAATAGTCCCATATGGCCAGTGAGAAAATCTACTGGAGAGTGGAGACTGACAATAGACTACCATGGCCTGAATGAAGTCACACCACCGCTGAGTGCTGCTGTGCCAGACATGCTAGAACTTCAATATCAGCTGGAGTCAAAGGCAGCCAAGTGGTATGCTACAATTGACATCGCTAATGCATTCTTCTCCATCCCTTTGGCAGCAGAGCGCAGGCCACAGTTTGCTTTCACCTGGAGGGGCATCCAGTACACCTGGAATCGACTGCCCCAGGGGTGGAAACACAGTCCCACCATTTGCCATGGACTAATCCAGACTGCACTGGAAAAGGGTGAAGCCCCAGAACATCTGCAGTACATCGACGACATCATTATATGGGGCGACACGGCGGAGGAGGTTTTTGAGAAAGGGGAGAAAATAGTTCAGATCCTTCTGAAAGCCGGTTTCGCCTTTAAGCGAAGTAAAGGGACCTGCGCAAGAGATCCAGTTTTTGGGAATAAAATGGCAGGATGGGCGCCGTCAAATCCCAATGGATGTCATCAACAAAATAGCAGCTATGTCTCCACCAACCAGCAAAAAGGAAGCACAGGCCTTCCCGGGTGTTGTGGGTTTTTGGAGGATGCACATCCCAAATTACAGCCAAATTGTGAGTCCTCTGTACCATGTGACCCGGAAGAAGAATGATTTTGAATGGGGCCCTGAGCAACGACAGGCATTTGAACAGATTAAACGGGAGATAGTTCATGCCGTAGCCCTTGGTCCAGTCCGGTCAGGGCAAGTTGTTAAAAACGTGCTCTACACCGCAGCCGGGGAGAATGGCCCAACCTGGAGTCTCTGGCAGAAAGCACCAGGGGAGACTCGAGGTCGACCCCTGGGGTTCTGGAGCCGGGGATACAAAGGATCTGAGGCCCGCTATACTCCCACTGAAAAAGAGATTCTGGCAGCATATGAAGGCGTTCGAGCTGCTTCAGAAGTGGTCGGCACTGAAGCACAGCTCCTCCTAGCACCACGATTGCCGGTCCTGGGTTGGATGTTCATAGAGAGGGTCCCCTCTACGCATCATGCCACCGATGCTACGTGGAGTAAGTGGGTCGCTCTGATCACCCAGCGCGCCCGAATGGGAAACCCCAGTCGCCCAGGAATTCTGGAGGTAATCATGGACTGGCCAGAAGGCAAAGATTTTGGAGCATCACCAGAGGAGGAGATGACACGTGCTGAAGAGGCCCCACTGTATAACCAGCTGCCAGAAGATAAGAAACAGTATGCCCTGTTCACGGATGGGTCCTGTCGCATTGTGGGGAAGCAGCGGAGGTGGAAGGTTGCTGTATGGAGCCCTACACGACAAGTCGCAGAAACTGCCGAGGGAGAAGGTGAGTCCAGCCAGTTTGCAGAGGTGAAAGCCATCCAGCTGGCTTTAGACATTGCCAGTCGAGAGAAGTGGCCAGTGCTCTATCTTTACACCGACTCTTGGATGGTGGCCAATGCCTTGCGAGGGTGGCTGCAGCAATGGAAGAAGAACAACTGGCAGCGCAGAGGCAAACCTATCTGGGCTGCCCCATTGTGGCAAGATATTGCTGTCCGGCTGGAGCAGTTGGTTGTAAAAGTCCGTCACGTGGACGCCCACGTCCCTAAGAGTCGGGCCACTGAAGAACATCAAAACAACCACCAGGTAGATCAGGCTGCTAAGATTGAAGTGGCTCAGGTGGATCTGGAGTGGCAACATAAGGGTGAACTCTTTATAGCTCGGTGGGCCCATGACACCTCAGGCCACCAAGGAAGAGACGCGACATACAGATGGGCTCGTGACCGAGGGGTGGACTTGACCATGGACACTATTGCACAGGTTATCCATGAATGTGAGATATGCGCTGCAATCAAGCAAGCCAAGTGGGTAAAGCCTCAGTGGTATGGAGGACGATGGCTAAAATATAAATATGGGGAGGCTTGGCAGATTGACTATATCACACTGCCACAGACCCGCCAAGGCAAGCGCTATGTGCTCACAATGGTGGAGGCCACCACCGGATGGCTGGAAACCTACCCTGTGCCCCATGCCACCGCCCGGAATACCATCCTGGGCCTGGAAAAACAAGTCCTGTGGCGACATGGCACTCCTGAAAGAATCGAGTCGGACAACGGGACTCACTTTCGCAACAGCCTCATAGACACCTGGGCCAAAGAACACGGTATCGAGTGGGTGTATCATATCCCCTACCATGCACCAGCCTCGGGAAAGATCGAACGTTACAATGGGCTGCTAAAAACCACTTTGAGGGCAATGGGGGGTGGGACTCTCAAAAATTGGGATACCCATTTAGCAAAGGCCACCTGGTTGGTTAACACCAGAGGGTCCACCAACCGGGCTGGTCCTGCCCAGTCAAAACCTCAGCGCCCAGTAGAAGGGGATAAAGTCCCTGTAGTGCACATGCGGAACATGTTAGGGAAGACGGTTTGGGTTAGTCCTGCCTCGGGCAAAGGCAAGCCCGTCCGCGGGATTGCCTTTGCTCAAGGACCTGGGTGTACCTGGTGGGTAATGCGGAAGGATGGGGAAGTCCGATGTGTACCTCATGGGGATTTGAATTTGGGCGAAAATAGTCCATAAATAAATTGTATAAAGTTAATTGTTAAATAACCCTGTCACTGTCTGTTATCACTGTTATAATTGTTATATTTTGTACCAGTAGTAGCATAGTAAGAATCGTCCAGATTAAAGAAGGGTGGACTTTTTCGATGAAATAGTTTGTGCTGTGGACCTGATTTTACCTCCACATTTTGGAGAGGTCACTTTATTTAGGTGTATAGACATGGATGTAAGCACTCATGTTTGGGTATTTAGCATTTGGAAATGTTAAAATTTGTTGTCTGTGCACTTACCTAGCTAAACAAAGGCTATGAATATGACTATGAGTATAGCAGATATTAAATCCTGTCATGCTCTTCTTGTTTCTTGATGATGAATCTCTGTTCCACAAAGAGCTGTCAAAGCCATTGAAGGATTTTTGTCAAGGCTAGTCTTTTATTTACACAACTATCCTATTGCTATTGAGTTTTCTCAGAAACATGGTTTCCCATGTGTGGTTTTCCATGTAGTTTTATGGAAAGTGAATAGCCAGGCAGGGGTCCTGGATGACAGAAATTAATCCTGGTCTTTTATTCTAAAGGACACTCCAGATATTTTTTTCAATGTTCTTATATTTCTTTTAAATAGATGTGAATTTGTGCAATTTCTATTCTACTTTGTGTATCTGAAGATAGATCAATGGCTGACTAATAAACAGAATTAGGGTGTAACATATATATGGCATATTAAATAAAAATAAAAAGTCCTCCAAGTACAGTTCTGAGCAGCAGAAAGATGTTTGGACTATTCATACGCTAATGTGAGGCTAGGATTTTAAACTTCGCTGGGTCATATCAATGAACAAGTTGGTGCTGGGAGTGTGTTGAAAGGGGAAGTTGTTGCCTTTGTTGGCGTGGCGACCTGGTTCAGGAATGGCACGGCGACCAACCCCAGGCTGCTCGGGCCATCAGCTCGCAGACACCAATGTGGTGGACAGCAAATGGCGTTTATTGATGGGTAGCACAGTATTATATAGCTTAGGTTTACAGCGTCACTTCCGTCTGCTTACACCATGGGCTAAACGCTACTGGTTATCAGGAGAGGAGGGGGGGGGCCTACCTTTCCGTACAGCGCGACATCTTCCGACCGCCAGGCCCTAACTATCCACATTTCCCCCCTCCTTATGCTTAACTAAATAGGTTAATATAAAATATAAAAGTGTTAATACTTAACCTTAAGACTTAATATCTGGCCAGACTTAACCTTACTTAACCTTAACTACAATTTAAAAAGTGTAAATATTAAAATCTTACGATTACAAAGATAAGGTACCTTAGACAAATGCATTTGTAAATTAGCTAAAATATCATCTTAAAGATTCTATTGTTATTCTTATTTTTATTCTATATTTTACAGTAGTGTTAAAAAGTATATGCTATAAACTTGAATAGAAAACATAAGGCACAGTAAACAGGTAGAAGTTGAGGTAACTTTTAGGGACGATTCAGGATAACACTGGGTAGGTACATTTTTAAAGCAGTTGTTGGTGTTCTACGAACATGATGTTAACTTTCTCTAGCCGACTCTTGATGAATGACACGATCTTGTTTAGTATACAGGGTCCAAAAATTAGTGTCATTACGATCATCGCGATCGGCCCTGTCAAGGTGGATATCAGGGTGGTTAACCATGGCAAATGGTTAAACCATGATTCGAACCATCCTTGTTGGGCTTCTTTTTCTCTTTTTCTTTTTTCTAGACCTTCTCTAAGTTTGGCCATGGTATCTCTGACTACTCCGGTGTGATCAGCATAAAAACAGCACTCTTCCCCTAATGCAGCGCAGAGGCCTCCCTGTCGCAAAAAAAGAATATCCATTCCCCTCCTATTTTGTAACACAACTTCTGATAGTGAGGAACTTCCAGGCTTGGACAGAACGTTTGCTGACTTGTCATCTTCTTTTGTCGTCAGGGTGTGCGGGTTATGGGGGTGTCCGATGATCCGGTCCTGTGAACAAAAACTCACAGTTTTCATTAGTTTTATTCTGGCTAGTATGGTGCGAACAGCCACCTGGATCGGGGTTAGATGCTCTTCCTTCGCGACATGCTTAATCATGTCTGCGATACTCGACCCCGCTGATAGTGATCGCAGGATTTCTTTGGTTGTCGAATTACACTGCTGACGTAAACATTCTGCTACAACCGGGCCTTTTGCCTCTGCAGGCAAGGCCGAAGAATCGACTGCTGCTTGGAGACGATCCACAAATGTTGTGAAACTCTCACTTTCACTTTGCTTAATTGTGGACCATGGCGATGGTTTGGCAATGACTCTAGAGGCTATGCGAATAGCTTCTCTGGCTGCACGAGTAGTTGTAATGACTTCATGGGCCCGCAGGCCCTGGGCTTGTGCCTGGGGAGTAATCATTGTGGGATCTGTGCCCATTAACCGCTGCAGGCTGGAGCCATGCAGTGGATGGTCTGCCCCAGTTACTTGGGCCAATTGCCTCGCACAGATGTCCTCCCATTCTTGTTTAAAAACGATCATCCCTGCCCCGTCGAAGATCAATCTACAAGTTTGTTTTATATCGAACGGGAGCATATCGTCTCCCCCGAAGACACCATCTATGGGGGCGGAGACAATGGCAGAATTAAGGCCTTTATCTGCGATTGCCTTAACAATCGCTTGTATATCCTTAGGGTTTATCGGTGTGTGGACCCTCTGTCCCCCGTCCGTCACCCGGACCGGGAACGCTAGTGCGGCCGATGGGGTCCAGTCGGCGCACGTAATCTTTATTTTCCTCCAGTCCGTGAGAGGGATTTCTCCCCCTCGCGGTTTCTCTTTAATTTGGATGGGGATATTTTGGCTCTTGACTTTATTTATCTTTGTTTTCTTCTCTTCTAAACTTAAATTACTTACGAGCCACTCGTCCCCGCTAGTGTCTGATTCCGAGTCGGAACTCGACTGACTGGTTACTTCCGGTCTCCAGTACCTTTTTGCCGAGCTCCGGCCCCCTCCCCTATGGGCGGGCCGCTCCTCCCCCCGCCCGGGCCCGCCCTGCCCTCCGCTCGGCGGGGTGCCCACCTCACAGGCGCATCTTTTGAAATGCACGCGCCGGTTGGCTCTCTGCCCCCCGCTGGCCCCCCTTTCCCCTTCTAGGTCGCTCCTACCGCTCCTCTCCCCCCTGTTCTCCTCCGCCTCCCCTTTGTGTGCGCTTGATAACTTTAGCGCTTCCTCCCTGTTATCACCAAAGGAATTTTCATCCCGCCTTTCCCCTTTGTGCTCGGTGCCATCTTGGGGCGCATAGGGCGGTGGTGTGGCCCAGACTTTATCAGACTCTGTTTCTTTGGCGGCGCCCCTAGCCTCCTCGGCTAACCCGCCCCAGAAGGATTTAGCTTGTTTCTCTCCCTTCGTAAGCGGATCGGGGTCCGGGAGTTGAGGGGACGTGTCGCCCTCTTGCTGATTTTTAGGCTCAGCAGAACCGTTATCGTCTGGGGGGTGCGAAGTCTGTGTAGCTGCCCCAATTCCCAATTTTGGGGTAGCTAACAAACAGTTCTTTGCCGCCTTCCAGGTCTCCTGCTCTTGTATAGCTTTTTGCAGGGCCTGCACGACTTTCCCCCACGACTTAAGCTTTTTCCCACAACCCGAGGACATCGTTTCCTCGGCTAACGCTTTAGTGCACTTATCCCACACCTCAGGGTGGAGAATATCCACCGGCTGGTCAATGACCCCAATTTGCAAAAGCCTCGCAACTGCGAGCGTAAAATCTTTGGGCTTACAATCAATTCCCCACTGCTTATGTAATTGCAATACGACCTTCACAAGGGCTTCCATCCTCCTTGTTGGTCCGGGAGCGTCCTCCCCGCTGGGCTGGTCCTGCTGCTCCGGCCGCCGTTCACCCAACTCCAGGCGAGTCTTTCCCGGGTTTCGGCACCACTTGTTGCCTTTGTTGGCGTGGCGACCTGGTTCAGGAACGGCACGGCGACCAACCCCAGGCCGCTCGGGCCATCAGCTCGCAGACACCAATGTGGTGGACAGCAAATGGTGTTTATTGACGGGTAGCACAGTATTATATAGCTTAGGTTTACAGCGTCACTTCCGTCTGCTTACACCATGGGCTAAACGCTACTGGTTATCAGGAGAGGAGGGGGGGGGCCTACCTTTCCGTACAGCGCGACATCTTCCAGCCGCCAGGCCCTAACTTATCCACAGGAAGTATCAAAAAGGAGGTAAGCTGTGGGTAGAATCTGTCAAGAATCAGTCTTAGGTGTGATCTTACTTATGTATAATATTTCAGTTAAAACTGGCACCAATACTGAAATGAGATGAGCCCTTAATAAACAAAAAAACTGTATGTATCACTTAGGGTTCCACTTTTTAGTAAGATAAATAATTTATTATTGTTAAAAGGATACATCCTCTTGTTATCTTAATTTACTCTGAAAGCTTAACTATCACTTTAAAATGTCCACTTTGTAGATCTCCACGTATCTCATCAGAAATACTCAAGTTCAGTGGCAGTGTTATCATTTGTTCGCAACTGAAACGGTAGTCGGCACTCTTCCCTACCTCCATATGATTTCAGATGAGCTGGAAACAATATCATCAAAGGAAATCATGATAATAATTCAACAGATTGCATAGATAGGACTTCAATGCTGAACTGTAGCTGACTTATAACTAAACCCAACTGGTTTTCTTCTGTCAGAAAAAAATGTAGCTAAAAATTACTGACTGAGAGAAAACATAGTTTTCTATATTTTTTAGTTTAGTTTAGTACCAGGACTGTGAATTTTAGCACTGTGACACAAAAGGGCCATAACTGGCACTATAACTGCAAGAATATCTGGGCAAAGTAATACAGTCTATTGATATATTTCAGTATTATTTTTTCAGCTGGCCTGGTAAGTCTTCAGATTTTGCACATGTGGCAGTCTGACCAGATGTGACCACATTGCTATACACAATTATGCTTCTGTTATCTTGAAAATTACAATAACTTATCATTACATCATTTCTTTCATAAAGCCAATGTAGATATGCCTACAGATTGTTTATGATCCGTGTCATTATGTAAATTTTATGTGACAAAGCACAGCCTGGACCTACATAGTTTTCTGCAGAATAATTACCAGTTGGCATACCAGAACAAATGGTGGGAGGCCATCAAGCAGCTCATCCAAGCTTTCCACCCATCTGTCCACTTGCAGTTTGTGGAAGATGCAGTTTTTGTCTTTAATGATTAAATAGTTTTCTGCATATCAGATTTTCAGTTTTCCCAAGCAATGCTTGTATGCAGCATCTAGTGTTCATTTAGTGTTCATTTCCCAGTGTGGTAATCTTCTGTCTAACTTCAACTGGTTAAAATCAAGATTAGGAATACAATTTAAAATACTTATTGGCCACCTCATTTTCTCCTAATTTCCATCTTCAGTGCACTGTCCTTGTCTAAAAGCAATAGTGGTATACATACGTAGGATCTTTTTCTCAAGGGAAAAAGCTTAGTTTAAATTTTTTTAAGAGAATCCCGTTTTGTCTTCATTGAAAATAATGTAGCTGAAGAACAACAGTTATAATGGTATTTGCAGGTAAAATTTTTTAAGAAGTTTATTTCATCAGTAACAGGTGACTCAAGAATTAGCTCCTGAGAGAAAAAAAAGTAATTAAACTGTTAGACATGTGGTAATGGGATGTATTAAAAACAGAGCAACATATATCCGTTTCAGTGTCTTTCTCAGTATATTTGACTTAAAATAATTTAAGAACTGAACTAGTATTTAGTCTTCTGAAAATGCAGTAATCATATACCCACTGGATGCTCTGGAGATATTCAAGACCCGCCTGGACAAGGTCCTGTGCAGCCTGCTGTAGGTGACCCTGCTTCGGCAGGGGGGTTGGACTAGATGACCCACAGAGGTCCCTTCCAACCCTTACCATTCTGTGATTCTGTGATTCTGTGAAAGGTTACAAGTTATTTTGAAGTCAATGTTAATCTTTTCATTGACTTCAGTGAATTAAGACTCCTGTGCCTTGGACATGGCTTTGGGATGTAAAGAGTATCTCTGAAATACCTGGCAGTTGCATCTGAGCCCGTCGCTTCTGAAGCAAGCGTGAAACCTATTCTACACTCAACCCACGTTCCAATTAAATCTGTTCAGCAGCAGCATATATACAATGCTCTCTGCTCCATGGGTCAATCTGCGCCAGGCAGAGACCTCCTTCCCCACCTCTCCTGGGGAAGGCTGCGACCTCTGGTCACTGCCACGGCTCTGAGTGGCCAGCGTGCCACTGCACATGATCCTACTGCAGGTGTCCTCTTCTGTTTCATATCTTTCATATGCTCGTGGGGAGCTGGAATGTTTCTGGCCCCCTTTTTCTTTATTTCTTTGCAATGACTGACCCTCTGTTTTCAAGATGCTGAAAGAAGATATTAGACTCATGGCATCACAGGAAATTAGGCTGGATGAGGCCATAAGACACCATCCCTTCCATTCTCTATTTTAAGGTAGCATCAGTTAAAAGTAAGTCTTTCCTGACAGATCTCTCTCTAATGTATTTTAAAAAATGTCAATCTATTTAAGTATTTACCTACATGTAGAAAGTGAGCTTTTTTTTTTTTTCAAAAGTACTACTTTAAATTTATAGGTGCAACAGATTGTTCTTGCCTTGGCGGACGCAGGAAATGGTGTATTCCCTTCTAATTTGCACTGTTCTTTGTAATCTTAGAGAAGAGTGTTACTTTAGTCATTTTGAGAATAACCCTGCTCCTTTCAGTTTTGCATCATCGTTTGCTTCCTAGACTTTGGACTCTTCCTTTTCTCCATGAGGTTTCTTCAACTCATTCATGTCTTCCTTGAAGTGTGGTGCTCCAAACTGGGCAACGATTTTCAGAGAATACCTTCCTAATTCTGTGTGGATTGGGCCAAACTTTACATTTCTGATCCACTGTGACTCCCAGACAGTCAGTGTTTCCCCATTTTATGTGTGTGCAGTTGATTACACTTGTTACTGAATTGTTTTTGCTTATATCCATGTAAAAGAATATCATTAGCACAGTAGGCCCAGCAATAAGTGCTGGCTGAGAATCCTGCTCAAGGCCTGAAAGGGTTACTGCAGTGACCTGAATTTCTCCATCAGCAGCTTCTCCCAGAAAACAGTGATTTTGTGTCAGCATCTGTGTGGTGACATGCTGGTTTATGAAAGCCTGGCTGAGCTTAAGCTGGAGAAGAGAGCCTGGCAGCTCATATATAGTGGCACCAACCAGTGAGCTGTGATACGAAGTACCTACAAGCCAACAGTACTGAGGCGTCATCTTTATCTACAGAACTGCACTACGCTGAGGGTAATCAAGGTCTCTGAGGTAAAATGCTTGTCACAAGGGTAAAAAGGACAGTGAAAGTTTCACCTGTTTCATTGCTTATGAGGCAACAAGAGAGGAGTATTACAGTCCTTTTTGCTTTTTGTACCTATGCTTGCTACAGATAGTGGTGAATTTATAGATTTTCTGGAATGGGAAAAAGTATATGCATGCACACTTCTGATTGCATGCTTAAGAGAGCAGTTATTATTAGGCAGAACTCCTATATAGTCTGCATAAGATGAAGATGGATTTGACATCATGCAGGCCTGTAAAATTAGCATGAAATGCATAAAACATGAATGCTTTATTTCTAATGATCTCAGTAATTGTAAGCTAATGGGAGCCTACGAAAAGAGAAAAAAAAGCCTAAAATTTTTTGGTGGGTGGGAAAAGAGCATTACTTGGTGAAGTTTTCAGCTACAGTAAGTAGGAAAGAATTTTCACGGATAATTCCTTGGCTGAGATTTCCCAGCTGACTTACAGATAGAAGGTGGCATATGCAGCTAGGATTTGCCTGTCAGTCATAATATGAAAGTAGAGCTCCTCCCAGATTTCACATGACATTGCTGCAAGCTCCTGGGAGTTAGGTCCAGCCCTACTATTGTGGGGTGTCATTTTGTCCTGGTAGACTCATACTGACTGTTTGTTTTAATTTTTCATTGTATCTGACCAGCTGTTGGTGATACTGTAATATTCAGTGAAATTAGAATCGAATGCTTAATTTGAGCTTTATATTGAAGTTTATAGCAGAGACAAATTACACATGACTCAGGCATTCTTGATCAAATAAATCCGTAAAACAAAAAGTGGCTTGTCTTTCTGTGAGCAAGCTCTTCTGGGATTTAAAGGTTCTTTGTCTTATCTGACATTTCGACAAGGCGAATCATTTAGTGAACTGAAGAAAGCATGCATTTCCCTTGCAGATTACTTTTAAGTAATGAAGTTAGTGTTTGGGCGAAACAGTCAGCTTTACTTAATGGTGCTTTGAAATCAAGTCTCTAAGAAGAAGCTGAGTGATTTCTGCATGACAACATTCAATGTCATCATCTAGTATGAAAAATGCATTATACTCTCACTTCCTTCCTCTCTAAACAAACTCAAATTTCCAACACCTGTGAGCTATATAAACTGCACACAGACTCTTATAAAAGATTTCAACTGCAAAAAGGTTGTGGATTTTTAGAACTGCATTTTGAAGTCCGATATACCCAAGTTACTCAAAGGGAGCATGCGAGGCCAGTAAGCTGTAGGAAGGGAATCTCTCCACAAGTGACTTTGTGAGTAGAAATGCTGCCTTGTGAGGCAAGGCAATGAACCAGAGAGGGAAAGGAAGGAGTCCTAGGCAGGGCTAGCATCTTTCCCCAGCTGGAAGGAAGCCCAGTTGGGATATGTGGTGATAGCTTTGCTGTCGTTCTTATCCCAGGCTGCCATTAGGTAAGCTTGGAATGCGAGAGGAGTCTATAGGTCACTGCTCTCAGTCATGGAGAAAAACTGCTTGCTTGGTCTGATGTTGAGCTGCCTGGTGTCTGGGCACTGTGTAGTTCTCACATTCACTCACTTATGCTCTCTATTTTTTTTTTTTTGTGTCTTTCACAAAAACTTCCTCCAATGTATTTCTTTGAGTTGGCACTAAAAGACATATCATTAAGCACTATGTAAATAGTATCTCTCGGCAGAGACAGGATAAAATTAGTGGTCTCTATGCCTTAAATAATGTGGCTATATAATTGAAAAAAAAAAGTTTTTAACTAGTTATATGCATCTAGTCAGTTAAAAGATGTCTTATCAATGGCCTGGGGAGCGTGCATGACATCCATGATATTGCACAAGAATTTCAGTATCCATCTGCTTTCTGATATGATATCCTCCACTGTGCTTGTTTGGCTGCTCACTCTGCTGTTCATTACTTCATCTTTTTTTTTAAACTAATGAGACATCAAAGTTTCTACAATACCAAACCTAACAAATATGAATTCAAAGAGAAAAGACAAAATGTGAGTTCACAGTTTGAATGTCTCTATACCATTCTTAGGGCTCAATATAGAAATACCTCAGACTCTGAGACTGTGTTGAGTCTGTACACTTATTTTCAGATTGAGGTTTTTACTTTTGCTCTGTATAGCAATAAATATGCATTTTATTTAGTCCTCTTTCTTACATTAAGGGCTGGAAACAATATTAAAAGGTGAGGAAATCTGATCTCTATTTCTTGTTTGTTATCAGGATCTTCCTAATACATAGAATCTTTCAATTGCATACCTACTTTCAGTCAGATGGGTTCTAACATAAATGTCTTTCCTTACTAAGTGATTCCGGATAAACTTTTTTGTTTAAATTTATTATTAAAATCTAGAATATGTCACTATTAACCTCAGCTTCTGTCTAACTCAAGGTAGAATTAGGCACAAAACCAAAGAGACAAAGCAGGAGTGAAAGATAAAATAGAAAGCACAGCACTGTTCTGTTCTTGAAAAAAAAAAGCATGCGTATCGATAATACATAGTAAAAAAATTAGGCTCATGAAGGAAGATTGCACAAGTGGATTCATATCTACACGTGTATTTCAACATGCAAATTGAAAATGTCCAAAAGTACAAAAATACTTTTTAAAATGTAAGGACTGTATTTGACAACCTTTTATGTTGTGTGAGCATTCCATTTACGCTTCTGTTGCTACTGCAGTAACTGTCAGACTGCAATTAATTGGAGGTTACTAGCTGCTCATGATCAGTCCACCTGGCTTGTTTGATCTATGGTTGTGCTGGACTACCTATCCAATTTAAAGTGTTTATTTTAGATTAGCAGTGTATCTCCCATTAAGGGAGATATTTTGTTTGTTAAACTTCTAGTGAAGAACTACCAGAACCTTTTGCCATAGGTTTAGATAAGATTGTCTAGAAATAAGAAGAAGAGACAAAACACTGTGTTATGCTGGAGGGACAGTGAGATGCATTGAAGGAGGGTAGTAAGACACTCAGAATTAATTAATTTGCTCTCTCTTTTCTGTGCAGTTGTTTCCTCAAACTAACATCTATGTAGGATATTCCAACATTTAGGTATGACAGTCATGGGTATTTCAGATTCTGAAGTGTGACATTTTAAGTGTGGTAAAGCTAAGTAACTGGGTAACAAAACTTTTATTTCTATTGTAGAGTAGGAGGAAAGTCTTAGACTTTCTTTATATGGACGAAATAGACCCAAGAGACCTTGGCTGTAATACAGTCTCAGCTTTGGACAAAATGTGCTGTGCCCTAACCATGGCTCTTAAGGAAGATTTATTTCCACAGCTTCTTTGCAGTCTGGTTGCTTAATAGAAATATTGTTGATGGAATGAATTTTACTCAGTAAAATCCTTTAAATCAGTTATCCAAAACATTCTAGTTTATATACAGCAAAAGAAAAATTAGCTAAAGATTTCCATTTTGATAATGTCTACTGTGTATCCTGATTTTTTTCATATGATTGTCTGGTTACATTTCCCTACAAAGAGGTGGACAAATAGAGTGGCCTGAGCAAACTTTTATTAAGATGTCAATATTGTACATTTAATGATTAGGGTTCTTACTCTTATTAATATTGGATATTTTAGATATCAGAGTACCAAAATTTTATGGAAAACCTAATGCACTGCTCTTTCTTGTCATTGTATGCTTTTGGCCATCTGAACACCTCTAAGGTTCACTTTTCTGTTATACTATTTAATCTGTACAGTAATTTGTGGTAATATCATGTATGAATCTTTGAGTGTTTTGAAAACTTGAAATTGTTATCTTCTATAAGTGAGGAAAGAATGGATGTCTTGGTGTTACAGAACAATAAGCTTAGCCCGTAATTATCAGCTGATTAAAATTAACATGCCCTTTACACTAATAAAAGTGTTGACTGAATTTTGTTAAAAATCGGATTATTTGAATTTCGTGTAAATTATGGGGATGGTGTGAAATTAGTAGTAGTGATTTTACAAACCAGACTGGCAACTTACACTTGTTATCATTAAATAGTTTTCCTGCTTGCAAATGATCTTCATAGTCTGAATTGATAACACGAATCTTCAAAACATCCACTGAAATTTTACTCTATAGAATGCAATTCTTCAACCAATTAAAAGAGTTAATTAAATTAAGCATCTCATTTCAAGAAGGAATAATGGATGTGTTTTCTGCATTTTTGCTTTTTTTAGTGGCAATAAATCTTTGAGCAGTACCCAGTTCATAAATATGAGCAAGTTAATTCCAGAGTATACTCTACCCATGCTATTGTTATTTCCACTACGAAAATTTGTTTTCTTAAATCTCAGACTTTAATGCTTAGCTTTTTTTTTTTTCATTTAATCAGTATTTTGTATCTGCTTGCTAGTTTGCTGACACTTTGAGGCATTGTACATGCTTAACTTACCCATTGCACTTGAGGAAGAACAACACATCT
The DNA here is from genome assembly GCF_030867145.1 of Opisthocomus hoazin. Lineage (NCBI taxonomy): Eukaryota > Metazoa > Chordata > Aves > Opisthocomiformes > Opisthocomidae > Opisthocomus > Opisthocomus hoazin. The sequence goes on along the minus strand of NC_134415.1, from coordinate 77,626,894 downwards.
TTCCAATCTCCTTCTATACCTGCCCATAATTATTACTGCACACCCTATAACTCCTTTCCTGTACAGATCCAGCCAAGTTTCAGAAACCAAATGTCTTGTGGCCTCAGGATCTCATCATGCTCAAAACAGGCAATATATCTGAAATAACAGCAACAGGACAATATTCCCTCCAAATTGGGCAGACGTTATTTGTTTTAAGATATGAATACCCGAGTGCAAAGAAGCAGCTCCTTTCTTTTTACGCAAAAGTCTAGTAGTTGGAGTTCATAGTAGAATTAAGAGTATGGTATTTCTATGCTCTTTCTGTGGAGGAATTCAGTGTTTTGAAATGAAAAAGAAGAAGGAGAACCCAGGGGACACTAAATCAGTCAGTCTCACTTTGATAGCCAGCAGGACACCAGGACAAACGGTACTAAACACATTTATAACTACTTAGAAGATAAGGAGGCAATAAATACACAAATCAATGAACAAATCAACTAACCAACAAACCAATCAGCAAGTGTAGATTTGGCAAGCATTTCAGAAGATTGGATCATGATTAAAAGTGATCTTGACAAATCGGAAGAATAATCAGAAATCAGCAGTGGGTCAGAGAACGCACAGCAGTTAGCAGTGTGATACTGCTGAAGAAAGGTAAAGCTTTTTCTGTCATGTATTGTTAGGAATCTATTAAAGATTACTTCTATCACAGAATATGAAGGGTTTAATTAGTCAATGTGGTGCTCAGAAAGCCTCACTTGAGTACTGCTTACTGGAAGTGCTAGCACTACAGACTGAAGAGGATCCATAGAATAGTGGCCAAAATGAAAAGAGCTTTGGGAAACATAATCTATAAGGAGCAATTGAAGTGATTAGTTTTTTTATCATCTAGGAAATAGAAAACTAAATAATGAGGGGGAGATGTTGTAGCAGTGTGAAATCTGTTTTTACTGTGTAAAAAGTCATAATGAATAGGGTAGTAGACATATTCTTTTTGGCTGATAGAAGAACAAGAACTAACTGTAGGCCAGGCAGAGTTAGCTAAGATGACACCAGTAAAGCTTGTGAAACTTCTTCGGAAGCTTCCTAGAAGTGTTGAAAAACAGGTTAAACAAACATCTATCAGGGATCTTTATGTTTATTTTAACTTCTTTGAGTGCATCAGGATTTGTTCCTACAAGCCTAACATCTCTACGCTTTGTATGTTGCTGCAAATGTTGTCAACTGCATGAGGAGAAGAGCACTAGCATTGTAACTCCATTAGACGTTGTAGCTAGTGGTGGATGGCTCTTGTCATTGCATGAACAACTATCTGACTTATTTCTATTAAGGCTGTCTTAAAAGAATCTAATTTTTGTGAGCGGGCCTAGGGTTCACCTTTTCCTTCTTGTGTAAAATACCATATGCAATTCTAAAAGGGTGTCGACTCATTGTATCTTGACCTTATCAAGCTGGGAGTGTGATTACTGGATTCTTCTTTCTTAGCTCTTGATATGATTTGTTCCTTTCCAAGTTTCCCTGAATTACTCTAATTAAATGGAATAAAAATAGACAGGCAGAAGGAATAGGGAACAGAAGGAAGAGGTATCCTCATCTATCAGATAAAAATATTCTTTGTAAACTGTGACACTATTATGAAGTTGAAATGAGTCTTCATTTACTTATGACCTCAGGAAAGGCAGATTGCCTTTTCAGAAGCAGATACTTTCATATTGACAGTAAAGATCAGGTCTTGTGTTATGTTATACATGTGCAAGTCCTCATGCAACCCAGAAGTTGCACGAGGATTTACACATACATAATATGTTCTACGTATGTTAGTTTTACTGCCCTGGCCAGAGGTACAGGTGCAGCAAATCCTGCATATCTGTGGGCGTAGAAACTAATTTTGTAAGCGCTACCTGGTGGACAAAACCAATTTAACCTACCCGGGACACACCACATCTGTTTCCTTGATGCAGAGCATTGATACCTCCCATCAGTGACGGAGTTTATCTGTGTCAAAGACACTTTTTCAGACATACCTCATGTACTGATACCAGAGGCAGAGTCAATGGGTGTGCAGAAGGTAGTCCTACACAGGTATCTATCAATCAGCATGTCTTATGACTGTTTTTTATGTAGTGACAATTTTCCTTCTTAGTCCACCATAGCTCTGGGTCTGTAGGTTATTTACAAGCTGCAGCTGGAACAGCTGGAACTAATCCTCTGTTATTGCAGAGTAATAGTCAAAGACGTGAATATGAGTGAACCATTGAACATCACTTGATGTTAGTGGTCAAAATGTGCAGACAGCCTGAGTGAGCTCACTTCTCTGTCTACAGTGGAGCTGCTGCCTGGGAGCACGTTTAAGTGCTATTGAGGAACCCTGCCCAGGAGGTAAAAAAAACTTGGTCTTCAAACACGGGTATAGTAGAAACTAACTGGACAACACCCAGTGATGTTCTTTGCACAAAGAAATCCACTGATCTTGTAAATTAACCTGTATAGAAATGAATGAGAATATTAATTTCTCCCGATAGCTCTCCATAGCCAATACATCTACGTGAGAAGGATTATTGAATGGTTTTCTGCTGGGGTATGTTACGATTATGTTCACCAGTCTTTGCTTGTGAACACACATAGATAAATATTTCTGCCTACTATAATTAGCAATTTTCAGCATCCACTGTACCAACTTGTGATCTCCAACTGTTTGAAAATATGTACATATCATTAGCAAAACTCTTTTAACTCCCTTGCAACTTTGAGCTGATTCTTAGTCAGTTTCAAGTGGAAAGTACCAGATGAGACTTTGTTTTCATTAATTCACATAAATAGGTATACATCTCCCAAGATGAGAAGACTTTTCCTTGTTTATTTGTCAAATTAAAACCAGTGGGTTTGGGGTCGGAGGAAAGAATAAGCGTTTTAAAAATAGTGAGATAGTTGTCCCAGATTGCTGAAGTGTGAGAGTCTAATGCATTAAAAAAACTTGTCATTTCTTCAAACACACTTGACAGAATGCACTGACAGTGCTTGAAATGCCTTTCCTTAGCAATTGCAAATGCTCCTGAAGTAATTTGATCAAGTAATTCAACAGTACACAGCTTTCGAATGATGATTTTTGGACAAGACAGAAACAAATTAAGCTTTCCAGGTTTTGTGCTGCAGTATAGCCTCCATGTTTCAAAACAGGAAGGCAGGAAGGTCCAGCCGAAGTGTGGATTGAACTGCATTGGAGAGAGAAAACTTACATAACCCCAAACACTGAATTTTGGATTGGGGGGGGTGCTTCTTCTTGTTTGTTGTAAGTAATGAACAAATATTGGCATTATAAAATTGTCATGTAGTTACTACCTCTGAATATAGGTCAGGCCAACAAGCGTCTCCCAAACTGTATGTGACTCTTTTATGGTGAAAATGTCGTTCTAAGAACATAAACAAAGAAAACGATAAAGAAATACATCCTCTGCAATCAGTTGGTCTAGACTCTGGTGCATGAGTGTAAGACAATAGCTATTGCCTCTTGATATTTTCTGCCTTTCACTTGAGTCAAAAATATGGGCAGATTCCTGTGAATAAGCTGATGATAAGCAGAGATGGAGATGAGTTAATGTGGCTGCTATAATAGCATGGCATGGTAGTAGGGCAGCAAGGTGAAGAATATGGAGGTGGGCTGTTGCAAAGTGCGACAGGAGGGAATAGAAATAAAATCAGAGATAACTACATAAAAAGTAGAGACAACATTTAGTTAAAGAGTCATTTCAGGGGAAAACTAGATAATCTATTTTTTTCCAAGTCTACATTTCTTCTGTCGTTTGACTTACAGCTGAATCTTCATAGGTTTCTATTTCTTTTTTAAATAGTACCTTTAATACATTTCAACACATCTTTGCTTCTAAACTAATTAATTTAACACTTTATGTTTGCAATTGAAATTAACACATTTGAATCTTAGCTTTAAAGCAGAAGTCTGTTAATATTGATTTTCATATATCCAAATCTTTTTACACAAAGAAAATGGTTAATTGCTTCATTTCATTAAGATTGAATGAGACTGAATAAACTACGTATTTAAAAATATCACACAAAACCAATATGAAGATTAATAATAATGAGGTGCTCTAATAAGACTAATATGACATACAGAGATGCCTTAGAGAATTACTCTATACACTACTCATACAAAACCAATATATGCATGTACCTGCTTTTCATCTTTCTAACCTTCTACATGTGTATTTCATTTTTGTTCTGTTCTAGAAATAATACCGCAACTGTTACAGTTGTTTGTGCTTTTATTCAAAACTTACATTTGTGTCAACAATTTGTTTTAATTTAACCATTGCTAGTTCCTTTTTGTTTTTAATTTCATCAGTTTCGGGTCAGATTTTCCAAATATAACATTGTACCAGAAAACCTTTAAGCTGAATTCTGAAAGAAAGTAAGTGATATTCAGTCATGAAAAATTTCTTAATGTTCAGTCTTCATCCCCTTTAGTGAAATTGAGATTTGTACCTGGATATTGCAGACCTAACGCACAGAAGAAAATTCCAGTTGGTGGAAAGTTTTTAGTAACATCATGGCAAGACGTAGAGATAAACACCTTGGAGCAGGCCTCAACATTTCCAGATTCTGAGACTGAGAAATGGAAATATCACCCACACAAGTGAAATCCTTTCATAAATGAAGAAAAATGTTAGAAAAAATTGTTATACAGATTAGGACTTTACTATGGCATTTTGCTGTATTCGAGATGTGATACGGGAAAATGATGTAGACATTCATTATTTTCTGTTCATTTGTAAACATTCCCTTCATGACGGCAACTATTACAATACTTCTCAAAATCCTTCCCACAGGTTTCTTTCTGGTTTAACTCTTCATGATTCTAAGAGTACTTGCAAATAATAGACCTGAAGGAATCTTCATCTGTGGCAAGAGCTATGGAAATCAAGTTAAAAGTGAGATATAACCATAAAATTGAAGTGTGCCTTGCAGTAGAGACACCCATCACCATCCACACAGGAACTGTCCATCCCATTAGAGAGATTTGACTTTACTCCCCACTGGAATATTAGTTTCGGGGTGCTAAGGAAGTTCCAGGTTTCCCTGGAAACTCTCATCCCGTCTTAAGCTCAAAAGGACCCCATTGGTTTTCTGTGTTTCATGACTTAGTGTTGAGCCTTTCCATCTCTTTGAGTCATAGGTGAGGGAGGTTGGATGAAAAATGCCAGGGAGCTTTGGGAAGATGTCTGTTTAAAAACTTCCAAATTTGCTGAATCAACTAGATTTTTGCCATGTTTTAAAGCACTATTCTTAATTAAAAAAAAACCAAAAACAAAAAACAAAATAAACAAACCAAAACCAATGCTTTTTATACATGAAGGTTTATAGCAGAGATTTTTAGAACTTTTCTTTCTTGAATGCTAATTTTGAGAACAAAAACAAACCAGGGGTCAGATCTTACTTTAATTAGAGAAGCCTCAAATAGGAAGCCACGTTTCTGATTTTCGTTGCAGGTGTGTAATTTAGAGCAATCTTTGGACAGCACAAAAGGAAACTTTTCTCTTCGAACTTCCTAGATTTTGCTGAATGACTAGTTTTCTTCAGGATGAATTCTGCTCTGAAAAGAAAATTCAGTCAACGATTATGCTGCCTATTGTTACTTAGCAAAGGGTTTTTCACTTGCTTCCATCTTCCTTCACTCATATGAAAAATTAATGGGAAAATGACATACTCAGCAGAATATGAATGATCACTTGTTTCGTACAAAGCAAAGAAATAAAGCACAGCTCTCTTAAAGCAATGCCAGTCACTTCAGAGGAACAGGATGAGGGGAGTAGTCAATACTGGGAATTTAGAAATGTTAGAAGCTATATGCTCTATTGTTATTGTTTCTAACCCATGAAAGTCTGGCTGAAGCAGTTAGCAGTGACGAGGATATTTGCAGTATCTGCACAGGTAAGGCATCTCACCTCACGCGACATAAATCAAATTTCTCCTGAGCACCGACATTATTTGTGTAACTCCAATATTAGTTATGTCTTAACTACTTTGTATCGACCTAGTTTGTACTTGGGATGGCTCTTAGGACAAGATGGAGACTTATCAGATTCAGAACCTTGATTTAGAAGGGGACAGAAAACCTTCTGAAGATTGATGTAGCACAGAGCCCTGGACGTAACAAGGTTGTTATAACTAAGAGGTGTTTTTGTTTCAGCTTTTGCACACAGACAAAGTAGTCCCTTGTAACGGATCTCTTCAGTGACAGAGTAAGATTCTTAAGGATACTCCAAGAAGGTTTGGTTAGGTCAGAATAAAAGTTTATACTAGGTCTTCTTTTACCCAAAATGTTAGTGCATCTCTATATGGTTAAATAAAAAGAGTCAAATAATTTGATTTCATTGTTTGGGGTTTTCTCTCAGAGCCACTCCTCCTCCACCAGGTTTTGTATTAGAGCTTCTAAAATCCTTCTAGATGGCTTCAATTAAAAAAAAAAAAAAAAGTGAACATCCCTTGCTTCTGTCAGCGTGATGAACTTGAAGAGAATTGCCACAAGCAAAAGCAGATTTCTACAGTGTGTTTAATGATAAACAAAAATATGAACCTGATAGAGGAGATTTTCTCCTGTGGTTTCAAGCAATTTTTTAAGAATACATTTTTGCTTGGGTGGCTGGGGTGCTCCCTAAACCCATTGCTTGCTGAACATTTCCCATACTTTTCTGGTTTGTTACTCTTCTGCATATTGCCTTGGAAACCCAAGACGAGATTTTACATTGCTATGGAAACAAATCAATGTAAATATATCTACATTTTATTTATAGACCAGGTAGTGCAAAGGCCAAAACACATGCCTGCATGGATAGAACATGATACACAGTAGGGTTTTTTTGTTGTTGTCTTTTTAATTAATAGAAATATTAGGTGATGCAGAAAGAAGTGTCTGTTTTGTTCTGCTGCAGGGGATACAGAACCTGTTATCACTTTCTGTTATGTGTTGTTTAAAATCACAGGTTTTGCAGTCAGTCCTTCAAGGATTATGACACTAATCTAAGACTAACATTGACTTTGGTTTTGCAAGTGCTTTAGAGAACCACACACAGAGACACAGAACGGTAGGTGGTTGGAAGGGACCCCTGGAGATCATCTAGTCCGACCCGTGCCGAAGCAGGTTGCACAGGACCGCATCCAGACAGGTTTCGAATATCTCCAGAGAAGGAGAATCCACAACCCCTCTGGGCAGCCTGTTCCAGGGCTCCGTCACCCTCAAAGTAAAGAATTTCTTCCTAATGTTCAGATGGAACTTCCTATATTTGTTTATGCCTGTTGCCCCTTGTCTTGTCGCTGGGAACCACTGAAATGGTCTGACCCCATCCTCTTGACACCCACTCTTAAGATATTTATAGGCATTTATAAGATCCCCTCTCAGCCTTCTCTTCTTCAGGCTAAACAAGACCAGCTCCCTCAGCCTTTCCTCATAAGAGGCTCCAGTCCCCTAATCACCTTCGTAGTCCTCTGCTGGACTCTCTCCAGTAATTCCTCATCTTTCTTGAACTGCGGAGTCCAAAAGTGGACACAATACTCCAGATGGAGCCTCACTAGGGCAGAGTAGAGGGGGAGGAGAACCTTTGTCGACCTGCTGGCCACAGTCTTCTTAGTGCACCCCAGGATACCATCGGCCTTCTGGGCAGCAAGAGCACACTCCTGGTTCATGGTTTACTTGTCGTCCACCAGCACTCCCAGGTCCCTCTCCGCAGAGCTGCTCTCCAACAGGTCAGCCCCGAGCCTGTGCTGGTGCATGGGGTTATTATTCCCCAGGTGCAGGACCCTGCACATGACCTTGTTGAACTTCATGAGGTTTCTCTCCACCCAACTCTCCAGCCTGTCCAGGTCTCGCTGAATGGCAGCACAGCCTTCTGGTGTACCAACCACTCCTCCCAGTATTGTATCATCAGCAAACTTGCTGAAAGTACACTCTCTTTCTTCATCCAGGTCATTGATGAAGAAGTTGAACAAGACTGGGCCCAGCACCGACCCCTGGGGGACACCACTAGCTAAAGGCCTCCAGCTAGACTCTGCATTATGGATCACAACCCTCTGAGCTCTGCCATTCATCTGGTTCTCAGTCCACCTCAAAGTCCACTCATCTAGCCCACACTTTCTGAGCTTCCCTAGAAGGATGTTATGGGAGACAGTGTCAAAAGCCTTGCTGAAGTCAAGGTAGGTAACATCTGCTGCTCTCACCTCACCTATCCAGCAGTCATGCCATCATAGACAGATATCAGATTGGTCAAGCATGACTTCCCCTTGGTGAATCCATGTTGACCACGACTGATAACCTTCTTTTCCTCCACATGCTTAGAGATGACATTCAGAATGAACTGTGCTATCACCCTTCCAGGGATGGAGGTGAGGCCGGCCGGCCTGTAGTTCCCTGGGTCCTCTTTCTTGCCCTTTTTGAAGATTGGAGTGACATTGGCTTTCTTCCAGCCCTCAGGCACTTCTCCTGTTCTCCAGGACCTCTCAAAGATGACGGCGAGTGTCTCAGCAACATTTGCCAGCTCCCTCAGCACTCGTGGGCGCATCCCATCAGGGCCCATGGATTTGTGGGTGTTCAATTTGCTTAAATGATCTCTAATCCAATCCTCCTTGATCAAGGGAAAGTCTTCCTTTCTCCAGGCTTTCTCTGGGGTTCCTGAGGGCCAGCCTTAGCAGTAAAGACTGAAGAAAAGAAGGCAGTCAGTAACTATGCCTTCTCTGTATCCTCCATCACCAGGGCACGCACCTCGTTCAGCAGTGGGCCCACATTTTCCCTAGTCTTCTGTTTACTTCTGATGTACTTGAAGAAGCCCTTCTTGTTGTCCTTGACATCCCTTTCCAGATTTAATTCCAGGTGGACCTTAGCCTTCCTCGTTGCATCCCTGTGTACACTGACAACGTTCCTATATTCCTCACAAGTCGTCTGTGCCTCTTTCCGTGTTCCATAGACCTTGTTATTCCATTTGACTTTTGCTAGAAGCTCTTTGCTCATCCATGCAGGTCTACTGATTCCTTTGCTTGATTTCTTACTCATGGGGACGTACCAATCCTGAGCACGGAGGAAGTGATGCTTGAATAGTGACGAGCTCTCTTAGGACCCCCTACCTTCTAGAGCCCTAACCCATGGGATTCCTCTAAGTAGGTCCTTGAAGAGGCCAAAAATACCTCTTTTGAAGTCCAAGGTAGTGATCCTGTTTATTGCTCTGCTTCCTCCACACAGGATCCTGAACTGCACCATCTCATAGAATCATAGAATCATAGAAAGTTTTGGGTTGGAAGGGACCCCTAGAGGTCATCTAGTCCAACATCCCCACAGCAAGCAGGGACACTGTTAACTAGATCAGGTCGCTCAGAGCCCTGTCCAACCTGGTCTTGAATGTTTCCAGGGATGGGGCCTCCACTACCTCTCTGGGCAACCCGTTCCAGTGTTTCACCACCCTCATTGTAAAGAATTTCTTCCTTATATCCAGCCTAAACCTACCCCGTTTTAGTTTAAAACCATTACCCCTCGTCCTGTTACTGCTGTCTCTACTAAAAAGATTGTCCCCATCTTTCCTATAGGCTCCCTTTAAGTACTGAAATGCTGCAATTAGGTCTCCCCGCAGCCTTCTCTTCTCCAGGCTGAACAAGCCCAACTCTCTCAGCCTGTCCTCATAGGAGAGGTGCTCCAGCCCTCGGATAATTTTTGTAGCCCTCCTTTGGACCCGCTCCAACAGTTCCATGTCCTTCTTGTGCTGAGGGCTCCAGAGCTGAACGCAGTACTCCAGGTGAGGTCTCACCAGAGCAGAGTAGAGGGGCAGAATCACCTCTCTCAACCTGCTGGCCACGCTTCTCTTGATGCAGCCCAGGACACAGTTGGCCCTCTGGGATGCCAGCGCACATTGCCGGCTCATGTCCAGACTTTCGTCTATCAGTATCCCCAAGTCCCTCTCAGCAGGGCTGCTCTCGATCCTTTCATCCCCCAGCCTGTACTGATAGCAGGGATTACCCCGACCCAGGTGTAGGACCTTGCATTCGGCCTTGTTGAACCTCATGAGGTTCACAGAGGCCCACCTCTCCGGACCTCATGGTCACTGCAGTCAAGGTTGCCCCCAGCCTTCACACCCTTAGCCAATGCTTCTATGTTTGTCGATACAAGGTCCAGCAGCACGTATCTCCTTGATGGGTCCTCCACCACCTGCATCAAAAAGTTATCATCAATGGTCTGCAGGAACCTCCTGGACTATGTGTGCCTTGTTATGTGGTCTTTCCAGCAGATATCAGGGTGGATGAAGTCCCCCATAAGAACCAGGGCCTGTGATTGTGAGGCTACTTTCAGCTGTCTGTAGAAAGCCTCATCAACTTCCTCTTCCTGATCAGGTGGCCTGTAATAAACACCCACAACAGTGTCATCCATATTTTCCTGCCCCTTAATTCTTGCCCAGAATCTCTCAACTCATTCTTCACCCACAGAGCTCGATACATTCCAGTTGCTGACTCACACAAAGAGCAACTCCACCACCTTGTATTGCTGGCCTGTCTTTCATAAAAAGAACATAGCCATCTACGACATCATTCCAGTCATGCGAGCTGTCCCACCATGTCTCTGTAATTGCAATGAGATCGTGGTCCTGCGACCGCACACAGACCTCTAGTTTTTCCTGGTTATTCCCCATGTTGTGTGTGTTGGTGTACAGGCATTTCAGAGAGGTGATCAAGCATGCAGGTTTCCCCAGAGGGGTGTAAGAGGATCTGCCACAGTCATACACACCCTTAAGGTGGTTGGTTTTCTGGTTGACCTGGCTTATTTCACAGCTGGATGTGATGGAACGAGCATTGTGATTTTGGACCCTGCCCCCCGATTCCTTCAGTTTAAAGCCCTCCACACCAAGTTGGCCTGCTGCCAAAGATTCCCTTGCCTCTTCTAGACAGGTTTATCCCATCCCTCCCTAACAGGTTATAGTCATCAAATAATGTCCTGTTATCATAAAAGCCAAAATCTTTATGATGGCACCAGCCATGAAGCCAGCAGCTGATACCCATTATACGTCTTTTTCTGGATGCCCCCCCTTCCTCCATCTGGTAAGATGGAGAAAAAAATAACTTGGGCACCAATATTTTTCACTTACACCCCCAGGGCTTTGTAGTCTTCTTTGATTCTGCCCAGGTTCTGTCTTGTGTTGTCATTTGTGGCCACATGAGAGTAACAGTGGATAGTACTCAGTGCTCTTGACAAGTTGTGACAACATCTTGGACCTTCGCTCCTGGAAGGCAGCATACCTCACGTGCCTCGCTGTCAGGTTGGCAGATGGGTGCCTCAGTGGCCCTAAAAAGAGAGTCACCCACTATGAGTACTCATCACTTCTTTTTGTGGTATCCACTGTGTGCTGCTATCATTATTTAGCTGATATTATATCCAACTTGAATTATATACTCCTCTAAATTGCAAGAAAGTAGTTGTGTTATGTTTTGCCATAAACATTGGAGCACTACCATCTTAATCTGACAGCAAAAAGGAGCCTTTCGACCTGCATTAAACCACAAGCCCATGCAACCTTACTCTTTGCTACTGTACTACCTTGCCAGAACTGCTACCAAAATAATTCATACTCTTGTTTGACTTACGAGAGCTTCACAAAATCTCTCCTGAGCTTTTTAAAGACCTTATTCAAACTATAAAGTTTTAAGGTCTGCTTAAGCTATGTAAAAAAGGGCTGCATATTTTTTCCCTTTATCTTTTACTTTTAGTGTTTTCTCTGACTAATCTCTGTATATAAACTAATAAAGGAAATAAATCATCACTGTTATATTATTCACTGCATCTTTGTGCACATCTCTGTATAATCACAGAATCATGCATGAGGACCCGGTTTTGACTAACAACAAATTCACTTTAAAACAAAATGGCATCTTCCTTTTCTCAGTAGCATTTTTTTTATTAGTGACCAAGCAGAATTTTAAATGATTATAGAAAAATACTCATAGACCATCTTATCATTCGCATTTGAGGAAGCTTAGCTCTCTGGGAATATTAAACTAAAGTAGTAACGTATGGCTTCAGCATGAATATTTAATTCAGCATACGTTTTCATTGGTCTTAAATTTACACCCACTGAAAGGCTGAAAATGTATCAAAAAGTTTGAGTGATCATAGGATTCAACCTTATAGCTCCATTTCTGCTCTTGTATCTAGACTGATAGATCCTGCTTCCTCCGTGAAGCTCTGCCAGATTGAAGAAACAAAGCTAGCAGTCACTGGGACATGACAGAAGTTTCAGGGTCTGTCTGCAGGAATTCAACGATATGTACAATACACAGCAGTTTATGTTTTACCTCAGGCTGATACTGAATCTATATAGGCCTCTGATTTGAACAAACTGGTGTAAGAAATAATATACAAGGCAGGGACAGACATTAATTCCAGCCTGATGTAAGGCAGGATATTTTCTAATCAAACATTTTCCTCATCTTAATCCATTTACATGGAAACTTTCAGTTTTAATGACACTCCATTTTCTGATGGTAGAAAACTACTCCATTGAAAGTGTTTTGACTTTCATACCATGGTTTGTTGTTAAACTGAAGCCTAGAGTGAAAGATGAGAACAATGTGGATGGGTATGGCCATAAATATTTTATTATGAAGATTATTGTACTTGCCCCTGTAATAGCCAGGAGAAAATATGGGTTGCTTCTGGTAGGAATCTGTCAGCTCTCAAAACATTTGAGAAAAGAAGCACATGTTGGCACTATCCAGATATAGGGTCATTTTAGAGTAAATAAAGTAACAAATGGTCAAGCAGATGGTTGTTCCTACACCATTAGCCCTGCTAAGGTCCAGAAGTCATAGAAAAGATTAGTGCGTTGTCAGTGTACCAGACATACCTGTCCCAGAAAACTCACCTACGGAATCAGAGAAGAAATTATCCTCGAAGCTGGGGAAACAAGGAATTCAAACCACTGAAAACCCTATATCAAGTCTGAGGAAATGGAATCGACATCACAGAAGTCCATAGCAAGTTGTTCTGCTTCCCCTTCCTCCACTTTGAGCTCCCACTCCTATTTTACATCATCTAATAATTTCATTTTCCTGACTCAGTTCACATTTTCAGAAGCACCAGACTTGATTGTCCATGGAAAGGTGCAGTTGTTTGTGCCTGGCATTTGCTAAATCAATGTTAAATTGGGTGCAGTCCGGCTGAGAGAAAAAAGATGAAAACATTCCTAGTTTCCCACTCTATAAGCATGTGCTGCATTTCAGAAAAAGAAGTATCTCTACTGAAGCTGTTGAACTGCCCACCTGAACAAGATTTCATGAGCAAGGCTTCTGTTGTTCACTCTGAATGTATTCTCTTGGGAACGAGTGTAAGTTTATATGACTCAAATCTAATTTAAAATCGTGACTTAAAATAATATTAGTCTAATATTTGTAATTAGCTTCCACTACTTGGTTTTCCTGTATGTTTTCTGTTTTCATGGACTTTCCTTAGACTTGTCTTTTCTCTTACATTCTTGCTGTTGGCTGTCAGAGGGAACAGCAGACAATTACTGAAATTATCCCCAACAAAGATGTATGGTACGAAATGTCATTTGTCGGTCACAAACAGACAGGGAAATTTTATTTCCAGTGACCATTAAAACTAAAGCACAACACTCCTGGAAATGTAAGACACATCCTCCCAAATACTGAAATTCCTCTAATCAGATAAATTTAATTCAGTGATGGTGAGATGCTTAATGGTATTGGGTATGATCAGACAGACAAAGGGGGAGATGGAAAGAAGCCAGCAATACATTTAGGACCTGCCTTTGTTCTGATCCCTTGACTGCATGTAATTTACTTTGATTTTCAGTCTTGCTTAATTTAATTTGTGTTCATTTGCTGTGTATAGTGCTTAGTTATGTCTCCATTTGGTTTACTACACTTGTCTTTCTCTTGGTGGTCTTTATTTATTGGGTAGTTCGTTCTGTGATCTTTGTCTCATTTAGTTGTCTTGCTAAGTGTGATTTGATTTTAGGGCTACAAAGTTTTTGATGATCTGCTTTTATTTGTTTTTAACTCTCATTTTTCCCTATCTGAGGATTAGGAAATAGTAAAATATATTCTGCTACTTGCATTTTCCTAGCAAACATAATTTCTTGGCAGTGTTAACTTCCCCCATTTAAATGCCTAGATATAGTGAAGTCCATCACTCCGTCAGCTTGTAAAAGGTGTTGGTATGAATGAGAGAAGGATGTGATCCTTCATGCTGAGGTTGTCTGATACTTGTGGGTCTTTCCAGATGGGGTTGTAGTCTGGCCTTAGCTTGAGCATAGCCACATATGGAAAGCACATTGATGGATTATTCCTGTGCATTACAGTAAAACGACCAGAAAGTTAAAACTGGCAAAAGTCCTACAACCTAGAGTATGTTAGAGTATTAATGTACCTTGCTGATTGGTTTCCTGCAGGCAAGGTACAAATAGTTCCACCTAAAAGTGAAGAGCACAAGTCTTTAACATCACTTTGTTTTAGAGAGAACAAAATGTCAGATGACTGTGTAAATCCATGGAGCCTTATTCAATTGCTGTCAAACCGAGAGTTTGAAACATGGCTTTAACAAGTGTCCACCACAGTGGCTTCCTGCATGTTTTATGCAGAAAGTTGCAACACAGTGCTAAATGTGTTTTTTATTACAGAAAGAAAATTTCTGACATCCACCTTTTGACTTTCTAAGCAGCGGAAAGAAAAATGCTAGAAATCAGAACATGAAAACTTTGATGAAAGCCTGACTACCCAGTACTTTGCTATCAAAATATCTGAAATGTAATTTTTGAAGTAGACAGAGAAAACTGCAAAAAAGTTGAGCAAATATTTACAAATTAAAGCTGCTTTTGTAGCCATAAGAACAGATGCTTCTTTCTGACAGAGGATAGTCTTTACAGAGGTTATTTGAAAACAGTGATACTGTGACACGATATGCAACCTGAAATGAGTTGGAGCAATATAAAAACAAAACAAAACAAAAAAAGCCCACCAAGCAATAATATGAAAAAAATGACTATATAAGAAAAAGTCATACTGGAACAGTAAAGCATAAAAGAGTAAAAATAAAATGTTCTTTCATTGCAGAACTATAAATATTGTATTAATTATAGTAGAAGTAACAAGATTTAAGAAGGATCTGTGATTTTCAGGATGACATTGGGTTTTTAAATAAAACAATCTTTCACAATCACTTTCCTGTGCCTTGTTTTTTCAGAAATTGAAACAGTCTGACACTGAATTTTTTGCATTAGAACTGTTGCTTCAGGTCACATAGTGTGTCCTAATTGATGCAGTATGGCTCAGTAGGGCTAATTTTCATCACAGCTTGCAGGAGAGTTAAACAACTTAGATCACTGTTAATAGGAGTCCTGCCCCCTATCTCTGCTCAGTGCATGCTTAAGATTTGCCCCGATGTCAGGACATATTTGCAACACTAAAAAAAGTCTTTGAGAAAAAAGCAATGTTTTATGCAGTCTTGGAGGGCAAAGGTGGGGGTTGGGTGGGAGAGGAAAGGAGCAAGTTTCTATTTGTAAAGGTCACATCTGAGGCATTTTTGAACTCTATGGTGTTGTAGATAATCAGGTGAGACAACTCTCATGTCCACTGGTGATTCAGCCTGACCCATGTCTGCTTGGGTTAGAAATAGGAACTGTGAGTCTGGCATAACATTAATGTACTGTTCTTATTTTTGCACATTGAGACTTCAGCAAACAATGATTATTTCACTGTAAGACAAGCTCTTCTCTGCCAGAAATTAAAGTCTAAAAACCAGCTGTCTTATAGCATGACAAGTATATTAGCAATTGAAAAGTATCCTTCAGGACATCCTTCAGGAGCTGGTAGGAAGATATGAGCATGGCCTAAAAGGTAACTGAAGTTGAGGTCGTAAGACAGAAAGTACCTCATAAAAGTCTGGAGAAAATATAATTATGGGAAAATGAGGAACAACATTCATGTGAACAAACAAACCTTTGGTGGCCTAAGGCAGGAGTGTTGAGCATCAAAGACACCCAAAGAGTTGCTGATAGTCACCAGAGTGTGTAAGCAACAATGGTATTTTTCACTGAAGAGCAAGATGACAGGTATTTTATCTCTATATTAACTTCTTTCAATTGCTGCTAAACAAGAACTACAGACCCCAGCAGGGTAACTTGTGTAGCTGTTTTATAACTGTATTTTCATTGGGGAAAACCCCCTATTTTTCTGCTCTGGCTCCCCCTTCTTTTTTTCCTCCCTTATCTCAGGGTTTTGTACGTACAGATATTATAGGTTGGGTGGCATGTTCCCTTCTTCTCTGATTTGTAACCAGACACAGAGAAGTCAAGGAACTAACTGTCCTTATCACCAAACCAATTGCAGTGATCATGCATGCTTTACTTGATCATAATTTCTACTTCTGTCCCCTACCTGCACAAAATGCTTCGATGGAGTCATATGGGGGATGAACCAACACAGAAATTGGGTGCTAGCCATGAAGAGAGAGCTTTAGGCCTTGACAATCTCCGAGGAAGGACTAAAGCTTTTAGGTTGTTGTAAGGAAAGGTGCTGGACTGGCCTATTTTGTGGAAAATAAAAAAGGACAGTGGCACAGAAACATCCCTGGCACAGCTGCCAGACAAACGAACACAGGGTGGCAAGAGGCCCTTATTTTTAAGCCGAATGCACCTTTTAATTCCAGAATTTAACCTCAAGTCTGTGTTTTGTTGTATGTCACTAAGAAATTTGTTTTACCTGAAACATTAAGTGTTTTTATTTCTGAATCACTGAAATATGATTTTATTCTAGTTTCTGTCAGAAAGATCACATTTGTCTTATAGTAAGTTTTGGGAAACTGCCATAATTTTTTTTCGTCATGCAAACTCATGTCATAGCCGGATATCTGTTATTGTCCCTGCTGGCCTGAGGGTTATATCACACACTATTAGTTTAAAGAATGTAACTCAAACTCACCTAAAATGGGAAAGGTTAACCTCCATAATTAATCCACTGCATTGCACTAGTTACACCACACACACAAATCCACTTGCTACTCTGAAGTTCTTTCTTTTTTATCTCCCTCTCTGAAATTGCTATGATGCAGCCATATTTCATGTAAAAATGTAAGGTCCAAGTTCTACCTTTTCATTTGCTTATCCCAAGCCTTTTTCTTTCTTTTCTTCTTTTTATTTCAGAGGAGGAACACCTATAATCTCCAAATATTTCATATTTTTCAGTATTTTATCAAGGAACTTTTGGCTTTCAAAGCTTTCACACCATTGTAGCTCTGAAAGCAGCAATATCTTAGGCTTCTGCATCAACATCAACAGAGCTGGTTCCTGTGCCAGCCTTTCTTATGTTGCCACAAAGAGAAGCTCTTCTAGTCCCAGCCTGTTCCCCAGCTATCATAGCTGCAAAAACCATTGGGTGACAATTTTTTTCAGTGAGGTATTTTCACTGAAAAGATATAGATGTTTACAGATTACTGAAGAGATAGGTGTTTATAGCTACAGCAGGTCCAAAGAAGAGGAGCTTTTCTAAAATTTGAACTGCTTCATACCAGCAGGCGTGTTGTAATGTCCTAGAAGCAGCTTTTCAACATTTTCTTCAAATTAATTTAGTTCTGCTCAACCATTGACTGAAAATAGAAGCCCATGTAGATCACGCAGAAAGGTTTAACAACTCAAAGCCAAATCCGAGTCCCTCTCTCCAGATGTTGCCGGCTGGTCTCCAACATTCTTTCTACTTATTCACTTCTCCAAAAATCCCTCCTCAAATCCCTTCCCTTTTAACCTGACTACAGAGGGGTGACAAGTGGGACAGAGTAGGCAGCTTGCCTTCTGTTTTGCTTGGAAAACCACCACACTGCTGCTTCTTTGAAGAAAAGGCTGCATTATGACTGACAGTTTTCAGTTTTTTTCCTGCATTTGTTTGATAGCAGCCTTCAGCGGCTGCTGCAGCTGGGAGTGGAGGCTTGCTGCAGTCAGAACCAGCCTGCAGGAACCCAGCAGGACCTTGGAATGCCTGCCTCAGCCAGAGGAGACGACACCATGGGAAGGTGCGTCTCTGCACACCTACAGGCCCAAGAGCAAGGATCTTGGCGTGGAGAAGGAGTTGCACCACACCGTTGTGCCTGTCTTTGCTCGTGTTGCTGCAGATGTGTAGACCTGCTGCTTTCAGGTATGGGTTGACTGGAGTGCCTTCTCTTCCACTTCTGATTTCCTGACTGACCACTGACATGAAACATATCTCTGGCATCCCTGGAACCCCTCAGTTCTCACAGATCTACCTCGTCTACAACCTGAAAGAGGATTTGGCACTGCTGCATGTCACAGAGCACCAGAGCACTCTCCCTGTACTCATCAACAGCTCCACTCTGAGTTTAATGTTCACTGTTTTATTTGCTGTGGTCTTTTTCCTCACATTTCTTTCAGTTACTGTGTGGTTACACAAGGTAAATGAAAACTGCTGTATGCAGAGAGCTTTATTTTGCTATCAGTTAAACTCACACAGCTTGGCTGACTCCTGGAAGAAGCCAGAAGCAGTGGCAGTGATTAGCTTTCTGCTGGAAATTTTGTTCTCCCTCAGGGAAATGTGCAGGGAACTATGTTGGTAGGCAGCCACAGTTTCACCACATAACTCATCAATGCAAATCAGTGCTTGCTGCCTCTGACTGCTCACAGCAGCTCACCTAGGTCCGTCAGCTGGAAGGAGACCTGGGTATGTCCCTGAAACCACTTTCCTTTTTGAATATAGACATCTGGTCAGAACCACCCCTGTCTTTAAAGGGTCTGATACCTGCAGATCCTAAACTTGAAGGACCTGAAATTCCAGTTTGGAGATGAACTTTGTTCAAGCTGGAGTAATTGTGAGATGGGCACAAGCTGCAAATTCAGATGTGAAGCTTGAACACCAGATTTTACTCAGACAATTTGTGAGTCCTCGAGGAGTTATGCTGCAGTTTGTCAGCTGTCATGCTAATAATATTTATCCACTAGGGATTTTTAGCAGCAATGTAAATGTAGACAATCTTCTTTTTTTTTTTTTTTTTTTTTTTGTGAAGGAAGATGATGTCTTGCTCTCGGTCTTTGCTCTGGCCTTGCTCCCACTCCATTGCATCAGAGGGCATGATTATACTGCAGCACAGTAACTGTTCAATTTGAATAGTACTGAGGGCAAGGCATTAGCATGGTAGAATAAAAATCCGCCAGTTCCCTCACTTTCTATGCCTGCGTGTTTCATTAGGGATCCAAAGAGTTAAAGTTCCATGAAGGAAAACTGGATCTTGTACTGCTTTGGGGGAAAACAACAGACTAGAGGAGCTGTTTGAAGGTGATGGGATATCTCTCTGCCAATGGAATGGGAGTAGAAGCATGGCTCCGGGGCCCATGTGAAACCCATTGCACTAAGTAGAGACTTTTGTTGCCAGCAAGGGCATTTAATCATGTCTGAAATGCCTGTCTAAAGGGATCTGTAGTCCTGAGATTATTTCTGTAAATTCCTGCAATAATAAAAATGGCTCCTGTCCAGAACTGTAGGCCCCTGTGATATAACTCACAAAACAATATGGAATAACAGTTAATCTACTAACAAATCTGACCCTTTTTCAAAAGAGGCAGCTCACAGAATCACAGAAAGTTAGAGTTTGGAAGGGACCTCTGAGGATCATCTAGTCCAACACCCCTGCCAAAGCAGGGTCACCTAGAGCAGGCTGCACAGGACCGCGTCCAGGCAGGTCTTGAATATTTCCAGAGAAGGAGACTCCGCAACCTCCCTGGGCAGCCTGTTTCAGTGCTTTGTCACCCTCAAAGTGAAGAAGTTCTTCCTCATGTTCAGACGGAACTTCCTATGCTTCAGTTTGTGTCCGTTGCCCCTTGTTCTGTCGCTGGGCACCACTGAAAAGAATCTGGCCCC
The DNA here is from genome assembly GCF_030867145.1 of Opisthocomus hoazin. Taxonomy (NCBI): domain Eukaryota; kingdom Metazoa; phylum Chordata; class Aves; order Opisthocomiformes; family Opisthocomidae; genus Opisthocomus; species Opisthocomus hoazin. The sequence continues at coordinate 77,606,992 of NC_134415.1, read as the reverse complement.
ATTCCTTCTTTATGGAGGCCCAAACACCTTCAGACTTGCCCCTTTGCATCATTATTCAACGGGAGGGAGTAAAATTGTGTCTTACATAGCTCAAAATATCTCTATGTTTTGACACAGAAGAAGATTCACCCTAGATTTAGCCTTGTACGATATATAACAAGCCTCGGAGACAACAGCATCTAGGTGTTCTGATGACGTGAATTACTGAATGAGGGAAGGATCAAAAAACTTACTTAACATCAGTAGATGAATTTAATCAACTCTCACCATTTCAGAATATCAAAAGAGATTTTAAATTTGGTTCTGTAAAAGTATAACCTGACTCCAGACATCAGTCTTGCCCATTAGATTTAAAAAGTGAGCAGTCTTCTGAATCAGTTGTGTGGGGCATTTCATCAGACTAAAGGTCTCCAGATAAAAGCAGGAAGGACTGAACTCCAGCAACTTTTTCCATCATCATTTGATACAAGCTGCCAAGAATGATTTATCTCAAAATGTGTGAAGTTTGCTGTTGGCCTGAGAGATGTTGGTTTTCATAATGTCACCGTGAAAACTGTTGACAAAGCTGGCAGAAAATGATCCACTTATCCCATAAAATTCAGCAAAGAGCAGTCAAACACACAGTCCATGTTGTTCTTGGTTGGCATTCAACTAGACTCATTTCTAGGGGTTATGCATACTGGTTAGCCCTGGTGTTGCAGCTATTAACAGTCCGGGTAGCAATCAATCACACAAATCTTATTAAAATGTGCATGAAATTTATGGAAAAAAAACTACTTGTAATTGTCAATAAAATGCAAAATATCTCTGAGTTAATAAAGACTGGTAAAGACATGATGACATTTTGCGTAATTTAATACAATAGGGTTAGACTGGAGCTGAATGTTGTGTGTTGCTAAATATTGGACACAGCTATCAGCTGAATTTGTGAAAAGTGATTTTCATTTCTTGCTAGGTTAAAGCTGACTGATCTCAGGAACAGAAGATGTGATTATGACCTCTTCATTTATTTGTTTTATATATATGCCAAGGAAAAGATGAAAACTCACCCTGATGAGAGAGCCATCTCAGCACATCACTGGAGTGGTAATGCAAGAGCCATGAGGAGTCTGGCACTTGAGCTGAGCCACCATTCACATTGCATCGAAGCTCTTCCTAAGTGGGTGATAACAGAGCTTTCTTAGCAACAGGAGGAGCTGCAGTGTATAACCACAAGACGCAGGTGGAGGTGGGCAAGCAAGCCTTGGCTGGAAGATGCACAGCAGATGCACACTTACCCTTGGCATACAGGCAGTGCCTGGGATGCAGAGGCAGAGAATGCTGTTTGGCATACCATTTCCTGATCCTAAAGAAGCCTAAATGTAATCGGCTCCAAACATTTTAAGACAACACCATTCCCTTGGCACTCGAATGCGTGGTGAAAGATACCCACATTCTGCCAAAGCGTGTAGGAGGTATAACCCAGCAGTGCTTTCGCAGCACTGGATGTTGCACTGAGCACAGACAGTGTTTGTTAGCCTTACATCTCAAAGCACTGCTAGAGGTGTTAATACCTTAGTGGTCTACTGCAGGAAATAGCTATGAATTTCGGAATAGACAATGATTTTAAAATTTATTTAGGATCAAAACTTTTGTCACTTCCTCTAAAGTGTGTACTCTAACCACTACCATGCAGTTAGACACTGCTGGTACCTCACCTCTTTTATCTTAGCCATGCGGTGATTATCCTGCAAACAGCGCAGACACCTTTGCCAAACCTAGTTGATATTTTGTGCTTTCTTCTGAGAGGTGAGAGAACTGGTGTGCTGAATCACCATTCAAATTGGATTTATAAGTCACGGGCCTGGACCAGATCTAAGTACGACTGCACTATAACATGGCTATGCTGTTTGCATATCAGTCTGTTCACACTGTCACCCGTTTTGGTCACAAATCCCAAATAATATCCCCTGAAAAGAAGGATTTAAACACTTCTTGGACATGGAGTCCTCTCCTCTCACTTTTAGACTTAAGGCAAGCCTTTCACACTTCTGTATTTCAGCACATCACTTTTGGAAGTCGGCAAATGTTCCCTCATTTTAGTTCTGCTTAATTTGAAGATCACTATAATATATGTATAATTGATTTGTACACTTTTTTAATCTGCTGTTGGTAACTGAATTGAAATGAATCAAGTAGTTTCCTTTTTTGAAAAATATGTAAGTTTTATCATAGTAACTAACTTGCAAAGCTTGGCTTTAGGGGGAAAAGATCTCATAATGTTTTTATAATATCAAATATTGTTTTGCTGTCAGGCTCTGACTAATTCTAAAACCAGGTCCATATATTTCACAGAATCACAGAATCACAGAATGGTAGTGGTTGGAAGGGACCTCTGTGGGTCATCTAGTCCAACCCTCCTGACGAAGCAGGGTCACCTACAGCAGGCATTTCTAGATTCTGTCTGATTTGTCTGAAACCTGTGTGTTTGCTTTTTAATGCTGAACTTTGGAAAGTTAACCGGTATTTAAACCTGAATAGTAATAAACTCCATCTGCTCAACAGTCTAGTCATTTCAACCTGGTAGTGGTTTTACCAGGGGAGGATGCCAGTGCTCTCTACATACTGGAAACTAATTGAAGTTTCACCTAGATCAGATATTTGCATGCAGTGCGTGCATTAATAAAAGCAACAGGGAAGGGTAATAGGTCTCAAAATTTCCTGCTTGTTGGAGCCTGAGTTACAGCAGTGGTTAGAGGCAGGCATTACAGTATATCTGCCAAATATCAGGGGTTGTATGACTACTCAAACTGCTGCTCTGATAGAAGATGTGTCCTGTTCTGTTGTCTGGAAGGTATTAAAGAAATAAAAGCAGATATGAAGACTTTCTTCAACATATGGCAGCACTTTTTCTGCAAAGCACATTCCAGGGTAGGTGCTGTCAATGTGCAAAGCATTTATGTACCTCGTCTTACTACCAGCTCATCTGTCTTTTAACCCCGTGGGGCTTTAAATGAAAAATCCCTGTTATGGAAAGGTTAAGGGTGAGCTTTTGTACTAAAAGAGGCAGGAAATTCAGAGTTAAGAGTCTATTGTAACTTGGTAATAAGTTCTCTCATTATGACCCGAGGGCAACAAGGTATCTAAGCACAAGCTTACCTTTAATCTTAATGTTAGGCGCCTTGCTTAAACACATTGCTGAAACAGGACCCGTGTGATCATGCAGATCAATTAGTGGCTTTGTAAAAGCACCAGGGCAACTCTTATCCTGAAAAACACTTCATGGGGACCTGCTGAAAGTAAATGATGAGAGTATGTTGCTATTGATGATAGCTTGTGAAAGTCTGTTGTACCCTGATAACTCATATCTGGTGATATCCATAATTGCTGTCTCCTTCTGGACAACTGCTAAGATATAGTCACAAGAAGGTGAGTGACCGAGAAACTCCAGTGACTGGAAAATGAGTGGAAAAGTTATATTTTTGTTTGATAGGTTAGATTTGGGATTGAGAAATTTGTGGTTGGAAGTGGTCAAATTTTATTGAAAGAATATAGCAAGTATCTGTGAACAATATCTCTTAACATTGGCACAAATAAAATACAGACGTGAAAGAGAAGAAAAAACTGTAAGAATGACAGAAGTTATATCCACAATGATAATGAAAATAAATGTAGTTTCCAAATGGGAACATGACCTACAAGGCCCTGGAATAATTTATATGTCCTCTTCACTGATATACCATGTCACGGAAGAATTCTTATAATTTCAAAGAACCAAAATATTTCCTTCATTAAAAGTTGAACATAATTATTGTAAATGTTAAAAACTTTCAGATTTTGTTTTTTGTTTCAGAGGGAAAATTCTACTTTCATATTCTCTCTATCTACCAATTTTATGAAGTAGGAAAAGCTAGAGGAATGTACAATTATTGTTTCTTCCTCAGCACAGTCGGTCAATATTCTGGGCATTGTAGGCTGTATCCTTTAAGAGATGACATTGATGAGATATGTCAAGTATTTCTTGGGTGAAATCCAGGTTACTGACCAGAAATATGCACAAATGCCTGTTTCATTCACCACAGAAGAAAACATATTAAGGTACTTTAAGTAAATGTGCCATTACACCAATGAAACTCCACTTGAAGACAGTCACTATAATATATATATTTTGCTATAATGAAATTCCAATAAATGTTTTTCTTTACATTCCAACACTTATTTCACTTTATTCTTAATAATGTGCACTTGTGAAAGTTAAAAAGGGTCATCCCCACCAAATAAGGGAGCTAAAAATGTAAAATGATCTTTTTTTAGAAGATTTAGGAAGAAATGAAATAAATTTTCAATTTTGTTTCCAAAAAACTTTGGAAACGTTCTGGAAAATGCATTATTTGTAAGTTTTATTATTTTAGAATTTTAAAATTTCTTTTTTTATTGTTTGAAAACATGCTAATTGCAGTGACACTTTAGTACATTCTGCTACTTCTAACATGTATTATACATAAATACTTGAAATATTACAATATTACCTTTTAAACACAGTGATTTGAAAAAAATATTTTTCATCTTATTGCTTTTAAAATGTACATTCATAAAAATATAAAAAAGAAAACCATAAGAGAGTATGAGTAGAAGTAAATACACTTTAAACCCACTATTTTTTAAAGAACTGTCTCTTCTGGAACTCACCGGAGAGTGTCATTGTTTCACCAAATCTGTAAGTGGACTAGCTTTTCAGTTAGAGGGCAATTTTGAAGTGTACTTAGACTTGGGGTGAATAAAGTCTTCAGAGAAAAGACTAAGCAGGCCTATGACTGTTAAACTGTCCAATCAAAATAAATATACTTTTAAGACAAGATTTTCTAATTTAGATATGCTCTTCTCCACATGCACTTACTTTTTATTGATTTTTTTTTTCCAGATAGAAAGTACAGTTCTCTCTGCAGACAGGTTCCAAAGAGGGCCAAAACAGAAAAAGATTGAACAAACCTGATGGATTTTAGTGGAATTTCTTGCATTTCACACCTCTGTTGGGTAAGTCCTTGAAGCAACACTGTATGCTTTGTCTTTAAGCGTGCAGTGTGCATGTGTGCATGCTATGCATGCTGATACACAGGTTTCTCAGAGCATATGATGCCACCTTTGAAGAGTAAATAGAAGCTTCCTCCCCTAGAAAACACATAGCATTGAACTTTATCACTTGTTGGTGATTATGACTGTTTATAACTCAAGGTTTTCAAAGGCTAGTCAATACAAAGTTAACAGAAAAAAATATTTAGCATTGGCATTGGCATTTCCCCCATTTGTGAAACACACAAACACACAAAAAAATAAACTACTCTTTTCTCTGGTAAGTAAGTCTATGAAATAAGAAAAGACAGTTACTTTGCTTAGCAGGCCATTATCAGACTCTATGTCTCATTGTCCCCTGAGGCTGTAACTACCATTGCTAAGTTGTCATGGAACTTGAGATCCTGCTCTGTTGAAGAAAGTTGGGTAAAATCCACCATGGGCAAAACTGAAGTCATGCAGATCTGTGGGTGTCACATCTTTAAAAGACCAAGCTGGAATGCCTCCCTTTCCTCCGTTTGAAGACAGACTTCACAACCAGCTTGCTGACCCAGGGGAACCTCGGTGGCCAAATACCATCAATAGGTAAAATACTCCTCACTTTGAAGTTAGTGATGAATAGATAGCTCACTCTCCTGGGGGAGGACAGGCTTGTAGTAACAACTTGGCTACTTCCTGATGAATTACTGTATTTCATTATGTTTGGAGCAGACGACCAAGCCAAAGCCACTGCTTCAGCTAATGTGAAATGTGGTTGCCTGCCTCTTCAATATTCTGACAGCTCTCCCTTGCTCAACTTACACTGTTAGCTTGTGGTCTTGACTATCATCTCCAAAATAATTAGAGGATAGAGTCTGTTAGAGGTCATAACTCGATCAGTGGAAAACAAGGACTGTTGCAATCTCTGGAACAATGAGGTGACAGAGATAGTTGAGAAGCGCAGAAAAGTGTTTCAGCTGATGTGATGCAGTTGTGGAGTGCTGTCCCCAAGTAAGCCAGTGCCTGAACATCACTGCAAAGCAGTGCAAAGTATTTCCAGCTATGTTTTCACAGCTGTGAACACAGCAGTGTTCCCAGCATCCATTGTCCTCTATTTACTCATCTTTACCACACGCATGAAGTCTCTTAGACAAAGCTTCATGTGACCTATAACAGGAGAGAACTCAGAGGCTCTGTGGAGTCTAAAGAGGTGACTTTGCTAGTAAAAAGGGTTTTCTGACAGACTGTAGAGTCAGTGAGTTTTCTGGGAACACTAATCTGGACAGTGAGTTTAAATACAAAAAGGGAATGCTAAGCAGAGGATCTGTATTCTGAGGATGTACGGAAAACATAAAGTTCAAGTGGTAGCACGTAGAACCGGTTTTCAGTCCATGGCTTTAAATCATCCAGGAGATTAGAAACTGAAACTTCTGGTAGTTGATATATAAGGGTAGTAAATATTATCACCTCATTGTTCAGAGGCTCTTTGGTTAAAATGCAAGTTTTCTGCCTCATTAAAAAAAAGAAGAGTAACACTTAGTTTAGTGGGAAAGTGAACTGAATTATGAAACATTTGAAAGTGTGATGTTGAACCTTTTAGAACCTCTAACACTAAAGACAGTCTTTGTTAATAATTCTGAGAACCACAAATGGATACCTCTGTTGGTAGGCAACACTGAAGTGTTAACTAAATGGCAGTTTAATACTCAGAATTCAATTTATCATTTCAATGTAACCTTGATGTGGATACCAAGACAAGAAAAATCCAGCTGACTTTTTCAGTGTGTTGAAAGGTTTATCTTTACGAAGTGATCTCAGCAGGTTTCAGATAGACACCTTTCATGAAGTGTAAACTATGACCTTTGTAATTAGTTTTTAATAGCCTTCTGATAAAAACAATGTGTAAATCTCAAATGCAAAGGGCATTAGAAATGTTACTTGTTACTTTCTAAAGGAAAATATCTGTATTTCCTGATGTTGTGAAAAGCTCCACTGTTGCATGGCTGATAACAGAGCATAGAAAAGGGAACTTATCTTTCCACTTTCTTTCCTGTTAAATTGAGGGTTCAAGCCTGTATTAAAAAGAAATCGGAGTCTGACAAGCAAACGCAATTGTCTGGTATGCACTTCATGGAAATCAGTCATCAGCAAATACAAGGTTTTCTTCATTGACCTTGATATTCAGCAGGGCACAACAAACCTACTAGAAAGTCTGCAGACTGCTGAGCAGAGTAACACGTTTATACCAGCACTAATATTTTTAGATTCTATGAACATCTGGGAGCCAGAACTGCCTTAATTTAACATGATGTGTTTACGTGAATTAATTGATTTCACTTTCTTGTGAGGTAATACACGGTAAAAATGAGTTTTGTAGTTCTGCTTCTTCTTTATCATAGTGCTTGCTTGATGTGATTTTCAATGCTTCATTGTTCAAATAATTTTCCAAGAAACCATTGCTTTTCATGGCATTCCTTGTCTTGGCCTAGTGGGGGGAACTTGTAGAAGAGACACTGTCTTGTACTGAAGAAGTGTGGGATTGCTGACTTTGTTATACAGCAGTGCCTGCAAGATGGACTGGGTCTGGAGCAGCAGTAGTAGTGTGGTCCAGATAATCCTCATGGAGGTCTGAGGTGTGCTGTTGTGACGTGGCTCAAAATACAAAGTGGAACCAGGAGTCTTGCCCTGATAGTTCATACAGGTAGTGCTGTCAAAGCATACAGGCAGCACTCCGCAGGGGTTTGATTAAAAGAGGCACAGTTCTTCATTCCTCATGGAGGCTTCTCAGTGACCCAGCATGCTCTCCTTGGCAGCCCTCTTCATTGAAATTTGAGCTTCTTGGGGAAAGAGGTTTTCTCCCTCTCAAGGTCAGCACCTTCCAGTGTTCTCTTTGCACACAAAAATGCAAGCTTCAACACAAAATTAATCTTTAAATGAAACGACTATTCCTCTATTCTGGTGTTTTCATGGCATATATGTACGTGCTTAGCAGTGAGAGAGGATGGTAACAGCTACGGCAGAAACTGTATTTATTGATGTGTCGTACCCACAGGTTTCCATGAACAGTCATTCGTTACCTATTTAAAATGAGGAGAGGAAGGATTTACTGCAAAGATTTAACCTGGTAGTGATTTTTTAATTAGATAGCAAAATTGGTGTTCTGTGTGGCTTAAGCAGAATCCTCCTCCTATCAGCAATCATTCCCTCTGTATGGCTATTGTTTTTTATAATATGTGGAAGTCATTTACAACATGAGAGGTTGTATATGATATTGTAGTGAACACGAGGAGTTTGTTATAATGCTGCAACTGGATGAGGAAAATTCTGATATTACTTCAGGGACTGAGTCTATTTATTTATTAAAAAGAGAACTCTACATAACAGTATGTCACTTCAGAGGTCAATCACCTCTTGTTCCATTTATTGTACTCCCACAGGCATTGACTGAACTAGGTGAGCTTGCAGGTGTTTTCTCTTGCACACATTTCTGCAAAGCGAGGAATTTACCAGGGGCCAACAGCATTTTAGTCTCTGCCCATTTTCATCTCTTTTAGACTGGGAGTGCATGCAGTCTCAGTTTAGCATATACCAGCCACATCGCCCCACAAATATCTAAAGTGACAAGTTGTGTGTGATTTATTGTTCATTATGCAAGTTTTCAACACAGTAAATAACATATTGACTTCAGGGCTTTAAAAATATGATTGCAAGTTTGGATGTTCAATAGCGGTATCTTCCAGGTGGTTTGGATAGAAACTGGCTCAAATCACACCCTAAGGATATTGTGTTCTGAAAGTGTTTAAACTCTGCTGCTGAATACTAATGCTAAAATGTATCTCTTCTTTTGAGGCAGTTTCTTCCTTATTTTCAGGAGTGCGTGGTTATTATAGATTAAATTTGTCAATTTTTCCTATATATGTGGATAGCATTAATATTAGATGCCATTAATATTAGATGCTTAGCACAAACATAGTGCTCTTTTTTTCTGAGTTTATTTTAGAGGAATAAATGGTTTTCTACTGTATATTCATATACCTCTTTTAAGTGATATGAAAACCATCCTTGTCAGAAATTTCAGTAGTATTATACTGTGTTTGTGCTCATTTATTGTGTAGGTATAAATGTCTAGTGATCTATCCAAGTAAATAGTATGCAACTACAGTGAAATTTTTAACGTTTATGGGTATAAAATGTGCCAGAACCTATGACTGGAAAAACAATCCCCAAATCTCCTTTCTGGCCTTATGACCTGTAGTTCAGCAACTGAAGATCTTAAAAGTGAACAGGTTTTCCCTCCTTGGTGGCTCTGATAATGCATCACTTCTGCACATTGCTCATGAGAACAACACAGAAGACCACAGTTACACTGAGAGGCAGCTCTGAAATCTTTCTCAGTGTTCTGCTAAAAAAACTCCTAACCTTGCTGTCAAGGAGAATTATTTTTACACATAAAATCAATCCGTTCACTCTTAGAGTTACTATATGAGTAATCAGTAATTAGCCATCAGTTCACTTTAAGTCCATCAGTCTTTGTAAGCAACAATTTTCGCCACTTTATTTCCTTTTGTGATGATAGAAGCCATCTGTCTCTCTCTGCTTCGCATGTCCTCAAATGAGTTCTTAAGTGTTAAGGGAACCTTTCCCCTTCTACCCTTAATGTGCAGTTACCATTTGATAGAAATTATAACACTTTCCCTTGAAAGTTCCTTCTGAACACCACTATTTCAAGAATATCTGCTTTAATGGGCTGCTTATTTCTAGCTAGAAGCATGATTGAAATTTTTCGTGTTTCTCCAAGCTGTATTAAATAATTGATGGTGGGCAACAAATTCCTAAGCTGCAATTTAGTCACTAACATCTCAAGCTGCCATTTTTATTGGCCAAATTGCTGATGCACAGCTTTTTATTTAATCAGGACATAATATATTATTTCCAGAACAATTGTAGTCTTTCTCCTTCTCATGAGACCCTTATCCCAGAGGCTTGCCTGGTTAATGGCTAAGATGTGGTACACATGAGAAAAATCTGCCATAGGTCAACCTCTGAAAAGGAGGAGAGCATTTGTATTTTGTTGACTTTCCTGTTTAGGATTCCTTTCCTAACTCTGGCCTCTTGTTGATGAGAGCCTCCCTTTGTGCACAGCGAGCTCACACTCACCCTTCTGCAGCTCAGACCTGGTGTGTCCCATAAGGGTGGAGTGCTCTGAGCTGTAACAATATGAGACTGCTGGCGCTTTGTGGGTCACTGTTTTCTTTGGAGGCAGATGTTTATTGTAGCTTCCAATATAGCAGTGGAGTCCCTCACTGAACAGCACGACCTTAGCTGCTGGGACTTCTAAAACGCTGTCAAAAATATTTTTTATTGTTGCTGATACTGCAGAAAGATACTAGGCGTGTTGCTGAGGAAATGCAATGAACTAACAACAGGACAGATATTAGTGGTAACTCACACCTCAGAAGTTTCAGAGCTCAAAACAGGCAAAGTTTGGACACTTAATCTGACACAAATCTTTTATGCTTTGTCTGATTTTTTACAATGCCTCAAAGGGTTTCTTGAGACATTTCTGATACTTACTACACCAAAATTTAATAAATACAGTCCTTATATGATTCTACCTAGAATCAAAAATTTCTAATAAACACAGATGTGGAAATAACTTTTTAAAGCAATTTGCTTTTGTTTTGCATATTTAACTTGTTTTGTTTCAAGTGCAAGAGCTTCAGCATTTGGTTGAAAAAGATGTCTTAGCTGTGTGTTATAAGTTAGCCTTTCTTGTGTATCTTGCATATAAAAGGATTAATTTATATGTAGAAAATTGGAACAACCTATATTTGTATTGGATTAGAACATTCTACCGTTGCAGCACTGGAATAATCTAACTGCAATGGGCTGTGGAAATAAGGGAAACCTATCCAGCACTATCCTTGAAAACCCTTGCCAGGGAGCTTCAGGTATTTAGTATGTGTTGTGAATTAGCCAATGTACACCTGGGCCTCTTAATTTGCTGATAGGAAAGTGGGTGTTGCAGACAATTCACTCCTGAGAGCTGTAGGAGGAGCTTTCGCTTCTAAGATGTGTCTCCTATTCCTGCTGACACTGGGAAACACCGGGGAGGTATGAAATAGAAGATCTTGTCAGAAATCCCCGTGCACTCATGGACCTGTAACAATAGTATGATGCCAGCATGGATATTAATCTGAAGCATCACAACAAGGTAATAATATGAGGACACGAGACTGAGCTATGCTGAATGAATTTAAATTTGATCTCCACAGAATATGACACTCCTGTGTTTTCATCCGTTAAACTCGGGTGCCTTTAGGATCAGCACAAAGTCTTTCAAAACATATGCTTCATGTCTGTAAAATAAAGTCAGCAGTTGATACATCATAGGAATACTTGCTCACATGTGCATGTGCCAAGGTTACCTTAGTAGGCTCGAGCATCAATCATTTACCTAATTTGAATAATACAGAGACACATAGGTATAAATATTCCTCTGTATTTTGGTCTGGCCTATTAAAAAAAAAAAAAAGAATGAAAAAAGAGACCTGCATTCCTAATTTTCCTATAACTGTCTTGATGCAACCTAGAAACACATGGAATGGATTACCCTGGTCTGAGGTGCTAGAGGGCATGAATGGCTCTTAAAAGGAGGGGATTTATTGGACCACATTGTCACTAGTTCGGCAGCAATGTTGGCTATAATCTGTAAATGCTCCTTGTGACTGGGAGAAATTTGAAAACCTACGCACTCACTCTGAAGAAAACAGGCTTGTGATGGGGAACATGCTTATTTTAGTGTGTTGAATGCTGGCTGAACAATGTTCCTAAACAGACCAACTGGAAAAAGACAAGGCTTTCTCTGCTGGGGGAAAAAGAAGACAATTAAACATAGAGTATATCATCAGCTGTTGCTTGCTAATTTTTAGGCTGGCATGAGAAGACTGTACCAATCACACGTCTTTATGATTAACCACACTCTTAGTTCCATGTATGTTAAGGTCCTGTTTCACCAAAGGAAGTAGGTGGTTGCTCAAATGAGTCTTCCAAGAACAGCAAGATACTTCTTTACAAGAATATATGTTCTTGAAAAATAGTACGACCCTTTGTGTATCTAAGCCTCCTAAGGGTGGAAAGGTGGAACACCACATCTCATGGCTGGCTAATGCTGAAGTCAGATATCCAGGTGACTTCTCATCTCACTCAGGTGACTTCCTGACTTGATTTAACCCCACCCAGCAACTAAGCACCACATAGCCACTTGCTCACTCCCCCCACAGTGGGATGGGGGAGAGAATCAGAAGGGTAAAAATGAGAAAACTCAGGGGTTGAGATAAAGACAGTTTAATAGGTAAAGCAAAACCACACATGCAAGCAAAGCAAAACAAGGAATTAATTCACTGCTTCCCATCGGCAGATAGCTGTTCAGCCATCACCAGGAAAGCAGGGCTCCATCACATGTAATGGTTACTTGGGAAGACAAATGCATTTACTTCGAATGTCCCCCACTTCCTTTTTCTTCTCTCAGATTTACATGCTGAGCATGACATCATATGGCATGGAATATCCCTTTGGTCAGTGGGGGTCAGCTGTCCCGGCTGTGTCGCCTCCCAACTTATTGTGTACCCCCAGCCTACTTGCTGGTGGGATGGTGTGAGGAGCAGAAAAGACATGGATTCTGTGAGCACTGCTCAACAATAACTAAAAAATTCCTGTATTATCAACACTGCTTTCAGCACAAATCTAATACAAAACACCATAGTAGCTACTATGAAGAAAATTAACTCTATCCCAGCCAAAGCCAGCACACGTCCATACATTTCTGTACACTTTCCAGAGGTGGATGCAGTGCTTAGCTGTTGTGATGGATAGACTGTATAGGTATCCTTTATCTGCTGCAGCAGCAGGAGTTCACTTGGCACCTGCCTTTTTTCACATTTTTCTTTGGAATATGACTCATCACCATTGGTGAGGAAAGTTTAGAGCAGTGGTCAGTGAGGGAAAGGAATTATGAGATGAATGGGGAAAGGACTGCTCTGTTCCTCATTCACCTCAAGAGAGTGTTTGGAGCTAGGTACGTCTACTGACCTTCCTCTGTGTAATGTGAGCGGTGAGTAGGAAGGAGAAAAATTATCTTTTTTCTATTCAGAAGCCCAGCAGCCTTCCAACTCACACCAGCTCAGACCAACACTTGACATAAGACAGGAATTTTATTTCTACTAGGCGAACTATTATTTTTTTTTTTAATTTCTTCTGCTGTATATGTGAGACTGCTGCTGGCATGGGTTTTTTTTCTGGTTTAGCTGCAGTGTCTGTCACTGTGGTTGGGGTAGCCACTGTGCTGTCTGTTTGTTTTCCCTCTTTTTCCCTTGAGAGCACTGAATAGTGTGGAATATGGTGGCTCGGTAGGCATGGGCCTGGTCCCAGCGTGTTACAGTGATTTGTGTCACATGATTTGGAATTGCCAGGGTGACAGCATTCTTTTTCAAAATATTTTACTAGTCCATCAGGATTCTGAACTTGTTCAGGGGTGAGGTTCAACAACACTGGAGGTGCCCACTGTCCTGGAGGTGATAAATAGCACCACAGAGAAGACATACAGGAAGTAAAAATTTACAGAACAGAACCAGGTGACCAGAGAAAACAACATTGTCACCAGCAACTATTTAACTATATATGATAAATGCATGTAACAAATTACAGCCTAGTTGTTTTAACACACTCTGGTCAGACCTGTTGATATTTCACTCCTTCGAGCCCCACATTGGGCACCAAAGAGGACTGTCATGGTTTAGCCCCAGCCGGCAACAAAGAACCATGCAGTTGCCCTTTCACTCTTCACTCACACCCTCACCCCCTGGTAGGATGGAGAGGAGAATCAGAAGGAAAAGGCAAAACTTGTGGGTTGGAACAAAAGCAGTTAACTGAACAGCAAAGGGAGAAGAAAAAGAAAACAAAAATACTGATAACAAGAAGATACAGCATGCAATGTTCTCACAGCCCAATGCTCAGCTTGCTCCTGAGTAGCAAGTCACCCTACTCCAGCCAGCTTCCCAACTTAAATACTGAACATGACGTTACACGGTACAGAATATCCCATTCGACTGTCTGATTTGGGTCAGCCCTGCTGGCTTCTTGTGAAAATTAACTGTATCCCAGCTGAACCCAGGACATCCCTGAAACTCAAAACAAGCAGCAGTTAGAGGGTAGGTTTGACTGCATCCTCCAGTCTCCTGACATCCCGTGCTAAACCTTTCCAGTCATACTCAGGCCTGTATTTTGGCACAAGGAAAGAAGGACGCTGTTGCATTTGCAGGTGCTGCTGCTGCTGGGAGAATGAACAACATCCCACTGCAGACTGCAGATATTTGCCTCCACCACCTCCCTGAGCATCCTACTTTGAACATGTTGGGACAGACTGCAGTTTTCTGCCAATAGTTTGCCAGATGTTTCAGCATCCATGGGACGGGAACATACTGCTGACATGCAAAATGATGTGTTATTTATAAGTTTGCCTTTGCCCCATTAATCTAAAAATACTTAGATAATGTGACAGAGGTTTGCAAGGTTTGCCAACACACTTGGCTGAAACGAAAAGTGTCTGCTGGAGAGAACTGAGAACAGAGCCCTGGGAAGGACTATTCCACTGGGTTCAATTAGCTGAATCCCATAAAACATTGTATTCTAACACTGTTACAGAAATGCAGTATTTGGATTCTAAAAAAAGCCTTTGATTCTGGGGTTAGTTTATGGAATTCTTCTTCTGCCCATGGTTAGGCAAACACATTATTGCACAGCCTGGGAGCAGCCTGGGAGGAAATTTCCTACCTGCAAGAGACAATTTCCCTTTCACAACCACTTCACTCTCCAGGATGGGTATTGCTGTGGGAGGTCCCTGTCTTGCATCTCATGTATCACTCAGTACCTGTTCCATTGTGGAGCACGGTTTTGATGTCTGACAGAAGTCCCAGGTAAAAATAGGGGGATATGGGAAATATTGGGAGGGAGAGGCATTTGGATCCATACTGAATGCATCAGCCCTTACCGCACCTTTGTGTACTGCACAGCACCACCTGCCCATGTCTTGTTTAGGAATTCCTAGGTGTACATAGAGAATTTTACTTTGTGAGCGAAGTGGTGTATTAAGAGACTGTAAGTTTGTTTAAAGTGCTTCAGAGTGACTGAGTATGGGTTGTGCCGTGGTTCTCTATATGCATTGCTGCCATCTGTCAGAACTATTGCCAGATGTTCAGAAAGCTCTGTTGGATGACCAAGTACAAGGAAAGGGGAGAACGGAGGAGTGGGATTTGTTCATTTCTCAATTCCCAGAGTGCTGGCTGTCGTGGGAGATTGTAAAATAGAAAGAGAACGGAATGTCATGTCCTTTTGCACTGTTCAGTATTTACGGTACCCAAACCACTTTGAATCATCCTCTCATAGGCCTTATCAGGTTTGAAAAGATATTTCCTGGAAATCCTGCTAAACCAATGTTTCTAACAGCACAGAGCTGATAGCAGCAGTGTTTTAAAACAAGCAAAACTTGGGGCCTCAGCCCAGTGGCCTTGCCACCACCACAAGCACATGGCTTTGATAAAATAATGGATGCCACATGTTGTTTCATAGAAATGTTATGCAGTTTGAGTAGGAGAGTGATTTTCTGATCCAGAAAATCTCATGGGGCGCAGAAGAGTCAGCAAAAAATCTCCCTAAGAAAAGAGTAACAGCTCCTTATGTCTAAGTCCTGCACTTTTTTTGCACTTTATTGAAAAATACTTGCAAAAGACATTATGTGGTGAACAAACTGTAACTTCCTGAGTCAAGATTCTGACTGCATAAAATCTCTGCCTGTTTCTGTTTTTCATATGCCATTTCTGCAAAGTATATGGATTAATGTATTATATGGGTCTTTACAACTGTTGCTCGGTTTGCAAATTACTGGAGTACAGCTTCAGCATTGATTTAACCTGACAACTACTATTTTCAATATTTGGTTCAAAAATACGACCTGGGTGTAGAAGACAAAATGCTCTTTTTTTCTAATGAAGTGCTTTTCAGGTAAAAACATTCTATGAAAAAAAAATCAGTGGTATGGAGCCAGCAGATCATAGGATTATGGCCATTTTGAACCAACATTTTTGGTCATTCTTAACATCAATGTGATCAGTGCTATCTAAACAATAGAGAACAGAACAACCTTGGACATGAGACTAAAATCCAGCAAATGAAAAATTAGCATTGTTCTTTTTCTAAAATCTGTACAAAATTTCTAAGCTCTTTAGAATGACAACAGTCTTGAAATGTCATTTTTTCACCACAAAACTCTTTATGTTCAAGCCTTCATTTTCAAATTCTCTCTCTTTTTTTGAACTCTATTCAAGCTGTCTTGCTTCTGCCTCCTACACCATATGCTCACCTTAGAAAGCGAGGATGTCTTTTGGTCCTTTTACGCATCCATGGGAGTCCTTTATTGTGGATAACAGGGATTGCAAACACTCCAAAGATGAAATACAGGACTTTTAGTTTTGGATGGTTGAAGAACTTGCTCAGGTAGCTGTGCTTCTGCTAGTTTAGGAAACTTAGTAACAAATTCTTAAAAGCTCTCTTCATCCGAACAGATAGTGATTTTGATCGGTATTTCTCAGAAAATCAGGGATTAAGATGTAGGTAAATGAGATCTTTCTTCAGGATGAGGTAGGTAGTGGAGATTAAAAAAGTGACACCAGCGGATACTGTGGGACTTTCTTTCATAGCTATTTTCTCTTTAATTAGAGAATTTACTGTTTAAGCTTGTGTGTGTGTGTTTCTGAGCTAATATTTATGACATGAATGGGAAAAAATCTTTTTGTTTTCTGTGTATCTCTGGAGCTGAACACAGAAAACTGTGACTTACTTACAGACAAGAAAAAGATTTCACATTTCATTTAGTAGAGTGTAACAGGCCATGCTTGCCCAGTTCCCCAACCACATAACTTGTACAAAGAAATATCATATGCAGGAGACTATAGAAGTTGTGTAGGAAAACAGCTAATTTTTTAGAGTTTGGATGACAGCAAATGCCATATTAAGGCCTTAGCTTGGCTTTATTTTCACACATTAGTTTGCCCCTTATGTATATATACAGGAACACATGGGAGAGTTACTGCTTGGGGCAGATGGGTCATGTTCCTGTGGGACGCTATGCATGGAGAGTGTACTCTTTCAGATCATCTAAGACTGCAGCAGACAACGTGGATGTGTTTGAAAAGGTTTGTCTCCTCTGCTCTATCTGCCTGAGTGATTCTGTATATGACATTATCTTCATGCTGTCTGCAACTGGGCTATTCTTATTTGATAGTCTTGATAATAAAGGGCATATGCATATACATTTTTCATATGGGCCTAGTGTAGTGAAAGCCTGTATAGTTTTCATACCAGCTGAGGATTGCCTCTGTACAGATCTGTTTCTGACCTGTGTATTGAAGACTAGTTCTGAAGTAATTGCTGGTTTTATACCAAAGACAAAGTAGGTACATTTACTGTTAGAAAAGTAGGGTATTTGTTTTTTCCTTCTCTGCCAAGAAAACTTATAAACAGTTGGTAAGAAGTGAGTTATAAGAGTAAGAAAGGGTTATTTTTTTCAAGCTGTATTTCTTGATGAGGCAGAACAGATGGAAAAATATGTGGCAACTTAGTTCATAAGACAGGAAGAATCAGGAGGTACATATGAGACCAAAGTAACATTAACTGCTATCTTAGGAGTAGACAGTAAGTCAGAGTAATGCTACATACAACTGACTCTACAGGAGCAATTTTTAATTGCCTATATTCAAATAGCCTGTGACACAGAATTTAACGATTCTAGTGTTTCAAACAATGTCCCACTGTATGAGATCCTGATTCCCTTTAGGTGTATAACACCTTACATTTCTCTCTACACGATAAGTCAACATCTCTTCCTTGTCCTACATGCCTGTTAAGGCATTTGTTCCATCCTAATTCAGAGGAAAAAGTTTTGACACCTGAATCATCAAGAGAAATTTGTTTATTTATGTCCCATTCAAGTGCTCTCTAGGTGAGTTCCTTGACAGGATCACAGCAGTTGCTTCAAATGGCAGGAGAGTTTAAGGTTAAGCCTCTCAGATCATAGACAGGTATTTGAATAAATGTTTTCATTTCAAATATGTTGAAAAGCCATAAACTTTCATATAAATTAGGGACAACTTCTACATGTTCTAGTTCAAGGGAAAAATTGAGTTTATGCACATCTACATGGATTGGGGCAGCACTCTTGAAAAGCCTGCTCTGAAACAGCTGGTCACACAAGAAAGCATATTGTGTTTCACTGCTGAATGGTCACTGGTTAATGGTTTGCTGCTGCTTCTGTCCTGCTGATTTGCTTATTAAACCTTGTGACAAGTTTCTGACAGGAATTCTGTGAATTGGACTTCGGAAAACCTTCAAGACTCAACCCTTATGCACAACTGTGACCACCACGTTCCACCAGATTCCAATCATGTATGCATTTCAGAGACTATTTGTTACAAAAGAAAATAGCTGGGATTGTACAAAAATTCAGGCTGGAAAGGACCTCAGGAAGTTTATCAATTAAGGTGATGCCACTAAAAAGTTACAGGATGAAGAAAATGCTAAAAATCTGAGGGCAAAGTCTTGGCAGATAAATGGATTAACAGTTGCTTCACTGAAAAAAAGTTTGTTTCGTAATTTATTAATTAATTTGAAAATAATTTTGGCTATTGATCTCTAGTGGAATCTGACTCCCAGCTAGCTTTGTTCGTAGGGGGACATAGGATAACAGAAGTAGGAGATGATCCCAAAAGGCCTCCAGCTGCACGTCCTGCTGAAGCAAGGTTAGCTGTGAGATCAGAAGAGATCTGAGGTGAGTCCACCAGATCAGTCCAGTGCTTTGCAGACACATCTGGAAAACCTCCAAAGACAGGACTGACATTCTCGTTAAATATGTACCATAGCACTGCTGAATAGTGGAAGTCACATTGTGTGATTTCTTTCCCTGAAATCAGTTAAAAAACCCTAATAATTTGTGTTTCATGACCTTGTCTTTTTCTGAAGAATGGAAAGGATATATTGCTGCTTTTTGTACTTGCTCCATTCAGTGATTAGCAAGCTAAAAATGTCTACTGCCTGTATAGGACAGTTTTTCTATAAGAATTTGAAGATATTCTGCAGAATTTATTTGTAAAGCTAGTTTTGCTTCATTTAATTTTAGAGATATACTCTAGTTCCATTTAAATGAACTCAAAAACCAAATATTTTGAGAATATTAATGGATTTCTAACTAATTATATGTTAATTGAAATCTTACTTCTGCCACTAAAAGCAAGGTGTCATATGAGATAGTTCCTTTTCTATCAAAAACATAATTTTCTAACACGCATTACAGTATGAAGACACTATCTTTTTGTTTGATTCCTTCTTATTACACATTAATTCTATTAGGAAACTGAGCATTCTGGTATGAACTAACTTAGATAAAATAAGAAATGATCTGTACTCCAGTTGAAAGTCATATGCTACTGAACCGTGGTTGCCTTAGATCTTGGAAATGTCTATTAGCTTGCATGCTAAAAAAACCCATACAAAGAAACAATTAAAAATACAATAATTTAGTGTTCATGGAAGCTGCTAGATTGACAGTTCTGACAAATTAAATCTTTCTTTTTTCAAAGGGGAAATGGTTATCACATGGAAAGTGAGGATATAAATTTATATACATAATCTGCTAATATGCTTCAAACCTCACCTCGAGGAGGAAGAAATAGTTCTGTTTACACGCCATCCTGTCCACAAGGTACACTGAAAAAAGCAGCTAATTTTGCTGGTGGTTTTCATAATCCACTAAGAGAGAGTCCATTAACTAGGAACGGCTGAATGATTAATTTTTCATTTCAGTGGCTAAAAGGGGACAAATGTTTGGATATAATAGAATTAAAAACATGTCAGCTGTTTTCATAAGAAGGATTTTTTTTCACCTCAGTAATATAAAAACATATTCTCTTTTGAAACTGATAATAAGTGACAGAGAAATTAAGTTCCACATTCATAATATCCATCACTTCTGCTGTAGTTTTATGATTAGCCAGTTCGCCTATTGAGAGACCTATGTTCAGATTTTCCTCTGCAACAGCTGAGTGAGGCCATGTATCCAGGAAAATTTTCCATTTCCTCCTGTGGCTTGGGGAGTAAGTAGTTTGGAATTCAGTGTTTCAGTAATTTTCCCCTTGAGAGTCACTGACTGTAACTCATGGAAGTAGTTCACATAAGGAGACACAGAGCAACACACCTCAGCAGTCTCCACACAACGGCACTTGCATTGACAATCACTAGGAGGATACAATAACCTGAGAAGAAGATTCTGAAGCCAGAGTTAAGATCTGAGTTTAGGCTCTGAGCCTTGGAAAGACTGATTTAATTACAATGCTGTTGGCTAAATAAATCTGTCTATGTTGGCAATATCTGTGAATACAGCTCTTCACTTCCTCAGCTTTTCTTCCAAGTGAGTTAAAATGTTTCTGAATTGCTGAGTCAGTTTATCTCAGAAGGACTGGAGGTTCACCTTTTTAATTTCGGATGTTACTGCTAGGTTAAACTGTAGTTTTGGCACCTGCAAGAAGCATTCTTTTCCCAAAAATTTTTGGGAAAAAAATCACATATTGTGTTATCTCTACCATTAATCGATTATAGTCTAAATTTGGGGAGAAGAAGATATGAGAAATATTTTGAGTCTTACGTCTCGTGTACTTCTGCTGTTAGAGATTTGTAGGCAGACAGTGCAACCCCAGACTTCGAAGCCTCCAGTTCTACTTGTCAAAAGCAAGGTACGGAGATACTCTGAGTTGATATACATAAACATTATAACAACAGAATGTATTAATCTGAATGGAAAGTGCCACTCACCTCTGGAAATATTTCCTACTTTCAACTTCCAGCCTTAAAAGCCAGAATTTAAAAACTGACAGTATGAGTTAGTCAAGTCTGCGTTTGCTTCAGGAGTATAAGCAATTGTGAGCCATTGGCACCATAAAACAGAAATCAATGACTTTTGAGAGTATGCAGTTGCTCTTTTCAGAAAAATCCTGTGTATCTAGGGAAACATATCCGATATGACCTTCAATGCAGAAATGCTCCATTTCATTGCACATGAGAGAGTTTATGTCATTGAAGTAATCTTTTGTAAGTGTTGTGTATAATATCTATATCTTTAATGATGGAAGATCTATGAATCACGTATTTCAATGTCTGCTTATCAATAACATTTGCATCTTGAGATTAGTATGTTCTGTTTGTTTATACGATTTTTGTCACTTAAGAGCTAATCAAGGGTCTTGACACTAAGAATTTAATGTTTAAGTCTTTGGGGAAAACCTTTGATGAATACTTGTTACGTGATTCCCACAATGGGTATGAACTTGATCCATGCACTTATATTTCACAAGCAACATTTTCATAACATTTCTAAATAATTAACATTTAAAATGGAATACTAAAAGTACACATAATTGATCTCCTTTATTTTTCTCCAATAGTTGTAAAAACTCAGTTTGCAGGAGAATTCCAGAACCTTCATGTAGAGAAGGCATTTAGCAGAAATCTGAACCCAAATATCAAGTACATTTTACATTCCAACTTCTGTGCTCTTCCCACTGTTCTTAATTCTTCCTTTTTTTTTTACCTGAAAGTCTTTCTTAGAACTACAGTTTCTGGAAGGACATGAATAGGTGAGGTTATAGCTCTGAGGCTGAAAGAAAAAAAAATTAGAAGGAAAAACCAAACAAAAATCCCAAAATACTTTTGTAGTTTTCAAGCATCCACATTTTCTGAGAAATTCACAGACTGTCTTACAACATGGTGGTAATGGCAGCTGGGGGTACATTACATCTTCCTGTAAAAGACCTCTTGCATGTTGGACTTAGTTTCACAAATAAGCACGACAAGGTTGTGCCTTGGGCTGTCCAGTGTTTTCCCTGGTGGCCTCTGTGTGTGTGTGAGTATCTGCATATGTGTGTGTGTATGTATGGTCTATTCTGGGCAGTGGAACTTTCCCGGTAGCTGTTGAGTGGTGTTTGGGAGAGTTGCACCAGGGTAATGGGGTCTAGAATTCCTGGATACCACTTTGACCAGGTGTTAGTAGTATCTAACCAATGTAAAAATACAAATTAGTACGTATGGATGTGTGTCTGTGTCTGGATTATAAGTTACTGAGCGAATAAATGCTTTTTTTCCTATGGCAGTGAGACAGATACGACATACTCCTTTGCTGCTTCTAAATGGCCAGTTTTGGTGTCCCACCCTCAGTGTACTGGGTGTTGTGAAAGCACCTCCAGAGCACCTGGCACTTGCGCAGTCTACATCTAACAGTCTTGGGCACTCAGTCAAGCTTTGTGTATCCCCTCCAAGAAGCAGTCTTTCCTTCTTTGCTATTGCAACACCAAAGATTAAGAATGTTAATCCCCCCCCTCTTTTGTTAAAATCCTAGCCCCTGTGTGGTTGTTAAAAAATGACCTGAAAGTACTCTCAAAGTTCCAGTAGCTAAATAATACATGTTGGACAATTTCTATTCTCCCCGTATTTTTAAGACTTCTAATGTTTCTAGCTATCTCATACCTGCCTGTCTCTGAGGGGTGTTTAGGTTTATCTGACAATTATTTTATTAAGGATCTCCAGGTTTACAGAATTGCTAGAACCACTGTCTGCAGGCCTCTCTGTCAAGGGTCAGCTGCATGACAGTTTTGAGAAAGCTCTACTTGCTGCCTGTGGGTAGGCAGATAACATAGGTTGCTTGTTTGGTTTTGTTTGTTTAGTTGTTTTGCTTTTTTATTGATACTCACCCTCTCTTTTATCCCCAATTTTTTGTTTTGCCTTCTGTGTCCTCCAGAACACTTGTGGTGGTTGACAACACAGTGGTATAATAGTATAGTGAAGTCTTGATTAGTGTGACTAATTGACTGTATCTGAGTCCTGAGCTATCTTGACCAGTGTTAAATGGAGATTTTATGACCTTGTACACTGCTTAGTCTCCTTCTAAGTTTCAGACTGCCTAGAACTGGTGTAAGCCAAAATGCAAAGGAAAACAGAAGATAGTGATTTAAATAATTTGGTTAAGTAGAACTTGTCCTACGATTTCAGATCATTGTTTTTTAGTCTAGACACTGACTTGTACAGCTGTAGTCTCCTCTCTACAGACTCTGAAACGTGAATTTCTGGAGGGGAGATTCCAAAAAAGGGGGATATCTCCATTTGAGTTTGACCGGAGTTACCACTGTGTTTCCCAACAGCATTCGATCTGTTTAGCCTCCTTTTCTCACTGAGGCTGATTTTCTGACTATAGAGGAAGTCTACAGCTGACTTTGAGTGAAAACGCAATTTATTACTATTTAAGATAGATGACGATAAAATCAGTCCATAAAAAACTGCAGTAGTTTCCAATGCCATCACTCCTCCACCTCCTCT
Source organism: Opisthocomus hoazin (assembly GCF_030867145.1). NCBI lineage: Eukaryota > Metazoa > Chordata > Aves > Opisthocomiformes > Opisthocomidae > Opisthocomus > Opisthocomus hoazin. The sequence goes on along the minus strand of NC_134415.1, from coordinate 77,583,496 downwards.
TCTGTAGGTTCTCACTCCAGTTGAACATGGTAGAAGATCATAAGAGTGTTTCTCATGCAAAAATTCAAGCTTGGCCAGAAAAAATTTAGATTTACTTAGCTGACTTTGCACTGAGATGAATGAGCTGGAATGGCTCTGCTCCAAGGATGATAACTTTCTGCAGGAAGGTAAGATGTAGTATCAAACATTGGAAAGATTGTCACTTCTTACAGTGCTCCAGCTATATCCTCAAATCATGCCTGCTCCTGACTTTTCAAGTCTTTTCACTTTGCCAAAGTGTTTTCAAGGGAATTTAGGATTTGTGTGGGGGCAGATACACACAGTTGTGCATAAGCTTTACTTGTGGTCCGACCCAGCTCAGGAGGATGATCTGTGCAGAGTGTTCACAGGGAGCCCAGGCTGTTGGCAAAGTGCCCTCTGCCTTGAGAGATTCCGAGTTTCATTCTTGGAACAACAGCTTGCATAACCACTGTCACCAGATGAAAACAACACAGACACAACCTTGTGCTGTCCCCCAATGTTATGGGAACCAGGGATTTCTTGGTTGCACAGTACTTGTATACAGAAAGCCTGTAACTGGATATTTTGTTATAGTTCGGTTGTCTAATCTAAAGAGACTTTGAAGTTTGTCTTAGAATTTTTTTTAAAAGGGAAGAAATATTGTGATGAGAATTAATGTTTGTGTTGTTCGTTATTTAAATATAAAACTGTGTTTATATTCTATAAATGAGAAAACCTGAGAAGACAGGAAGATGTGTGTGGTGTTACTACTCCCCAGGTGAAGCCAAGTTGTTTCCTTCTCACTTTCCCTCTCTCTCATACACAAGTTACTAAAGCTGATGCCGATTTTAAAATTTCAAAAGTTTCAAAACTGGAACTAATTTGTATTTGTGAGAATGTTAAATAGGAGTGAAAAAACACACACCAAATATTGAAACAGTTTTCTCATTGAGGATGGGAGATAGAACATAGGATGCGACTTAGAAACAAACTGTAGAAATCATCACTTTTCAGGTGGGACTCGACGGATTTCTGGTACTTCGTACGTGGAGGACTTTGACTGTGTGCTATGGCAACTATTTAGAGTGTCATGTGTTGTCATTTGGGGAGGTGACAGCAGTTACACTATTAGGAGAGCCTCGAAGTGATTAAGGCATTGTGGTAATGGATATAGATCCCAGCTGCAGTCAAGATCAAATGGGCTTCTATTATGCTCAGCCTGTTTCCCAGAAAGCACACTCCACTCAAGTTTGGTATTAACTTTGTTTAGAGGGAGGTTTTGTTTCTTCTTCACGATCTACTGGCACATACCATATGTCTGCCTCAGACCCCCAGGGAGAAGAAAAGATCCAATGCAATGCTTCCAGGCAGACTGGATGTGGTGTCTCCAAGGGGGATTTACAGTGTATTAGCTTTGCTCTTTCTGAAGAGCTGATAATAGAGAAATATCTTCTATAAATATGCTTTTATGGGCACATACAAATAGCCAAATGCAATGCTAACATTTAATAGCTTGCAGAGAAGAATCTATTACTATCTATTCTTAAGAGCAAAGCTGAAGTGAATTTTATATGTAAGATTGAACAAACAATTAAAGGTATTCCCATCTTGATCCCTAGTGAGAAGCTGATAAATAAAATTAGTAAAAGAAGCTTTTGGAAGAAGGATGCTGTTTTGTCTTGTAACATTCTTTGCTTGTTTAACAGTCCTGTGCTATATTTAAATTTCATTTTCTGAGCAATATGCAATCTTTTCAACCAAGAGGACAAGTTAACAAATCAGGCTTTGATTTTCTCTCTTCATTCTTTGGACATTTTAAAGATTAATAAAATTATCTATCCTAAGCCTTCTGAGAAAGATGTCTAGTTTGAAAGTAAAACAAAACATTAGTAGAAATACTCCAGAATTTCTATCTGTCCACTCCAAAGCACAAACTGAATCCCCACAGCCTGCTAAAATATGAAGGCACCTCTTGCATACTACACAAATCAAAAGTTCAGCTCATAAAGCTATGATGAATAATTTGCATGGATGTTCCACAAAGCCTGCTTAGGAATAACACAGAGGAAAAATTAATTACATGCCTTTAATAGTCATTAAACCTTTTTCCCCTCTGAACATGTGTTGCAGCTTCAACAGTACACTGCATAAAAACAAGAATAACAACTAGACGAGGATCACATATTCTTGCAATAGGACAGTAAAGGAATACTGCTTCCAGGTCAGCTTAGCTCCTGGATTTGGGTTTATGAATGGCAGAGAGGATGAGGCAGTTGCAGCAAATTCACCGTCTGCATCCACCCTGGTGTATGGGAAAGGCAGACATTCCCTTGTTGCTTTTACAGAAAGATGCATCATCACTGGTTTGTACAGGTAAAGGAGCTCCTGCCTTTCCAGAAGGGACCATTCTGAGACAGTGGTACTACATCTGTCTTGCAAAAACATATTCAGGACCTCAGGTGTCTTAATCCAATGACCCAAAACAAAAATATTGCTCTTTCTTCTAGATTTCCCTGTACAGAAGATGTGGATTTGTTTAGAATAATGAAACAGATCACAGACAGGAGACATACACTGGTCTGAGTTAGTTTGTAAACATGGTAGTTATAGGAGAGCTTATTTTTCACCCCTACTCTCTGAGCAAACAGGAACTACGTACCTTATAACATCTACATTCATCGCACAAGCAGAAACGCTGCAATCATTATATCTCCATTTTGTAGTTTTATTCATACGATTAGTTTCACTACTTTCAGTTCCAGAAAGCAAGAACAAAACACACTTTTGAGGAAGAGAGACCAGAAAGTCAGAAGAGTGTTCTAAAACTTTTAGCAAGATATGAAAAGAACATTACTGCAAAATTACTAATGCTTCCAAAAGATTAGATGGTTGAAAGGCCAGTCTTGTACTTCAGATTCAGTTTCTGGGTCTGCTAAAAGCTTCCTGGATAAACTTATTCAAGACACTTACTATTTTTGTCCCTAATTTCCCAAATTGCAATATGAAGTGTTTTCTTCCTCTCAGACATCATCTGTTTGAAAACTCCTTGAAGCAATGGGCATCTCTGTCTAGTGGCTGGCTATTAATTGGTGATAAATTTTATGCAGTGATGCTGAGAAGAACAAGAAGAAAAGGTGAGTTAGATTTAGAACTACAAAGATACCAAAATTTTTGGTTTGCGAACATATGAAAACATTTTCATTCCTGAATCAGGACACAAAGTTTAAAGATGGAATACTTTTATGGATAAACTGCCATATGTTGAATCATTTCAGCATTATGACACATCATAGAACTACATTATTTCAAGGATTTTGAAGTTTGGATGCCCTCCCTTGCAAGGCAAAATCGTGCATCCTGTGGTGCTCTGGTAGTCGCATGACTCCCAGAAAGCACTGTCTTACTTAGCAGAGAAATAATATTGCGTCATCGGATTTGCCCTCAGTTGACAGAGCCCGCTCCACAGGGCAGAGCAGAGGGAGCCTGAATTACAGTTCTCACTGTGCAATGTGAGTGCCAGAAGGTACCACACTGAAAAACTGAACTAGGAATAAACTGATAAAAAGCCATATATAGCATCTCCTTCAGTGAACACTGTTCTGCCTTAAACACTGGCTGAATAAGGCAGGCTGTGGTAAAAATTTGCAACTGTGTAATTAATAAAGACTATAATATAGTGCTTGTACTCAAGGCTTCCAAATTAATGATATGCATAATCAACCTGTGGTATTCCCTGACTTCTAAGAAAAAGTATTTACTGCCTTAAGATTTTCAAAGGAATCTTTGTTATTCATGTCAGTACTTTCTGCCTTTCAGAGAGCAAAAAAACAAAACAAGGCTGTATTTTTTAATCAATTCCTAGAAAAAGTTAATTTATTTCTAAAAAGTTCATTAAAGGATTCCTCCTTCAAGGATTGTGTTCTTTAGAGTCTTCTTTAACCTCTAAGCAAATTTTAAAAAATATGGTCACTTTCATACTAATACCAAAAGTTGCCTAAAAATAATTACTTCACAATCCATCATCTGCTGAAAATTGTGAGACTCTTTTCCTTGCTCCCATTGAGATCATATAGATACTACTTCTGCATAGTGCTATTATCTCATATGAGGTTTGTTTACAACTTTTTTCTGTAATTGTGGTGCCTTTAAGCTAAAATGAACTGAATGAAATATAAAATCAGTCTACATTGTCCTGATATGAAGAGATGAGGTGTACAATATATATACATATAATATATATATTATTATATAATACATTATATTATATAATATATATATATCATATATATATTTCCGGTCTTGTTTAACATCTTTATCAATGATCTGGATGAGGGGATTGAGAGCTCCCTCAGTAAGTGTGCAGAAGACACCAAGCTGGGTGGGAGTATCAATCTGCTTGAGGGTAGGAAGGCTCTGCAGAGGGATCTGGACAGGCTGGATTGATGGGCCAAGGCCAACTGTATGAGGTTCAACAAGGCCAAATGTCGGGTCCTGCACTTCGGTCACAACAACCCCATCAAACACTACAGGCTTGGGGAGGAGTGGTAGGAATGCTGCCTGGCAGAAAAGGATCTTGGGGTGTTGGTCGACAGCCAGCTGAACACGAGCCAGTAGTGTGCCCAGGTGGCCAAGAAGGAAAGGCATTCTGGTTTGAATCAGTAATAGTGTGGCCAGCAGGAGTAGGGAGGTGACCATGCCCCTGTACTTGGCACTGGTGAGGCTGCACCTTGAGTACTGTGTTCAGTTTTGGGCCCTTCACTACAAGAAGGACATTGAGTTGCTGGAGCGTGTTCAGAGAAGGGCAATGAGGCTGGCGAGGGGTCTAGAGAAGAAGTCTTATGAGGAGTGACTGAAAGAACTTGTGCTGTTTAGTCTGGAGAAGAGGAGGCTGAGGCGGGACCTTATTGCTCTCTACAACTACCTGAAAGGAGATTGTAGTGAGGCAGGTGTTGGTCTCTTCTCCCAACTAACTAGTGATAGGATGAGAGGCAATGGCCTCAAGTTATGTCAGGGGAGGTTTAGATCGGATATTAGGAAAAATTTCTTTACTGAAATAGTGGTCAGCCGTTGGAATAGGCTGTCCAGGGAAGTGGTGGAGTCACCAACCCTGGAGGTGTTCAAAAAACATGTACATGAGGCACTTTGGGATATGGTTTAGTAGTCATGGTGGTGTTGGGCAGACAGCTGGACTTGATGAACTTAGAGATCTTTTCCAACCTTTCTATGATATAAACCAAGAAATATTATGACATTTGTGACACATTGATGAGAACTCACAATGTTATGCTGAATATATATCCACAGGATATTACTTGGCTTGTGGTAGACATCCTTAACTTTAGGACGGGAGTTGGTCTTCAGATTTTCTCATGAAATCTGCTCATTCAGTGGAAACCTGCTCTGAATGGAGACTTCATCTGCTTTGGAAAATAAAGATGATTGATAATCACCCTTGTGAGTGGGGCTGTTCTGCATTTCTGACATGTTCATTTGAAAAGTTTTAGAGAGTTCAGAGAGATCTTTGTTTTCTTCTCTTGTTGACCAACATGCTATCTAAGAAAACTTCAAGTGAAAACAAATATGAAGATATTTTGATGGCATCCTTAGTTTCAGTCATACACAGCTAAAATCTTCAGATAGCCCTGGGCAGCTCAGGTTCAACTGCTGAAAAGAAAGTTGCTTGTACTTGCAGCTGACCCAAACTTTCTAAACAGAAAGTGAGGGCTTAGTGATTTATTCAGTTTCTTAGAAGTTGCTATTAGCAATGCATCTAATGAATTCCACACTCCAGCACATGTGCACAACCACTTTCCAGCTGAGGCATAGGTAGGAGATTCTTTTTCCTTCTATCTCTACTAGCTAATCTGGGCTGGTAATAGAACTGACCTTCACTTCCTATTGAGAACAGATGCAAAAGACTGAAAAGTATGCATGACTGGTTGATGCTTATTAAAAAAGTACCAAAATTTCGGAGGTCTACTTAAACTCGACCTTGATATGCTTCAGCTGAGTACTGAAAGCTCAGTGCCTTCAATTCAAAACAATAAGAAATATCGCATTGACCTTATAGGAGAATACGTTTATTTCATTTTTTTTTAGCTGAACGTAAAAGACTGGGAAGTTCAGAATCAGGTTCAGTTCTAAAAGGCTTGCAAAAATACAAGGAACTGTATTTATTTAAATCAGTCTCCCTGAAAAAAAAAGATGTCTTTCATGGTATGCACCCATATTTCTTGTTTCTAGTCATGCTGGAGATAAAAAAATGCAAGCATTCCCATAATTAGTTATTTCTGGACACAACAAGAGCCAGAGAAAATGGTAATAATGAGAAAGAACCTGTTTGAGCAGTTTCAAAATAAGCTGTGCATCTGTATTGATGTTTAAACAGCACTGTTTCAACAAACATGCTTAGAAACAGTGCCTCAGTCACACTTTCAGGTTTTAATAGCTTGCCAGCTTCTTCCTTGACCCCAGAGGGCTGTCACTTGATGTTGTCCTATATCAGACTACATGCTTTTCCTCTTCTGAAGGCATGCAGATCCTCTGTCACAATCTGTCACTTTATTGTAGAAAAATATGAGTCTGAGTATATGAGCCACAAATTTGTCCCATTCTTCTAAGCAGAAAATGCTGATAACTGTTTTCTTGTTCCTATATTTCACATCAGCTAGGAAAAAACCCAACACAGCTAATGGAGTTCTTCAACTGTGGGTATAGTTTACTTGGACATTCTTATGGTTCCAGGTGTGTGACATTATATGGATTCTGGAAGGAAACTCTGTTTCCTGCCACTCTTACAGTATTTTGGAAAACATCTGTGGCAAACTGCTGCATTTTTAGCTGTGAAGGTAGTTTCCCTTTCTATCAGAGAAGATCATAAGAATCTTAGAACCATGGGACAGCCCAGGTTGGAAGGGACCTTGAAAGATCATCTGATCCAACCTTTCATGGGTAAGGGAGCCTAGGTGAGATTATTTAGCACTCTGTTCATCTCATTTCAAAAATCTTCAGACATGAGGACTCTACAACGTCCCTAGAGAGGTTGCTCCAGTGAAAGATTGTTCTTACAATCTGTAAAAAATATCTTATGTCAAGCTGCAACTTCTCCTGGTGAAACCTGTACCCATTGCCCGTTCTCCATGTGATTTCTTGTGAAGAGAGAGCCTCTGTTCTCTTTGTAGCTCCACTCTAAGTAATGGAATACTATCATGAGGTGTCCCCTGAGCCTTTTCTTTGGGGAAAAAAGATCTAACTTCTTTAGTCTTTCTCATAGAGCAGGTTCTCCAGCCTTCTGGTCATCAGATCTTAGTCAAATACATAGATTAGCCAGGTCTGGAATGTTTGCCCTTCATGCTGCATAATAATAAAATATTATGAGCCTGAATTAGATCTTTGTGGAGAAAAATATATACAAGATGAAGAGAAGAACTACCATTTAATGTAGTTGCATTAAATATAATGTATATGCATTAAAAAAGATGTGTAAGTTTGCCCCCTTATATTTTAATTAGCTATAAATCTTCAACACATGGACCATCATCAGGTCAAAGCAGGAACATCGACGCATACAACAAACATTTCACAAAGTACCATAATGACTGGGGATGAAAAAATTATTTGCCTAGCAAATGTTTATTTTATGAAGTTAGGTGGATACATCAAGGGAGCTGCTGCCACTTCACCCCTGTAGGCAACCCAGGTCTCTTGCTTTGACAAAGAGATGTTACTGACCAAGCAGAGCAAGGAAGAGAGTGGCTTGGAGAAGGAACTGTCTGAAATTCCTATCAGGCAACTTCGCAAATACCCTATGACTGAATTTCTGCTGATGTGTTTAATTTATGTTGTTTTGGAAGCACTTTCTATCATAAATAAATGCATCACTGCAGCTAGCGTAATCCCATTAGCATGAGAGGTTTCTGAGACTGGAGATCTCAAAAATGTCTCAAGTATGTTTCAGCTTGAGAAGCAGCCGGAACACATGAGCAAAACGTCTGAACATGGAGGCACCCTCTGATTTCAATTTAAGATGATGTATCACTCTGTTAAAAGACCTATTCAGAGGCATCCTGAGCTTGTTGGTTTGAAAACTGCAGCACTAAAATTGGATGAGTAATCTGTAGCAGAGTTTAGTGAATACTGCATCCAAGAAAAAATATAGGGAGATAAGTACATATGGCAGCTCCCAAGAACATGTCAGACGGGCAGATGCTGTGTGAAAGGAAGATACATTCTTTGACTTGACAGCTGGGAATTGTGGTTGTTCATCAGATGAAGAAGCACGAGGAAGAAGTATAAGAAACATTATGTGATGTTACCTCTTATGCACCCTTCTTGCAAAAGCTCCAGAGAAACACTCCCATGCACACACATTTAATAGTATCCAAAGCTAGGGAACTAAATATGAGTGTAAGAGACTAAATATGTAGCCTAATTTTCCAAAGTCACCCACGAGCTCAGTTGGATGTCTGTATTTATTTACCCCCAAATCCATCTGCTTCTGGGTAGTCAGTACCTCCCCGCGCAGAAAGGCCTAGAGATACGTGTGTTCTGCAGGCCTGTCTGTTGGCAAAATACTAATTCAGGAAATGCCACAAATATCTGACGTAGCAATAAGCATGGGAAGTGAAGATGGAATGAACCCATGATCAGTCTAGTCATGAACTGGACCGTAGCCATTGGAGTTAGTCACAGTGCGGGGAGCAGGGAAGGTGGAGATAATGCCTGTGAATGTAAATGGTAAGAAATGAGGAAGAATGTTTTTAAGTTGTGCTGAATTAATTCATAGAACCCACTGATGCAAAATATAATCTGTGTAGAAATTATAACGTAATCAGTCCCCACACTCCACAGGAAAAGCTGAACGGTAGATGAGGTCTGCGGGGACTCTCTTCTACTTTAACCTTGTAGTTCTGTGCTTTGTGTGCATTGTGGAACATTTTGTGCCTTGGTCTCAACTAACCAGTGAATATTACCTGAGGACACCAGTTTATATGACCCTCATGCTATGCTTATGCCTTTCATTACAGATAAAAATCTTTACTCTCTGGGGCTTATATTTCTGTTTAATATTTTGTTTAGTTTTTTTTTTTCTTCCCTCTACCTGCATCCCAGACACAAAGCCAGGCTTGCTCCTGCGGAGCAGAAACAAACCTAAAGGTGTTAGCTTTAGTCAGGCACACAGGAAAGCAGATATCTCCTGTGCAAATCTTCCGCTGATGTGAATCTCTGGGGTCTGTGAACCCGTTACATAAAATGCAGCACTGTCTGATGGCAGGGTATGTTACAGCCAGTGCAGGCACTACCTTCTCACACTGGATCCTCAGATGTCCTCCTTTTCCATGTGCCAGCTCATGTTAGGCCTTCATGATTTCATGATTACCAGCAATAATTTCAACAGTTAGTAATTTTAAACTTTACTTTCTGATGTCTGATCAAGAAGAATCATATATACTTTTTTTCTCTAGTTATTAATCAAGTTGTGAGTGTGAAATGTTTTATGCTTACTTAAAAAATCATGCACTGATGCTGAATGTGGTGCTAATCTTTCATATGCTGTCTGTGAAAGTTGGTCTAGTTAAAAATGTTCTTTCTATCCTTAAATTTATTTTGGAGAATAGCTTGAGGCTTTCAAATGTAAATACTTCTGGACTAATAGGTATTCCAGTTCACAGATATTCAAGCAGTTTAAAGCAGATGCAGGCTCAGCCTGAGATGAAAGCTTTACAGTTCATCAGGTAGAAAGCAGTGATGTCTCAACTAATAAACATGTTTCTGTTCTTCACATAATTAAAAAGAACAGGGGCTGCACAAACCACTGGCTTTACCAACAAGTTTCCTCTTTCATGGAGCATTTTTCACCTCGTGTGAGTAAGGTTTTGAAAAATCAAGAATCTCTGCATGCTCACAGGAATATTTACTTGTGCAAATGAACCTTATCTGATCAAAAGTAATGGCATGAGATATTAGCAGCCAGTTCTCAGTATTGAATCATCCTTGACAGAGCAAAATGAAGCAATAAGTTATCCAACAAAATTACAATCTCCTCAAAATAACATCATGTGGCCAAAACGTCTTTTGATAAATCACACTTTTTTTTTTTCCTAAAGAGAGCTTTGAAAGATACTTCAGCTGTGTGATGTTGTGTCCTTTTTAAACATGTCTATGATAAAGATCATTGTATTACAGAAAAACATCCTGTGAGTGGTTTGTTTTGGGATGACGTGTTTAACAACAGTTTCAGTACAGTTTCCTGTTCTCCTTGGTAATCTCTACAGAAATGAGATGGACTTGGGGTACATGTATGAAAAACGAGAACACCTAAGTGATTTTTTCTGTGCTTGCTTATACAGGTGTTGTCTTCTCATAGCTTTTCTTGAAGGCATTCTGTAGCTGAAGCAGTTTTTGGCTGAAAGAACTGATAGGGCTTGATGTATGTAAAATCTGGGTCGGGTTAACAACCATTAGGTTCTGTGTCACAAGTACATCAGGCATTGCAGGCTGAGCTAGGATCACACTCTAAATCTTTACTTTCTGGGGAAAAAAAAAAGGGTATCAAGTGCAACTAATTCAAGAAAAACGCATACTCCACTGGTGTTTTAGGATCCGCACTTGCAAATTAGCAATAGACCAGTTATTACTGTCATGTTATAGCCTGTCTTTGACTGAACAAAAGATCAAAGAGAGTAAGAAGTTCTTATATTTAAAGACTACAAATAGTCTTACACTTCCTGATCATCTAATGCAGGAAGACAAATCTTTTAACCAATGAAATACAATTTACAATATACTCTTGAAACGGTTGATGAATGACACTGCAGAGATGTAATATGACAGATCAAAAAGAAATTTTGTTTCTCCTGTCCTTCTTTCCCTTGTAAAATCTTCTTGCTTCCAGTTATGATTCTTCCCAAGTCAGGATTTCTTCTGGTTTTGCCATGACACTCTTCAGGTAACTGTTTATGTGGATCATACTGTGCTTAATGATGTCTAGAAAAATAGTATGTATTTAGGACTTCATTTTTTAATTGGATACATGAAGATCATGATGCCCTTCCTCTACAGAAACCAAGAGGATTACTGTGACACAAAGTCAATGTAATAGATCAAACATGCTGTCTTTGATTTGCATCCTCTCTTCTCAGGAAAATAATGTGCAAAAAGGTTAAGGACAAGGAATTATCAGAAAAGAAATCAGTGGTTCCAAACTGTAAAGAACTTTTACTGTAAAACCACAAAGAACATTCAGATTTCAGGGAATGAACAAATGCCTGTTACTAAGTTTGTTTCAGTATAAGAGAGGCTTACTTAGTTGACCATGATGGTGAAAACCAAAAGCAAAGCATTCCTTAAAAGTGCTTATTGTTGCCTATCAAACCCTCTGATCCTCTGTATCCAAATTATTCAAGTTCCAGTTTTAGATATTTCAAGCCAGACTCTGATCTTAATCACATTACTCTAAATAGAATGTAACTAGACTGTCCTTCCCCTGTAACGTCTGTGTTATTGCAATCTGACTTCTTCACAAAGATTGCATTCAGAAAAGTGCCAAATACAAGTGTGACTTCATCGAGTAGGAATTTCTCTTCACTGACAGATTTGACCCTCACACTGTTGAGCAGAGTTGGGCATCGTGTAAACAGGGACGCTCTTCAGTAACAGGCATAAATTCTTTTTGGGATGCCTCCCCTGGAAGCCTGTGACACCTCCTCTCAATAAACCGTGACAGCAAACAGCAGCCTCCTTCAGATATCATCTGTGATATGCTTAAATGTCTGATGGATTCTTTTGATCTCAGCACTGGCGGACTTAATCACAGATATCCTACCTTGTGTGGCCAAAGAATTACCACCGATGGCTCTCTAATAGAGCAGTTTAGATTTCTGGTTCAAATGTATTGGCTTATAATGAATAGATTTGCTTTAGTTCTTGAGGATTTAGAGGATTTTCCTTTTGCTTTATTCCCCACTATTACATTTCTCTTAGCCAGAATGATATTTTATGCTATTTAAATGGCACGTTTTGATGATTTAACAGCCTAAGTATCATTATTATGCCTTTGCATGCCAACAACTGATACAAAGTGCTTCTTAGACCTTGTCCACTTTTTTGTATTATCTGGGTTTTGTCTGGGTGACCTTCACAGAAAGGACCCTACTCTCTGCCAAGAGCAGAAAACAGGTTATAGCAATTGCCATGAAATGCTATGGTAATGCAGAAAGGTTAGCCAAGCTTCAATCTTTAAAAAGATGCCCTTTTTTTTTTTGTGGGGACATCATGTAATGAGTTTTCTGCTGTTATTTCTCTTGTATAAATTTGTATCCATTTAATCAAAATCAGTCTTCTTAAATTCTAAGTGTAAACAAATAAGATCACTATCTTAGCTGTCACCAGGAATTATAGGATGACTTGCCTTACTGTGCCTCAGGACTGCCTACACAAAAAGGATTTAAGTGTTAAGGCTGCTGGCAGTGTTCGTAACACCAAAATTAGGTACCACTGTCAGTGCTGCATGGAGAGGACTACACAGCACTCATTGCTAGAGTAAGCTCTGGCACCATTTCTTGCAAAACCCAGCCAGGCAGGCCTGCTTCAATAGCAATCATTGCCTGGGGGCTTTGAATGAGAGAAGCTGACATGTGCCGGCTTCTGGGTCAGGCTGGGAGCTGGAAGTGAGGTGGGCTGTAGCTACTCAGTGGTGTCACGACTGAGGCACTTCTGGACTACTGTGGAAGGGAAAGGTTTGGTGTTTGGGGAAGGTTCATATTAAAGATCTGCAGGTGGAATTTAGGTGTCTAAATGCAACACAAGTCCTTTTGTTAATATAGCTATGGACTTCCACAGCCAGAGTCACATAATCAAAAGCCGTCAAGAGAAAAATATTGGCGTCATGACCTCTTCCGTGCTGATCCAGGACCTGACATCCTATCCACGCCCTGGCACTACCTTGGCTGATGCCCCACTTTCTTGTCAGCTATTTGATTGATGCCTCTAAAATTACACTGGCAAAAAAACTGGTATAGCACAGAGTGGGACCCAGTCCTTTGCTCCTAAAAAATAATAAAAAAGTGATATGTCTTAGTAAAAAGATAATGACGTTGCTATGCTGGTTTTCACTGGCTCAGGACAGTTCTCTTGCCTATTTGAATGTTCTGGTGAAAAGTAGTATGACTTGGGAGAGGCAGAATGTGAGTGATGTGCCACTGTTGCAGAGCCAGCTTTAGAGGTGTAACAGCAAGCTCCCAGGTCCTATGAATGTTAACATCTCTTAAATGGGTGAATATTTTTAGATAGTTTGTGCTAGTAGATATTTTTTAGTAGGAGTTTATGTTATTGTCTCTTCTTATTTTAGTAATGACTGTCACAGTCCCAGTGAAATCTTAGTCAGAAAATATCCTTTCATAGTGTCACTTCAGGCTAAAATAAAATCCTTTTCTCAAACAGAGCTTTTTTACAGCAGAATAGGTACAATGGGCTATTCAGCTGAATTCTATTGACTCTATAGATTCAAATCTTAATGTTCCTTTTTTTATGATCTCCTCTTTTTCATTTTAATATTGTTCTGCTTTTCCTTTTGGTACTGTGCATATCCTATTTTGTTCCACTGAAATAATTTTGTAAGAAAATCAGGATAATGCTGTCTATTCAGTCATCACAGGCACAGTTTTGGTTTTTAAGCTTTGGCTAGCTTATATACACACCCCTTCCCTTCCAGTGATTACTTCCAGTGCCAGCTGGGATACCTATTGGTGAATTCAGGGCAGACTGACTTAACAAGACAGTTGTTGCTCCAATTAACCTACTCCATGTTTCAAGAGATTTTTTTTTTTTTTTTCATTAAGGAAACAAGTAGAGGGACAGACTTTCTTTAGCCAAATTGCTCCATCCTTCTCTCTACAGTGAAAAAAAAAAGTTAGTTTGGTGAACAAAGAGCAATCATTACTGGACATCTGCTGCTAGTAACCGGGACACAACAAAATTTGAGGACTGGATGCTTAACAGTTCATTGTAGGTATTATTTGCATATACAAAGCTACTTCCCAGCAGACTGTGAAAAAACATTTCCTTTAGCTAATTGTGGTGGAAGTTGCTATTTTTCTACATGGTGAAAAAATGTGTTAAAAAATTAATGTAACCATGAAGGTGCTTTGCTTAAATGCCAGCTTTCAAAATCTGTGTACGTTTGCTTCACAGAAAGGTTTAAGTCATGTAATTCCCTAGGTAGGACTGTGACTGACCTCTGTGGGAATGCACAGAAAGAAATGTTTCCATGAGTTTCCCCCCTTGAACCCTCTCTATAGGAAGAAGTCAACAATTACAGTTTTTTTCTTCTAACACAGTGCTCACAGACAAGCTCTGAAGAAAGCTGGGCAGCAGCACAAGATGTTAACACACCCAGAGGTTCTCTCCATTCCTTTGCTGAGTATTTCTGCTCCCATGGCTAAGTCAGCAGAAGGGAATGTATGTCCACACCAGAACTGTCCTGAGAAGGCATACACACAAGCATACTCAGCTCCTTGCTATGGATCCAGGGTCCTGTCCAGGTGGTCTGGACAGATCACGCACAAGCAATGCCAACTGCATGAAACTCAGTTCAGCCTCACAAGCTCTTCCTGAGCTCTTGTTATTAGCATTTGTGCCTGAGGGTGCAGGGTGGCAACCATCTGCAGGGCTGGAAGAAAAGTAAAACACAAGCCTCTGCCTTTTAGGGTGGTGGTAATGTTTCAGTGAAGTGGTAACAAAGGTACTATCAGGTTTCACGATGATGGTGATGATAAAAATAGCTGCTGACGTCATAGGAAGCTCCAGCCTTTGTTGGATTTATATAGCTTTCCCTTAAGTGGAAAAGACATTGATCAGAAACAATATGAAATAAAAGCTTTTTTTCGCTAAAGAAGTATGTTGGTATTCAGTTTTAATATATACAGCAGGCCTGAAACAGGATTGCTGATTCCAGGCAAGTGCTGTTGTTTCAAAATCAATTTTTGTTCTGATTGTAAATACAGTTATTTAAAAAAACCCCAAACTCTCTGATGACTTCTATAGCTTATTTTAGTGTCAACTCATGGCTGTTCTGTTCTGGAACATTTTTGCACCTTGAGACAGGAACCAGGGTGCCTCAGGTCTTCATCTCCAGAAAAGTTTCCTCCAAGGGCTTGTTGCAGGTCCAAAGACCCTGTGCCTCCCAGGTTGCCCTTAAGCTTGATCCAAGCACAAATCACCGTTCTATGGTTTCATGGGATTTTACCAAAACTGAGATGCATCCATATAATGTTACAGCATTTTTTAGCTGGAAGTCTGTTCCACTGGGAAATTTCCCTAGACCTCTATTTACTGACGAATGCACTTTGCTTATTTATTAATACACTGATGTTTCATCCCTGCCTACAGTGAAGAATTTAAATCAGGCATTCTGAAAGTGCCTGTATTTGTATGTTAGAAACATCCAGCTTCACCAGAATCCCTCCGCCTAATACTGAGAGGCAAATAGCTTATGCCTTGTTATTAGCAAGAGCCAGAGCCGTATACGTCATAGCTGATCCTCCACAAGACTTCTCATTTAAACACAGTGCATGTATGAGGTCAGTATCCTGAGCCTTCTATTTTTGGTGGCATCTACTGACATACAAGACCTAGACTGGCACATTGGACCCAAACAACAACAGCAACAACAAAACTGTACTATATTATAAATTATGTCATTTTTAAAATGGAAAATTGTGATTGTCAAACAGGTGGAAAAAGGCAATTTCTGTCTTCTTTCCTGCAGAGAAGGTAGGAAGTCCTCATATATCTTTCAGAAAACGTGATTCCTCAAATTCAGACCTTCTGTCCAAGCAATTCAAAGCAGTGATGTAATCTTGTGGTTTTTTTGTATCCCAGCTGATAGCCTCAGCTGTTACTGAACAGCTTTGGGAAAATGAAAGCAGAATCAGTAAAGCTCTTTTCTGAGACTGTATCTCCCTGTAAGGGTATTCAATGTTAGAAAGAGAGGAGGAGGGAAAGTGACTTCACAGACAAGTGGTCAAGGTAAATGTGGTCTTCTGTCTCAGCTCCAATTAACTCCTGAATTTGCATTTCGGACTGGCAGAGCAACTGTCTTTTTTTTCCAGATATAAGGACCCACGTCTTCCATTATGCCTGCAGTAGATACATCATCTGTTTTATTACTTTAATAAGATATTCTCTGATACACTGAAGACGAAGGGCTCTGGAGTGAAGGCTCACACTAAGGGACCCTTCCTGAAGTGGCAAAACCGCAGTGGCAAGGCAGCAAAAGCGCTGGGAGAGAGAGGAGACCCCAGCCCTCCCTGAGAGGGAAAGAGGGAGCTGCTGCCGAGCGGCAGCTCTGACTCCGCGTGGGCAGGGATGAGCATGGCAGTGGCCAAACCCCCTCACATACAAGAGCAGCCCCTGCGGAGTGCGAGCAACCAGAAGCGCGGCGAACAGGGCCGGCAAACAGGGTGTGGCGTGTCAGGCAGGGTGCGGTGCATCAGTTTGCGTGGCAGTTGGCGCTGGCAGGGCATGTGGGGAAGGCGTGCGGGCAGGGCACAGTTCCTGTCCTGGCAACCCAACCAGTGGACGTCGTCCTCCTGGAAGACATGCTAGCTATGGTTTCCACCCGCGGGAAAGCAGTTACCAGAAGCAGCGTGGGGACCCAGACGGAGGTCCCGCACAAACACGCGGCTGTCCAGGTCTCTGGCTGCAGGGAGTGCCTGAGCCTGGCGCTCGTACCGGAGGACAGCAGTGACAACTGCTGTGTTCGATGCGAGCAGGTGAATGATCTGCTCAGCCTGGTGGCAGAGCTCAAGGAGGAAGTGGAGAGGTTGAGGAGCATCTGGGAGTGTGAGAGCGAGATTGACTGGTGGAGCCACGCCCTGCCCTCCATGAGGCCAAAGCAGCATGAGGCAGCTTCACAAGAAGCAGAGGACCCCCTACCCTCTTGCCACCGAGCACAAGGAGGGGACCTAAGAGACAGAGGGGAATGGAAAAGGGTCCCTGCTCGAGGCGGCAGGCGAATCCTCTCCCAGCCTCCCTCACCTCCCCAGTTGCCCTTAAGCAACAAATAAGGGGCTCTGGAATGTGAGGGCCCGGCAAATGAGGACGTGGGGGTAGGTCCATCCAGGGGGTTGCCTAGGACAAGCCAGTCAACCCCAAGTATTACGACTTCCCTGGCTAAGAAGAAAAGGAGGGTAATTGTCATAGGCAATTCCCTTCTGAAGGGAACAGAGGGCCCGATATGCCGACCAGACCCATTCTGCAGGGAAGTCTGCTGCCTCCCTGGGGCCTGGGTTAGGGGAGTTGCTAGGAAGCTCTCTGATTTGGTGTGCCCCTCTGATTATTACCTGCTGTTGGTAATGCAGGTTGGCGGGGACGAGATCGCCGAGAGAAGTCCCAAGGCCATCAAAAGGGCACTGGGGCAACTGGTTGAAGGATCAGGAGCAAGTGTGGTGTTCTCTTCAGTTCCATCAGTGGCAGGGAAGAACACTGAAAGGGGCAGGAAAACTCACCTGGTTAACAGGTGGCTCAGAAACTGATGCCGTCGGTGGAATTTTGGTTTCTTTGATCATGGGGAGGTTTACATGGCACAGGGTCTGCTGGCGACAGATGGAGTCCAGCTGTCTCAAAGGGGAAAAAGGATTCTTGCCCACAGCTGGCAGGGCTCATTGAGAGGGCTTTAAACTAGGTTCAAAGGAGGAAGGTGCCATCACACAGCTCACTAGAGATGAGCCCAGGTGTCGTATGCCAGTGTCGGGGGTGAGATTGACAGCCCAGCTCAAGTGCATCTACACCAATGCACGCAGCATGGGCAATAAACAGGAGGAGCTGGAAGCCATTGTACAGCAGGACAGCTATGACTTGGTCGCCATCACAGAAACATGGTGGGATGTCTCTCTTGACTGGAGTGATGCAACAGATGGTTATAAATTTTATAGAAGGGATAGACGAGGAAAGAGAGGCAGTGGGGTGGCACTGTATGTTAGGGACTGCTTCGATTGTATAGAACTCAACAATTGTGATGACAAGGTCGAATGCTTGTGGGTAAAGATGAGGGGGAAAGCCAACAAGGCAGACATCCTGCTGGGGGTCTGTTTTAAACCACCCAACCAGGATGAAGAGGCAGATGAAGTTTTCTACAAGAGGCTGGCAGAAGTCTCACAATTGCTAGCCCTTGTTCTTGTGGGGGACTTTAACTTACCGGACATCTGCTGGAAATACAACACAGCAGAAAGGAAACAGTCTAGGAGGTTCCTGGAGTGTGTGGAAGATAACTTCCTGACACAGCTGGTAGGTGAGCCTACCAGGGGATGTGCCTCGCTAGACCTGCTGTTGACTAACAGAGAAGGACTGGTAGGAGATGTGGTGGCTGGAGGCTGTCTTGGGCTTAGCGACCATGAAATGATAGAGTTCTTGGTTCAAGGTGAAGTTAAGAGAGGGGCCAGCAACACCACTACCGTGGATGTTTGGAGGGCAGACTTTGGCCTGTTCAGGACGCTGGTTGAGAGGGTCACCTGGGAGAGAGTCCTGAAGGGCAAAGGAGTCCAGGTGGGCTCGACATTCTTCAAGGAGGAAGACTTAAAGGCACAGGAAGAGGCTGTTCCCATGTGCCGCTAGATGAACCGGTGGGGAAGACAACTGGCCTGGCTGAACAGAGAGCTCTTGCTGGGACTCAGGAAAAAAAGGAGGGTCTACCACCTATGGAAGAAAGGGTAGGCAACTCAAGAGGAGTACAGGGGTCTCATTAAGTCATGCAGAGAGGAAATCAGAAACGCAGAAGCCCAGCTAGAACTCAGGTTGGCCACCTTTGTAAGGGACAAAAAAAAATGTTTTTACATATACATCAACAACAAAAAGAGGGCCAATGAGAGTCTCCATCCCTAATTGGATGAGAGGGGGAATATTGTCCACAAGGATGAAAAAAAGGCTGAGGTACTTAATGCCTTCTTCACCTCATTCTTTAATAATCAGACTAGCTATTCCCAGGGTAGTCAGCCCCCAGTGCTGAAAGATAGGGGAGAAGAGCAGAACAAAACTCCCTTAATCCAGGAGGAAGCAGTTAATGACCTGCTGTGTCACCTGGACACTTACAAGTCTATGAGGCTGGATGTGATCCACCCAAGAGTGCTGAGGGAACTGGTGGAGGAGCTGGCCAAGCCACTCTCCATCATCTATCAGCAGTCCTGGCTGACAGGGGACGTCACAGGTGACTGGAGGATCACCAGTGTAACACCCATCTATCCCGGGAACTACAGGCCTGTCAGCCTGACCTTGGTGCCAGGCAAGATTATGGAGCGATTCATCCTGAGTGCGCTCACTGGACATGTGAAGGGCAACCAGGGGATCAGGACCTGCCAGCATGGGTTCATGAAAGTCAGGTCCTGCTTGATCAACCTGATTTCCTTCTATGACCAGGTGACTTGCCTAGTGGATGAAGGAAAGGTTGTGGATGTCATCTACCTGCACTTAAGTAAGGCCTTTGACACTGTCCCCCACAGTATCCTCCTGGAGAAACTAGCTGCCCATGGTTTGCATGGGTGTACTCTTTGCTGGATAAAAGCTGGCTGAATGGTGGAGCGCAGAGAGTGGTGGTGAATGGACTTAAATCCAGCTGGTGGCCAGTCACAAGTGGTGTCTGCCAGGGCTCAGTTTTGGGTTCAGTCTTGTTTAACATCTTTATCAATGATCTGGATGAGGGGATTGAGTGCTCCCTCAGTAAGTGTGCAGATGACACCAAGCTGGGTGGGAGTATCAATCTGCTTGAGGGTAGGAAGGCTCTGCAGAGGGATCTGGACAGGCTGGATTGATGGGCCAAGGCCAACTGTATGAGGTTCAACAAGGCCAAATGTCGGGTCCTGCACTTCGGTCACAACAACCCCATCAAACACTACAGGCTTGGGGAGGAGTGGCTGGAGAGCTGCCCGGTGGAAAAGGATCTTGGGGTGTTGGTTGACAGCCGGCTGAACACGAGCCAGTAGTGTGCCCAGGTGGCCAAGAAGGAAAGGCATTCTGGATTGTATCAGTAATAGTGTGGCCAGCAGGAGTAGGGAGGTGACCATGCCCCTGTACTTGGCACTGGTGAGGCTGCACCTTGAGTACTGTGTTCAGTTTTGGGCCCTTCACTACAAGAAGGACATTGAGTTGCTGGAGCGTGTTCAGAGAAGGGCAATGAGGCTGGCGAGGGGTCTAGAGAAGAAGTCTTATGAGGAGTGACTGAAAGAACTTGTGCTGTTTAGTCTGAAGAAGAGGAGGCTGAGGCGGGACCTTATTGCTCTCTACAACTACCTGAAAGGAGATTGTAGTGAGGCAGGTGTTGGTCCCTTCTCCCAACTAACTAGTGATAGGATGAGAGGCAATGGCCTCAAGTTATGTCAGGGGAGGTTTAGATCGGATATTAGGAAAAATTTCTTTACTGAAATAGTGGTCAGCCATTGGAATAGGTTGTCCAGGGAAGTGGTGGAGTCACAAACCCTGGAGGTGTTCAAAAAACATGTACATGAGGCACTTTGGGATATGGTTTAGTAGTCATGGTGGTGTTGGGTGGATGGTTGGACTCGATGATCATAGTGGTCATTTCCAACCTATGTTTCTGTGATTCTGTGATCAGGGTAGAAGTGCACACTGAGGGTGTATTTGATCCATTTCATTCACTGCTTTGGCTTGTAATCTCCCACCTCAGACACACCCTCATTTGAAGATGTCTTTTTTTGTCATGATCCCAAAAATTCTTCATACCAGAAGTGATGTTTCCTGTGATAGAGCATGGTGCCTCCGACATATCTGGACACTGCAATACAAAAAATGAGTTGAAGTTCTGTGTGCATTAGGGAAAGGCCCTTCATGCCGTATTTTGGGAGAAAACATGAAAGCTTACCTACTGCAAAATGGAGAAAACATGCCCTGAAACAATGCTGCAAAGTGCACTGTGATAACAAAGGATTTCAATGAGGTCAGAAGTCTTATAGCTTTTCGGAGGATTTATTTAACTTTCCTTTCAGTGCAGTAGCCTGTGGTGATCACATCAGTCAAAACATGATGCTTCTCCTTTTCTGCTAGATCTCCGTCCCCCTCGCACCACCTCCCCTGCTCTGGTCCAAATGGCTCAGAGAAGCAGTATTAACGAATGTGGTCATCGAAGTACTAAAAGGAACTTCCCCTTTACCATAATATTAAAACCTCAGGGACGTGAGGAAATGAAAGGTGGCTGCTCTCGTCAGCGATACGGACTGGGAGTCCCTGCTGGCCAGCTGGTTGGAAGCGCAGCCTGGGCTCTGCTGCCAGCCCTTCTCCGCCATGTCCCCAGGAGGCAGCGCTGGGCTGAACCGGCGGGGCCATCCATCATTAACAAGCAGGGTATAATGCCTCGCCATGCCTCTCACAAAGAGGGAAGAGGCAGTTTAAATTTCATGAAAGCTGGGGCGATGTCAGGAGAGGTTTAGTCAGACGGCAGGCTGTCCTGATTATATATTCCAGTGTCAACTCCCAGGCGCAGACAAGCTGACATTCTGGACTCTCTTGGAGACTAGTCTGGAGTCACTCAATGTAAAATATGAATATGGAAAGCAGTAATCTTTTATTTGGCTGATCAGAAACATTTAAAATCATGTGCCTTGCTTGACTATCCTTTGAACATGCTCCTGTGTTCTGTGGTTATTTATTTCTATATTTTGCCCTCATAAATATGTAATTAATGTTACCACTGTGTTTAGGATTCAGTAGGGTGTGTGAATCTGTGTGACAGGAAGCTAACAAAAACAACAAGACTAGATCCTTACTTAAAATAGGAGGTAACACAGTGACCCACCAAAGCACAGCCTCTTTGGAAACCATAGAAGTCTTCATCTTAAATGAAATGTTAGGGGCTGTGTGAAGCAGACTGGCTCCACTGATGCGTGAAACAGCTCCCTCATGGAAAATCATTCACTGGCATCTTTAAGGAACTGGGCCTTAAAGGTTCTGCCCCTTTATAAACCTCTGGTACTGAAGGTACCATTCTGCAGGGTGTTCACAAAGGGCTAGTAAGAAATTAAGTTACAATTGTATTTACATTTATTTTATAATTAAAATTAATTGAAATAATGTTCTGTCTCCTCACTGTCCCTTATTTCCATTCAGTCTCACTGTATATCACTTGCTGCAGAAGTCCCATTGCAGTGAAACAAGAGTCATATCAAGGTTAGTCTTAATAAGCACAACAACGTGGTTATTGAGATAACTCCAGAGATAACTTTTCCCATGTTTCTACTGCTTGCTGAGATCTGCTCTGCTCAAAAGTGATGTGTCAGAAAGAAACATGACATTTTTCCCTGGCTGTGTGACAGGCTGAGATAATTTTATTTACTTCTGCTAGAGTCCATGTGTAACACTTCACCGCGTAAACAGAGTGCTGACTTTGGAACAACCACATGGTATTTTCAAACTTTATGGACTTGAAAATAACTCAGTGCACAGAAATATGTTTACAGAGATAATATGTTGTCCAGTTGGAGGTACTCAAATTTAGGCACAGTGAACATCTGCAAAATGTAGTCATAATACTGCAATACCTTACAGAACAGCTGTGGCAGAATAAAACTGTAGGATTTATAGGCTTTATTTCTGGGCTATGATACACTTTTTCTTGAGTCTTGGGTGTACTCAACACAGAATGCTCTCATGAATGGAATTTGCATACAAACATCTGGAAATGAGATAAATATATTAAAATGCCATTATCTTGAATAAGTAGGGGTGGATACAGCCACCGTTATTAGAGGCTGCAGGGCTCTGCAGAAATGCAGCTGTAGCCTTCCTTTTACTTTTCATAGTGACATGAGGGCTGCACTCTCTGCACTGAAGGACAGATTAGGTAAAAATATATATTCGTGATACCTTCTCTGTGTAATATGTCAGAAAATCGCTTGTGAATGTGGGCAACATGGTGCAGTAAATCTAACTTAAACAAAACATTGTGGATGATGATTGACGGTAAGAGACTTCAGAGGAAATATCATTGTTCAATGGATGTTCTTGCAGCTGAATATTGAATAAAGAATTGGATAGAAATTTCCACGTGAAAATCTTTCTTGGTTGGGAAAGGTTGTTCTATCTTGCACTGTTCCCCAGAAAGAACTGCCTTAATTTGCCTTGGGATGAAGTGTTGTGATTCGAAACACTTTAAAATCAGAAATTACTGCTCTTATCTTTCCAGTTTGTATTCTGGAACAGCAGAAATATTCCATGTTTACTCTGCTCCTTCTTCTAGAGCTTAGTCATTGGCTGCCAAGTTATTCCCTCCCAAAGTGTTATTAATCTTCTTAGAGACGTCTGTAAAGGTTTTCCTCAAAGGAAGACTTAGGATAGACTAAACTAAAGCTGAAAAAAAGACTGAAGGATGATTTCATTAACAAGTGCCTTGGAAATAAAACAGGAGTTGAAAATAATTATTGATACAGTTGGAGTTAGGTGCATGGGATGAAAACACTAGAACTTTGCACACTTAATGATGGGCTTTTTCCAGTCTGAAGAACAAGTTAGGAGTCACTGTGGATAGTTCTGTGCCAATGCCAGCTCTGTGCTCACCACCAGCCAGAGAGGCTAACAGAAATGTAGGAACAACTAGGGAAGGAAAAAGAAACAAACCAAAACAGAAAATGGTGTTGTACCCTCATAAAAATTGCTACATACTCTGTACCACAAAATGTAGTCTCTGTGGCTATCCTCTGGGAGACAATCAGCTGCAGAATGGGGAGAAGTGCAGGTGAGGGCAGCAGAGGGGGCCAATGGCTTCCATAAGGGGAGAGAGAACTACACTAATATTTTTCATTACAGAAAAATGTTACCAAAAGGAGAGATGACAACAACAAACAACATTGTAAAATAGACGTAATATTTACTGCTTCTCATAACATCGCAACTAAGGGAACCAAATTAAATTACAAGACAAAAGGTCTGAGACAGACAAAAATACTTTTGTCTGTTGAATTTCCAAGACTGCTTAAATGTACTGTTAAACTTACTGCCACAGAGTGCTGAGAAGGTAAAATGTGTAAACATCTGTTTAAAGAAGGCTGGACGGAGTCACGAGAGCCAATTGGTGGCTATTGAGCATGATAGTTCAGATGCAAACTCCCCCTTAAGTTATAGTAAGATAAGAATATCTAAATGGCTATCATAAAAGAGAGTATATAAACTTCAGTCTGGGTTTATCTATTGTTCCTTTCTTACGTTATGGAGAACAGATTATAAAACTTCTTTTCATGCAATCCAGATATCTCCTTTTTCACCTGTAACACACGGTAGAAATGCCTATGTAAAAAATGTCTTAAGCTATTACTATTAGCTGTGACAACAGACTTCAGATGATCTGCTGCTCAATAAAGTGCCTTTGTGTGCATGGCTGTGAGTAAGACACTTTCAGCAGTATCCTAGCTAAATATTTTTAACCTCCAATTGTACGTGCAAGTAAGTGTGACTGGCTGTGGGACCGGTGAATGCAGCTCTGCGCTCACAAAAGCTCCATGTTCAGCGGGGCTTCAGCCGCAAGCATGGCTGGTGCCTCCTGTTTCCTGCCAGGAGTGAAGTGTTGTATGGACAGCTGGGCGAGGCGCCCTTGCTTCTGGAGTGCTGATGAGCACCTTCCCTGCAAAACAGGGAGAGCTGTTATTCTGAAGAGGACTGATTATAGCAATGAGTCTTAGAATCCCATGTTACAGGAATAAAAAAACCTCTTTCCACTTTTCTCCTTCTAAGATCCTAGTAAATCTTAATGTCACATTCTTGTAAGTTTTTCATAATAATGCGCTATTGGGAGTCTTTATAATTTTACAGAAAAAAAGCAGATCAGAAGCTCTTCTTGGCCATCCTGGTGAGACCATACCCATCCAGAAAACAGAGGTGAAAAAGACTGCATTGTCACCGAAAAAAAAAAAATCTGAAAGAAAAAATATAAGTAAAGGTAATTAGTTGCCAAGAGTTGAAGAAGTTTCTGAAGGTGGAGTAGGTACCATGGTTGTTGTAGCTTTTTTTTTTTAATTTTTGTTTTATTTTTTTAATGAGCTTTGGAATTACAATATAGTTACAGTAAGATACAATAAGACATTTCAACAATTCAGCAGTTCAACTTGAAATTAAATTTACCCCACGAGAACATGCTTTTCAAAATGTAGCTGAAGAAAATGAAGTAGCCTTTAACCAATTTCAAAGCAATTCAGCCTGAATGTGTTGCTGTAGTGCTCCCTTGGAGTCTTAAACTGTGTTCACAGTGAATGGCCTTGAAATTACGAAAATTGATTCAGTTTAATTCACATGCTCATAAAATTAATTCACTCAAGACACTTCTCCATTCTATTTCCTATAATGAGGTATTGGGGTCTGGAATACAGTAGTTAAAGAATAAAATAAGTTTGCATTGACTTTTTGAACAGGAACACAGGAACTACTCATTTTGCTGTAAACACTTGGCTGTATAGTGTTTCGTCAATATGTTGGATACACTTGCCCCACCTGGCAGAAGTTCAGTGCACCTCTGTATCTTGTCTTTAAACTTTGCATAAGGTTTTATCAACACAGGAATGATACTGCACAGTAAGACTGGGGTTCCTTTAGGATTATTATACCTTCACCTCCCTGCGTGGCTATTTGTAGCAGATCTGAGGTTTGTGCAAAGTTGTTATCCCATTGCAAATTGGAGCTGAACTGTTATGCACTTAGCAGACAGTACTATATGCTCTGGTACCAGCCTGTTAAGGAGTTTTGTGTAGACTCCAGGTATAGATCTTCTTCCCTGACCACTGATTTCCATACATATGCAAACCCTAAAGCATGGAAGAAGCACAAGAGGACAGTATATTTAATGAAAATAATGAATGGAAAATACTAACTTGGGAACAGATGAAGTCTTGCCCTCAAACCAGAAATAACACTGTTTGTAAGGCTCCCTCCCACTAGTAGTCACTCCGTTATGAAGTGAAAAGGAAATTAACAAAGTACCAGGAAGTTCAACAATTTTGACCACCAGAACATTTTGTTTAACCATAGGGATTTTTTTTTTTTTCAAGCCAAGCAGCTCTGTGATTGCCCTGACAAAGACAATTGTAAGAGAGAGACTCTTAAATGCCTTTATAAGCCTGAATTACTCAGAAAAACTTCCTCTAACAGAACTGTATTCTGCATTCTTCTAATCTGCATCACAGCCTGTGCTGAAACAAGAACTGAGTAGAGTACTGAAACAGTCCAGGGAGCAGAAACCAGAAACCTGGACCCTCCTGCAAAATACTGTAGATCTTATTCCTAAAGGAACTAATGCAGTTTTATACCTAGAGCTGAAACCTAGAAACCCTAAGTTTCAGCTCTACTTTGGAGACCAGTTCTGTGTTTTGGGTGAAAGAGACATGTTCTGGTTTGGGTGCAGCCGGCAACAAAAGCACCACACGGCTGCCCCTCCCCCCGCCCCAGTACGGAGGGGAATGGAAAGAAACAGGCAGAAACTGGTGGGTTGGGATAAGGGCAGTTTAACAGAACAGCAGACTAAGGGAACAGGAACAACAATGATACAGAAAAGGGGAAAACAGGACACAAACCCGCAGAACAGAGCCCACAGAACAGAACCGCTTTCTTGGACCGAACCGCCACTGTGCCCTCCCGAGCCGTGAGAGAGTTCCTGCCGCCCAGCCTCCCCCCAACAGAACCCAGCATGACAGCACATGGTATGGAATACCCTGCTCTGGTTGGCCAGGTTGGGTCAGCCCGCCCGGCTGTGCCCCTTCCCGGAGTCCGGTGAAAATTAACCCTGTCCTGGCTGAACC
Organism: Opisthocomus hoazin; assembly: GCF_030867145.1. NCBI lineage: Eukaryota > Metazoa > Chordata > Aves > Opisthocomiformes > Opisthocomidae > Opisthocomus > Opisthocomus hoazin. The sequence goes on along the minus strand of NC_134415.1, from coordinate 77,556,716 downwards.
CAGGACAAGACACTGAATGAAACCCTGGCTTTGAAATCAGAAACCAGGACTTCTCTTCTGCTCCATTCAGGGTATTGACCTACCACTAGGTTATGGATCCACGACATCTGTTTCTTAGTCTATCTCTAGGTTCCTTAACCTTGCATTCCTTTTTGCACAGTCACCCAAGTTTCACTGGAGTGGTGGAGGAACTACCAAATAGCCAGGTGGTAAAGGATATCTCTAGGGAGATAGAAGATGTCTGTTTAAATTGCTTTAGCCTCTAGAAAGCTTTTATCCCAGGTTGCTCCCAATTGCTAGGCATGTATTCCAGCTACTGAGCTCTGTGCAAATTGTGTTGTTGTCTTCTCACTGTTTTTTTAAGTAAAGTCAGTCCAAACGTAGTGAGTCTCAGCAAGTCTTTGTGGTGCTTTTAAGATAGCATTGTGCCCAACGCCCCATGAAGAAGAAGGCAAGAATAGGTGCTTCTGTTTAGGTGTCCTGTAACTGGAAAGTGCCAACTAATTTTAGGTGTCTCTCAGGTCAGGCTGTGGGTGAGACAGGGTGTGAGCCATGCTGAAGTTTAGATTGCCGTTGGGATAAAACTGGCCATACATATTGTTTAATGTTTCCAGAATTTTTATTTAAAATAAAATCCTAGATGCTGAAGGAATTAAATATTTTCAGTTTAGTTTTATTTTTCAGCTATAAGTATGTATTTATTTATGGAAAACCAGAGAGAAATGTAAATGATATAGGAGATATGGAAGTGATAAGCAGATATGAAATTGCTCCAATCACGCAGAAAAGCAATACTTTAACTGCCTGATATTAAACAAATAGAAAACCAGTCAAGAAACCGTTCTACTGGAGAGATATACTGGAATATGAAATAATCCTGTTAAGAAACTATTGGAAGAACCTTCCATTGGGAGTTTTAAAAGCAATCTGAAAAATGGTAGAAATATGATATTAGCCATTGCACTTCATGAGGTGGGCAGACTGGGTGACCTAATTAAGCAATAAGACAACACAGGGTGTGCATTGTCTCATAATCACAGGCTTTTGTGCCTTTAAATGTAAGACAGAGTGCACAAAGTTGTTAATCATTGAGGTGTGTCATCACTAGACTTCACAAGCCTTAGATGCCTTCAAATTATGTTTCTAAAATATGATTTTCAGAAGGCAAAATGTGAACTATTCGAAATCAAAACATTTCCTAGATGAAGTGATCACTTTTTTTTTTTTTAAATGCACTGTAAGGTCATATCAAGGGAAATTGTCTAGACAGGGTTTATTATTACTAATCCTTGATGACGATAATAATTAACATTGTGAACAAAAGTGTGGTAGAAGGTAAACATTTCTTCTTTAAGGTTGAAATTGAAATGCATGTGGGAGGAAGGGCTGCTTGGGAGAGAGGATTCACATCCCTGTTAAGTCCTCCTGCTACCCTTCCCTCAGACAGTACTACTCTCTGAAGGCAGAAAGCACTGTGGAAGTATTACAGAGAAGATGGGGCCAATTAGTGATTGACGTCTTTCAAGTGTAAGACACAGAATTTGCTTAATGAGTTTCAGGAGTGGTGTTTTTTTTCCCCATTTTCAAATATTCCCCCCACCTGCCAACATGGATGTCTGGTAGCTAACTGAAACATAAAGCGGGTGAATGCCAGAGGTGCCCATCTGGAGGTTTGCAATATGAAAATACTTGCGCAGTACTACTTCGAGCAAGAATAGTGACAACATTTCATAGTGACATCTTCACTATGCTGTACATTTCTAAATGCTTTATCAACAATTATTTCCAAAAGTGAGCTTAGTCCTTGCCCTAGGAAGATCAAGAGAAAAGCTAATGATGACTCTTGGCAGAAGGGAAATGTTTATTACCGCTCCTCACTGGCCATGGCCAACTCCTACGCAGCGATTTCAGCATTTCCAGTGGGGAGCACCAGTGGTCCCTTAGTCTGCTTGATTCCCTATGGGCCTTTCCTCTCCCTGGAAATAAATGAAATTTGAAGCACACAGCACTTACTTTAATTGCTTGGTAACTTGAAAGTCTATGTCCCAAAGGCCAGCCTCACACAGTCTTACTTGTGTGAACAGACCTGACACATCACTTGTGTTTTTGAAAGGTTTAGGTCGAATTAAGTTTTGGTTTACTTTATTATTTAAGTAGATTTAGTATCCCTGGGACACTCCATGGCACCTTGTATTTTTTTTAATGGGTGACCTTCAAAACTTCGTTATTAATCAGGGTATTTTCACTCTTGAAAAAACATTTGCAATTACAAGGAATTGGTTTTTTTTTATTTCCTAAAGATGTTACTGCACTGAGAAGGGACAGGAAGTGTACTAGGATTTCTGTGGAATTTTAAAACTGTTTGTGCTCAACAAGCATTTATTGAAGTTCATTTGGCATTTTACATGTGAAAAAGACTAAACTGGAGGGTAGTTACTGCTTTTTAAAAGGAAATTCATTCAGATTAAATTTCCTCCCTAAGTATCAAAGGCGTGATTAAAAAGAAAGAAAAAAACCAAACTGATAGTGTCCTTTTTTTATTTTTTTAATCTTATCTGAACCCATATGCCTCTTTATCTACTTAGTTGTGCCTGACAGAAACACATCCATGAAATACGTAAGTAGAGCACTGAAAAGTCATCATTATTTATTCAGAGGGCTGGCTGATTATACTGGATTTGTATTTCTTACACACACACAGAAAGGGTGGTGTAGCCAGTCAATCCTCAGCACACTCTACTAATGTTAATTCTGCATGTTCCGTTTTCAGTGTCAGCATTGCCTCCATTATGTCACTCGAAACCCAACATTTTCTGTCTGTGTTACATTTCCTCCTATGACCTCACCATACACGCACCCAAATACTTTATCCAAAATTTAAATGAGATTATCATCTGGTGACTTCATTATGAACTTGACATTATCTTTCAACAGCTCTGTTGGATCCAGTGTTGGCTGGGGCTGTGTTTGCATCATACAGCTGACTGGGTAGTGCTCGTCTTAATGATTTTCTTTAGCACTTATGTTTTACTGAAAATATAGATATGTAAATCTGCAGATATTATACAATTGCAATAGTTGCCATTTCTATTCAGCTATGCATAAAACACATATTCCTCTGACCTCATGGTTGGGTAAACAATTTTCTCTTGTAGGTTTAAGGACCCTCTGAATGTCCCATTTAAGGTCTTTAGGAATATTGGATAGTGTAGCAAGAAATATATTTTTTAAGAGATTTGCATGGGAATTCTTGGAGTTGGGAGATAAAAAACCAGATTTCTCTCAACAAATAGTTAATTTCTAGTCTGGCTATAATTGCAGAGGTTACCAAAGAAAAGGGCCTGGAGGAAAATATAAAGACTCCTTGTAATACAGAGAAAAAAAAGTTTGTCTCAGTACTTAATAATAAAATTAACAAAATACTAATTAGTATTCTGAAACAATTAGTTACCATTGTATATACTTTCTGACGAAACTCAGTCATACTTGCCTGTGTCAATTCTGGTAATATAACTGCCTAAGATATAATTATCAAATTATACTTTTATATGAAAATGTAAGATTTTGGTGAAAGGCTCCACTCTGGCTCTTGAATGATATTGGAGTACTTCTCTTTGCAGGTGTCAGTCGTCAGCATGTTCCGTTCAGTTTGGGGGCAAAAAACACTCTTGTTGGGGCATACCCAAGGAATATTAGTATTTGCAAAGCAGAAGGAGGTAAGAATCATAGAACCATAGAATCACTAAGGCTGGAAAAGACCTCTAAGCTCATCAAGTCCAGCTGTAAACCCATCACCACCATGCCTGCTAAAACATGTCTTAAAGTGCCTTATCTACACTTTTTTTGAAGACAATAGCAATAGTTTGGGGAAGGAATTTTGAAACTACCTTTTACTGGAAGCTATTAATAAGAAATTCTGGAAGAACAGAAGAAAGAGCTGAACTTGCATTTCAACTCACCCTAAAGAAAAGTTTAGGAGATAAAAAGGAACAGGAGTCAGCAAGTCTAGCCTTCTGTGAGGCAAGTTAAGGACATACGATTTGTATAGAATGAGACTGACAGTGCCATGAAGCATCTAATCAGCTTGTCAGCTGCATACTTCAGGGTAAGAGGGAACTTTGGAGCTTCTTTGAGTAGTAGATATGTGCGTGCTTCTATTTTCACTTCCACTCATCTCTTCTGAAGATTTTTAAATTGTTTTATTTGTATTTGATAAATACACTGTCTATTCTTCTTTCATCTTAACTTAGCTTGCGCTGAAGTTGATCTTGATATATATCGGAAAATTCAGAGTCCTTTCGTTCCTTGGAGTAGAAATCCTTAAATGTAGGCCAATAATCTGTTTAATGAACTGGACTGTATCATCTCATGTTGTCCAGCTGTCAAATGATATTTCATGGAATAAGTAAGGTATAGCAGAATGTGCCTCTGTACAGACTAGTTTGGGAGTTGGTAATTCAGCTGTTTGTTGACAATAGATGTTATTGAAAACTAGTGTTATCTGGGAAATTTTCTTGTCTTGCAGTACAACAGTGGTGAGCGTGCCTCAACCACGTGGAACCAAAGGAAGTATGAACCAAGTTAATCTAGAAAATCTCATTTCAGTTACAAGGCCAAATATTCTGTGTATGGGAAAGGGATTTGCACAATGCAAAAAAGTATCTCAATGGCAGAGTAGATTACGTCATACAAAAAAAATACCTTTGTGGCTCTCAGTTTCCACTTGCTATTATGACAAAGGATTTTCTTCAAAATATATAGGATGCCATGGAGACTACATAAAGCCCTTAATCCCTGCGTTGCTAGTGCTGACAGAACAGTGTATGGGATGTTTTACTTGCAGGAAGCTGGGGACTGAGGTGGACAAGGGGGTAAAAAATTGCTTGTCTGTAGCAGCCCAACTTCTCCTCATAATTATATCACAGGATATTAATTTGCTGAACTGGCATTAACTCAACTTCAAAAAATACAGGCTTTAAGGCTTTCTTATCATGAAGCTGTGACTTAAGAAAAAGAAAGCAAGCACAGTGAATAGTTTTATGCCTGGAATAGAAGAAAGTAATCTCAGTTAGTAACCTGAGAAGATTTGTAGCCTAGAGCTTAACTACACAAATGTAGGGAAGGGTGAATCCTCTATCTTCTATGCACTTGTCTTAAAATGTTGAGACAACTCCAAGAATCCTCTTGCACAGTGTTCCATTCTATTTTTTCTTCTACTTCTCATTCCATATGCTTCTAATGCCGTATGCTTCTGGTGATCATAGAATGGTTTGGGTTGGAAAGGACCTTGTAGATCATCTAGTTCCAACCCCCCCTGCCATGAGCAAAGACACCTTCCACTAGACCAGGTCAGTCAGAGCCCCATCTAGTCTGGCCTTGAACAATTTCAGGGACGGTGCTTCCACAAATTCTTTGGGCAACCTGGTCAAGCACCTCACAACCCTCATAGTGAAGAATTTCTCTTTATACCTAGTCTAAATCTACCCTCTTTCAGTTTAAAGCCTTTACCACTTGCTCTGTCACTGCATGCCCTTGTAAAAAGTCCCTCTCCAGCTTTCTGGTAAGCCCCTTCAGGTGCTGGAAGGCTGCTATAAGGTCTCCCCACAGCCTTTTCTTCTCCAGGCTGAACAGCCCCAGCTCTCTCAGCCTTTCCTCATAGCAGATGTGTTCCATCCCTCTGATAATTTTTGTGGCCCTCCTCTGGACCCTCTCCAACAGGTCTATGTCTTTCCTGTGCTGAGAGCTGCAGAGCTGGATGCAGGACTCCAGGTGGGGTCTCACCAGAGCGGAGTAGAGGGGCAGAATCACCTCCTTTGACCTGCTGGCCAAACAGCTTTTTATGCAGCCCAGGATATGTTCTTGCTGAACACCAACAATTTTTATGTTAGAGTTGTATCACTAACTTGTACTTTGTTGTTGGATGATGTAGGTCACAGATTACTGATCCGTATCTGTACGGCAAGGATGGTTCAGATAGGTGTGTTAGCTAAAGTGCAGTGTCTCACATACTGCTGTCAGCACTACCTGGTGCTGGTCTGGAGTGGTGAATGTTTGAGAGGTTGCACTATTGCTCTGTGATCATTGACAAGTTTCAGTTTCAGGGGGTGATAACTAGCATGCACTAAATCAACAGAATGGAGGGAAACTTTCCTTTACAAGTTTCACATCCAATTGCGTTTCTCCAAGACTAATTCCAGGCTTAGCTACTGTCCTTGCTTTCTTCCTCTGGGTGCCAGAAAGGTCCTGTGCTGGGGCCAGGCCTGGTAAGAAGAGAAGATGCTGTTCTGGCATCACTAGTAAGAGACTCCCCAAGTGTTAACGACGCTACATTGCACCTAGTGAACCAAGCAGGACCCAAGCTGACTTCTGATGAAGCCAGTGTTTTGCCTGTGTCCTGAATACCTAAGGGGTCACTGTGGTACTGTGTCACTCAGGCTTGTCTATAATTCAGGAAAACTCAGCCCCCAGAGACAGAACAATGGAGATCTTACTAAATTAACCAATTTCTGTTGCCTAATCCTACACCTTTGACAAATTTTCTGAATTACATTGTCGCATATTCGTGGTAGAGGTCCTATAAAATCTGCAGAAAAGAGCAACAAATACCAGCTGCAGATCATTTGTATGTTAGTGCAGTGTATTTCTTTGTGACTGTAAGTGGAGGATAAGAGATATATATAAAAGAAAAAGACATTTCTCATTAACTTCAAAGTATTGTTGACTTCTCTTACTCCCCTCCTTGTAAGTAAGATGCTGCAGCTTCTCTCTCAGGAGACATAAATTGATGGTAATGCTGAAAGACAAAATAAAGTAATTATGTTTTCAACACAGATATCAACTTAGAGGTGGTCTCTTAGGGACTAATATATTACTTGCAATTTTACATTAAGATGGCATTGTAATTAATCTCCTATTAATCTGTTTCATTTGTAAGGTATGTATACAAAAGAAATGACACATATAGTTGTTCCTATTGATAAACACTCAATTACTAATAAAATTCAAGCTCAAAACTGATGAGACTCCTTTTTAGACAACACCTGAATTAATCAAGGAATTCACTTCCAAAGCAATCTCTGCAGTCATTAAATAGTATCTACTTTCTGTGGAATTTACTGATCAGGGCAATCAATCTCTTAAAAACATCTGCTTTGAGTCAGGGTACACACCTCTCACGTATAAGCTAGAGAAGAATTTCTCTGGCTTTCCATTATGAGGCCTTGGTTTTAAGTCAACCAAAAGATACCCACTGACAATAGATTTTGGATTAGGTCCTTGGCTGCTGTGCTGAACAGCAGGGAAAACTATACCTTATCAGTCCTGTGCTATGTCTGGAATATGATCACGCAAGCTGTACGTAGTGTTCATACCGCTTCTTACATCTTGATAGGGTCCAGGGCAAAAGAAGCCTCAGCTGTGCTGCATAATGGAAAACAACAAATAAAACAAGTACATCAGGGTCTGTTTGCGTATGATACAGAAATACCACCACAAGGAATCCTGTTTCAGTACTGGGCTTGCAAGACTCAGGCTGTTCTCCAACATGCGTGGTTGTGAACTTAAACTCATGCATAGATAAAGCTTGGATCCAGCAGAGTCTATTACTCAAAGCTCTGTGGGAAAGTAGGTGTTGTATTCGTGGGTCTGCTCCAGCCCCGGAAGCAGTACAGCTGTGTTCATGATGTGCTTCATGTATTACTAAACACCCTACTGGACATCAGGCTTTGTATCTCTAGCATGGATGATCAACAGAGCACATTACCTGCTTACCGATAAATGAAAGCTAGCTCTGTCTGCCAAACATGACTCTGTGTTTCTAGTGGATGTAGCACATAAATTTGAAGTTATGTATGGGATTTTTTAGACCATAAGCTCCTTAGGTTGTTTATTGACTTTGTTGTTGTTAACAGAAAAAGAATCCTGGCAAAAAAATGTGGTTGTGGGTTCATCACATGAAAAAAAACCAAAACTGTAATATCATAAAGTTTTTAATAGGTGTTTGCTTTACTTTCATTACATATTGAAAACAATCAGAATTTTGGTGCTCTACAGCATCACTTTGAATACTTTGTTGCATTGCTGTAAGAAGACCTGAACAAAACTTTTGGAGATCAGTGGGAAAAGCAACTAAAACACAGACAAGACAGTATAACAATCCGTAAGTAAGAAGAAGAGTAAATATATGAAACAGAAATAAATTAATAAATAAAATTAGTGCTCTGTTGAGACAGAAAGGCAGAATCTTGTTAAATAAGATCAAGATAAGTCTCAAAGAAACAGAAAGAAAAAGTTAAAGCGTGTTCATTTTCAGTTGGAGGTATTTGAGTCAGTGTAGGCTACAGATCCATTTAATCATGTTGGTGTGTTGAACTGCAGGCATCTGGATTCAATTAAGATAATTCTGAGATTCTTTGTCCTGATATTATAACAATAGTTTGTTTTAAAATGCTGGCCACAGGAAAATCATAGTTGCCTTAAAAAAATATCCTTTTGTCTATAACTCATCTGTGTGCAAATATGTTTAAAACAAATGGAGAAATGGCAAAGGGCCTCAGAAATACAGAGACTTTGAGTAGAAATTTTGTGTGAATCTCTTGAACCTACCTGGAAATCCAAAAGTCTCAGGAGCCTTTCAGGATTCAGCTCACCTTCGATATTGAAAAACTGGCTGATTCAATAAGAAGAAACAATATTTGAATACTTTCATATATTCAGTTCAAGATTGGATAGTGATTCATTCCAGGCTAATATTAATGACAAAATCTGGCCGCTTGGTATACACTCTTAGTATAATTGCAGTATAGACTGGTGAAGCTCCATTCCTGTTACTAGACCCACACATACTTGACACTATTCGGAGCTCTATCTCAGCTACAGACACTTGAGCACACTAATAACCTTTTCACATTAATATACTCCTGAAGCCCACAGAATAACACTTGAATAAAGAAAGGGATGTTTATGCATCTATAGGGTCATGCTTAATTCCCACCATGTCTTTATTCTGAGTACTTTACCGATCCAGAGGTCGCTGTTAAAAATTCCTTCACAGTGCAAGGCTTGTATTCAGGAAAGAGGGTGTCACAGATCCCTAGGCATCTCAGGGGATTACAGCCTTTCTAAGGAAACAGAAAACTGTGGTGAACAGCAGCCAAGAAGTTGCCTAGTGGAAAACTGAACCCAAAATTTCATTTCTGAGATGAGGTAAGAAAGAAGGAGCTGAGAGGGAATGTTTGCCTGATCCAAACAAGCTGGCAGCTAGTTTGGTATTTTTATTTTGGATCGTTGATCCAAAGCATAATCCTGTATTCATTGGCAGTGAAGATCTTAACCAGCATAGATAATCATTGGCTTGGATTACGCTACCAAAATCTCAGCAGTTTGCCAGATAACTCACGCAGCTACATTTCCTTTAAGAGTGAATTACCTGAAGATAAATTGACAACACTGATATGTTCCAAGTCAGTTTCTTTTATTATTAGACCGTTTAACTATAGTTTTTTCTCTGTGAAACTGTTTTTTATTACAGTTTGTACACTTTCCCAGAAATGCAGAAGTCATGTACAACTTGTAATAAAATGGATCATTGCAAGCAATATTAGAAATCATTCAGAAGGCAGTGAAAATAATAGAATATTTGTTTCTGTCACACTTTGAAAATACACAGCCTGTCAATATATACCACAGATACTTTTCTTACTTGTTTCATTCTAACCTAGACAGGTTCAGCGAGTTCTGAAACTTTGATGAAGGGGCAAGATAAGAAGTAGCTAGTTTGGGCCAGCTTGCATGTATTCACGAGACAAGATTGCAGGCAATGAGTTTCCAAAGCAAAGAGGCATAGACACAAAAGGGATGTGGCTACTTATAGGGGGTCACTTGCCTGGGGTTTGGTATGAGTAATCCAAGGAAGAGCTTTCTTATTGGTCTTGTAAGCCAATTCACTAACAGGGTAAACTGAGCCAGATGGAGTTATAAACATATTATTATCATTATTATTTCATTTTTTAAGGTATTATTACTATTTCTATTTCTAAATATTTGCAAGCTGTCAAAATACTCTGGTAGGCTATGTAAATACCTGAACAAAGATAGATATAACAGATTCATCTTTTCTTCAGGGAAAAAAAAAACAACAAACCCTCACTAATTTTTCTGTTTGATTACACTTACTTGATCTGCAAAATGTAGAGTTGTGGCTGCTCTTCCTTCCTGACAGAGTATTTCTTTGCTCTGTCTGTATGTCCAGGATTTTATGGGTTGAACTAACTCATTTCTCCTTTTCTGTATCTGGAGACTGGTAGCCGGAGAAGAGTAAAACTGTGGGGAGTTACTTATGTTGGTTATCCTGCACATCTGAAAGTGTTTTGATATTCTGGTCCACACTGAGGGCATGAATAGGCTTTCTGTTTTATCTTTGTCACAGAATTTTTAGTTTTGAGACATCTGCTTTAACAACCAGGTGTTCAGGAGAACGTGGGCTTAGGTTAAATCTCTCACATCCGAACACAGCCTGAATAATTTTCCTCCAATTTCCTACTTGGTGTAAGTAGTTACGAAGATGTCAGTAGTTCATCTTTTTCTTCTTTTTAAATGGTAACACAATGAATGACCAGAACCTGTTCCCTGCATTGTTTGGTAATAGCAGATTTACAAAGACCAGACCTAGACAGCCATCTAAAAGACATGAGATAAGAAATTTTCAAAGTGGCATAGTGTAAGAATTTTACCATTCTTCTTGTAGAGTCTGTGTACCAACTCTTTGCTCCTGCAGCAACAGGATTACCTGTGTAGCTACTCAGCACAAACCTGAAATCCAATAAAAGCTTAAACTAACAGCAAAACACATGCAGCTCAATAAACCAAATTGCAAAAAATAAATAAAAATGTAATAGTGAAGACCTCAAGCTAGTTTATCTAAGTTTGGCTTCAGTGTCCAGGTATTATCTCTTCATCCAATGTTCGCTGTGCCCTGTGTTTATTGTGTGTAGCTGCAAAGATGTGAAGGGGGCCTGGGCAGCAGGCGATGTAACTGCTTACCCCAGCCAGCAACCCCAACTGAGGACAGTAACGCAAAAGGAGGATTGGTCCTAACTGGAAAGTACAGGATTTCTCATGTGAACTTTCTCATAAGGTGAAAGAATCATCACAATTATTTACACAGATATGCTGCCAGGGAATTCCCTGAAGTGGTGAGACCTGGAGAACTCCTAGCAAAGGCCCGTGCTAGAAGCTACAGAGCAGACCTTTTCTCTTTTAGCTCCTCTCAGCTTCCACCCGGTTTTAAATATGCTGTGATCTCTACCCCTGCTGTTACTGTAAGCAGGAATTTATTCTTAGTTCCTAGTGCAGAAGCAAGAAAAGAGCGTTAACCACTACTCTGAAAAATTTTGAATGAGATGAAACAAACAACTGTCTTAACCTAGCTAGAGATTTATTCACATGGTTTTTGCTTTCTTTAAATAAAAAAATCAGAAGTAAGGCCAGTCTGAGAAAAAGAACTCGTGCCTTTACTACAACTGAAAAGAAAGATTCCAATTTTCAATAGTAACACTGGCACTGCCCAGACAAGCTGGGCAAATGCAGAAATGTAGGAACACAGTTTCTAACTCCGCTGGAATCAGCTTGCTCATGTCTATGACATTATAAACTGTAGGAAGTAATGCTGCTACTTAGCTCCATTCATGTATGCATATCATGTGACTGAGTTGTGGTGAGGAGAAAGCAGTGCTATTTTCCTCTAGGGTATGTGATTTGTGGAGATGAGTTGTTTCTGATTTTTTTGTTGTTGTTTTTGTCTGTATAGCATGTATATTCATCACCGGTAATTAAACATGTGTTAGTAGAAATCTGTTAAAGAAGATGTAGTTGAGTTATTCAAGTACAAAAAAGCTTGCAGAAATATTGTGTTCTGCAGGTTAATTGTAATTTTCAGGAAGCTTTCAAAATATTTAGACATACAAAGGGTTAAAAAATTTCCCACCAGTCATTGTTGTTATAGCAATATTGTACGAACAAAAAGGAAAATCTGTACCGATTTTGTTTTTCTTTTACAGTCTCTGTAATCTGCAGTGAACCATGCACTGAATTTTTACCTCTGGTAGTGTAATATTCCCTCTTCCATTATAGTATGCTCTGCAAAAGGCAGAATACAAATAACATGATGAGAAACATTTACTCATAATTTTACTCAGTTTTTTCCCTTCCTGTTCAGGATAGTAAAACACAGGCTACCGACTAATGTATATTATTTCTAGGATGATAATAAGGGATGGTAAAAAGATGAGGGGATGGTGACCTGTCCATTTAGATAAATTACAGCTTGATGTGCTAACTCCACACTAATGTAACTTTATATTCTTTATCTTCAGGTCTGTATTACTGATCGTACTCCCACATGGATTCTTTTGCTGTTCAGTATTCACAAAGGGCTTCTCTGCTTTATCTTTTAGGGACTAAACAACATTCGTAACCTTTGCATAAGCAGCTGACCTCCCCTGGCTGCTGCTACCTCCAGCATGGGAGTGCTTGAGTCAGACTGCCAGACAGCCATGGAAATCCCCTTCACTCTGAATCCTTTAAAACTGCACTGACCAAAAGTACTAACAAAGAAACTTTTGAAGAATATGATGTAAACCTGTCCTGGCATAGGGATAGAAGGCTTGACCTAAGAGATATCTTTCACGACAGATGAATAAATCAGTATATTTTGAATAGGAGTCTTGGATCTAGCACTGTTTCTATATGTTGTCCCCCAGCCTCCATAGCAATGGCCCACCTGTGGGTATCCCCAACCTCATATCACCATTGCTGTTAACCACTTTTTCAGATGAGCTGAGGTTTGGGTGCTTTTCTTCCATTAAAATGCAAAATAATCTAGTGTTACTTCATGAAAATACGAGATGTTAGTTTGCACAGTCAATGGCTTTGAGGATGCACTGGCCAGGATACACCCACGGTTTAGACTTTCAGATGAGCTATCTAGAACAGGAGCTTAATGCTTTTAGATTCTTTTCCTGAAGGGGACATCAGTTTTTCCAGCTTCGAGAATCAGCTTGTTATGGAACAGGTCATTAGAGTTCGCTCACTTGTGTTTTCTAAGAATGAAGGATCAGGTTCACTACAGAATGACACCAAGACCACCAGATTTCATACAAATTGCCTCACAGACTTAATGCTTCTGAATATCTCAACTGTCGAAGCTTTAAGAGATGAAATAAGATGGAATTCAATTAAATAAAATGGAACCCAAAGTTATTTTCTTTTCTTTTTTAAAAGATTGAATGCTAAATTCACATTTCTGTCCTATGCTATTATTTTTCCCCGGACTGCTTCTTTCTCCTCTGAGAATTGTTCTCAACCTCTGGTTGATAATTCGCTGGAAAACTTACTCGTGAAAATTTGCAAGATATCAAAAAATATAGTGCATTCATATTCTTTTTCTTAAATGTTGAATTATTTTAGTTCAACAGAAATCTTCATTATTGCAGTAGTTTTTATTTTTGTGTGCATACATTTTAGCTTCCTCTAATGGCTGGGAAATTTCAATTAAAAATTTCAGTTGGACTTCATGCAAGAGGTTTCATAACAGAAATAATCTATATGGTTTTATGCCCATACATTGACCTGGAGTTTCCTATTAAGCTAACAGCAAGTGAGAGATGATTGTTTTCTTGCTGGGTATTGTACCTTCCCTGAAAAGAAGGATGGATTTGACTCATGCAGGTCAAACTTATTTCCAGTGTAACCTCACTGAAATCAGAGGAATTATATCAGAATTGCAGTGTTTGCTGCATGAGTTTTGTATTCGTTAGGTTTAGCCTCTTTACTTCACTTGGGAGGATTTCTAAGATTCATTAACCTTTCAGAGCAAGTTTTATGCCAAATGTTTCTTTCATCTTCAAGGTTGATTTAATTTAATATTGTCTACAGCAAACAAATGAACAGTTCAAATATGAACAAAACCTTAGGTCATCCTGCAGCGAAACACTTACAGGTGGTTAATAGAAAGCAGTGTAAGACAGAAAAGGAAATACAACAAAATGAAAATTCCTTTGAATGTTCAAGAGAGGAACCAATTAGTAAAGCAAGTCAGCATGAAAAAGATGAAAGCATTGAGAATGATTCACCTAGCAGTTCGCAGTTTTATACCAACATAGTCCAAATACCTTGATGGAGCTGTGTTAGTGTAGCCGGTATCTTGAGCCAGCCAGTTTCATTGCAATATAATGACACACCTAGTTTTCCAAGCGTGTGTAGCTGAAACTATTTTACATGAAGCCTGGAAACAATATTCAAATAATGTGTGTATTTCCATAAAACATGCACCCATAAAGTTTGAATAAATGTAGAGTTTTTTTAAATACAGCTAACACAAAAATCTTTAGGCTTTTTATTTTCATAGAGAATCATTAATTTAACAGCACTCAGTCTGGGATAAAGTGCTTTTCCTAAGTAATAAGAATTTTTTTTGCACCAGCAAATAGCCAAATAGCTCTTTTTATATTCAGGTAGCTGAAGTCACACATTAATTAGAAGTTACAAACTTATGAGTAGCGAGAAGGGAAAAATACTGTCCACTTTCTGTAGGTACCTCCCCAAAAAAGCTCAACAAACTCCAGAAGTTTTGAGTTAGGACTAAACTTCAAAGCAATTAAAAAGTCTAAAGTGTGGAAATATGAACTTGAATCAAGCAATTACTCCGCTTCCCCGAACTCTGCCCTGAAGTCAGACCAGAAGTTAAGCAGCCATTTAATAATGAATTCCTAATTGCTTCCATCATCTGCAGTAATCTATTTTTCATCCCAGCTCCCATTATAAACCAGGTTTATATGATCACGCTGCGCTTGTGTGCCACTAGGTTTGTCTTTTTATTCACTTCTGGATCCATTGGCCAGTTTTAAGCCAAGTTAGCTGAGGGCTGAGCTATCTGAGTTCTCCAAAATTTTATGAAAACAGGAACTAAGCCAGAGAAGGGAAAGCTTATAAAAGCCTCTGTAAATACCCCAGCTGAAGGAAAGGCTGTAGTACGAGTTTGCGCATTCTTAAGCATCAGAAACGTTGCACAGGAGATAGACATTTTCTGATATCCTCTGTCATGAATGGAGCTTCAGCTGGAGGTCACAGGATCCATGCCTGTGCCCATATCCACACGAAACCACAGTTTATTCATTCTGGATTGCTGTTTCTTGGTGGTGCTAGTGTGGGGTCTACAATGTAAATTTGCTCTACAGGAAACGCTAAGTTCAGCTTCCAATCTGTGTGAATGTTTCTGTGCACAGTTACAAAGCACAATTGTTCAGTCTTCTTTGGCTTCGGAAAGGGGAATGCCTGGGCAGGAAGCCTGGGAAGAGGACATAGGCTCTGCCCCTCCTCTGCGGCGACCACCAGGCAACTGGCCCAGCGCTTTCAGGCCATTTGCTGGGTACAGCGGTTCCTGGCTTTTGCCTTCTGGAGGACAAAGACTTTGATGTTTCCTTCAAGGAAGCAAGGTGTCAGTGGTCTTGTCTCTGGTTTCCCTCATTCTTAGTGGCTGCAGAGACATTTCTCTGTCCATTTTGCTGTTGTGGTCTAGAAGTTGTTTTCTGGCTGAGCTGTCTGCTCTCCACTTTACACAAGCACACGCCACATTTTGAAAACACTAGAGAGATTAGAGAACGAGTTCTGGACCCAAATGTCTATCCCATTTCCAAATGAGTGAGACCCCACTTTCTGCTTCTATAGCCCTCACAGCCAGTAGCACCATCAGGATCACAAACCTGAGCATGGAACCTGCTGGAGCATGAATGCACAGACCTTCACATTTGGTATGAAGGTCAGGTGACAATGATTTATTGTTTACATAATTTTTCCTCTGCTGTGTGAAACCTAATACCAAAAAGTAATGGCAACTCTAAACATCCCAATAAAACACCACCACTGTTGAGCACCCCCAAATTTTCACCAACCCTTCATTTTTGCTTCATTTAAATTCATTAAAGGACTGCAGGTTTCTTCAGTACTATCTGCAAGTGTCCAGCACTTCTCAGTGTAAGAAAAAAGTGTGGACATAGTTGACTAAATGCAAACCAGATATATGCTGGGAATAAACCCCAAATATTAGTACCTACCAGAAATAATACAAGTTGAATAATCAGTAGGGATGTTTTTTTGCCAACGTGAAAGTTGTGAATAAATGCAGTATGAAAGAGTTGTTATTTTGCTGAAGATAGTTATAAAACAAAATTAAATATCCCTTTGAAATAAACATCCATTCACATAGGTAATTTTGGCTAAATATCAATTTGCCACTTCAAATATTTTGCTTGTTCATTGCTTACAAAATAGCATTCAAATCCCAACTTTTCAAGCCATGTTAAATCCTTGCTTCACAGAATGCGTGTAAATACAGCTCGGTTTATATTCCAGAGGGTTTCAGTAGGGATTTTTCAAGCTAAATGTTAGTTCTCTCCCCTTGGTGAGAAGAATTCAAGAGTACAACCACCAATTTAAAAATGTACCAACTGCTTACAGCCAGCACTAAGATATTAAAATAATAAGGACTTTATTTTCGTCTTCTCTGTTTTGTGGCACAATTTTTTGGGGGGGTTCACAAAAAATGTCATAAGGAATATTGCTCTTGGGAGAAAAAAGGGAACAGAAATTAAAAACATTCTTGTAATGGACTAACAGCTTCATGTGTGCATTAGTGAACAGAATTTAGAGGCTGAGACCTGAGCTGTTGCTGCGTGTTAAATAAGGAATACACTTTTGGTTTGTTTTTCCTCTTAGCTACAGTGATGAAGAGAAGTAATGCAGTAAGTGCGTTCTGTTGTACCATCTATGACCTCAATGGAGAGAGAGAAAATGGGCTTTTGCTGTCAGCTTCTTGTCCTGTTACAGATTTGAGTTTTACTCCAACATTATTTCCAGTCTAATTGCATTTGACCCAGCACTCTTGCTATGATAGTGTCAGTCAGCATCACTGGAGGCCTAAGTAACAGCTAGCATTTATAGAGTGAGTATAATTGCTTGCTAAGCTCTAGAAGCATCAGCCTGATGAACTTCCCCATTTTCATTAAAATATGGGTTCCTTTCCACTTGCCTATGGAGGCAACACAGATGAGATATTTATCTGCCCTAAGTGGAAGACGCCTGCATTGCAAAATTAGGCTAGGGAAGTAAAAATGCTTGCCCTCTTTAGTGTAAGTTTAAACTAAAAATAGCAGCTTCTGGGCAGGTGTAAAAACTCCTGAATACATTTACCAGTGAAATACTGATGCATGCAAATTACTGATGTCCGTTTGTTTACATCTTGAAATTGCAGAGCTGTTTATATATTTGCACAGCTAGGGAATGTTCTTTTAATTCCCTGCTTCTTTCAATGGTGATACATGCGGTGCTCCACCTGTAAAGTTTTGTGTTTCTACTATTACAAAGCAAGGCGTCTAGATCTGTTTGTTTGCTTTTGTGTACTTGCCTAAGTTTTTCTTCAGTTTGAGAGGGCGTTTGGCATTTCAGAATGAAAACCTGCAAGTCACTCTTCTCTGGTGTTCTGTTAACACCTGAAACCACACATGGGCTAGACCTGCAATAGTTTGGGACAGAGTTTAATTGCTCCAATATCAGGATATTCTATACACAATAAAGTGAACATATGACTTCCATACCTCTAAAGTGATGCCTGAAGCAAGTTGCAGTATTAGTGCTTTCAGGCTCAGTGCTGCATGATTCCAAGTGCATCTTTAAGGAAGATCAGCAGCCTCAGCTTGGGGCTTGTGCACCCATGAGAGGTGAATACGTAGAACATTTTGCAGTAGCAAGCTTTGCATTATACATACCCGTTACTCTCCCAACTTGAGGAAAGACAGAGTGTGGGTCACAGCATAAGGCTGTGTGTATGCTGACTTCAGTTCTCTTTCCAGTCATTTTTCTGTAATAAATCAAAGCAAGCTATCTTCAATGTGCAAGCTGTTTCATTTTCACAATGCAACCTTTCCCTTCCGACTCAACTACAGCATACCAAAAAGCTCTAAACCAGCAAGACATCCACAGCTTTGTGTTAATTCACATTTGTATTAAAAAATATGAAGGCTCATGTCTTTTCTCAGTGAAGGTAATTTAAAAAAGGAAATGATCTGTAGAATTTTACTATTCAGGATTCTATTTCATAAAATAAAAAAAGATCCAGTACAAGATTCTCTTACTGGGATCCTCTCCTCACACAGTCCTGTGACTTTGCTTGATTCACATTCTCTGGGATTCCCCATCTTTCACCTCAAAATAAATCTTATTTTCTGTATTTTAGGTTTTAATGCAAGATACTCCCGAATAGTATCCCTCCTTTGCCTGGATGCTCAGGTGGAAGTTTTTAATTATTAAAGAGCATGAATCAATTCTTTCTGGTTTATGGCAGGTCATGCTTTTCTTTGTCTTTGAGTTTATAATTTTTTTTTTTTTGGTAATGACACTATTTTTTGTCCTGGTGCAACACTGAACATATCACGAGCACAAAGAAGTACACACAGGACTGTGTGAGCCCTGAACCTCAAAGGGAGTGCTAGATGAACACAGCTCTGGTGTGTCCAATTATATTGCAAAGTGATGTAGGGCTTTTATTTTCTTCTCTGAAAACCTAGACACAAAATGGCTGCATGCAATGCAAAGCATGTGTACTGTAAGTGTGCTTTAGGTCTGGATGCGTCAGACTTTCAGCACATGAGCAGGTGAGTTTTCCAGCTCGTGTTGTTGCCACATCCAGCTGATAGCATTGCCAAGCCACTCTCCATGATATTTGAAAGATTATGGCAGTCAGGCAAAGTCCCTGGTGATTGAAGGAAGACAAACATTGCACCCATTTTTAAAAAGGGTAGGAACGGTAGGTCCCTGGGAACTACCAACCTGTCAGCCTCACCTCTGCGCCTGGGGAGATCATGGAGCAGATCCTCCTAGAAGCTATGCTAAGGCACGTGGAGGACAGGGAGGTGATTTGAGACAGCCAGCACGGCTTCACCAAGGGCAAGTCATGCCTGACCAACCTAGTTGCCTTCTATGCTGGTGTGACTAGATGAGTGGACAAAGGAAGATCAACAGATGTGATCTGTCTGGACTTCTGTAAAGCCTTTGACATAGTCACTCACAACATCCTTCTCTCTAAATTGTAGAAATACGGATTAGATAGGTGGACTGTTTGGTGGCTAAGGAATTGATTGGAAGGTCACAGCCAGAGTGTAGTGGTCAATAGCTCAATGTCCAAATGGACACTGGTGAGAAGTGGTGTCCCTCAGAGGTCCATACTGGAACCGGTGCTGTTTAACATTTTCGTCAATGACTTAGCGAGATCGAGTGCATCCTCAGCAAGTTTGCAGATGACAGCAAGCTGAGTGGTGCAGCTGACACACCAGAAGGACAGGATGCCATCGAGAGGGACCTGGACAAGCTCGAGAAGTGGGACTCTGTGACCTCATGAGGTTCAACAAGGTGAAGTGTGAGGTCCTGCATCTGGGTCAGGGCAACCCCCACTATCAATACAGGCTGGGGGATGAGGGGATTGAGATCAGCCCTGCTTAGAAGGACTTGGGAGTACTGGTGGATGAAAAGCTGGTCATGCGCCACCAATGTGCGCTCACAGCCCAGAAGGTCAACTGTATCCTGGGCTGCGTCAAAAGAAGTGTGGCCAGCAGATCGAGGGAGGCGACTGAGTCCCTCTACTCTGCTCTGGTGAGACCTCACCTGGAGTCCTGCATCCAGCTCTGGAGCCCTCCAGGGCATGGAGCTGTTGGAGCGGGTCCAGAGGAGGGCCACAAAAATGACCAGAGGACTGGAGCAGCTCTCCTACGAGGAAAGGCTGAGAGAGTTGGGCTTGTTCAGCCTGGAGAAGAGAAGGCTGCGGGAAAGACCTTATAGCAGCCTTCCAGTACCTGAAGGGGGCCTGTAGGAAAGATGGGAACAAACTTTAGCAAGGCCTGTTGTGACAGGACAAGGAGTAATGGCTTTAAACTAAGGGAGAGTAGATTTAGACTAGATATAAGGAAGAAATTTTTTTCCATGAGGGTGGTGAAACACCGGAACAGGTTGCCCAAAGAGGCAGTGGAGGCCCCATCCCTGGAAAGATTCAAGGCCAGGTTGGACAGGGCTCTGAGCAGCCTGATCCAGTTGAAGATGTCCCTGTTCACTGCAGGGGGGTTGGGCTAGATGACCTCTAAAGGTCCCTTCCAACCCAAAGTGTTCTATGATTCTATGATTCTATGTACATTGAATCCAACAAACTGAGCTCTGCAGCATATGGATAGCAGAATGGGCAGTCTCAGAGGGTTCATTTTCACACATAGAAGTGTGACGTGTGGGGCTTGCTGTGTGCAAGTCCATTTTCCCGCACATCCAGCAGTCAGGTCAGATCTACTGCCAGACTTTCTGCAATCCCTTACAAACCCTGGCAGTGTGCTAGTAGAGAGTGGCTCTTGACCTGCAGCTGGCACAGTAAATGTGCTCCAGACTTCGGCATTCTGCTGCTTCTGCAAACTGCAGACTCAGAGGCAAATGCGTTCCGCTTCCTCGCAGGTCAGGTTGGCCCCATCTCATGGAGGTCATACACTTCTGCTCAGCAGAGATGTGAGAGGCACAGAGGAATCTGGTTTCATCCAAGATCTCCAGTATAGTTTGGCAACCGGGGGCATGAAGGACCTCTTGTGCATCCTGAAGTGGGGTATGAAGAAGCAGCCCAAAGTGAAGCCCTGGCCATCACTGTTCTGCAGCTTCATGAACCACAGGTTTCTACTTCATGGCAGCATCTGTGCAGGACCCTGCAGCTTTCTCAGGTTCCTCAGGACTCCCGACTGTGGTGTTTACCACAGGATGGGTCCTGAGGTTTTGCTCCTGGATTTATGAACACAGTTCTTCCCCAATGAAAACAGTACAATGCCAGACGAATGTCAAGGTTTTGTTCTTCACCTCCTAAAACATCTAAGAGTGTTGCAA
Source organism: Opisthocomus hoazin (assembly GCF_030867145.1). NCBI lineage: Eukaryota > Metazoa > Chordata > Aves > Opisthocomiformes > Opisthocomidae > Opisthocomus > Opisthocomus hoazin. The sequence goes on along the minus strand of NC_134415.1, from coordinate 77,535,761 downwards.
AAGCTTGCAGCGCTACATTTTTAATATGCATCACATCTGTATGTCTCTAGAAAGATCCATCTATATGAACAACAGCTGAAACACCTCACTTTGTACGGCTGCCAAAACTCTTTATGTACATCACATCAGTCAACACAGAAGGAATTGGTTATTTTCATAAGGAAAATGCCACCAAATCCTTTTTCAAGTATTTAAAATATTTTTGGCAAATCACATTTTTATAATCCTTATACAACTGTTTCACATTGACACAAAACATACTACTGTACATGATGAATGTCCCAGAATGTTCCCTCTGATTTTATTAGGTCTTTTGCGCAGAGAGATGAGACTCAGCCCAGAAAAAGCAATAGTTGTCATGTAAATCCACATTTCTGTATGCAGTCAGCTCGTTATGCACCACATTGGCAACATCAACTGCTCTAAATATGTGCAGCTAAGGTAATGAGGGACCATACCACGAGGGCATAGCATGGAGGCACCTAAAAGTTGAGGTGAAAGGAGAAGTGGAAAAATGCATGTTTTTTTATGGAACTACTGGGGACTGGTTTCTCTCCTGGTACTGATTATCCAGTGGCAAGGCACTGAGGACGCTGCAGGTATGTGACCGCCCCTGCACTTCTGCTATAAAGACACCTGCGAGATGTGATCCATGGGGTTGGTGTGACTGATGGTTTTAGAGGTCTTTTCCAATCTCAATGACTCCATGATTATATAATTCTATGAATTTTGAAAACTGATTAAAGACCGCACTTTGTTCATTTTGCTGATGTGAAACATGCGCTGCCAACAAGACTCAAAAGGCTGATACTTCTTTCTACTGCAACAGGCCAGACACCAGTGATTGGTCTGGTGCAACCTATCTTCTTTTCTTCTGTGTCTTGTTACTACTCAATGGATCAAATCGCACTGTTTTATACTGTTCCAGAATACCCCCGAATAGAAGAAGTAAATTTACTCTATACTTACACCAGTAGGACTGGTATCAGAATCTGACACATTGTCTTTGTGAACACCCTGAACACTTCCTTTCTCTGCCTTCCCAGCTGGGTAGCTTCAGAGCCTGGCAAATGAGAGGCCCTATTTTTAATGTCTCATTCAAACAGCAGTGTGGCAGAAGTGGCAAATAATTGTTGCTTTCAATACAGGAAACAACACACAGTGCCACTGTTCCTATTTTATGAACTATATTAAAATAAGCTCTTCACAATGATTGTAATAATTATTTGTGCCTCTCCAGTCTATAGACTTTTCATTTAAAAGTTTACTGTTTAATCAATGCTGTATTTAGAGCAATTTTTTTGTGTGAATATGTCTGTGAATTTTAATATGCGAAAGAACCTACTCAGTAGGGTATAAAAGGTGATTTGGAAAATAAGCTTTTAAAGTACTTCAATAAAATAGCACATATAAATAATAAACTGAAAACATTATTAATAAGGCTGCAAATGAAGCACTAAGATGTTAATTTTGCAAGGATATCCTTAGTGCAGAATGAATGATTTTTTTTCCTGAAATTGTGCCTAACTTAGATAATTTTCCTTTAAATGGTAAAAGGTATGCATTGATACCAAGGCTACCATGCCTGTCAAATTCCTGTCCCTCCTCTGAGATAGAAAGACATTGCATAATACAAAGGTATTGCAAAATACCTTTTTAATATGGGAAATTACATACCTTATTCTCAACTTTGTTCCAAGAAATGGGATTTAGGCTGATTTTGAAAAAACACTCAAAAAGATAATCAGCCGGAGGAAATCACTCTGTGTGAGAACATGGAAATTTGGCAGAGAAACAAGCAAATAGATGTACACTGTTATACTGAAGTGCTGGACGACATTAATAATGGGATGTTTCAAATATCATATAAACAAAAGTAATGATGCAATTAGTTAAACTCCTTTCAAATTAAAGAAAAATAAAATTGGCATCCTCCCTTCAGAGATAAGAGGTGTAATGTGTAGGGAGGTATGGTACTTCACATTTAACCTCCAAGCACTGGAGTGCTCTGTGACTTCCAAGCTGTTGGAAGAGAAAGCAAACTTGGAGAGGGAAGGAGACCAGGGTAAGGAGGGAGCCTAAAGTCTTACTGAGCAGAAGAGTAGCCAGCTAAACAAAACAGCCCTTACTTTCCTGCTATAGAGGGAAATTAGATATATATAACTTCTGGCTGAAGCCTCTAGTAGTCACAACTTGGGATATTCAGCACAGTTGCCTTCAGTGAAGACCTGTCTGGAGAAACACCCATTTTCAACCCTAGAATAAAACTGCTGCTAAGAGTCAGATCAGGAGGCTTTGCATTAATCCTTTTTTTTTGCAAATTATTAAAGCACTGTGCAAATCCTGTGTTTGCATTGCTGCCAACCTTATCACGTGTTGGGCCAAGGGCATGGGGTCTCTGGAAACCTGCTGAGAAAATCCTGAAGAAATACTGGTGCCCTAATGATGGCAGAACTTGTGCCAGGCAGAGCTGCTGCAGAGAGCAAATGAGGTGCATGTCCTCCTCACATCCCCGCTTTGCTGGTTGGCCCCCTTTTTTATTTGGGGATGATGAGATGAAGAAGCAGGCCCAGACTCACGCAGGAACTCCAGGAAGAGAAGATTCTACAGGGATCTCTTCTCAGAGCTGCTTGTATCGCAGAAGCAGTCTCTTATGAGGCAAGCAAACCCAGGAGCTCCCAGGCCAGCCTAAGAGGATGTTAATCATTTTTGCTATAAATATAGCACAGCTCTGGATTGGTTAGTGTTTTTGTTCTTTTCATGTTTATCTCGGAGAACAAGAGGCTGAGGAAGTGCATACCCTGTCCCTGACCTATGCGGTCCCGGACATCTAACCAGAGGAAGAGTCTCCATGTAGAGCAGAGGGAGGTCTGAGGGGAGAGGTGGGGGAAGCAGGATTGCAGAGCCAGAAAAGCCCTTTGTCCACATAGAAGAGGAAAGATCAACTAGCTGTGAAACTGCTCTTTTAGCAAACGATGTTTTCCTTTTTCTCAAAGGTGGTATTTTCTCACAGAGATCAGGACATCAGAAATCCCCACATCACTATCTGCTGTTTGATGCCAAGTATTCAACGAAGAGCTTATCTTTTGCGGTGAAAGATGATCCTAAGGAAAAATGTATAGGTATTTTGTCTTATAATGTTGTCTGAGCCCTTTGACAAAAAGGTACAGCTGCCTATCAAAGATCTCTTCTATTTATTTTTCTCTAGGCTGAAATTTTTTCTGCGGGCTGAAATTATTAATCTGCTACAGAAAGTAAAGGTTTTACCTCCCTTCCCATAAAAATTCCACCCACTTTAATAGGAAAAGCAAAACATTTATTCTTCCTGTTTCTGGTCCCCATCCAGACCTTCACAATCTTGTAAAGTGTTTCTCCTGGAAAACAGGGAAATATATGTATTTTCCACATATTGCAGATGGAGAATTAAGGCAGGAGTGGACTAAACATCACACGCTGAGCCCAGCCCAGCCCAGTGGCCCCAGAATCAACACTGCGGTTCATGAACCTGAGCGAGGAGCTGTGCTCAAGTTGCTGCAGAGCAGTGAGGGAGCGATGCTGTGACAGTCAAACACCTACACTGTCAGTGCCTTTGTAGAAACAGAGCTCCTGCTCTCACCATCACTCCATTGATGATACCCAAAAAAGTTCAACTTGGGGGTCCCTCACCTGAATAAAGGATCCAGGTGACTTGTGGCTACAAAATGCCTTTAATAAGAGGCATAGCATAGTTCTGACTGTCTGTAGGTCAAGCGCAGGCTGTGGGGTGAGCCTGGTCAGCCCTGGAAGATGAAGGAGGGAGATCCATGCAGAGAAAGAACCCCTTCCTTCTCTGCTTCATGACAGACCCTGACTCACTTCTCTCTTCCCAGGCGAGCAGGGCTGGGCTGTGCACGCTCAAAACTACCTCCTCTCCGCCTTCCCATAAGAAAGCGTTGCTCTCCCCTGCTTACCTGTCCCCCTGATCCTCCCGGCAAGCGAGCGGAACGGTAGGGCTGGCAGCGGCAGCTCCTGCGCAGGGACGTTTTAGGAGGGCTGCCCTGCTCATGGTGGAGAAACATGGAGAAGGAGGAGGCTGCCAAGGCAGGGGAAGGGGATGTGGAGACAGACGGCTGTGTGCACAGTATTGCCTGTGCGGGGAACAGCGTGTGTGAGGTTGCACAGATTGGAGATGCTCCCCCTCAAACAGTCCAGGCTGGATTACTCCTGTGCCTGTGGGCACCCACACGATGACAATAATCTCTTTCCCTGTACAATTACGCCAGTACAGGGTGGCCACACTACCACTGACATCTCAACATGCTGTATCTCTTCTTTCTACCCTTTGGTTTTGATTTGGGATTTTTCTGGATGCAGCACTCCTTGCTGATTATGCTGGAAGCACTTGGGGGATTTGTAATAGTAATATTGTATGTAGGTTTGGCTGGGAGAATTCAGTTAAACAAAAAATGTTGAGGATTTGAAACTTATTCTTGTTCTGTGTTGGAATAAAATCAAAGTCTTCCATAAACTGTTTGGAAACTGAGTAGAGAAGTCCATTAGGGACCCACTGGGAAGTAGGAGGTCCTCATTTGGACCTGAGGAAAACAGGACTATGGGTCTGGGTCTCTCCTCCCCTAAAAGTGGGCCCTAGGCAGGGACTACTTGGAGGTGCTGCTCCTTTGTTCTGGTTCAGACTAGAAATTCCATTCTGGACCTCATTATGGAAAACTAATATATTTTCACTAGAGAAAATTCATTGCAAAGTATTGGTATTTTCTTTTGAAGAACTCCAGGTCAACCTGAAATTGAGGCCATGCTGCAGAAATTAAATATACAGGTTCTCAGCATTTATTTCATGTTTCTTCTAAGTATGTATTAGGCTACATTGCCTAACTTGGTGTTTATTTTTTTTCCTTTTAAAATGTGGCATTTACAAAATAATAATATAAATCAAAAAACACAGCAACTGAAAATCTGTGGGAAATGGCCTGGCTCGCCTCTCAGCCACTGCTTGCCAACTTCACTTCAGAAAATCATCCGACCCTGGAGCTGACTTCAGAAATACACTGCAGGGATTCCAAAGCATGTACAAGATTAGTAAAATCATTTCAGGAGCAACAACAACATGGCTCTCCACCTCGGGGCCCAGTGGAGCTGGAGGGATGAGCCAACAGCAATCTTGTGAAATTCAAGGAGGATCAATGCAAACTCCTGGACCTCTGAGGGGATAACCCTGCAAGGGTGCTGGCTAAGGGCAGGTGGGCTGGGGAGCAGCTCTGCGGAAGCTGCTGGTGCCCTGCAGCACCACACGCCACGCGGGACCTGGCAGCGACCAGGCAGTAGGAGCATGGTCTGTCCATTGAGGGATGGGATTATCCTCCTCTGCTCCGCAGTCATGAGACCTGGGGATGTAGTGTCTGGTTTTGGGCCCCTCTTGGTACAAGATGTGGACAAACCAGTGTGAGTCCAGTGAGGGGGTCCCAAGCTGGTTGGAGCTGGAGCAGTTGCCCAGCAAGGAGAGGCTGAGGGATGAGGCTGACTTGCAGAGATGTTTCTGAGGGGTCTGACAGCAGCCCCTGGTACCTGTGAGGAAGTGGTGGAGAAGAGGGAGCCAGGCTCCTCACAGCAATGAAACAAGAGCTCTGATTTTGCTATTGTGTAGCCCATTCTACAAAAATTTTATTGCCATTTCTGATAAAACTGCGCACTCATGGTTGTGTGATTTGTCAGCGCTTAATTTTGACAGTCCTAGAAAGAAGGGGCCTCTGTAAGTGGATGGAAGCACAGGACATTTCACTTTCCCCTGGTGAAGGGAACAGCACTGCTTGGGGAGCAGCAGGAGACATGGTTCTTAATGCAGGTTCCTGGCTTTTGAAGCTGCCCCACAGTGGAGATCATGTATCTGTATTGCATTTCTCAAAAGGATGGGAACAGTTTTGCTGCCACATGCACTCCACTGGAACCAAGGGGAAATATCTGCTATCAGCATTTTGTTTAAAATTGCAGTGAAATTTCACACACCCACACCTCCCCATCCACAACTGCTTCAGTCTGTCTCCTAACAAAATGGTCTATCCCTAGAGAAGGAATAGATCTATAAGGACATCTCATCCATCTCTCTTCTAATCCAGAATCGTGTCCTACAATGGGCAATTTCAAATGCATCGATCAGTCAAGTCTGAATGGACTCCTGTTTTCCAATTTCTTGAAATGCCGTTCCCCAATAGATGTCACTGTTTAGTAAACGTCACATGGAGAAAACTACTTTAAGGGATATCACTATTAAGAGAGATATTTTATGTTGCACTGTCTTGTGTCTTGAACTGGCAAGAAGAAATAAAGGGTACATACTCCATTCAGGGTGAGGAAGGATGTTCTTCCATTGGCTTTGTTTTGTTTTGTTTTTACTTGCTATATACATAACAGATATTTATAACATGACCCTAGTCTTCATGTGATAAAATTAGTTTGGACTCGACTTCTCAATCTTTGATTGGATCAATCTCTTTTGTAAATGAATCTGTTGTAAATGATTTTACAGCATGAGCCTTTTTTCGCATTTGGTGGAAAGTGGTCTTGTTTCGCTATCAGTTATGTATGACGATCTAATACAGGCCTGATACATACATGCAGGTGGGAGACCACTCTGCCCATTAGGGGGCATTAATGACATTTATTCCTCATTTCACAGAAGGCCTTTGTCGTAATACCACTTCTAATCCTACTTTCCATGTCTAACAGGAAATATATTAATACTCACTCCTTAAAGAAACGTTGCAGCTTCTTCTTGACGTTGCCCCAGGCTTATCTTTGGCGGTGTGTGGCTGAGGCTGAGAACATGCTCAGCATTTGGAAAAGAGGATTTGGGGAGTTACAGCGAGAAATATTTCCATCTGAGGGGAAACCAGGCTGCAAGACTCTGCTGCAAATTTCAGCACTCTGAAGTTGTGGGGTTTGCTGAACCAGGGACAGGAATCCTTTGTGCAAATTAGGTGCAGATGTGGAGCTGGGTATCGCACATCGCCCACATTCTTAGCTGTTTACACGTCGGATTTTGTTTGTGGGCCATATCCAGTTTTCAAATTGCACTCTGTTTCTTCTTCAGTTGCAGAAGCAGTGGCAACTGTTGCCAAATCCCTCTTGCGCTGTGGCTGGTGGGAGGTGACCCTGTTTGTGAAAGAAGGTGTTTGCTCGCCTTGCTGTGTCCCTGCAGGAGGGAGGGAGGGTGGGAGGGGAGAGTGAGCAGGGCAGCAGGGGCTGGAGCGGAGCACACCCAGCCGTGTCGGAGCACGCCATGTCTTCATGATGGGTGTCCTTCCCCGCCACTCCAGTGCCGGTGTCACAGGGGATTCCTGTGCGGGCACTTGGGGCTGGGCAGATGGCCAGAAGGACCACGGCCGTGCTCCCTTGCCGGCTTGTCCGAACTTTAACCCCATGCTGTTAAGGGTCCTTCACATGCTCTCCCGTGCTCTGCCTGGCTGCCTGTGGTTTATGCCTGTGGTTGAAGCTAGGAGATGAGGCAAAACATTGTTTCTTTAAGGCTATTTTCGTAGCTGAATTCTGGGTGCGCTTTTGGACATGCACAGCTCACAGAGTGTTGGGGAAGGTGCTGCTATCTACCAGCATTCCACTTATCCCATGGAGGGCTGGGCAGTTCCAATTTATCATATATAGAGTACATTCTTGTTGTCTGCAATGGATAGAGAGGAGCCCTGAGGGAATTAATAAAGCTCATGTCGAGAATTTTTAACTTAGACGTGCATAAGGAATATATTAATTTTTAATACATTTTTTAAGAAGCACTTTTTTGGCTTGAAACCATCATGCCTGGTATGTTTATAAAGGCACCCATAGCATGCTCCAGTTAAGTTTGTCAGTGTTTCCACTGTAAACCCTCTTTTCAGAGATTTATATTCTAATTCCAATATAAAATTCAATCCAGGCAAGAAAAACTTGGCATCAGTCTTGGCCTGGGAGTGATGTTTTCTTTAATGATTTTTTAAATTTAATTTTTCTCTTATCACCATCTGATTAATGTCAATTAATAAGAATGCTTTCATCTTTAATCATTGTTACAATGATATTCTGGCGAGGTACTTGGGGTACAAATGAACTGTTTTTCATACTTGCACAGCTTAAAATAATTGCAAGAGCTCTAGTTTTAATTTTGTAAGCTGTGAGATAATTTTATGCAATGTCCTACTAGACCATTTAGGATAAACTATTATCTCAAGTAAGAATTGTAACAACAAAGTCCCACTGAAGTTCTCTAACTATCCCTCCAGAAGTGCTATTGGGCATTTTGCAGTTTGGACTCCTGGCCCTGTCGCGCAGCTATTGTGGTCCCGCTGGCAGATGCTGTACGGCAAAAGCTCACTGGGTGAAGTTCAGCTCACCAGCAGAAAGCGTGCTTAATTGGCGTCATTGAGAAGGGGAGAGACCATCACATACACCAACCCTCCCCTTGCACATTTTCTTCCCTGTCTTAAAGAAACACACTTACTAGACCTCCACAGGAAGCTAAGGGCTCAAAATTACATACACTCCTAATATTAGTTTTAAATAAAATATTTTATAGTTCAATATTTGCTCTTGAAAGGAGAAAAATCCAGTGTTAGCCTAATGATGCAGTTTCACCCTTATCGGCTTCTTTGTGCCTATAGGCTTTATAAAAGTCTCTCAGCACTGGATAATATTATATACCATATGCGTTGCCTGCAGTACCTCAGCACAACAGGGCAGATTAAGGACAGAGTTTCCGCCTACCCTTTGAAGATTTATATCAGACCTTTTAACCTCCTGTGAAAACAGTTTTGTGATTTAATTCTTTTTATGATACTCAGCAACAGCTTTTATACTTCCACAAACACCGTGTAGCTCTCATGCCGTAAACAGTCATAAATTCAGCCAGAGTTCTCCATACTGGAACAAGGCATGACAGAAAACAACGGGATTCAAGGCTGTGTGAACCTTCTCTCCTGCCAATTGGGGTTCACAAAACTTGTTGAGTTAGTAAACTTTTCCCTTCCCTCTAATCCTCTTTTCACCCCAATTTAAACAAACAAATATGCTTGTTTGGGTTTTTTTTGTGTTTTGCGTTATAATTGGGAGAACGCACTTGAAATTCAAGACTGGCACATATGGAGACCATATACAGTGCAATATTATCTGTGGTCCGCTAGTTCTTCGCCTCCCTCACTGGGCTGCACACTGCACATGCTGAGAATTTCGAGACAGCCTCCCTAGAAGACATGTTTGTGACATGTGATTGAGCTCTCCAGCTTTTATTCACCAAAGAAAGTCTACCTAGCTGTGTTGTGGGCCTCCTATTGTCATGGCCACATGCCCTACAACTATGAATGGATGCATTACACGTTACATTACTGAGCAGTACTTTTATGGTTGTGGAGCTGAATCAGAGAGAGATTAAATGACTTGGTGAAAGTCACACAGGAAATTTGTGACAGAGCCAAGAATTTCCTGAAAGCAAACCCACTGGTTTTAATTATTGTTTTTCTAGTTTTCCTTCGGTAGTATTCAAAGTTGAGGTGAAGCCTGTATTGAGTATTCATGTCTGTATATATACCCATTAAAAGAAGCTCTGCAGACCTTTCTCTAAAGAACATCGCTAAGTAGGGAAAGGAGACAAAGGGCAGGAGAAAGGACTCATTAGCTGCACCCAACACACGCGTCAGAAACTAAAACACAGAGCCAGCAATGCAGTTTGCTCCGGGCCACACAGGAAGTTTGCAGCAGAGACAAGGAATTTAGTCTACAACCCTGAATCCCAGTTCAGTGCTTTCAACATCTTCCCTGACCAGTTCATATTTCATAAGATATGCGGTCTATACTGTATGACCTTGGAAATATACATTTTTTTACTCTCTCTTCCTCTCCAAAATAATGTAATCCAGGAACATTTGCACTGAACTTTTGAACCTTTGATGTTTAAGTAGGTTCAAAATTAAGCAAACTGTGTTTCCATGTTGTTAATTGGAATCACTCTGCCTGGATCTTTTAGCAGCCTCCACATGGTTAACTTCAAACTCCTGTGTCAGCCTGAAAAAAAAAAAAAACCAGGTCCCATTAAATGTGTTAAACATTTTGACTGTACAAAATGGGGAGTGAGGTAGACCTTTTGAAAACTGAATCAGGAGAACGACTGGCGTCTGCGTGTATACTTCCTCCTGCCTGGGTTGAAGGTCATTATTTTGAACTAATAGCTGACCCCTTTGGCCTCTGGAAGGCCATTATGCTTAATGGCCTGAGCTAATTTGCTGTGCTAAAGGGTTGGCTGATCTTTATTTTAATCTTCTGCACCTTCTCCTGCTCTTGTGGGGAAAGCAACTGCTCTGATATAATCCAGTTGGCACCAAATTGCCTAGGGGAGGGAATAAGCGAACTGCTATGAGACAGGACTATACAGTAATTTATTGAGGCTTGAGCCTTCTGGTGAGAAAAAAAGGCATATGCATACATGCGCACATGTACATGTGCAGACAGCGTAAGAGAGTGGGAGAGCAGGAGAGTGAAACAGCGAAGAGGGAAAGAAAGTGCAAGAAAGGGAATGAGGGAAAGTACAAAAGACACACACACTTTCACAAGTAAATCTACATTTCTAACTCTATTTTTCTTCCTTTGAGCCACTTTGAACGAATAACACCCAAATGATTTGCTGCCAGGAAACACAAATAGCTTTGCTAGTACTCTTTCTCACAAAATCAAGCACCTATTCGAAAAGCAAAATCCCTTTGCCAGCCACATGTGCTCATGTCTCTTCCAGCAGTATTGAAGAGGCTGTTGAGAGTAACTGGTTTAAAAATCAGCTAAAATAGAAAAGAAACACATAAAAACCATCAGCTGCAAAAGACATATTCTCAGAGGTCAGGCAAGGTCTCATGCAGTGCTGCTATCACAACCTTTGTCCAGACACAGGGATTTTTGTCTCCTTGAATCCTTTCTCTCGGTCCTCAGCCCAGGGATGGAGGAAAGCCTGACCTGGGGAGCAGCAGTGTTGCTTACATGGGGTATGGGGCTCCACCGTCAGTGGGGCTAGGGCTGCAGGGGGGCCAGGCAAAGAGGAAGACAGACTCTTATCCCCTCTCCACTTGCAGCATTTTTCCCCTTCTCCAAACAGCAATACATCGCGGAGCCTTCGCTTTCTGCATTAGCTGACATCGTTTTACCTTTGCCCCTTTGTTTGCTGATCCCCGTTTGCTGCGCACATCCTGTGCAGGACACAGTGAAAAGGGTGGGGGGGGATGGCACACAAGGGAAAAGTGTCAAGTCAGCAGCAAACTGGAGATTTTACAGTATGCAAGAGCTCGCATGTTGAGGAGCAAGGCTGCTTTACATATGTGTGTTTTTGTGTCTGCAGTCGCAATATGCATAAAATACCCCAGAAATCCGCACAGCATGACCAACTATTGAAAATTACAAGTCCTCATTCCTCCTTTTTCCCCCTAATTTTCCATGGTCTGCTGCTCTTGCTGATATCTTTTCTAATGTGTTGTGGATGGCTGTTCTGGGAGGCTTGGACACAGTGCTTCATATCTGCGCTGTGCAGAGAAATGCAAAAGTAACAGGACCTTGGAGCTGTGTGTCAATGGTTTTCTCCACCGTTGCTCATTGTTGCTGGCAGCGAACAATGTCCCCCTCCAGGGCTTCAGTCCGTTCTGCACTTCTGCACTGGACCCTTCTGGACATGGGTGGTGAAAGTCCTGGACATCCCTGACCCCGTCACTGAGGCTGGGTACTACCAAGCTGTCCAGTCCTGGCAGCAAAGTCAATGGACATGCAATATTTATCTCCATGACTCAGCCCTGAGTCTGGGGTTGTCCCTGTTAATGGCATCCGGGCTGTCATGACTAAATCACCTACGACAGCAGCCTTGATGTCCAGAGGTGGGATGGAGAGCGATCAGCTGATATGCTCAGGTCTCTGAACTCTTAAATATATCAGAATTATGCTTTTGTACTTAAATAAAGTAAAAAAAGAGAAAAGGCTGCACAGATGAACTTCTAGTATATTTCTGACCCCTACTCAATCCCTGAGAGCCCTCAGACTTGCCATGGTGAATGCCCAAAATCACAGCTACACAGGGACTGCTGGACCAGTGGTCCTGGAGCACCGCGTGCCTCTGTCACATGCAGGGAGGAGTATCCCCATGGGGTGGCCGGGCTGGTGGCCGAGGCTCAGCTGTGCGGACGCCAGTCCCCAGGCAGCTTCCCTGTGCAAGGGAAATCCTTCACTGCCCTCGAAGGACAGCTTCCCACTAACTTTGGAGTATTAGAAGAGCCCAGGCCCCAGGATCTTGATTGTTTGGCAGAGTGTGAGCACCTAGGGGGTATTAAACACACCCCTAATCTTTCTGTCTATAACAGCCTGAAAATTTTCCATCTTGCCCTCTACATTTTAACCAATCAAATGGAAAACTAATTTTAAAAGCAATTTCTTGCGGCAAATTGGTCAAAAAAACCCAATTAAAAATCAGGAGCTAAAAATTATCTGTCTGAAACAGTACACTTCTCGCATGGTTTTGCCATATGTGCAGTGGGGTTATCATGGTTTTCTCTCCATTACTTTTTTCAATCTCTATCTAAGACCTTCAGGTTTCTAACGCTTTGGGTTATAAACGCTCTCACACAAGCTTGCCCATGGTACAGTGAGTACCCTAGTAAAAAAAAAAGGCCTCCTGCAGGTGGTGCTACAATGCTGCAAGTATTTTTAATTAGAATTGGCATAAAATTATAAATTATAAAATTATAATTTTCCCTCACATTACAACAAATGAAAATCTCTGTGTGAGAGGTTTGCTCCTTACAGGCAGCAAACTACCTTCAAATGAAGAAGTAGAGGTAAAGCATCTCGGAGACCTGGACCCAACATCCTCTCAGTAACACAACTCCACTTTCTCAACACAGCTAGCAGTTAGCTATACATTAAGAAAACCATTTCTTCTCCCCCTGCGAATTCTAAATAAAATTGTGACCTTAATGTCCATTGCCCAATGACCTGTTCAGTCCAATATTATGGTGCAAAATGGGGACAAAGTAGCTGTAAGATGTCATATATCAGATAGGTTAGTACTTTACACGCCACAGCAAGCGGTACTAATGTTCAAGCAACAGACACAGGGGGTAATTTTTTTTTTTTTAATAATAATCTATCTGCTAAGGAAAAAACCTTCATAGTTTGTGAATCTCTGATTTTCCACAGACTGGACAAAACATCGTGTCTTAGCCAGCATAGCCCAATGAGTCACCTCTGCATAGGCACAGCTAGGACTTGTTTCTCTTTGCCTTTAAATGGTGTCAGACAGCCTAACAAAATGAGGCTGTTAAGCAGGAAACAAATTTAACCCATGGATCAAAATACTGCCATTTAAAACCTTCATCACTTAAATGGGTTTTAGAAGAAGTTTGTAGTTCTGCAGATTTTCTTGTCTAAAGTGGGGTTTTTTTGCTTCATTCTTACCTGCTGACTTTTTTTTCTCCTTGATTTCTCTTTTTTCTATTTATTGATTTACTTGTTGTTGTGAAAGGAATAAGGAAATGAAAGGAAAACATGAAAAGCCAAAACCTTTGAAAAAAATGTAAAATAATGACCTTTTCTGATTAAACATGAGACAATTTTTTTTCAAGTGTCTTCTACTATTGCTTCAGCCTTTAATTTTCATTTTTATACCAAATGTGCTTGTAAGACATTGTTTTCTTTCTTCCATGAAAATTTGTTTTTAAGTGTCTCTGTTTGCTAGTCACAAACTATTGCAATCCAGGTTGCCTTGTAGTTAAGATAACCTAGCATGCCATCCTGTGAACTTCCACCACTTGCATTATCTCAGGCAAAGAAACAATTAAGCCATCAACAAAAATGCATCTAGGGCTGTCAGATCAGAAAATAAATGAAGGCTGAATGATAAGGTAGTACCAACACTTCCATAAGAAACAGTTTGAATTAAATTAAAAATGCAGTAACAGTAATTAAAATGTATGAGAGATGGCTCTCAGCTAAGTTTCAATCTTATGTTTTGATTTAATTTCATATATTTTCCCTTCCTTATGTACAGCACCTGAAATTTTCTGGGGAATTTACAGAGCAAGGCATAGATTTGGAGGCAATAATATGCTGCTCTTCAGTGCTATTTCAAGGAAAGTCAGTGCAGGTACAATATTCATTTATTCTTCATTCTCTCACTCTCAGAGAGGCACAATGTGTCTGGGTTAGTATGGCTACTGGCTGTTCAACAACAAGTTGTTTTTTGTAATTAGAGAAGAGGTTGCTGCTTGCAAAAGGAAAGCCTATTAGTACCCACCAGTTGAACTGATAGGATACTGTGTTACGCACATCCATTTCCTTGCAATGTACTATTATGATCAGGTACATATTCCTTATTTAATGTAATATTACAACTGGCACAACAGATTTTTAATTTATTTTTGTCATGAGGTGAATCTCTGCATGTAGATACAGTTTTAAAGCATAGAAAACAATCCCTATCATAAAACAACCATGTTTTCTTGAAAAATCATATGCACAAAGGGACCATAGAGGCATTTTCTGAGGTTTCTTTGAAAACATCTAGTCTTCAACTGACGTCAATAATGAAAATAAATGAGAACAGAAAGATTTGGTGTCTGCATATGCACACTTTTCCCCCACTTGGGAAGAAAGTTTTGCCTTAGAGGGTTAACTGTTCACAGTTTTAGAGACACTAACCTTGGGGACTATTCATATGGATGTTATTTATGGCCTTCTTGAAACACATCACTGTGTCCTTGAGGGTATAGGAATGACACCGGGCCCAGACTTAGCACTCCAGGGGTTTCTGCAGATAGCAGCAGATCTCCCTGGAGGATCCTTCCTCTAAAACCAATATATTTTAAGACTCTCTGCCTTTCTTCAGATGAGACCCAGAGCTCTTTGTGGGTCAGACCACAAAGGCAAGATTAGAGGGGGACACCTGGTTTGCTGAGCCCAAGAGGTTTATGTGGTACCTTGTGCTTAGCTGCTCAGTGCTGTGGAGGTTGATTTATGAGCACAGGCAGCAGAAGAGATATAGGCATGCAGGGGACTCCACTGACAGGGACACAGATTTGAGGCCTACTGACAGAGGAAGTCTGGAAGAAGCCATTGCTGGGTTCAACAGCCTCACGTGGCATTGAGGCCACAGTCAGGGGAAATTGTCTTATTGTGGATTTATTTTTCCAAGTATAGGAAATTCCTCTCCATAGTTATTTTTGTCACTGCCATGCACATGTCATCACAGAGCTGATACGAAGGCCAACAAGATACTGCTTGTAAAGCATCCATGGAATTATTATTATTATTATTATTGTTATTATTATTATTATCATCATCATTATCATCACTGCTTTGTAGGAACCTAATACTTTTCTAAAAGAAAAATCTATACTTTTGGATTTCTTGATATAATAGAATTATGGAGGAAACTATCAGTGGCTGGAAAATAAATTGCTGTATCTTTACCAATGAAAGGAAATAGTTGTGCTGTCTCATTGGTGAAGCTACCTTAAGGTACTTTTGGAGCTTATAATTTAATGGCTGTAGCCACTTTAAACAGGAAACTTGATACTGACACGGCAGACACCTACCTAAAACCACCAGAAAAAACACAAAGTCTAGTGAGGCAAAAGAGCAAAGCATTACTTATGTCAGAGAACCTCAGGCTTTTTGTATTTACTGAAGAATTTCCTGTGGTTGGGTAGTCTGTTGGCATAAACCCGAAGCAACTGAGAAACCATTTCTGTATTAGTACTCTGTTCAACTGCGAGTAGAAAGCCTGGTGCAACTCCTTTCCATATAAAGGGAAGCAGAACTTTCTTTTTGATTTGAAATGGTTATCAACTTTGTTTAATTTAAGGTCATTGCAAGATTAACGTAGGCAAGAAGCCTAAAGATTGAATTGAGAGGCTTTTGGTCATAATCAACTTGTCCTGTCTGTGGGAAATGACCCGAATGGAAAAAAAATCCAGAAGTCTTCTGTTGTGCTCGTCCCTTACTGCTCTACTAAACCTGGAAATTTCTTGCGTCTATTCCTTGTGAAAAGAAAAGTCAAGATCCAGTACATCTTTCACAGTAACCTTGAAAAGATTTCTATAGTGTAGCCTGGGAGTAACTTCATCATGTAGGGGAGGCACCTGCATGAAGGCTCCCTATAGACCGGTTCCTTGTTAACAGGCCACAAGAAGAACGTGAGGCCTTGGAAAGGACTAAATAACTGTGCTCAGTATGAGCTTATCTGTTGATAATTGGAGGAGCCTAAAGGTAATATTCAAAATGTCCACATTCAAACTGAACTGGTCATAGACCAGAGGAATATATTAGCTGAATGAACTGGTCCTTCAGCTTGTTCAGCTTCACACGTTTCTCGGCATACCTAATAATATTGAGAACAAAGTAGAAACAGAGTAGAAGTACCTTGTGGTCAGAAAATGCTCTCCATTGCCCTGGCTGTATATAAACATTATAGAATTTTATAAATACATTGTCTTAAAGAACTTTTTCCTCCTATTTCCACATGTGTTAGATGGCCTTCCTCCTCAGTGTTTTCGCAAAGAATGGCTTTAATAGGTAAATCGTAGGATATGGTGCTTCAAAGGCATGGCAGCAAGAGTATAGATTTTACCATATTAAACATCCCTAAAAAAATAGAAGGAAACAATATGTCTGGCCAGCAGGTAACTCAAGGGATGACTGGATTGCCACTTGGAAGGCCTGCTGGGCAGAAGGAGGCTTTCCTGTCTCAGGTAGATTTTCAAGAGTCCAAAATTTTCATTCTGAATCACGATGAATAGTTACTCTCATTATTTTCTTCTCTCTTTTTTTTTTTTGCAATTATCTCAGATAAAGCAATGATGACTGGGTTATTTCAGTAGTTACAAAATGCTTTAGTTATTAAAATATTTCTCTCACAAAAAATGTTTATTTTCTACTTTACACTGAATTGTGTTTCTAAATTAAAATTTTCAGAACAGAAATTCTATGAAAATCTGAGTTGTTTTACCAATTTGAAAAAAAAAAAAAGTAACACAGTTTTAATATCTGTAGAGCTACATTCTGTGCTGATATTGGACATCAAGTCTTGGCCAAACAGCATTTTCTAGTGAGAAACATTTGGGTGTGCATGCTCCATTGACTGTTTGCATTTCCAACAAGGTGAGCACACACGAGACAGAAAGAACCGTGCCATTTTGAAGCCTGCTTTTACGAACGTTCGTGTTCACATGTGAGGAACAGTCAGCAGAAGTCTGAAACCAAAATCAGCCAGTGTAGTGTTAGGGTCTGCCTTACTAATGACAACCTTTCCCATTTCTGTTGCAGTGGAGGTACTGTAGTCTGCATTAGACCTGCATTTCCTTTATATTTTTTCCCTCAAAAGCTGTGAAGTGCAGCATTAGAATGCGTTTTTCTTAAGTAAACAGTCACATGACATCCTAAATGTAGATAAAATTTGTTATAACTGTCTAGCATTTACTTTGAAGATTTTTCTGCAAGAGTAGAAAAAAAATCAATAGTAGCTAAAGAAATCAGTTTTGACATTTGAAATCTGACATGCAAGGCTGGCATATATTCAGTGGGTTTTTTGCTGTTTCTTTGCAGTAATATTGAGCTGTTGCTGATGGCTTTTCAGTATTCTATGTTTTGGATGTGCAGAAATGGTTCCAAAAAATATGTCTCAGAGATATGAAGGTAGAAAGCCCTTTTAAAGAAAACTTCATCATATTTTTTCCCCCCCTGTGAAAATTCATGTAGGAGTGTTGCTTTTTTAAGTTCTTTAGCATGTGATGGAGACTGGTGGAGCAACAGATACAAGGTTTAGTATATTCTGGGAACTGACAAAAATCTTTAATTAGATGTGTATTTTTTTGCAAATAAATACTTTGCTTATGATTAATGTCTGCTTCACAGAAAATATTTGGACCTTTAGTAAAAAAAGAAAAAAACAAACCACCGAAAACAGAACATTTAAATCCAGAAACGTGGATTAAATCCAGAAACATGAACATAGTTATGGTGTCTTCTGCTCCGTTCTCCTCTCTGTTTGGCTGCTAAAGACACCATGTCTGCTAGTTTATCCTTGTGACTAGAGTGTTTTGCAGCAGAATGGGGATGAGAATACTCTGGTCAGTCTTCCTGGGAGGATGGAGGGAGCAGAGAACACCTGTGGTATGACTGCTGCAAGGCATTTGCTCCCACTTTCACCTCTGCATGTGACAAGAAAGCTTCCAGCCCATGGTTTACATACACCAGGGAAAGAAAATATGCAGAGGAATTGACAAGCAGGTATATCAGACCAACAGTGTGTAATATTGGCATCTTTTTTCTGCAGTGACAGAAGTTATTCAACATGTATCACATTTTCTTAGTCTAGGAGGAAAACTATGCTTATGTCAGTAATAGTTTTCTGTAAATGCTGAGCTCTTAGCCATAAACAAGAGTTCTTTACTAATGGAAAATGGGAAATAGTGTTGGTGTGCAAAATAGCACCTGTGAAGGAAAGAAACAAACTGAAGGAGACAAAGAAAGAACAGGAAGATATATATGCAAATGTACTTGCACATGAGCCTGCACAAACATAGACATGTATGCGTAGCTTCATTCCAAATGTAAAGTGGGATTAATCTTGGTTAATATTGGACAACAAAGATGTAGACTCTGTCTGAAGAGTTATTCTCTGCTGGCTGCTTAATGTGTAGAGATGAGTAGGGAGCTCCCACAGGGTGAGCAGTTTCATACTAAAGAGAAATCTGAGATATAGATAAATTCCTTGCTCCTCCCTTTCTCCCCCTCAACCACCCAGTAATTTCTGGTTTTCTCTCTTAGAAACTGTAAGAGTGTCCTCCTCTTTCCAATTAATTTAGGAAAAACAAATCCCAGACCTGTGGTGTGCCATACCAATGGCGCTTAGAAGGAACAGCCCAGGGACACAACTCCTTTCCACAATAGAGACTAGGACAAGTCATATTAAACCTTGTGGTATACGCTTTTATGCGCGCAGCCTTTTTGCATAAAGTTTTCTCATACTGTTCCTAAAAATCGAACTGAATGGGCTGTCTAAAGACAAGACTACAAAATCTGGATGTGTTTTTTCATTATATTTAAATGTTTTGCTCTTGTCAAAGGTGCTTTCTTGCAGCCCTTAAAGTGCTCAACTGAAAGTCGTGTTCCAACCCGGAAAGTAATTTAGAAATATCCAGAACACAAGCCTATTTTTTGTTCTGAGTGTATAGGGGTGACATGGCAGTCTCCAGTAATCCACCAGATACATTATACCGTTTACTCTTAGTGAAGCATTCGGATAATGTAGGAGCTGATCTGAAACAGCCCCCAATTAACTTCAACTCCAGTTAAATTTTAGCAGAATACAGTTTATTTTAAGCAGCTTTTTCATTAATGTATGTTTGTCTGCATTTTCATTTCCCAGTCAGGAACAGAGGTGAAAGTTCAGAAAAGCTCTTGTTTTTGGCTTACTGAGAGAGGAGATCTCAAAGAGGACATGAGACAATTGATTCTCTTAAGCATTTCAACACTGAACAGATCCACATAGTCTTCAGCAAGGGTGCTTATCCTAATCTAGCTAGATAACTGGTGATTTTCTTCGAGCTGAAAGTGATTGGTTTTCTGTCTTAAAACCTGTACCTGACAAAGTTTCAAGTAGTAATTTTTTTTCTTGTTGGACCTATAGTTTATGATTTTTTTTTTGTTTTCTAAGTATCCCCCTAAAATCCATATACACTGTGATTTTTTTGCATAGTACTTATTTTTCAGTGTATAATCCCTCTGTGAAAACACTTCTCGTGTAGTGTGTTGCAGATGTATGATGCATTTTCTACCCTTACTCTGTGTGTAGCTGCTGCTGATGCCAAGTATTGCCCATGGAACATGAAGGGAAGAAGTAATCTACAGAGCTCAGGTCAGGCGAATTACTACTTGCCAGAAGTGGAAGGCCTGCATTTACAGAGGTGAGTTTTAATTTCTGGATGCAATTCTAGTGAATGTCACATACATCTTAACAATATTCATACAACCACTAACAGAAGTGTGCCTTCAGTGTGTATTAAGTGAGAAATTGCCTCTTTTTTAGTGAGGGCAAGGTCCAGCTGGATGCCAGGATTTCTAGTCTACATCTGTGTTAATAAATTCAAAGTACCATGGCCCAGCCTTTGTGCTGTCTAATCACTAGGACCAGTTTGGCGTAAGCCAACTGGTACTCTCCCAGGGATGTCCTAGGGAGAGTTCAGAAACTAGCACAGAGCATGGACCATTTCTAGCAAATGATCTGGATGCAGCTACCTTGTCTTGGAAGGTGGGAGGCTTTAAAAGCATGGACGTGGGCTGGTCCCCACACAACCAGACACCAACCAGAGAATAGGCCCCAGTACAATGTCATTTAGTGGGGTAGGTGTTACTTTAGACTTTTTATTGCCTGTGACTGTACAAAACAGCAAAGAATTATAAAGTGAATTAGAATACTAAACCTAAATTAAGGTAACTTTGGGGCTGTAAGAGTCAATTTTTGGTGACAAAAATGGAGACAGGGATTGTTGCCTTGAATTCACACTTTCCATTCCTCTCCTGCTGTAACTAGAAACAGAAGAAAACTTGCAAATGACAATACTTAACTCACGATAAGGTCTCTGATCGGTTCTGGTTTAACCATACATGAGCCTTTTGGCAAGGTTCATTTTTAAAGGATTCAGGAAACCAAACCAAAGCCTTATTGGGGTGTATTTCTGCCCTTGCTATGATGTGGTCTCATCATGTCACTCAGGAATGAGGCACTTGCTGTTACATTAAACACAAAAATAACACAGGAAATTGATTTATGTTGGCACAGTTCTCCTATTTTAAATTATTTACCTGAAATCCAAACCAGAACTGCAGTCAAAGTATAGTTCAGAACTCAGATTTCTTGGGCTCACATATATAGAGAACTCGACATTTGTTCCAGATGGTCCATCTGCCTTTGATTACCATTTTCTGGTAAAGAAAATGAAGAGGGTACATACATACACTGCCACACTGGAAAAAGATAAAATAGCGTCGAGAGTTTTATAAAATAAATTAATGAAAATAGCCAGAGAGTGAGAACAAATATTAGAAGAAAAATATGTCTGCTTTCAGAATAGATCTTTAATATCTCCAGTTATCTGTTATCTGATGCTCATGTTGGTATTTGGACACATGAAAACAATGCATGGAGACATCCCTGGTAAGAAATTCCACCCACTGCACAGCCAGTACAATAGTTTGCAAATATAGGCTGAAGTGAAAAAATATTTTTCAGCTTTTAAGAATGTGCTTTATCAGAAGAAAAACTACCCCATAGCAAAGAGGCAACTGAAGGTCAGGGGGCATCTTGCCCACAAGGGTGTCAAGATGGGGAAACCTGGTAAGATAAACTGATATCACTTTACTGCGTGTCTGCCAAACTGTGGTGCAAGTATTCGTGGAAGCATTTTTGAGATAGGAAGGATTTGGTTAACTTTTTAATTATCATTAGTTTTTTTTCCTCATACTTTTGTGCTTTGGGTCCTAGCCAGAACCTGAAAAGGAAATACCTTTGTACCCTGAGAGAAACTATTTGTGAAGAATTTCTGGCTTGACCTTAAACAGGAATTGTCTGAAATTACAGGAAAGACTTTATACAAGATTTTCCTCCTAGCTTTGCAAATGCAAGCCATTCAGAGGTTTTGGGTGCTTATGAGAAGCTCTGGGAAGCATTTAAGGTTTGTCCAGTTTATAGCAAACAGGGAGAGGTCCTTGCAAACGGCAAAACATAGTGCCATTTTCCTTTAGTTTCCTGACTGTGGGCTGGGTTGGAACAGTATAGAGACGACAGTAAAAACAGTATATGGGCAGAATATTTTAATTTTCAACCTTTACATGTTCAGCGTGAGCATTCAGCACTGCTGTAGCTGTGGAAAAGGACTAAAGGTAAATAAGTGTGTGTTTTATTCCATTAATATTAGCTTTTTAAATTATAGTCCCAAGTGGATATTTCCTGCTGTGCATGCAGAAGGCATTATGTCTCTATAGCTACACAGTCTTCAAACAGGTCTGTGTTACAAAAAGATTTATTTAGCAAAGCTTTCCAAAAACAGCAGGTAAACATCTCTCTGAAGGAGAGGTTTCCAAATCCGTGGTTATAACTGTCCCTGCACTGAGCAAAGAAGAGAAAATGTAAGATGCTCATCAGATGCTGACATGATTGAAAACATTGCTGTGTAAGTGCCAGCCTGTAAGCATGCTGACCTTAGAAGAACTACTGGCACGCTGCGGTCTGCCTCCACTTGTAGCTTCATGTCTATTAGGAAGTTTCTGAAGCATTAGAGTGCCCATATGGCTGGGGCCACCTGTTCAGTTTGCCTGTGGCATTGCTCTTTGTTGCTGGATATTTACTACAGATTTTTCTGAAGAGGGCTGATTGCCATGTGGTAAGAAGATGCATTTATAGGTTGAGGACTTTGGTCACTTCAGCTGAACTCTAGAGTGAGAAACTGAGAGAAGTGTTCCTCTTGGTTTCAGAATGACTTTCCTGTTCATTTCTGCGAATGAAGACTTGTGCTTGCTTGGGGCAGTCTCCAACTATTTTTCTATTCTCTCTTTCAAGAAGTAGAGGAAGCAATCTCCTAAATTCAACTTTTTGGGGATTCATTTATCACACAATTTCAAGAGAGAAAAAAAGGTCTGCTCCCGATCACAGCTTTTTTTTCTTCATAAGTAATATTTTTGTATTAATGGGATCACTATCTCCTCTTGGTATTTTATTGTTGATAACTAGTGAAGCAAACTTATGTTCATGTTATTATGTTACAGCAGAAGGCTGTTTATTTGAATCTCAGTGTTATTGGAGAACTCAGGTACAGTTTAAGATCTAAAAGCCAAGCTAAATAAATTTTCTGTGATTTTTCATCAGTTTGCCAATGTTCTAACTGTGTCTATCTGCAACTCCTCTTCAGATCTACTTGAAGGTCATTTTTTGTCTTCATATTACTGTTATTTTTATTGTTATTGTTATCATTATTAAATAATCTTAATATGCATTATTTATACCCATTCATTTTGGCATAGATTGTGTCCACATGAGAGGTTTTTGCTCCAGGGAGCTTGCATTGCAATTATCTCATGTTCTAAAAAGTTTAGTGTCATTTAATCATGGAGTAAGATAGTACTAAACATAACTTTAATTCATTTTGTTTAATAGAAGAAATAAATCTTTAAACTTGACACAGGAAAATAAACCTTTTTGCTGGAAAGTTAGGCCAATTCGAGTTGACACGCTGTTTTATCAAAGGGTTATACTACTGATGCAACCTAAGCCTAAACTGGAGGCAACGTTGACTTCTAAATGTCGCAACTAGTCTAAAGGTTTAGACTTCCCACAGGCATCACACTTGTCTGTAAACCCCAATAGAGTTTGTTTCCATCTTCATAAACTTGACTCCCCTTTGGCATTGTCCCCATCTTCTGAGACTTCAGATCCTCTTGATACCTTTCATCTTTTGCTTGTTTGTTCACTTGTCCAGTTCCCAGAAGCTTCTATGGTAAGTGCATCCCGCCACCCACTGGGGCTCAGAGGCTCTGAGTTGTTTTTCCTCAACGATCCTTTTCTCTACTGTGCAGAGCAGTTCTCTTACTTTTTGTTAAAAGTGCTTTAATCCCAAAACAGGTTTGGTAGACAGAATTGCAAAGGCATCCCAGAGTGATGAAAGTTCAATGTATATACAGGGATACTGCACTAGACAACCCACCCCCCTCCCACCATCATTCAGTGTTCTACCTAAGGTAGCTTCTCAAGTGTTAATAAACTAGACAAAACTTTGCACAGATTCCTTTGAAATAAAGAAGACCTCAGCACCTATACCTGAAAACATAGTATAGGCCGACGCTAACACTGTGTTGCTGTCACTGACAAATCAATATTCCTAAAACTGAAGGAATATCAGACATAGATTTACCAGCGGAAAAAAAGAGATTTGCTTTTCACTTTTACATCTTAGTCATTGTAATGAGCTGGTTGTGACATGAGGGGAGAGCTCAGCTGAGCTGTAAGGATCCCTGAGAGCATAATATCTCCCTCTGTCTCTCACACTAAAGAAACAGAAAACATGCTATTAAAACCATCCAGTTTTTAATAACGTACTAACCTTATGTTAGTCTCATAAATGTATATATCTAAGCTACTATAAGTGGCCAACTTCAAGCACTGGTTCTTTAAATATTGAGCTATATCATACTGTGAAAGATTCTTCAGTAAACGATAGCTGGCAGATCAACCACTAACATGTTTGCCTTAATATTTTTCCTGCTACGTTAGTTAAGCATTCTGTCTCAAGCCCACTGAAGAGATATATTTTTAAACACACATTCAGAGCCAAATCCAGAACTTATGTACAATAAACAATTGAAAAAATTTTCATTAATTCACTAGTAATTATGTCTCAATGCTTTATATTTTTAAAGCTAAATCTATGAATAGTGGAAAGTAGTTTAGTTTAGCATCTTGAGCAAGACAATAAAAATAAAAGTATTTTTTGTGAAAAAATTAATGTCTTAATTGTTTCATGTGACTTTGAGTCTTCAGAAGTTGTGAATTTTGCTTCAGGAAAGTATGTGCTATAACTTTTTTCTACCTTACCAGGACCATATATTCACACAGATTTGAATAAATTATGCCCCAGAAGTCATTTTATACCTAATAACTTAGCTACGTATGAATTAACTATTTAATCTACATATTTTAAAAATATTTGATATGTTATGAGGCAGACTGATCATCAGCCAAGTCATGATTTGTTCAACTGATTGAGCTTTATGGTCTCTGAGCAAAGCCTAAAGAAATGCAACATCTTTTCCAGCCCATGAGAAGTAATGTATTGTGTGAATCTTAGTCTTGTGCCATAAAAGTGTGGAACGACACCCACTTGCAATTGAAACAGTGAGAAATTCTTTGTCCTTTTAAATCCCCCAGTGTACTTCAAGGGGTGTTTCAGTCTTTTTTTTTTTCCTTTTTGTCTTAAATTTGTAACTCTTCTTTCTTGGAAATACAGAAATAGGATAGAAGTGAGGGTGTATTTCCCATGACATACATTAGAATTTTGTGTTTCTGTGTCTGCTCAAAGAGCCCATTGGAAGAGCCAGACTTTGTGAAAAATCTTCCTTGTGAAAACCAAAGCCATCTCATATGTAACTGTGAGTACATGTTGTGTACATGCTTGAACAGGAGTGTAAGTCCAGAAGAGAACTGACCAATTGAACAACTGAACAGTTCTCCAAATGGGAGGCTGAAGGGGTACGAGTGTAAGATAAGAGGACATCCTTCATCGAAGAACAGAGCTCTTTTGTAAGGGCTAGAGGGAAAGTCAAAGGTCTCTGATGCGAGGAACATTGCTGCAGATTGCCAAGAAGCCTCTGGTATGAAAGGAAAACCAAAGTGATGCAGACAAGTATCATATAATCCTTTCAGTGGACTAAGGAAAGTATGGCTTGGAATCAGTGCAGGGGATATAAGTGGCTGCAGAATTTCTTTCCTAAAGTGTGCTGTTGCACACAGATGTCCCTGTGGTGATGAACGGATGTTGAAGCTACGAGGTCACTGGCAGAGCCCCAAGAAGGGAAGGCCAACTTTCCTCTTGGAGCCAGCTCTTTCCATTTAGTTCTTGAGTAAAAATTCCTCCAGGCTGATATACCACACACTGCTGACCAACAGAGAGCTGCTCCAGGGCTGCAAACCAGGAGGAGCCTGCACATAAAGAAGCGGTCATCATGTTACACTCAACTTGTAATCCCTGCAGGGGTTTCCTCTTAAGGACATTGATGATAACCTGGCTGGTTTTAGAAATCTAGCAGCATTGTTCTGGCATGCACACAAGAAATTTTCCGCCCAATATCTTTTTTCTGGAAAGAACTGCTTGTCAGGCTTTCTTCCACTTTTCATTTGATTTACAAGGAAAATAATATTGCCATATATTACCTCTCCCATCTGGACTTTTCCCTATCTGGGTACCAGCCTCGAATGGAACATTTCCCCTTTTTGATAACTTCTGAATGGTATCTGTTAAGTATTTGAATTAATACAATTTATAAGAATCCCATTTTGTTAATATATATATTATATATATTGTCTATTACTTAATAGTGTTTTCTAAGTACCTCCATCATCTACAATGGTAAATATCATTACTGGTGCCAGCAACAACTTCTGGACCTGTGCTGGTGACTAGTACTTTGGAACAGGATGTGTTCCACAGATTAAAAATGGTTGTATTCTATTATGTAGTATATATAATATTTTATTGTATCATGTTGTAATTAAAATGTCATCTTTGGTTATATTTGAAAGCATGCAAGCTGCAGAAACTCCATGTGCTAATGAAATGTATTAGAGCAAAAAGCTCAGATTGTATGTTCTTTAGATATACACTACTTCTATTTTGCCCACATGATCAAATACAGATCCCTGTCCATAGACTCCAGGTAAACACCGATATTCTTACTTTCCTTTCATTCTCCTTTGCGGATTCACAGAATGACAGAATGATGAGACCATTCCATATCATCCCACTCACTGTAAAATTCATCCAATATTTTCAGTAAAGGAATATTTTTTTTCCTACTGCCTGATCCTCTGTTGTGAAATTTAACCTGCTTGTGT
This sequence comes from Opisthocomus hoazin, assembly GCF_030867145.1. Lineage (NCBI taxonomy): Eukaryota > Metazoa > Chordata > Aves > Opisthocomiformes > Opisthocomidae > Opisthocomus > Opisthocomus hoazin. The sequence goes on along the minus strand of NC_134415.1, from coordinate 77,509,102 downwards.
GTGCAGGGAGAATGTCTCAGTTTTCCAGCCCCGAAATATGTACATTTGTGCCAGAGTCAACAGGAAAGGAAGACTTACAGCATCCAACTGACTTAGTTTCACATTTCCCTGATGCCCAAACAACTGGAAAGCATCAAGACCAGAACATTTCATAATTTTCTTCCTAGGTGGTACAGACACCAAGACAGGATGTTCGGATCTTTGGCCAGTCCCTGCAGGAATATTACAATAAAGGGAAATTTTGTGCACACTACACACATTTATGAGGGATGTTTAAAACTTAACTGGACAAAGCATTAGCAATCATACTTTAGGGAACAGTCCTTATTTGCCATGCAGCTGTACTACTTGATGTAGAAGACATTCAGACTTTCTAATCTTATTGTTAGATCCATTATTATAGAGTGGTTCAGCGGCCACACAGGTGGTGGGTCTGTTCACTTCACCACCCTTTTCAGTAGCCTTAGGGTATGAATCAGGTAACCCTGATCTCTTCCGTTCCTTTCAATGCGAGAACAATAATTGTTGCAATAGTAAAAGCTAATAAAATTTCTTAGCAACTGAAAGAGACAGTTTAGTAGAGAGAGAAGACACCAATGGATGTTATGTGCAGATGTTCACCTGTACATCCATGTCAGCAATTTCAGTTCCACTTCTGGAGCAAGTTAAAAAAAAACTTGGCTCAGTTTCTTGGTTTATGTCATATGCATATGGTTAATAGAATTTTCACTGATATTTCTTTTTGTAATTAGAAGCTAAACAGTACTCAGTGGCCTACTGCTATATTATAGACTAAATAGATACTTCTTTAGTTATTATTAACCTTTTTGTTTCTCTAGACATCTCTGCTAGGCATTATGCAATCACCAGGTAAAAACACATCCTGTCACAAAGAGCCTATGATCTAAATTGTCAAGGTGAAACCAGACATACAGTGACTTTTCCAACGTCACTCCATAGCAGTGGATAGAAACGGAAATGAAACAGCCTGCTTGACTCTTGGTCTGCCTCTTTGTTTTCCTAATCGTGCTAATTTTCTTGGAAATACTCTTTGGAATCTCATTTCTTTTCATATAAAAAAAATGTGACATATAATTTTATTACTTTGTACTATTCATTCAAGTAAGTCAAGGTGATACACTCTTCATTTGGTCAAGCTGTTTATTTCTGAGGAGCTCTTTACATTAGAAACAAAAAAAGATTTTGCCTGGCATCAAAGCCATATTTATTCTGTTTGGAAATATGTATGATCTTGAACAAAGACTATGTGCGAGGAAGGTTAAATTCTCAACACTTGAAACACGTGAGGCAGATCAGCCTTTTTTCTACACAAGTCCTGGTGAATTTAAGATTTTAAAATATAATGACTATAGTTCTCGTGCATCTTCAATCACTTTCATCATTTCTGTGTAGTCATTATCATGTTTTCTGTGCAGATTTCTTCAAAGTGTCATAACAGATAGTCCAGTTGTTTGTGTATTTTACTGCCCAGCAGTAGTTCATTACATAAGAACATTAGAAAATTGTCCATGACTGTTATGATCCATCTCTCCTAAGTTTCACAATCTGCTTTCACCATCTGTTGGGTCTGGAGTAGAAGTTAGTCATGTAAACTGTCTTCCTGGTGGAACTGTGACTAGGCTTCTCCAGGGAATGTGTTGCCTGAGTTCTCTCCACTGACTACACAGAGGATAAGATGACCATAGTCTAGTTGGAAACTTGTAGTTAGCTAAATCTAGGTGTGACACATTCTTCCAAAAAATAAGATATCTTAACAACAATTAAAAAAAATAACAGAAGTTCAGTGATAGTATAGTAATTTATGATAATTGTTCATTCTTTTAATTCTACCATGATGGCTTTAGTATTGCTGTGGTATATGGCATTATTCCATGTACATTAAAACTTCAAAATTTCAAAAATTTTTCTTTAAGCATTTAAATATGCTGCAAGGGCTCCATGGAATGAATAAATTTACAGTTTAAGTTGAATCATGACCTGTATTCTTATCTGAGAAAGAAGTCCGTATGTTCACAGCAGTTTACTCCCCCTGCTTTTCCTCCTTCCATGCTTAATGTCTGTGGACATTGTAGTAAATGAGTTTGTTGATCATAGTTTTTGCAGGAACATTGAATCTCAGGAGATATTAATGTAAAACTAATTTTGGTTTTGTTAAGGCAGCCATGTAGAGGGAAATCTGAGTTGTAAAATGTGTGGTCAAAAGCTGAGGAGCGTAAGTAATGTTGTGTGAGCTCTGTCTCAAGTCAGAAATATCTAGAGTGGCTCAGATATCATATATTTGGAAGGATCTGCTGGAGTACAATTGACAGACTGCAGAGTATTTGCACAAAATAGGCAGCAATTTTAAATGACTAATGTGTATGAGAAAATTGCAAACTGCTTATAAAAAATCTTCAGACAGGAATAAGCAGAACATTTGTCAAATGACTTACTCATTCAAAGGCTTCCATCCATCCCCACTGTTTCACATTTGAAGGGCAAGTGAGGACTGAAAATATGCCTTCTGAATTAAATACCACCCATATGCTGCAGGACTACAGTAAATTTTACAGCCATCAGTGGCTGCAACCAAAGCTAAATGAGTAAAACCAGGTAAAACCTTGGTTCTGAAAACATGTGGGATAAAGTAAATTATGTATGGGTGAGTGATGTTGAAATGCTATGGTCTCAGTTTAGAATAGCATATGGAAGATTTATGAAGAGTTCTGAGCAATGGGAAGTGACTGTACTGTTCTGATGCTGAGGACAAACTAATAAGCTTCTACTGCAATCCACAGACACTCAAAAACCATAAGATAATTCACCAGAAATCTTGTGATTGTTTCAAATATCAAGAAAAATTTCTGACCAATACCAAGTATCACAAGATTTGTGACAAGATCTCAGAAGCTGGCAACACGAAGTGTAAATTAAACTCAGTTTTTCTCTATCAACAAAAACTTTTTTACATTTTTCTACTGGAAAACAGTCCATACAGACTAGTAAATTCTTTCATTGAACTTAAGTAAAAAAAGTAATTTTTCAGTGATTATTGCTGTCTAGTAATGTTAACAATTTTGCAGTGAATTCCTGTTGCTTGTTTTTGAGGGTGTTCTCTAATGACATTTTTCCCCTATCTTATCATGGAAATTACTATCTCTGTGAGCATTTTCATGCTAAGATTTATTTAGTTTCAGATCAGTTCAAACATCTGAAAATTTTTATTTTCCATAGTTACTTGCCTGAACTAAAAATTGTTTTGGAAGCCTGTGGAAGGAGAGTAAAACCTAGGCCATGTTTCATATAGATTCTTGTTTCTTGTGCATGTTTTCCTAGACAAAATGCTGCTGACAGAAACAACAGGAAACCTCTGTGACTTTTTCACTATTGAACAGTCAGCAGAGTGGACTATAGGGAGAGAATGCAAACACGAATGCACACACATCGATCACTAATGCTTTTTCTCTATCAGCAGCTACATCCATTAGAAGCCACTATAACAGACTAGCTCCAAGGAGCATGGTGTCTCTCAAATCATGACAGTACAGTCATAATCACACTAAAGAGGTTTTAATGTCTTTTCATATACAGTATTCTTTTTAAAACTAGAATGTTAGCTTGCACTCCTATAGCATGTGACAGCTCCAGAAGAAGACAGTAAAGATGAGTTAGTTCCTCACATCAAAGCCACCATAAGTGTATTAGACAGAATACAATGCAAAACCATATAAGCAATTATCTTGTTTGCTTGTAAGCAAAAGTTCTTATCCAGAAAACATAAACTTTTTTCATGTGTTGCAAGGATAAATAGATTTCTTTGGTAAGTACAAAAAAAGAAATCCTCTGAAAAAATAAACTAGTTGCTGTCAGAGTTGTGCAAAGCTGTCCTTTGATTCACTGACCAAAATAATAAGAAATAATTAGGCCTTGGGTCACTCTGAACTGAAAGTATTTTCAGTATTGCTGACAAAATGCAAAATTTGGAAAAAATAACTTTGATGCCTTTGAAAATGAAAAATTTCTCTTCATATTAGGGTTTTTTATGGACTTACAATGAAAATTCAGTAAATGCTGAAAGAAAGAATCACTTAAAAATAAAGAAAAAGAAAAATAATTTCTTTGGGAAAATGCTGAAGTGAAATATTTAACATTTTCAACTTTTTATATTAGCTTTATTTGGCTCACTTCATTCCTCCCTTATTTTCCCTATTCTGCAAGTATTTGGCAATGGTTTCGGTCAACCAGAGAATGCATTTTGGTTGAATCTGAAATTTTGTCCAGGCGTAGTAAGCCTATTTTTGCTTTCTACAACCTCATTCACAGCTTCTATTTCTTCACAAAAAAATAAAGGCTATAAATCAATAATAGATCAGAGGTGAAAGAAATAGTTTGAACAAGTGTTGCTGTAACTTGAGCGAAACAGGAAATCTGAAAAAAAAATTGACAAGAGTGTAAACTTTGTCATATAGGATTTTCTGCTACACCTAATTTAAATGCAAAGCATGATGATTTTCTTCTTGCCACCTTGTTATAAAGGCATTATTGTTTTCTCTTATAAAATGCATCAACAATCAGTGCTTAAATATCCAGAGTACGATTTTAACATCAAGACACATAATCTATCATGAGATTTGCCTGTAAAATATGGAGGCTAAGATTCTTTGACTATGATCATTCTTTTGTTTTCTGTGATGTACTTTTGAAACGAATGGGATGACATCTGAGGCAATGTATACTTCAAGGTATTGGAGTATGTGCTGTGGAGTATATATGCTCATGCTGCTGCTGTCCATGCACCCCTGATTTGGGATGAGACTTTGCCTCTCTTAAAATCACTGACAATATCAGCATTGTCTTCAGCAAAGGCAGATTATATCCCTTTGTTCTAGGATTTGTATACAGTCATGGATCTAAATGTCCTGTTGTTCTAAGTCAAAAAAAAAGTCAAAGAATGGCTAGAGGTTAAAAGAGCACTATTTTGTAAACCCTTCACATTTGAAAAGGGAGAACTTCTAAGGAAATTTTAAAATGCAAAGTATGTTTAGACTATAAATAATTGTAATAATGCAGTAATTTTATCAGATTTATTTCTATGCTGTCTTACCTTTTCAATTCTCAGTAGAATCAGTATTCTAGGACTAGCACACCAATTCTGTCAGTAAAAAAAAAAGTTAAATACCATAAAAGTTTGTTGCCAGTGTAAAGCCTGTGCTTTGATGGATAAAGGCACACCTCCTTCTATTACTGCAGCAGTCCTTTGGGTCACTGAATGTGATCAAATGTACATGATAAGCAGACTACTGTTTCAAGCAGGAGTTACATCATTTGTTCTTAGGTAATGCACGGAGTGGTTAAGTAAGTATTCAAAAGTGTGAATGAATGCTGAAGATTGGGATTGTTCAGCCTGGAGAAGAGAAGGTTCCAGCGAGACCTTAGAGCAGCCTTCCAGTACCTGAAGGGGGCCTGCAAGAAAGCTGGAGAGGGACTTTTTACAAGGGCGTGTAGTGATAGGACAAAGGGGTAATGGCTTTAAACTGAAAGAGGGTAGGTTTATATTAGACAGAAGAGAGAAATTCTTTACTCTAAGGGTGGTGAGCCACTGGAACAGGTTGCCCAAAGAGGTGGCAAATGCCCACTCCCTGGATGTGTTCAAGGCCAAGTTGGACGGGGCTTTGAGCAACCTTCTCTAGTGGAAGGTGTCCCTCTCATGGCAGGGGGGTTGGAACCAGATGATCTTGAATGTCTCTACCAACCCAAACCACTCAATAATTCTATGATACAGTGCATTTATCAACAACAAAAGAATCATCCAAACATTTGTGCCAGACCTGTGCTATTCATTTTCCTGCTACTATATTTTGAATATCACAGTCCTAGACTTAATATATTACTACTTTATTTGGCTGTTGCATTTTCTATGTGTCTTGCAATTTTCTAGCTTTTGCTTATGTGCTAAGAAATTATGACATTATACGAGAGAGTAAATCTTCTTTGGTAGAATTCTTTAGCTATGTTCAGTGGTGAAGTAGACCTGAGGTGGATCAAACTGCAGATCAACTACATTTCTGTTAGAAGAACTGCCACAGTTTCTTGCAGTTCTGTAGTCCTGGCATCATTTCCAATCTACTGGGTACTGAAAAAGCATGGACTTTTTTGATTTATGAAAAAAGAAAAGAATAGCTACAATGTCATCCGGAAAGCTTGTAATCAGAAGCATAAGGGAAGTTGAAGAGGTTGATTATTGAAAAGGCTATACCTAAGTTACAGCTTTCCCACATGCCTGTCAGTATACGAATTGAGGTTTGGATCTGGATATTACAGTTTGACAAAAGAGAAAACTCCTACTAGCTTTGACAGCAAAGTCTGGTCTTCCGTAGGCTCGCCTGCTAAAAAGCCTCTCTCCATCTTTCTTATAAGCCCCCTTTAAGTATTCAAAGGCAGTAACAAGGTCTCCCTGGAGCCTTGTCTTTTCCAGGCTGAACAATCCCAGCTTTCTCAACCTTTCTTCATAGGACAGGAGTTCCAGACCACTGATCATTTTCATGTCCCTTTTCTGGACCCACTCCAGCAGGTCCATGTCTGTCTTGTGTTGAGAACTCCAGAGCTGGACACAGTACACCAGGTGGGGTCTCACCAGAGCAGAGGGGGAGAATGACCTTCTTTGACCTGCTGGCCATGTTTCTCTTTATGCAGCCCAGGACACAACTGGCTTTCTGGGTTGCAAGCACACATTGTCAGCTCATATTCAATTTTTCACCCACCATTATTCCCAAGTCCTTCTCCAAAGGTCTACTCTTAATCCATTCATCACTCAGCCTGTATTGACGCTGGTGATTGTCCTGACCCATGTGCAGGATCTTGTACCTGGCCTTGTTGAACTTCATGAGGTTCAGAGGAGCCCTCTCCTCAAGCCTGTCCAGGTCCCTCTGGATGGCATCCCTTCCCTCAAGTGTACCAACTGCACCACTCAGCATAGTGTCATCCACAAACTTGTTGAGGGTGCACTTAATCCTGCTGTCTATGTCATTAAAGAAGATATTGAACAGTACGACTCCCAGTAAGGACCGCTAAAGGACAGCACTTGGCACTGATCTCCAGTTGGACATTGAGTCGTTGGCTGCAACTCTTTAGATGCAGCCATCCAACCAATTCCTTATTCATCAAATAGTCCATCCTTCAAATCCATATCTCTCCAATTTAGCAACAAGGATGTTATGTGGGACCATGTTATGTGGGATCTTACAGAAGTCAACGTAGATGGTATCAGTTCTTTTCCCTCATCCACCAACACAGTCACTCCATTGTAGAGGGCCACCAGACTAGTCAGAACTTATTTGAAGCCATGTTGGCTGTCTCTAACCACCTCCCTGTCAACCACACTCCTTGACATATCTTCCATGAGGATCTGTTTAATGATCTAATCAGGAACAGAGGTGAGGCTAACTAGCAGGCTGTTCCCAGGGTCCTTTCTACCCTTTTTAAAAATGGATGTGATGTTTTTCCTTTTTCAGTCACTGGGTACTTTACCTGGATGCTGCCATGACTTTTCAAATATGATGGAGAGTGGCTTACCAGCTGCATCTGCCAGTTTCCTCAGGACCCCGGTCTTTTTTGTTAGGGACGGGTACAATTTCTTTTGTCTTCCTTTTCTGAGTCATGTACTCGTAGAAGCCCTTTTTATTACTCTTCACATCCTTTGCCTAATTTAGGTACAGCTGTGTCTTAGCTTTTCTGATCCCATCCCTACACTCCCAAGAAGTATCCTTGTGTTCTTCCTGGGAAGCGTGTCTCCTATATTTCCCTCTTGTGTTTCAGTTTGACCAGGAGGTCTTTACTCAGCTGTGCTGGTCTGCTGCCTTACTCTTGTCATCCATGGTGCTTTCCTGCAGGGCCTGCTGTGTCTTCTTCCATACATTCCAAATCTACGGCCAACGTCATTTTCAGTTACAGATCTGTGGAGCTGTTCAAGCAATTGTCAAGAATTTAACTTCTTGGAAATAATGCTAGTATGGAGTAGTCTGTCAAGGGGACTCTGCAAAGTCATATAGTAAAATATAGAAATTGTTCCCCATTCTTTAAACTGAAAATGCTTGTATGGGAGGGTGTTGTCCTGCATCAGCAGGCTACACTAAATGATGCTTGTTATATTTTGCTTAATGCAGAGAAAGAAAGGCTTAGTTGTGGAAAAAAAGAAACACACTATTTAATGTTGTTCCAAAGCTGCGAGCACATCCTGTCCCGTATTCACACAACCAAGGCAGGACCAAAATTTTGATTTTAGAATAGTCATTCACAGTGCATTTATTCAGCTATTCTTATTTTACTGGCATTTAATCACTTAAGAATTAATCTTTCCTAATTAAAAAAGTTGTTTTTTTCTTTAAGTCTATTTTTCACACTGGCCTAAGACACAATCATTCTTTTTAAATTCAGAGTATCATGGCAGGGAGGATATCAGCTGAAACCTTTACATTTGTCTTATTACTATAATGAATGTATGCAATTAGTCATCTTCCCACCTACTAGCCATGTCATTCTGAGTCCAGCTCTCAATAAAATAACGAGTGTAAACTAATATCACATATTTTCTCATGGTGTACAACAGAACTAAGCTTGCCAGTAGTAACAGGGTTTTTTTCAGCTACCAAAACAAAACTAACCATTGTGTTAGTTACAGAAAGTTGTATGCTTCTGGGCACAGATTTCTGGGAAACAGCAAATGCAATTTTAGGATTTAAATAACACATTCATTTCGATGCTTAGTTTGCACATAGTTATCACAAACATGTAAGAGCGTCCCACATATAATCAGTAACTCAGGATGGGTCAGATCCCATCCAGTAAAACACTGCAGTTAAGAAGTGTTCAGATAGGGATTTTTCAGCTGTAGAAGCTACCCTGTGAGAGTAGTGTCACATGGAGAAAAAGCAACCTCAAATATTTCTTTCTTCTAAAAAATTTTTTTTCTAAATTCCTTTTCAATAGCCTTATTTCCTGTACAGCAGATTAGGTGAAACTTTAGAAAAATCTGAAGGTTATGATAAATGCTCATCTTTCAAGATAACTGCAAAAGCTGTTAAGCTGCAGTGTGGAATAGACAGCTTGAACAGTAGGAGTCACTGCCCAAAGCACATTTTTTCTGAAAAACTGGTCAGGCTTTAGATCTATATAGTGTCAGTTATCATTCATCTGAATGCACAGCTGGGGAACTGAGTGTCAGATGATGGGAGTGTTTGTGTGCAGAGCAAGGGAATCACTAAAACAGCACGCAAGGAAGCACCAGAAATACAGTGCGGAGTATGCATCTAAATGAAAACTAAAGAAAGCACATTCGTGTAGTATACTTGCTGTTAAGTACATGTGCTATTAAAAGGCATGGTACTACACACAAACGAATTACTGTTGGTCTTAGGGCTCTGTAGTGTTTAGAAGTTGAGATTTTATATATGAGGTTTATAACCACAATGCAACAGAGGCGTGCAAGAGAAATACCTGTCTTGGTCATAAATTTCTTCCCTAACGGAAAAGAAAAACATAAAAAATGTGAAAACTAACTAGCACTATGTGCTGTAGCCTCTATTTACCTTCCTGCTGTCTCCAGAAATAATTGAGGAAAAAAGTAAAGATTCTTCCTCTAGCAGAGGAGAGAGATGTGATTAAGATGAAAAGAGAAGACAGGTGCTTTGTATCTCCAACATCAAAAAAGAATTGTACACCTACTTCTACTCCCTCATCACTCATTACCAGTCACTAAACAGAATGGTAGCATCAGGTCAGCTGAAACTGCTTCGAACCCAAAACCAAATTTTGTATTTGGTACCAAAGAAAAAAGTTTTATGTAGTCTTTCTGATTGTGGACTCAGCCGTATGGGAAAAAACATCATTACTTCATGTGAAACCAGATTTTTGCTCCAAAAGCTCAATGAAAGGCATGTTGATTTTTTTTTTTCTTTTCTGAAGGAATTACAAAGCTTCTGCAGCTGTGTTGTTTGGGCCCAAAGGGAAGCCCAGGGGCTAGGATCAGCCTTGGATCATCTGTTTATGCACTTCTAATACTTAAAACTAGAAAAACTGAACAAAAGGATGTATGCATTGGCCTCCAGAGTACAGCAAATGCCTTTGGATTTTGGTAGGTTAGAGATCACTATACTTTGACAGGAAGGGGAAAGAAGCCTGAAAGAGCTCTGTTTCTTTTACAGTCCCATTTAATCCAAATGACTTTCAATGGGTGAAGTCAATTACTCTGAAATGTTTGGTTCTTCCTCAGCAGCAGCATTCAGTACTTGTCTATCCAAGACCTCAGCTGAATGAATAACAAGACAGCAGGGAAACAATGATTCATTTTCTGCTAAAAGATCTCAATTGATCAGAAGTGGCTTACAGATTTCATGGAGAACACCAGCAGGTTCACAGCCTGACCTAATGATAACCATTGTCCTGGCATTGATAAAGATTTTGATGCAGGAGATCAGAGAAAGATTGTTATACAAATCTTGTTTTCAGAAGTGTTTGTATGAGTTAGCTGGAAGGTTACAAATTCTCTTTACACCATTAATTGTCTTGGGAGAGCTCTTGGACTGTGCATGTCTAACTACAAGAATGACATTTGGTTGCTGGAGCATGTCCAAAGAAGGGCAACAAGGCTGGTGAAGGGGCTAGAACACAAGCATTGTGAGGAGCAGCTGAGGGAACTGCGGTTGTTCAATCTGGAGAAGAGGAGGCTCCGGTGAGACCTTATTGCTCTCTACAACTAACTGAGAGGAGGCTGTAGTGAGGTGGGTGTTGGTCTATTCTCCGAAGTAAAGTGCAATAGGACAAGGGGAAATGGCATCAGATTGCACCAGGGGAGGTTTAGATTGGATATTAGGATAAATATCTTCACTGAAAGAGTTGTAAAGCACTGGAACTGGCTGCCCAGGGAAATGGTTGAGGCACCATTCCTGGAGGTCTTTAAAAGATGTATAGATGCAGAGCTTAGGGACATGGTTTAGTGGTGGAATTGGCTGAGTTATGTTACTGGTTGGACTTGATGGTCTTGAAGGTCTCCTCCAACCTAAAAGATTCTATGATTCTATAAACAAACCCTCACAATCCAGATTGCATTTCTCCTGCCTACTGCTTCTTGAACAGCGGTAGTGAGAAAAGGTGAGAAAAGCTTGCCCTGAAGTTTGCTCACATATGCCCATTCTTACATGATTCCTTCCTGTACAGATTCTTTATGGTAAACCCCATAATAATCATACATTCTGTAGTGCCACTACAATAAGATTAAATATTTATTGCTGTAAAATCCCATAGTATTTTGAAAACATGAAAAAGTTTAAAAAGATATGAAATATATTTGAAAATATGTGCATCAACAAATGCCATTGGTAATTAATTAACATGTAATTGAATCCTGATCTCATGTCTCTCAACATGAATGCAGAGTTGCTTCACTGATGCCAATAATATTTATTCGATATTAATACTTCTGTAAATAGAGTCAGTAGTTGGTCTTTCATATTTACAGTTTCTATTCATAGATTTATAAAATGCATGTGTTTTATAACTACCAAAGCTGCAGAAAATTTTCCAAGTAATATGAAAAAGGTAATTATGTTAAAATGGTTGAAATTCCATGAATATTTTGAAATATGTATTTAATTTATACTACACATATAACTTTTAGTTGTGTCATCACTTTATTAAACATCTTCATAAATATGAAGCACGTAATAATAGCTGAGCATGAAGATAATGGTTAATCCTTACTAAAGGACCGACCTTTGCAACCTAAAGGTTGTTTCAGGGATCTACATTCGGACTGAGCTTGCTCCCCAAATAGTCTTGTTGATTTGAATATGGACAAGGTAATCAAACTGAAACAACCTCCTGAATCAACTTTCCACTTTGAAATTGTTTCAGGGTGTTGTAGCTAAAGACAGCATTACACCTTAAGAAACACTGCTAGACTCTTCTTTTGGTCAAAGGGCCAAGTGAAACACTAGAATTTAAGCCTATGTAAAAGGAATTCATGTCTCATTCCAGATGTTCAAACCCTGGGAGAATATGTTAACTTGAATTGTCACAGTAAAAGAGTAAGGGAAAATTATCTCCAAGGTAGATGGAATCCAAATCATTATAAGAACTTTATAAATAAGGTCAGCACCTTGCATAACCCTCAGGTCTTTATAGGAAATCAGTGAAGCTCTTGGCAAATCTGTTTTTGTTAGCTAGCACTGCCAAACAAGATGGTGTTCATTAGCAACCAATCTTGGTTTATTAAATATATGTATATTGAGGGGAAAATAAGATATCATAAAGTACTACAAAAAAAACCTAAAGCAAATAGTCCAATATTTTCTGTCTGTTGTTCATTATGGTGTGTTTTTTTAAAATAATGTAATTGCTCGGTGTCTTTTTTGCCAGATCAAATCCTGGGTAAGAAGGTCAATTTTCTTCTTGCTTTTACTGTTTTAAACATTTGGAACTTCAAAATTGTGTGATGATTTCTTCCAATTGCCTTTAAGGTTCTTTATTCTTCTCTATATGAAAAAGAAAGAATGGTTATATTTTTTCCTTCTTTGCAGGTGTCGTGTATAGTGTAATGCTTAAAGAGGGGTAGAAAGTTCTTTATACAACACTACTAAGCACCTGGAGAGCCAAAGCAAGTAATGTAACTAATGTGTCAGGTGATCCCAGAAAGAATTTTCCAAGAACTATAATAACCTTCAGACACTATGCGGTGTCAAGATCATGAATTAAAGCATGTGGGTGCGCACTGGGCTTCAGCAGAGAGGTTCGAGATGTGATCCTGGCTCTGAGATCTACTGCAGACATCTAAGTGACTCCAAAGGAGCAGAGGTTTCCCTGCGGCACTGAAACCACATTATCACACCATTTTGAGAACCCTAAAAAGAGTGACTAAATACCAAAATAAAAGACACAGCTGCTTTAAGTTGCCACAAGCAGATATATTCTGTTAATGTTTAGTCAGGTCAAGAAGAGGACATAATGAGAAACCCTGAAATCATACTTTCATGAAGGAAAATTTTGTGGGAGGAATTTATGAAATTCAGGAAATGCTCCATAGAAGTCCCATTTGAGGTTACCTTGCTTTTTGTTGATGGCCTTCCCTGGCACTCTTGCACAGTCCCTAGTGCTTAGCACCCTATTCACAGCCATGTCCATCTGTGATTCAGGGGTGACCTGGACAGGTCCCAGCTGTCCCTCCATCTGATAGAGCAGATACCCACAGAAAGGATACTACAGCCCCAGTGCCTCTCATTGAAAACCTTGGCAAGCCTTAGTGCTGCTGCCTGCTCACACGACATCAGCCACTTGGCCAAAAATTTGACCCATGGAGCAGGAATGCTGTATGTACGACTGTCCCAGGAGCTAGGGGGGATGCTACCATTGGAGAGGAGAGGTGGAGGGGGCCTTAGGCTTCTCTATAAAAGGGGTAACAAGAGAAACGTCCCCAGTATCTTTACAAAGAGTAGCCCTTGTCCAGTTGGCTTCCTGCTTCAATGTCTTGGGAAAGCTACTGGGCAGCTCTGCATTTCCATGTGCCATGTCCCCAGTTGTTTCTCAGGGGCAAGCTACAAATTGCGTCTGTCTCTGGCAGGCTTCTAAGGGGAACTGTGTGCTGCCAGTGACTTCCTAAGAGGCTTACATGCCCTTTGTTACTTCCTAGGATCTTTCATCAATAAACGGTCAGGTTTAGGCATTTTAACAGTGATGCCCTGAAAGCTGGAAGTACATAAGGTGCTTCCTTGTGTTTCACCCTTAGTCTGTGAGTCAGAAAACTAACTGTTCAGGAACAGCCATATTCAGTGAAAAGAGGGTGCAGTTCTGAAAAATATCACTATATACCACAAATCTTGCTAAAATCTTTACATAGCTCTGAATGATTTTTCACATTTATAATGGCTATCTTTGCCACAGTTTGCATGTAACCCACAGAAGCAGAAATCAACAATGAGTGAAAAATGCATGTGACTGACAGATGAAAATTTCCCTCTGGAAAAGAAATCCTTTAGGAAACAGTGCAGGCATTTGAAACAATACATACACACAGATGCAGAAATGTTCTGCCAGTTGTTGAGGACTGTGCTCTTACTGGTACCAGGTACTTCTTTCTGCGTTGCTGATTTCTGCTGACTGAGCAACTAGCAAATAGTCAAAGCTGTCTACCAAAGAAAAATGTTTCTCAGTTTCAGCTGCATTTCAAATCCAGCCTCAGACCAGCTTGACACTGAGCCTGGATTCAGGAAGAGTTGGGGCATACACAACATTATTTCAGAGTGTGTGCTTCTTTCTGAAACACTTAAGGGTTTGTGAGGTCATAAAGTAGGACTGGTATAGCTTGGCGCAGTTTGATTAGTTTGATTCTTTTTGTTTTACTATGGATGTTAGCATGTGTTTTGATAGCTTCTCTTTCAGGATAAGACTGTTTTATTTCGGTTTTTCTTGAATGTGAAACTACGAAGCAAGAACACTTAATTTTTTCACCGGCTATTTTCCCATACCCACTCAAAAAAAAGGTGACGGCGGCATCATGTTCTTGTCCATCCCAGCCCCCTCCACCCCGCTCGCTGCCTCCTATTGCTGTTACCATTTGCCATAGCCATTCATATCTGAGCAACAGCTGGATAAAAAGAAGAGGATGCTTAAGTACTTTATCTGTCACTGGCAAAGCATGGAGGGTGAGACACTGTATATACTTCCGGACTGTCTCTCCTCTTGCTTTGTTTTCTACATGTAGTACTAGGTGATGTATGGCAGCTGCAAGAGAGATCAGTGTTAATGTTTGGGCTTCCTCTGAGCTCAGAACTCAAAGTAAAGGTCAGGAGCCATGACCCTAGATAGATTAAACTAAATAGAAAGGTATAAAGAGACCCTGCCATATGAACTGTTAACCTGAGGGAGAAAATCACTCTGCATTCATCTTTGGGCAGAGGTTAAACTGAGTTTGGAGGCATGGTGCTTAAGCTCCACTCAGAATAAGTTAATATGTCTGTGAAATTGATTAAATGAGAAATTATAATATAGTCATCTTAGATGATCTCAGTACGTTTTGAAATTAGCATATCCCTAAAACACAGCGGCCCTCACCACTTGTTACTTTTTTTTCCCTTCAACTAACTCAGTAAGATGGCCCAAAGTGATTTCTCACTGGGAAGACTTCTTTGCAAATAAGAAGTTAGAATGAGATTACACAAAGCATTAACATTCATCAAGCTTTGCAACTATTTTAGGTGGAAAAGAAATCTCAGAGCCCCAAGGCTAGATATGTTTTGTATTTTAAACCTAAAAAAAATTTTTAGAAGGAAAAATTTAGTTTCATTAGAGACAAAAAAAGGGCAAAAAAGAGAAAGACATTGATCAATAGACAGAAAATACTGTTGTGTTACAGAAAAAGGTTCTGTTTCAGATTTACCCCAGCAGTTCTTCCTACAAAGCAAAGCACTCCTAAAGGAGTTGCTCTGCTGGTAACCTAACATAATGAACAAATTAGTGAACACTAATTCTGAGTTAAGACATTTGGATTTTAGTAAATTACTCTCCCTGCACAGTGCTGCCTGTCTTTTTCATGCTGCTTTGCTGTTTATTACGTTATCTTAAATGGAAATGTATATATGTCTTGGGTACAAAACTTCCTGAATACATTGCTTCATTGCAGTATCACTAAGTTTTATGGTATCTGATTTGTTGTTAGTTATCATATTAAATATATGTTGAATATAATTAAACGTATGTTGCTTCTACAAGTGTATTATGCATGCTTGATTAATATATTGAGTTGCAGTAAATAGTCTTTGGTATAATCTGATGAAGGTTTTTTTTCTTGTTTCACGAATTATATTAATTCACTTGTTTGCAGTACACTTCCCAGGCAGTGAAAATGTGAAAATCACGTGAAATCATGTGATAATCCTGCTGCACAGGACTCTTTGAACACATTTTCTGAGGTCATAATTCCTTGTTGGCTTTCAGTTGTTTTATTGAGCTTATACTAGTATATAGAAATAACAATATTTGAAGACAATGTCTTTGCTTTCCAAATTTCCATGTATTTCTACCATTACACTCCCATTATCATAGAAATAATATGAAACTGTGATCAGTAACAGCAGTAATATCAATCTTATCTTTAGAATGCTACACTACAGAACTGAGAGTAGTTTGAAGCAGGGGATAATTACGATATCCCCATTAACATGAAGAAACATTAGCAAATGGGAAAAGAACTCACGTTGGTGTCTAGATCTTTCCAAGATTTTTAATATCAGATAAAATTTCTAATGAAAATATTGCATTGTGAGTGCCTGTTTTTTATAGGTACATATATGTATGTGCCAGATTTGACAGACAATATTTTTCAGGTTTTGTATGGGATTGTATGGGATTGAAACCCAATGACATAAATATTAATAGGAGACACTGTCCATTTTAAATATCCAAAAGATGTAGGACGAGACACATAACTGGGATGTAAGAGACTCTGGAACTGTACATATGGAGGATGGGGAAACTCTTTCCCATGCAGCTCTATTGCTCACATCAAGTCCTGAGCCTTAACAGACAAGCAAGATAATCTGAAGTAATGGAAATGATATTTCATAGCTACATAGAATGAAGTGAGATGGACTTGTATAGAGAAACAACACGTTGTCTCAGACTAAATAGTGGAGTCGGGAAAAATGCACACATTTTTGTGGAACAAGCCCTCCCTGCTTTAAAATGTGACACATACGAACATAATTCTATATGAACCCAGACCGCTGAATTTCCAAACTAAACTGTTACACGTATGTCCAGGCTTTACATTTTTTTTATTGCTATGCACACATATGTGCGTCTTTTGGTTCTCTGGTTAAATCATGGGTTTTGGGCTTCGATAATGTGTGGTTTGAATCTTCCTGACATTTTATCATAGTTGTCTTTAGAAGACGAGAAGTATGTACAAGTTGTTTTCCTATTAACTTTACTTTGCAAATTAAATTTAGAAGGCAATTTCCCTCCCCTTATTAGAACTGCCTTGGCTCCAAGGTTAAAATTCCTGGCTGTTTCAAATTTGGTAGGCTTCCCGTGGTAATCATATTCTGTATCAGTGTGGTCTGTATGCTCGGCATTGTCTTATTTAGATCTGTCAAGCAGCAATGACTAGCTGAAACCAGTTTAACTTTCAGCAGGAGAAGAGTAACTGGAGCCCAGCACTGATCTTGAATAAACCAGTGGGAACTCGGCAAGAAGCTCTTCCCAGATAAGCAAAAGCACTGTCCTATGGAGAGCTTGTCTCCACTGAAAGACTGGAAATACATTGTTGTAATGAACTCGCCTCAAGATGTTGAAATCATTTGAGGGAAGAGCTGTGGGGTTTATGATTCTCCTGAATCTCTTTTATTTCAAAAATATGGAAAGCTTGATTTGTATTAAGATTATTTCTATTCAGCTCTTATCCCCACCACATGCATGCACTCTGCAGGAGTGGCTTGGTGTGTGTCCATGGGTATTCTCTTAGGAAGACGAGGAGCTTTCAGATTTGGATTTTATAAATCTTTTTCTGTTACTCTTTGACTATAGATATAGTGCTAGCTTTGACAGAGCATCATTCACAGTTTATAATTTAAAAAGAGAAAAAAATTGCTTAATGTTCTTGGCAACATCATCCAAGTCTCTGCTCTTTTGCTTTAGTTCCAAAGAAAGCTTTTCTCTCTTCCCATAGACCACGATAATTCTGGTGTAAGTTCCCTACCTTCCATGTAGCCTCTCTTTCCACTGTCTGCTTACTCCACAAGACCTCATATCTCTGTTACTTCCATGCCCACCTTCCTTCAGTGCAAATTTCAAGACTGAGTACAGCAGCACGTGTGAGAGACTGCTGGTGCCTGCTGGCATACATCTGTAGGGGAGAGCAGCTTGGCAGATCAGCCAGTCAATATTATGGATAGTGGTTTATCACCTGAAATTACTCGTACAAAGCTGCTACTTAGGCTCTAATTCTTACTGAGTGCATTCCTTGTGCACTTAATTCTTTCTTTATTAGGGAAATCAGCATCCTAATTTAAGAAGGATTTAGTTTTGCTTTACACCTGCTGATGGAAAACATGTTACTTTTGAGAGGTGGGCATACAGGAGGAAGGAATACACTTGTAATCAGGCTCCCAGCGTCCTCAATGGAGCAGTATCGTAACCAGCCCTCTCATGGTATTCTTTGTCTGACCACTGCTGACTGCCTTTACCACATTAGATAGGTATCTGATGGGACAGAAGATTATTTATGTTTTGGCAGTTTGATAGCTGTTCTTTGAAAAATAACCTATCCTGAGATTGTTTGATACAAGTGACCCAGCTGAAAATGTACAAATTTAGTATCAAGAAGCTGTGGATTTTGAAGGTGGTGGCAGTCTGATGGATCACTTTACTGGCTCAGCCACTACATGACGTGCTACACTGCTTCTTAAAGTAGAGGGTGAGGGACAAGAAAGAAAAAAAATTCCCTTTGTCCTTTCCAGTTGACATGGGGTTCAATATGTAAATAGATTTATCTGCATTTTTTACAGTTATGTCTCTGTCCAATTTTCTGCACACCTCTCTCCTTCCCTTTTCTTAGAATGAAAGAAGAGTACGAGGCTGGGTTGAAAGCTGGCCTTCCCAACACTTGGAAAAAATTAATCTGTTTTGTAGCCTTGCAATTATAATCCAAGAAGTCCTATGCAAATTTACCAAGTTGTGAGTGGTTCAGAGCTGGGACAGAATCTCAGATAAGGGTTCTGCCTGCAGTGCTGTGCGTGATGCCTCTTGTTTCATGGCTACTCAGCCACACTCCTGGGTCTGGTGTGATGTTCACGTGCTGGGATTGGTTTTTACGTGGTGTCTCTATCTGTAACTCCCATGCTCCTCAGTGATCCATGAGAAGAGGTGTTGGCAAATCAGGGAGTATATCTCCATTGATGAAGGGGAAACCAGCAGAAGTTTATCTCTGTCCTGTGCAGTTAATGGTTTGGATGGCAAGGTTATGGTAATGGGGGGGGGGCTATAGGGGTGGCTTCCCCCATGGGAGCGTGGCTGTGAGAAGCTTCCCCCATGTCTGACAAAGTCAGTGCTAGCTGGCTCTAAGACAGACCCACTGCTGGCCAATGCCAAGCCAACCAGCGATGGTAGTAGCACTTCTGTGATAACATACTTAAGAAAGGGAAGCAAAAAACTGCAGAAAAAAGGCAGTGAAGAAAGCAAAGTGAGACGACATGAGAGAAACAACTCTGCAGACACAAGGCCAATGAAGAAGGAGGGGGGAAGAGGTGCTCAAGACACCGGAGCAGAGAGTCTTCCCTTGCAGCTTGTGATGAAGATCATGGTGAGGCAGGTCCATGGCGGTCCACGGTGGAGCAGATACCCACCTGTAGCCCATGGAAGGGATCCCACGCCAGAGCAGGTGAATTCCTGAAGCAGCCTGTGACCCCGTGGGAGTCTGCACTGGAGCAGGCTCCTTCCAGGACCTGCAGACCCATGGAGAGAGGAGCCCACGCTGGAGCAGGTTTGCTGGCAGGACTTCTGACCCCGTGGGGGACCCACGCTGGAGAAGCCTGTTCTTGGAGGACTGCACCCCGTGGAAGGGACCCACGTTGGGGCAGTTCATGAAGAGCTGCAGCCCGTGGGAAGGACTCACACTGGTGAAGTTTGTGGAGAACTGTCTCCCATGAGAACGACCTCACGCTGGAGCAGGGGAAGAGTGTGAGGAGTCCACCCCTTGAGGAGGAAGGAGTGGCAGAGACAACTTGGGATGAACTGTCCGTAACCCCCATTATCTGTGCCCCTGCGCCACTCGGGGGGGGAAGGAGGGGGAGAAACGGGAGTGAAGCTGAGCCCGGGAAGCAAGGAGGGGTGGGGGGAAGGTGTTTTAAGATCTGGTTTTATTTCTCACTATCCTCCTCTGATTTGATTGGTGATAAATGAAACTCCCTTTTCTCCCCAAGTTCAGTCTGTTTTGTCCATAACAGTAATTGGTGAGTGATCTCTCCATGTCCTTGTCTTGACTCTCAAGTCTTTCATCATATTTTCTCTCCCCTGTCCAGCTGAGGAGAGGGAGTGATAGAGCGGTTTTGGTGGGCACCTGGCATTTATCCACGCTAAACTGAAATGTGCCCATGGGGATTTTCTTTTCTACTTGCCTGTACAGTGATTTTGCTAACGTGCACAGTCTTGGTGACTGTGGCTTCACGGCTGAGGAGATCTGAACTTCCCCTTTTATTGAAATTATTCTATTTTCCAATGTCATTGAGACAAATAAAGGTGGAACTATTTCTAAAAGACTTACCTAGGAAATTCATGATAGCAGAGAGAAGAGCAAAAGGACAGAGCATCCTGGTTCCTGGCCCACGGGCTGTTCTTAACAAAATGGGATGACGAGATCAGATTATCCGTTTATACCTATCTATTCATAAATATAATATCTAGCTATAAATGTAGGCATTTATATCTGTATCATTTATAAATATATTTACAATATAAATTATAAATATGTATAAGTATATATCATGTTATCTAATCATAGGAATCTTTTTGACCAGTTGAAGCCAAATTAGGAATAACAGAAGACTTCTCAAAGACAACTTCCTAGAAAACTCTAAAAATAAGTGTCTGAGCAGAAGACAGAGACCCAGATCAATTTCTGACTGACGGAAAAGTCAGGCAGAAGTCAGACTTGCTTTGCTGAAAGCAGCTAGCTGGCTCCCTAGCCAGCACACCCATAACGTGTGTATTACACACTGCTTTATATTGCCTAGTGGGACTGAAAGGGGCAAGGAGCTTTGGGCACATAAGTGAGACATAAGGACATAAACCAGTTTTATTAGTTCCACTGATCAGAAAATAACTTATAATTTATAATAAAGCAGGAATTCTGTAAAATACTGTCAAATTTCTTTCTACTGTGTATCAGCCTCTTGCCTTGTATTTGTTATATACACAGAGTGGAAAGAGCTGAAGTGCCCTCACTGCTCAAGGCTCTGCAAGAGCTATGAAGTGAAGTATGTCCAGATCAGCCAAGTTTGATGCAATAAAGGGAAGCAAAAACTTCCTGAAACCACCAGACTCGTGATGCTTTAGGGGAAAATGTGGCAATCAGTTTGACACACTAAACAGGGAAAACCAAGGAATTTACCTCTAACCCCATTACTATTATACCTCTGGGTTGTAGCCAGTTACTCAGGCTGTAAATCTGTATTTCATTTGCTTTCATGACCTTCTCTAGAGTCTCCCTCCCTTAACTATACGAGGAACTTTTGCTCCTGAGCATAGCAGACGTCAATCTCAGCTCTAAATCTGAGACATATTTAAAATCATGTGAATAATATCCTAGACTTAATGTTAGTCTACTTTGCTGGAGTGTGTCCAGAGAAGGGCAATGAGGCTGGTGAGGGATCTAGAGAACAAGTCTTATGAGGAGTGGCTAAAGAAACTGGGGCTTTTTAGTCTGGAGAAGAGGAGGCTGAGGGGGGACTCTATTGCTCTCTACAACTACCTGAAAAGAGGCTGTAGTGAGGCAGGTATTGGTCTCTTCTCCCAGGTAACTAGCGATAGGACAAGAGGAAATGGCCTCAAGTTGCATGAAGGGAGGTTTAGATTAGATATTAGGAAAAATTTCTTTACTGAAAGACCAGTCAGGCATTGGAATAGGCTGCCCAGGGATGTGGTTGATTCCCCATCCCTGGAGGTGTTCAAAAAATGTGTAGATGTGGCACTTCAAGATATGGTCTAGTAGGCATAGTGGTGTTGGGTGGATGGTTGGACTTGATGATCTTAGAGGTCTTTTCCAATCTATGATCCTATGATTCTATGAAGTTGTAAAGTTGTTCCATAAATTCCCAGGGCAACACAGATTGTCTCAATCCTTCTAAGATTAGTGAAAGAAAACATTTAGCAGTTGGAACCATGGAGTCACAAGTACAGATTTCATGACCAGAAGTTAGCCTTAGCATCTGACAGTGTTCCTGTGTCTGTGAAAATTATTGAATAAAAGGTTATCAGTAAAGTGTTACTATACTTAGCCATCACCACTATGGCAGATTCATGTTAGCTGAACTATTACAGGGACTTTCACATTCAGTCCTGGAGAATTTATTTCCTGTGTAAAGATAACTTATGATACTGGGAACACTGAAGGAAGATTACTTTGTCATAACCTTTTACTATTTCTTTTGTACAGATAAACCAGGATTCATCTGCCAGAGTGGTCAGTCCACCACCTTTTACGAGAGCTACATTCACTATAAAACAAAAATAAAATAAAAAAAAGTTTGGAAAAAAAACATTGTTGCCAAATACAGTATGTAAGGGAAAACCTAGACACGTATTATAGGGTGGAAATGAACTTTAAAATGCAGTAGGGATACATGGATGCTAGCCCACTTACACTACGAAAAAAATGAAAGTAGCTGATCATGTCCTAAGCAGGAGATATGAAAACCAGATGGCTCTTAAAACTGAGTGGAAATCCACAGCATGTGTAACAAGGGCAACTAGTGAACTACAGAAACAAGAGTTACTGCAATCCTTAATTATCTCTGTTATATTTGATCCAGGATAAAACATTCTGGTGATCCTGTGTTGAGGCCTCTGTCTTGTAAAGTAGAATCTCTCCTTGTTATTACTGCAAATGTCTCCTCTAGGTACAACACCGCTGGAAACAGAGATGTAAACTCAGCCAAAGAGTTGTACTGAAAAAGGCAAAATGGTTATAAACCTTCAAAAAGGGAAAAACTCCTTCAGTCCAGTTGCAGACAACACATTTTGCAAGCAATTATAATTTCAACTAAATGACATATAAAAATACAAGCTGTGACAGCAGAGCAATGAAATTTTATCAACCTTACCATCCACATGTGCTCCTGAACACATAAGCAGTGATCAGAAAAATCTGACTGGGTGGAAAATAATGTCAAATACACAGCTGTAACCAATAGCACTGGAATGAAAAATAGACTGGGGACACTGGGATGATGACACTGAGAGGAGAAACGAAATATATTTTCTTGATACATAATTCCTGAAATACACAGTTAACAGAACATATTTTCTTATTGTAATACTTATGCTAATACTTTGCTACCCTGTTCATTATTTACAGTTTAATTTAATGGGATACTTTAATCCTGTTTTTCAGAATGGGTTTTTGTTATCAAATCTTTGTCATTATCTTTAGGTCCTGCTTTATGAATGTAGTTAAGAGTTCCTGGAATACAGTTGAAATGTTGTGTTATCCTGTGTGGTTTTGCCTTTCCCCCTGTGTTATCAGTTTATTTAGATGACTTTTTAGCACCTGTACAGGTAAGTAAATGCAGAGGCTGCAAACCTGAGTTAAGGAACAGTGGAATGAAGGTTGCCTCTTGTGCAGTTTGGACATTCTCCTGTCTGTGCCTGCATATGTGCAAAGAAAAATTTTTTTGTATTATCTTTTCCATAGGACCCTTGCTTTAGCTGCTGCCCAGAGAGTCTGGGTCCCACTTAACAAGCAGCCGTTCACTGTTCTCTCTCTGCCTCCTTGTTGGTGTGAAGTCTAACTCCCGAGTTTCTGAATGCTTTTGAAATTCCACTCTGGAGACAGATTTAATGATTTCTTCTTTTCTTCTCTCTTTTGTGTTTCTCATCATTGAATATCTGAGTCCTTTGTGAACTGTAATTACTTTATTTTCACAAAAATGCTAGTCAGAGGGGAGGATTACTTTATTTCTTTTATATTAAAGACAAAATAGACAGCAGGGAATTAATGTCAAAACTACTGACTGGATTATTCATGTCCAGCTTGAGATTGAGAAGACACTCTTTTTTTCCTTTGCATTATTAGTACTGTGTAGCTCTGCAAGTTAATTTCTACAAATCAGAATCAAGCTCTTGGCTTAGGTAACCAGATAATGAGGAACACTTCCTTTAATGAGAGCTTTTAAAGTCTGGATTAAGTGACTCCTCCTGGTACTGCACAGGGATTCCTGCCACTTTGTAGTCATGTCACTTACCTTCAAAAATGCTGATGTGAGGCAGAGTACAGAGCAGAGGAGGTGTTCTCTCCCAGTGACTCTGGCTCAATTCAAAAAACAGAAAGTTGTCATGCTTTTAAAACATTGCTATTCACCATGGTTGATTATTGCTGCTTCTGGTACCACCAGAACTGGCAGACTAGGATTCATAATAGTGCATCAGCTTCCTCTTCTCTTCCTCGTTCTACCAGGCTGACATGTTTGCACAAGTCAACCTTATTCGGCCCAATAAATCCAAGTCAGAATTCTAGAAACATGTTGATAGACTTGTAAGTCTGACTTACAAATTTAATTATGAAAAAGATATTCTGAACCACAGAATAGTAATACTAAAAAAACCCAAAACACCTCATCAGTGCCTTATGATTGCATTTCACTCTTGATCGCTGGTTTCCCAGAGTTTCCAAGAATATTTTACAAAAAATGCTAAATTTCAAATGCTTACGTATAGAATTCAGCATTATAATCATAGAATAAATATTGTCAGTTACTTAGTATAGAATTTAAACGATATATTTATAGTATTTAATTTCTGGCATCGTTTCTTATGTGTTTTGCTGTAATACTCTTAACAGTGACTCCAGCTATACAACCCTGGTTTTGTTTCAAGTTTCTCAGCCAAGTAAGTCAGGATGGCGGTATCCACCCAGTAATTTGGGAGCAGAGAGCTGGGTCCAGCTTGTGACCCTGCGCCCCCTTTGAATTCCACCAAGACAGGTCCCCTTATGCGTGAACCAACTCATCTGTGCCACAATGACCTGTAATCTGGTGCTGGATTAGATGCTAATTTTTTTCTAGGTCCCTCATCTGAGAATATAGTTCCTGTGACCAGAGTCTTTTTAGTGTTTAATAAGGCAATATATTAAGTAGACTGTGTGCATTAACCTTCACATTTTTCTGTCATTTCCAGCAACAGAATGGGTTTGTTTGCTGAAGATCTGCTCCTGAGCTGCAAGGAAAATATCTGAGAAATGTTTTCTTCCCACTGCCCTGTGCCAGCAGTCATGTGCTCTAGGACTCAGACTTTTTCATATCTTGGGTGAAACTCACCCTACTCAATAAGCCTGGTAAATCCTGGAGACTTTTTCTGACTTTCCAGGCTCTTGAAGTTCACACTGAGCTGACCAGTGAATGCAAACTTTTGATCTAGCTCTTAGCCCTGTCCCCTCCTACCCCTATGTTCTGGAGCATCTGGGGTCACCAGTGTTTGGGATCCTCTTGGCACTCAGCTACTGTTTCCCCAGATCTACAGAAGATGGAACAGCAGTAGAGAGTGTCTTAGGTCTTGAGATTGTGTATCAGAAGTTTTTAAAATATAATCTGATCTTCTTTCCAAATTCAGATATACCTGTCTGGTCCATGTCTGATGAGATCATAAAATCATCATAGAATCATCAGGTGGTTTGGGTTGGAAGGGACCTTATAGATCCCTGCCATGGGCAGGAACACCTTCCACTAGACCAGATTACTCAAAGCCCCATTCAACCTGTTCTTGAACACTTCCAGGGAAGGGGCATCCACAGCTTCTCTAGGTAACCTGTTCCAGTGCCTCACTACCCTCATAGTAAAGAATTTCTTCCTAGTATCTAATCTAAATCTACCCACTTTTAGTTTACAGCCATTACCCCTTGTCCTATCACTACATGCCCTTGTAAAAAATCCCTCTCCAACTTTCTGGTAGGCCCCTTTAAGTACTGAAAGGCCATAATAAGGTCTCTCCATAGTCTTGTCTTCTCCAGGCTGAACAGCCCCAACTCTCTGTACGCTTCCTCATAGGAGAGGTGTTCTGTCTCTTGGATCATTTTTGTGGCCCTCCTCTGGCCCCTCTGCAACAGGTCCATGTCCTTCTTGTGCTGAGGCCTCCAGAGCTGGACGCAGGACTCCAGGTCATCTCTCACCAGAGTGGAGTAGAAGGGCAGAATCACTTCCCTTGACCTGCTGGCCATGCTACATTTGATGCAACCCAGGATATGACTGGCCTTTTTGGATGCAAGCACCCTTTGCCAGTCATGCTGAGCATCTCATCAACCAACATTCCCAAGTCCTTCTTCTCAGGGCTTCTCTCAATCCCCTCATTCACCCAGCCTGCATTTGTGCTTGCGATTCCCCCAATCCATATGCAGGACCTTGCACTTGTCCATGTTGAACTTCGAGAGGTTTGCATGGCCTCACCTGTCAAGCTTGTCAAGGTCCCTCTGGATGGCATCCCTTCCCTGCAGCATGCTGACTGCACCACACTGCTTGGTGTCATCAGCAATCTTACTGAAGGTGCAGTCATTCTCACTGTCCATGTCGCCAACAAAGATTAAACAGTGCCTGTCCCAGTACCGACCCCTGAGGAACACCACTTGTTACTGGTCTCCACTGGGACATTAAGGCATTAAGGTGTTGACCACAACTCTTTGACTGCAACTATCCAGCCAATTCTTTATCCACTGAATGGTTCATCCGTGAAATCCATGTCTCTCCAATTTAGAGACACGGATATCATGTGGGAAAGTGTCAAATGCTTTGCACAAGTCCTCAAGCTGCTCTTCCCTTATCCACCAACGCAGTAACCCTGTAGTAGAAGGCCACCAAATTTGTCAGGTATGATGTGCCCTTAGTGAACCCATGCTGGCTGTCACCAATCACCTTCTTATTGCCCATGTGCCTTAGCATAGTTTTTAGAAGGATCTGCTCCATGACCTTGCCAGGCCCAGAAAACTTTTTACTGCTGCCCAGTGTTTGTTTTGTTAAGGTGAACACCATAGCTGTCCTTTCCAACAACAAGCAATAACCTTTGTATTTGTTTCCCCAAAGCCACAGTAAGACCCTGCCAGGGTGAAGAGCCAGCTGGCAGAGAGATTTCCTAGTAAAATGAGGGCTTTATGCCTGTCATGGTAGTGAAAAAAGAATTGGCATAGGGACAGTCAGGGCTGAGGTCTGATACAATGCTAAGGCATGGGATGGTTTATGAGGACGGCAGTTTGCAGGACACAGCAAACTCAGCACTGTGCTCCTCTTACACTCTGAGGGGAGACAGAATCGGAAGTACCAGTGACAACAGTGCTTGGACCTTACTGATATTCATGTGTACTCTCTCTCACATGCCAGCCTTCCTCTCCAGGTATTTGGTTACTCCCTGGCTGTAGCGGTGGTGCTTTAGTCACTCCCAATAGAAGGAGCTGATAAAATTGCACCTTTGACATGCTCCGTTCCTGGCTGCAGCTGTCTCTGTCACGACTAGCGCATTATGCTTGATGTACTTGCAGAAAAAAACGTCTTCTCCTAAGACTAATGTCTGGAAATCTCTTGTCCCTTTCCAGTGGATGGGAGTCTCCCCTTCTTTGTTCTTGACTCTACGGTTATGCTGCTGACTTCTGAGCTATCAAGTCAGTTTTGGCAATGCACCTTTCTGTCAATCCTCCAAACCTTTGTGAACAGAATCTTACACCAATCACAAATACAGGTGTGGGGAAGGTAATTTTCTCCATTCCCTTTTCTTTATTTTGCTTCCATAATGATAGGAACTTGAAAACTAAAATAAGAAAATATTGGAAGACGTTCTCTAACACAGTTGAGAAAGATGCTTTTTCAGGTGTAAACATTTTTGGGTCACTTAGACACCAAAAAATATCACTATTTATAGCCTTTAACAGCTTACTGGATATTATGGTCTGCAAAAGAATATATGTGTAACCTGGTAGCCATTACTTTACTGATATTATTTGTCCTTCTTATCACAGATGAACTGTAAGGAAATTATTACATAAATGATAATCTAGGTTTGCCTATGAAGTGAAACGTAACACTACCCTGCCCAGTTGTGACAGCATTACCCTTCATACCAAGTGACAGTTCCAGTCAGTGCACATAACATATGAGGCCATGCGCTTATTTAAAACCTACTGTGGTGTGTAGTATGTTTAGTATGAGAAGGTTTTTCAGGGTAAAGAAAAGCCACATTGAGTATGAAATAATTGTACTTATATACCATAGTAAAAAGCACAGTTAAGGTTACATTCACTTTTTCACTACAATCCTCTCTTCAGAAATACTTGCAATGGTCTGAAAACAATCTTAAAACATCAAGAAATTTCCATAGCTATTGCAACCTAAGATGTTACAAAGACCATCCACTTAAATTTAAGGTAAACAAAATAGAGAAATACAGGACGAAAAGGATTATTCTGCACAGCTGTGGGAAGAGTAGTTGCGTTTAAGATAATTTATTGGGTAATTTTTCTTGGAACAGATAGTAAAGTACTGTACATACACAGTATAGACTTTCAATAAAACTGTTCAAAAAGAAGTTCAAGCAGACTGTTTTCTGTTAAGGTGATTTCCTTGTGTTCTGTATGTCACATGATTGTTCTGAAAACTAGTGAATTGGTGATTACAGTTTGTAATTAAATCAGTTAATTAGTAATTAATGTCATGTTTGCAAATTGCTTTAAAAATCTAGCACCATGAGTTCTAAATTTTGTCTCCATCTATAACAGTATTTCAACAGTGAGCCATTCATTTATTCTCACTGAATTGAAAAAAGATTCATATATCAACAGTTTGCTAGGCATCTGTGCATATATAAAGAAACATCTAATCTGAGCTATTGCTTTTCTCTCTGTATTATGCACAGAGCTATCCTTCTAGCCAAAGAAATCTCAAACCTTTAAAGAAAGAAAAGACAGTCAATTTTCAAAGCTCTCTTAGACAGACCAACAGTTTAACTGAGAAGATGAAAGGCATGAGTATATATAAGGTGCATAGCTATTATGTATCCTATAAATGTATATGTAAATAAGGAAGGGAAGCTTCTAAAAGTCTGACATGTAAATCTGTGGCTTGTCGCCTTTGCATTTTGTCTGATCTTAGCCATTAGTGTTAAACACAATGCTGCTGAAATAATTAGTCCTCAGGCTAGAATTCTATGCAAAGTTAGAAATCCTTAAATTGCATCTCAAAATGACTAATTATTTTATAATTAATAGATTTATTAAAATATGATTAATAATTAATAAAATAAAAATGAAGATAACTAATGCATGAACCAGGAAAAAACTGAAGCATGGTAACTGCCATGTCTTATAATAGATTGGTTTGTTTTCCAGTAGTGTTGAGTAATAAAAGCAATATGTTCATTGCATATGGAAATATGTGGAAAAAAATGTCTTCGAATGTACTTCTCTGCTCCCTAGATAATTGCATGAAATTATTTTTTGTGGAAAGACGCAAAAAATTCAAAGTTTTTTGCAATGGTCATCAAGAACAAATTTTCCACAACAGAGAAGCACATTCTCTACGCTCTAGCAGAACACAACACATGGTTTTAAAGACACTTAAAGACATCAGTCAATTTACAGAACTACTTTATTCAGAGCTGTAGAAAAGACACACTATTTAGAATCAACCTGGTGAGATAGCTGATGCTAAAAGAAGGTGTCCTTTGTGCAGGGGATCTTGGTACAACTGTGTCTGGCACCTTGCTGCCCTGCCTGTGTCAACCAGTGCTGCAAGAATAGCCTTCACGCCAGGTAACTGCAGAAGCATTTGTGGTGTGCCTGGAATCCTAGAGAGTGAGGCAGGCTGTTTTAGAGCTCAAAATAAATTGCTTTTGTTAAACACGGTATACATTCGACTGCATAATTTTGAGGGGGAAAATAAATCACTGTGACTACTCCTCCAGCTGAGCTTGAGAGCCTTCAGCAGTTTACCTTCATTCTGTGAGTGCTGGTGATCGCTATGTACAGGCAATTTTTAGTTAAGGAAAAATAGGACAAAAGCTCGATGAATGATTATGGGTTTTCCTCAGCATAATGGCTAGTTGGTGAAAAGTTTGTAAGAAGGCGGACGGAGCTGTGGACAGGAAACAGTAGTGATAATTCATATCACCTTGACTCTAGCTGACTGCCTCCCTGAGATGAGGGAGGCTGCATGCAGCCTGGACCCTTTCTCCTCCTTGCAGACCTGGACGTCGCCTGCATGTTCTGCTGGCCACCAAGCCCAGAGGCAGCTGTGGCAGTGTCCATCCCTTAGCATTTAGTGAAGCAGGAGGCAGCTCAGTGCTGGAAGCCAGGGGATGTAACACCTCAGCACTTCAGACTGCCAGATAAATGGGAAATGTCCCACATGGCATTGCTTACATCCAAGGCAAAGCAGAAAGCAGCTTCATTCAGAGTTCTTGTACAAATTATGTGGGTCCGTGTTTTTGAAAAAAAGCCTGTACCTTTCTAATATACCCACTCTTCTGAGTGTTTTCTGTTTGTCACCCCTCACCAGTTTTCAGCCTTGATCTCTTTGCTAGCTGCCTGACATAATGTCGAATGGTAGTCCCCTGCGGAGACATGCAGAGCCATTTTGTCTGACTTGCTTTGAAATCACTTCCTGTTACCTAAAAACCAGCAAGTAGCAAAAAGCTTGACATAACCTGGGTCCAGCGAGCAGAAAAATATGGTCTTGCAAGGAAAAACTGGAAGAATAGCCATGCACAGGAGAAACACTATGCTCTGGTTTATGTTACTTTGAGATTGTTTATATTAACATTAAAAGGCAAGCTCCAGGAAGGAGATAACTTTGCACAATATAAAATATGTGCAGATTTTGACTACATGATGGAAACAACACCTGCTGAAAATGTCAAAACTTGCTTATATTTTCCATGCAAAACTACACACTTATGTTACTCGTTCATCTCAACTATTAGCTACATCACTTGCTCTTCTTTGTATTTTGTGGATGATGATTAAATGCACAGGTTACCAATGGAAAATGCAGTCTCCACTTGTCTCCTATGTAAACATGAACTTTTAG
Organism: Opisthocomus hoazin; assembly: GCF_030867145.1. NCBI lineage: Eukaryota > Metazoa > Chordata > Aves > Opisthocomiformes > Opisthocomidae > Opisthocomus > Opisthocomus hoazin. Next base: position 77,478,287 of record NC_134415.1, on the reverse strand, counting down.
CATTTACCCTGAGTAGACTTTTTAAATAAATACCATCTGAGTGCAAATTTATCTGAGGCTAGTGTAAAACTGGAATCGTTCCATTTTATACCCCATCATTATGAACAAGCAATTAGTTCTGAGTGACTGCATTTGCTGATTACAAAATCTTATGTGAACAAACATCCACCCTCTCTTTCCAGACCCCGCCCCATGGGGCATATAAAGCTTTCTTGTCTCTGAGCATGTTCTGATGTCAGAACTGACACCTCACTGACCGAAAATAATCTCCTCATTCAACCAGGAGAAGACAAAATAAATGGGAAATATGGATTAAAACCCAAGAGCATATAAGCCAGAATTGACAGGACTGACGCAGACAGATGTTCAAATGAAGACTTCCTTGTGCTATATAATATTGCACAACCCTTTTCTCCTTCATATCACAGAATCACAGAATCACAGAATGGTAGGGGTTGGAAGAAACCTCTGTGGGTCATCTAGTTCAACTCCCCTGCTGAAACAGGGTCACCTACAGCAGGCTGCACAGGACCTTGTCCAGGAGGGTCTTAAATATCTCCAGAGAAGGAGACTCCACAACCTTCCTGAGCAGCCTGTGCCAGTGCTCCGTCACCCTCAGAGGGAAGAAGTTCTTCCTCATGTTCAGACGGAACTTCTATGCTTCAATTTGTGCCCATTGTCTCTTGTCCTGTCTCTGGGCACCACTGAAAAGAGTCTGGCCCCATCCTCTTGACACCCACCCTTGAGATATTTATAAGCATTTACAAGATCTGCTCTCAGCCTTCTCTTCTTCAGGCTAAACAAGCCCAGCTCCCTCAGCCTTTCCTCATAGGAGAGATGCTCCAGTCCCCTCATCATCCTCGTAGCCCTCCACTGGACTCTCTCCAGTAGCTCCTCATCTTTCTTGAACTGGGGAGCCCAGAACTGGATGCAGTACTCCAGATGGGGCCTCACCAGGGCAGAATAGAGGGAGAGGAGAACCTCCGTTGACCTGCTGGCCACACTCCTCTAAATGCACCCCAGGATACCATTGGTCTTCTTGGCAACAAGGGCACACTGCTGGCTCATAGTTAACATGTCATCCACCAGGACACCCAGGTCCTGCTCTGCAGAGCTGCTCCCAGCAGATCTACCCCGAGCCTGCGCTGGTGCATGGGGTTGTTCGTCCCCAGGTGCAGGACCCTGCACTTGCCCTTGTTGAATTTCATTAGGTTCCTCTCTGCCCAACTCTCCAGCCTGTCCAGGTCACGCTGAATGGCAGCACAGCCTTCTGGTGTATCCACCACTCCTAGCAGTTTTGTGTCATCAGCAGACTTGCTGAGGACACACTCTGTCCCTTCATCCAGGTCATATGGGCTGCCATCATATGCACCAGTGTGAGAGCAGAGATGGCTGCTCCTTTATTTCTAGCAGAAAGGTGAGAACTGGGCAGTGACTTCACAGCAGACCTGATACAGCATTAGCAATAACCTGCACTGGCACAGCCTATTTCTGCCTGGGCATAGCTGAATAGGCTGGGTACCAAAATGCATGTGTGCCCTGCCATCTCTGTAACCATCTATTAGTTTCCATAGAAAAGCCATATTTCACTGGTTATTGTCAATAGCATCTTCTGCCCCTTATTTTACCCTTAAAACTGGAGCCGGATTCTTTTAAAGCTGGACTTAACCCACTTCAAACCTGTAAAATACTGTAAATATCAGCAACGACCATGTGCAGAGCAGCAGACACATAGTAGTTGCAGCTGTCAGGACTGAGGGTCAGTCTTTAAAATGAGGCATTCTCTTCAGTTCAGCCTGTCCCATTCACTTAGTCTCAACCTTGCCCCCTTTTTGGTTGCAGTTCACAGACTATAATTACAGGGTGTATGAAGAGCAAATCTGCAATCTACAAAGATACTTAAATCATGTAAAAACCCTGACCTGTTAGTAATCACACAAAGCCTTAAAGATATTTTGTACTTGAGAAACTTCTCAAAATATGTTATCATGGGTGGTAATCTGTATCTCTGTGAACAAGCTGTGAATCCATAAACCCAAATGCAATGTGCACTTCTGGTTTTCTTGCACTTCTTTTAGTGAATAGGATTCACGTAAATACATGCAAGAGGCAAATTTGACCTAGATTGTTGCCCTGCCTTGCATCCTTCTGGAAAGACCTCCTTCTGGTGTTTGCATAGACAAAGCACCTATTAATTTAGCAATACAAAGACTACATGTAGAAAAAAATAGAATTGTGTTTCAACTCAGAAGACCTGTGAGGAGTGCTTCCAAATGCACATTTGATACAAATTCAGATATAGCTGCAAACGCTGCACCTATTCCTCTTCAGCAACAACAACAAAGTGGCTGAGGATCTCACAGGAAATTTATTATTATTTCACTGAAGGTTACTTGAACGACAAATAAAGATGCTATCAGAATTAACAACTATAAATAAAAGAAAAGCTAGAGATAATATACCATGTAGAATTTTTAGTGCAATTAACCACTAATACTCTTTAATTTAAACATTTTTCAAGGTTTGTTGACTGTTCCCTGAGGAAGAAAGAGAGCGATTGTTTGAATTCAGACTAGTTATGCACCTGACCAAACACGTTGAAAACAGACGCTGACCAACTAAGTTCACTTAGCTTCTTCTTATAGTCAAGTCTCTTCTGTGCATGGGGTAGTGAGGCTGTTAGCATTTTGTGATAAACACCAGCATGTCTGCGAGGCTGTGGAAAAGTGATCAAAGGCTAGCTGCTAAAACTCAGTTATATTCAATAGTGCGTTCATGCCCTAGGACTTAAACCTGTAAGAATGAATTACTGATTTGGCTAAATTTCACTGAGTAATAAGAAGTTCTGCTATTTCAAGAGTTTTGCATAGTATTTCCATGACATGAGAGGAATTTATTCCTACTGCTTGTTTTAACATGGATGAGGTTTATTCCAAACACAGTGCGAATGGAAGGTAGCCAGTCTGCGTGTAACGAAAACACAAGGATTTGTGACACATTTTGACAGAAGATAATGATTTTGCCATGGATGTCTAGAAAAACTGTATCTGTAAGAATTATACATATATAAAGATATGTATATATAAATATGTATGTGACAGTTCTTGTAATTAAAAAACGAGGAGTAAATGACACGAACACTCTTTGACTATGGATCACCTTATGAGGTATTTCTAATCCGTTTGCTTTCTTCTCTTTTCTTTTCTAGTCCCAACATATCAGGACACTTCTTTAGGAAGCTAGAGGGGCACAGACAGTAAAGTCCTTTGGTAGGCAAACAGCGCTCAGCCCAAAGTGCTTATCCAGGTTTACCTTGTGTTGCATGCTAATACAATTTCCCTGAGGTAGAAACGCAATACTGAAAAAGAAAGAGTGAAAGACAAACCACTTCACTTCCAGTCTTCTCTGGGACTGTGACTGCACATTAGCTTTGCTGGAACTCTGCAGTTAGGATTCCAGCTGGACTTAAATACTATAGTAATGCACAATGGGAAAGCATGGAGATCTTGGTCATCAGCAGCTTGCAATTTCTGTTTGTTTGTTTGCTTTTGTAAAATTTTCTCTTGAAATCCTGTTCAAAATAATTAACAGCAATGAGACTGAGTGGCTTTCATTAAGGGTATAATTTGAATACCATGATGTAGCAGTGGCCTAATTTGTTTGGAGACCTTTTATTGTCAGTGATGCAAGAAAAGAAAAGAGCTCAGAGCACACACTGAGTCTATTGGTGGCAGCTAAGAAAAGAAAATCCTATTGCTTATAAACAGAACATATGTGCCATGGAATCACTGAGAGAAAGTAAACACTGAATCCTGTGGTCTTTTTCAATAAAGGGTTTCATTTCAAAGAGGAATTACACTTTAGTCTGCATTTTGTCTCTTAGAATATACAAACATCTTAAATACATGTTGACAGATCTACACACAAAAATCCTGTTGCATTTGGACCAAGTCCACAAAGATTCGTATAGTTCTAACCAATCCTGATATCTTTGATACAGTACTGCGATGGTATGAGAATCACTTAAAACAATAGGTGCGACAGCCAAACTATTTTACCAATAAGTGTGAAAAGAAGGCCAACAACAGTTAAGCTCCTTTACAAAACTAGAAAATAGAAATGGTAGCAGCTTCCACCAAAAAAAAAAAAAAAATATGTACGTCTTAATCTGAAACCAAAAGATATGCAAATCCCATGTGGATGTAAGAATTTCTGCTGAGTTCTAGCTGAGGGTATCTAATAAAGGTCAGCAGTTTGAAGATAAGGTTAATTAAGATACATATAGAATTAATATTTCTGCTGTTTCTCACTTAAACAAAAACAGTTTCCTTCTTGTTCATCTTGTTCAGCATAGAACATCTGTTCATCCTGCAGGAAAACTATTTGTACTTGATAGAAAAGCAAACGTTAAGTTTCATAGAGTTCCTAGGGAAATACACTGCATAGAGCAGTGCAGTGTCAGATCATTCACCCAGGATGTACAAGAGCCGGGCTTTAGTTCTGCATGTGTTTACGCAGAATGCACAAAAGCCAACTCTGCCTCCTGAGAAGGAAAATCTGGACTATTAGATCAGAGGATTACTCTCACTATTTTGCTCAGTGTCAGAAAATCTTTAGTGAAGAAAACATGAAGAAATAGAAGAAAATAACAACAGAAAGGACTGAGCATTTCATGCTGAACCATTTCAGGCAGCTAAAAATATTATATTTCTTCTGAGTTTTTTTTCTTCTCTGAGTTTTAGGTTCAGATTCGCTTCTGTCTGATTCAAAGCAGGCATTTGACTTAGGCTTTCCACCTTTTGAATGAAATGTGAAGCTGCCTCCAGAGTCCTGGGTACTCTAATTCCTTCCAAGTGTAACTAACCCACCTTCTTGGTCTGCATCGTCCAATTCAGTGAGCCAGAGGGTTAAAATCACCTCTTGACTCAGAGGCTGGGAATTCCTGGAGCACAACATACAAATATGGGTTTCTGCTACTGAATATGTAAGTATGAAGGCACAGTCCAACAATATCACAGGGTGAGTTGGGAGTGCTGCCCTACCTGTAGGCTTGGTGTTCAAGTACTGTACTCCGAGGTCAGAAGGTTTTAAGTTCCCCAGCAGAGGACAGGAGTCTCCGGGTGCTATGTCTTTCCTGACAGCTCTCATCAGTGGCACACTATCCTGGTGTAAAAGGGATTGACACACTTCCCATTATCCTAGACCTTCTCCATCTGAAAACTATTCAGTCATGTTGATCTGAAGTCAGGATCCATTTTTTTGGCTGCCAAACCCACATTTTTCAATGAGTTTCCTCATTTTTTCAGTGACTTTACAGAAATATCCCTCAGAATAGAGATAGCCTTGACCTTTCAGTCTGTTATTTTCCAAAAAGCCTCTGAAGTAGACCAGACAGGGACCTCTACGCCAGGGGAATCAACTATAGTTGCCATATTATGTCTTGCAAAAAGAAAGATCATTTAGATCAGAAGAGCTTTCTTGCTTTTAGGGATCAAACAGCAATGCAGTAACCAGAGAGCACAGAAGCTAAACTTTGTCATGTTCCATACCAGTGCTGAGCTTCTTGTTGCTGAGCACCTGCTCTGTGGGCTATATGGGCTGCGAGTGATGTAAACGCATTCCACTTCAAGATAAGGACAAGTAGAAGAGTGATGCTATGCAATGCTTTCTTAAGGTTGTTTCAAGATACAAAAATAAAATATATTTTTAAATGGCAGATTAAATGAAATATAGTGGAGACTGATGTGGTTTTCTCTTAAAGAAATACGACAGCAAAGTCTCAGTAAGCTAGACTAGATTCTTATTTAACACAGCTGTTTAAAGAGCTAAGTTTGTTGAATGTAACACTAACAAAGTTTTCATATTTTGATATGGAAATACTGCTCTAAATTGGCTTATTTTATATGACAAATGTTTTCCTTAGGTAGATATAAGAGTTTAATTTCTTGTTTTGGTGTAGAAATATAGCAAAACCTTAATCAAAAGAATGCACAGTTGCAACTAATGACTTACTATTTCAATTTGAGGACTTAAATTGCAAACATGTAGGCAATGGCCACGGCTCTCACTACCATAAAACATCAGTTTGAAACGGTCCCATTAGCAAGTTAGGATGTCCATTTGGAAGTGTTTACAATATGAGACCTTAAAATAGAAACTATAATCAGCGGGCTATGTACTCTTGGCTGAACATCTGTAAATATTCTTTAATGACACCAAAAATACAAGAAAAATGACTAATATGAGAGCTATTCAGCTTAAGTCTAGTGCATTCCTTAGTTTATTTGGAGATCAAATGCTCTACTAATGTAAAACTTCATACAAATTAGGCATAATATACTGAATTTTTTCCCCTATTAAATTGTAAAGAAACAATACAGCAAAGCAAGAATTTTCCTACTTTTAATACTGTTGCACCTCTCCATAACTAGAGACTTGGTCTGGATTATATTTGCAAATTATACTGAAGCAAGGACAGGTTAAAGTACTGATAGATACCCTAGTAATTTCTTATGCACAGATTTTTAAAAGGGCTGTGTTGACATAAGGATCAAGAGACATAGGAAATCATCACTAAGATGCAACCTCTATGTTTCTTTCTGGTTTAACCATCTAGAAACATTGACCAAGAACACATTATGAAACTAGGGCTTGACTCACACCTGTGGCTCTTTCTTGCGTGAAAATACTTGAGCGAATACTAGGAGCCCAGATCCCAACTCTTACAGGTCAATAACAGATGTGCAAGGAGCTGTGAAGGACCACGAGTGTACCTGGGTCCCACTTTCCCTCATGCTCAGACTCCGATCCAAATTGCATTGACTGGGATTGCCAGATCCATTGCCTTCTTTCAAATCCTCTCATCATCCCATGTAGCAATTTTACAGCAATATTGTCCTGTCTCAGAAAGCCTGGGCTCCAACATCATGTTTGAGGCCATTCTGAATCAGTGCCCTGTCTGCTGTTAATGGGAATATTAGCTTTTGTTCTGAATAATTAGTAAAGATCATTTCCTTTCTAGTTTTGTGCTGCTTATGTAACTGAACCCTGTGTGTAATCAAAACCATCAAGCCTTTCTATAATTAAAGCACAAAGTGTTTTTTTTTTCTTTGCCTTTCAAATATAGTATGAATTTAAAACTGTTACATAAGGAGCATCTTCTGCATCTCATATGGTGTGCAACTCAGGCTGTTATAATAGCAAAGCAACACTATTGCCTTTCTTATTTTGCAAATAGTCTATTTTTTCCTTCTGTTACTTATAATTACTTCTAATACATATTATAGAAACATCCAGTAAAGGAGAATATCTTTGTAATTACTCAAACAGCAGACTAATTTTCTAATTAACAACAAAAAGTCATGATATCATAATTGCTCCATTTCCATAGCACATAAGTTACACACAAAAAGAAGTCCTGATGATATAATTGTTTCACACGTACTTTATAGTGCCATGAATGAATTTCTCTTCCACTCTCAATTAAAAAAAAGTTGTTTAATATAATTAGAAATTATTGTCTTCTTCCCTTTTCATATTCATGTAATTAGAAAACAGAAAACAATATATTTTTGGAGGCAGAAAATACTTTCTCCTTGCATTCTTACATAGAGCAAAATATATCTCAAGTTGGAAAATCTTCAGATAAAACACTCAAGGTATTAAAAAAATTAATAATTTAATGTAGTTAAGGGTGCTTAATTTTTATGACATTTAACCACTATTTTTATTAAATTGGAACTTTTAATGAGAAGTGGTTTTTTTGCTGTACATGTTGTTTATAAACAAGAATACACACACATATACATTCACATAAAAACACAAGCACACAAAGTTTAACTAGTAACATGGAAAACAGAAATATATATTGTTTTCTAGGTAATTTTTCATATATTTTTATTTTCAAAATTTCTTCAAAATCCAAAATGATGTCAAAACTACAGTCTTTTCCTTTTGACATGATGTCTCCCAAAGAGAAAAATATCTATTTTCCTGATGACTAGGAGTTGCACTTCTTTTATTCCAAAGGAGACACAAAGGAGCTTTCATTACTAAGCTCAAGTTTTGCATATTTTAGAAGATACTGAAGTCCTAAAGGGCAGCTATTTTCCTAGAGAAGAGGTCTCATATGGACAATCTGGGTGCAGACCACAGCACTGGCTATTTTAAAGACACTGCAAAACATATGTCTGGATTGAGCCTCTCCATAACGCCCATCAGCTGTGACCAATGCAGCCCTTGCTACTTGTTTCACTGCTATGAGGGCACAGCTGGTGTTCCCTCAGGACGGGCACCCAGCCTGGGCAGGGATGCAGGATGCACCCGTGGCCCCATCCTGCATCTCCCTGCTGCTGCTGCGGCCCCACCACACAGGGCAGTGCTTTGCCCTCCCAGCTCCAGCCTGGAAAGGCAGCTAAGGGAACCCTGCTCACTCCAGCTGGCCTGGGCTCGAGAGCTCTACCCAGACTGGGGAATACGAGGGTGGTGGAGGAAGGGAAGAGAAGGCACCATGTTGACTTCCTGCCCTGGCAAGTTATTTTGTCTTCACCTTTGAGGCAACAGGATTCAATTTTGCTTACACAGCTGAAAAGCCTTAAACAGACTCCAACTCAGTTTTTGTTAACATAGGCTTCTCACTGGAGTCGGATTTGAGGCAGCTGGGGTAATTCCTTTGATGCACAGTATCAATGATTTTCAAGTAGAATCCACTTTTATTTTTACAGGGAAGAGGAGAGAATAGAGCTTTTCTTTAGCAAGACTCACTTCCGAACAATAGCCCTAAGGTGTGGCATGCTAGCTTTCAGGAAGCTGTGCTGGAATAGAATAACAATAGTTTTTTCACTTCCAGCAGACAACACTGTGAGGTATTTGGTCAGCTTCTCCCCTCACGCAAAGTTCAACAGAGAAACTGCAGAGATTTAGTCATTTTTTTCCACCTCTGTGTGAGGATCATGTGTCTCACTAGCCCCACATTTCCTTTTCCCACAATCTGGAGCCCCATTTACATCCCAAGCAAACAACAGAAGTGTCCAGGAAGGCTTTGGGAAGTTGCACTGAATAAGGCGAAGCTTGAGTCTTACCATCTGCACCCTGCTTTGTTCTGTAGTCTCCCACCATGGAGTTTGCAAAGTATAAAACCAGATCCTGTGGTAATTTACAGGATTTTTCCTTCCTTACGTGTTTCATAGTCAGCGATGTTTCTGAATAAAAGGGTACTGGAGAGCTGTGGACTATCTGGTGCTGCAGTGTATATATACACGTGGTGTACAGATGAAACATGCTACCTAGACACTTCAGAGATGCACAAGCTGGAGCACAGTGATTCAGACAGGCACTGCGATGGTGACTCTGAGTCACAGCCCCTTTGACTTGTGGTGCTCCTTGAAAAGGTGCAACTCACTTCACTCTGGCCCTCTTGGGGCTGGTCCTCTGCCCGTTTTCAAACATAACAGTGAGAAGCCTGGTGTATTTGACTACAAATTTTGTTCTTCGGCTGCACTTGTTCTGCAGGATTAGCACCCAGAAGGCTGCAGCCTGGAGCAGATCTGACAGAAGAGACCAACTCTCCTATAACATTGTCTCTCTTTAGCTAGATATGGACATAGTCATGATTCTGTCTTTTTATCTTGGGTATGTCAGAACTTCACACTGCTAATTTACGGATAAGCCCTTTCAGCGTTACGATGCTGAACTTTTGCATGGTAACACTGCAGCTCCTCTTCAGCCTGACGCATCTGTCTGGGTCCAGCATGAGTTAGTTGTGAGCTATTGAGCTTTGCTGAAGTGAGTGTGCTGATAGAATATACCCCCATGCAAAAATCCTTTGCATTACCTATGGCCTGTACTTTTACTGGGATTTAAATCTTGCTTACTTCATCTCAACTGCTTAGTTCCTCCCTCAATGACACCAAACATTCCGTGACTAGCCTGTATGTGTTAGATTAAGACTCATAACTGAACTGTCACTCCTCATGACTTCTCAATTTGTCTTTAGTCAAATACTACTTTTACAAACAGCCACAGTAAACGAACTCCTCAGAAATTTAGAAAATTATGCTTTAAGTGAAAAAGTCCACTCCAGCAAAGGCAGATATCAAGTCATCAATCCCACCTCCTGCCCAGCAGTGGCTACATGACCAAAAGTGCCTGCATCTTGTTCGCTGAGCGAGCAGGATCCTTGCTCAAACAGAGGCCAGTGATAGCTGCTGCACTAGTTACTGCTATGTGAGGCTTCTCTGTGCCCTTTCTTCCAGCTAAAATCTCGCTTGTCTTTGCTTAAAACCTCAATACGCAGGGCAGCCTTTGCTTGTAAAAATCTGAGGAATTTATTTTGGGAAAGGAATAAGCATTTTTCTGCCTTCCCTCTGCAGTCGTAAAGCAGTGCCTGCTCTTGTGTGGTGGGAGAACCCTATCCCTCTCTTGATAGAGAAATGACAGCAAAAGAAACGCATTTCGTTCAGAATCATAGAGAAAGGCAGCAGCAAAGAAGGATGTAAAATTTAGATCTCCCAGTTTCATTTAGCAGCCACACCACCCTCTGGGACTACTGAAAATGCACAAGTTGCTGTTCTTCATTACATCTACTCAAGGCTGACCTCCCAGAAAGGAACCTTTTCCCAACATTTCTTCCTTACAGAAAACATAACTTGGTAAAGGACAGTAGTTGTTTTAAATTTGGTTGGGAGTATGGCAGATCTCAGAGCAGCGTGTCTTTTCACCAGCTATATGAACAATCATGAGAGTGTGTTTCCTTCTACTTAATATGCTGTCATTGTGAGTGTTGAAGAAGCCTTTGTGTGCTCTCTCTGACTTCTATCTGCAGCTGAATTTGCCAAAAGGACAGACATGGTCCATCTATGCTGGATTGGACTGGTACAAAAATTGGGTGCATTAAATTAAAGCTAGAACAGGGCTTCTCGGAAATTTTGGGAGGAAAAAGGGGAAAGAAATACCTACAAGATTCACATTCTATTTCTATATGGCTCCTCAAAGGGTCATTGCAGGAACATATTCAGGAACATCATTTGTGCAATGTTATTGCTCCTATCTGTAAGGAAGCCACTATAAGAAAGTACGATAGTGCTGCTACATTCCTCACTTGAAGCATTAATTACCTCCAGCCCTGTTTGACAGTTTGGTTCCTGCACTCTTCTAGTGCATATCTGTATGGGAGGAGAAGAACTAGGAAAATTATAATTAAGTTGTTAAGTTTAAATACAATTCCCTTGCCTCAGTCAGTCTGCCGTTGAACACCCAGGCATCCTGCAGCAGAAGAGGAGATTTGTTTTAGCATTTAAATCTTTGTGCCTTTATTTCAGCTGTTTGTATTTAGCAGTAAGTGTTGCTTTTTCTCCCATTTAAAAATTGATGACAAGGGTGAGAGGTAGAGTCTTGCCTGCCTGAGTCAAGGATAAGTTATACTCTAGAGGAACAGAGTTAAAGATCCATCTGTAAGGTCCTGCATGGACTAGTGAGCAGCAATTGTTCTGATTTGCACTGTACACTTGAAAAATCCTGTGCACATGATTCTTGTGTGGTTTGTGGTTTAATGAAACCCCATCATTGAACTATGGCGAGTGATTTTATTCTTGTGTACCCAAGAAAGTCAAAGTGTTCATTGTAGCAGTGCTCCTTCCAGTGTGGCTGACTTTGAAGCATTACACATGCTGATTCTTTACTTGTTCTGTTCCTCCTGTGAAGATCTTTTTTTTTTTTTCTTTTTTTTCCCATCAGCACTGAGTTTACAAGCATAACAAGAAGGATATCTGCATTGCTAGTCCTGGATCCTCACCTCAGCTTTTGGTCTGGCTAGCCTAATATCCTACAAGTGTTGTGTCCACATTTAAAGTCATGCATTTCAGAGAAGAGAGAAAAAAAAACAACTCAGAGGAAATGTGTAGGTTGCTCAGTGCCTGGTTACATGAGGGCTTGCCCTCCGCTCCCAGGGAAACTCAACCAGGTGAGATTAAACCACTGGTGGTTGAACATCACGGCACTGGTCTCCAGCATTTCTCTGCCGGTAACACACAGCACAGGGGTCTGTGTTGTGTCTTTTTAACTTTATGCTCAAAGGGATTCAGATGTGCCACTAAAGCTGAGCTGCAATTTATGAAGCTACTCTCAGATGTGACTTTGTTCCTGACTTTCTGTACAGCTTGCTGTTACTTCAGTTAACCTGCTGTGATGGGTTGACCAAGCCAGCAGGTAGGCACCCACACAGTCACTTGCTCACTGCCCACCTGGTGAGGTGGGAGAGGGAATCAGAAAAGTCAGATGGCTTGAGAAAAAGACAGTTTAATAAGCAAACTAAAGCTGTATGTGCAAGGAAAGCAGAATAAGGAATCACTGTTTCCCGTTGGCAGGCAGATATTCAGCCACTTCCCTGGGAAGTAGGGCCTCAGCACACACAATGGTTACTTGGGAAAACAAATGCTATAACCATGAATGTCCCCCCTTCCTCCTTCTTTCCCCCAAGCTTTTATTGCTGAGCACAATGTTATTTGGTATGCAGCATCCGTTTGATCAGTTTGGGTCCACGGTCCCAGCTGTACAGCTAGCTAGCTTCTTGTGTACCCCCCGCCTGCTTGCTGTACAGACTGAATGGGGAGAAAAACTCCCACGAAAAAAGAAAATCTCGATACTGTGCAACACTGCTCATAAACTGCCAAGACGCTGGTGTGTAATCAACACTGTCTTGGTCATAAATCCAATCCATATGGGCTGCTATGAAGAAAATTGACTCCAACCCAACCAGAGCCAGCACACCTGCCCACAAGCTCATCAAGAAGGATGGTTGTCTTTTGATCATAGGATCTTCAAGAGCTACAAGGCATGAGTCAAGAGAAAAATAATACAGTCCATGGAATGTTAACTTTCAGAACAGTCATTGATTTCAGGGATAAACTTGTTCTTAGACATGGTTCAAATGGCCATGTAGCTGTATCCAGAAGAATCATATTGGATATAATCTGAATTCAAATTGAAGAAGTTCAATGCCAGGAGTAAAAGACTTGGAAAGAATTCAAATATTCAGCTATAGATTGTTGCAATTTAGTTTCTGCGTGCATTGAAGGAGTATTCTTTTTTTTCCTATCCAAATCTCTCAAGGGAACTCAAATGAACCCTATTAGCCAATTAGGTATGTGTGCTCAGGAACAGAAAAAATTGGATACTTCTGTTTCCATGAATGTAATCATTTAGATACACAGAAGGATTGAATCACATTGAATGCTTAGGATTTTTTATTTTTCTTGACAAGGTTAAGAGTTATGAAAAGAAAGCTACTGCTGCTCAGAAAGTAATATCCAAAATATGAACTATTCCAAAACCTTAAAAGAAACAGTTGTTTAAAAAAAAACACAAAACAAAAAAACCAAAAAACTGTTGAGAAATAGTGTGGATTTTTTTAAATATCTCCAAACTTTACCTTCCTTTCAATAAAAGTTGCTTTGACACCTGCTTGAATACACTTCTTATGACTAGTCCAGTCTATTGTGTAGGGCAGGAGCAGTCATGCAGTGGCTCCTGAGCTGTGCACAGTTTATCACCGATTCGGCTCTCTCTCCTATGCCGTATGTACATCATGTAACAGGGTCTCCAGGTCAATTTGAATTCATGATTGAGAAATAAAATTATTTTACATGGGCTGCTCTATCTGTGTCATGGGGATTCAGCTCCGAAACCTGCCTCTTTGTGTACTGCAGTGGAGACATAGGATGCCTGAAGAGTTGCCGCACGTCATCTATGAGCTACTTTTGTCCAAGCAATGTGATGCCTTAACGATTTTTAGCCATAGGAGAGTTTATAACATCAAGGTTCAGACAATCCAGGAAAAAAAAGGGGTAATTATATGTCACTTTTTTTTTTTTCAAAAATAATAACTGCGAAGGAAACTAAGGGTGAGCATCTGAGTCTCCCTTGGCATCCTCACCTTCTCAACCATGATGTCAGAAGGTGACGTAGTTTCAGCGGGGAAGGAAAAAGAATTTAAAAAATCAGGCATTTGTTTTGGATAAAAGCAGCCAATGAGCTTGAAGAGTCTTTGTTTGTTTTTAAGGGAAGTATTTTGCAGGGAAATCTCTGGCAGCTGTGGCAGAGATTGTGAGAGCTGTGTCTATTTGCCACCTCCTACTACTGTACACACACGCACACATATGTATATGCTTGCACACACAAACACACAGAGGCACACACACATGACACAGCTACTTCAGCCTCTTATCTTGCCTAAGTATAATAAATAAATACATCAACAAGACAGCAAATCCTGGTATTTTTCCTCACACCCTCTTACAGAACATACAGATCCTATCCAAGAACTCTGGAATTGTCATAAATAAATTCAGGGTCTTTTCAGATCATAGAATCATAGAATCATAGAAAGTTTTGGCTTGGAAGGGACCCCTAGAGGTCATCTAGTCCAACCCCACCCACAGCGAGTAGGGACACCACTAACTAGATCAGGTTGCTCAGAGCCCTGTCCAACCTGGTCTTGAATGTTTCCAGGGATGGGGCCTCCACTACCTCTCTGGGCAACCCGTTCCAGTGTTTCACAACCCTCATTGTAAAGAATTTCTTCCTTATATCTAGCCTAAGCCTACCCCGTTTTAGTTTAAAACCATTACCCCTCGTCCTGTCACTGCTGTCTCTACTAAAAGATTGTCCCCATCTTTCCTATAGGCTCCCTTTAAGTACTGAAATGCTGCAATTAGATCTCCCCGCAGATCTTCAAGTTCAATATGATACAGGACACATTCAGAATAGGGCAGTATATGTAAACATTCAGATACTTTCCAGCATCCAGGCTCCTAACTCTCAGATTTTATTGAGACTTTCAAAGCTTATGGAGGAAATAGGAGCCTAAACTCTTTATTGAATAGTAACCAAAGATATTTGAGACCGTTTTTAGAGCAACAAGAAGACTAAGTTTTCCTACTGGAAATTCGTTTTGTTCACTTAAAATCTTTATGAGGAACAAATTGTCCTATTTTCCAGGTCTGTGCTTGTTTTGTGACTGTAGGCTGAGGCAAGTCATGTACATTTTATCATCTTCTACAGAATTTGAACTCAGACTCCAAAGGGTACTCTTTTTTTTTTTATCTGTGACTACAAAAATACAAAAAAATCTTATCTTTAATGTCGTCCACAGATAAAAAAATAGAAATGCATTTGGGGAGTTCCATTCCTTACAGGTGACCAGGATGCAACTCAGATATTTCTGGTAGCCAGTGAACAGATCATTGTACAGTCTGAGCTGTAAGGGATTTAGTTTATTTTTTATCTTCTACCCAATGGTAGTTTAACATTCACCCAAGTTCTAAGACAAATTTAATTACCAGTGACATGAGCCTAGCGAAATACTGTTGAGGCCAGCATAAAAGGTCTACTGTTATCCTGTCAAGGCCAATTAGGTAAAAAGTTTTTTTCCTTTGTCAATTCCCAAAAGAGCAGAAGAAAACTTAACTTGATTTGACAAGTGCTAGTAGCTACTAGGAATCACTGATCAGAGATATTTGTAATAGTAAAGCTGGACAAAATCAGGAAATTAAATTTGGTGTATTTCACAAGGCAGGTTGTAGTTTTACCTGTATGTGTGTGTGGTAACAATGGAAGGAGCTATAAACTATCTCTCAGAATTGCTAAATAAGGCAGATTGTAGTGAGTTGCAAATGACATTTTTACAAAAACACAAGATATACCAACCCTCAAATGAGGAAAGAGTACATTAGGGAAACTATAAAAGAAGTTGAAGCCTTCTTAGGTTATATACATCATTGGGGCACAAGAATCAAACACCACGCATGCTTGCATCATACTTTGAAGGGCATGGCTGTTTGAAAGGAACTTTTTTTTAGTGTATATGCTAATATTACATCTGTCACAACTATTATGTAGGGGAGTTACTCACAGCAGTATGTAGGCTGGATGTGGTCTTAGGCAAAGCTGTGATTTCTTCCCCACTTCAGTCAGCAGAGCTTTACAAAAGGTGAATATTGCACTCAGTCCAGACCAGTAAAATTTATATTTCTTTTCACCTACAGACAACCGAAGAAGTGTCACGCCTCTGAAATACACTGCAACTGCAATAGTAGCTATGTCAGTGCCCATAGCAAATGAGCAATGGGTACAGTCTGACCTGATCTGCTGCTAATTAGTAATCCTTTTCATTCATTTTACACAGTATGCGAGGGACTGTATGTCAGAACTCAATGAAACAGACAGAATCGGGTATTCCATATGACTGACATTACATTACTGAAATACTGAAAGGGTCGGGTATTTCTTCCACGGAAGCCAGATAATGTCTTCTGTTGATTTTAAGGGCAGCAATGAATTCAAATTCAGCATCATGAACCTCAACTATAGAATTCAAAACACTTACTAGGGAATATATATAGCTAATGTATCATCTGCATGAAACTCATATTGTGCAATGATTTTCAGCTGGGGCACAGAGAAAACTATGTTAAACTTCTGTGCAAGTAAGCAACAGAAAAGCATCTGGCACAGGGTGCTGTACTTCACTAGTAATGTTAACATAGTAACATGAGAAACTAAAAAAGGACCCATGAAGAACTGAATTACTGCATATAGGCTGGTTTCTGTCAGCAGAGCTAGAGAAAGAAGTGTGTAAACAGGTGCGTTGTCAATAACACAAACACTCTGGGATACCGATAACAGATACAGTGATTAGCACAGATGCCACAGCTAAAAAACCTCTTAAACTCTGTGAAAAATAAAACAGAAAACCCCATGATGTTATGCCATCTAAAAATTATGTTAAGGAAAAGGCCAGATTATATGAGAGGGCTATTCACTCCTGCCTGAGCACTGCTGAGGACCTACACCTCTGTTTCTTGCAAGCCAACAATTCATGCTGCTTTGTGAGACTCCGAGTCTCACGGTAGCCTTGGCCTGCAACTGAGAATGTGGTACTCCCTCTCCTCTTCTCTCCCCACATCTGATTTATGCTGTGACCTAACTTTGCCTCTTGCCACCTCCTTCTTCCCCCTCTGGGCTGTGACCCAGGATTGCTTGCCCCTGAAACCCTCTCTGAACTTTGGGGTTTTGGTTCCTGAAGAGGAGAAAAGCTGTAGAAGAAACAGGAGAAAAAGCTTTCAAAAACCCTTAAGAAAGTTAAAGTCAATGACTTTGAATGAAGTTTAAGATGCTAAATGGAGTAACATGCTTTTGAAAGGAACAGTCTTATTCCAATCAACTCACTAGGAATATTTTAACTTCTGCATATTGCCAGTCGAAGTATTTCCACTCAGGGCGGCATAAAAAAATCAGATTATTCCAGCTGATGTGAGTTTGCAATGATTTATCTCCTTGGCTGACATTAAAGGGATAGCTACAATGAGTAGCTAACTTCAAATTCCATTTGCACAAATTTTACACAAATTAATTAAAAGATATATACCCTTGCACTCTCCAATTAATGGAGATATTGAAGATTACACTTACCGAGGAAAGGAAGAAAAAAAAGTCACTGTCTCTACAACATCATGACTGACCTAATCTTTTAAATATGTATTAAATGCCGTATTCTTCATTATATGTCGAATGCAAGTTCTGCTGTCCTTTATTAGATTTAACATTTTACACAATTGAAAGGACTAAATTATTTGATGAAAGAAGCAGAGCATGCCTGAGGCTTTGAAATAATTTACTTAGCTAAAGGTTTCTACGTAGCTTGATCTATTGAACTGTGAAATAGTGTGTAAACTTATAAAATTTTCTTTATTTACACATTTATTTTTTCTCTACCTCCTTAATTATCTGTAGGCCTGGTAGATTAATTTAGGGGTTATTGGCTGACGTACAAGTAATATTTTCCACCTTGGGAACAATATTTAAGACAAATAAAAGCCTTTTAATCCCTGTGGGTTTCTCTTTTTGCTTCTAGCAGTATGCACATAAAGTACAGTCTTCTACATTCAGCACGTCTAGGTTAATTAAAAAAATAGTTCATCTAGTTCAGTGACCTTTCAAATAACCTGCTATTTAAGACAAATGACACCCCAAAGACTGTTTATCTTCACAATATATATGAATGTGTACTATGATGGACTGTACGCTTTAGAATGACCATGAGCACCAGATTTAAAGTTAAAGCAGGCTGGGAGGTACCAGATCCTTTTCTGCCCTTTCAAAGTAAACAGAAACAGCTTTATATCACTATGAACTACAAGTGGAAATTTACTTTTGCTTGCAAAGACACTTTTTTTTTTTTCTTGATTTCTTCCTATATAATCAGTTTTCTATCAAATATAATTTTATATACCCATAGAGTCAGCTATACCTGTGAAGTGATTTTGGAGAAGGCATTGGATTTTTCCCGCGTCATGGAGGAAACATTCTTGGAAAACACCATTACATCTTTGGATAATTGATAATATACAAAGAGAGAATGTCTAGAAAAGAGCTAAGAGAAAAGAGCAAAGAGATGACCCTTTTCTCCCTCAGCTGTAAGACATCTTATGGTAGGAATCCAGTGGCTAGTGTTCCCTTGGTGGTTACAGCTAAAACACAGAACACCCGTTCTGCAGTGATACAGCAGGGAAGAGCTCACCATGGCAAAATCTAGTTTTATGAGGCCTGAGTGTATAACACCTACCCTAATGCCTTTCACTTTCAGGTTTCTGTGGCAAGCAAACCTCTAGGCTGGAGGAGATCTACCACAGGTGCCCAGGCTGGGCAAGAAGTAACCAGGGCTGCAGGTACTAAGCTGACTGCAACACTGCTGACACACTATCATGAAAAGCACAGCAGAGAAAGTACTATCATTTAAAATGGTCAAAATTGCTTCCCTTATTTTCTGCACTTTTAATTGAGCAATTTAAATTTTCTGGAAGTCTAAATATTTTGGATATTAATTATGAGTCTGTATTGAAAAAGTTTATATTATTCTGAAGAAATCTCAGCAGAAAATTAAAAATAATCACTGAAAACTAGTCATTTTTCTTCCTTCAGCTAGAAATCAGTCACTGGAGGGAATAAGCATAAGGAAAATGCTTATATGGAATGTCCATAAGAGATGGCTGAAGAGGAATAACATGGCTTATATACTGACATATAGAGAATGGAGAACAAGAGACAACAAAAGAAGAAAATCAAAACAAGCAGAAGAGAAAAAATAGAGTGCCAGAAATTTTTGAAGTATTGCAATGACCTGCTCTGCCAAAATGCCTGCAACTTTAGGCTTCTGAAATCCCCCAAAAATAACTACTCTGTCTGCTGCTAATGGAAGGCTTCAATCACAGTTTCAAGAGGGGAATATACCAGACCCTGTAAATAAACTGTTATTTTACCAGTACGGAAGATATCTACATTGGTCATATATCACCTGTTCAGCTACTACTCTCAATCCCGTCTTTCACCCCTAGTCAAGCCACTGGGACAGTAGTTACAGCAGCTGCATTATTGTAGAAACCCATCTCCAAGTGAAGGAGGCTGCCATGAACTTGTGTTTCGGTGTTGTAATCTGAACAGATACGGATCCATTTCTTCTAAGGCTGCATCCTTGATATTCAGGGCCATCAGTGATTTAAGTCATCAGTGATGTAAGTCAACCTGCATTGTTGATTGCATATCAACACACAGTGCAGAAAAAAATACATCTATCCTTTTGGACCAAACATCTGGCAAGCACATGGAAAAGTAACTAAAAGCTGAAGAAAAAACCTGTCATAAATAGATTCAGAACAGGTAGGAATTTCAGAAGAACTGATAAAATCAGGAATGTAGTCATCTTCTACCCGTAACAAACTTTCTGCACACTTAGGGGAAAGTTTCCTATTATAAGCATGTCAAAGGAGAGAGACTGAAAAAATGGAATAATACAAAAAAAAAAAACCAACCAGGAAAAACCCCAGCTGGTACAGAAATGAAAGAAAGTCTCCACTGTAACATATCTTTAACTGATTTAGATCATTATGGATCCAGAAATATCCATTGAAATTTTGCTGTGTTATAACAGGCAAAGATTAAGATTTTGAAGTACTTCAGTGAAAAAAACACTAAGACATTTGTAGGTACAAAGTAGACAGGTAGTACACAAAAAAGGATCTGTAACATACACAGATGTACAGAGATTATAAAAATGTACTAGAAAGATATTTGACTTCTAGTCAGATTCCTCAGTCACATCAACAAGAAAAAGACAAAAAATAAAGAAAATGGAATATAGGGAGAGTTTTACTTTGCCTTAGGATGTCTTCCTTTTTAAAGATTTTTTTCTGTTACTGACTCTGTTCAGTTTGGTTCAGTGAATGAGTTGATTTAATAGCACAGCCAGATAAAAGAAAAAACTTATCTCTCACTTTGTGAGTTTTGCTTGCTCTTATTTTTATTCTTCCATGATTTGCTTCTTGTTTTCACTTCAGTATTTGATCTTGCAGCATGATGCAGCATTATCAGGGTAGACAGCAATATTCTGGCTCTCCCAGGTGCTTTATAGATTCATTACAATAATCTCATGACACAACTTGATTAAATTATAGCTCCCCTTTGAGCTTTCAACTCCTTTTGTTACTTTTTACGTATTTGAGCTACAGGAGAGCAATGAGTGATTTCTGAAATGCCCCATTCTCTCACAGACACTATTCTGCTGCTGATATTTTAACTAAACAATTCATCTTCTGATAGTTACATTTCCTTTTTTGCAAATGAGAAGGTGAAAAGGTGGTTATAAATTTTCCTGCCAACTGAAACTCCTCAGAAAGGGAAAAGGAGCTGTGATAGTACACATTCAGCTGTATACAATTTATCCGCGCCTTTAACTGACTCCTCTGTAGTCAAAGCAAAGCTTCTACACTCAAGTGAGGGAGAGTGCAAGGGCCAGCATGAAGTTCACTAGTGAAGTCCTTGTTCAATTACCTTAAAATACTCTTAGTTATCAAGGTAATGAGAGCCTAAAATAGCTCCAAGCTAGACATATACATCGTAACGACTACCTATTATGCTACTAGTTTCCTAAAGGTCTGTGGGAGGTGGTCTTGAGAAATTATAGTGTATAGCTAGAGGCTACAAGAATGACTTCATTATCATCTTCTATTTTTAGTATTACATGAATCTAAATGATACTAAATGATAACTTAATTTACGTACTGGGTACGATCCCTGCAAATAACATGTTCAGAAGAAGATGTTCATATCTTTTGTTCTTATGGCTGATCCAAGCTCTTTTCAGTATTGTGGCAGACACTTTGTGGCTATTTTTCAGCAGAGCAGCCCTCCAAGCGTTATTGTTTGTAAGAACATGACAGCACTTTATTTCCTTTGACATCCTTTCCACTTGCACTTACAACAGGAATATTTTTTGCCTTGTCACTGTTTGGATGGAAGTGACAGAGGGACTTGTGTCTTTGAGCTCTCTTTTCCTCCTTTAGTTCTCACTGAAACTTGGATGTTAAGCAAAAATAGTTTCTTCAAGCACCAGTAACAGCTACATAAGAGCGTCTCATTCCACTAAAAGCTGAAGAGAGATCAAAAGTGTGATTACTAATGAGATGCTGATGGAGTACCTTTCTATGATAAATCTTCCATGAAGGACAACTGTATCCCTTTAGGTCTTCTTGTTAGTTTAGCACATGCAATGATCACAGTTTAACAAAGGAAATGCTTATTGACATCTCACACTTTGGTCTTTATCCTTTTTTACACCCACTTGAAAGCTGTTTGTATTCCCCCCCACCCCCACCCCACCCCTGCGACAACTAGCATAGGAAATACAGGGCCAAGGTCACTCGACAGGGAATATCTACTGAGTGTTTCTGTTAACAAACAAGAACTCATTAGAAAATTAGCTTATCTTCTCATTTTCAAAGCAAACCAGGAAACAAAAATAAAAAAGAATTCTGTTATGAAATGCTTCTAATGTGAGCCTTCTCTGTCTATACTGAATAATTACTAACTTTTCATTTAGGAGGTCACATTCATCAGTCTGTTTAAATCAACAGTGCCAACTGTGTCATGCAGAGCTGTGGGCAGCTGGTGCTGATGCCTGTGCTCCAGCCGGCACCCTGGGCAGCTCCGACCAGCCTGGAGCGAAACATCTCTGCTGCGGGCCCAGCCTTGTGCGACAGCCCGCTCCTAGGGCCGGCATCGGCCCCTGCTGACCCTGCACTTCCTCAGGGATGCTGAGGATCCAGAGATCCCGTTTCGTTTTCTGTTACAAACCAATAAGAGTTTGTAGGCTATTTGGAGAGTGTTCACAGGGGGAGTAAAAGTGACTTCCTGAATAAACAAAAAGTTTACTTGGAAACAGTCAGATGTTGTTTAAGCAGAAAATGTGCACAGAGTTTATTAACTGGATGTGAATCTGCAAGGGTCTGAGTTCATTAAATGGGTGTGAATCTGTAAGGCAGATCCAACTGGGATTTTGACTGAGATGATTTTGGTCATATTCCACTTCTAAGACAGGAGAAGATATATATGTTTAAAGCTCTGCTGTCAGGGAATCTTGATTAGAGGCTTATTGCTCAGCCAAGGCAATGATGTCACTAGAAACTTTTGGCTGAAAAGTTAAAAAGAAGCAATCATAACACCAGAACAAATGTGGGTAATAGGTAATTACGTCTTGTATACTCTTTCAACGAAGGTGTTGAGATGCACCTACAGCATTTTAATTTTTACTTATATTTATGCTTTTCTCCATAAATTTCTTTCTGTCTACAGAAGTGAGTATATCTGGAAAGGTCGTAGTATTTGTTACTAAGACAGACTTCAAACCCTTCATTCGTGCTGAAAATCCTCCTTGTTCTCCTAACATTTCCTTTGGTTTCACTAGAAGAGAGTGACTTCAACTCTTCACAGACTGAAGCACATGAATGGTGACACTTAGAGGAGAACCTAACTCCTTGCATGCATCCGAGTTCCAGTGATGTTGAAGAGAGCTTTTTCTCAGTAATGCTCAGGAGAGCTTTCAGCCTTTGTCTCAATATTTTTGCTTTCCAGTTTGCTTCAAATGAGATTTCTTCCTTTAATGCCGGTTCTCAGCAACTGAGAGACCGTAGTGTAAGACCACTTCTGCTGCAACAAGGGCAGAGCAACCAAGAGACCTTTCTTGAAGTTTAGCAGATTTGATTGCTCACCTGAATAATCATAACAAAGACTCACGATTGACTGTGGCTTTGCAACAGGATTTTCTGTGATATTTCCCACACTGAGGCCACTGATGTAATCCGAATGATCAGATCTGACTCACAGTTTACCAATAAACACATTTCATCATTGTTGTTTTATACCACAGAAGATTGTGACCCTCCAGCATCTGAAAATGCTAAAGCAACAGTGTCTGTTTTCTGAAATTCCCTTGAGATAAACATTACCTTTGTGTTAATTAGATGGTTTTGCTGGTCATTGAGTTTAATTCCAGAAATTCTTTCTTACTGAAGAATGCATGTGCATAGCCTCACCAGCAGAAGAATAAATAGCAAAGTCAATTGGAAGAGGAATAATTGCATGAGGCCAAATTATGTTCTATACCACTACAGCTCGGAGAGGACAAGTGTATGTATTGCAGGGTGCTCTTCTCATACATTAGAGCATAGAATCTTTGGAAAGAGAGAAATGCTTTCAAATAGTACTTGGTTTGTTAATGTATTTTCAATAGTGATATCTAGGCAAGAATTATGACTAATTGATTTAATTTGAAGTACCAGGCAAAATTATATACATTGTATTATATATTGTATACATTTGTCTTACTCTATAAAATATATATGACATATATAAGTTATATTTAATAAATAAATATGTGTATATATACATATTTTTAAATCCTTATAGTTGGTTCATACTTAACAAAACAAGCTGATAAAGCATCAGTGCTCCAAACAGCCTCCTTGTGACACCAGTCTGATGCCTGACAGCTTCCCAGCTGCTGCCAATTTTCCTTCTCTAATTGGTTCCCGAAATTCCAGCCATTTTGTTTACAAATCAGCTTTGTCTGTTAGTCAATTTAACGTGCTTCAGAAGTCCTGTAGCATAACTGGCTAATTGCTTACCAATTAGCACATAGTGATTATGATTTTTCCTTCCACAACTCCCTGCAGCCACAGTCAGATTTAATTTTTATTTAGGGGCATTGATAGATATGATTTAAATACCGTTTGAATATTTACAGAGAGAGTCTGTTTTTGCAGCCTTCAATGCCAAAGTCCACCCGAGAACACTTCTGCACAGGGAGCATGTCTTTGTAATGTAAACTGCAAAGCGGCCTCAACATCAGTGACACAAATGCACAGCAATAGCACAAGCCATGAGTATCACAACTCCCCAGCTTCTGACAGGTACTGATGCCTGTTGCCATGGCACTGGCTCAGATTCCTGCCAGTCCTGAGCTGCAGACTGTAGCTCTTCCTGCATCCAGCTGTCACTGTGTTGCAGAACATTTTCCTCTGACAGCAGAGTACTCAGCTTTTTAACTAACACTCTTCAGGTCTGGCAAAACAGTTGTGGAAAGAATGCATGTATTTCACTAAAATATTTGTCAATCTGATCTGTAGTTTTAGTCTGCATGCAAGTGCGGAGAAAGAGAGGGATCCACTGCCGTAGAATTACTTGTGTGAGCAATGCTGAATTCCTGAAACTCCAGGAAATCCTCGCTGCTTCTTGTCCCACTTAAAGGCAGGGGGAGTGAGGGCAGCAAAATAGAGAAGAATACATCATTGTTCATCAAGAGCAGAGTCAGGGAGCTAAGGAACTAGACATTGTCCATTATGCAGAAGACATCATGTGGAGTTCAATGCCAGTTGTGTATGACTTTCAGGGTATGAACTTTTTGAGCTAAGTCACAGAGTAGGCTATGTGCTCATTCTGCAGCACTGGAGACCTCTCTGAGCCCAAAGAAGTAAGATATGGACTTCTTGCAAGCCTCATGTGAAAAGAGCAGAATACTTGGAAGGTCTGAGGCATCTAGAGGAGAGACGGAGGACAGCAGTTCTTGGAAAAGTGCAGTAGCAGTCTCTGGCAGAGTGCAGGGGGTTTCAATCAAGGCCAAACAATCTTGTAATTCCATGTGCCCATCATCTGAGAGCTCAGCCAACCACAAGCTGGGCATGAAAAGTTTATAATTTAGCAAGATGACTGGATTTTTTAATGGAATAATCCATCATGAAGATACGCCCGAAGTGAAAGTTATTTCTTGTAACAACTGCAATAAAGACGGGTAAAATGCTAAGGCTACTGTATTGCTTTTCCAAATGCATTCCATGTTAAATTAAGTTAAAATGAGGTGCCATAAACTGTGTTGTGATTTCATGGTATCCACAACAGCTAACTACGAACAGCCAAGCTTGGCCCTGCTCCTCTTCTTCTAGAAGTGGCTGGGTTGATGCTCCTTTTGTAGATTCAATGCTCCAGCAGCATGGAGAGGAGGTGCTAGGAGCAGGTCTCACTTCTCTCTTTCTGGTTTCCCTGCTCCCATTTGTGGGGCATCTCTGAGCACTGGTGTTGTGCTGCAATAGGAGGCCCTCATGGAAGGGACAGAGGAGAAAAGGATCCTCACCTTGTGCTGAAGCTTGAAGTCCCAGAGGAGCAAATCCCAGCTGCTCACACAAGGTCACACTGACTTAGGAGAAGCGGCTAATAAGAATAGAGAGAGAGAATTCATCTCCGGCTACCCACAGAATATTTATACATGCATATGCATACATTTAAATACATATATTCTGAGGAAATCATGTGGCTCTGTCTTTCAGGAATTTAACTCTGTGTTACAGGCTGGGGGTGGGGAAGAGAGACCGGAGGAGATGCGTATCATGTTCATGTTCTGGAAAATCTGAGCTCTGGCCAGTGACAGAAACCAGGAGAACGGCTTTTGTAGTATCTCTTAAAGCCTTTCATAAACATTAATCTTTCTCACACAGCCTTGCTTTTCTGTTGTATTTGACTATTCTTTCCTATGTTTTCCCAGTTGTGTAGTATATTGTAGGTCACCTCTTTGCCCACCTACACGCTGCTGAAATAAGTTTCCTAGAATTTTTTGGGATTCCAAGGAGTATCAGAAATACCAACAGTACATGGGGAGAGGTGAATTATGGTTATTACTTTACAAAGTGTTAACTGAGGCAGAGAAACTTTCAGACAGGACAATTTTGTGGGAAAGAAGCCAGGACTCTGGAAGCCCGCTTTCCTTCTTTAACCCCTAGACCATAGCCAGGAACAACATAATGTGTTCTGGAACTGAACAATGAATTTTTCTGGCAAGTTCTGTAAATCTCATGCTTTCTGCATTCACTAAAGCCTAAGCTAATGGCTTCCTTGAGCTTTGTGTGCACACTCCTCAGGGGTGTGTGCGCAAGCCAAAAAGGAGGGAAAGGAGATGGCTGTAAATACTTGGCTCCAGTATGTGCATTACATCTGTCACAAGGGAAACAGTGAGAAAGGTTCGAAAAATGCAAGCCAGTGTAATTAATGCTGGCCAGAGGTAAAGTAACATTTAAAAAATCTCCTTTTAGTGGTGCTTCTGCAAGAGAGCTTTATATACATGTAGAATGTAAAAGTACAGTTAGTAGCAGGACAGAAAAAACAAACAAAAAAGGAGATGTTAGCCAAATATGCCAATTCAACCCCTATTTAACTCAGCTGCAGTTACCCTAGATGTGAATATGACTCCAGAAATCAGCAGTGGCCCCATTGAACAATTGTACAAATTTATAGTTTCAAAAGTAATTTTCATAATAACAGTTTCATTACGTTCCAGAATAGAATGACCACATGCTGCAGAATAAAACTGGGATGGAAGTGAGGGCAGAAACCATCCATCCAAATGCAAATTAAAAAAAAATAAGGCCATAAGGACATACTACAAAAATCTTGCATATTTTACTCAACTCAGACTTGCTGACTCTCAGAAATGCTACCTGATGAAGACTCAGAGGTGACCGTTTAGGGAAGCTTTGCATTGGCTGAGTCCAGTTCTTTGCCTGCCATAAAGGAGCAAAGAAAGCAGACAGTCCAGTCCTCAGAAGTATTCGCACCAGAGAATTTATGACTAATCCATTACTTGTCAGCTTTGATCTCATATGGGAACCAGCCACCTGACTTGAGAGATGTGGAGGCTGAAAACATTAAACAGCTGTGTTTGGAGAAGCTGTGGTCCAGGCCACCTCTGTGCTGTATGCATTATCATTGACCTCAGGTATGAACTTCAAAGAAATTTTTACTGTCTCCGAAGTAGCGTTTCATTTTTAAGAGCAGCAGCTGGATGTATCTACACTGCTTTACGAGATAAGTAGCTGTTGATCTGTATGGGCAACTCATTGCTGCAGCCTAACTGAAGTGCCTTGTGCTCCCAGCAAAGACCTGTCTCCAACGAGTTTGATTGGCTGGAGCTATGGGAGCATGATCACCTTAAAGCATGAAATTTTCAAGCTAGCAAATCTCGAAGGGTTGGGCTTTTAACAGTAGCAAAGACTACTAGGAAGTAGGGACAACTTCATGAGGTGTCAGAACAAGAGTTGGCTCTCATTCGCAGATGTTTTATCTTAAGGGCTCTGTAAAGTAAAAGCTAGAGAAATAAAAGAGACTTATGCTTCAGTACCGCACTGAAGCAGTATTATCCCTTCTGTAAAGAAGTGAGACTGGTTCATGGTCTCACTTGCAGGACACTGAAAACACCACGCACCCGAACTGGCACAGTGCATTCATACCTGATGCAGAAGCAGTTGCTCCCCCTCCTTCATCATTCTGTGGTTAGAAATGCACAGAGGAGCAAAATGGGTGTCTGAAGGGGATGGCTGAAATATAGCAGAATTGCACAAAAGTACTAAAGAATTGGGGAGAGAACATAGTGCTTGGAAAAATTATGTAGAATGCATTCTCTCCCTTCCTTTCACAAGAAGGAATGTCAGATCTTTGATACTCCCATTTCCTGCCTCTTTAGGTTGGGCAAATAGCCAAAACAATAGAATCTTATGAAAACAAGAAGCAAAAAATACAATGAGTTTAAGGTTGTATCAACAGTATTTCATATGAAAGCACATCTTGTACATGTCCACCATTCAAGGTTCAGCCAAAACTCTCAGATGAAAAGGCATGAGTAAAAGAATTGGTTAGGGAAAGACATTACTCTCCAAAACATTAATGCTTTCACCCCTTTCTTTGAAGAGGCATGACATACGCGCTTGCTGTAAACAAGTCAGTGTGTATCTAAATGGAGCATATCTGAAAGTCGTCCACAAAGGACTGGTTCAGCTGGTGTAGTCACTCAACACCCAGTATTTAAGATGCACAGAGTGAAGGTATAATTTTTATTTCTTTCTTTATTTCCTGACAGGATGAAAAGCAGCTTGTTTGACTGCTCAGATACCAAATGCTGCTTGTTAGTAACCATTCTCTTATAATGCGGCATTCTGTGATTCTCCCCACAGAACTTTATTTCTTATTACAGAATGTTGCTATTCTTCTTCTTCGTGATGGTTCATTTTCTTTAACTCAAATGGGAGAAATGAGGGGAAAAAGAGGATCAAGACTGAATTTAAGATCAAATTGCTTTCAACATAAAGCATGGATGGAAGCAGCAGTTTGTAAAGAATTGCTGATGTTGGTGGTCCCCACTGCTTTTCTATGAGCGGTAGTATCCTAATAGAGTGCTGTTGCCATACTCTAAAAGAAAGGATGGGTGCATTTTTTTCTTTTCTTTTGAAGGCAAAACTGTAGGTTAAACAATTGCTTGGTGGTTTTAGTAGTGCTGACACCTGAGAACTACATACAGAAGTGCATATATTAGAAACAGTGATCTTTGAAAAGACAGCTTCTCTTTGACATGTTTCCTTTCACTGCTTGAATCATTCTTCCTTTTACATCACATTCACTTTCTTACATATAGGAAGTCCTATAAAAAGGACAGACATCTATATTTACAGTAAGGCACTGGAAAATACAGTGAAGCCAACAGCGGTCCTTCGTTGCTTTTGGGAAAAACTGTGATTAGGAAGTCTAGAAACAATTCTTTCTCATTTAGCCTTTCTGGTGAAAGTTATTTTCGTAAGCTTGACTGAAGGTAAAAGACTCACGGTGTCAACATCTCCATCTCTCATGAGGAAACTATTCTTGACCCTCCAATACCACTGCTGGCTTTTGTGTCCAAATGCTGATCCCTCATAAATTACCATATTCCTCAAAAGTTTAAAATTCCCCTTGTTTCCTCTCTTTGTGCTTATGCATAGCAGAGGCCTCCGAGTGCTTGCAATGAAGGATGACGCCAATCCTTTTCAGTACAGGAATGTTCCCAAGGAAATGGAAGGCTCCTGGGCCTGAGGGAGACAGGGAGCAGAGCAGGATGTACTGCAGTACACAAAGCAAAGTCTCTCTAGCAAAGGCGATGCCACCTGCAAGGGAGAGATGGACAGGATGTGAGTGATGCACAGGAAGTGATGCAGGCAGGAAACATGAAGACAAGTAAAGAGATTTCCAGAGTAAAACAGGAAAATGGTTGAAAGGAAAGAAAACTAAATGACATGGAAAAAGATGATGGGGTTTTGCTGTGTTTTGTTTTCTTATGAACTAATAGTAAAGCTTTGGCATAACAACTGAGGTGTGCTTCCTAAACTGATGTAGCGTGGAGACCTTTACAGCTTAGGTTTGAGGTCTTGAAGTGGCCTTCAGAAAAGCCTAGTAAGTTGTAAATGTCTTGTGCTCATTCACATGCAGCATGCATTACAGCTATATGTACACAAAGCATAACAAAGCCTCTATGTGCTTCAAAAGGATCATTTTAAATAGACGCTAATCTCAAATTTCCTTTCCCTACCCTAAAATCCCTTCTTTGACAAACTCTGAAAGTAAAAAGAGAGATTCTACCTCACACCAGTGGTTTCAGTGAGTTTGCGTCAAAACTGTACCTGTGTCTCTGCGACAGGAATCAGGCTCAGTCTGTTTTTCTGGGACATACTTTAATTTTGACAGGATGCAGACTGGATCTTGACATATTCTATGCCCTATTTCTAGAGTTTGAAGCAGCTCAGGAGTCTACTTCTTCCTTTCAGTTTATTTCCAGTGTCACTAGTATGTAATATTAATTATGCAGTTATTCTATCCCATAAGGAAGACAAACAATAATATTTTTAGAATTATGTGATACTGTAGTTTTCAGGAAATTGCACACACTTGTTAATAATACACGTTATTACTTTTACTACCTTTACTACCTTAGAAATATGACATCATCATTTGATTCACTTCCTTCACACACAGTTTGCAAAAACACATTATACCAAAAATATGACATTATTAAAGTCTCAGAAGTATTATTTGCACAATTTTAGTCAGTTATATGAAGCTGCTCTGAACTTTCACATAAGAATATTGTAAAGAACTGGTATTTTACTTGTCGTTGTCATTATTATTAAAAATATCCACTATTATTAAAAATTGTACTATTGCTGTCCATAATAGTCCAGGTTCATTTCTTATTTTGAGATAAATCCAAAGGGACTACACTGCTAGACCTTCCTCTGCTCTCACTGTTTTTCAGGGCCTTGAGCTGCTGGAAATGGAACTTCCTGATTATTAAAAAAATAAACCACAGTGCTTTCTGAGATAGCAAAAAGGAGATGGTGATTACAGTGTATAGGCTCTAATACGAGCATATCACAAGATGGAGCCAAAGAGACTGGATAGGAGAACTGGAATGAAAAGTGTTAAGTGTGGAGAAGAAAACAACTCTTTCCTATCTGGTAACTAGGAAGAGCTCCATGGTCTTCAAAGAGTTATTTTCCCATGGTGCTCTATTTCACATTCCCTTTTCACAAGACAGTCACTTTCAAATAAATAAAATGGCACTGAAAAACAGTGTGGTCTTACACACATACAACTAAGAGTATTAAATTTTGCATTGTGTCTTGAAAAAGAAAGTAAAATACAACTGTGTCCCATTAAATAAACTGCTAAGAAAAAGTGCTTGCTCAGAAGACAACAGGCTAACAAAATGAGGGAAAGGGTTTTTAACACGAAATACCATGGGGTCTTTTCATATACTTGCTGAGTTCATTTGCGACTTCGGCAAGGTATGGGGTAATATAAACTGCCATTCTCCAGTTATGATTAATTGACAGTACAGCTTTGTGAGCTCAGCCCCTGCTGCACTTTGACAATGAAACACGACATTGCCTGCAGTGTTTACACAGCCTATTCCTGAAGTCACCCTGTTTCACTAACATAACAATTGCGTTTGACCTCATTTCTGGACTGGACAGCATTCTGACTTAAAAAACTCTTCCTAGGGTTCATGTGACCTGCACCTTTTGAAAGGGCCAAGGAGCTTTCCAGAAGAGAGGGAAATGAGAAGTAGGCATGGCATTTCCAGTGGAAGAGGTCCTGTTTGCAAAGCACACATTTTAGGTGTTTGATTGCTTTGGTTTTGTTAGTTATATGATAAGCTTGAGGCGAAGACAGCGTTTACATCTGATAACACTATTAGGAAGAAGAAAAAAAGCAATGTGTATCCTGAGAAAAGGGGTATTTTTTGCCATTTGTGAATGACGCCTCTCAGCTCCAGCACTGGCAGAGCACTCCAGTCTCGGGGATGATGATGTTAATCCAGAGCCTTTAGGCTGAAGTTCTACATTTCCTAAAGTTGTGTTCCTTTGGCTTCATGTGTTCAGATTTACAAAAATCAAAAGTAATCCTTGTTTGGTGACTTATCATGTTCTACAAAATGGATATGATAGATTTAGTTTGCTTTCCAGGAGATATAAAAAATAAAGACCACTGACATGGTTCTTGCCTTGCAAAAAGCCAAAGTGTTAAGGGTGCTTTTTCATGCACTGAACAGATGATGACCCTAGTCTGGGCAGGGCCCCTGTCTCCTCAGACAACACAGTCTCTGAATAAATATGAGCTCTGCTTACCAGATCTATCGATTCAGATCCTGAAGCAATTCCTGATTCTCCCACATGTTTCTCGTCCTCATTCCCCGCAATGATGGATACCTGCCTGTTAAAGTGCCATTGTACAAATCCCAAATATAAAGCAAGACATAGCTCCCTTAGCGGAAAGCTTATTGAAGTCAGAGTAGTAGCCTGCAATCTGATGCTCACATATCCATATTCTAACTTCTGCTGAACCTAGCTGCTAACCAGTTAGCTCAATGAAAGCTTATATTGAGCTGAAGGTAGATTTTCTCTCCTGCAGGAAAAAACAACCAATGAAACCATAATTCTACCATAGATCCATGGAGTAATATTGAAGGTGCTCAGGGGACGCTACTTTGGTGTAATGTGTCTCTGGCCCTGTTTTCACCTCTGTCATGGTTTCTTCATGGTTCTTGCTTACCGAAGGAAAATCTGTGGCTCTATCCTGTGCCATGCAGCAGGTGCTCTATCTGTGAAAATAAGTCAAAGCCCAAAACTAGCCCCTTTCCTGGAACAAGAGACTCACAGCTCTTCTTCTGTGGAGCTGAAGGTTAGATTTACTTCTCAGAGAGTGTCAGAGAGCATTTACTTGCCAGGCTTTAGTTATTACACTGTTGCTGCTGAACCCATTATTCACTGTGTGGAGATGTATGGAAAAAATGCTACCTCTATCTTGGTTTCAGAACAAAATGATTCCTGATAGGGTTATGTAACTCACACTCTATTTCATGGGTGTCCCGTGTGGGCAATAGATTGGATGTGAAGTTATTTTTATTTTTGCATATCCATCTGCCACAATTCATGTTTTATCAAAGCAGTTTACATGATTCCAGGCAAGGCTGTTAAAGAGCATTGGTTTCTGAAGTTGCCGTGGATACCAAGCAACATGTTTTCATTTTATGACGTGATAATTTTTTACAATTCTCTGTTAATTTATTTTTTTCATGACACTAGCTTTTTCATCCTTCTCTGAACCACAGCTTGTGACATAACCTTGACAGCAGGCACTTAGTGGTCTGAATGCGAGGACTGCACTAACTATAATCATAACAAGGAACCAGGCAAAACCAGACCATGGACATGTCATTTCAGTTAGGCTGAAATCACTGAGTACACTAGGAGACGGTGTTTTCATGAGTCATTCAAGACAAAGTATCTTCCTCTTGAACATGATCCCATCTCATTAAAGATTTGCTTCATGCTTTTTGAGACTAAAATTTTTTTCTTTATGTTCTTGTCAGGGTATCTCTCTTCCTTCCACATTCAGTGTGATGCAGGCCAATTGTTTGTCAAGATGCCTCTTTCCTTTACAAAAACTCAAGCAAGCTCTTTGTTGATGTGAATTAACATTCCAGTTTATAAGAACTAAACTTTCATTAAGTATCCAGTATCACACAACCCTTTGCTCCACAATAGCAGCTGCCCTTTTCTCCCAGAGGATAGCTTAGTGCATTTCAGTGATGCTGTGCGTATAGTAGCTGGACTTTGTAAAGCACTTTGGGATTTATCCTGACAAACAATCCTCTATAAGTGAAAGCTGTTATTAACCGTCAGGAGAAGTATGGTCCTTCTAAAATTCCATATGCCTCTCCCTTAGCCAGCTGTAAAAGTTTTCAGAGACCTTTTTCCTTCCTCTTTTTCTTGCCTTTTCAGACCAGATATGAGATTTGTGATTTATCAGCACTAAGATTTAGTTGTTGTACAGCAATATGTCTTAAAATATGTTCTTTCAAAATGTGCTGCAAATGGAGTTGTGATAAATCCAGTGAAAGCTGAAGGCAAACAGGTTCCTTCTGCAGAATCCGACTTTAATATTTGACTAAGCCCTTCTGTTCGGTGAAATAAATTCTGGACATCTAAAAGAATTGAAAGCAGGTATTGTTATGTAGGAAAGCTCAACCCCTTTACTAGTCCATAGAAGTTGGTGTTCAGATTTAATGAAAGTGAGTTTTCTTTACATGAGGAATAGTCAGTGAGTCTCTACTGCTGTCAGTAAAAGATGTGGAAATTAAAATCAGATTAAAGCTCTAGAATTGACCAATCTAAAGCTACGTTACAGGTTCAGAAACAACTACCAATAAGCAGAAATAAAGTTGTCCGTACTTGGTGAGACTGTATCAGGAGGAGGGCAGGGATATCATTAGGAGGGATGCAAGAGAACTTTGGATGTGCAATCCAGATGTAGCTGATATCTATCTGCACTCCCTGGTGCTCTATCTGAGCTGTGTTATATTAGCCTTGATAACACTGGTCATGGTGTCACTGACTAACTCATAAAAACTGTGTCAGCTACCATACATGGAGCAATTATTTCTTTAGCAGTACCCCAGCTAGCTAGACATGCACAAGTCCAAATCAGCAAGTCCAAAGCATGTGCTCTATGGGTGCTCCTAAGCCCTGAAAAGGATTAGACTGCCACACCCAAAGATGAAGCCAAAATCTTTCTTAGTTTCAAAGGGAGTAGCACTAGCATATGATTAATCGCTCCTAACCAACTTTAGGCATAAGCAATCCAAGGGAAGGTTGGAGTCCATGTTTCTGGTGGTCCTCTTGGCCCAGCTTACCTGAGCTACTCTGCCTTTTGTTTGCCATGGTTCAAGTATTCAGTGGTACCTGCCTCTGTAACAGCTATTCTCCTTGGACATACATGAGATAGTGTAGCTCTCTTTTTAGTAGGAGAAGGCAGCTGTGAATCATATTGCCTGTATCATTCGACAAAAAGAATACCCATAGCAGGTTTGGTTGGGCTTGGAGGTCTTGGTGAGAACAAGCTGGAGGAAAAGTTTGAAGTGGCCTAGAAAATAAAAATAATGGAATCAGGTCATCCAATCTGGAAGGAAAGAGAGTAAGAGGAGGCTAGAGGAAGCTGGGGGAGTGAGGAGGGGAGGGGTGTTAAAAAAAACATAGCAGCAAGGATATGGGGTTAGAGTCCTGGCTGGGGAATGAGAAGGTGTGATAGAAGAATGGGTGAAGGGACACTGACTGAGATTCAAGACTAGAACTGAGCTATTTCCTTTGTGAAGCATTTTTCCTTTACACTCAATTTGTTAAATTGATTATAATACAATTACCAGCCCACTAGATTGCAGGATGTTTCTTATACTTGTCTCTGATAACTCCCAAGTGAAGCATGGGCTGGTTCTTTGCCAACATAAAATTAACAATAATTTTCTGCCTTTTAAAATAAATATTTGAAGCTGCTAACTGTGGCAGAGAGTGCTAAAAGCAGCTCAAAACAAGATCAGTTCAACGTGAAAGCTTGTCTAAATGAGAGAAACACTTCATTCATGCACCTTCTCCTTTATGTGTGGGCATTCTTATTTTGTTTTAAGAATACATAGTGTAAATCAGTAAGCAATTGCTTTTCAAAGACCTTTTAGTTCAGCTGGAAACATTTTTCTTCTTAGAGAAAGCTTGTGTTTCAATGAAACTATTTATGTGGTTCAGTGGGAAGTACTTTAGTGCCCTGTCTCTATTTACAGTCTTGACTAGTTAACACACTTGTTT
Organism: Opisthocomus hoazin; assembly: GCF_030867145.1. Taxonomy (NCBI): domain Eukaryota; kingdom Metazoa; phylum Chordata; class Aves; order Opisthocomiformes; family Opisthocomidae; genus Opisthocomus; species Opisthocomus hoazin. Next base: position 77,442,918 of record NC_134415.1, on the reverse strand, counting down.
AGAACATGAATTTTCCTTACCACTTCTGCTCTGAGACAAGCAAACCAGCACAATGAATGACAGGCAACAATGACAGGACAGCCTTGTATTTGTTTCAGGCTGCTGCTGAAAAGGCAAAAGAAAATCAGTCAGGAACAACAAATTACCACTACTTTTATGGTTACTAGTAACCACAATTTGATCCTTCCTTTGTAGTAAAATTAGCTCCACAGGAACTAGTGGGAACTAGTAAATGATTACCTGTAGACATAGCTGGCAATTACGAATTCAGAGAGATGCTGATGCCCTTAATACCTCCTTGCGACAATGACTGTTTGGGGCATTTTGCAAATTGTTTTTCTAGAGTGATTAGTGCCACTGATTTTTCAGAGCAACTGAAGTTATTTTGCTCTGTCTTTCCTTTTACAACAGGTCTTTTGCTGTGAGTGCTGTGCTTTACAACCCTAATTTGATGCCTATCAGCTATTCCAGTAGTCAAAGAAAGATATAAGTCCAGTAATCCTTGTATTAAATAATTCACTAAACAATTTCCTGTAACATTCTTGAAAAGATTTAATTAACCTCTTGATTTTTAAAGGTGTCTGTTCTGGTAGCTAAAATCCACTGGTCACTCAAACAGTGCCAGCATTTTCACACTTTGCTGCTAGTGCTTTTCAAGCCTGATCTGCAGAGATAATTTATGAAGAGCTCCCCAAGGCCCTGATGTAATAAAGCATTTTGCTTGATTAGGGCCTGAATTTATAGGAATTCTAATGATAGCAAATATATTTATATATTTAGGATATAATTATATATTATATATAATTTTTTATCATTGAGGGTGATAAAAACATGCTACTCCCAGATTCCTGACGGACAGATGCTTGTGCCAAACATGAGAGTTTCATAACATGTGACTATCTCCCTTATTTCTTCTCCCCTGAGATTTGCACTATTTTCAAGAATCAGGTGTGTTCCTGTTTATCATGCAGTTTTTGCATTATATGTGGGAAAAAATATTACCTGCTCCTTTTGAGAGTCCTTCTATTAGCATATTGTGTGCTACTCTAGGATTGATACGACAACACTCAGCCTTGTGAAGGCAACAGCAGGCTCATCTGTATCATCCAATAGCATTATTCCTGACACATTAATTGCTTATCTACTGCAAATAGCTCCATAACAGCTGAAGATAATGCCTCAGACCTGAAAACACTTTTCTTGCTTTCTTCTATCTTGCTGATATAGTATGATATTTGTAACACTGCATTATGTGACAAACTTTAATACTGCAGCTGCCTGTCTCTGATCAAAACATTTCTCTGGTTTACTCAGGGTTCATTTCCACTCTGCAGTTCTATTTATATAACTGTCTTCTGCTGATGTGTAAACTGGTTCTCATTGACTTTCTCATCACATGCCCACTGGCTCAGCATGCTTAAGAAATGGTTCACTTTTGCTGGCCATGCTGATATTTCTTCTAAACCAAGTTATAATGTGCTGTCTTGATTTCAGAGTGTCTTACCTTTATTTTATGTAAACTAGCAGCAGAAATATTTGGAAAAATATTCTAACAAATATTCAGTGACTGAAATTAGCCCTTACTAACAAAGAAAGTGAGTCAGTCTCTCTGGATATGTTTCTGTATGCAATTATAGTCCAATAAGGAATATTAATTACTTTTCTGAACATGTTTTTTCATATTTTATGCCTGTGTTGCTTCATGTGATGGTGTACTATGGACTTGGTTTAGTAGAAATAAGTTTTATGCTGTCCCTTTGTTTCTAAACTCTGCCCAGGAATTCAGTGTCTTGAAAGGATAGATTTGAAATTATGTATCACTAAATCACTCAATGGTTTTAGAAAAGTAGATTCAGTCTGTTTCAAATGCCATATGGCTTCAATATAGATTGATTGAAGGTCTTTTTTTTATTCTAACTAAAGATGACAACTATAGTAAGCCTCTATGATCCATACATTGGGAATAATGAACATTGCAACAGTAGTTAGCAAGCCTTATTCGGAGGAGTATCAACTTTGTAACATTCTTCTGGTTCTCCTTTTGCAACTGCCACACCCACATTCCTCATGAGTGCATTATTTGTAATCTCACCCTGCCTAACTCTTTTCCTCTAGTAATTACGCAACCAGCAAACACTCCTACTCCAAACTAATATCATTAAAGATTTTTTTTTTTCCATTAGCTGATCTTTCAACTTTTACCTTTTCAAAGATCCGAGTATCTCCTTCCTTGTAAGACAAAAAACTTGTGTCATCAGTAGCTGCACAGTATTTTATTGAAAGAGACATGACATCCATGTTTCAGTCATCTCATGCACTTGATGTTTTACATTGTGTTCCACTGTATCTTCAGCAACTGGTTAATATATCCTATTTATCTGCTATTACAATATGTTATCTTTATGTAAAGATGTTCCAAAGAAGGAAGAATTACTTCTGTCAGAATTAAAAAAGATTTTTGTATATTATACAGCTATGTTGTTGACAATACATTTTAAATAGTTTTATTCCTTCCTCCTACTTAGTATCTCAGTAACTCCATTCTGCCCAACTGCACAAAGTGAATTGTACACTCAAGCTTTTATTTTCCACAGTAACCTCCTATCTGGCCTAACTTGAGCATGTTTCCAAATATTCCAGATGTTGCATTTCCTCTCTTCTTCCAAGCCAAGGGCTGGCCTAGCTACTTGGGTAAAACACAGCCAAAGATTGTGTGCTAGTTCCTCCTTTGCGTAATGTTTTGAGGCACTAAATTAGAAGGTGCACTGTGACAATCAGTCAGTGGTGGCTTTTGGAATGGCTGTCCTTAATTTTCTGATAGTCATTTGGAGGGAAGCCTTGTTTGTCCATAGGATAGAGCAGCCAGATTTCCAAACTGCTGCTCCGAGGACGACCATTTTTTCTTTTATGTCTTCTTCTTTACCCTCTCTTTTACCTTTCTTCCCTCTGCCTTCAGATAAAAAAAATCCAGACTCACTTACACTCTGACTGTTTTCTCTCACAACAGCTATTTTCCACATGGATCTCACATTACCTTTTCCTCTGCTACAATCCCTTTCTCCTCCTTTCGGATCAGGAAGTCAGAATCAAAACTGGCTAGAAATCCTGAAGTTTCTTTGTTCAAGAAAAAAAGACAAATTTAAGAATTATTTCCTATTCTGAAATGAAAGCTTGATGATTAAAGATTTACAGACACACCACAAAGACAATTTCATTAGATTTTAGATATGGGCAAGAATAAGCTTTCTCTTCAGGACTTCCAGGTTGTATTATGAATAACTGAAGGCAGCAAGTTCATAACTGAGGAGAGTCTCCTGCTCTTTGTCCATTGAAAATATGCAAGGAAGGCAGCTTCAATGTTGGTTCTTTTTTCCACAGGGATGCATACTGTGGCATGAGCATCAATAAATGCTGTGATTTGATCTGTCATTTTTGTACTTGAAAGTACAAGCACAAGGTTTTGCATCTACAAAACTTTTTTTCTCCAGTCCTTTCTGGCTGCCACGCATGGCAAAGCCAAATGTGAGGGCCCAGATTAAATATATACTTTATCTAGCCCACTGGCAGCACAGACTGGGGAGGAAGTGCCAGCAATCAGGCTGCAAAAAATAAGCTAGATCTCTTCCTCATGTTAACTTCTCTAGATGGGTGGACACTGTCATCATGGCCCAGGGGCCACACTGCTTGCAGCCTCTGCAATGTTGTGAAGCGCTTTGCACAAAGCTACTGCTGTGAAAGCTTGTATGTTAATTAGGAAACCACCTTCCTGTGCCTGTTTGTATGTATACAAATCACTTCCTTTTCCTGTTGTGTGGTTTTTTTTTTTTTTTTTTTGTTTTTGTTTTTGTTTTTGAAAGCTTCATAATAACTATTGAAGCTAGTTCTTTAGCTGGTGTAAATTAACAAAGACAAGACCATTACTGTCACCTGAGAAGGCTGTGCTTCCCTCATTCTTCACTGAATGAGGGAGAAGTGGGGAGAAAAAAAGCGAAGAGAGACCTGGGATCTAAATAGACTTCCCAGATCTGTCTGGACCTAATCCTTGTCTGCCTCCTGATGTGTGAGGGTCACTGGAGTGAACCCGTCCTTCCCACAGTACTGGGCAGCATGATCTTTTAGTAGTTAAGGGGTGGACTGTAAAACACTGTCCTCTGAAGTACAGCTGTCTAGCTAGTCTGAAGTCAGCTGAAGATGATGTGAGATATATATTTAGATGTCCCTTGAAAATTAGTAAAGATATGTAGGTATAAAAATCAGCAACTACTCCATGCAATACAGTATGCTTATTGGACATAGTTTAAATATAGGTTTAATTCAGTGCATTTTTGCATATTTTTGTAAATACTTTTCTCTATCCATCCCTGTGAGTTAGTAAGTGTTCCTCAAAATGTACTTCTGTGACTTGTGCTTTTCCATTGTTCAAGAGATAAGGTACTAAGGAGAAAGTCCTGACCTTACTGAATTCAATGATAAAGGCTATTCTCTCTACCAGGGTCACAATTTCACCTGGGTGTTTTTTTTTTGTTTTCTAAAGGTCTCCTTTGACAACAGTATATTTATGCAGTATGTTTTGAGGCTATCAAAACAGTGACTTTGAGTAAAAGCTACTTCATTACTGGATAATCACCTTCCCAAGTAACACCCTATGTGGAACAGTTTTTCACAGAAGTTTTAGCTGTAGATATATCTTGGTGGAAGTTTCCTGTCAAGGAGAGCATTCTTAACAAGAAGAGAAAAAATATTACGAAAGAACTGAAGCCTGCAATTTTAGAAAACTGCATTCTCCCATTCTTAGAGCATACTTATTTTCACAGGGTGGTAAATGATTTTCTCTTCTTCCCTTAAAAAAATAAAGAAAAAGACTGTTGTAAGAATAAGGGTAATCCCCAGTGGGCTTGACATTTTTCCAGAAGAAATTAAGAGCAGAATTCATCAAACATTAATGTTAAGAAGTCAGAAATTCTGGAATGTTTGTCCAAAGTCCCAAGATCCTGAGCAAACACTGTCATCCTGCCGGGCTCTAGCCGAAAGTCAGAGCCAAAATAAACAGAGGCAGAAACTCCATCTGACTGATCCTGTGGAAACAGCTGTAACCACTTAGGTGGAAACCACCTCAAATTCTTCTCCCAGAAAACACTGATGACATGGGAGATGGTGAGCAGGAAAGCCCTGTCAGGGTCTCTCTTCAGCTGTGGTCAGGAAAATATTTTCTTTCTCCACAACTGTAAATAGAAGGATTCAACCCTGGTCACAATAAAATACAACTACATGAATGTTAAATGCCTTCTTTTTCTTGTCCTTTTCTCTTGCTTATTTCTTAATGTTTCATCTTAAGATCCCTTCCACAAAGGTCCTATCTGCAAGAAAACCTCTTCTTCCATAGGAAACCTGTGCTTGCATCCAAAAGTGTAATATGGTGAGGCTCTGGTGTTTGTGTTGAGATTGTGACTTACAAAGTTGTCTGAAACATACTCGCATCTTGATTTGCTGAAATGAAGCCAGCATTCAGACTAAACACCTTCTGTTCAGCCTTTTTCTTATTATTCTCTTTAGATGGCTTTTGTCAAGTGCTATTTGGCAGAAAAATAGGAAGCATGTTTGAAGAAATAGCAAACATAAACAAAGCTGGAGGGGAAAGAACTCCAACCTGGGTTGTCCAAGCTGCACATGGCTTCCCTAAGGAATCTGATAGGTAGAGGAAACGGAAAGAGAAGGTGCACTGGGAACCATTGCGGGGCTAACAAGAACAGAAAACTGGATAGTTGCCTCCATGCTTCCTTGTTATGTAAAATAATGCTTGAGCCTACTGAATCTTTAAGGTGGAATAGAGAGCAGTGCAGGAACACAATTTGCATTTGCATTTTATTCGTTGACAGAGGCAATAATTCTGGATTCCCTATTTATACAGGAAGGCAGTGTTCATTTTCCTGAAATTTCCACTCTGATCCAGGAATTATATTTAGTTTTAGCCCATCAGCAAGCTTGGCACAAATACATAGATGGTAACACTTTAGGATGTTGCTAATGTGGAAAAATCGTTACCGGTTCTTGTCCTCTGTGTCTTCCCACATTCATGAAGACTGTGACCTACCTGCTTAACCGCGATTCCTTTCAGCTGTTTTTCCTGTACTTCAGTTAAGAGCATCTTACTTTCATTCTTTCTGATATAAGTCAATGTACGACATTGGTGTTGGTTTTCCTGCAAAGCCATATTTTCAGGGAAGAGTTTTCATGTGGGAAGTAGGAAGCTGAAGGAATGTATGTGTTTTTGTCAGTGCGGATCGAACTGCTAGAGCAACTTCATTTATTTCATAGATTAAACTATGCAAAGCAAATGTTAAGATGAAGTGAAATTTTTTTCCTGCTTGAGCATTTCTACAGATGAATGAAGGCAACAATCATTCCTGTCTGGATTGCACTGTTTAAGAAATGCTGGCACCATCAAAATGTTGTGAACTTTTGTGAAGGCACAACGATACTGCATATCAAATGGATTTATAATCTTTTGTGTGTGTAAGTCAACGTTTATTCATATATTCTGTATACACACATACTCTGAATTTTAACTGAGTGTTTTGTGATATGCTAAAAATAAATGGCCTCCTACAAGCTTCTGCAAAATTAAGGAAGATTTATAACAGGCCTCAAACTTGTAATATTTACTTATTTTTGACAAATCAGACTACAGAGCTTATTCCATCATTATTACATGGCATACTTTGAGTGACCCTCCTTTTCCCAAAATGTCTCCCCTGCCTCTGCATCATTCTTTATGTTCACAGATCCTGATCCTTCTTGCAATAGGTCCCCATACAAGCAGCTGGGGGCTGTTTGTGTGACAACCTGAAGTTGCAATGGGCATATTTTTGTGCATATCATTCAAAAAAGAGGCAATGATATGCAATACAGGTACCCTTTGGGGTATCTCTCAATGTAGTAGAGGTCCTTCAGGGATGTATCTGCTTGAGATATTGCTTGAAATCCTCTTTGAGTCTTTGGTAGGAACAACTTAGATTTTGCTCCTTATAGAAGATATAAACCAAACAGCCCATAGAACAGAGGCTGGTATAGGTATTTGCTACTTTACAAACAACCCACTGCAAGACTTTTACATGGGTACAACATAACTAAAAGGATACATTTTTCTGTATTGTACAAATGTCACAGTTAGCACATGCGGGAGGTATGATCTGAGGAAAAACACAGTGGTTAGCAGAGAAACAGCTCCTTATATACCAGATCTGAAATCGTTCTAATTGGGAAGGTGTAAATAAGAGCAGAGACTGCCTGGTGGAGGAGGCAGAAGGGTGGTGGTTTTGGGGAGGAATCTGCAGAAACCCTATGACTGACTGACTAATACTACCTTGACTGCCGGTGCCAAGATGATGTAAGCTGAAACGACAGAAAGAAGATTCCATTATTATTATAAATATCCTTTTTCCACAGCTGCAACTGGATGAGAGCCCAGGAGCCCAGAGAGGCCAACAACACCCCTTCCTCAGAATAAAAAACATAACAGGAACATCTGCTGTAGCTATGAAGGTCAGAAAAGTAAGGTCCACAGCGGAAAGTACTACAGATGACACCTCTCTTTGGATAGACAAGGCCCTGGACTCAAATCTGATAATGGCATGTGATCTTTCTTGTGAGCCTCAGAGGAGAGGAGCAGCTGTGATCTGTCAGTTTCATAACAACTAAGTTGACTTCAGGCTTCCTCTGCAGGGCTGGGAAGGGTGTGATAGGGAATGACTCTCTGCCTGGAGTCTCACCTTTGCCACTTGTTAAGATTCCCAACAGACATGGTAGCAGATCACAGCAGCCAAATGATGAGCATGGGATCGATAGAGAAATGCCCAGGAATCTCTTGCAAATCAGATTTGGGCAAAGTTGAGCAGCCAAGCTAGATGCAATCCGGTAGGGAAGTAAGCAGAGAAAATAATGAAAGTCTCCTTTAGCACTATTTTTTTGGCACTCCATGCAAGGCTGCATTCTGAAATGCTGGAGGGGAAAATCTAGCTGAAAGGCAACTCTGTTTGCATTGTCATGGGTTGCAGCTCCCTCTGTGACCCCTCAGCTCTTCTTACATTCTGAAACCAGTTCTCCAAGGATCACAGTCCAGTCTAAGTCAATCTGCTATCTAATAGTTTCTTTGGCATTCATCACAGCACATGAACATGAAGAGCATCTGTCTAGAGATTAGTATAACTGGAGGAGCATCTGTGCAGTTCCACTGCCTATATGCTTAATGACCTCCTATGAGGGTTCGTGGCTCGAGATGGTAAAGATTTTTGAGCATGGGCTTTAGAAAAGCCTTAAAAAGAGCTACTAGTGTTGGATAAAGCATGTCACTTAAATATCTGTTGTCATTTTCATCAAAAAGATATTTCAATACCTGTGTCTTTTAAAAATGATTAAACTGACCAAATATAAATGTAGATTCCGTTACAGTAAATTGCACAACCCTTTTATTGTTACATATTGCGATCAGACAGGAACGTAAAAATTTCCAATAGAAAAGTTATGAGCTGCGGTTAATTCCCGTTGCCTCTGTGCAGAAAAGGGTTCATTTCCTTTCACCCTTTGCACTTGTCTAATATTCTGGGAAGCACTTCTATTACCTACCATTTTTGATCAGTCCATCAAAGTCTACCAGGACCCAGCAGTAGGTACTGACTAATCTAGCTGCTTCAGGTGACAAGGTGGTTAGTTATCCAATAAGAATGTCTTGCCTCTCATGCTACATATCTGGCCCAGAGCATTAATGGCTAAAAATGTTAACATTAATTAATACTGAGCCAGATGGTTGGTCTATATGATATAATTGGAGTTCTCTGGCCTCTTGTAGTAAACTACTGCCCTCATAGTGAACAACAGATAAGTAAAGCCATAAACACATGGTGATATCGTTGTTGTTGGAAATCGTAGTGGAGATGCCAAAGGCAAAACAGCTAGAAGTGCTGAAATATTCTCTCATCACTGCATAGGAGGATGTAGACAGTCTGTGCAGTTAACATAAGGATGGTTATGCTTTTCTCTGAACAGATGATGGATGGAGAAATATAAGCCTGTCAGCTCAATACTGTTCGTCAGCATGAAATTCCCTGTTAAAAGATAACAACAGATTAATTTCTGAAAAGGCAAGAGCCTTTTGGTTTTGCCAAGCCATCTGCCCCAGTCCCCTGCTACAAGGACTGAGCTGGTAACACACAGCCTGAAGGTGAGATCCTAATCATTAAAAACACAAGATGTGCCAGGAGACTCTTCAAAAACCTGACTCTTGGTATTCTGTGTAGTAAACTCCTCAAGCCATCTAGAGATTTGTTGATTGGCTTCTGTGATCTACTCACCTAGAGTGAGTGGGTGTGATGCCATGGTAGCATGTGGACTGGGGCATAAATTTACTAGTGGATGTGTGGGTTTGTGAAAACTAAGACGGACTGTCTTCCCATGCAGGAGTGTTGATTTATGCCTTGTGACAAATCTCCACATAGGATAAAGTAGAAGGTACATCATCCCTGCTCCTGCTTAAAGCTGGAATTATTCACATCAAAATCTCCAAAACACAGATTTTTTAAGTTTTTTTTTTTCTCTGAATGACTGTGATTTATAACAGAGCCTTTACTTTTCAAAGTACATGAATGTTTTAATTCTTATTTTTTAATCGGAAGAATTCATAAATTTTACTCCATTATTCATTTTGTTCCTAGCATTGAAGGAAAGTTTTAGGTTAAAAGGAGAAATGTTAGTTAGAAATAATTTGAACAAATCATATTATCCCCAAAAGTCATTCTTAGTGGTGTTTATTTAGGGTAGAAAGCAGGGTTAGGTAGGAAAGTGCCTAACTTTATTGCAAGAGGGAAAAGGGAGGGGGAAATCTAGTGCCCTTGAACTAAGATCCTAAATTCAAAGGAGAAAAGCAGATTCTAGAGGAAGAGCCATTACACTTTGTTTCTGAAGGCCTAACTCAGCCGTTGGGAATGGAAGGCACCCACATGCATTTTGAAATATAGGTGACTTTAGGGCCACCTAATAGACTAGAGCTGAATAAAGAAGTAGCATTATCTCCTGCCATTCTCGTAGTAACCTTCTAGTTATATCATTTACCCTGGGGCAGAAATCTGGCTTTTAGCTGTAGTGCGATCTGCGTGTGTCTGTATGTGTGGCGGAGGGAAGATGAGGGTGTATCTTACATACATAGCACAGTTTATGAACCTCAGGATGCTAGAAATGAAAGGAGGGGTAACCCCACAGCCTTCCTGCTGAACCTGGACCCATAAGTCTGCATGGACACAAGCCATGAAGCAGCCCGTGCTCCATGGAGGATTTGGGCTCCTTCCTTTGCTCTCTACAGCAGTCACAGACTATCCTACAGTTAAACAAAGGACGGAGCTAAGAACGGCTCTTCCTTTGGCTAGCTGAGTCCTCTGATTTACAGGATAGGTTTGGTTTCCTTCTTTTCTCATTTTCCTTCTGCATGCATGACTTCTGCGTTGCTGGCTGCAGGACTAATGGGGAGACTGTGTGCCCTGCCAGCATCATCCAGCGTCCGGTGGTATAGCTGCTTTCTGGATCCGCCGGCTCACAGATACTCACGTGTGTAAAGTCCGCATGTGTGATTCCACACTTCCCCGCCCAATGGTCCCACCAGCGTTTGGTTTTGTGAAAGGTTTTCCTGTCTCTTAGGTAGAAACCAGTTTCTGCATGCACCTTGACATGAATGACTGCCTAAAGCTAATCAGTCAGGAGGCTTTCTGATGAACAGAGAAAGTGTTTAAGGAGTTCAAGCACTTATGGGGACAGAACGTCTTACAAAGGAGCAGGACGACATGGGTGTAAGGTTGTACCTGGACTGAACCCTTGTTCTCTGCTCAAGGTCTCAGCAGAGAAACCTTCAAACAGCTTTTTTTTGCAGAGCTGACTGGATAACTGTCACCCCTCCTCTTCCCAGGGGAGCTGTGACCTCACTTGACTATACTTCGAGCTGACTTGTCCTTGAACGAAGGTGCTTGAGGCTCACCTGGGATGTAAAACTGTGATGTGGTGGCATGTTTACATGTAGATCATGTGAAGGTATGATATTTCAGCAATGAAAACAAATGGATGCTAGAACACGGAGAGTCTGCTTCACTTTTCCCACCCGTTACAAGTTGGCTTCGCTTGTGCAAGCCAGAGGCACTCGTGGCACTACCCTAGATTTCTGAAATGAGCACAGAGGCTGGGTGATATCACAGAAGCTCTGAGATATGTGACCTAACAATGCCCCGGGCAATATTGTGAGATTCTGGGCAGAAGAACGGTCTTGAGACATTACTAGTTTGTTGAGTGATTAGACTCTGGTAGTAGCAGAAACTTTTTGATGGCATTTGACACAACTATGTTTTGGTGAGGACCATGGTGAACAGAAATCCACTCTATATTTTACTGGCTCTGGTTTTTCCTCTCAGGCAAAGTTCAGAGGATGCTAGGAAGAGGTTTTTTTCCTCAGTTTGTGATGTCCTAAACAGAACCACTTCTAGCTATCATCCATTCCTCAGGTATTAAGTAACTGGAAAAGAATTACAAAGTTCCACAGGCTTTGCTGCCAGTAAAAGGAAGCTGCCATGCTATGTGAGAAACTGAAGGAGAAATGAATGTATTGTTAAGTGGCAGAAAGACAATGTCGATCAAAACTTATTCTCAAAGATGTTAAGGAGTATTTTCCAAGGGGGAACATTTCCATACAGCTAAATAACATGAAAACAAAACTTAATAAGTAGCAATTGTCTGTGCAACATCCTTAACGTGCCTGAGTGTCAGAGGAAGCATATGAGATCTTGCAGCAGTAAGCCATTGAGTTCTGTTTTTTCCTATTTTTTCCATACAGCGTCAGTAACATTTTAACAAGCTTTTTGAATTGTTACCATCTTTTGTCTTAAAACACCTGCATCATGGGAGCATTCGTTCTTCACACTTACAGGAATGTTTTATTTTTGTGTAAATTACCACAGATGCACACTGCTTTGTATCCTAAAATCTGTGTAGTTATGGCAGAGTTGAACTCAGCTGCAAACTCCTATTTTAAAGAATACTGACACAGGTAAAACCGTATTTCTTGCAAATTCTGTATATTCATTGACACTTTATCTCTAAATTCTACCAAACTGATATTTTCTCACATTGTATCCAGGGATATGTTATTCTAGTCATGCGTGTTAAACTAAAGTCCAAAAAAAATTTTTATTCCAGGATTATAAATCCTCTAAAAATAGTGGTTTAGAATGGAAGGCATGACAGCCCTCATCTATAGCATCACAAATGTGGTGCTGTAATGTCCCTATCATCTCTTCAAAAGGTATGTCACATAAATATGTCAGAATACTTGTCATGTTGTGAACACTTGCAAGTAGCAATTGGAGAAAATTTGCATAAACATATTAGAGGGGGAAAAAGCATATGCCTGGAGATCCATATAGCACAGAAAGGAAAGCAACCAATGATAAGGATAAAATTATGCATACATTCAGGTTGTCTCTACTTCTTTTGCTTTGTTTTCAGAAACTGGCTGACTGAGCCTTGTCTGGTTGTGTGCAAATTCTTAGTTGCTCTCAATTATTATTTTTATGAACACAGGATAAAATTACATTTTTTCTCCCTCTATTTGCAAATCTATAAATGGGCTTTTAACCCTAATTGTGGATATTGTTCTTGTGTAAAGAGGAGGTCTTGTAAAGTATTTTGAAATCATGCTTCCAAACGCTGCTCTAGAAGCATATAGGGTGTCCCAGCTGCAAACACCCGTGGGGATACCTCAGGGACCTTCACGTAATCATCTCAAATGGCATCCATGACGCCTACACTTCAGCAACTGCATTGAGCCCCTTGTGGTAGATTAAATGAAAGAATCGCGCAGTCAGGCAGCAATGGATGACCAAGGATACAACAAAGGCCTGGAGATGAGGACCTTGACCCAGCAAGGCTCAAAACACTGACATTTTCCAAAGAGAGGCTCCAGAGTCACTTTTACAAATGATCTGAACATTCCCACTACAGCCAATCAGAGTTTTGCTCTGCTGAGCACAGCTTGCCCAGATGAAGGCTGTGCTGTGGACATGAAATGCATTTGGGAATGCACATGACCCCATCAAGCATAACAAATATTTAGTAGGTGTCTCAATTAAAAATCTGCCCAGATCACTGAACTCTCTGATAAAAGTCTCAAAGGCAAGGGGCTGTTATGGGCACCTTTTGAAGAAATATAAAAATAAAAGGAGGAAGAAGAGCAGTAGAGGTAGGGCTACAGAGGAACTGAAGAATATGAAGGAAAATTGCAGCCAAAATCCCAAATAATTTTGCATAAGCATAACTAATGTGGACCCTTATGGCTTCTCCAGCACTAATTAAAATATTTTGGAAAAGGAAAATCTATTCACATGTTTTTCTGTACTGTCCAAGCTGACATGTAACAGTTGGAAACTATTCTAAAAGCTATTTCTTGTTGCTTCTCAGGGTGTATAAAACAAGAAATGTATGGAGGAGTAAAGTTTGTGTTATAAAATCCAATGAGTAGATTAAGAGATTTTCAATTCAGAGAGAGACTACTTGGGCTTTAAAATTCTAGTCAGCTTCTAATAATTTCAAAGATTGCCAAGTAACATAATTTGTGATGCTCTCTCCCTGATATTTTAAAATATTTTAATAGATCCAATTATTTGGAATAAAAGTATGCCATTACACATAGCTGCCTACATTTAAGACAGCGGAGTGCTCTTCCAGTTAACCCCACGTCTGGTATTATTCTGGATCATTAAAGGCAGGCTTTTCCCCTCCTTCCTTGAACCTCCAATTTTGATGCAGAAGGTCATACACAGTATGTATAGATGTATTTAAACCATATCAATTTTCTTAGCATCTCAACAATCTGTAGGAAAGAGCTTCCACAAAAGAAAATACTCTGAGACTCGTACTGTGAAACATGAAACTGCAATCTGTGTAGGAACATAGGAAGGCAAGGAGTTTAGAAAAACTTTCAGATTTTAATTCATGTTAAAGTCAGATGTTTCCAGACCAGACACTGTTTTACTGCAGATCAGATTATACCAGTGGCCGGCTCCCTTTTATTAATTTAAGCTGCCTCTGGCAGTGCCGAATGGAAAAGTCTCCCAGTCGCCAGTGGTGAGGAGTTAACAGGATGGCTGAGGAGATCTCACAGGCCTCAGCAGTTTTATTCAAAAATTCCATTTAAAAACAGAGAAGTTTTACAGGGTAATATAAACTCAGGTCTGTCTTACCAACATTTACCTCTATCTGTATAGATGCATTTTTTCACACAAAAATTTAGTTAAGACTCTCTCAGTTAAAAAAAAAACATAAGCCAGGAGGAAATAAATCCTTGATTACATCCAGTTCATTTTGTCCTGTATCCTTTCCTACTCTGCCTGTAAAAGAAATCTATCTGGTGATGCTTTGAGATTCAAACTTCTTTTCCAAGTCACTTCTTTTGCTTGCAGTTTAATATCAAGCAGATTTGAAATGAAGACTACCATAATGGAGCATAAATGATGGAGTGTGGATTATATTAATATCTGCTGCACGCCACTGAAGAGCTTTAAGCAAAAGTGTATGTTTTTGAGCAGGGATGTTTTTACCATGTAACCTCATATTTTTCTGGTCAGTTAATAGGGCCAGTTTATTACTTTTGAAAGGAAAACACTACTTCAGTTACCTCAGATTAGAAATACAAGAATAGTTATAAAAACTAGAGAAACAGATCAAAATAAAGATTTAATGATAAAGGAAAAATTCATATTTTGAGAAGTGTTATGAAAGGGAAAGATAATAAAATAAATGGATTTTATTTAACTATTTTTTAATTTCAGCTGCCTGGATTTACCTCTTAGGACATGTTTTGTACATAGAGAATAATTTATCACAGTTTTTTATGACAATGTGTGTTTAACAGTAGAATATAATACATAGATTTAGGACAGATGCAGTGAGTTTTAGTATCTAAAACCAAGGAGATTGAAGCTGCCCTGTGGTCCCAAATTTGCTTCTGATCTTTCTCAGTAGCACATCCACGTTTGTTTGGCAGTTCTAACAAACCAAGCATTGTAAAGGCGTATGGAGAAACACATGCTATATAAAGAGCTTGCAGTCTGAAAGGCAGAGATCAGGTGTTTACTTTGATTTGTAATGGGATTTGTACTCAGAAACTCACAGCTGGGTCTAAGTTTTAGGTGTTGCCTTCCAGATTGGACTGGCCCTCCCTAAATGCAGAATATGAGTACAACATTCAGCATCACACCAAGAGTGACGCAAAATCAGACCTGGCATCCAGTCTAGGCTGTATCTTTTTCAACTGCTAGTGGGCATCTTTTGCCAAAAGCTGGACCAAATTTTATTTTTAGATCTGGGCACAAGCTCAACAAAGGCAACTGTTTCTACAAAATGCAAAGGCCGAAATTGTTCCTCAGTGCTTTAAATCAGTGTTTGCTTTCAGAATGATATAATACTTTGTTCACAAATTACAAGACAATAAATTCATAACTTCAGTGCCATTATTTTATACAAATAAAAGTGGTTTGGGAAGCAACTGAGGATAAAATGTAGACCTGTGATGTCTGTGGTTATCTCAGATCCAGTAGGTATCAGACTCATGTAGATTTCTTTTGAGATGGTAGCATTGCCTATGAATGAGGATGGATGATTTTGACTGCTCTTATAGCTACAGCAAAATGGAAAGAAATTTAAATTCTCTATCTTACTTTTTCACTGGTTTCCTCTTTTCCAACAATTTTGCAGGGACTTTGTATAGGACTAACTGGACTGAGCAGAGAAACAACTAAAATACTGTAATATTATTGTCCAATTGTCAATACAGTACATAAAGCTAAACAAATTTGGTCATGGCATTGTATCCTCCTATACTTTCATTCCAAATAGGAACAGTGATTTATTTCATCCTTTTCATAGAAATCAGTTTGCAACTTTGCTGAAATGAGTTACTACAAAGAGGTACAGCAGTATGACAGGGGAAAAGCATATTGGTTATGTGTCATCTGTAGTACCTACACAATTTCTGAATCTCATCACTTCAGTATTTTGGTACCTATGAGTGATATCATTAAAGGCTTTATAACAAAGGTATATAATAGTATAACCTTGATTTTCCAGTTCATAGCTTTGTACTGGTTGGGTAAGTGTTAGGAAGGTCTTTATCCTGCATTTTTTCTGAGTCTGCAAGTTGAGATTTTTTTTTACAGGAAAGATTTTTTTAAGTGAAACATGTTCTGCCCACAGTTCTTCTGTGGAAGAGCCTTGTGAGGGTGCAGATGGCTGTGGAGCTCACCTTTCTCCAGAATTTCTGGGAACTTGACTTAGAGAGGCAAACTAACCCCTCCTGTGGGAGCAAAACAACACCCACAGTAAAGGAGGACATATTTAAAGAATGGAAAATGGACCAACTTCGTACCTATCTACTAGAAATAGGACTGAGGGAACTGCAGGGCAATCAGCAACTCAGTCTCTGGGAGGATTATGAAGCAAATCCTCCCTGAAGCCATTTCCAGGCTAAGGAAGGACACACTCAGCATGTGACTGGGAACGGTCAGCATGGATTTACCAAGGGCAAGTCATGCCTGACCAAGCTGGTGACATGAGTGTCTGTGTAGACAAGGGGAAAGCAGTGACAGAAGGAAAAAATAAAACAGTGACTGAGAGGGTGTCTTCACTGAAATATGTTTCCTAGAGAGGTGAACTCTCACCTCTGGAGACAAAACTCAAATGGACACAATCACGAATAACTTGTTGGAGTGAGTGCAGAGGAGGGCCACAAAGATGATCAGAAGGATGGAACACCTCTCCTACGAAGACAGGCTGAAAGAGTTGGGGTTGTTCAGCCTGGAGAAGGGAAGGCTGCAGGGAGACCTTATAGCAGCCTTCCAGTATCTGAAGGGGGCCTGCAAGAAAGCTGGAGAGGGACTTTTTACAAGGGTGTGTAGTAAAGAAGTCCACGATCCCACAGAGTTTCTAGCATATTGAGAAAATAATTGGGATTCCCAGTTTTTAAATGCCAAAGAGTACCAGGATACGGTGTGTCAAGATGCTTAGCAAACTGTTCTGCATACGTTCTTACTCTTTCATCTCCTCTTCATGTTAGATGGCTCAAATGAACTTGATGTTTTCCAAGGGTTAGACTGATAATGCTTAAAAAGAAGTTACTTTGCAAGACTTTTTCTTTCTTTTTTCTATTTCTGTTTTTCCTGACAAGATGACGAGACAAAATAGAATAATACATCAAAAATATAAACCTGTTGCATTTGATTTTCTCTTGACTGACAGTAGTCTTGGAATGAAGTCAATGACCTACTGATATGTTTTTTGGATGTATGGTCAGAAAATTAGAATAGCTAGATGAGACATGTTGATCTTGGATCTGAGCCTGATTTTGTATAGTTTGATTTGATCAATTCATGACTAAATGTTGGAAGAATGAAGAAAGCAACCTTCCCACCCATTTTCAGGCAGAATATCCTACTCCACGTTTTATTTTTTTATGCTTCAAACTGTAAAGATAATGAGATTTTTTAAT
This sequence comes from Opisthocomus hoazin, assembly GCF_030867145.1. Taxonomy (NCBI): domain Eukaryota; kingdom Metazoa; phylum Chordata; class Aves; order Opisthocomiformes; family Opisthocomidae; genus Opisthocomus; species Opisthocomus hoazin. The sequence goes on along the minus strand of NC_134415.1, from coordinate 77,425,349 downwards.
TACTTATTTTACATTACAGATAAATTTCGCTGTCTCTTTTCTTAGAGCTAATCAGGCATAGAAAGTTGCTTTAGAACTGCAATATTAAAATATAAATATAAAACACAAGAAACTGCTAACACTTCAAAACTCTTCGTGAGACAAGAAAATTATGAAAAAAGATTTCTGTGAATATAACTATTTTATTATATTTTTCTATTTTATTTTACCTTTTTTCATATTTAGACTTCTATGAACACTTACCAGACAGCAAGGAAAACCTTCTCTAAGAAATAATAAATTTACCTAAACCCATATTTTCTCTGTTACTATTTTTAAAATCCTTGATAACTTCAACCCAAATCTGCCAAATCCTTTCAGCTGCAAAAAATGTGGGGATTATTTTATCTGCCTTTTAGTCAATGAGTGTGTCATACTCCCATTCCCATTTCCATCATCTCCACGACAAGTTTGCTTAAAACCACCTTTCAGTGCTCCCAAGAGGTGACTTTATTGTCAAGCTTAAGTCATTATGCGGTATGGGACTTATAGGCTATTCTTCACTACACTGTTCCAAAAGTGTCCTGGAATGCAGGTGTCCCACTTCCAGGTTCAACACTTATTCACTAAGCAGAAGAGTAATCCTCAGTCTTGCGCTCAATAACAACTGAAGGATTTCACATGAAACAACAGCTGTAATAGATGATCTCAGAGTTTGATGAACAAGATACTGTCATGGAAGCTAGGAGCTACAGACTTTAATTCACAGAATCACAGAATCACAGAATCACAGAATAGTAGGGGTTGGAAGGGACCTCTGTGGGTCATCTAGTCCAACTCCCCTGCCGAAGCAGGGTCACCTACAGTAGGCTGCACAGGATCTTGTCCAGGCGGGTCTTGAATATCTCCAGAGAAGGAGAATCCACAACCTCCCTGGGCAGCCTGTTCCAGTGCTCCGTCACCCTCAGAGGGAAGAAGTTCTTCCTCATGTTCAGACGGAACTTCCTGTGCCTCAGTTTGTGCCCATTGCCCCTTGTCCTGTCACTGGGCACCACTAAAAAGAGCTTGGCCCCATCCTCCTGACACCCACCCTTCAGATATTTGTAGGCATTTATAAGGTCCCCTCGCAGCCTTCTCTTCTTCAGGCTGAACAAGCCCAGTTCCCTCAACCTCTCCTCGTAGGGGAGATGCTCCAGTCCCCTCACCATCCTCGTAGCCCTCCGCTGGACTCTCTCCAGTAGCTCTTCATCTTTCTTGAACTGGGGAGCCCAGAACTGGACACAGTACTCCAGATGAGGCCTCACCAGGGCAGTGTAGAGGGGAAGGAGAACCTCCCTCGTCCTGCTGGCCACACTCTTCTTGATGCACCCCAGGATCCCATTGGCTTTCTTGGCAGCCAGGGCACTCTGCTGGCTCATGGTTAACCTGTCGTCCACCAGGACACCCTGGTCCCTCTCCGCAGAGCTGCTCTCCAGCAGGTCCACCCCAAGCCTGTACTGATGCATGAGGTTGTTCCTCCCCAGGTGCAGGACTCTGCACTTGCCCTTGTTGAACCTCATCAGGTTCCTCTCTGCCCAGCTTTCCAGCCTATCCAGGTCACGCTGAATGGCAGCACAGCCTTCTGGTGTATCTACCACACCTCCCAGTTTGGTGTCGTCAGCAAACTTGCTGAGGGTACATTCTAACTCTTCATCCAGGTCGTTGATGAAGAAGTTAAACAAGACTGGGCCCAGTACTGACCCCTGAGGGACACCACTTGTCACCAGCCTCCAACTAGACTCAGCGCCGCTGGTGACAACCCTCTGAGTTCTGCCATTCAGCCAGTTCTCTATCCACTTCACCGACCACTCATCCAGCCCACACTTCCTCAGCTTCCCTAGGAGGATATCATGGGAGACTGTGTCGAAAGCCTTGCTGAAGTCAAGGTAGACAACATCCACGGCTCTCCCTTCGTCTGCCCAGCCAGTCATGTCATCGTAGAAAGCTATCAGATTGGTCAGGCATGATTTCCCCTTGGTGAATCCATGCTGACTACTCCCGATAACCTTCTTTTCTTCCACTTGCTTCATGATGGCCTCCAGGGCCATCCTCACCTCCATCCCAGGTAAGGCCAACCTTACCCGGGATGGAGGTGAGGCTGACCGGCCTGTAGTTCCCTGGGTCCTCCTTCTTGCCATTTTTGAAGATTGGAGTGACATTGGCCTTTCTCCAGTCCTCGGGCACCTCTCCTGTCCTCCAGGACCTCTCAAAGATGATGGAGAGTGGCTCAGCAATGACATCCGCCAGCTCCCTCAGCACTCGTGGGTGCATTCCATCGGGGCCCATGGATTTGTGGACATCCAGATCACTTAAGCGATCCCTCACACAGTCCTCCTCGACCAAGGGAAAGTCGTCCTCTTTGTAGGCTTCTTCTCTTACCTCCGGGGCCTGGCATTCCTGAGGGCCAGTCTTAGCACTGAAGACTGAAGCAAAGAAGGCATTCATTAGCTCTGCCTTCTCCGCATCCTCCGTCACCAGGACACCCACCTCATTCAGCAGCGGCCCCACGTTGTCCCTAGCCTTCCTTTTGCTGCTGATGTAGTTGAAGAAGCCCTTCTTGTTGTTTTTGACATCCCTTGCCAGCTTCAATTCCAGGTGAGTCTTGGCCTTCCTCGTCGCATCCCTGCATGCTCTCACCACATTTCTGTACTCTTCCCAAGTGGCCTGTCCCTCTTTCCACATTCCATGGACCTTTCTCTTCTGCCTGATCTCCGCTAGAAGCTCCTTGTTTAACCATGCAGGTCTCCTGCCTCCTTTGCTAAATTTCTTTCTCAGGGGGATGCATTGCTCCTGTGCATGGAAGAAGTGTTGTTTAAAGAGCGACCAGCACTCATGGACCCCCCTGCCTTCGAGAGCCCTGGCCCACGGGATTCCTCCCAGTAGCTCCTTGAAGAGGGCAAAGTCAGCCCTCCTGAGGTCCAGGGTTTTGATCCTGCTTATCGCCCTGCTTCCTCCACGCAGGATCCTGAACTCGACCATTTCATGGTCACTGCAGCTGAGTCTACCTCCAACCTTCACATCCTCCACCAGTCCCTCCTTGTTTGTTAACACGAGGTCCAGCAGCGTGCCTTTCCTTGTTGGTTCCTCCACCACTTGCATCAGAAAGTTATCATCGATGCTCTGTAGGAACTTCCTGGATTGCGAATGCCTAGCTGTATGGTCTTCCCAGCTGATGTCAGGGTGGTTGAAGTCCCCCATGAGAACCAGGGCCTGTGACTGTGAGGCTGCTTGCAGCTGCCTGTAGAAGGCCTCATCAACCTCCTCCTCCTGGTCAGGTGGCCTGTAGTATACACCCACCGTAATGTCACCTGTGTGAGCCTGTCCCTTAATTCTAACCCACAAGCTTTCAACTCCTTCTTCACTTGCCCCCAGGCCAAGCTCAATGCATTCCAGTTGCTCCCTCACATATAGAGCAACTCCCCCACCTCTCCTTGTTGGTCTGTCTTTCCTAAAGAGTCTGTAGCCATCTATGACAGCATGCCAGTCATGCGAGTTGTCCCACCACGTTTCTGTGACGGCGACCAAGTCGTAGCCGTCCTGCTGTATAATGGCTTCCAGCTCCTCCTGTTTATTGCCCGTGCTACGTGCATTGGTGTAAACACACTGGAGCTGGGCTGTCAATCTCACCCCTGGCCTTGGCACTCCAAGCCTAGGCTCATCCCTAGTGAGCTGGGCAATATCCCCTTCCCCCTTCGAACCTAGTTTAAAGCCCTCTCAATGAGCCCCGCCAGCTCGTGGCCAAGAATTCTTTTTTCCCTTTGTGATAGCTGAGCTCCACTTGTTGCCAGCAGGCCCGGTGCTGTGTACACCTCCCCATGATCAAAGAAGCCAAAATTTGACTGATGGCACCAGTCCCTGAGCCACCTGTTAACCAGGTGAGTTTTCCTGCCCCTTTCAGTGCTGTCCCCTGCCACTGATGGGATGGAGGAAAACACCACCTGCGCCCCTGATCCCTCAACCAGTCGCCCCAGTGCCCTGAAGTCCCTTTTGATGGCCTTGGGACTTCTTTCTGCTACCTCGTCCCCGCCAACCTGCATTACCAAGAGGGGGTAGTAATCAGAAGGCCGCACCAGACCAGGGAGTTTCTTTGCAACATCCCTAACCCGGGCCCCAGGGAGGCAGCAGACTTCCCTGTGGGATGGGTCCGGTCGGCAGATCGGGCCCTCTGTTCCCCTCAGAAAGGAATCACCTATGACAATGACCCTCCTTTTTTTCTTAGTTGAGGCAGTTGTAATATGTGGGGCTGTGTGACTCGTTCTAGGCAACCCCCTGGATGGAGCCTCACCTTCACCCACATCCTCTGTGGCCAGTCCCTCACATTCCAGAGCCCCATACCTGTTGCTTAAGGGCAACTGGGCAGATGAGGGAGGCCGGGGGGAAATTCGCTTGCCACCCTGAGCAGGGACCTGTTTCCAGTCCCCCCCATCTCTTAGGCCCCCTCTTTCTGCTCGGTGGCAAGAGGGTTGGGGGTTCTCTGCTTTCTGTGGAGCCGCCTCCTGCTGCCTCTGCCTCAGGGAGGGCAGGGTGCGGCTCCACCAGTCGATCTCCCTCTCACACTCCTGGATGCTCCTCAGCCTCTCCACTTCCTCCTTCAGCTCTGCCACCAGGCTGAGCAGGTCATTCACCTGCTCGCACCGAACACAGCCGTTGTCTCTGCTGTCCTCCGGTACGAGCGCCAGGCTCAGGCACTCCCTGCAGCCAGAGACCTGGACACCCGCGTTCTTGCGTGGGGCCTCCGTCTGGGTCCCCACACTCCTTCGAGCAACACCTTTACCACGGGTGGTAACCATGGAACTGGGGTGTTCGGTCACTTCCCACAACATGAGAGCCTAACACCTTTGTGAATCCAACCCTTCAAGTCATCTTCTTTTACCCAAACTGAATTTGCTGATTCCTAAAAACACTACCTATAGTAAAGCTTCAATGTCAGAAATGTTTTAAGCCTGTGGGATCTGATGCAACTAAAATAACTTCTTTGCTAAACATAGGAATTCTCAGAAAGAGACTTGGAAAACAGATGTGCTAATAGTCTTGAATGGAAAACTCTATATACTCACCACCATCCATTCTTTAGCTTAGGATGGAAAATAAATGACACCAGTCTTCAGCAGTTCCTATTTAAAGATTCATTGTGCTTCTGGCAAATGTCAACAATCAGGATGGGAGAGAGGAAAAGTGTGGGTGATCATAAAGAGAGAATTTGGCTGGAGGATTGTATTTAGAATATCCTTGGTGGGGGGAGGTAGGGAAGGTGAGATTTCTAGAAAGTCATTCTTTTAATTTGAAAAGTTCTCAAGATATGACAAGACCACTCACACTAGGGCTGTGCTTCTGAGATTTCTGGACAGTAGCAAATGCTTTTTGTTCCACAAAATCCTACAACTACAGATTAAATCAACATGCACAGTTGGTAGTGACACATTTTTAACAGCAGTGAAATAAAATGACTGGTTCTATGACAAAAATATCCTTTTAATTGTCCAGTCTGGGCAATGACCCAAGGTAAAAACAAGCAGGCTAAATGGCCCATTGCCATATCTCTCAAGAAACAATTATAATATTGTTCTTCCATTCCTTTTATTGGCTGGGTTCCCATTTCTTAATCCGTCTGTAAGGACTGACATTATTATTTCTCTGTATTTGCTTTTGAAATTGTGGTTTCTAGAGTTTCTTTTTTCATCTGTCTCTCAACCTCTTTCTCACACTTTTCTGCTTTGCTACTGAATTTTCTCATCTATTCCATTTCCCTGTTTTTTTTGTCCTGGCATTGGTTGCTAATGATAGTTGTGAGGTTAGTTTAAATCTATCTAGTTTCTGTTCACTTCTTCTCTAACTTCCTCAGAATGGGATCATGCCATCAAATACTGAAAGAAAAAAAAAAAAAGGCCAAGTGTACCTTTAGAGAAGGAAAGTATGAAAAAGATTCCCTTTCTTCAGGCAAAAAGGAAGACATCAAAGGAAGACTGACAATAGATGTCATATACAGGTGAGGTGGCATACAGGCAGTAAGCACAAGAGCAGGATCCGAAAAGTAGCATCAAGGCAATACACAAGAAATGGGTACTGATGAGAGGGCATGGACACTTAATGTTATGCTTGAAGCCATCTGAACAACACAGAATATCCATTATGGTGATCACCTGTGGCCTTCATGAGGACTGGAAAAGAGGACTCCATACTTTAGTCCTTTCATGTTCTTGACACTGATGAAAGCAAGGGTGGAGAAACAAGGTTTTCAGACAAACTGGTCTCAGAGGACCTTGCCATTGTCATTGCTGATGTGTCTTGTTGTTTCCTTTAACAGAGGCATATTAAAGCTATAAAATCTGAAAGCAGTTTAAAAAGTATGCACAGTGTATGCACTTTCCCAGTAATGTGAACCAGGATGCTGATATAGCAGTCAGGATACTGTGGTACCTCTGAAATTGCTTTAGTTGTAAACCTAATGCACCTCTGTCCCTCACCCAGATTCTCACTGTCTATTCTTAATGAATTGAAAGGAGAAAGTGTTGACACTAAGAAATTAAGAATAGTAAAGAGGTAGGAGGAGATGGCTCTGTTTTGAAAAGTGAGAGTGGACAGAAAGGAAGGCCAGCTTTGCCCCAGAGACATACGGGACGCCCATCCTCTGCCTCTCCCATTTGCTCTCAGGATAGAGCTCATTGGGGAGGAATTCTAGCAGAAACATCTCTGGCAGCTAAAAATGAAATGTGCTTTTAAGCATAAAATAGATTGAAATTTATTGGTTTTGTTTCTCTGTGACCATATCTCATACTTTTCAGCCGAGATTTTCACTTCTTGTTTTTCCACAAAAAACTAACCCAGTTTTCTCCATTAAGTTGTCTGATGTTAAAAATTAACTCAGAAGTAACTGTCAATCCAGGGTACACACAACTCTACTAGTAGTGCACCTAGTTGAAGTGATGAATTAAAGCAACCAGAAGAGAGACCCATGATATGAGACATGTTTGGGAGGGCTTGGACCTGGGTTTGCCTTCAGACACATTCGACAGCATGAGAGCTGAGATTGCTGGGCACCAACTTACTGGGAAAAGTCCCTCCTGAATCACCTGGGAAAAGTCCCGACTGAATGACACCAGCCAGTACCCATCTGGCAGGGAGCAGACAACAGAGACAGAACTCTCAGCCCTGGGCCATGTCCAGGCTGTCATGCACTCTCAGAGCTTGGCATCATATTTTTAAGTATTGCTGAGCCATGCATCACAGTGCCCAACTTATTTTAGGACCTGGCACTTCCATCCTGAAAAATCAATGTATATAAGTAGCTTTTTGTCAGAGCAGTGCATAAAATGCAGAGGGAATAAATCTCAAATATTGCTTCAAGAGGGACTGGAGGAACTGCCTCTGTCCTCTCAGCATGTAGGTTAACACTGAAGAAGCACATTAGCAGGAACAATGTACCGCTAAACACACTATCAAAAGCAGGGTGAAGTTATATGTCCCTCTTGCTCCCCGCTACAGTCTCAGTGGCCCTTTCGAGGGACAGGGATAAAGCAAGCACAGATCCACTTGGACACACAGATCTTCCTCCCGTGTGTACTGATCAAAGAGAGAACCACATCACCCGCAGCCACAGTAGAACATTTGTTTCCATCTATAGCCCTTTGTTGGCAGAAAGTGATCAGAAGGATTGCCTTTCAACAGCAACAGAGTTAGAATTTATTATTATTTTTAATGGAAAGCAATTGTCCTTGCAGGGTAAAAATTAAAGATAACAAGCTGGAACCATGCACGGCTTTATTAACATAGCAAGCTGAATTTCTCTCCTCCCCCTCCAAACACAAACCCATGCTGGGCCTATGAAATGAAAACTGTCTTTAATGAAACAAGGAAATAACATGACTGAATGAATGGAGCTGCCTAACAGACCCGTGCCTGGTAACTGAAGAAACTCTTGCTGAAAGAAATGGACTGTGAATGTTCATTATAAGAACACTGATTAAGAGATAAAGAGCAACAATCTGGCCCCCCAAAAAATGTTGTTTAAGATTTGTCTCCCATTAACTTTTTATCCTCACCTATGTATTGCTTCTTAAACTATTGGAGTCATGTCATCTAAAGAGCTCCCTCACAGCCTGCCAGCCATTTTAACAAAGGTCATCTCCAACTGGGGTTACTCTCTGGAAATAAAGGTTAAGTATGTATTTCTGTATGACTTAGGACACTTCTCCTAATTACTGGGAGAACATATACATCTGTCAATATCTCAGACATGATTGTACTATATTTTATTTGTTCACATAATGCATTTGCACTTCATTTTCTTCCCATCTCTTCTTCCCTCAGGACTGTCTCGAGAAGTTAGGATTAGTACGTGCAACTATACAAAACTGCTGTATCTAGTTGCTTCATTTACAGAGGGAAAAGGGTGTATGTGAGCATGGTGATTATGTGAGCAAAGACAATACTGAATCCCTTTAGTGTAGTAAACCATCCAACCTAATAAATTATTTTATTTTTTCAAATGGTCAGCTCTTCCTCTTTAATAAACTCATTTAATGACAGTTCCTAACTTTTTAAGTCAGATTTTTTTCACAGCCTTCCTGATTTTGATAGACTTCACATATTTCTGGTTTCTTATCTGGTCTATGAAGGCCATTTGGTCATGAGTTTTCACTTAGTTTCCTTAAAAATATGAGTAAAAATGACTATACTAGCTCTAATCAAATGTTTAGTTAACTTGCTATCCCACCGTTGGTAGTCATCTGCAGTGAACACTAAAGAAAGCAGGTAAGGAATAGTTCTTCCCTCTGGACAGCTTCCTAGCTTGTAGCAGCTAAAAATTTAAGTACTTCATTTGCAGTAGGTTGTGTCCAGGCCGTTGACTTCATTAGCCTGCTCCCAACCTCTCCTCTACCTATTATTTTTCTACTTTATTTTTAGTCTACACAACATACTGTGGCACTACTAGCACAATGAGTGAAAAGAAGTTCTTTTTATTTTGGTTGTAACGGTGCTACTTGTTAATTTCATTGGAAGACTTCATACTTGGACACTGCGAGAACTATCGGAACTTCATTCATGATCTTACAAACCATGATTTTCTTGACCTGTACTATACTCTCTTTTAGATATTCTCTTTCCATTGTAAGCACTCTTGCTCTTTTTGCTTATTACTTAGTATTTCTTCTTGAATGAAAGCGGCTCAGTACCTCTGGTCTTTCTTGTTTCCAGTGTTTTTTTCCTTTCTCATTTAATTATATCCTTTTTGAGATAAGGAAGCTAGAACTGCATGCGGCATTCACAAAGAGACACAAAATGTTTTCTGTGTTTACTTGCTTGTGTATTTTCCTTTATTGCTTTTTTTTAATGTATCTGAACTTTCTGTACGGTATTTTTAGCACTGATATTGTCCTCAAATTGTACACAATGCTCCTCGGATATCTTTTCTACACCCTTTAGTGGACATCATCATACTTTCACAAATACTGTATTCAACTGATCAAAACTTAATATTTTCAATGGTCAGTCCCAAATTTAACTACCCTGAAAAATTTTTATCAAATCCATTATCTTGCTTATTAAAACAATGAGCTATGCAACATTGGTAGATTACTTATTTTGTATTAGATTTTCATTTGACTTTTTGGGAAAATAATGTCCCGTACTCATGATTTGATGGTATTCTTTCTGTCCATTTTTTTCAAAAGCTCTTTCTATATTTGGGTGGATTGGGGGGGAAGTTGGAATATATGATGTCCAGAGGTCCTTTCCAACCTCAACCATTCTGTGTTTATGTGATTCTATGACAGTGCTTATTTTGGACACTTCTTCTCTGGATGGCCAGACTCTGGTATGGGAACCCCCCAGACCCTTCCATCAACACTGATATAAGGAGTCCACATAGCTTTTCTGCCTTATTTTCCTTTAATTCTCTTTTTAAACTTAATTATCTATTGACCCTACTGGCTCTCAGTAAGCTTCCTACTCCTGAAGTTTTCAAAATGCTTTTATTAATAGTTTTTATGCCTTTAGCAAGTTGCCTAGAAATATATTTTCTGGCTGGCCTTATAGTTTGCATATAACCTGCTGAACTTTATTCTCTTTTCTATTTTCTACAGTTGAAAATTACTTCTGAATTTGTGGAATGACTTTTATTCTTTTGGGAGCTAGATGGCATGTGCATTTACTGTGGCCATCTAATTAGAAGACTTTTAAATGTTGATTTTTATTATTATTTCCTTTCAAGTAAATGTCTGTATGTCATAAAGTCATGAAGTAAAGATTTTTAAAATAAATGTTTCATACTGGACTTTGGGATTTTTTTTTCTCCAATCAGTAATAATATTTCTTTCAAGTATATTACAGTCACTGTTACAGAATTAATCTTCCAGAATAAGATTTATGCATTTTCAGTTCTTTTTTTTATCTCAGAGAATTGTCAGGAAAGTCATTTGTACTCTTTAGTCCTCAGCGGTGTGACTGTAAGTTATTTCTTCAGCTAACTCAGAAAAGTGAAGCACAACCTCCTTCTGTGCGCTACAACTGACTTTACAGACAGCAATAGTCTTACATGCTGAGGAACTGCTTCTTTATCATATACTTAGGTTATATACAAGATAACATGTACTTTTTCTGAAAACTCCACCCAGATGATATTAAGAAATGAATTTTTAATTAAAGCAGCATGGAAATTCCTTTGAAAATCTGATTCCTGGTGCTTTCTAGCAGCAGGCATAAAAGATTTCTCACCCCACCCCCCTGCCCAATCTTATTATTTTTGGAGACTTCTTTTGTTGTTTATAGGAAAAAAACACTTACACTAACATAACTTGCTAAGTAAAATGTCCCTTTGGCAACTATCCCAGAACAGCAACTATAAACACATATTTTGGTTTTAAGCAGTGTTATACACTAGATAATTTATCATTTCCATGCTATAGCCATTTCATTTCAAGTCATTAGTCAAACCTGTGCAAATAAATCACAACTAACAAAACTTTTAACAATCCATACAAAGGAAATGGCATTCTCATCTTTTCTGCATTTGCAAAGTAAACTTGTAAAGAAAATTTAATAGAGGTGTAAAACGCTTACTTTGCTTTCTACCTTATTAAATTATATTCCTGGATATTTTGTTTCACTGGGGGATTCGGCCTTTCGATAGCACCAGTCTTACTTCTCTGCTTTAAAGTACACATTCCTTTCTGTTTTGTTTGGCTGAGGAACCCTTCCCTTGCTCTTCTAGTCTGTAGGTTAATCATCATGTTTCCCCAATTACTTTGAGTGCAGAGTTTGTATTTCAGGGATGCATATCACATCATTCTAGCAGGCAGACTGACGAGAAAGAGTTAGACTATGGCCGACTGTGATTTCTTCAGCAGTAATCAGTGAAGATTTGGAGCATGATTCACCTATATTTAGAAGGAGAAATTTAGGCATTTGAATGTGGTCCACTGCTGATTGCTGTCTGCAGTAACGTATCGGCTGTGTGTGCTCCCAGCAATAAGTTTTGGCTTTGCTTTAATAACAGTGGTTGTGATTAAGACTTTAAAAGAAAAGAAAAAACAATATTAAAAAACCCCTCCAAATCTATTTCGGCCACGATCCTCAGCCACAAGATATTTTTTTATTCTTTAATCTATGCAAACTTTAAAAACAAATTGGTTTGCAGCCACTTTCCAATCATGCAACTTTAAATCTTCCTTTATTCCTCAGGGACGTCTTTTCTTGCTCTAGAAAGAGGATCTAAGAGTAAAACAGCACAACTTAAGAAACACTCGGTTTTGACCTTTCTAGCAAGTTTGTCAAATAGATTAGGGAAGTGTTTTCATCCATGGATTTCAAATCAGACCAGGGTGGGCCAAGGAAAAGCCTATCAACCTAAACCTATTAAGACTGCCATGAACGCGGGGGGCAGTGGGGAGGACAGGGGGATTGTCTTTCATGGGCCTTCTGTTTGATTATGATTATATTTAAATGTGAGAGCTTATTATATTTACAGTGGTGACTATGTTGCTATGACAGCAGCAACACAGCCGTCCCTTTTACAGGAAAAGGACAACTATTTACATGTTCCTTTGTACAATCTGAGTTTCAGCCCCTTCTTAAGCCCTTTTCAATTGCAGCTTATGCATGAATGCATTTTGCCTAACCCCTCTGTTTTTTCTGGGAAAATTTAAGAGCAGCTTAGGTGCAAGCAGTTGGGCAGGGAAGGGTAGTTGTTTAAATCCTTCTGTGGAGCAGATTCTCGACACTGCTTAAAACTTCAGCCTTTCTCCCCTGGAACATAAACCTTGCTGTGTGCCCTGCTTTCAGCCAGACGTGCTCCTGGCTTCATCGCCACAATAACCACAGCTCAAGAGCAAGAAAGCCACTCTCTTGTTTCTTGGAAAGAGGAGCCCGTCTGCCTGTCTGTCTGTCTGTCAAGTGCGTGAACTCCTGCTGTTCCCCAGAGTGCCAGCAGAAAGTAAATCTCATTGCGCCTGCCATTTCCTAGCCAACACTAGCACAATGGAGAGCATGTAAACAGTTGGCTGGGCTGATTGTTACAATGACTGAAGCAAATCAAGGGCAGCTTTGCCATGAACAATGAAATCTGCACTCTGTATGCAAATTCCTCCCTGCTTTCACTTCTGTTTCTCATCTGTGCCAGCATGGTCTTAGCAAACCTCCTATGAACTACAAAACAAGTTGCGAAACCTTTCAGATCACTGGTCTTTTATTGTAAGCTTTCAGTTTCACTTACTTTGCACAAAACATGCCCGAAAGCAGAACCTGGGCTGCACAGCTGGACTCTCTCAGGCAGCTGTTTTCTTCGCCACACCATTTTTTTAATACTGGACTTTTGTCTTCATATTTGCAGTGTTATTATATAAAGTGATAGAAAAATGAGACAAAGAAAGGATGACTGGATTTTGCAAATCCCACGTTTGTCCATGTTTTCTATTAATCACAACGCGGAGTGGCTGTCAGCTTCACCAAACTCATTATTGTTTAGGAATGACTTATATCACTTAGGAAATAGCATTGTTTTTATCGTTCTTGCAGAAGTAACCTTGTGTGTCAGTGCAGAGGTCCCAGCACCTGCCTCACCCTTTGCTATGTGTGAATGGCCACATGCCAGCTGCCGAATTTAAGCATGTGCTCTCCTCACTGATGTGAAGCTTGGGAGGTTCAAGAGGCCAATTCCCTGGCTTTCAGAGCTGCGCTAAGCCACTCCACGCAAGCTGTTTTATTTTGTGTTGTGGGAAACGCATTTGTCCTTTCTGGACCCTTGTACCGAAATAGGGTTATACCTTTAATTTAGTTATAAATCTTTCTTCTTTGTCAGAACATGCATTTCCACTCAGCCAATTCCTACGTGTAGTTGAATAGTGATGATTTGTTCTCACTGTTAGCAGTCCTTACTAATGGTCATTCAATGGACACTCTCCTTTATTAGTGTGAGGTGCAAGAGAAAGTTGTAATTTTGTTTCTAGAGACTTCATCTCCTGTTGCAAAATTATTTCAAAACTTTTTGTAGAAATGAACCACAACTCAAGGTTGTCCTCAAGGGGTACCACACTTGTTAACACATATGGTTGCTAGCATCCTGCCTTTGCTGCATTGCCTGGCTTGTGCTAATAAACCCCATTTTGTAAACATGCTGTATTGCGTGTTACAAAACATGGCGTGAATCCACCACAGCATCTATGAATGCTGGATAAGGGGGAGGGAGATGAGTTCATCACAGAATAATCATTGCTTTCTTGTTTTTCTTGCTGACCAAAGAACCATTCAGCTTTATGCTGCTTGGTTTTATTCACACATTGATGTACCAACCAGAGATGATTTTCGTCTCTAATTTTCTGGAGATGTCATGGTAGGACTACAGTGCTGAATCAGATGTCTCCAACTTAAGCCTTTCTAAGGATTTAAAGGGGAGGTCTTTAGACCAGTCTGCAAGATACAGAAACATGGTTCATTGGGTGCTTACTTTCTTCAGGAGTGAGGCTTGTGTGAACGGAGCAGAAGCATGGACAACACAGGAATGTAAGCAGATCAGTGAATTGAACTGAAAGGAAAAGAAGCAGATAGTAGGCAGAAAAACCCACCTGGCAGGGACTGTGGCAAGGTAGTGTAAGATAAAGATCATCTAAATTGGAATTGATGAGCCAGAATCCAATATTGCTTAAGAGGTTTGTCACAAGACCATGTTGGGTTAGTATTGTTGCAGCTGTGATCTACAGCCCTGGAAAGGTCAGTCAGCCTAAGCTGGAAGCAAACTTAAACCGAGCCTTGATGTTTTAGGGGCTGTACAGAACCTTGGATGGAGAGAATAGTTACGGGGGTGTTTGTATTAAGACAGTGGTAATTGTTTATTTTTTTATTACATTTTAGTGCAAATAGCAAGTCAAAGCCGTCTTAGATATTCCTTTTCCTCCTTTTTTATTTCTTTTTCTCTTTTTTTTCTTTTATTTTCTTTTTTTCTTTTTCTTTTTCTTAAGTTTCCATTGTTTTTAGTGTAAAATTTTACACGCTGCATAGTGATGTAACCATCTTTCACCAGCAGAGAAATATTTGGTGAAGGAGCTGCGTACATCTGGCTTGGACATAAACATTAACTTAGTGACAAGCAATATCCTCTCTAAAGTTTCTGTGTAAGCAAATCTTTCAAACAGTAATAAGACATATCTTGAAGAGCCTCTGAGATAATCCGCTTTAAAGATACTTTGATTGATGTTAAGTGTGCCATTTTTTCAAAATTTATGGATGTAAGAAATCTTTGTCACTTCATGTTTATATCATTAGTGTATTAAGAAATGAGTGACCAATTACCCTGTAAAACCTAGTTTCACAAAAAAATCTACTTAGCACAGAGTTTCAGACTTTATTTAATATTAAAAAAGAAACAAATAAAAGAAGGAAGTAAATCAAATGCTTTAGTTAGACCCTTCCTGATGACATTCTGTTTTACTTTTCCTTCTTTCTTTTTGCCTTCAGTCCAGACATTTGATCTTTATAAAATATGCTTTCCAACAAAAGAAAATATTGTACATTCTTACCCGCAAAGCATTCAGACTGTTCATTACTTAATCAGTTATGAAAGCAAAGTCTCATAAGCTGGATTGTTTAAAGAAGCTGTATTTAACTTACGATCAGGTATTGTTCTCCCAAGACATTTTTTACAAGACTAAGGAAAGGTCTCATGCTGTGTATTTTTTATATCCAAATTACAATTTAATTGTAAATAAATATTGCTTTCACAGGAATTATGATTATCATTCTGCAACAGGTACTGGATAAAATAATATGATGAAGCCTGTGTGTCAAATCTTTACGAGGTAACGCTTTCAACATAAATCAGTCCATTAACTGGTGTCCCTTGGCTGTAATTTATGGTAATACTGACACAAGCGCAGAGCTTTACAGAAAAGAGGGTGTGCAGAGCATGTGAATAGACAAATGGCTATTACCTGGAGGAAACTGTTTGGCAATGACCGAAGTTTAGATTTTTCTATCAAGTCAGCACTTTAGCAGGGCAATTCAAGTTTGTGACCTCCTGTCACATACCTGAGCTGGAGCCAACATCAATTGGCTGAAAAAGTGTAGAGATCATTTCTCTTATAATCCATCCCGCTATATTTCATGGGATGGAATTTTGACATATGTCAAGCATAATTTCCTCTTTTGAAAGAGGCAGAATTTCATTTGATTTTCCCCTTACCTCCTGGGTCTTTTAGAAATAGTGGTTTATACAATTCAGACAAATGTTACGAAGTTTTGACTACAATGGCACACCTTTTTTTCATCTGGTTCTTCAGGAGCAAATAAATTTTGTTGCCAGTTGTTACTTGCTTTTTACTAAGGAGGTTTTGGGTTCAGCATTATCTTTTTAAGTGAGATTGATTGGTGTTTGCCCTTGTTCAGCTCTTTGTGTTCAAAGGTGCATTTCAGGACTGAAAAAAAACCTCACTTCTCAACAGAGAAGTTCCTTAGTCTGTTTACTAACATGCAGAGCAGTAAAAAATGAAATCTGGAGTGCCCATATAAAGTTAAATGGTTTAAAAATTGGGTAAGTATCATTGCAATGATTTCATTCAGTTAAAATATTACTGATATTTGAATATTTAGATACTAAATAGAAAAAGCTGCTACAAAATTGCAGCTGACCTAGTCCATACTAATAACTTTCAAAAACAACTGAACAGAAAAGTTTCTTTATCTCTTTCCTAAGTGTGCTATTTTTCACTCTTACCCTCAATTCCCAGTCTTTTGAGACATCTTAGCTAAACACAACACATCTTCTAAACACATTGTAAAGTCTGCTTTGCATTCAGAAACAAAATTCTTGCTTTACATAGTATTACTTTCGAAGAAGGAATGGTAAAACCTGTGATACTCAAAGCGATATAATAGCTTGATCAGATTAAAATTCTATGATGTTTATAGGCATACTGATAACGCAACTAATTGAATATTTCAGAATGAAAAATTCAGATTTAGTTTCTTTGTTGCTTGCAAAATGTCTCTGATAAGATTTCCTGTATTAAGCAAAGATTCTCAGCTAATGTAAGTGAATGTGTTTTCACTGCATTCAGTACAGGATGAGGATCTAGACAGCGAAAAGTTCATAAATACTCATCTTGCTAGGTGTGCAACTCTGTTTTGACTGGGTGATAAATCAAAGGGTTTCATTTCCTTCATGAAAAGATTGTGTAAGGACTGGAAGAACATGTGTTTCAGAGTACAAAAGTACATGTTCAAATGAGTTTTAACAAAAACTGCTGAATACAGCTTTAGAACTCCTTTTTTCACAACTCTCCGTGCCAATAAAATTGGAATGTTTAAAGATATAAGATAACCAAAATGGCATGAGAGCAGAGAATAGAAAATCACTTCAAACTTGCACAGTTTTTATCTGCAAAAAAACCCAGTCTCATTTCAGAGAAACAGTCTACCTTTGTACAGTTTTAGAGGTATAATCTTTGCATTAGTTGAACTTTCAATTATATTTTAGATTGATTAACCAGCTTCTTATAATAACAACTTCTGGACTTTGGTGTCTTAACTAATCTTAAATATATTAATAGAAAACTGGAAGCAATCACTGCAATCTCCTGACTGGACCTCTAGAACACTGATCAGAACACTACATTGCTCTTTGAATAAAGATGTATTCTTAGAAGGAAAGAATTCCACCTTAGTTTACAAATCATCAAGAAGAAAGAGACTTCATATCTACTTTTGCCAAGTTGCTTAAATTGTTCACTAAATTTGCTTTTGAAAATGACAAGTTTTCTATTTCTTATAATCTAGTATGGCTGGGAGATAATGACCTGTGCGACTGCCTCGTTTTTCACTTGATATGGGTAAAATTCCACCCAAGACAAGTGAATAGAGAATCTGAGACTTCTGCTTCAGGTAGAATAAAGATCTCATTTTTCACATTCCTATCTGAATTATCCATAGTAATTAGCATTCCATGATTTAGAAAACCCAGAGAACTTTGTAAAACTGGGTACTGTAGAGTAGTAGTGATACTATGGACTACAGTGTAAGTATGGAGTATAGTTATAATGGAATTTTATTGACTAACAATTGGAAAGAGGAAAGAGATTCTAATTTATCTATCTGGTATTCAGTTTTAATAGAGGAATATTTTCCTGTGGGAAATAAAAAAAAAAGAAAGATATTAGTATCTTGCCTCTAGTAGAAATGTGATCAGAATCAGGTGTGATGAGTACAGACTAGACCAATAGAGGCACAGGCTGTGTATCAAAAATATTAAGTACAAAAAACTATTCAGGCACTATAGGACTCTGGAATCACTGGAAAAATTAACTAGGATCATCAACTTGCCTTCTACTTAAGAAGAACATCTTTTTACCCCAAAACATAGATGCAGAGTGTCGTGATGAAGCAACATGGACTTCTGACTTGCTTACTAGTGACCAGAGCTTCTTCTAAATCACTATAACACTTTCACTGCAGGTTAAAGAAGTCAAAATGTGTCAGGAACCCACAGTGCTGTAGAAGCACCTGTGGCTGCATCTAAACAGACTCAGGCTTGAATCATCATCCATAGCTACTTAGTCAACACCACACTCACTTAATGGGGTTTTGGCTTGTGCCATGTTGTGATCACCAAGACTTTGCCTGTGGCTGCTGTGAGGGATGGCACAAGTTCCTAAAGATGGTATAGAGAGGTAACACTGCCCTGGGGAAGGAGAAAACTTAGGTGTAGGTGGAAGTTCTGCTTCATCCTTTTACCTGCAGACTGGACAGTAGGCCCAAGACCATTTTATTTGCTAGCATAGAAGTAGTCTTTACGAATATTTAACAAGAAGACAGTGTGCCCTACAAAGGCTATAGTGCTATAGTCTAAAAGACTATAGTCTAGTCTAAACAGCAAAAGGTGTCAAGTAGACACAGAAAGGACTGCAAGATAACAGTGAAACACAGACAGCAATTGTAGTCAGCGATCTCAGCACGCTGGCTGCTGTTTCCACTGAAAACATTGCAGAAGCAATGACTTTTGGTGAATCTACATGTTACAGATATTGTCTTTAAAACTATTGTAAATGATTCTATGCAAGGGCATCTCTGGGCCACAGAAATCCAAGTAGTGGTTAGAGAGTTGTTTTTGCTTCCAGATAACAGCTGTATACTACAAAACACAATTGTGGCAGAATCATCTGGTTGATCATTATTTGCTGAAGACTGCTTCTCTGAGATACAGGAGGAGCTAGACAGCAGGAAGAGACTCTTCTACGCCTGCCTACACACTCCATGGTCAAGGCTCTACTCATGCCTAAGTGACTCACAGTCTGAATATAGCTCAGGTCCTTGCTTTGCACTCCATGAGCTAAAGGAAGTTCTTAGAATGGCATCTGCCTGCTTTTCAGCCACCAGACTGAAAGATCAGATGCCCTTTTACAGGATGAACCTGAAGTCATGTGCTAACTTGGGCAAATTCTGTCCCACCATACCCTACCCTTTCACAGCAGCACTCGTAATGACAAAGAAATAGAGGAAACTCCACTGTTTAGAAAAATGAGGCAGATGATTGCAGATCTCTTATGTGAGGACACAGAACGAACAGTCCTTGCCTGACATCCCCCACAGATGGTTGAACCTTGTAGTGTCCTTCCCCAAGTAGGTATGTCATGGAATGGAGGACAAGTTAGTCCATAAACTGTGAAAGAATTCAAAGAACTAATATGAATTCAATTTAGTGAAGATTAGCTACTTTCTTCAAAGGGGAAGAGGGTGATGATTTCTATTCCAGATATATTTTACCTTTTGTCATTGGGAATTTGCCTGTTCTGGAGACTATTTTATCAGAGTACTATAAACCCTTGCATATCAGAATAAATAATTAAACTACTAATATATTTTTAAATACAAAATTGCAAATGCAGCCATAATGCAGTTGCACAGAATCTACTTAGCATGCCTAATGCAAAAAGGGATCTATGAAATTTTCATGAATGTTTTATATTGCAGATATAGATGGAAATATTCAGTGTTTAATGCTGCTTAATAACAGCATTGCAAACAGTTTTCTAAGGAGGCAAGCTGTGCTGCCAAATATATATGAAGTGTCACCCATCCCACCAAAAATAAACCTTATGATGCTTACAAGATTATACAGTGTATAACATGCACATGAACACAAGCACACACACACACTGACACACTCCCTCACCTCTCACTATATATACTTACAGACCCTCACACGGAGTAAGCAGCAAAGCATGATGCTCATCTTTTAAATGGGTAATAATTTCAGCCTCACTGAGTTGCCGTTTTCCCTCCACAAGCGTACGTACCTATCTGAGTGGATGATAAAAATAAAATGGACAGTGAAAGACAGACCATTCTGACATTTTAACCACTGTTACTGCTTTAGTCACATTTTAGCATTATGCTGAGGAGGAGAAACTGGAAAGAACGGGAGATAATGGGGGAAGCATAAATGCTTCTGTCATGACATGTGCCACTCCTTATCAGCATGTTCTCATCTAAACAGACACCATGTATCTCTTTCAATATTTTTTATATTGTTCTTCATAGAAATATACTAGAAATGGGGGAAAAATTTACAGGAAAAAAAGTAGATAACCTTAGAGTGTGCTTTTGTTGTTGCTCTTTGCTCAAAGTGTTGCCTGTGCTTGTTAATGACTGTGTATGTCATGCAGGATTGCTCTTGCTTCCTGTCCAGAAGAATATAATTTTCAAAGCAGGAAGGGGGTAAAAGGAAACCACTGAGACTTCCAACTTTATGGAGGATTAATCAGGAGATGATTTGTCAGTAGGTGACCAAAACCTGAGCAATCTAAGAGCATTTTTTTTTCCAGAAAGAATTTATTAACTCCAAGACATCATCCTTAGGTATTCAGACTGTTATGACACTTAGTGGATCGAATGAGAAATTTCATCGAGGTCTCTCATCAGATAAGTATTTGAAGACCAGCTGTAAATTCGACACAATTAGATTCCCATCTAATTCAGTGTGCCAAGGCTCTGGCCAGAAATGATTTTGCCAAGCCTTATCTTAAAAGCAGACAGTCACATTCTTGAACTATGACAGAAGGAGCAGTCTCTCCCTAATCATTGCCTTGTTATTGGAGTATTTTTATTTAAGCAAACGGAGAAAAGCAAAATCAGCCGGTTTATGTATTTTGCCAGAAGGTCTTACATAATTATTCACACCCATCTTTCGTCCAGTGACCAGATGAGGAAACATTTGAGGCATCCACATGAGAGAGCTCATGGAGTCTTCATTGGTCCCTAATGCACAGAGGAACCACAGTCTGCAGGAGGATGCTCTTCAACTCTCGGAAGTGGCTGCAGAACTGACTCATTCCTTTGTTTTTCAAACTGGTGATATCTTTTGGTCTGTACAAGAGCAGAGCTCAGTCTCTTTTTTCTTAATGAACTTCCCAGGAAAGGTTTGTTCTTCAGGATTCTTGTTCTTCAAGACTTACTGTTGTGGTTATCTTTACTGTTTTTCCAGACAAAAGCTCTTATAATTTGGGATTAGCTAGCACTGTGTTATAAAAGTTTTTTTACACAGGAAGACAAAATTATTTTGAAATAGACAGTGAGATGTGAGTTTCCTGAAGGGATCTATATTTTATGGCTCTAAACTACCTAAGGATTACACAAAGACATTGATGAAGTCAATGATTTTCATTAGACTATATTGTTCATTTATTTCCATTTTAATTTGGGCTGAATTTATCCCAGTGCAGTGTACGTGTGAAAGGTTCAGGAACTGCTTAATAACCTTTACACCTTTAAAACTAAATACTGTTTTTGTTGAGCCTTCTACTAATGGATATATTTACATCATATCATGACTTCTCTGCTGTGAAGAGACATTGTATTCCCATTACCAACAATTATCTCACCTTATCTTTATCCATGCACTGTTATGAAGTGATAGTAATATACTATTCAAGAAACTAAAATTACATATGCAATCAATGTATCCAGAAAACACAGATTTATCTCACTAAACAAGTATGAGTTCCAGTATTTTTGAACTGCCGTGTGATGTCCTGCCTCTCCTGTAGAAAAAACTATGGAAGTTTGTACTAATCAGGGTGGAAAGATTTAGAATATCTATTGCTGGAGAAGCTTTGAGAATAAATTTTTGATGGTCAGAACAGTGTGTAACTACAACCCAACCATCTTTGAACATGCCATAGCAATCAATGTTCATGGACCTATCTCACCTCAGTCAAGACCTATCTCACCTCAGTCAAAATAGTAGTTGAAAATGTTCTTTTCCAAATATTTATTTTGGAGATGTATAATGAAACGAGGTAAAGCACAGCAGGACTTCCTTTCCAGTTAGGATATATGTTCTACACCAAGAATTAGACTCCCTGATAAGCTGAAAAATACTTGGATTTGGAGTCATTATTTAACATGAAAGACTATAAAGGGTTTAACAGGCATTATACTAATAGCAGTCTTGAGTTTATTAGTTTTAACCCCCATTATCTTCCTTCCAGCAATCCACACAAATTTGGTTCTTTCATGGCACTATAGCTGCTCTCTGCCTCCTTCCCAGCTAATGAGACTTTATGCTGCTTTGCAGCAGCTGGAAGTGTGTGCCTTTGTCCCATGCATGCTGACTTGCACTGTAGTATGTCTCAGCTATGTCTGATTTGCCATGCAGAGCGGGCCTTCTGTGGGATATAATCTGAACCTGGGAGAAGGAAGGGAGAAGAACTCAGCTCAGCCTGTTCCTCTTTTGGTTGCATGCATTCATAGCCAGTAGGTCCTTAGTCTGTGTTCTCAATAAATGTGAAATAAATCACTGTAAAATACCCTATGTTCAAAAAACCAAAAAAAGTAGAAGAAGGAGAACATCAGGCATACGAGAAAAAGAAAAAATTTTAAGGAGGAAGGGTGTTTATACTTTTATATATTTTACAGTCATAAGCTTATATAAAAACTCAGCAAATATTTTCAATCTTGGTTTCAAAACTCTGGAAGCAAAATCTCATCTGATTTCTTATGATGAACAGTTTAAAATGCTTTGTGAAAGACAGTACAACATAAACATTGTACTTGATGTAGACAAACGAAATTGTTCCTACTGAAATACGCACTGATTATCAAATGATAAATCCATGGCTGTTTATCTGCAGGGAGGAAACATTGGAGCTCTTATTATTATCTGCAGATTTTTTCAACAGTCCAGAGAATTTCAAAAGACCACTCTAGTCCTACAAAGGGCTTAAGGTTAGCCATCACTGAATTAAAAAAATGCCCCCTTGTTAAAAATTAGCTAACATTATCCCATACTTCATTATCATCTCCACATATCTGAAGAGTCTTTCTTAAAGCGAACATGTAAGGAAGAGCTGAAGTTCTGTGCTCATTTGATTTTTGTTTTGCCTGCTACCACGTGGTCTGGCCTAGCCAATAATACAGTAATAGATTTTACATTACTTTTCAGTGGCTTGAGAAGCTGTAATTAATCTCCTTACAGTTTTGTTAAATGCAAATCCCATAAAGCTGTCTAATATGCTTATAACACCAAAACACTAGGCCAGCAGCTTAGGATCTGAACCATGCTGCTAAGCACACCCTTTTGTTTAGCTTTTACTGATAAGCTTATAGAAGGAAGTGGTGAGATGGTGAAAAATGAATTCCATGGTCTCATAATAGTGTCTTCCACAAATGCTACCAAACATAAATACAATAGGGAAACATTTTAATTTTGGCTCTTTCTCCAGACTTTGTGTTTGGCATACAATGGCCTGTTAAAGATACTGATTATTTCTTCTGGCCTAAAGTCATCTTGGCAGAAGAGTGGAAGGATTTGCACTGAAAAAATAGTGGCTTCCAGTTACTATTGATGCTCAAAGCTCTGTAGACATCACTGAATATAAACAGGTCAGTTGGTTCAAAATTTGAGGTGAAAAGAAAGCAAACATTAATACAAATGCAGCCTCTCTCTTATTTGTCAACTTTCAAGACAGTAACAGGTAAAGAAAATTTGTGTGCTAACCTAATCTGCTAATGTACCTTTTTACCAAAGGCAAAAGAAACCCTTAGCCAGAGGAACAGAAGACATGCTATGTGGTTATTAGCTACTGAAACATTTGCTTTTTTGTCATAGAGATTGCATACAGAATGTAAAATTAACATAGAATCACAGAATCACAGAATAGTAGGGGTTGGAAGGGACCTCTGTGGGTCATCTAGTCCAACCCCCCCGCCGAAGCAGGGTCACCTACAGCAGGCTGCACAGGACCTTGTCCAGGCGGGTCTTGAATATCTCCAGAGAAGGAGACTCCACAACCTCCCTGGGCAGCCTGTTCCAGTGCTCCGTCACCCTCAGAGAGAAGAAGTTCCTCCTCATGTTCAGACGGAACTTCCTGTGCCTCAGTTTGTGCCCATTACCCCTTGTCCTGTCACTGGGCACCACTGAAAAGAGCTTGGCCCCATCCTCCTGAACATGTATACATTTTTATATTCTAAGCTTTCTAGTAGAAAACCTTTAAATAGCATCAGTAACAAAATTAAGGGAAAGTTCTGACATGAACATAGAGCCGTCTTGACGATGAATATGGATTTGGCTCCTTCAGTTGTGGATTAAAGTGAGCTTGAAATGAAATAAACAGAACAGCTTCAGAAGATGAGAGCTGAAGGGAAGTCATCCATCACAGTGGAGGAATGTTTGATCTGATGTACAGTAGTTTAGCTCACAAACTTCATTGCTAAAAACATTTATCTCTGCGTTCACTGCAAATTCTAATAATAGAAGGCATGTCCTGAAGAAATTCAATATGCTCGGTAAATGTGAGCATCAGTCTTATGGAATGTGCAAAAAATAGTCACAGTGGACATTTAGATACACTCTGTTTCTGTCTGTGCTTGATGAGAATGAAAAAAAAATCCCATAACAACACTTACATAAAATGTCTCAGCTATTTAACAAGCATTTATATAAATTGCCATTCTTAAGGAAGTTGTTTAAATGTTTGTTTCTTAAATGTATGTCGGTTGGCAACTGAATGTTCACAAGTCTTTCCTTCACCTTGTTCTAGACACTCCAATCTCAATCAATTATGGTTCATATTTTGCTTTTTGCATATTGCGATTTCCACAGTGTTCAGATGTACTGAGAAATATAATCTGCCCCAAAGGGCTTGTCTTCCAAAAATATTACGCAAGCAGCAGTTCAGATATAACCTGAGATGATTGGTTATGTTCAGCCGTCTGATCCAAATTATTTTTGAATGCATAGTTAAAAGTGACATCCACAAATAGTCCTCAATAACAGATCTGATAATTTTATCAGCTTGTCTTTTTCCTCTTCCTTTTCAGTCATTTTAGTGTATAATGTGTGAACAGTGTATTCTCCTTTCAGGCAAGAAAAAACGTTCTTTTGACAGTCTCAAGGTAAGAACAGAGTAGAATAAAAAATGCCATCTCATTGGAGAACATAATTATAGTTTCTGCAATACTTCAAGATAAATTTCTGTTACTCACAGGAGATTACACTTTGAACATGCTGCATCTTGACCTCTAATGCACCTGTAAAGTGTAACGGCCCAAAGAGAATACAGAACTTTAATAAATGCAGAAGTTAATTACAGCACCAGCATGCATTCAAATCTGGGATCTGCATCCTTCTTCTCCAGAATATATACATGAGATACAGAAGCATGGAAATGAGGCATTTTTTTATACAGCACAAACCTGTAGAGTGAAAAAGATGTAGAAGAATAGACAGCTAGATAATCTTGGACTACTGTATATTTAAAAGGTACACTGACAAAGAAGGGAGTTCTCATAAAATTAGATTGAAAGAAGTTGTTGTAACACTTTTTCATAGTATTTCTTCATATTCAGATTAGAGCAAAACACAAGGCCCATCTTGAATAATTTATCATTTTAATTTTAATTGTTGCATAACACATGTTTATAGAAATTTTTCAGATTTCCCCAAATTTAATTCAAGTATTTTGTCTTTTTTTTTATTATTGCTGTGACTGGAGACTTGATGCTTGCAGACTTGAAAACATTGATTGGAGGATCATTTTTATTGTAGAGTAAAATTCGCCTTGGTAAAACACACAGCCTTTCACTTTATTGAATTGCTTTTGTTTTGGTATCTCCAGAATTCACAGAAGTGTAAAAGGTAAGCTATGATCCCTTCCATTTTCATGAGTCATTATATTAACTCTCCTCATTCAACAGCTGGCCCTCAAAATCCCTGGGGCAACAGCCATAAAAGCAGAGACATGATTTTTTTATGTGTATGCATCGTATATGAGAACTGTATTATTTAGCTAGATACCAAAAGGATCTGAACAGAATAAAAACTTGAATAGATAATATAGACAATGCTTATTAAAAATGTACATGGTGAATCAGGGACCATATCAACCATCTTGTTCAGAAGATACTTGGAAATCTGAAGTCCTAGTAGATACTTCTTCTTCCAGATACTTTTCCCTTTTTAGCAGTCCTATCTACATATCTTGGTGTATTCAGTAGCTAGCTCATTTAGTGCTTGTCTCTAACTTTGTAAGGAGGCTTTTCCAAATTCTTTACCCTATAAAGTAGGCTTTCAGAATACTTAGGCTACAATTTTCTAGCCTACATTTTTAGCAAAACAGGCATATGTCTTCTTATAGTAAAGAACAATCTATTTTATTCTCTTGGAGAATGTGACTAGTTTCAAAGGCAGATTCTAAAACCAGATTTTTTCTCCTTGATCAAATACTTCCTAGCTGGAGAACCACTTCTTTTCAGCACAAGTCTTCCAACCAGCTTTCGCCAGTACACACAAGAACATTACCACCTTAAAGACTGTCAGTTCAAATTTGGGCTCATTTTACTTCAATTGCTGTCTTATGAAAGTCTCATTACTCTGACAACTCTTGTAGGTCAGGTGCTACATCAACAAACCAAAAAAGAAGTATTGCAGCTTCCAGAAGGTAACACGCCTGAAAGGTATTAATTTAAATGTCATGTAGTGATGCCAGATTATCATCACACCATAGAAAGCTATTGTATAGGCAGTTTTAATCCAGTCATGAGTAGTGTGGATCAACTGAAAGAATGTTTATGCACAGGAAGGAAAGTGATGAAAGCAGTGATGGCTACAGTGCCTCACCTATCTATAAAAGTTCTCATTGGTCTATAGTCAGATGTTTCTAACAAACTTCCTGGAAAACCACAAGGTTAACTATGAATCTCAGTGGTGGTTTGTTCCTTGGTGTTGCTTAGGAGGGAAGAGTGGGTTTTATTAAAGCTATTATGCTACCACTAATGGAGGTGTCACTGTTGGAGAGTTTGTACTGAAGTTTATGACAAATTTAATAAATCCGGAAATTTTGATAGATGCGACTACTGTAACAAAAGGTATACCTAGTTAATCAAGTTGGCAATACTGTATAAAAGGTCTTTCATGAAGGCATACACAGATGAAAAAATACTTTAAAGGATCAATCTGTTTTCAGTGACAAAAAGCATCCTCAAGCTGTCCTAGTTTCAGAATCAGGTTTTATGTCGATAAGAAGCACACAAAAGGAAAAGTAACATTACAAATTAAGCCAGTGATTGGAGTACTTACAAGCAGTATAGCAGTATAACCTTTGTCAAATCTGATCTTGTTGTCACGCAGTCTTCATAACTTCTACAGGAATTAGTGAAATCCTGTCAACGGATGGTAGCAGTATCTCACATCATGACTGTCTGCAAACCCTGCATGAAAAGTTTAATTTTAAAACCTTTGTGTCTTGATAATAAAGGAAGGTGGAACATTAGTAATTTCAACAGCTGTAGTATTTACATTTGCTAAAAGCAAATAATGAAGTGTGCTAACTAGCTGAAATGTAGGCAGGTGTCTGATATCTAAGCTTATTCTGTAACCCAAATCTTTCAATATCAGAAAAGGTAAATAAGTATACCAACGTATTTTGTGTCAGGCTTAACAGCAATAACATTGGTGGACTGCATAAAAAAAATTCCTACTTCTGTCATGTCTTTTTTCAGTTTGTGTTGGTCAGTCGCTGTAAATATACAAGCAATTCTACCACCACAAATAGTAATTTTTCCTAGCCACTTAAATTTTAAAAAGATAAGCTGCAAAGATCATGTTAAGTTATTCAATACCATAATAGGAAATACAAAACCACAGCTACAAATGTACAATCTTTTTGTCACACTGCTTTCAGTGTGCAGCTCAAGCAGCTAGAGTATTAGTTGTGCTCCTGAAGCCAGAAATAGCTCATCAGGATGAAAAATATAAACAGGTGACTCAAGTCTATCCTCTTGCTAAAGGTCCCAGCTAAGATGGTCTTACCAGTTGGTGAAGGATTGGCTTCTCTATTAATTAAGGAAAGACAGAAATTGTGGCATAACTTCTTCAGAAATACAGATATGACTGACAGAAAAGACAGCATAAGCATAAAGAAGCTTCCTGGTGATCCAAGAGAGAAAGAATAATCCTTCACTGTCACTGCAGATGAGTTTATGTATCAGCTCCATGAAAGTTATAGAACATCAAACAAGCAATAAGTGACAGGAAAATCAGCAGATTCATCATTGCAGAAAGCCATGTGCAATGGATGAACTAATTCTGCAAACCAATTCCTTTAAGAATGGCAAAGTAAAAATTGGTCTTGACAACACCTGAGAGGAACTGAAAAATCATTGGACTGATCCTTTAATGTATGTTCAACTGCTTAGAAAATCCATGAGTGCTCCTGCAACCAAGTAAATATGTATTGGAGTAGATGAATTTCAGGCCTACGCCTTATTCAGTCATCTGCATGACTTAAATAAATGCCTCCTATTACACTGCCAACAACCATCTGTTGAAGAACACATTCGTCAAAGAAACTGAGCTCCACTCCAGAAAGTAATTTACTGGTCAAACCTGAATATCTTTCAGTGTGTTGATAATGTGCTTGACAAAGATACAGTCTCATGTACATGTTTGTATACTAGATCAGTGAAAGTTTGCTGTCAAAAGATAAAGCCCTAATGATGGTGACAATGAAAAACTTGCCAACAGTAGAGTAAATTTATTTCAATACTGTTCAATATCTGCAAGGAAAATCTGCCCATCCTTTCTGGCTTACATCTTAATATACAATTTGAGTCAAATCCAGGTATTTCTACCAGTTAAAGACACATTAATATCTTCACATTCCAGGCTACCAATTACTGTATCATAAACCAAATATACTAGGACCTAGCTAAATCATGATCGCACCTCCTTAGTCAACAGACCAAAGAGAAAATAATAATCATGGGTTTGGTAGAAATAACGTTTTTTAAACATTCTCTCTTCTCTCTTCATCTTCCATGCTGGTATCTTATAGTTCACAGGATATAAATACTTGCTCCCATTCTCTTTCTGATAGTAAGTTAAACAGTTTAATGTCTCTCTCCATTTGAAACATCCTTCTGCCTTACAAGGTACCAGCTACCATGTCTCACAGTCTAACCAATTAACAGATATTATTAAGCTGAGAGAATTTTTTTCAGCCTGTATTTAGCTTTGAAGTATGCTGACTCCATTAACAGAAAGTTTCTGATTACTTCAAAGCTTATTTATTTTTTCCAGCTCTACTAGTTACCCTAATGACTTTTTTGTCTCTCTTTCTATGAACTCTGACTTGTATCATGTAGACATATCACTTGGTGCTATCTCAGGGTGGCTCTTAATGTAATTGCCTAGCACAGTGAAGTCACCCTGAGTGAGCAGTGACAGCTGGATCCAGATATTTGAAGGTTCTTATTGCTTTCCAAATTATCCCAAAAGACAGAAGGATTTCATATACATCTTGATATACAGCAGACAACATTTCAGAAGGGCTCCCTACACAGATAGCTGATAGCCTGTCAGGACATGACTGCCAGAATAGGCACTTCAGTACCTCTTACTGTAATTTCCAAACAACCACCACAGGAATGAAGGCCCACTGAATAAAGGTGATAGGATCAGGACAGGGTCCGGTCATGCTCCTTTATGCAGAAACTAGAGATAACTGTTCCTTAAAATTAGTGTCTGCACAAAGCAGCGCTTAATAGTTTTACTAAGGTTATCAGAAAGTCTTGCTTAGAAGAGAAATTGAGAGCCTTTTTAGCAAAAGCTTAATCAAGAAAACTAGCAGGGAAAAGAAATTAACTTCCATCAGGAACCTTCTGTCTTTTGACCAGATAAACAGAGACAGAGAATCAAAAAAAGGAAAAAACAAAAAGGTTTGTAAAGAATGGAAGGTTTAGAGACTTTTGAGAAGGCCAACAAAGACAGTATGGGGTCTGGCTTCCTACATTGTCTTTCTTCCTCCCATGGTGATAAAAATAATATTATATCTTAGCATGTGTAATCTATAGCTTTCATTTTAATACGTACCAAATGTGTGGGCACTTATTTGAAGATATCATTTATCTTGATCTTCTCAGGCTGACTGTGAGCGGTAGTGTCAGCTACAGCTAGCGTCAAATATAGCTCATGCCAGCTTTAAAGAGCTGCGGGCTGTTTCAAGTGCTACCCTGCTCTAGTAGGCTTTCAAGAAATACCTCCAGCAAAAGTCTCTGAAACAAATACTATATTATTGCTTACTTTACCAGTATTGTCTGAACAGCTCTTTTGCAGATCTTTTTTCTGGTGTTCCTCAGATTCTAATTTCTTATTCAATGAGAGAATATTTTTAAAAACATTTAAAAAAATTTCCCTGAAAAAAAATAAAAGTCAGCATAGAAAAATCTGATTAATTTCTCTGCATTTGACATATTCTCAATTTCTGAGCATTAGCTGAAGAGAAAGTGGGACCATGACAGGACTGACAGACATTAATTTTTTTGTATTTATGTAATGCACAGAAACAGAAGAACACAGAGTGTCTTTGAACAGAGACTGTTACTAGAATTAAGGATTACTGTATGTAAACATCTTAAAAGAAATACCCACCTGTTGGACTTAAAATCCACTGTATAAACAGATCCAGAAAGTATAAGAATAACAATTGGACTTAGCAGTACCTTAGCTCTCTCTCTAGATGAGATAGGAATGTCTATTTAGAGCATTATTCAAAAACAACTTCCACCCACGTAACTTGTCAAATTTGGTGGTCAGAATTTTCCAGAAAGCAAATACTAACATTCCAACAATTATTGTATATTAAAACCTCATTATTTTTATGAGGTTTTGATGTTCTGATTCAGAGATTTTTGAAAGCTTTGTGTTGACAGAGCTGTAGCTTACCTTTTCACATCTATGAAGATGGTTTCTGTTGTTCAGATGGCAAAAGAGGTCATGATAGTCTTCATTAGAATGGAATTATCTTTTCCTCAAATTACAGAGTCCTGTAGAACCACACAGTAAATTGTTAAGCTTGACCCTAATATTGAAATCCTAATGCCATTAACAACCACAAGAAGAAGAAAAAGAACCCTTCCTTGTTAAGAAAACAGCTCCTAATAAGGTGTGCTGCCTCACTGCCTGTCATTAAACATGTTTTTGCAAACTCAGACTCATTAGTTTAATGACAGAAAGACCTGTGCAATTGCATCAAACCTGCAAGCAAGTTCTGGAGTAGGAGATACAGTTACAGCACTTGCAGTGAAGGTTACAAATAGCACAAACTTTCCCCACATTCTAATATTTAGACCACAGTCTACATGAAAAAAAATAATGATTTTAAAAGGGGTTGAAGAGTTTTATATAAATGTTCCACTATTTATTGGAATATTTTAAAGTAAGGCATGTTAATAGCATGAAGGAAAGAAATGGGATGAGGTTTTAAGGTCTATATTACAGCAGATGTCAGACAAGCTCGTTTCAATGATTTTTCTGGCCTTGAAGTCTCATGAGCCTATAGGTCACTCTTACATCTGTGCAGCACTTTAATTGGCTACATTATGGAGACTGACCCTAATTTATAGTCTATCTTCATTCTGGAGGAAAAGCAGACATACATAGTCGTTTTCTTATCCTTGGTCATTTGAGCTGAAAAGATCTCTCTTATTTTAGTCTGCTTTATGGCAAACTTACTGATTAATATATGATTGTATGGAACGTTTTTTCACAAAAGGTGTTTTAGAATTTAAGTTAATATTGCATTATTCCATATTAATTACTGTAATCAAAGATTGTATGTATTACCAACCAATGCTCATATGCGAATGTGACAGATTTTCTTTTGACACTAAGACATTCAGAGATATGCATTTCAGTGATTTGAGCATACATTTCAGCATTTGGAAACCTCCTCAAGTGTGTTTTTTCTTGTCCTAACATTTAATCATTTAGAATAAGATTTCAAACTTTAAAAATTTAGCTTAATGAAGGAAAGGCATCAGAGTCCACATTTAGGCTGAAACAAAATATTAGCTTTCAATGCTTATTTGAAATATGCTGAGATATGAATTTTGCATTGCAGGTTCTTCTGGAACCACACAGTTCTTCTTGTTTAAAGAAGCCATTACCATTGTTAAAAAGTGTTTTTACAATTAAAGTATTATGGACAAATCTCCCTGAAGGTATCTCTATATGGTTTCTTACATATGGTTCCTACTATCTACAAATACCTGGTATCCACTAAAGTGAGCAAGTGTTTTAAAATATTACTTATTACTTATTTTTTATGATATTGTAAGTTACAGTGATATAACATATATTATATATTCCCAAATGATATTGTATGATAGCTTACATGTCCCTCCTAGAGCTGCAAGGGACCAAATGATCTACTCAACCCAGTCTCTGGTTTCCTTTACACCTCTTCATCCCACTGTCTTAAAACAGGCCATACAAAGCTGTCCCAGTACAAATCTTGGCTCTGTCTGTACAGACTGAGCACTTGTCACCTAATACTCTGTCCAATTTCAGTCTCAAAAACTACTGGGAGTCTAATGCCATCTTTTTACAATCTCCTTTATGCTGCATTTCTGATGATTGCCTTTTGCGACTAGGGGGAATTTGATTGTTAGACCAAGACTGGTGTATTTGTGCAGTGTTCTCGGCTTGTTGGTTCCTTTGGTGCTGACATTTCACATTGGCGCTATCTGGCTGTGCCTGTTTCCTGCTTGTTGTTTTTCTGTTGGAATGGGATGTTTGGAGTGCACCCAAGAACTTTGATAAGGTATCTCAAGATGTGTTTTTCAAGATAACATGTAGCTGACATGCTCTGCTGAGACAATTAGTTTTTCTACACTGTCACAAGTGATTAAGCATCAAGGTGTCTTACTTTGGATATCCGCAAAGCAACAGGGTGACAAACTGAGTGAAAGCAACAATTAAAAGATAAACAGCAAAAGCAAACAAAAAGCCAAAGAACTAGTGTGTTCTAGGCACTGGATAGTACCTGATCAAGATACCTTTCACATGAGGCAAAAATATCTTGTTGTCCTTCAGAGAAAGAACAAGTATAGTATACGGGAAAGCGTGACAGGTAAAAGCAAAACCACTGCAGGTGTTTGGTCCATGTGGGCCAATGGGAACAGGAACCAAACAGCACGAGCTTGGGGTGAGCCTCCCGCACCTGCGGGCCTGAACAGATAAACTTAATAAGATGTATGCAGATGTGGGAAGGAGTAAGGAGAAGGAGTGGAGAAAGATCAGGAAGCTTCAGGAAAGCTGGGTGAGGCCATGCCTCCTCTTTTGTTCCTGCTTCTCACTCCCAGAACCCTCTTGTCTCTTCATCAGGAGCACAGGGTCCATGATCCCATCTCAGACCCTGTTCCCCAACCTCTGTTCCCTTTGGTATGATAGTCCAGCTTTAACACCAATGTTCCACATCCAGATATCCCTGCTCTCTTCTCAAGTTCCCACGAATTGGCAGATAACTGGAAGAAGTCCTGTTTCTAGTGAGTGGAAGACCATGAACCTCGGGCCCAGGCCAGGGAAGACAGCCAGAAAAGAGTTTCAGAGGAAAGGCTATTGTTGTTGGGAATTGCCTCCTTCCCCTCTTTCCAGTCTTCCCTCCTGTCTTTGGCAGCAGCAACAGGAACCCAACTGCAAAGATGAGGTGGGGATTTGCTGATCATCCTGGAAAGGGATATTTTTCTTTCTTCAGGCGTACTCAGAGCAGGCAGTTTGCTATCCCTTGTTGGCTGCAACTTTTTTGCATCCTGCCTCACTCTGGGATTTCATGAAGTTGTATATCTACCTTGTTTTCTTCACCGTAGCCTGTCCACATGTCACACTATTTCATGTTTATTCCCTTTTGGGATCACGCCTCGTCAGTGCCTTTGAACTCCCAGACATGTCTCTGTACCCTGTTGTCGGTGTTATTGGAATCCCAGTGCAGCTTCTGTGAAATAAAGGAAACCAGGATGCCAGTAAACCTCTACGTTTCCTGTTAACCTAGCAGGAAAACACATACGCATGGTAACGGTGACTAACCTGCAGAAATTGTCTGGTTTATGTTTTGAGGCACTGTGATCGATTGACACTTGGCGATGAAGGTGAAGGAAATAATGGGAGTGGAAAGGCAAGATTTTGTTTACAGTAACCATAATTAATAGTCAATATTTCACAACCCCATGATTACTTTTGGTGACCTCTGGAGAGGTCATGACCCCCTCCTTGAAGAGTCTCTGGCCTCAAATATGACTTTACAGACTCTGGGAAGTGTTGTTACTGCCTTTTCGTTGCATAAGGCTTGCCATATGAACTAGTTGTGACTTCTCTGTCTTTGATCGATCATCTCTGATTGACCCTGACTCTCCTAAAAGTAACATGATGCTGGGATTTAGGTGAAAGTAGGACAAAGAATCAATCCTTTCTTTAACCTTTCAGTCCCTTTCCTTCACTGCTTCACCCTGTCTGTTCAGAATTAGTGTGATTTAATTAAATCTGCTTACATGACAACACCAAAGTGAAAAAAGTATTGTCACAAGGGTGATTTGTTTCAAAACTGTGACCAAAGAATGAGAATGGTATGGACGGAGAGAATGAGTTTCTCCAAGGAACTGAATCCCCAGCTGTACTGAAGGAGGAGGAGATAGTCTGTGCTTATCAGGTAGAGAAATGGAGATTTCCATGATGTTGAAGGGTGGAAGCTGGTGACTTCTTGCATCATGGGAGGATGGCTCCTGAAGCACCTGCAGATTGACAGTGATAAAAGAAGTATTTGGAGCTCTCTCCAACGAACCATATGAACCAGTTGAGACTGAGCCACATGGCAGCACCAGGAGGAAGTGGCAAATGACAGCATTGTCTTTGCTGCAGGAGAGAGAGGCCCCCAGCTACTGACATGACCTGCTGTTGGGGGACATTTGTTTATTTCTGGGGGGTGGGTTTGTTACGTGGTGACAAGACTTCCAAGGTTTGTCCACTCCTCAGACAACAGCAGACCCCTACTGTTTTTTAATGTGTGCACCAATCATAGTACCAGAGAAGACCTGAAGCATATCAGACATGACTACCCGGCTCTGGAGATGACGATCAAGAGCGTGGTGGTCCAGGAGTTGTCACCCCGATCCTGATGGGGAGGAGGAAGTGCTTGAGAAGGAGTGGGGGTATCCTGCAGGTCAACAACTGGTTGTGCAGCTGGTATCAGCAGCAGGGTTTCAGATTCTATGACCATGGAATACTTGCTGAGAATTAAGGACTGCTAGGAAGAGAAAAGACACACCCAATTAAGTGATGTAAAGTCTTCTTTGACAATAGGCTGGCCAAACTGATAAGGACATCTTTAAACTAAGAACAATGAGGTAGGGACATGTAGAGTCCCTATCAAGTGAGAAAGTGCTACACCAGACTGGCAATTATAATTCATAATTAAGTCCAGCAAAGGGCCATGAAGGTACTTAAGAGACTGAAGCATCTGTCATATGAGGAGAGGCTGAATGAACTGGGATTTTTCAGCTTGGAGAATAGGAAGCTCAGGAGAATCTTCAACGTGAATAAATACCTGATGGAGGGTAGTAAAAAGGATGGAGCCAGACTTTTCCATGGCACCTAGTGACAGTGCAAGAAGGAAATTCGCATGTCATATGTTCTATTTCTGTGTACATAGAGATGGAACTGTAAAGTTTGCCAGAGACGCAGAAATCAACACAAAATAACATGGTTAGAGTAACATTAAGAAAGCAATTTACAAAAATACTTTATGATTGAATTATTGCCATAGTATCTCACAAACATTACAGCTCAGGCTAGACTATAAGACTAACATCAGTGAAACCCATTGCCTGAAGTAATCATGGTTTATCTTACACAAAATTTAGTTCATTAAATACATTTTAATTTGACCAAAATAATCAGGTTCATCATTGCCTCCACAACTGAGCCCAGAAGCTAACTCAGAGGAGGTAAGAAACGATCACAAAGATAGCCCTAGAACAGAAACTGAAGTACCCAGAGGCAGAACAATGACATATTTAAGATTTGCTTGTGGATATGGAATTGAAAATTACTATTGCTGCTCTAGGTGTTGACTTCTACATTTGTACATGAACATGACATTTTCCCCATCTCCTCTATAATTCTACTCATTTATTTTCATTTACTGCTTTAAGATGTTGCTTTCAGCTTTCTGCATTCAAGGTCTCTTCTTTTTTTTTCCCTGAAAAAAAATGCATTAATGATTTACTTTTTTCATCTTCTCTGAGCCAAAGGTCAGACTGTCTTTGACCTCTGCATTTCTCACTCTCAGCTACTTTCCTCTGTGTAGATCACAAAGTTGACACTTCAAAATCCTCTTGACATGAATTTTAGGTAGACTTGTTTTCAGCTGCTTTTTTGCTGATTTCTCCTAAAAAAACACGTTTAAATAATGTGCAGTAGGTATGAACAGACCATTATATCTATTCTGTCTGATGGCTTTCATTCTTTACGTGGTACAGATGGAATGACTTATGCAGGTAAGGATTATTTGTAACTTTACAGAGTTTAACATCTATGTTATAAACTGTTTACCATTGCGATCTCTCTTCACTTCCTAGCCAGTTTTCCAAAATTTCCACCGTTCTCACTGAAAGTTTCAGTGTCTCTGTCTTTTTGAAAGGTGACTTATGTTTTAGAAAAATTGAGTAAAATGTCCTCAGGTGCTTTTAAGTTGCATCATACGATTTACCATTCTTTCAGTTTAAAACAGATCTTTAGAAACAACTATGCTTGTTTTCCATGGCAGATATGGAACAGAGAAATGAAGTGTTCAAGTGTAGAACCTGCATCTTCAACAGTAACGGTGAGAGATTCTGTTTTTGACCATACTTGCTAGTCACCTTAGCACACCTGTGGTAGAGCTTACTGGAATCCTGTCACCTTCTTACTACCCACTGACAGTCAAGAAGTCTGGACAAAGATGGAATTCATAAGAAGACCCATTCTGGAACTCTAAACTTCTCTCTCTGAGAGACAGTCACCTAGGAGCAAGGCAGACCTCTGCATGGTATGATTTGTTATTGTTGATATGGCAACAGGATGATGTGGTGATTGATGAATGATAACAATTACTATTTCCATGCGATACCATATATATGACAGCTCGTTCCGTGCTAGCTCAAGAGAACATAAAAAGGAAATTCTGAGGAAAAAAAAAAAAGAAAGTGCAGTTACTCGTCTTGGAGGTTCTGCAACAAATTTAGCTGAAATGGTCTAACAAAAATTCAAACTCTAAAGAAGGAAAGAAAAATCACATTTCAAATTTCTTCTGTGATAAAGTATTATCTGATGATGTTCCAGCACTTCTTTCAACCACTAGGAAATTTAATCTGGTTTAATTTGCTTTTCTATTTGTTCAAAGAAAAAAGTGAAGTCTTATGGAGGAAAAAAACGAAGGCCATAATTCACATCTGTGGTCTTGCACCGGGCAGACTTGGCAGTTTAGGCTCCTACTAGAAAGGTCAACGTATTTTAAATTTTTTTACTTGGCACTTTTTCTCTATGCATAGGTATCTGTGGTCATAAATTTTCAAGATTTGTCTAGGCATCATATCACCTGATGACACATAGTCCTATAGCTAAGAGTCTTAGGAACAAATCACAGTAATAAATATATGTTTTCAAGGTATTTTATCATCCATCTTCTTTAGACACATTTGGAAATCTTAGTCATGGGTAATGATTTTGAGCATAGCGTCTTAAACCTAACTCAAGCGTAAGTCAAGCTTCTGACAGTGATTTTTTGAAATAATGTTCTGCTTTCTTGCAAATAAATAAATGCAACAACTGGAAAACAAAAACTAAAAAAGAAAAGAAGAAAGAAGGAGGTACCTTGAAGAGTCACTTTCTTTTCTTGTTAATTTTTAAATTATACTACTAAATAGCAATGAGTAATATTTAAAAGGTTTCAAATAGTGTACCCATCTGGGGTTTTTTCCTTACCAAATACATTGTTCTATAAAAAGCTGTCAAGCAATGCTTTGAAATGCAGTTTATTATTTCTCTTTGTGAATAGAGTTCTAAAATGCCTCCATTCACCTTTTCCTTTCCACGCTTTCTTTTCCAGCTGGGTCAACAGTTGCTGTGTGGCATGGTCTGCAGAGAACTGGTGGCACATTTCCTCTGCCTCAAGCCTGTCAAATCGGCAGTGAGATGTTCAGCCATAGCTTCACACCAGGCAGTCCCGCTAGCAGCAGGAGCACTGAAACAACTGAGGAAATTAAATGCTCAGAAGCTGTGATTGACATCTCGAGGGAACACATTTTCCAAAGTACTGAAAAGTAATGTTCAAAAGTGTCCTAATCACTTCTAAGCTCAAGTCTCATCTAACCAATTTTAATGTTTTTTTTAAAAAAAAAAATTGTGTCTGTTTCTGTGTCAGTAAGATTTCCTATAAGGTCCCACTCCAGCACACACACATTCATATTTAAGTTCCTGAATATGCAGTTCAGCTGAATTCAGAGGGATACTGACTAATGCATATGCTAACTTAGTCCTTAATGCTTGCAGGGTCCAGAACTGTATGTCAAACTTAGCAAAATATATATGGGTGAAAGAGGGAGGAGAAGGGAGAAAACTACAGGAACATCACTGTTATTGCTTGAAGGTATTCCATCCAACACTAAACGTTTTTATCTTGCAGATTTCCCAATATTTCATTTTTTTGTTACATGTTCAATCAAAGCTTAAATCAAAATATCATATGATAGTATTCTTATCTGCACTGATTTATTTTGAAATATTGTATTTTCAGTTAGATTGAAAATTAAAATCACAAAATGCAAAAAAATGCATTTCTAATACAAAAAAGTATTTCTCTTACGTAGACCTTGTTAAACATCAGAGTAGTAAGGTTTGCTGTTGCATTTTTAGAACAGTCACATCGTATTTGCTCATCTAAGCAAAGGTGTGATATTTGTTTATGCAAGGGAAATACATAAGATAGAGAAAAACTATGGGCATGGTAGATTAAAGATATTATTTTCAAATTAGTCACTTTTGGTTTTCAGACAATGGGACAGTTTAGAGAGGAAAGGTGTATAGTTACAAGGGAACTGATCAATCAGAATGAAGACTCCCATTTCCTCTGGTGTGTTACTTTTCTACACATTCTTTTCTAATCCCACTATCCAAACTTTTACTGAGGACACATCTGAGCTCCTGACTCCTGTTCAGATAAAGAGGTAAATTCGTATATTGTCAGAATGATTGAAAATCGTCTCCTGGCTGAGAAGCATTACATTTGTATACCTGTAGAACATACATTCAACTGAAAACACAGAATACGTCTGTTACAGTGAGTCTTAACAAACAAGAATATTGGCAAGCCGTTCCTGGTATTGGAGCTGGTGTTAAACAATCACCCATGGGTCAGACTGACTTCAAAGAGAAGTCATCTCATTAAGGTAATTGTTGGAAACACATCTCCCTAGGTGCTAGCAGTGTTTCATTCCTTCCAGTTACTAACTCCACCAGTTTGTTTGCTCACACAGTTAATATTCCTGTACAAGGGAAAGAAATATGATTTTAAAACAAATCTTAACGATACAAGCAAAACATTATATAAAGCCTGAAAATATGAGTTCTTACACATTTTACTAACCTGCAACAGCAGATTTAGATGTAAGAGAAATTACTTATAGTATATTTATTTTTGTTAAAGATAATGCACAAAAAAAATTGTCAAACAATGAGAATTGTTAATTTGCTTTCCAGATTCTCAATCCTAATAAAATTCTGGTAAAATAGTTTATTTCCAACTTGTTAAGAATTTTCATTTTACATTTCTGTTCTATAGTTTACGCTTTGACTTTGCTCGTTCTGAGCATTACAGAGATCCACAAGCTAGATTTTTGAAGTACTTTCATCCAGCCACTTAAACTGAGATGACTAATGCAATCTAGCATGTTGTCTCCCATGGACAGACCGTGCTTCACTATCTCGTATCACAGCAAAGGAACTCCAGCAAGATATCTGGTTCTAATTGATGTGTTTTATGACATGTCAGGAAAGCTCTATTTCTTAACAGGATATTCCTTGGATCCTTTCCTACAAGTAAGTGGGTTAGATGCAAACCAGTTTCCAATCTTTAAGCCTTTCCAAAGCTGTAGTTAAAGAGCTGTCAGAGGAAGCAATCAATCACCCAAGCTGAAACTGAGAGGATACTTCTTCACAGCTGAGAAATCATTCTACCTCTTCACTTAGTAGGAGTTGCAGACTAAGTAGCCAAATGATTCCTGGTTCCGCGTTTGTATATCCAAGGACAACTTCAGCTCTCAGTTTGCTCTGTGAAGATGATAAGTACTAGGTTGGACTTCTGTGCTTGGCCATATCTCGAAGCATATACCAGTCTGTTCACAGTACTGGTATTAAGCCACCTATGAAGTTATTATTCCCTTTTTTAAATTGTTGTTTTGGTTTTCTCTCACACTTTTGTATACTATGGGAGGGCAAAGAGCATAATATCTCACTGATGGGATCCCAGTACAAACATACGAGTGATAAGCATTAAAAATAAGTATCAGAAACACTTCCTTGAACTTAGATGTGTCTGTGAGATATTTCTTGATTTCTTAAACAATTAACAGGGAAATAACAAAATCAAAGAGCTAATAAGATAGAATTTGCTTGACCAATAGATTTTTGTAACTGCTTTTTCTTCTTTTTCATTTCTTAGCCCAAGGAAAAGCAAATGAGAAGATATTCATATATCTCCAAATTTTTAGGACTTAGCTATGCTTAACCTGGAGGCTGCACAAAAGATGACTAAAGATTTTATTTCATGGAAATGAAATCATTCTGTTATCTAAAATTTACTTGTTATATAAAATGTTATCTAAGTGGGGGGAAAAAAGTGAAAGTCATTGTTCTTTGTTACAATTACATTGATTTCAATTTGTGTGCAAAATAGTCAACATAAATTAAAATATAACTGTCGCCAAAATTTCCAAAGGGAGCAATAGCTTCTCTGCACGGAAATCAGTGACAAATCTGACTTTAGCAGTGGCAACACTTCACCTAAACACTTCAATCCACAGCTTGGACATCTGTCTGTTTTCTTTTAAGAAAAAACTGTACATCCATCATCATTATTTAGTTATTTAGACTTCTATCACTCTTTCTGGAAGAGAACCCCGGTATTAATTTCCGTGTTTCCTAGAAGGGCTCACCACAGAAGACAATACTGATTTTAAAAAGGCTAAAGAACATCAGCTGTTTCAAGATAAATTCTTGAAACAGCTGATGTTCTTTATCTTGTCTATCTATATCTTGTCAATATCCCAGGCCTCTTTTTCCAGAAATGCAAATTCTGAGAATGACACTTCAAGGGGCAACTGAGATGTGAACAGAAAGAAATTTGAGAGTGAAGAGATGATGAAAAAAGCTAGCATTTCATTTTTCTTTGTGAAAATATCACTTCCTTCTCCTCTTCATGGCTGTCTTATTCCCTGTCTTCCAAGCTGGACCCTGTCAAACAAGGAGTTCCCCATTAAGTACTCACTCCAGTAAACCTATTATCAGATGAAGATGACTGGGAATGCCATCAAAGCTAATTTCACTGCAGCAGTTCCCTGTACAGACAATAATGAGGTTTCTATATTGTAGCAAGGCAAATGAAAGAGAACAATGTTTCAAAGACACCAAGTTAATTAGGACTTCTACCACTTAGAAGTCCCTTACTCATCTCCTTAAGGAGATCAATCAATCCCTTACCCATCTCCTTAAGGTGTGGACAAATAGCTTGTTTTATTAAAATACATGCAGAAGTGGTCTTATGATTGTTTTGGTAAGATTTTTGGTAAATCAGGCACTTTGATGAAATTGACGAAATTATATTAAATAGTATTAGTATAGCATAGTATAGCATAGCATAGCATAGCATAGCATAGCATAGCATAGCATAGTATAGTGTAATACCATTAGGGCATTCTAATAATGTACCATGGGAGTGATGGCAAAAAGAAGCCATTTAATATAAATGA
Organism: Opisthocomus hoazin; assembly: GCF_030867145.1. Taxonomy (NCBI): domain Eukaryota; kingdom Metazoa; phylum Chordata; class Aves; order Opisthocomiformes; family Opisthocomidae; genus Opisthocomus; species Opisthocomus hoazin. The sequence continues at coordinate 77,383,517 of NC_134415.1, read as the reverse complement.
ACAAATGTTCATTTCTAAAATGCAGGAAACAAGAAAATAAAGCTAGGAAAATTAATAAGAAAGTAGTTGGATAATATTGGAAGAGTAGGTTTTTAGAACTTCTTTCACAAAGATGAGAGGCTCACCTCTTCTTGGTTATCTTATTCTCCCAAGCTGAAGAAACTGTTAGTATGAAAGAGATAAGAGGCTGGTTTGGGGGGTGTTTTTTAAGAGTTTGGCTCCTATCATACAGGAACATGGAGACTGTAGTACTTAATTAAAGGTAATTGTTCAGAAAACTAAAAGTCTTGTAAAGGCATTGATATTTAATCTACCTGTGCCTGCAGGTAACATTTCCCTAGAGCAGAATTTTGACTACTTTGTGGCCTGCTAGAAAAACAATGTCTGATGCTATGCCTGTACAAATGGGAGAAAACTCATCTGCCTTGGACATCTGTGGGAACACCCACACTAGTATTTTAGTTCAGATCATTTAGTACCCATTTGAAGCAAGTGTCCCAGTCATCCAGATTTTAATGAGCATCAGTTCGTATCACAGAGCAGCCTTAGAGCACAGAAATGGCCTTCTTAAGGAAAACCAAAACATTATTACAGAAATGCACCTAATGCACTATACCTGCTGGTGGTAGACGTGCTAATGTACGTTCCCAGCAATCAGACTAGGACCAAGCTAAAATAAAATCTCCCAAACACACAGAGAGAACAATCTGTTCCTCAAAGTCACGTGTTTCACTCCACAAATCTCCTACTGTACCATACTACCTTCTAACATTCCACTCTAATACCTATACTACATACTCCTACATCTGTGGAAATCATCCTAGACTTTCTTTACAGGCAGTGGAAAGAAAAAAGTAGTTTTAGGCTGAAATTTGTGTGAATTATTTCAGATATGCACTTGGAGGGGAGTGAGGGTGGAACTGCTCTAAAAAAAGAGATCTAGACAACAACTTCATTTAGTTAGATAAATCCATTTTCGGGGTTTGAAATGGGACACAGTATGGAAGTAACTAAACTGCTATCTCTGAGAGTTTAGCTTCATTAATTTATAGGGTGTTGCATAGGAGTCTATGGCAGCCCAGGGAACAGAAGTTTGTTCTGACAGAGTCCAGCTTTTAGACCTCCAGTTTTTCAGAAAGATTCCTCCAGGTTCAATTATGCCAGCCATCAAACAAAGAATAATTATATTTTGTTAAGTACTTTTTGATCCCTAAATTCAAAGTGTTATTAGTTTAACTCTACAGTGGGAGGAGAGCATTTGGCCAAAATATCTTTTGAGAAAACAAAAATTGGGTGATACAGGAGATCTGTACTATTCTGCTCTCATTTCGTCTTTCTGTACTGGGCATTATACAGCATTGTATTTCAGGTGTAGTATGTTTAGTGTCTTCCCATATTTAAGAAACCACCAATGTTTTTTAAAAGACACTAGAACTGGAATGAAACAAATGAAAATCTCAAGAAGCAGGAATGTGCAGATATTAGGGAACCACTTCCTAACCATTTTCTCACATGCAAATATTTTGTTTCTGCTGACAATGACATATCCTGTCATGTCACAGAAAGCTTCATTCTGCTTCCAACAGATAAGGATGTGTACTATATACCACATTAATCTCCCTTACTGTATAAAGCCAACCCTTAATTACCTTTTTAGCACAGTTGCTAAAGATTCAGAATTGATAGGCATGCGCAAGTGAAGTTCATAGCTGACATGCAGGGAAAATGTACATCTGTAATAACTTTAGTGAAGACATGTTGAAGTCCCTCTGTATTCTTTTTTCCAAGGATGATGAATATATGGTGTCAGTGAAAATGTAATTTTAAAAAAGAATCATGGTTCTACCTGTGGAACCAATTATTTACTAATGGTGTACTCCGAAATTCTGTAGTTCTGTAGGTATACAGAAAACAGCTGTGTGTTTAAGAAGCAGTGTGCAACTAGTTAATTTAGCTAAAGTCTTTTCAAAAGAAATAGAATTAAGTACCTGATACTCATTTTGGCTCCTTTTGTCTTCCTAAGGTCCATTTTATAATGGTACCTGTTTAATATTTTGCATAGAGACCATGAAACTCAGCTGGTAATGAATTGCAATACTAACAGTCTTTCTTCCTTCAATAATTATTTTGGATACCTGGCAACAAAATAAAAACTGAACAACAAATTAATTCCCACATAAATTTAGTTCTAAGACAAAAATACATGTTAGAAATCAATGTTGCGCACGAATACGAACGTGCCTCACCAAGGCATTCTCCGCATGAATCCCAGAGAAAATAAACCTTTCTCACAGTTTTATGAAGCCAAATACCCATGATGAGTTTAAGAATACAGATACTTTGACAGGAGGCAAAGGAAATAGTCTGCTAAAACTCATCATTCTTGAAAAGCAGAAATGCTATGGTCAGCTGAAGCATACTAATGAAAATATCTGAACACTTTCAAGAGTGAGATCGTAACTAGAGATACTGAATATGTTATATGGATAGCATATACAAACTATATATGAAACCAGCACTTTGTACATAAAAATTATACATATTTTACACAATGTCTCTGAATATGTGTTTAACTAATCTAATTGATCTTTTTCAGTCTTTAACGGTTCTGTTTTATAAAAACATATGAACTGATGAAAGATTTTACCATTACATAAGTCATTGTCTGAAAAACTCTGGAGTACTCAATGAACTCCGTGATTAGTTCATTAACAAAACCGAGGGCCACAAAAAATTTAAACTGTGGCAAATAGTGTAAATCTGTAGCCAGCCAAGATTTTTTCATTTGGATCCTTTTGTGGAACTGATGAATAACACGACTTCTGCTTTTCCTGGGCTAATTATTGTAGATGTAAACTGTGTGAGTGGATTCTCTAACAAGCTTCTCTAACCTTCAGTGCCCCTACTAGCTAAGATCTTGGTGTCCAGTTCAGCTCTACTCTTTTATTTCTTAGCAACGAGACATCCAGAGCACTCTGTCTGACACATGATGCTGCAGACCACTGTGGTTTTGTGTCCATGAGCAAGAAAGGGCTGCTCCTGGAGTTCACAACAACGCAGAAACAGCGACTACTCTGACCAGAGCACAGTGCCCAATCCAGACCAGGGTGGGGAAAATCCATCAGGTTTGAGCGTAAATGGAGCTCTGGAGCAATGGGCAGACAGCGCTTGGGTGGGGGGTCCAGGTGAGACTGATCAGGCGGGTCCAATTACCCCAATCAACAATTTTTATGTGTGCAGGAGAAATATCTTTCGCTGTTACTGCACAACTAGTAATGTGAGAATATGCTGGATGAAGAGGCAAACTCACAGTCTGTGACAGCTCTGAGCACACCAGGAGGTCCTGAGTGGTATCACCCGGCACATCCCCACAGGTTTCTGCGCAGTGATCTGGGGTCTCTGTTTTAGTCCAGACTGGGCACCTCAACCTTGCCTCAGCTGTGTTTCAAAGTGTCCTGGGTTTGGCTGGGATAGGGTTAATTTTCACGAGAAGCCAGGAAGGAACACGGCAGGCCGGCTGACCCAAACTGGCCCAACAAATGCAGTATTCGGCATCACGTGCCATCATGTGCAGTGCTGAGTGGGGGAGCTGGCCGAGGACAGGTTAATAGCTACTTGGGAGCGTGCTGGGCATCAGGCGGTGAGAGTTGCTCCCTTGGGTTTCTTGTATATTCTTCTTATCCATATTGTTGTGATTTGCTTCCTTTGCTCTTCTGTTAAACTGTCCTTATCCCGACCCATGGGCTTTGCCTTTTTCTTCCCATTCTCCTCCCCATGCCACCAGGGGGGAGGGGCAATAGACCTGCCGCCTGGTTTTTTGTTGCTGGCAGGGGCCAAACCATGACGCAGAGGTATTTGTGCTTGGCTCTGCCTTTGCTGGCCTGACTCACTGACTGCTCCTTTGGGAGCTATCCTAGGTCCGGGGTGTAGGCAACCTTGACTTCAGTCCTGCTTCAGTTCAGGCCTGTCTCCTTTTATTCTTGCCTGGTCTTCCTGGCTGGGACCTGGCTCGTCTATCACCCTTCCTGGGACCACAGAGAGAGGCTGTGTCTCTCACCACCCTGGCCCTGTTTGGCTGCTGTGTTCCACTGGAGAGGACACTGCCTGCCCTGGGGCCACCCTCTGCTGCCAGCTCATCCCCCTCATGGAGCAGCTCCTGCTGCTCCCTCACATGAGTGCTGGCAACAGGTGCTGAATTAATGCAGGAGCCTGCAGTTAGGCAGACATGCAGGAAGACCTTCATATTCGTGCACATATGACCTGTTTACACAGATGCAAATTTGACAAGCAAGATTTATAGCAATTCGAAAGACTGAAATCCAAAATGGAAGCGTTTTTTTAGTTCTGTTTTATGTATGTATGTCAGATATAGAAATTTGGTATTTTTGAATTTAAACTCAGATACCAGTTTCTGCTTCCCTATTTGAATTAACCGTTGCCAATGCTTCTGTATGTACTCATTAACAAATGCCCGTTATAGTCAGAAATAGCAACCCTAGACAGTCTGTGTCTAGAGAGAGGATACAGATGGCTTCGGCGGTCAGATCACACCGTGGTATATGTACTATGTAAACAGAGCATGGATGGTTACCAGATTGCTTTTCTAGCAATGGCCAATCATTTATTATCATCAAAATTTCTATTCAGTGATCTGCAGTGTCTACACAGTGAATATGCGGATGTTATTTAAACTTCTTTCTTGTGCAGATGATATTTCTAAGAGATTGTGGGCTTTTGCTAGCTGCTAACTTTTCAGAATTTTCCTTTAAAGTGAGGCTTAAATAAAACCTCTGCTGGTTGATGGATGTGATTATGCAGCCTAAAACCAGATGCTTTTCAGATGGTCTGGTTTGAAGTTTGCAACCGGTACTTGTTCATCATTTATTTTCCTTAGGGCCCCGTGCTGAAACTTGACTGAATACTAGACGTGTCCCCACCTCTCCAAGGTCAGAGGAGATTTTTCACATGATCTAGCACGCATCTCTGATCCGGAATTACCTTGGTATGTATCACAGACTTTTGCACAATCTTATCTGCTCTGTTCCTTATTGCTGTGGACTATCAGCCAGACAGCCTACAGCCTTGAAAATTCACAATGAATTCCTTGATCTGTCATTGATAAGGTCTTTGACAAATGTATTTCAGATAGCGAACCGTTCAGATACTAATGCAGCTGGGGATACAAGGGAGATAGATATTTGTTTCTTATTTGCTATTATCTCTTCCCAAGCCTACTGCTATGAACCAAGACAGACCTTTGAGGCTTTAAAGCAGGGAAAACACAGGATCAAAGAAAATCTTAAAAAGAAAAGCTTAACTTTTAACATTGGTGGAAAAGCTAATTTTTTCTGAACACCACTTTTTTTCCTGTTTACTTTCAGTACATGCAATTCCTTGTTCAGACCTTCAGTCCTCTATTTCAAGGGGGAGTTCCTTCAGCAGAAGTCCCATAGCACATTCCTCTCATCCCATTCCTTCTCAGGACAGCAGTTGGACTTTCAAGTGCTCCTGTTGAGCAGTATCCTACAGTCTTTCTGTTTCACAGGAGTTGGGTCTTGTCTAACATAGATGGGCATTTCATCTTGAATGAGCACAGTGTGACTGTGTGAACACGGCATCTAAGTAATGTTACCCTGAGAGCTGACCATGATTGTGTATATCTGAAAGCACTTTATAAAGATTTGTTTGCTTTCTGTAAAAATGGCGCTTCTGATATCTGTTAAAGTATGTGGGCCTTTTGAATTGACTATAGCCAGTTGTTTCCACAACTGAGGCCAACATTTTTTCCTTGTATCAGACCACACAAGAGGGTCATTGTGTGAAATGACAAGATTTTTTTTTTTTTTTTAGTAACATCAGTTATCTACTTTGCCTCCTTGGGCAGAGATCCTGTCTGGAAAATAATAGGGCAAAGACGGCAAAGTGTACGGGTGGAGCAGTGTGGGAGGAGTAGAGGCACGTAGGAAATGAAGAGGATAGGAGGACTGAGCCTACGCAGGAGCGATGATGAGAGACCTACCTGCTGGGAACTCAGCTGTCAGCTGTGCTGCCTGCATGGATCCCCCAAGATTGTCTCTGGTGCCAAAACAGGCTGTGGATCCAAAGTGGACACCAGAAGGAGGGGTAATGGTGACACTGTGACAATGGTGCTTCTCTTATTTAGAGTTCCACCAATTGCCTTTCTTGACTTTTCTGGATCCTGTGAGTGCTAACCTGTACTTTCCAAGTAATATATACACAGAAGCTGAAGGGTAGGGGTGGATGTGCCTTTCAAGTGGAATAAAGCAATGGGATCATAAGGTCTAGGTGCTCCAGGACCAAAGTGATATCTCCTTGGGGTGAGTGAAAGTTCATCACTTCTAGCAGTTTTCAAAGCATCCCAGGACATTTGCGTTCACTGCTATTTAGTCCAAAACACTTTCCTAAACTTTAAGAAGTCCTTTCAATGGAGAAAAAAGAGTGAGAAAGGAGAGGAGAGGAGAGAGACCAGAAATAGTAACAATAAATGTGAATTGGCTAGTGACTGATCTGTTTTGTTTTGTTCTGTTTTTTATTGTGAGTAGATTTTATTATTGAGACTTATTGTTGTATCACCACGAGAACAACTTATGCAAATTGTAATAAATGGTGGGGTGTCTATTAGAGAAAAAGGAGACTTCATACCTAGAAGAAATTGTCACATATGACATGACAGGTTTTATTTAATATCTGTATTGCAGATTAATGAGCAATTAGGATATTCAGGTTCAGTATTAAGTCCGAGGTATGTTTGGTGTAATTTAGCAGAACCCACAGTCTTGGGTGTACTCAATACTAAAGTTTATTTTAAAATACTATAAGCAATGGAATTTCACATTGTAGATGGCACTTTGCATATTATATGGTTTATTGATGGCATTGTGCCAACATTTTAGAACTCCAGAATTGTTTCTGACATGAAGAATAAATCTTTACTCACTCTTTGATAAAGTTCCTTGTCTTCCAGTCTATGGTTCAGACAATAGTATTTATACAACAGAATGAATAACAATCTGAAAAGTGAGTAGCAAGAAGTCCTGTGCTCCCAACTGCTCCTACATTCTTCATAATCAGGATTTTAACCCTCTTAGCAATGCTATGAAGAGGACATATAGGGATAATTTGAACACTTTTCTAGAGAATCCAGGTGTCAACTCACCTTTTCATGTACTTTTGGGGGCAGAATATTGTTCTTCTCATCGCAAAGATTGTCTCTTCTCACCGATACATACACTCACCATGAAAGTCAAGAGTAACTGCTAAATATTTGTGGTTATAAAATAGGTGATTATCTGTGAACTATTTTGTAACTTAGATATTTCACTTGTAAATGCTTGTGGTATGAAGTGTTTTGTGATTAATTTGTTAAATAATACTGTATTAATTATACTTCAAGCTGCTAGAAAACAAGCAAAAGGAATTATTCCCATTAGGGAGCTACAGGAAACCCTTGGTTAACACACTGATTGTATTTTCAAGAGTGAGCTACCAGTTTTAGAAAAAGGCCAGCAATTTACAAGGTACCATACAGAAACTAAGGCATATGCACTAGGGATGTGGGGGTATGCCAGGGGGGAAACAAACACTGGGAAAATATGAATTTTGGCCAGTGTTGTATGTGTTTCCTGACCCAGTTTATATGAGGTTTTATTCACTCAGTAAACTTTGAGAGAATTTCAGAACTTCTTCCCCTCCGTCCCACGTGGGGAGCCTAAAGTTTATCAGTCCTTTTAGTACTTATATAGACTATACATCTGACATAGTCTTTGTATGTTTTAATACATATCTTTCAATGACAGCTATCTTTAGGCATAGCTGTTCCATGCAAGTACAATATTGCTCTCCTTTCCAAGGAAACAAGGAGGTCTCTTGAGTTTTCCTGCAGCCTGTGGAGCGTAAAGAGCTGTAAAACATTAAGAGCGCAGAAGTGGGGAACATAGAAACACATTCCTTCCTCAAGAACTTTTTGTAGAAACTGTCCTGCTTTTAATTTATCTACATGTTTCCTGATTGCTTTACCTAGAACCAATTGAGGTTACCTTACTACATTTGTTTTAGGGCCCATTTAATGTGTCTATAGAAGATGCTCTGTATCTAGTGCATTATAGTTCTGCTAACAAAGCACACTTCTTTTGGGGCTAGGTTCAAAAGATCATACTTCAAACACAGTGGTGAAATTAGTTATACTGACATAAACTAAAAATAGGCACTCATACCAGCTAATAACATGAACTCCTTCATCACACTTAGTGAACTTTATAAGATTTGTTTTGTTTGGATGCCTACTTGTAGACTTCTTTCATCTGAAAACCAAAGTTGAAATTTCCATGGGGTGCAATTCTTCTTGGTTATTTTTTTGTTATTATTTTCTATTATCTTTCTCAGAACTGCTGTGTCCATAGTCTATTTTGGGTTTCATTTTGATATTTATTTATTTTTCACTCCCTTTTTTCATAGTATTTGAGGGTTTTTCCAAAAGACAGCAGAAAATACAAAGGGTTACAAAATTAAAAACAATCAAAAAACACTTTATGCCACTGCATGTCTCTACTGCCTGCCCAGGACACAGCAAAGCAAGATTTCTTTGCTTTGTGAGCACATAACCTACCCCTTTGGCTGCTGCTTACCTCGTCGTTGCTCTGCTTCTTTATATTGACAATCGTGCAGATTTTTGGTGAAATTGAGGTGTCACTATGCATTATGAGACACTAAACACGCAACCGGTAGATCTTCACTGCCAGTTTCATAAAATGAATTATCTTTTTCTTGCAGGATTTTCCTGCAGTGTCTTGTGTTTTTTCTTATACAGCCAGATTTATTCTCTAGTAGTGAGCTCCCCAGGTGTGCCTTCGCGTTGATTGTGCAAAATTGTTACCATCATCAACTTTGTTCCAATTCTTATCACTGAACTTATCTTATGACTGTACCATTAAAACTATTTCAAAGAATCTTAGAACAGAAATAATAAAAGCCATACTAAATGAACCAGGAATTTGCCCTTTCTGCCAACACTCAGTCTCTTTAAATGCATAAGAATATATATACACATACATCACAATTTTAAAAATGACCCAATTTTTTGCCTAATGGTTCTATCTTTACTCTCATTTACTGAGGAGGCTTTTGGAAATGCCCTGATGAACCTTCAGCTCTTAACAGTTTGTTGTTTCCTTTTTCTTGTGAAACTATTTGGATTGCAATAATTATAATCCTATCAAGCTGTAGGGGCTGGATAGCATTAGAATCAGTGCAGAGCAGCAAAGGGTGGCTTTATGTCTTGTTTCTTTATGAAGCTCAGCAAAGGGCTGATTTAAGCCTCTAGCAAAGAAAAACATAACTAAAAGATGAACCTGGCTACTCACACTCCCAGAAAACGCTGACAGTGAGAACATAAAGGCAAGGTGGACACCTTGCGTTTCCACCGGTACTCCCTCAGGCTCAGGGAAAGCATGTATGAAAACATCAGGCTGCATCTAGGCTACAGGGTAAATTCCATGGCTGCTGGTTAAACTCACTCTATCACTCCTCTGCCTTTGTGGAAGGGGGAAAAGCCACCAGACACCAAGAGAGAACAAGCTCTTTCACTACTGGACATATTATTGATTGGTGCTTTAGTGTTCATTGTAAATCTTGCTTGGTGCTTGGAGATGTTTTGGGAAGTATTAGATGAAAACTTCAGGACACCTATGAATATCGTGGTCTCCTGATTCACTGGCATCCATATTTCCAGGAAATGACAAATTCTGAAACTGTAATTTCTTCTTACTTTGATGCCAAAACTCTGTAAGTAAATATCTGCAAATGTCAATATAGATTTTGAATTCTATATAGTTTAGCTTTATTTTGCAATAAAACTTAAATCCTAATGAATTTTGTCTTATGCCCAGTTTCAGACTATGATGTGATCATGTGTGCGCGAGTTCCATCTTGCCTACATCCTGAAACTGAAAGACCAAAAACTAACAGTTCTAAGTGGGCAAATCATTGCTGAAGTAATCTAATCTCTTGCAACATTGCAGTCCTTCCACCAAAATGTTGACATAAGCATGCAACACTTGCTATAGATGTATAGAACAAAGTATTTTGCTAATAGGCTTAATTTTCCTTCTCCCTTTTCTTCTACCTCTTCTTGACTCTTCCCATAATTTTCTTCTTCAGAAAGATATGAAGACATAGCATGATCTTCAGTTATCTCAAATTCTTCATATCTATGAATTTTCAGTTATGAACAGATCAGATTTTAATCCTAATTCTGAGCTGGATCACTGAAATGAAAAGGAGCCTTTCAGTGAATTTTGTTATAGGCTTGCTTGTGGGAAATAAAATAGGTTCACTTTCTAGTTTCAGGAGTGATTTGTGATGTCTGCAAAGTGAGACTGAAGACCTGAGACCTGGGTAGGCGCACACATGATGTCTACAGATGAGGAACCTATACAAGCAGAGCTCTGTAGCCATTGCATCGCAGGGCAGCAGGGAGTTGTCTTGTTCATGACTTGGGTTTGAGGCAGAATCAACTGCACCTGTGTTTTTTCTAACAGAAATCTAGCTATTTTTCTTAAAGCTTAAACATGTGTGATATGATGAGACACACATCAGGTTTCTTTTACAGTCATCTGAGTGAATCAATCCTCCTCCTTCTGTTGTAAATACCAAAGCAGAATCACCACAGATAACATTTGGGTTGGCTCATTCCGTGAGCAACTTGTTTATAGTATGTTCAGATGGGTCCTGAAATACAAGTGAGAACCCTGTAACAGGCATGTATGAAACCAGAATAATTCTTCTGGACATATGCTTGTCTTTATGTGTGTGCGCATGTGAGCTAAATTGCTGTGAAAATTTGTATAATCCTGACATACAGTGAAAAAGTGAACTTGATGTAGCTGTTTTCTATACCACTTATTGGACATTTGTGTTCTCTCTGACTTCTCTGCTTGCTTAGATACACCTTTGAGAATACTTTCTAGGAAGTGACGCATTGTTGTAAATTAAATGTCACAATTTTATTCCTTACTATAAATAAAATATTGAAATATTCTAGTTATTATAAAAGTTCCCAGAAAGGTCAATATTTCCAGCTTTCTTTTAACTTTCTTAATGTCTACAAGGTAAGCTGAGGCGTTATTTTAACCCATCATCTTTGTAAGTCTCTATCATCTTCTCTTTTTCTGAAACCTTAACTACTATTTTTCTACTGGACATTATGTGATAACAAAGCAGTGCTTACATGGAAGTAGGATATTATGAGGTCATCAGAGCTTGCATTGGTAAAATAATGGTGAGGTCATATTTATTGTATTTTCTTTTCTTCAGTTGATCTTTACATAGCTTTTCAAAGCACAAAGAGTGTAAAGCAACACGTTGCAAGGCTCAGTCTGTTTAAAAATAAATCTTGGACAACGAGCAAAAAATCTTGGCATAATACAGCAGCTGGCATCATCATATTATACAGCAGAGTTCAATTAGTTGTCTTCAGGAAGGAAAATGTTGTTTTGTGCAAGAGACTCTAACAGTAGAAGGGTTGCATGGAAAAAAGAAATACAGGAAACCCTTTTGCTTTTCTGAAATCTGTAGAACACCAGTTACCAAAGTAAGCATCACAGACAGAAATGTAGTCTGCCTAAAGGAATCTTTCTGTGAAGCATCCTGATTTAACACAGGAGTGCTTAAGTAACTTCTTTAACAACGATAAAATTTTGACTCTCTTAAGGAAAAAAAATATCTTCAGCAAATAAGAAGTCTTCTTTCCCATATCACACCCTACTATTAGAGTTCCAGGCTCTGTTCAGGTTCAATCTTTTCTAACAGCCTCCTGCTATCAGTGCTTTTTGTAAATGCTGATAGGCCATTGCTGAAATATCTCTATTGCATGGTCCTTTGAATTGTCTGCTTACACATATTATCAAAGAGTAATCCACATCTCCCACGTGAGAGGTGTGCTAGTAGGGGACGTCATGGTCCCAGAAAAGGGATTGAGTGGGTAACCCGCAGTGGTATGGGTAAGATTGTGGGAGGGCATATAATTCTGTAAGCATTGATGTGAGTTTGTATGGGTCTTGGGATTAACTGCAGAAAGGTGTTTAGAAATTTGTAGCTGTTTATTAACATTTCCTAAGCATCTAATACTAGGGTTTACTTGTTGAATTACTGCTACTGAATTTTAAAAGTACAGTTTACTGATTGCCAGCGACTGTATCTCATTAATAAATAACAAACATCTTCAGTCTCAATTTGGTAAACTATGTGAACTGAGTATTTTTTTTTTCATTGTGACAAACCTCTCTCTCTGTAAAAAAAAGTGAAGTAGGAAAATATGACAGTACTGTTTTAAGGCCTATGTGATCCAGGACAGGGAGAGAAGCCTAAAATCTGTTCTAGCCTGCTCAGATAGTAGTGGTTTATGCATCTTGAGAAGTCACCAAAGGATTACCTAGGATCGCTGGACTTTTATTTATGCTGTCTCTCTGTCCTTTTCCACCCTATAGACCCTTACGAGTGCCCTTTTTTTGGTAGCTGTACAATATTTGTGGATTTCTCTGGGCAATTCCTTTTTCACTTCAGACTGTGAAGCAAGAGAGTACTAAGACTGGGATTCAAAAATCAAGTGAACAGCATAAAACTAGGACAGCAAGTAAGTAGACGTTAATGCCTGACATCACTGAAGTAAGGATGAATAACTTCAATTAGTGTTTACAGCTTAGCCTAGTTTTGTTGCTAGCGTCATATTATAAGCTTTGGCACTGATTAGGAGCTGCTAATGTGCTATGGCTGCCTGTTTGGGGCTCATGGTTTTAGGTGCTCATGAAGAGGGCGGGGAGAGCAACCTTCAGGTTGGGCAGCTGTCATGGGGTTCCAGCATTCCTGTCTCTGTGACCTGTTGTTGCTTAGCTGTGAAGTGTTTCTATGCTATGCCTCACTGTTGCTATCACTTTCATTTATATTTCTGCACAGATGTAATAATACAAGGATATTGAGAAACAAGACTTTGTGCAAACTTGAGAATTTAAGTAGGAGCAAGGAGTATTATAGTGAATCGTATTAACACAATATTTTTCTGCTTTTAGTCACAATTTTTTTATACAGCAGACTTGGAAATGTCATACAGGTAGACAGAAAGCAGTCACCTTATAAGACATGCTGCACTTGCTTCACTGTAACTTGTACAGATCTAAAATCATTTTCCAAAAGCCAAACTTGAACACAGCTCCCCTTCCTTTTCTTTTCTGTATCACCTTGTCCGCATCTCATAATCAAAACTCCTAAATACTTGCAACATTAAGCATAGATTTGTTGCTTGAAAAAACACTTATTTTAAAATTATGTATGTAAAATATGGTTCTAATATGGTTAATAGAGAACAGTTTAGCTTGCTAAATGCAGGTGTCCGCTTTAGGTGGAGCTCAGTGGACTTAGGTGGCCCAGAAGCTTGCTTGACTAGATGATTGGCTAGATCTCCACGACCACGCAGGGATCTTAGACACCTAGTACATATGTAGACCTCCGTCGTATATACTTCATGTACATGACTGAATCTGGAGCTGAATCTCCACCCCTTACTCTCTGTAAATATTCCCTAAGGACACAGTTTATTCCCACAAATGGGTTTTGGGAAGTCCCACCCAGAATTTGACCTCAAGATTTTTTTTAATTGCGCTGATAGTGAGCATTAGGTATAAAAATGTGGTATTTGGTGCATTAAAGTAAGCAGAGCCTACAGTGCAAGAATCTTTTTTTTCCCAAGGTTTACACTGCACAAAAGATTTGATCTGTCCCCTAGCCTTTGATCATTATCTAATTAGGATTTTTGTTTGTTTTTTTCCAAGAGGTCACATGTCCCTTTTTTTGGGTAAATAAAACAGCATTGACAAGATTGCTTTGCTGCTGTTTTCTAAAGCTGTTAAAAGGCAAGTGATCACTAGTCAAACACCACTCAGCAGAAGATCAGAAAGCAGTATGCATGCCCCTCAGTGAAACTGCTACTTCAGAGACTCTGCCAGGAGAGAAGACTGATGAGAACTTGAGCTTATATTAATGTGTTTTCTTCTTCATGAAGCTTAGTGTTGTGCAGACGTGTCCCAGAAAGTTAAAGACTGTATTTTGGGCTGCCTAATCTTTTTGGGGAATGTAGGTCACCCTAAAGCAGAAGTGGGATCTGTGATCTTCCACGCCATCTTGCATAGCGCAGAAAGCTCAGGATCACAGCAGATAAACAGAGCCCAAGAGACAGAGAGTCAGGAGTGACAGAAAGATTGTCAGATGTTGATCTGCATGACAGAAAAATATGTCTAATGGCTGACAGAGTGGCTCACGTTTTCTTTTCTGACGATGGCTGAGATATGCTGGATACTAGCTATGAAGTTAAATAGTGAGATTTGTACAACAATTTGGCACTTTTCTTTTAAATTATCATTGTTTTTCAAACACTCGAGAGCATTTTGAAACAATGAGAGGTTTATTTTGTAAAGAGCAAGTACTGGAGGGTATTTTCATCTGAATGCTTGACTGCATTTGCAGGCGTGCCTTATGTGTTTCTTGATGGGCTCCTGTTATCTATCAGAATCTTTGAAGGTGCAGCAATAGCTGGAGGTATGTGCCAACAAAAATATACTTATACTGTGAACGCTGCCAGGGAGCAGCAGCTGCATAATCCCATGAGTGACGTCCCCAGAAAAGCTACCTAGCAGTACCACTCCACCATAACCAAACCCGGCACTGGTGTGAAGGGAGAGGAAGGGGACAGAAATGGGAGGAAACTTTGTATGTTCAGATTACTAAGATACGTGATGGACGTCTATTAAGTGGAAATACTGTAAAGAAGATCTGGCCTTTATTTTTGCTTGCTAATTATTGCATTAGAATACTAGCAGTAAAAAGCACTAGCTAGAAGGATGTGCAAACTCTGGTAGTTGATTTCTGGAGGGCTGTTATTAGGGAGAAGGTTCATGACTTCCAGGCTGCCTCGTTGTTTCCGCTACTTTATAGGAAGATTCTAGAGGCTGAGGAGAAACAGCTTACGCTCTTCTGAGTCATGGTTTAAGAGTCCTCGGGACTTAAAAAACATAGCGGGAAACTCTGACTGCCAGTACTACCTTATCTGCACTGGCAATTTCTAGTAGCTCTCACTATGGTGTACACAAACATACTGAGTGAGGAGTGCTAGCAGGAAAGAGGTTCCCTGTTGGGCATGGACTCCTTAAAATCTTCATGTGGTGTCACAGCACCTCGGGTGAAGTGATTTCGTTGCTTTAATGAAGCTCAGGCAAATAAAATATGACACAAAGTTTACTTGCTTTCCAGGCTTTTTGGAGGGCTGCCAAACATTCATCAGCCTCTACAGTGGTTAATAATACAGACTAAACATGAGAAGGTGTGGTATCCATTTATATGTTAATGGCAATAATGTACATGGAAGAGACAAAAAGAGAGTTTGCTGTATCTCATATTCCTGACAGTTTTCCCAAGCGTCTTTTAGGTGGCTCATAGCCTTAGTAAGTACTTGATAGTACTCTGAACAGTGACCCATTTAACTAGCTAATGTTTGTCCACATAAGGCTAATAATAGGTCTTTAAAATGGAGTTTGCTGTCCACACTTATGAAAATGCTACAGCCACTTCACAGCAGCATATTCTGTTTTTGCATGTTTTTATGTGCATCCATAGAGCTGAGCTTTAATGAATATGCATGGTATTCCTTTCTGATACCTACAAACAATAGGTCAGTGCATGGTGAGTTTTAGTTGGATATCTTTTTTCCTCTTGGTTTGGGTTTGTAAATTAGAAAAATAAAATATCCCTGATAGTGGATTTTATGAGCTTATTGACAGTGATTTTAAAGAGCTGAGTTTCCACTGGTCTGTCATTTCACAGTATTCTCTTATTCAACATTTGTGTGCCACTGTTGAAAGGATGCTGATACATTCTGGTAATGGGATGGATACATCTGACTATTGAAACGCATTAAATTTCTTCTCTATCCTTTTCTTTTTGCCAACCTAAATAACTCTTACATATTTTTTATCATAAATGTATATACTTTGCCACATCACAAGTTGTCCCTTTTTCTTTCTTTGGGAGATTTCAGTCTTTATAACTTCTCACACTTTGCTGACCAAATTTTCACACTCTAAATTACTTAGAATATCTGTTCCTGTGTTTATTCAGTGTAAATGCATCCAAGCACCTTTTGACAGTGCAGGCAACATTGATGAGCCATCCAAATGATTTGACTACATCAGAGAATTCTACAAATTCAAAACACTTTGGAGTTTATAAGGAAGTTAGCAAAAAACTAGTATGTATTTACACACAGTCTTCTTGCAAAGTAGCTGAGAGACAATAAAAGAAATTGAGTGCAGAGGGAAAAATCTCTCTTTTCAACTTACCCCACACGTAATTATTCTGTAAGACAAAATAAATCTAGTAAGAACTCTGTGAACTAAGGGACTTATTTAAGTTATTTAAGGTGTTAGACTACCAGAGTCAGACTGACACAGTGTCGTGGAGATGATAGTATTGTGCTTTGATGAATCAAGATAACTTTTGAGTGAAGGCTGGCTTGAATCTTATAACTAGGTTCAGGCCTTTGAAAGCATGAGAGTATGGGGATCTCATCCTCTCTTACATTTATCTATCCCCAGGGAGTCATCCTGGCTATTCGAGCTGCTCTCTAAAGTCAAAGGTGAGAGATAGACACCTCTGGATGGCAGTTTATCACATTAAGAATGAATAAAGATAGGTGCTTAAGATACATGGAAATATTTGCCCTGTGGAGGTATTTCTCTCATTTCACTATTCGGGAGGGAGCCTGAATGATTTTAATTGAGATGACCCTTCTCCCAGGAGACTGTTCCACTTGTCTTCTGTCTCCTTTGTCTTATCAGAGTTAGCCTTTTGAATCCACCTATTGAGGTATCATATGTTGATGGTATATTTGAATATTCTGAGAAAAAGCAAATTCCACTCTGGTGAATCACGTATCTTGTCTTGCACTTCCAAAGGAAAAAAAAAAAAAGGAAAAAAAAAACCCACCTGCTGAACTCAAACAAAGTCTTCTAGTCCTCTTGTATGTCAGCAGACTAAGCTATACTGATCCCAATTCCAATGCCACAGATGTAACTTGCTTCAGTCTTTTACGGCAAAACAAGCTGACATATTCAAGTGCTGGGTAGACCCATTTCTGGGGTGCTCAGGAACACTGATACATTTTTTTTATCTGTGCTGGGTTTGTGCATGACAACATTTTATTTCAGACATATACTTACCAAGAGCTTTCTGCTACTCCATCCAAATGCAAATGATTTTGTAGTGCTCTTAGCAAGAAGACATAGTACAGCTTTGTAATTCATGCCCATTTTGTGTAGGATGGACACATTTCTTTATTAAACATAATCTTGACTGACTACCAGTATAATATGAGATACTAATTCTAACAAAAAACCTCTATATAGTTTGGAGCCTGCAAATATTTCCTCAGAGGTTGACCCACATCTTATGCTAATTTATCTCAGTTGACGTGATCAACAGTAAAGAGGTTTCACTGAAGGATCTTAAGTTTCAGGATTAATTTTTTCATCTTACCTGACAAGGCCTTAATGTGTAGACTCTTGAAACTGTCTGAGATATCACACTGTTAGAAATTATGGCACAAGACCTATAGGACACGCGTTGCTTTCTGAAATAGCAGCTGGAGCCCAAGCAGGGTTTCCTAAAATGCCTAAAATATCACTTCTATGACTTCTATGTTTAACCACCCATATTGCTCTCTGTCATAGTGGACGATCTCATCAGGCTAAACAGTTGCCTCTTTAAAGCTAGTATGAATTTTGTGATGGGGAGAAGAAGTAAGAGGGAGTATAACTTGAGAAGCTGCAGGGGTAAATACATTTCATTACTTGATTGAAGTGCTTAAACACATGCTTCCAACTTGTAGCACACACACATTTTTAACTGCAAAGCAAAAGAACGATGAAAAAATAGTGAACAAAATATGCATCTGAATCAAAGGTTTAAAAATTTTCCATGTCACTTGCTTGAGTGGGACTACACATAGTTTTAGGGTAGGGTTTGTATCAAACACTTCATGCAGAGACTTCATGACTGAGAACACGAGGGTTGGCACCACCCAATGTCAAACAGATTTCTACACCAGCGTGGCTCCTAACGAGCTTTCTGCTCAGATATGCTACTGTCCTCTTGGCTAGAATCAGGAAACCCCATCTTCTTCCCTGAGATCAAAAAGTATACTCCTTAAAATTCAAACTGTGTTTACAAAGTTGTGACTGTGAAAACCTAAAACAAAAAAAGACTGTTTGCTTACTTACCCACATGCCTCTTTTCAAGCGGATTTTTTTTTTGCTTGACTTACTGTAAACATCATTATTCCTCAGTAACGGCTTTCCACAGAAAAGTTTCCAGATGATTTGTTATTTCTTTCCTATTCATTCCCAGATGCGCATAAGCCCGTGACTACTATTATGTACCTGAGTTTCTAGAATACTTTGCTTATTGATTATATTTTTGTAGTTTTACTCTCTATTATTCCAGGACCAAATTCTCAGCTGGTATCTGTCAGTGTAGCTTCGTTGATTTCACTAGCGCTGTTTGACAGGTTAGACTGCTTGAATATGTTTCATTTAAAGATCTGTTTTTCTATACTAGTCATCAATTACAGACTGCTATAGAGGGTAGTTATGCGTATTCCAATCTGAATTAAGGTGCTGATCCAACAAAACAGTTACAGATATACTTAAGTTTCATCAGGCTTTAAATGTGGCCATGCAGGTAATGTTACTTAGCATTAAGTAGGTGCTTTCGTGTTCTGCAGACCATGAACAAAATATGTTTTTTAAGAAGCCCATAAACTTTCCTAGGATCCTTCAACTGATCAGTAAATACAAATAGTATATAAAGTACAAGTACTAACATAAAAAGAGAACGCACCATTAAAAATAAAGGTCTACTTTAAAGATGGGATTGCAAATGTGCTTTGCTATTCTGACAGTTCCCTGCTACCAATGAGGTTCTTCAGTGCTGAGTGGATGGAGTAATGTCTAAAAACCAAGGGAATATATTTTTTTTTCACAGCTTGTGCAAGATCTCAACGCAATAGTGAGGTGTGTTATGCACCCTCTGGAAATAAAATAACCCCAAAAGTGACTTAGGAAAGGTCAATGGTCCTCCAGGCCTTAGCATCATCCTATAACAGTGAAGTTTGTGCATTGTTATCAATGTCTTGTTCATTACTTGCACTGATTTAACGAGCCTAGAAGATGTAACTTCTGAGAAAGGCAGTCCGAAGCTTGAGTAAAGTGAATATGGGATATGTGCTGGAGTTTGAATTGAATATGCAAGACCCCACAGTGACACCAAGCAGAAAATATCAACAGGATAGAAAGTTCTTCAATATCTCCTCTTTGTCCCCTGTGTTCTCAAAATTTTTATTCAACACCCTGGACTCCAGTAAACTACAAAATTTACAAAGGGAAGAAAAAAGTGCAGTTATCTAAAAATGTCCCATGAAAACAAGTAAGCAGTATTTCTGATGAATGCTCGAGATTATTTTGTTTATACATTTGGTCACTGTAAGCATTTTGATTGCTGATTACTCCAGCAGAAATTTAATAAGGCCAAACAATGGTTTGATTGTAGATATAATAAAACATTCTCTTCAAAGCTGAGAAATCTGGAGCAGAGAGATAAGGATTAAGCTGTGTTTCAACTAACACTTCTGGTTCTTAATTATAAAACCTATAGTAGCGTGCTGTGAATTCAAGTTTTACTACCCATATTAGCTAATATTGCTTTGTCTTTAGCAGGTGCTGTTTATTTTTATTATTGCTCAATAAAGTTTGAAAGTTTTTTAAATCTTCAAAAGGCAGAGCTTTTGCAGAAAGCCTTATTCAACAACTGCTCAGGAATAGCAAATCAGGTTTAAAAGAAGGACCAGTCATATGGAAGGTGTGACACTTTCCATATTACTTATACATGAACTACACCCCGAACACTTCCCTCTACCCTCTTTCCAATGTTTGTTCCCATTTGTGAAAACAATTACAGATTAACTACTGCCATATTTATTAATAATCAACTTGTTTATTTCCTTTTGCTAACGAATAATTTCATTACTCAAACATGTCTTGGCAGATATGGCCAAAATAATTACACCTGTCATCTGTATTAATTTACTTATTTGTCAAGATGCCTTTCCAGTGTAGGAGCAGAAAAAAAACAGTGAGCAAGATGTGTATCATCTATATGTCTAATTATAGATGGTATTTTTCATGTAATATGGGCACAAATAACACAATATTTTTAAACACATTATCAGCTCTTTTCCAATATGAAAAATTCGGACCAAAATCTGCCACTTTCGATCTTGAGGTCAGAGTCTAAAAGCTAAAAATAAAAATCCTAGACAAACTGGAGACGAGCTGGATGGGCACTATGAAATAAGTTGTAAAATGCCCACATTAAAAAGACAGATCAAATCAAACCATAACCCCAAATCAATAAAAAACTTACTTTTTTTTTTTTTTTTTTTAAATTATGGGCCAATATTTGCCAGAACTTTGCATCTTTTTGCCTGGGAAGGGGAGATCAGAAAGTAACACAAAAAAGGAAAAGGACCTACTTTTCACCATATAAAAAACGTGTTCTATCAAGTGCTGTGACAGAAACTATTCCAAATGAAATTGTTCTGCATGTCTGCAAAAGTAAAATGTTCACCTTTGGGAAACATTATTTTCTCCATGCTTTTATTTTGTCTTCCTACAATACAGTGCAGAACAAACTGACAGGTCTTTTTACAGTTTTTTTTATACCAGACAGCTCAATCATTTCACTTAGCATAATCATATATTCCTCCATAGAGAAATATTGACGTTTCACATGTAGAATAGCTCAATACCTCCAACTTCTAACTGTCTGTGGATAACAAAATTAAGAAAGCAAAATAAATATAGTCAAGCAGTCTCCAGTGACAGAGTATGGAAGGGACTAAGGTAAATATAACTGTCTTCTTAAATTAAATTTATTATAGTAGTCTATTTTTCTGCAGAGCTATAACATAAAAAATTTTTTAAAAGTGCTGGGCCTATTCATCATGTTACCTGCAGCTTCAGTCTTTGATCAAGGCAGTTAAACAGCAGAAAGCAATCTGAAGTTAGGTGCCTAAAAACTAAATATATGAGAACGAACCAGCCAAACTGTGCAAATTGTGCAAAATATCATGCACATCATCATAATGGTACAGAGGCAGAGAAAACTGTCTAGGACTTGGAAAATTTACAAAAGGTAACTGGCTGACACATTGTTGAGGTCATAAAAATAATTCTTCATGAAAATTTTAAATTCATAAACTTCCAAAAATTCCAGAACTGGAGATGAGATTACAACTGCAAAACAGTTACATGATAAGATGTTCCTTGTGTTTTGAACACAGAATTCTTGCAGGCTAATGTAAGGAAACTCAGGGTCTTTTAATTATTTTGCTATAGAAAATTCACTGAAATTTGTCTGAATGAAATATCTGAATATTAAGACACTAAATTGAGATTTGCCAAGGCAAAGTTAATACAATATAGCTGAAAATAAATATCATGTTGTGAACACACCATAAAATGATCTCACAGAGACCCTTACAATTTACTGATATTTCAACAAAGCCTGAAGGAGAAACAGTCAGAGGAAGAAGGAAAGAAAGCTGCACTGACAGTTTGGTATATTGAGCTGCATCACAGTGGAATGTGAAAGTGAAGAAGTTAAAACCAGTTTGAAAGCAGTGATCTATACCTGTCCTGTGCAAAACATAGTGTCATCAACAAAACACTTTATGGCTATGTATAATATAATACAATCTGTTCCTAAATAAGTTATTTGAAAGTTTCTTCTTCCTTGTCCATCTTCTTGGCATCTGGATCACTGTGTAAAATAAAAAACATAAAGCAAAGTATGTGTGTGTAAATATAAAAGTTGGCATTAACTTTTCCAAGAGTTTCTGTCAGGTCCTATATGATTTCCAGGAACTTGGCAACAGGTAACTTAAACACCTTTCATCTCACACAGAAATTTAGCATGGAGACGTGGATCAGCACAAGCAAAAAGTTTTGAGAAACAATTGTAATAGCTCCACTATCAATCAACTATCTTTGCATCATAGCAAGTTAATAGTATATTTCTACTTCAGTCAGTAGGGAACTCTTTTTATACAGGTATGGCGAGCAGATTTTTCCATCACTTTCCGGTCTCTAAGACTTTGCAAGTTTTTGCTGCAAAAACTTCCCTTTAGCATTTCTTTACATAAAGGTTGAAATACTTATCAATAACTTAGATCATGTTAGATTAACATATACGATCAGAACAAGAGTCTCAGAGAGATTTTTTCAGAGTAATTCACTAAGAAATTGTGTCAAGGAGACAGACTATTGAATGAAAAGGCTGCGTTGCATGCATAGTTGATTACACCAATATTAGAAATTTATTCAAAAGCTATATTAACCTATGACCAGGTTTCATTAATGAATACATTTTCTTCCCATTTTTCCCACAAAACCAGAATACCCGTCTTTCCAAAATATCTTGTACTGAAGGCCAAGGTATGTGTATGAGAGGAACATAAGTGGAGGATGGAAAAGACTAATCTACTTAAAATATATAGAAGTTATTTCATCAAAAGTGTTCAAGAGCTCATCTTATGTGATAACCTATCTCCCAGGAAATGTTCTGTGACTACTAAAATGCAACTTTCAAGTTTATTATGCAAACAACATAAAATGAGAAAATTCTTATCCTGAGAATGAGAACAGAGGAGATTGCAGATGTTTTCTCAAATAGAGATTTTTCTCTGTTTGTAATTTCTGTATGAGCAGATTTTTTCAGCTGAAATATTCCCTGTATTCAAGGGCTGAACATACCTATAGCATTTGACAAATCTACCTGCAAGAATATTTGTGTTATCTGTAGTTTGACATGACCTGGTTTCGTATGTCTTACAATCGCAACAAATCATGCTAAATTAAGCACTTGCACCACTGTATTTTTTGTCCTATGATTTTAATGATACCATATTTGATCCTTTTATCACTTCAGACAAGAAGAAAAGGCCTCTACATTGACACAAGCACTGTTTAAATGTCCTGCAAGGCTGGCCTAAAGGCACCATGATAAAAGCTTGATTGAATGGCTTCAGACACTAGCCTTAGTGCACCATGTTTTATTTGGAGCAATACCTAAGTTTGATTTTGTTTTCCTTATTACAAAGCCAAAATTGGGTCTGATTTTGATTTTAGACCCTTGAATTTAATTCCTTTTTATTCTGAATCATACATTTCTTCCAGTGAACTTCAGGGACAACGTAAATCTACATTATTTTAAAACAGAGATATCCTGAATTTCGCTTTGATATCTCAGCCGGCATCTTGATTAGGTTCATGGAATAGTTGATCAAGATCACATTGAATTACACAAATGATGAAAATCTTCTTGATTGAAGTGTAAACATATAAACCATTTTTCCTCACCTTGACAAAAAAGCCAGACAATCATCATATTCCAGGTAATTTTGTTTCCAAGTTTTCACAACAACTTAAGTCACTTTCAGTTTAGCTACTTCCTCTCTGGTAGGTCAGGTGAAACATTTTGTTGTCAGCCTCTGTCAAGAGCAATTGCAGAACAGACAGATCTTTAAACTTCTTTTAAAATACTGCATATGCAAGAAAATACACGAAATCAAAATTCTTTCTTATGCACTGCTTCTACATGTCCACCCCAATAATTTGATTTCTAGGATTAAAAAAGGAAGAACAACTCTGGCATCTTTTCAGTGAAGAGTCTTAGAGTATCAGAGAAGAGAAATATGAAGTGACGTGGGTATGGGATGATCTCATCAGATTGAAAGTAAGAAACCACCACTTGAAGATTTACTGCTTATCGGATGTCAGTCTCCAGCAGGGCAGCATATCCTTGGCTAAATCACAATCCCTTTAACAGGCTATTATTTCATTCCATGGTGAACTTCAAAGGGAATGCTTCACAGACAGTTCAGTGAAGGCTTGTCATTTGACTACTTAGGGTTGGTTCTTTGCAAGAGTCTGCTTCAACTTAGTTTTCTTACATCCTAACTATTTCTTTATCTAGCATCCTCCCTTGAAACAGAAATTGCCCTGACAATGATAGCCTAAAATCCCTTAAATGTTCTTATATGAACACACAAAAGGAAAAAATAAAAATAATGTGTTGATTGGCTAAAACGGACTGCACACAAAATTCCCTCTGCTTTGTATTTCCACTTATACAACCCACATCTACAGTTATTTGCACTCCCTTAAAATACCAGTCACTGAAGTGAAGCAGTGAATAGCCTGCTCTATCACATAACCTGTAAACCCGGAGGTTGAGGGGGTTGTTAGGTTGGAGAGAGTTGGCTGTGAGGAGCAAAAGATGGCCAAGATCCTTGAGCAAGGAGACTCCAGGGTAAGGTAAGTTTTCTCTTCTATTATCTGCATCTGTACAGCTCAGTTACATTTTTGTATACATATACATTACTCTTTCATATGTAAATTATACACACAATATATAAAACCCAATATACTATACTTATGTATGCTATATATATATATATATTACAGAGTCACAGAATCACAGAATAGTAGGGGTTGGAAGGGACCTCTGGGGATCCTCTATTCCAACCCCCCTGCCGAAGCAGGGTCACCTACAGCAGGCTGCACAGGACCTTGTCCAGGCGAGTCTTGAATATCTCCAGAGAAGGAGAATCCACCACCTCTTTGGGCGATCTGTTCCAGTGTTCCATCACCTTCAAAGTGAAGACATTCTTCTTCCTGTTCAGCTGGTACTTCCTATGCTTCAGTTTGTGCCCATTTACCCTTGTCCTGGTCGCTGGGCACTACTGAAAAGAGTCTGGCCATATTATGCATACAATATGTATTTACTAGTAATGAAAGGGTTATGTGTACAAAAATATATGTCATGCAGTTGTACCTGTAGAGTAGTCTTAATCTGACACCTCTTCCTCAAATGTTCAGTTCATGAATTCACATTTTATCTAAGAAAAAGTGTCCATTATAGAAAAATCTGTCCATTTCATTTCACTAGACAGGTGCGCTGGGTAGGCGTTTTATCCATGTTTTATAGGATCTTCAATAAACAGAAAAAATACTTTGCAGTTTTACTTCTTAAGATAATTAAAGTGTTGTCCAGAGTTGTCTCATCTAAGCAATCACTGCAAACATGCTTGTTCAGCAATTTGTGAGGTTATATTTTGACACTAGTTGCCGCATACACTTACTGCTGGCTTTGTAAAACCATTTATAGCCTTACCCTCTGATAATCACAAGAATTTCACCCATTTCCCACTTTAATTATTCATGGAAAACTTAGGATTCTTTATCTCTGAGTGACTATTAGTTTTTAGTATTTCTGC
Organism: Opisthocomus hoazin; assembly: GCF_030867145.1. Lineage (NCBI taxonomy): Eukaryota > Metazoa > Chordata > Aves > Opisthocomiformes > Opisthocomidae > Opisthocomus > Opisthocomus hoazin. The sequence goes on along the minus strand of NC_134415.1, from coordinate 77,358,064 downwards.
CGCTTTGTTCTCGGGTTGTATATTTGCAAAATGAAATGTTATGTGTACTGAACTGATACCAGTGTTGTAGCAGCCAAGCCTCGTAAGGAGCATAATATCTTTGGCTACAGCAGATGGACAAGCCCACAATCTCTTTAGTCGGATATGCCCAAATGCATACTAAAATACTGGCATCAATTAACACCACAAGAAATGTTAAATCCATATTCAGGTGAAAAGATTCAGTTGATTTTTTCAAGGAAATGTTTTCTGTGCTTGTTTCAGCTAGCATTTCCAAAAATCTGTTATCAGCCCCATTCATTATAAACTAATTAACACATTTTTTTCCAATCCTGATGTATGACTATTACTTCTTTAGCTTTATACAATGTACAAAGTACCAGTTGATCAGTCTTCAGAAGATCTATCTTCTCTAAGCTTGGACTGTAATATTTTTGTTCTGTGATCTCTCTCAGATTTACAAACTAAGATAAACTTGTTCAGGCCACATATGGTCTGATAAATGTCTAATCTACTGTCTGATGTTGCAAAGAGAGGGAGTGAGATCTCCACCTTTCTTTGCCAATTGAATCTCTTACTCCTCAGCACATTAAAATCTCTGAAACAAGCCCCTGACCAGGGATCCTTTACTAACACTTTCATATCAAAAGCTTTGTCTCTATGAATCGGAATAGACTGGGGTGTGATGTGGTTAGATGTTTGGAAAAAAATAGCTGAAATAATAACTTTTGCACCAGAATACAGATTTTTCTTCAGAAGTATTGCTTCTGTGCTTAATGGTTGTTACAGATTTGTTGGACCCCAGGATGGAAGATGATAGTTCTTGAGATTCCCCAGTGATGCATTCTAGAGGGAAAGCTAAAGTCCATTCTCCAGGGGAAAACAAAGACACAGGGACAAAAGGCTGCTGAACTACAGCTCTCAAGACTGTGTCTGTTTGTAATTATAGAGGTACTTCTCTATACAATATTTCAGATGTCAGTCAAAGATACTGCTCTTTTCAAAATAATATTTTGTTATTATTGTTTTCAGGCCTTTTCTATTTTGGCAACATCGTCACAACAGCCACAGAAGGTAGGTAGTTTGGGGTGAAGTGGAAGGGAAATATTATTATATTAAAAACCAAATTTTGTGTCAAAGATTTCTCATATATATATTCAGCCAATCTAGGAGACAGGATGACACAACCAGATTTTTTTTTTCCTGTTCTTGACTAAAACTCACTAACAAGCTGTAATTCTGCTCTATTGTGCACTTAATCCTGAGCCAAAGCTAAAAGGAAAACCCTGGACTGATGTTACGGAAAATTGGGAATGAGTACTTGGCATGTCTTTACATAGAATCACAGAATCACAGAATCACAGAATGGCAGGGGTTGGAAGGGACCTCTGTGGGTCATCTAGTCCAACCCCCCTGCCAAAGCAGGGTCACCTACAGCAGGCTGCACAGGACCGCGTCCAGGCAGGTCCTGAATATCTCCAGAGAAGGAGAATCCACAACCTCCCTGGGCAACCTGTTCCAGGGCTCCGTCACCCTCAGAGGGAAGAAGTTCTTCCTCCTGTTCAGATGGGACTTCCTCTGCTTCAGTTTGTGCCTGTTTCCGCTTGTCCTGGTCACTGGGCACCACTGAAAAGAGTTTGGCCTCATCCTCCTGACACCCACCCTTAAGATATTTATAGGCATTTATAAGGTCTCCTCTCAGCCTTCTCTTCTTCAGGCTAAACAAGCCCAGCTCCCCCAGCCTTTCCTCACAGGACAGATGCTCCAGTCCCCTCACCATCCTCGTAGCCCTCCGCTGGACTCTCTCCAGTAGTTCCTCATCTTTCTTGAACTGGGGAGCCCAGAACTAGATGCAGTAGTCCAGATGGGGCCTCACCAGGGCAGTGTAGAGGGGATGGAGAACCTCTCTCGACGTACTCGACACAACAAGCAATGAACTTGTGTTACAAAAATATACAAACTCTTTTGATATCAGCATGTCCTTCTGAAAGTCATAAAGCTGGTTCACAAAGATTTGCAGCTACAGAGTCTGAATAAGAAAAGAAAAGAATTCTTTTTTATTTGTACAATGAAATGTAGAATTTTATTTGTCATTATTCATAGATTTCATGAAATAATCTATAAAAATAAATTAACACGTAATTCCAGATTTTTTTGTAAATCTTCAGTTCCATATACTTCAAGCAGTTTTAGAATTTGTTTATGTATAATTAAAAACTTTCACAAGCTCAGAAATCTGTAAGAAGGCACCTGGACAAGTGACATAAAATGACTAGCCATAGAACTTTAGATTGGATAGACGGTGAGAGCCCTTCTCTCATTCGCAAGACATCGCTGATACGCAGGATCTGCAACTCAGAAGACTCATCATCGAACTACAGTCAGGCACACCACCTTTAAAAGGTTGCTGACTCTGGTTTTTAATTATTCCGTCATGCTGCTAGGAGTGAGAATGAACACAGAGTAACTTAGCTGACTTGTCATCATGAATTATGAATTGTTACATCCAACAGTTTGCAAACAATTTTTAGTCTGAATATTCTGAATAAAGATATTGAATAAGACAATAAGGACTGGCTCATGCATAGTCTAACACCTAAAAAAAGAGAGATTTTCTGCATAATGATACTTGCAAAAAAACAAATCAGTAAGTCATAATATCTTTATTTCTGAGTAACAACCAAATTCCATGAAAGGATATATAAAGAGTGAAATATCTGATATGGAATACTGATCAATACATACCAGGAATATGCATGGTATTGGAATAAGATTAATTCAAATGGTTCTTCAAGTTAATGTGGTGTACAAGTTATATAAAAGAAGTAGGACCAAAAATATATTTTAGTATTCGTTTGATAACTCTGTAACATCTTATGGAAGACAATCTCCTTCCACCTTGTCCTGGGTTCGGCCAGGACAGGGTTAATTTTCACCAGAATCCAGGAAGGGGCACAGCCAGGCGGGCTGACCCCACCTGGCCAAACAGATCAGGGTATTCCATACCATGTGCCATCACGCTGGGTTCCGGTGGGGGGGAGCTGGGCGGCAGGAACTCACTCGCGGCTCAGGAGCACGCAGCGGAAGGAGCGGCTCTCTGGGTTGTACAGTTTGTGTTGCATTTTCCTCTTATCTGTATCGTTGTTGTTCCTGTTCCCTTTGTTTGCTGTTCTGTTAAACTGCCCTCATCCCCACTCACCGGTTTCTGCCTGTTTCTTTCCATTTTCCTCCGCACCCTGGTGGGGGGAGGGGTGGCCGCATGGTCCTTTTGTTGCTGGCCGCAGCCAAACCACAATACACCTAAAAACCAATCAACACCCCCTGGGTTGATCTTTTTCTTTCTTTTTCTTTTTCTTTTTCTTTTTCTTTTTGTTTTTCTTTTTTCTTTGTTTTTTTTTATTTTTTTCATTTTCGTTTTCATTTTTTTTCTTTTTTCTTTTCCATTTTGCTTATTTTTCTTTTTTGTTTTCATTTTCATTTTCATTCTCTTTTTCTTTTTTCTTTTTCTTTTTCTTTTTCTTTTTTTTTCTTTTTCTGTGTCTTTGTCTTTTTCTTTTTCTTTTTCTTTTTTCTTTTTCTTTTTCTGTGTCTTTTTCTTTTTCTTTTTCTTTTTCTTTTTCTTTTTTTTTCTTTTTCTTTTTCTTTTTCTTTTTCTTTTTCTTTTTCGTTTTTGTTTTTGTTTTCGTTTTCATTTTTTCCTTTTTTCTTTTTCTTTTTTCTTTTTCTTTTTCTTTTTTTTCTTTTTCTTTTTCTTTTCTTTTTCTTTTTCTTTTCTTTTTCTTTTTCTTTTTCTTTTTCTTTTTCTTTTTCTTTTCCTTTTTCTTTTCCTTTTTCTTTTTCTTTTTTTTTTTTCTTTTTCTCTTTTTTCCCTCCATTTTAGTTACCTAGTATTAAGTCTTCTAATTATAAATTTTTTTCTTCCCCTTTCATTGTCCTTCACCTGAATTGTACATTTGAGCCTTGTGCAGCTTAGGAAGCAGTTTCTGTAAACACACATCCTATGAAATAAATGCTGGTATGGAATAATCAGGATATAACGGTGCAAACAATACTCTGGGTAAGTCACCCAGTGATGCTGCAATATACAATTTCCCTTTTTTTTTTTTGTATTACGAGCAAATTCCAAAAAAATATAGTACCTATTCTTAAAATTACTGTCCGCGGCTTTGAGTAGATGTTGTTACAGAAGCAGATTTCCTGGGATGGGTGGTTGTATTATAATCTGTTTGAGGAGTGGCGTATAAAAATTACGTAGTTACATTTAAGTTACATTGCATTTCAGCATCACTGATTTCCTCTTCATTTGCCAGGCAATCTGCAAGAGCCATGTACCTAACACTGCTCAGCAGAGGGGCAGAACAGTTTCACTGTCATCAATATTTTCACTATCTTGTGAAAGTGTGATGAACTGGATGGATTATAGACTATTTTAGTCTTAATAGGTTACTAAATGAGCTCCAGATTTGTTTATTTGTTTGTTTGCTACATTTGCATACAGGATAATTAGTTTGAAGGTAAAGTTGCACTAAACAAACTGACCTGAGTTTTGTTGCATACCACTTCAAAAAGAATATTACCCTTGAATTCCCTACTGTCTCCTCTGAAATTTATTTCAATGAAAATTATAAGGAATTTTTAAGATGATCAAGCAATATCATTTCCACTGTAGAATAACGCATTGGTAAGTAGTCAGCTGAGGAGTGGCTTTTGTTTCTACTTCTGTATAAACAAGTGTGTATACACGCATATATATGAATACCACATTCTTTACTTTACTATGCATTACCAGCCTAGTCTAAGCACTGCTTACTCACATTCCCTGTCCAGGCTCTTACAAAGTCCCTTTCTTGCATCAGTGCAAGCTTCACAGACAATTGATGAACAATCAAACTGACAGGGTGGAAGAGCAAATGCCTAGTAGTTTTTTCACATAGACACTGCCACAAGTTTTTTAACTGATAATTTCCCTTCAGCCTTGACTTTTGCAAAATTAATGATTTTATGTCTTAAAATATTAAAATCTCCTACCAGCCCTGTGCATTTTAAATACCCAAGCCATAATCTGCCATCGTGTAAGGACAAAAGGTAAACAAAGAATATGACGTTCTTAAATGATAATTGCCTTCGTATTATAATTCAGCTTGCACAGATTGTATTGTTCCATTTTCTTTTTTCAGAGCTGGAAGGAAAAAATACATTTACGGTGCTTCAGAAAAGTGGGCCAGATCTGTCCTTGTGTATGTAAAGACATTTAGGCCAAGAGGTTTTCTGAGCTGATGTAGTTTGGTCTTCTTTATGGAATTTTGCAATAGCCTTATCTAGAAAATGTCATGCTAAGCTTAATTAGTTCTGACATGGTGGTTACATCAACAAAACATAGCTCTGTATGAGATGTGCAAGGCACTGTTTTGTAGCATAAGCTCCCACAGAGTTCATAAACTGCTCCTTGGTATTATCTGGCAAACAGAAGGACAAAACCATTGTTGGTTGATATATTTTTCTGTCTCATTAACATAGCAGGAACTTTAAATCTAAACTGATGGCATTATTGCTACCTCATCAGACAGTTGGCCTAGTTGAAAAGATGAAGCTATGGCACAATTGTAACATGCATGTATCAGCCTTGGACATTACATTACAAACCGGGAATATGGAAGGATGTATAGGAAACATGAGCAAGAAAGTATAGAGCATTCAGTTTTGTCCTTTTGAGAAGGCAGTGCTTAAGTCTCTCCTTTCAAAATGGCGTTTGTGTATTTAGTCTGCTTACTCCTTCTGTTCCACACTGCAGCTCATGGGCACAGTCATAGTAGTAGGCTAAGTTCTTCACTTCTACAGTGTATTTTCACATGTTTCTGACGTGAGAGTTGCAGAAACCTTAGCTTTGTTTTTAGTTCCACTTGGAGAAAAGTCTGTGAGAAATCAGATCTCTTCTTAGAATTTAGGATGATCAAATTTTAATTAATTAATTTGTCTTTCTGTTGGGTTTTCTGTACGCTACACTCAAGTGTCTAATACAGATCTAGACATTCCTTGGGGAGTTGTTCCCCCTGCTATTTTGATAAGGTTACTTCTTGTTCTTAATTTTCCTTCTTGCTACGTACTTTTTTTTTAATTACTATACAAATTATTATATTATTTGTTTTTATCTTTTTGTATTGAGATAGTATGGGCAATCTAAGAAGAAGTACTGTAGGCTGAGGTATTCATTGACCCAGCACACTCTCATTGAAATGTTAAAGTTTAAGCTGCCTTGTTCAACTTGGTGCTTGTTTTGCCTCGAGTAATAGCTGACCCTTTATAGCAAACTAGGATGAAACTTGCTTTCACCTGGAAAAAGAAAAGCAAAAAAACCCTATCAAACACTTACAAATAAATGGGTAATTTGCAAATAATGTCTTTCTTATTCTAGCTTTCACCTTATTGGTAGAAAATATGTGAACATCTATCAATCAGAATAGCTATCTAACAAATCTCAGGGAGGTAATGAAAAATTTTCCAGAGACCCTGATGAAATGAACAAATCTATGAAGATTTATTGCTGCTATTGTAATTGAGATGAACCAGAGGCCATTACCGCAGTGGACACAGGTAAAAGAATGGATATGGGTGTCCAAAACAGGAGTCCGACAGATTTTGAGGCAAGTACCAAAACTATAATCTCTCCAATCCCTTGATCTGAACCTAATCTCAACAGGTAAGGCATTTATTTTCTCCAAGTTGTCTAATAGTGTGCTCCACTGTATCTCCATACATGAGGAGCCTTGAACTCAGAGGAATATCCAGCTGAAGGTGGGTTGCTGCCTGGGCTCTGTCAGAACATTCCAGAAACGCCACAGAGATGCCTAATGGACCAAAAGAGACATGCTCTCTACATGTATCCCACATGCGTGACATGATGGTGAATTCTCTGAGGCTCTTAACACTTCTATGTTTAAATAGTGTGAGGCACTAATATTGTTTTTTCCATTGCATTTGATCAATTGATTGGTTTGTTGCGTGGGAAAAGATGGATTAAGAGAGGTACGTAAATACACTATAAAAGATAAATTTATTTCATACAAAACAATTACTACTGTTTACCTTACATATGTGTACCTTATGTGTGACATATGATCAATACTGCCCTTTTTGACTTGGAGAGCAAGTTTTATATAAACAAAGAAGTCCTGAAAAGTTTATACACCTTACTGTTGAGATTAAGACAAGAATGAATATGATAAAAAGTAAGTAGAATAACAGTAATTGTGTAATAGCATGGTAATGAAGAACTCCATCCACAGAAGAGTGAGCTGGAAATATGTGCAATGTTGACAAAACATTTCATAGGCATTTAAAATTGAACTAAAAGATTAAAAATGGCTAATGATTTTTTTCCCCAGAATTTTTCGCAGGAAAAATAGTTTTTATTTATAGACCAGCTCTAAGAGAATAACTTGTGGGTTCTGAATCAAGTGATCTTTTATTTCTTTCTTATATAAAGAACTAAATAAGTCAGCTAGTTTTACGTCAGAGGAACTTAATAAAAAACTGACAATATTGATGTAAATTCTTCCTTGCTGTATTCAAAATGAAGTTCCACAATACTTTTAACCTGGTAACTGATTCAATACTGAAATACAAAAAGAGTAGCCCTTATAGGCAGTTAAATAATGACAGGTTCTCAGAAATCTGTTTTGTGGCCTTTAGTAATACAGTTCTCTTCACATTCCTTTCACTGGCAAATGACAAGAGGCATATATGATCTCACCTCTCTCAAGGTAAAGGATTCACAGGTGAAATCACAGATGTTTATTAAATAACAGTAATAAATTCAACACAATGGCATCCATAAACTTGTCATCTACTAAACTCCCTGTAAGAAGGCAGATTAAACAATTGTTATGAAAATATTTTATGACATTCCAGTACTGCAATATGAAAATAGTTAAACACACAATAAAAGGAACTTTCTGCTTGACTAAAATGATAGCTGTAAAGCTGAAACTGTGCATGAAATGCAATCAGACTGGAAACTCCTGGAGGTTAAGATCTGTATATACGATACCAGCAAGAACAGAAGTACTTACAAAGACTTGCTCTTGTATTTCAGACACGAGGTACCTACAAAACCTGAGTGTCATTCTGAATTTTATCATGAGTGAAAATTTCTTGCTGTGAATTGATTCTTTTCTCCCCTCTGTCAGTGCTTGTGTCATTAATGCCTCTTGCAAACAGAGGTAGGTTGCATTAGCCCCCTAGATCCTCACACTCAAACAGTTTCCATGGCATGACTGGACTCTATATTTTTTCTCATCCTTCAGCTACTATTTTCAGAGTTCATATGACTGTCATCCAGCTTTCCAAAAATCTGTCAAAGCTCAAAGGCAGAAGGAGAGTGTAAAGGCAGATAGTTACAAATTGTTATTGCAGTAGAGTGTTTCGGGCTCATAAAAAGACTGTTTTCTTCTTTTTTTATCGTAGTAGTGAGAAAATAAGCTTCTACACTTGATCATCATAAAGGCAATTGTGCCTTTATGTGATGATTAGGATCAAAGGTTTCTGTCTAGAAGACCAATAGATAGCGTGACTTTGCATCGCTGAAACTGAAACACTGTAATTATTTGTAAGCAGTTTCATGAACAGTTACTGGAATAGCAACAAATCTGCAGGATTTAGGCAATAAGGTACCAAATCATGAAAACTTTAAACAGCTAGCGTACTTGCTTGCTATGCATATCTGAATAAAATATTTATTAAGTGACTTCTAATAGCAGATGAATTAATAAAATTGTACTTCTTTCGTTGAAATGTTACCAAAATATAAAGGAATATATGGCTGGTTATAAATCATCATATTCTTTCTCATTTTATCTATTAACGGGACAGGAGATGTTAGAAAGATGCAGAGATCTTCCTCATTTCTTTAATCTCATTTATCTGTTGATGATATTGGAAGAACAGCATTAAATATATATCATACCTTATCTCCTGTTGCAAGATCTTCTGAATATTTGTATAGTAGAATTTGAAGGGGTTTTTTTCATTAAAATAGCAGCAAGTTGGATTTAATGCTGTAATACTTCTTTGGAATGGTACAGTTTTCTTACTTTATTGGTGCTCTCTGGCACACTGTTCCAGGTTATTCAGCAAATCACAGTTAAATGTTGTATTATCCTTCCCTAGGTTGCAAAAAGATGTGTCAAAATTCATTTCAAGAAACCCTGCCTCTGCCTTTTGAGTCTTCTCCAAGGTGACTGCCTTCCTCATGCCATCTCCAACCAAACATATCCATTAAGGAATTACCTATGCAGAGCAAGCAGTCAACAGCAATGAACACAAGCCCGCACTTGCACTGATTTCAGCCCAAGAAGTGGCTGGTAACAAGACTGTAAGCTAATGCAAGCAGGACTTGAGAGCTAAGAGCTCTGGGGAATAGCTGCCTCCATCTGTGGTTCCATCAAAAGAAATCAGGTTGCACTGTCTAGAAATATTACTGCAATACTAAATGATGCCGGAGTGGGGACAGATAAATGATGGTGCATTGGAAAAAGTGTAGTATACACAAATAAATCCACAGAATATAATAAAGAAAATTCAAAACCCTAGCCAACAACATTTATTTATTCTAAAAACCAGATAATGAAGTCAGTAACCATAAAAAATGTGAATTGTTACAATTATGATGAACTAAACCATTTAGACTAATCTAAAATATGGTTTGAATTTTAAAGTATATTCATCATTGACAATAAAAAAAAACTAATTAGAATAAATTTTTAATGCCAGGGAGAAAGAAGGGAATATCAGTCTAGCAAGCGAAATGCATGAAGAAGGAACACTAAACAACAGCAAGCCATCTGAAGTGTACTGTATCTTTTCCATGCACCTTTTATCCAAGGCTCTTTAAGTGTGGTGGTACACTTCAGTGCTGGAAGGCACGAGAACATAGTGACCAGCGGGAAATGCCAATAAGAGCAGCATACCTAGGAGTTGCTTCTGTGAAATTCTCAGTGAAACTGAGATTCATGATGTGAAAGCTTTTCCTGAGCTTCAGGCATGTGTATTTGAGAATCTTAATTTTGCTTTTTTTTTAAAATAAAGGTGTTCGTAAACTGCTAATCCAGGAAATGTGGGACCTAAGTGGAAAGCAGCCTAGTCCTCATGGTCTGGTCTAGACTGCAATCATTTCTCAACCAAGAACAAAACTTGGTGCAAATTGGGCTAGCAGTAGAAAAATGAGAGTAAGCCTTGCTCTCTAATCCTGGGGGTATCAGATTCATCACATAAAGTACGGAATTCAATGGCCATTTTGGTATTCACAAATTCATTTCAGAAGTCCCAATTGCCTGAATAACCAAAAACTGAAAGGAAGAATGTGTAGTTGCTTTTAAACTAGATGTTGCAGTAATTTTGTACAGTTGCCTTCTGATTTTTGTTTTTTTGGCATTAACAGTTCTTAAGTTTGATTTGTCCTGATTTATGGAGATATGGAGTTTTCCTTTTGGTGTATTATGCAAGAACATGAAGCAGCAGACAAGTGAGGAAGAGTGAGGAGAAGAGACAAGAGGTAGCTGAAAGTATCTCGAGGTTTCCTGTGCTTTCAGAGTAAAGGAAAGTATGGCTATGAGTGGCAGAGAAATTGAAAATAATTATTTTGCTATTATTAAGCAGATGGACATCCTATTTTCTGGACCAAAACTTACGACATTGGTGGCACTGCTACGGAAGGTAGTTTAAGCCTTAATGACAGCTGTTTCAGGGACTGGAAAAAGTCTGTGATATGACCTGAGGTCACAGCAAGAAACAATTTATAAAGTACATTGTGCTTGTCACATTATCAACAAATAAATGAAAAGATCTAAATCTACAACAGCTCAATGCAAGGTCCAGTGTAAGCAAGGTCACTTCTAACAAAGTTACACAAACATATATGCAGGAAAGAATTAATTATGGAATTCAATTATGCTGAAAAGCATAAATTTGAAGGGTAATAATTTTTAAAATTTTATCACTGATAGGTCATGATCTACATTTTACTCTACAGTTTGAAGTTGATTTCAAGGAAAATTGTTTTGTTTTTTTAAATAGCATTTTACAGAAAGCTAAATAACTATCATCAATCAACACATACCCAAGTTTACTTAAGTCTGAAATATTTTTTTAAAGGAATTTAAAAATTTAACTAGAATTTTACTGGAAATTTTCATTTAATAACAGAAGACCTCCATTTTTGCCAACTCTGATTTTCATTTTTCTTTGCAGCTCATAATTTTACAAAGTTGTTAAACAAATCAGAACAAAAGTAATGCTCTTTAATGAATGACAAATTGTGAATTTTTAAATTTACAATGAACAGTTCAAATTCATTTGATAGGATACAAAATGGATAAAAACTTGCAAAGAATTTCTGGTCAGGAATACTTTAGAGAGTTTTATAATCTGCTTTTGAATATTTCAGGGACAAAAAAAAAGGCAAAATCCAGTGAATAAATAATTCATTTTGCGTTACTCACTCATCCATATTCTGGTATGAGTGTATCACTTTGCCGTGTTATACCATGGTGTGATGACATCTAGTGTTGCAATATTGTAATCATCTTATTCTATCACAACCTGAAAAAATCCAAGCAATCTATTTTGTGGAATGAAGACTGCCTTCTGACTGAGTTAATATCTGAACCTTGGACTCATTGGATGTGTTTTATAACTCTTCCTGCTGTTACAAAAACAAAATTATCATTGAATTCTGCTAGAAAATAAAGCCTAATTAAATCTGGGAATGCTTACTTGTCTGCTTGATTCAATTATCAGAAATATTTTGTATAGAAGAAAAGAAAATGCACCAAGTTTTGAGAAAGGATAATAGCAGCACTAGGTCTTAGCAGAAGGTACATGGTTTTATACTAATATTTTGTCTTGGGCAGCCAGTGATCATCAATGCACAGAATATCTATTACAAGAACATTGGTTATAAAAGAGGTTACAGAAATTTAAAAACCTTTTAAAATTAATTTTTATCCATGTAAATGGCAATAGCCTTTGAAATCAAAAGAAAATATTCCACTAAGTTGGCTGGACTCAGCATCATATTTAAAGATGTACTGATTTTGAAAAAGCTGACAATTCACGATTCCTTGTCAGTAAATAGATTTTTCTGTTCTCAGTGACACTTCATCAGGTCTGGATTCTGACATCTGTACTACACAGACTCACGCACAATTCCAATATTAAAAATTGAAAATGCTCTGTACTTTGTTGTAAGTCTGGTCAGTATAAGAGAGATTTAAACTGGTCCAGTATATGGATATAAAAATCCATAACTTTTCAAGTAAATGATTTTTAAAAATTATTCTCAGGTGTATCAGCGAAACCTAGTTTTATAAAGGCCACTAATTTTGTATTAGGGAAAATCCAGAATTTGCTTTAAATTATGCACATTGTTCTCTATTTTGTTGAAGAAGAGTGATTCTGCTTAATTGAAGCTTGATCATGGAAAATTTAGCACCATTCAGCAAAGCTGAGAAGAAAACAAACTCAGCTTTAAACATTCATGTAATTCCTTCAATATAATCAATGGCACTACCCTAGTGCTTACTGCTAAGAGAATACTTCAGTGCTTTGTTAAACCGAGCTTTAGCTAGCCAATGCAAATGAGCTCACTGGTGACATCAAGATTGGAGGCAGCCTGGGTTGCAATGCATTGGTGGAGTTCACAGTCCTGAGGGATATGGGAAAGGCAAGGACTACAGTCAGGACCCTAAATTTTAAGAAAATCAACTTCCAGCTCTTCAAGCAGTTAGTCAATAGGACCCACTGGGAAACGGTCCTCAGGGACAGGTGAGCAGAATACAGCTGGCAGATCTTTAAGGATGCTTTCCTTAGAGCACAGGAGCTCTCAGTCCACAGGTGTAAGAAATCAGGCAAGGAAGGGATGAGACCAGCATGGCTGAGTCGAGACCTGCTGGTCAAAGTAAAGGACAAGAGGGAACCGCACAGACAGTGGAAGCAGGGACAGGTATGTTGTGAAGAGTATTAGGGATGCTGCCTGGTTGTGCAAGGATGGAGTCTGGAGGGCCAAGGCACGGCTAGACCTGAATTTGTCAAGGGATGCTAGTAATAACAAGAAGGGCTTCTACAGGTATGTAAACCAGAAAAGGAAGGTTAAAGAAAGCCTACTCCCTCGATGAACAAGAATGGTGACAACAGTAACAACAGACGAGGAGAAGGCTGAGGTACTCAACAACATTTTTGCCTCAGTCTTCATGGGCAACCTCTCTCCTTGCCTCTCCTGAGTCAATGGACTGCAAGATGGGGACCAAAGGGGTAAGTCCACCAGTCCTGCATCCAGCTCTGGAGCCTTCAGCACAAGAAGGGCATGGAGCTGTTGGAGTGGGTACAGAGGAGGGCCACAAAGGTGGTCTGAGGGCTGGAGCACCTCTGCTGAGAGAGTTGGGGCTGTTCAGCCTGGAGAAGAGAAGGCTGCGGGGAGACCTTATAGCAGCCTTCCAGTACCTGAAGGGGGGCCTTACAGGAAAGATGGGGAAAATATTTTCAGCAGGGCCTGTTGTGATAGGACAAGGAGTAATGGCTTTAAACCAAGGGCGGGTAGATTTAGACTAGATATAAGGCAGAATTTTTTTACCATGAGGGTGGTGAAACACTGGAACGGGTTGCCCATGCAAGTAGTGGAGGTCCCATCCCTGGAAAGATTCAAGGCCAGGTTGGACGGGGCTCTGAGCAACCTGATCTAGTTGAAGATATCCCTGCTCACTGCAGGGGGGGTGGGTTAGAAGAACTCTAAAGGTCCCTTCCAACCCAAAGTATTCCATGATTCTATGATTCTATGAATCTATTCAGAAAAAGCCAAATTACTTCCAGGCCATTAAATGCACCTGAAAATATATTTTCTATTTCTTTCAGCCAGTTTTAAATTTGGATACTTTTATAATAGCTCCCTTCAACCCCTGGCCACTTGTCTATGTTTTAAAGGTAGAGATTTTAAAAAACATGTTTTTTCTCTAAAACCCTTGAGTTCTAGAGGATGGACAGACAATAAACACAAAGTTCAGCTGGAGGACATAAAAGAAACCCACTGTAATCATAAGCTAGAATTTGAAATCAATTCATGCTTCTCCAAAGCGTAACAGATATCACAAGATATGACTTGACATGATAGACAGCACTACTTGTCATCACTTCCAGGCGTAACAGATCCTTAGCAGAGGTACTGGGTTGTCCTAAGATTGTGTATGTCACCTTGCATAATATAGTCCTACTGATTCAAGCTCTCTCACCATCACTGTCATCACTAAAGATCACTGCCAACGGAGTTTGAAGCTCAGTCTAATTTTCCAACAAAGTATTAACTTAGGCTGGAATTTATTTAAAGCTTTGGAGGTGAAAATAGATGTATAGCCACCTTGCAATAAACTTAGTCTTTATGCTTGGACCCTTTGAATCCATAAAGAAGTATATAAGTCCTGATGCCCATCTGGCAGTCAATACATTGAGGCACCTCACACTCCTTCTGTAATGCACAGAGCAGAGCAAGGCAGCTACATGGACACAAGAACGTTACAATGGGATACATGATGTCCAGCATACCAAGAGAGGAAATCCTAAGCCAACCAACAGAAATGCCACAGGGAAAGATGTTCTGGGTTGCTTCCTCTAACTGAAGCACTGGTCTGTGGCCTTGGTCACTCTTTCGAACTGGAATTGGTAGACAGCAACCCTTTAATGTGTTTAGGTACCTGAAAAAAAGCGGAGAACAAGCACATCATTTTCTTTACAGCCTAGCAGTCACACAGTGGGTGACTAGGGTTCTTGGTTCTCCTTTTCTGAACAGGAAAACCCCCTCAGTAGTGGATGCAATGTACTACTAGATCGCATTTACTTTCGACCCCTCCTCCTAAAGGACAGACAGATTTTGGGGGTCTAATGGAGAGCAAAGACCATTGCATATGGGGTCTGATAATGAGCACATTCTCCTGGAAGGGCTAGTCCTGGACTTCAGTTCCTCCTGGCAATGCAGTTTATTCCAAATTCGTTTTAATTCAGAAAAGATAAACAGCCCTCAAAGTAGAAAGCATAGCAACTATGACCTTGATACCATCCAGCAGTTTTCTCCCTGCTATGTTGAGATCACAAGAAGATATGACTTTCTATCTTTTATATTATCTGTACAGCAAAATAGTTGGCAAAATGATCTTGGACAGCTTTGGACTTCTTTGTAATAAAAAAATATATATTTCTTACAGTCATGAAATTTCCCCCAATGTTATTAAGTCAGCACACAAATCAGAAAGCCTTCAGTGTCAAAACTGATCAAGTTACCTTTGTTTTTTCTTAAAAATTTATTTTGGTTTCTTATACTAAAGGCAGCACTTACATGAAGGAAAGCACACATTGCCTGAAAAATTGTCCCAGAACTTGTCTTTGAGTTCAAGGCACAGAGTTTTGCCGATTCTTTTCTGGAAGTGTCTTCAAAGAAAATACTACAATTGTGAATCACAGAATCGCAGAATCACAGAATGGTAGGGGTTGGAAGGGACGTCTGTGGGTCATCTAGTCCAAGCCCCCTGCCAAAGCAGGGTCACCTACAGCAGGCTGCACAGGACCACACCCAAGCGGGTCTTGAATATCTCCAGAGAAGGAGAATCCACAGCCTCCCTGGGCAGCCTGTTCCAGTGCTCCGTCACCCTCAGAGGGAAGAAGTTCTTCCTCGTGTTCAGCTGGAACTTCCTCTGCTTCAGTCTGTGCCCATTGCCCCTTGTCCTGTCACTGGGCACCACTGAAAAGAGTCTGGTCCCATCCTCCTGACACCCACCCTTAAGATATTTATAGGCATTTATAAGGTCTCCTCTCAGCCTTCTCTTCTTCAGGCTAAACAAGCCCAACTCCCTCAGCCTTTCCTCATAGGACAGAATAACAAAAAAGAATGGGTTTTGAAAACTTAAGTGCAATCTCAAAAGCAAGATCTTTATGATTAGAAAAGTTAGTTACCCAAACACTTAAGACTTGGTTTTGCTAAGACATTACATACATCAACACCTAAAATTACACACATGAGTATTTTTGAAATAAAATACTAACACATTTACATACATCATGCAGTGTATTAGACTAATAGTTGTATGACTTCCATAGCTTGAGATATCAGGACATCATGATTGCTGTCATACAAAATTAAATAAACCATTAATACTTTTTAGATTATTGTATCCATTTTTTTTTATTATACCAGTTCACTCACAAGCTGATACAAAAATTGCAGTATTCTGCATTGCATGGAGAAGCACAGTAGTATTTGACAGGACTCATTTATGCTGTGTACATGCAAGGAACCATGTTAATGCTGATGATTCTACTGCTCAACTTGTCTTTTGGACATATTTTGTAGTTTAAGTTGCCAGTGGTATTTCTTCAATAAAGCAATAATTCATTTTATTTTACTATTTAATTTTTATTTTAGTGTGCTTTATCTCTTGAAAAACTATTCCAGGCAGCTGAGGCCATATAGTCTTGCGTTTACTTCACAAGCTCAGTTTGCCAAAAAGTTTGATACTTCTTCTCTAGTACCTGCCACCTGCCAGAAATTGTTTGCTATGCAAGTGGTGAATATTATCTACTGACTATCAAGCCCAGTTCATTTTCACTCTGATTTTTGTCTTGATAACAGCATATAGCAAATGTAAGTTAAACCCTTCAGGGGGTTAACCAGCTTAATAGTCCAGACATTAATGCGCTGCAAGTTATTTCCTTATTCCGTTATTTCTGTTATTTCTGTACTTATTATGGCAAGTAGATCTCTTAATCTAAAAAATAAGAATGTAGGAAAACCAGTCATCCATGATGAAACTGAACGTGCTTGAACTTGCTCAAATAGCAAGAGATTTTTTTTATTTAAATTTGAAGTTGGGCAAATGTGCATACTTTTGAAAGCACCTTCTTTACTGCTTCTCTGGTATAAACATTTAGGTGTGGAAGATGGGAAAAGAACCCTACCATTTACAACATTTTTCTACTTCATGCTATCTGGTTCTACCAGCAAAGAAAATTATCAAAAAGTAAAGTAAAAAGAAAGAAAAAGTAATGAAGCAGGACTATGCCCAGCCCACCACTGTGTTCCAAATACGGCACGGTTTCATTCTCAGAATCTGAAATAACCACAAACAAAATGTGAAGCTCTAAAATCTAGGAGTTTGGAAGCAAAAGTGAGAAAATCTTTTCATGACTCAAGTTTGCAACACTCAAGCTCTCACTACAAGTTTGTTCAAATTATGTCTGATTTTCTTACAGCTGGAATTACAGAATAGCCATCAAATGGCTGTCAGTTACAGGATTCCTAGTAGTGCCATATCAGGGAAATTCTTGAAAAAAGATTCAAACTGTTTTTTCCAAACGTGATATGTTGATCTCGGTCAGCAACTAAGCATTCACTCTTCACTTGCTCCCTTGCATGGTGAGAAGTGGAAAATCGGAAGACCAAAAGTGAGAAAAAATTAATGGGTCAAGATGAAAACAGTTCAATACACAAAGGAAAAAAACAAGTGATGCAAAGGCAAGCACTCAACACCTCCCACCAGCAGACTGGTGCCCAGACAGTCTCCGAGCAACAGCTTCTTTGGAGGGACTAGACAGAGACAGGATCTGCACTTAGAGTCTCAAATCAAAAATAAGGTTTCTGTGGAGATGTTGGTAGTGGCTTCTGCAGAGAAGAGGCACAGCTTGAGTTTGATAAGGAGAAGGGTAAGCAAGTGGAGGAATGTGGATGTGGGACATGGTCACAGGAGAAAATGTCTTTTATTGAGACATTTGGAATGGATCTCACATGATAATATTTATCAAGAAGGAGAAGAACAGACGAAAGATAGTCTGAATTTAGAGGAGTTGTATGCTTTAGTTGACGGTTTAGACAGGAAAGTTCTTAGGCATATTTTATCTGATGAAGACTGTAATGTTTGAGCAAAGCCTAGACAGAAGAACCTACAGAAGAGTCTGAGAGGACTAGCAGGCTATGGATCAGAAAAAATAAGCAGTGGTAATATTATCTAAGGAAGGTATGAAAAAGGAGATGATGAAATTATTTTAGGTATCTTCTTGAGTGGCTGTTGGTCTAGAAAGAAACAGATTAGTCTAGAGAATGCATCTGGGAGCCATCCATATTCAGAAAATCATTGTATTTGGTTTTGTGATGAGGTTACGGAGAAATGAGTCACAGGGGAGGAGGAGCAGAGAAGTAGGTCAAAGAAGATGCAGAAGTACTGGTTCTGAGATCTGGCTAACAGCCATTAGAGGCTGTAATAAGAGCAGCTTTATTTTGTGTAAAAGATAAAAGCAGATTGGGAAGGGATGTACTGTACATCTGACAGAGAGACTGTCAGCAATTATAAACAACATGTTGAGTTGACTTTGAGAGAAAACAATAAAAGAAGAAAGACAAATAACTGAATTGTTAGCAGATGAGATCTGGAAATGTGTTTCAAGTACAAAAGTATTTCACAATAAACAGTTCATCAGAGAAATAATCATTTCTAGTTTTCTGAAACTTGAGCAGATTTAAAGCTTGTAAGACCCTTCAGGCTGCGTATCCTTCATGACCTGTGCTCTCCTGCTTCTTTCAACACTTGTTCATGTCTTTATGTACTTTCAGATCTAGTCAATACCTTTTACAACGAACGCACACAAGACAAAAATTTTGGATATGTCCATTGAACATAATCATGTATGTAGTTTTTTTATTATTATTATTTCACTGTATTTGCAATTCTACTAAAACTCTCTTAATCCTGGAAACATCAGCTTCGTAGCTAGAAAATTGAGTTTGTCAGAGAGAAGATTTCTGCTTTCACAGTGAAGTCTGAACTTTATGGAAAATATTTGTTACGGAGAATGAATAAACAATGACTATTTTTATTAGAAATTGATCATTAAAAAATCATTATTCCACTGCAGTCACTTGGTCAGCCAATGATATGCCTGTTCTCTTAGTACTATACTCTAGGGTGTTGCAGAAAGTGTTAAGTTGAGGGTTTTCAAAACTTGCAATTACCTTAAACTTTTGTGGTTTTTAAAATTAATTTCTATTTTTCCTCACAGAATACATCTAGACACAGATTTTTTTGTTAAACTTTTAAAATATTATTATGCTATGGAGCTATAGTTTTAGTCACATAAAGATATCACAAGACTGAAGTTTCTAAGACAAATAGTTGTTAATGACCAAATGAAGGACATGCCTAAACATCAAATCCTCTTCATTTTTTCTTTCCTTTTTTTAATTTTCACCTATGAGAGTTATCGAGTTGCAGAAATCATTTTTCATGTGAATTTCTTTATCTGTGATTTCAGTATGTCTGACAACGCTGGAGCAGAGTGGAACAACTCTGCAGTACATCTCTACTACCACTTCCAGTGAAGTTAATGATGTTAAATGAATCTGGGACACTGGTTGTCAGTGGTTGTGCTATACCACAGTCCTACTGAGAAGAATCTAGAGAAGGCGAATAATGACAAACAATCATGAGAAACCTCAAAACCATTCACAATAATGAAGTTACCACCCCCAAGAAACAGAATTCACATTGAGCCAGTTAGCCCTGCTTCTTCCAGTCTGTTCTGGGAAAGTGAATAGCAAACAACCTTCACAATTGTCAGCACATCCTCAGCTCTGTCTTTTGTGGTAAATTCTTTAGATATAGGAATATATCAGGGCCACATCCATTTGTCCTGTAAATACATAAGTTTGAGGATATGCTGCTGTAACCTTGATGAAAAGCACAAGTGCCACTATACCTGTCACCTTCCTAATAGCTATGTAACTATAAATTATGTGTGGTTTGGTTTGTTTTTCAGCAAAGACAGTTATTGTAATCAAACTGAATGACCCTTACTTCTCCTGTGGTAGGCATTGAAGATTTCAATGAAGCGATGCTTAAATTAGGCTCCTAAGTTAGATGGATTGATGTCATCTTAGAAAACCATGCACAGAAATGCTATATTTAAAAAAAACCAGCAACTATCAATAAAAAAATTCTTAACTGGAATATACTTTATTAAAAAATACACTTGATGTTTCCAGAAAGCTGATTCGAAACTTATGATACCAATCCTCAATAACAGCTGCTACTGGGACAGTTATACTCCTAAATGGGATTCTTTGGATTGATTTAGCAGCAATTCAAGGTTATTATGTGTGTTCATTTTCATAAAGGTTATGTCCCCTTCTTAACCAAAATACTATTGTCCTGCAGTTGTAACACATGTAAAACTTTTCACTAATGCTTCAATTATTGAGTGAGTTGGACACAATGCCAGGGACTATTTTGACAAAATGTCTGAAAGTGCTTGTCAAGATGCAGACTGAATCTCCATGCACTTCCTCCCAGTCCTGTTTGGCTGATGGGCTTGTGAAGCACCTCCATGACTTGGGGTCACATCTAGCGCAACAGCTCTTAACATACCGAAATTGTTGTGCAGCAGCCAACACAGATTTGTCAAGAACAGATTTTTCCAAATTAATCCCTTTCTATGACAAGGTAACAGGACAGAGGCAGCAGAGAAGAAATAGTGTCATACAACTTGACTTTAATGGGATTTTTGATACTTTTTCAGGTGTCATTCTGATTGCCACCTCAGTGACCTATGGTCTTGATGAAACTACTGTTAGATACAATCTTGCTGTATAAGTGTACCCCAAGAGTAGATGGAATAATTTGCTGTCAGGACGGAGGGAAGAAACGGGTGGAGTTCACTAGGGTTTCACTTGGGCCTCAGTCCAGGCCTGCTCGGTGTATGAAGATGATATAGCACAGGCCAAGTCTATTAAATTTACAGAATGTGAAGCTGGGAGTGCATTGGGAAACATTAAATATCACCAGACTGGCAAAAGCAGTGGAGAGAACCAGGGATTATTTCAGTTAACCACTGCAGTCTTCATGTGTTTACTTCAATTGCGTTCGTCTCCAACAGGGTCTGCCCTCCCTTGATGTTCTCTTCCAAGGAAAAGAAGCAAAAAACAGAGCTGGAATGATCTGTATTCATGTCCATAGTGGATGGAATGGGAAATAATCATCTCAAATTGCAGACAGATGCCAGGCAAACCCCCTAGGATGAGGGACACTGAAGGCCTGGATCAAACTCCCTAAAGCTTGCATCTTTGTCATGAGTTAGACATGGTGGAACACGGCAGGATGGAGGTCCAGGCTGATCCCTCCCGTCCTGGCCCCAGAGAGGTGAGGATGCCACAGGTCCCTGCCTGAGTCCCAGCTAGCAGTGTGGCTGAGCTGGTGTTCCCAGTCAGTGTGCACACACACACACACACACACACACACACAGAGCATACACATGCCTGGTCACACAGCTCCACTGCAGTCAGAGTGTGGTGCTGGTACCAGTACATGTGCAGACACCAGCAGCACTCCCACAAACACGAAGCGTGCAGATGGCCCCATCCTGCTCCTCCTCTCCTGCCACAAGGACTTAAACTCGTAATAATGGAATATATACACAAAAAATTTGTGTCTCTGCAGCAGCTGGTCTTAGATGCTCAGTCTATCAGGCTGGCCCATGGTCTGCCTCTGTTGCTTGTAAGTCCTTGATGGCCCACTTCAGCTGCTGGCACTCAGATCTCTTGTTCTACTCAGCATGTAGCTAGCTAACCACAGAATCACAAAATTGTAGGGGTTGGAAGGGACCTCTGGAGATCATCTAGTCAACTCCTTTGATTAACCAGATTCACTTAGAGCAGGTTGCACAGGACCTCATCCAGGCAGGTTTTGAATATCTGAAGAGCAGGAGACCACATTCTCTCTGGGCAACCTGTTCCAGGGCTCTGTCACCTTCAAAGTAAAGTTCTTCCTCATGTTCAGATGGAACTTATGCTTCAGTTTGTGCCCGTTGACCCACATCCCATCACTGGGCACCACTGGCATCATCCTCTTGACACCTGCCCTTAAGATGCTTATAAGCATTTATAAGATCCCCTCTCAGCCTTCTCTTCTTCAGGCTAAACAAGCCCAGCTCCCTCAGCCTTTCCTCATACGAGAGATGCTCCAGTCCCCTCATCATCCTCGTAGCCCTCCGCTGGACTCTCTCCAGTAGTTGCTCATCTTTCTTGAACCGAGGAGCCCAGAACTGGATGCAGTACTCCAGATGGGGCCTCACCAGGGCAGAGTAGAGGGGGAGGAGAACCTCCCTTGACCTGCTGGCCACACAGTGCACCCTAGGATATCATTGGTCTTCTTGGCAGCAAGGGCACACGGCTGCATGTTCTCAGCATGCACAGAATAGAGAGTGCAGAGCATGAAAAACACTTAGAAATAGGATTTAATATGTGGAGGACAAACTGTAGTGATCATGTGCAGTCTCAGCCAGAGAAGTGTAATGACCAGCAGCCTGTTTGCACTTCGCCAGTCTCTCTTATCCCTTTCTCCCTCTATTGTTGCATATTTTTCCCTCCTTGATCCACCTTCAGCCCTCCGTTTCCCCACCTTTTCCCCTAAACATGCCATAACTCTCTCACATTTCCTTCACCCCCTTAAAACATATCATAAGTTTTACACAATTCCAAAATTTTACTCGCCTGGCACCCCACAATAATCTCCATTCTCCTGGAGGCCACCCCCCCCTTTAGTCTGCATGGTATTCCCTTGACTCCTTTGGGTGACATTTCCCACCAGGACAACGGTCCTGTCATTCTCTTTCGGTGGTCCGAAGAGTAGCGAAGTTGGTGTGCATTTTTTGCCCTTAAGAGGTTAGTGGGGTTCCTTCTGCCCTGTCGGTCATCGCTCCCCCAGTCCACTGGAGTCTGCGTTCACTGCAGTTAGCCTTTATTCATATCATGTAACATAAGTATTTAAGGAAAGTTTTGTCAAATGTCAAGAATGATGTCATAATTGTCAGTCTCTGTTCAGGAGGTCTAGACTCTATCCTGGAGTCCATTCAAGGCCTGTTTACAAGTGTTGTTATCAGACAGCTTTACCAAGGCAGTAATATATCATTGGATTGTACCTCTGAATGGTGTTTCTCATTTCAAATTTTGTAAAGAATACAACACAGTATTAAAAACCCAGTCAAGGTTTGTGTTTTTTTCTCTTTGTATCTGTTTGTTTGTTAATTTTTTCTATGGGGTAGAAAGTATTCTCTAAAGTAAATGTGGAGATAAGTCATAGATCTGTGCCACTAATTCCCTGATTCCAACATGCTGTGTGGATAAATAGTAGACTTAGGATAAAAAGTTGAATGACTCCTGTCACCTTTGCAGACCTTTTGTCCCCTGCATCTCAAAAGTTAAACAAAAATGGGAGCAGAATGAAAATTTACAGCAAGAATCTGCAACTTTAACACCTCAGCATTTGGCTTTGTTCCTTAAAATGCCAGTGAAAAAACAAAATGTTTGCACTGAATTTAAATCTCAGAACTGACTTTGTCAAATAGGAGACAAGAAATCCTAACCCATCCTAAGTTTCAGCCATTTACCCTAAGCCATAGCCATATGCAAGTTAAAAGAAAAATCATTATTTGAGTACCTTTTTACACAGTTTGGAGCTCTACCTATACTATTCAACCAGTGTCAAAGTCTTCTATTATTTTAGTGACTAGACATTTTGAAGAAATCCTCAACAATCTGTAAAATCTTTCCAGGAAGTGAAATTTGCCTATGAAGCTTTTTCACCTGTCAGGGTTTCAGCACTTCATTTTAAAGGACTATTCTAACAGTTCTTTCCCAAGAATTTTATAAAATATTCCCAGCATCTTGAAAAATAAAAGGCATGATATTCTAATTACATTATTCATGGAAATCACATTTAGACTATGATTTCTATCATCACAACAGTTACGAAATAGCTTGATGAGAACAGAATGAGTAAGGGAGAGCTAGAACACATCCTTCACTGGTTTTCTCTTCTTTTCAACCTAAAACAGCTGAAGAACATAGCAGCTGGTTTAGATTGCTGTAGTATTTCAGTGGAAATAAATAATGCTGTCTTAAAAAACAGAGAAAAAGCCTCAGGTATACATTCCGTTGTCACAGGAATTCAAGAACATAGGTGTTCGGAAGTTTACAAGGCTAGCAGGAAAAGCCAGTGCTAAAATTTGATTATTTTTAGAAGGAAATTTACACTTTGTAACCTTTGTGTTTAATTATTGCAATAACTACTAAGGATAAAAGTTAGATTTACTTGAAGGGAAGACTATTCAACTCTTCCTGTGTAATAACTTACACTGAAGTTTCAACACTTCTTTCTCATAGCCATCATGAAGTGGCTGCCCTCTGAGATAAAATATTGGATTACATGGACCTTAGGCCTGGCTAGTGTAGCAACTTCTAAGATTTGTAGACCTGAAAAAATCCAGTCAAAACACATTGCGTTTCAAATACTGTCTTTTATGAGGTTCTTAAATGTCTTTCTCTCAAGAAGTAGAAGACACACACACAAAAAATGTGCTGATACTTACCAAGCTGATAAGAATATGCAGGCTTTATAAGGGAAGACAAATGAAATAAGTAAGACACATTTTATAAAGCTCCTGATTTCTTTCCAAAAAACGTTGAGCTTGAGTGCAGATAATAGCATGTCCCCTTCCTAGAAAGTTATTATGAATTGCTGCATTAATTGAATTCCTTCAGCAATGTTCTATTCACTTTAATTTCAAGAAATAAATAGTTTTTTAATATACTAGGTGGATGAATTAGAAGTATTGATATTGTTTTAATTTATGTATTTATTGTACTGTAAGTTTCAGAGGTAAGGAACTAGAGAATGTTCTAATTGGTTTCTCATAAATAAGAGCAGCCATCCGTTCTGTCTTCAATGTCCAATTGTGTCAGCTCCTTACCTGTTTGCCAAGGGTAAATTCTTTTCGGTCTTGTCTCTGCCACTCATGGGAGAGTGAGGAGAGCTGATACCAAAGCATCTTTGTAAATCTTATATCAACAGACCACATCACTTTGACATTAATAGGGGCAGTCCATTAAGACTATTGGTGTTTTCTTCTGCTTGGCAGTCGTTATGATGGTGAATCTTACATTAGGCTTTTCAAATGAGGCAAATAAGGAATACTGAGATATATTTTAGTTTCCAGTTCAGAAGGATTTTTTTCCAGAATATTAATAGGATCCACTGAGAGATGATTCATTAAAAATTGTTTACTTCTTCATGGATTTAGAATTTTACTTAGATTTGAATAAAAAATTTTTGCTGTTTTACACTTTCAAAATTTAGAAAATCAGTATTTTTCATTTTGAATGCCAGGCACAGCCAGCCAAAGTACCTTGCAGGATCAGCAGTTATTCAGCTAATCATGGTGACCTTGGCAAAGTTATATAGTTCATATATTCCATGTGAGTGAATGTGTCTTTGCCAGGTGTCACACATATCCTCTCTGTCCACTGTCTTCAATTCTTTACATTTCTTATGACTTGCAAATCATAACAGCTCTTAAAATCCTGTTTGAAAGTGAAAATCCATTTATTGACAAATATACACATACCAAAATACTTATACATGCACTGACTTTTAAAGGAGTGTTTCCTTACTGGCATTCTACTGCAGAGAAGCTAACAGTTTATTTCCTTTTTCCACTACATTTTCTAAGAATGTGTGTTTACACACATTCTGTATCCTACACCCAGAATTTGTTTGTTCATCCTAGTTGTGGAGAATTTCAGGACAGACATATTTTGGTGAAAGGACAGTGGAGAATGCCTAAATTAATGCTGCTGTAACAATATTCCCCTCTGCAGTTTTTGGGGGAGGTGGAGAGAAGTCAGCGAGCTAGTCTGATCACTAGTGCTGCTGTGACAACCTCGACAAAGCTTGTTGGAGTTAGGTCTCAAGAAGACCAGAGTTCAGCCAAATGCATGAACTGAAAACTTTTTGCTCAATGTTTGAAAGTGGCCTTTAAAGGGAATTTCAAACTTGTGTTGTTTAGTGCCGGTAATACTGTAGTAGGCACTAGATATTTCCCTGCATTTGTGGAAAACCAGTCCAACACTAGTACTTAAATATCCTATTTTAATCCCCAAAGAAATAATTTCTATACTTCTAAGCTACTCCTTGCTGCAGTGAGTAATGGTTTCCCGGTGAAACCTGGCAGGATTCCAGAGGCCCCCTCAGCTCGTGTCACATTTTGGACGCTCCCCTTACAGACTCAGGCAGCATCGGCTCAGCCCGCCCAGCACAGACGTGCTCAGACCACCTCTTACACTGATACCATCCCTAAGCAGAATAAGTTTTGGCAAAAGCAACCACAGAAATTGCTGGTGGTCAATAGCCAAGATGAGGTCTTACTAAGGAAAGTTAAGTACTTGAGCAAGTTATATAATGTGCTGGTGAAGGCACAGGGTGCCCCCCACCTGTTTTAGCCCCACCTGCAGTTTTCATGAACTTACTGGTGGTTCAACTTCTGACCCTTCAAGCAATGTAAATACCACCCTGTGCATGAATATCTTTATTGTTCACACAGAAGACTAGAAAATAAAAGTGTAGTCTAGTCTCCCAATCTTGTGGTTCAGGACCTCATCTTTGATAATAAACATGCAACTCATGCTTTTCACCTCTCTTCAAATAGTATGAGAATCCTTCATCATTTCCTTTTGCAGTCTGAGATCTGGGAAAGCAGCTGAAAGAACTTCTTGCTCCCACCCCTCCTCCATATCTATCAACAGAGTCATATGGCTCCTGGTAGAAACCCAAAAGGAAATAAAGTCATAATTTTGATCAGAGCCAAAACATTGTTTTAGAATAACAGCTGTCAAAATCTGGCCAAAAAAGCTTAATTTTAACTGTGTATAAAGTTTCATTCTTCAGTGTGTACAGTGTTTTGTAAAAGGGTCAGTGACATTGTCTAAGACTATAAGTAAGCACTGTTGAAAGCATTTAAAAGTTCAGGGGAAAGAAAAAAGTCCTTGTCAATCAGCTTTTGAAAGCTTCAATGATTTTTTTCTCCTTTCAATAGTAAAATGTGCTCAGCACAGAAGTCTTTGGGTGTACATGCAATTAAGGATGGGGGAACACTAGAGGAACATGCTGTGCATCAGGCCTGAACTGGAAAGAAAAAAGATTTCAAGCCACGAGTTTTGCTAAGGTACACTTCAGAATTGTTTTTGTTAAAAGACAATAAAGGCATTGTCTCCTCCTCCTCCCCCTCCACAGGCACTCTAGGCTATTCTCTTCTACTTTGTTCAAAAACATTACCAAGCCACAGCATGTTAAAGGAATCATTGTCAGGTTGTGTATTTTTAATTCTCTTTCCAGACTGATTTTCCCAGCCATCACATGTGGCTGGCATTTTTTCTCCATGATGTGGTCTACATACCCCCTCCCAAAGCTCCTAGCCAAACGGCCAGCCTTCTTTGGGGAGAGACTGCAGTTGCCTGGCCCTCACTGCAGAAATGTGGACTGGAGCATGCCTGGCACAGCTGTACTGAGTTTACTCACAGGCAGACTAGAGAAAAGGGCCTTTCTGGCTACAAAAGGAGAGGGAAGGGGCTGTCAGTGGGCAGAGGTAAATGTCCAGAGTAAGCTGGGACTACCTCTGTATTTTGCTGGTTTGCCTGGAGTCAGTGATTATTTCTTTGTCTGCTTCTTGAAGACAGAAAGCGACTGGAAGAAGCCAGAGAATACTTGTACCCCAGCTTTGGCAAGACCAAGTTTTGAACAGTTGTTTTTACAGTCTGTACCTACTAGGTCTTCAGACTTATAAGAAAATTTTCTTTTTACCGACTTTGCTTGGACTGCATATCACACACTATACATCTTCTCCATTACTCAAAGAAAAAGGGTTCGCCTTTATAGTATCACATTACTATAGGAAGTGCCCATGAAAGTTCTGTTCTTGGGAAGTTCTTGTGGCTTGTCTATACCACTGCAACTTTTCTGCAAAGTTATACCAGCAAAATCCTGGAAAGGGTTTGTTTTTGATAGTAGTGTTAAGACATATTCCTAAATGATCTCAGTCGTATAGTGAAATGAACTGCATTTCCAGCACAAAGATGTTCTTAAAAAAAGACTTTTGCAGTGCAACTTTGTTCGCAAATGCAGGCAAAAGATTTATGCTGGTGACATCTTATAATGCAGACTTGCCTGTGGCTATTTTCCTTCAAATGGGACAAGCTACAAGTTAATGCACTAACTGCTAATGCTGCAAACTCAGATCTGAGAATCTGAAAGTCAAGTTGAACTCCTGTTTTCTAATGCTTAATCATCCACCTACAGCTGAAAGAGAAAAAACACCACTCAAAACAAGTCGCTTCTCCAACAAAAATGTAAATGCAGTTGTCTTTAGTGGACTCCATCAGCACATAATTGCTTAAAATTTTGTAAATAAGCCAGTTGTTGCCATACAAGATGGAAAAGACTACAGCTCTGTTATGCTCTTTCTACTGTGCTAAAATGTTTTAACAAGGCAGTAAATTTATTTCTGTCAGCTAATAATACTAACCAGATACAATTCACAATGCACAGTTTTATTATATGCAAAGGATAGGCCTCTTAAATTAGAAGATGCTGCTTTTACCGCCAATTCTTACAGGCAGTGTGATGTCTTTATTTCTTTGTAAGGGTGTGATTGGATGCAGTGACTGATAAAAACACATTTTTTCTATTTATCATTTTTTATAGAAGTTAAGAAATTAAAATTTACTCAGACTGCTTTATGCAACAAAATGAAGTACAATTAGGAAGTTATCACAGGCTTTCTGGCTAGTCAGAAAAACATTTGCCCTATAAAATATAGGGTAAAAAATGTTTTCTCAAGTTTTCCACCCCAGTTTTCCAATAAAAATTCTGTCATCTTTTCAAGAAAAAAATATAACAGAAGCAAAGAAAATTTTAAAGATATTTCAATATCTGGTGAAAAAAAGTATTTGAAAACTTCAGTCTAAATTTAAAAAAATCACAGGCCACTTGTAGTTAAATAGCATCTGCATAAAGCGTTTGGTGGATGAATTCTTTTCCAACATGTCTAACCTCAGTTAAGAATATGAGATCTCAGTCCCTGTACATTCCATCCAAAACTACCTTTTGTTTTGTTTTGTTTTGTTTTACTTTGTTTTCACTTAAATCGGCTTTGCTAAAGCAACCATACTGAAAAAGTGGAATAATCTTTTTGGCATAGTGAATACTTTCAATAGTTTGCTTGTAAATTGCCCAAGTGAACTGAATACAAAACAAGTTCAGTTCATGGCAAAAAGCAGTATGATAAAAGTCTGCCAATAACTTTATTGCCCAAAGGCTGGTAGTAGAGTTAAAGTACACAGCCTGTTATTAGAAATGCTCCTCTAAAAATTCAGGTGTGATTCCAATAGCTGTGGCCAAACCCCTATGGAGTAGACAGGATAGACAGGGAATTCAGCATATCAGATCAGGACGAGGATTAATTTTCTGTCTCTAAAATAGTCCCTGATTCATTGGGTGACACCATCAGTGTCAAAACCCAGGAAATAGGAAGGATATTGTGAGAGGAAGAGAGCCTGGTGTGCTTTTACAACGTAGCTGGAGGGAAATGCTCCCTATCTGTCCAACCACGTTGTTTTTCAGATTACTCCTTGTCCAGTTTTCTACCTTCTTTGTTATGTCAATGACATATTTCAAGAAAGGTGTCAACAGAAAGGGAGAGGAGAGGAGAGGAGAGGAGAGGAGAGGAGAGGAGAGGAGAGGAGAGGAGAGGAGAGGAGAGGAGACTACATCATCATAACAGGAACAGCACATCTACCTGAAGTCAGGTAAAAGACATGTTCTAAAAATAAGGTAGCTAAACTGAATTTACTTATATGTCTGAAATGGCAGTGTGCATCCAAGAAGCACAGTTTAACACCTTTAAAATAGCATTACAAGAATATGTTGCAAACTCAATGAACAGCAAAAAAAGGCTTTCTTTCTCTCTTTCTTTTCTTTCTTTCTTTTCCTTCCCCTCTACACTGCCCTAGTGAGGCCCCATGTGGAGTACTCTGTCCAGTTCTGGGCTCCCCACTTCATGAAAGATGAGGAGCTGCTGGAGAGAGTCCAGCGGAGGGCTATGAGGATGATGAGGGGACTGGAGCATCTCTCGTATGAGGAAAGGCTGAGGGAGCTGGGCTTGTTTAGCCTGAAGAAGAGAAGGCTGAGAGGGGACGCTGCTTCGGCAGGCGAGTTGGACTAGATGACCCACAGAGGTCCCTTCCAACCCCTACCATTCTGTGACCTCATAAATGCTTATAATTATCTCAAGGGTGGGTGTCAGGAGGATGGGGCCAGACTATTTTCAGTGGTGCCCAGCGACAGGACAAGGGACAACGGGCACAAACCGAAGCACAGGAAGTTCCGACTGAACATGAGGAAGAACTTCTTCCCTCTGAGGGTGACGGAGTACTGGAACAGGCTGCCCAGAGAGGCTGTGGATTCTCCTTCTCTGGAGATATTCAGGACCCTCGTGGACAGAGTCCTGTGCAGCCTACTGTAGGTGACCCTGCTTCGGCAGGGGGGTTGGACTAGACAATCCACAGAGGTCCCTTCCAATCCCAAACATTCTGTGATTCAGTGATTCTGTGGTTCTCAAGATAAGGTGCCTTAATATAAGCTTTTTTTAATAAAACACCGGTAATTCATAGGATACAAAACCTTGTGGAGTTTCCAGGGGTCTTGAATTTGTTGTCAACTCTTTGGATTAAAGCCTACAAAGCAGACTAAGCCACTGGGAAATATTGTTAGTATTCTGCCACTGGGGCCATACAGTTCAGCTGTTCAAACTCTCTGAAGCAAAGGCAAATAAAAATGTGTTTCCCCATGGTTCCCCCTATATTTGAGAGGCTTCAAACAATTAAACTTTGATTTGGCTAGGCACTATTAGTCATAGATTATTTTCACAATGCAGTTCCTTGTAAATCTTAAATATAGTTCAGTTAAATATACTTGAATTGGCTTAATTCCATACAACCAGAAGAGATATGGCTGATATAGAAGAAGGTGCTTGTGTTGGTGTCCATTCTTTTATTGAATAGCACATGTTTATTTCCAAACCCACACGTTTACATAAAGGCTATGAACAGATGAGCTCATTACTCACAGAAACAAAACAGATTAATATCTCTGCAAAATACACCAGCAAACGTTTAAAAAAAAAAATAGGATGTTTAAACAGAACTTTTAAAATAAAAATGTAAACGCGTACTCATAATCTGTTGTAGACTCGGAAGTCATACAAGAATTCTCTTCCATTGTTGTAGTAGATCATGTTCCCAGGAGCTCAGATCAATTCAAGGAAAACAAAAAACACTAAATAAATCGGGATATGCGGAGGTGAAATATCAATGTAGTCTCGTTAGGAAAACAAAACAAAATCAGACATCTTCTAAGAAAATGCTAACGTAAATCATTGAACTGAACTTCACTATCTGTGAAAAAAAGCACTGTGCATTGGCCCAAGAGCATGTTTTGCTTTTTACACGGTGAGATGGAGAGGTCAGAAGACAGGGATCTGGGAAGATGTGGGGAACTCTTTTCACTGACTTCAGACAGAGAGCAAGGTGTGCGCTGACAGAGGAGCTTACTGATTGCTGCCTTGTCTGCTAAAAATTAACTTGTCAAAGAAAACAGAAGCTGGAAAGGCAATTCCAATGTGATCTAATAAGAATACCAAATTCAGGAGACACAGAGAAAATGTAAGCTTAGTTACTTCAGGCACTTGAGACCTTTTATTTTTGGATTGCAATTGTTAAAGGAAATTCCATAGAAGAGGGCAACCTAAAAGAAGTTTCTGAAATGTTTTGTATCTTCCTTTGGTTCATATAATAAACCACTCCCCATGGGCTTCTGGTCTCCTAAGTAACTGGGGCAAGTCTCACTTTAAGGGAAAATTTTTTTCTAATTCCAATAATCATCAAAAACATCACCTGCCTACTCAGGTCCCCTACAAGTAGACCAGCCAGACTGTCAATTTTATAGCTCCATTTTCAGGTCAGATGTCTGAGTTTGAATAGGATCATTAAAAAGCCACTCATCTTCATTTGCAGGAGCTAGGAAGACTGGCTCCCAGAAGAAACACCTTAAGGGCCACAAGGGGCAAGGCTAGTATAGCTTGGTTTGGAAGTCTGGTAGGTGCACGTATTAATGGTTCATCATCCATTCTTACTGCATACTTCACCATCTACTTCTCCGAGGCACCCCGTCTTAGAAAATGTGCTGATACTCAATGCCAGCAAAATTCAGCATCAAGTACAACAGTTATGGTGTTTTTCATGTGAAAACATAGCTGGCAGAGAAATGCCCACATTTTCACAGTCACTCAGTGGTCAGAGTACTAATGCAACAAGTGGGGATTCAGCTTCATCTGGAGCCTGAAGAGGACCACATTCATATTTCTTACGAGGATACACTATGGCCCAGGTGATAGCAGGGGTGTGAAAGTGGGGATCTCCACGCTTGCTGGTGAAGGTAGGAAAATATGCAGCCAGGAATGATCGAGTCGTGAGAACCCAAGAGTGAACGCATGACACTGCAGTCCCTAACTAAGGAGTTATGTTCAAAAATGGGGAGCTTAGCATTTAAACTCTGCTCCAAATGTTACTTATGCATTTTGTCCAAAGACTCTTTAATGAAAAATCCATGGGAACAGAGACCAGGACACAGTCCCAGGAGAGTGCTCTTTACACCAGGCAGCAGGAAAAAGGCTTCTGCTTGCTTGCTAGCTCTCTCTGTATCTCCATGAATCTTACATTTCTGGCTGCAGAGTGGTCCAGACATTTTATTGGTAACATCCCCTGTAGGTTTCCAATATGATCTTGAATGAGGTTGGAAGAAAGATGTATGATAGCCTCTTAAATCTTCCTGAGAACTTCTTGTCCTGTTATTTGAAATCCAACTAGGCTAATTTATTGCTACCCAAAGCTAAAGATTAATTTTTTTTTACCTCAAATGAGTTTTTCTTCCAGCTCCAATCATCACATAGTACATACTAAGGAGAAAAGATTTAACTGATGCCCTGCATGTACACTATGTCTTTCTCTGAGATGTTGTTGAATTTGAGCTTTTATCTGTCAGTTTTCATCTATTATTTGATAGTTAGAAGAGGCACACGCAGGATTTCTTATATAAATTATTGATTTTGTAGTGGGTGAAAGTCTCATAACAGCATATGTACATCTGAGACTTTAAATAAGATAGAACTTCACTGCTAGCCTTCCTCAACAGACGTGAAGTCTCATGACAGGTATATTTAAATTTAGATGCATAGCTTCAACCAAATCAGTTGCGGGGTTTTTTGTAGGGTTTTATGATTATTTTTTTTTTTGTACACGGATGAAAAAATACTGTAATTTGTTAAAGTAGGGGGCCTTTCCCCCTGAAACCGAACAGCCACGAAATCTAAAATCAAAGAGATTATTGGGCCTGCCATTAATAGATGTTCCATCAAACCTATTTACAAGGGAGAACAGGAAAAGAAACGTGCTTGCTTTTATATTTTCCCTTTCTATCCCAAACCCTTTTTACCTACAGAGCAGTACTGCTTAAGCTTCTGAGCTTAAAGAGAGTGCAGTTTCCAGTCCAGTTTTTGCAGATCTGGCATAAAATACTCTCTGTGCTGCTCACTGAAAGTGCTTGGAAAAGGCAGGTGAATATTTTGGTAAACCAAGAAGGCAAGAAGAGCTAGCAAGGGTCAGGAAAGGCTGACATAACGGAGTCCTGTGATTCCCTAGCACCATGTTGCAATACTGATGAAAACAAGTTTTACACCTGAGTTCTTTCAGAATAGCACCATGCACAAAATAAGCCCATTTTCACAGACTTGCTGGGGGTGCTTGAACCTCCACAGTGCTATATGAACATGGTTATGTGTCTTCCAGCAGAGAGTTGACTTAAGCCAAATCAGTTCAAAAAGCTCCTTAAGTGAGATGTGGCCTGTGTACTTTAGTGTAGAATGTGCTTGAACTAGAAAGATCATATTCACTATATAAAATTCAGAAACAGAAGGCAACTAGAGTACTTTGGTTGAATGCTCTCCAGTCTGCCTTGACTAAACCATCAGTAGCGTGGATTTAGCAGTTCAAATGTCAAACATCTTGAAGATCCCCCATATTCCTGTCCAGTATTACCATTCAATTACCTTGATGTGACTGATACAAATGTTTTAATGAGGTTTACTAGCATTATTTATTTGCTTACATCTTTTGGAAAGGGACTGTTCTGGTACTAGAGCAGTGCTGTGCTGTAGGGCAACAGATAATAGATTATTCATATGAAAGAAAAGAATGTCAACTAAAAAACAAATGAAATAACTGGCAATCTGATGGTTAAAACGATTGCTCTAGTCATAGCAGGACCAGATGTATGTCTTTATCAACTCTTCTTTGACTCTTCTTTGCCATTTCTCAAGTGTTTTTCTCTATGTATATATGAACATGGCTTCTTTTCAACCCACTGAGGAATGAAAATGAATTTTGAAACCTTCAAAATTTCCAGGAAATAAATGTCTTGTTTTCAGCCCCCTCACTTCTTCCAGTCCCAATGGGGAAGCTATACTTATATTTTCCCATTAATCATGACGCTTATACCAGAAAAAGAGTAGAAAACTGCATTCTACTTAAAGCTTAGATTTTTACACATATTTTTATATTCTGCATGTATTTTCTGCCTCTCCCAAGTCACCGGGGCCAAAGATTAGTTCTACAGAAAGGGCAGTGGAAAACCAATAGACTCAGTGGACAGTCCTTGAACAGAGATGTCAGGAGCTCTAGGAAACGTGTACTTTTTAAATGTTTTGCTGGACATTGATAGAACTACACATTACTTAGAGGAGAAATTTTGTGACGCTAGGGGGATTAATTTCAGTTCCAGTCCCGATATAGATTAGAAAAGGCTAATACTGCTGTAAAGTATGTTCTCTTAATTGATGTCCATGTCAAGATATCCAGGTATCAATCCTTTTTGCTATTATTCTGGTTACTTATAACTTGCATGCCAGATTGCAAGGAACAAAGTGATTACTTGGATTCCATGTGCCTGCTTGGAAATGTTCCCTAGGGACACATGCTCAGACTAGCGAATAAAGCTTCATGAAATTAGAACAAAAAGCCACGTATTCACTAGAAAGGGATAACTTCTTCAGACCTACCCTGTAGATGTATGTTGAATCTTTCTGTGGGCTCTGCTTCTACCAGGCTTTGCTCACATGCTCATGCAATCAATAGGTTTTGTCTTGCATTCATATTTTAAATTATCCTTTACTCTGCTGCAAGCACCATGCAGTCACTGTTCTGTTTTTACAGTCTATCCTTAATTTACCCCTAGAATAATACTCTAGGTCTCCAACTTTTTTCCTAACTGAAATTCATGGGGTGGAATTGTGGGAGCCATAATGGACTGTGCAATAACCCTCTGTCCATTTGCTTAGCAGGAATTTTTACAGCAAGACTGCAAGCTGTAGTTACTGAGAAGGGAAACCTGCTTTTACTCACCTCACTGATTTTGAAAACCATGATCTTTATGAGATGTATTTTGTATTTGTGTCTGTGTGTCTGCTACAACCACAGCATTTTATACATGTTCAAAGAAACAAATCTGATCTCTTTTTTTATCAACCTGTGAAATTTTCTACAGAACATTTGGCTTGGAATAAAAAATTTATGGTAGTTTAAGAACCAGATTTCTTCCAACGTCAAGTAGCATCATGCCTGGACCTCATCAACTTTAATAAGTAGGAAAAGAAATGCAGTGAACGAGCCAGCTGTCTAACCAATTTGGGGAAAAAAGTGATAATGAGAGCTACTTTTGCATCAAAGGAGCATTGATGTGTCTTTATATTCAGGACAAAGCTTCAATCTAGCCAATAGGATACTCTGCTGAGACATTTTAAAAATCAATTAGATAAGTAATACAAAATAATAACAATAGAAAATGCATTAATAAACAGTAAAAAGCTATCTTGTTCCCCAAAGATTTCCTTGCACTGTAGGTCCTAATTACCTGTGCCTGTACAATAATATCTCTACTTTTGACCTGTGGTTGTCCCTGAGAACTTTATTATTATTATGGACTGATCTCCTGTTTTCTTGTATGTACTGTAATCAGACACAGAGGTAGCATTATTCTTATCAGCTGTAAGAATTGTAAAAGTGACAGCCCTAGAACCTGGGTAAAGTTCACAGCAAAGCTGGGTTTGCACACATATTACCACGGAAGACTTAGCACTTAGGGCTCTTCAAAGAAGAATATAGGTTTTCTCAAGAAAAGGACAAGTGAGTCAACAGGTCTCAGATTATAGTTTTTACTTTAACTTCAATAACAAATAGAAAAGAGAAAAGGAGCTATAAAATAAGCAGTTTTCTGAAGCACCAGACTGCATGATTGCGAGCATGTTGTAATTCAAAAGACCCTTTCTTTTGACTGTGTTTGGCAGAGACACTGTGGAAACATACGACCTTTTACATACTCATAGGGAGAAAGATGAGTTCCTGCAAACAAAACAAAGGCATTCTCAATGAAAATACCAGAGGAGACCATCAATGCTGAGAAATCCCAGTCTAGTGTTTTGTCATCTGGAAAAAATCTAGACATCAGATTTATTTGATTAATGGTATTTTTAATATATATTAGACAAATTAATATTTCTTGTATTATAGGAGAAGACAGTTGTTTATTAAAACAAGATTTAGTTCTACTTTACTTACAGTAAGTGAAGCAGGCCAAATGGGACTGGGAATACTGCACATTTTCCATGAAAGTTCATCAGAATTTTTTAATGAAATCATGTTAAAGATATCTGTTAGTCCTTTTGGTTTTAGCTGTCACTTGTATGGCCAAATTCAACCCTGGCCTAAATCCAGTTAATTCAGAGGTGTTCCACTAGGATGGAGTGGTCTACTTTTGGTTAATTTGGGGTTTACGAAAGAGTGACCAGGCAAAGGATTGACTGCTCTATGTTAAATTTCCTAAATTAGCACTTAGGTTCAAGATGTATTTTGACTGCAAATTATTCACACATATTATTCCCTCTTTCAGATTCAATCACTTGCCTAGTTTGGTGGAGTTTAGAAATTGTTTCCCTTAGAGAGAGAAATTGCAGAGTTGGCAGTTTCTTTGAAGAGCTTCCATTGTTCACAAAGAATATACCTAGTCTTAAGACATTGACAAACGTGGGCTCCAACAACAGCTAATTTCTGTGCTCACTGCTCTGAATCTCTTGTAGCAGAACACTGAGCCTACACCTCTTCTGGGTGCCTTGATCTCTGAGCACATCTACTACCTGTGAGTTTTGTTTTGTTCTGCTTGAATAAATATGTTTTTAAGTCTCTTCTCTCTCATACTCAGGCACACTAACCTGTGACAGAGCACCTACAACTGCTGCACCAGCCTTGAAGGAAACCTCTGGTACAATGGCATATCTCATTATATTATTGTATTGTGAGTTGTGGCCCCTGTTACTGAAGTTATAAGTTCTGGAAAACTGAGTGACTTCTTTTCTTAAATTCGTGTTAAGTTCTTGATGAGAGTTTGTCAGCCTCCATGACAACCAGCAAGCTCATAGGTAATATTTAATGTGAGCAGAAACCTGGGAGAAGTCTATGTGTGCATTTGCTGAAGTTTCGTCAGTACAGAATAATAAATGAATTTAAGGAAGCTAACTTTGTATGTCGAAAGCTGTAAAGCAAACCCCCCAAAACATGGACATCATAAGTGATCATACAACCACGTTTCTCTCCTAGCTTTACAGTTAGATTTGATTTTCATTTAAACAAATTTCATTCTGGATGGGATTTAAAAAAGTTCTGAAAGAGTTAGATAGTAAGATTCCCTAAAATTCAGGGTCAAAGAACCTCCTGTAGAAAAGGTGAACACTTCTTTGGTACAGTGTTGTATTACTAGTCCATGTTAGTTCAGTTCTCAGACGGAATTAAGTCTAAGGGTAAGTTATACTCTGCCCATCCACTCAACTTTAAAACTCCTAGGAATCCTATGATGTATTTAACCTACCGTAGATGTATAGGAGTTATTAGAATACAAAAGACAAAAGCAAGGCAGCCTGTCTCTTACTTGCAAGGCAAGACTCCGTGCTTCAAAGAAAAATGCTATAAAACATTTATCCAAATGTATAACACCACAAAGCAAATCTACTCCCTCTTCTTCCTTTCAGGCAAAAAGTTTAGGCCCTGATATATATAGAATGCCTTCACCTCTGTAAAGTCCTTAAAAAAAATCTACCGAGATCTAAAATCATGGTTAGTGCTTAGAAAGGTTTTCCAAACTATTTCAAAATCCCTCTTCTCCGTCTGTCACTTGTTTCTGGAAGAGGAAATCACATGCTCTGATTTTACTTTCCCTGCACAAAGGAATGGAGAAGGGCCAAAACTGAGGTTGTTTCATAGACATTCTGATTTGAACCAATCTGGATTTTTCATCAGAACTTTGGAATTTTGTGGCTAATTTTTATGTTTACTTGTTTCTTTTGCTCTTCCCTAGCTTTTACCTCCTCAATAGCTTGTTAGGGATCTGAAACCACAGCCAAGATAAAACATCTTTGTCTCTTGCTGCTACACACATGCGCGCATGCACACACAAGAACGTGGCTTGGAAACCAAGTGTGTTATTTGCAGTGTGCCAAAAAGATTCGGGATTTGGCGAGTTCCAAAGTCTTTTTTTTCATACCTGATCTTGGCATGCTTAAAACCCTGGAAAGTCACAATTTACTTTCCACGTAGCCGTCCTGGATGGCTGAGACACCGAGCCTTACAACAGGATATCCAGCTATTGAGTGCTGCTGTCACAGGTGGCCAGCAGCGCAGCTGCAAAGAGCTTCCTGCCAGGAGGGCAGAGCAGGTCCACAGGAAGAAATGTTCCTTTCCTCTTCCAATCTGTTTTCAACTATAAAGGAAGGCCCAGGCTCACACTCCTACAGTAGATCTGCCTACGCAGCGCTTTTCAGCTGGAGCACAATCTCAGCTAAGATTTCTAACAATAACTGCCCGAAGTGGAGCAGCCCGTTTACAGGGCTTCAAACAGCAGGGAGTTCTACCTTTAACGCAGAGCTGTCCTTGAGAAACGTTTCAGTTTGACTGTATTACTGTTATGCATAATTGTATCATCATTTTATAGCTTACTTAAGAGCAGTCCGTGAAGTACAAAAAAAGGCCAACAAAAGGAACAGCTTCCTTTCTCTAGAGGTACCACAAATAGGCAACTCATATGCTTCCTCCTTTGTCCTGCAATCAGCCATAAATCACTTACAAAAGGAAAATTGCTTCCAATCAGTCATGAATTTTTACTATAAACAAGGAATGAGGCAGAGGACTTCTGTCTGCGAATTTTACAAGCCAACACTTCAAATCATAAACACTAAAATCCTGGTTCAGTAAATCCAATGAAAAAGAAAGAGGAGGTTTGTTCATAGAAGTGTTAACAGAAAACATGCACATGTTCCCTGTGCTGTGGAGAACCCAAGTTATTTCCATGAAGCTCTTGAGCTAAAGAAACATCAAGAACAGAGATTGAGAATGGGGCAGGTGAGAAAGAACAGGATTTTGAATACTGTCATTGTGGGTTAAAACTTGTATTGAGACTAAAGGAGAATAAGCAATTGAACAAAAAGCAGACAAGAAAGACATCCATAACAAAGGAAGAATAATTGTAAATGTCTTCAGAACTGGGGCCTTAACGCCTGTATGAAAGGCCAGTGAGATCACAGGAAAAATTCTGACTGATGTCAGATTTCCTAGCTCTGATCCCACAAGCTCATGTGCTGTCAAAGCCAACGCCATGTACTTTTATCCCTAAGTGGTTCTGTAGTCTTCTGTAGTAATAAATGGCTACTCTGTTTCATCCTAAAACTCAATTTTCAGGCTGTGGATTCTGGGGCTCTTAAACCTATACTGTGAAAACTGTTGTTCTCTGACACCCAAAAGGTGAATTATCTGTATCTCAAAACAGCTAATATTAATCTGCCAGGGTACATGGAAAGGTAACACAGACATTATTTCTAAAAAGCCTGTAATAAAGACCAGCTATTCCAAGAGACCATCTAGGAATGTGAAAAGTGTCTTAATACACTTACTGAGCACAATCCATTTCTTTTGTGATTAAAGGGTTCCCCCTCTCAGCATTTGTCACATTCACCACTGGAAAATTCAGAATATGCCTCCTGGTCAGGGTATATTCCTAAAGCACTCAAGGAATTGAAAATGACGCAAACATGGATGACCTTATCTCATTATCGTGCAAAACAGTCTGTTAAAAAAGGCAGTTTAAATAAATAAATTGCCTAACATTTGTATCAGGTTGCTCTGAAAATGATATTTTTTAAAAGTGAGTGTGACTATCATGAGTGTAAGAAAAATTACACTATGCAATTTACTGTGTAAACACTATTTGTACCAGAAAAATTACTTGTTTGATCTTTGTGTATCTGAGAGAAAGATCTAAACCTTAGAAATCCAGCGTAAGGTAAAAATGTCCATTTACGCAATGAATAGAAACCATTACTGCATTCTTCAGTGCTGTCTCTGCTATGATTTTAGAAAAGAATGTTCCATAATAATGCTTATTTTCTAACTCGAAACTCCTTGAAAACACATTGAAAATACATTCCACTTCCTCTGAGAAGTAAAGCAAAATTACTGCCTTTGACTCGGCAGCTACTAAGTAGACCAGCTAGTCTTATCTTGTTATACATAAATTAGTACTGCAAATCTGAGGATTGTCTGTTCACTTTCTCATCCTCACATCTTACATGTCAAGCAGGTGCAGGAAAATATGCGGTACTATGAAATCTCGTGTTTTGAAGGTAGTCGGGCTCTAGCTGATGCCTTGCAGGACTGAAAACCTTTGCAAACTCCTTCAAAATATGCTGAAACTCAGTTCTGCAAATTCATGTGACACTTGTGAAATAGAGCCTACCTGCAAAGATCCAGTCTGATGACAGAGTCTGAGGCTACCAATGAGCTTGCCTCAGTCCTGCATAGCACTAAAACACATGCTCCAATTCCTCTGACATCAGAGGGGACTAGATTTGGTTTAAGGCACCCTTCCCAGGTAGAAAAGCTTCCTCTAAAAAGAACCACAATTATCAAGTTAAATATTTATTATGTACTTTGACTTAACTATAAAGTTGTTGAAATTGGTGGGTTCATAGTACCCACCTGTTTTTCAGATTTATAACCTTGCTACTCCATTTGTTATGAGAAATAACAATGAATAACGAGCCAACACCTGACTGTGTGGTGTAGCCAGTTTTGTCCTCAATGGCATATCAGTATGATCAAGACTAGATTTCAACACATCTTAGCTAGGCTTAAAATCATGCTTTAGTAGACACAGGATTGTATCTTTATATTGAGAAAAGATGACATTCTCTTCACAGCGTTCTTTAGAGTTCTTTTACCTTTTTTTCCTGCTAATAACCAGTAGTGTTTTAGTAAGAGGATAGATGCTTCTTGTTCAATAAGGAAAATAACAAAGAAGAATGATAAAGATATATTATTTGTGCAAAAAATGGTACAGGTCTTTAGTCAAGCTGCACCAAGCACACCAGAGCATGACAAATGGAAACATATGTAACCTGGTTCACAAATCTGTGACTGATAGTCATCACATAAACTATCTAGAGAAATAAGTTTCTTAGACATAAGATTAAATATAATTCATACTGAGACACTG
This sequence comes from Opisthocomus hoazin, assembly GCF_030867145.1. Taxonomy (NCBI): domain Eukaryota; kingdom Metazoa; phylum Chordata; class Aves; order Opisthocomiformes; family Opisthocomidae; genus Opisthocomus; species Opisthocomus hoazin. The sequence continues at coordinate 77,316,455 of NC_134415.1, read as the reverse complement.
GATCAAAAAACACATGATCAGACATCTTACTCCGTCATCTCAAAGCTTCCTAAATTGTATAAGCCAAATCCCCCAAATAAATACTATTAAATGATATTACTGTATCACTAGAAAAATAATTTTCCTTATGATTTTTTGTAAAAGATTGTTTTGTTCACTTGGTGCAAATCAAGAAAAACAGACTGGTATGGCAGTTATTCCTATTCTGTATGATATAATGATGAACCTCTTTTGCAGAGTTAATTAACCTTCGGTTTCACTTTGGAAAGATAGTAGAATTTAATGTCTGCCCAAAATCATCTCCTCAGTAAGCCTACAGGGAATTAACGAAGCCTGATCATCTGAAAATATTACAATTGGTAGGCTATGGCTGCTGCCTGATCTTAAGATTGCCTGACACTTTGCATTATAAAACACTTTTTTCATTTCAGGCAATAAAGAAAATATAGAAATTTGGCTGAAGACATTGTCCCATCTATATGTAAGTTATGCAGTTCAACATATAGACTGCATATTGTCAACCTTTTGATATAGTTGACCCTTATGCCAGTCAACCACTGAAACAAATACTGGACAAACTACTAAAAAACACACTAATGGTGCCCACCAAGGGTGTAGCATCTGTTAGATTTCTCATTTTCTAGTGATCCTCAAACTACATACAAATCAATCAATTCCTTGAATGACTCTCCCCTCCTCTCCCCCAGTTACTGTCATTTAAACTCTTACAAATCTGGAGCAATGCACTGAAAAAAAATCATATCAGAACTGCAGTCTTATCACTCAGAACATGTTCTGGGCCAGTGGGAATTGAGTTTTGCCAGCTGGCTCTACTGTTAGGATGAATTCCTACCCTGAACGACATGGTGAATTTTGCGTTTATTTAGAAATGTCTGGGTAAAAATCCTATTTAAACTGGTTATCTATATAGTCTAGACAATTGCCCTTGATATTGCAGGGTACTTATGATTTATTTTCTCTAAATTTGGAAACCGTCAGAAAAAACAATATGCAATGAAATACGTCCTGCAGAAACAGAATTTCTTCAAAAATTTTTGTGCCCGTACTTCCGAATAGTCTTTTACAGTGAGCTTACATTGCTCAGTAGTCTTTGAAATATAAGGTGGAGATAATATTCTTGTGATGATAAAAGGGACATTATAATTTACCTTCTTAAGAGTTTTCAGTAATTTTTATTTTTGTACATTACTTTGCCCTAAGCACATTGTCTTGAAGAGTGTCCAGAGCCCGCTCTGTCAAATACATGCTTGCCTCTTCTTAGCTTTCCAGATTGCTTGATATCTTTCATCAAGGTTTGCAGAAATCTGCAGTCATTTTCCCTATGTTACTTTTCATTAGTTTCATTCACCAAATTTTAGTAGAGAATAAGAACAGAGACAATGTATCACTTCCAGAAACTAAATGACAATCAAATAGATGATCAATTTTGTGTTAGAACACAATATGTCCAGATCCAACTGAGTTTTTAAATTCCTGAGAACAGTGTAAGACAACTCTCCCCCTGAGGGTCTAAGAAAATAAAATGTGTGTGAGGAAATGCTATAATAAACTGGTAATATATTTCCTTAGGGGATACATAGGAATTTTCCATACATCCTCCTAGGGCTGCAGTAAACCAGACTTAACAGCAGAAAGTAAGCCATTTCCACAGTGAAAAAAAGAATTATCTGCATAGCAGTGACAGAGACTCAAGCTCCAGGCTCGATTTTCTGTTGAGAGATGCTGTCAGCTGTGCCAGGGAAGCTGCCCAGGTTGAATGACTGATGTTGGCACAGAAGGAAGTTCAGAACTGTATCGGTCAGTTGGCTCGTTGACAGGCATCTACTCATCACGCTCTCAGAGAAAGTAATGCAAGCTATGTGTTCATTAAATACCTGTTGAGTCAGAGACCCTGCTTATACAGAAATTTCTGGTGGTCAAAAAAACTGGACAGTCACATAGGATTGGCTGTTTTCCTTTTTTTCCATCCCCCTTTCCTTGTCTCTAGTTTCCATAAAAATCAACTGATAACAGAAGAGGTATTTTCCATTTTAACACAAGTGTAATACTGATGTAAATCTACACCCCAGAGAAAGAAAGAAAAAAACCCACTATTTTATCTAAATTTTAGCATAAAAGCAGGCTTTTATCTTTACAGAAATGCTTTCTTTTTTCTTTTCTTTTCTTTTCTTTTCTTTTCTTTTCTTTTCTTTTCTTTTCTTTTCTTTTCTTTTCTTTTCTTTTCTTTTCTTTTCTTTTCTTTTCTTTTCTTTTTCCTTTTCTTTCTTTTCTTTTCTTTTTTCTCTCTTCTCTTCTCTTCTCTTCTCTTCTCTTCTCTTCTCTTCTCTTCTCTTCTCTTCTCTTCTCTTCTCTTCTCTTCTCTTCTCTTCTCTTCTCTTCTCTTCTCTTCTCTTCTCTTCTCTTCTCTTCTCTTCTCTTCTCTTCTCTTCTCTTCTCTTCTCTTCTCTTCTCTTCTCTTCTCTTCTCTTCTCTTCTCTTCTCTTCTCTTCTCCTTTCTCTTCCTGTGTAGTTTTGAACCAGAGCTCAATAATTTTAGCTGATGTTTCTGAACTCTAAAGTTACTCTGGACAGCTGATTAGAGGAACTGACTCTTAACCTTCGCTGCTAATAAAAGCAGCTAATGACACCCCAGAGACTCCTTATCATGCTGTGTTAGGGCTGGGGACCTAAAGCTTAAAAAGTTCCCAGAACAGTGTCTGACCTGTCTGGAGATCAGAAGTTTTCGCTCTTAATCTTGCCTGAGATGACAGAAGTTAGTCAAACCTCTAACAATCCAGTTCAAACATTCCGGCTTGAATAAATTAACACTTTTTTTTTGTTTTCCTACAATGTTTCCATCCACCTCTAATTCTCTCTGTAGTGAGCTTACGGGGACAGAAACTAGGAGTTGTCCAGGTCTGGTCCAATTGGCAAACATAAGGCATGCTTAACCCCATGGCAATGGTTCACCTTTTCCCGATAGCCTCATGACTGGAGCATCTGGGATGCAGGAAACAACTACTCAGATTCTCTCTTTCCTGGAGTAAATTGGACACTTGCCCCCCCCAGCCCCCCCATCTCCAAAATTGGTACATTCTGAAGAGGTGAGAGAAGGGAAAATTTCTCCTCACCTTTGTACTTTTGCGCACTTGTTACTCTTACGTTTTTCATTTCTGTTTTACTTTGTGTCTTGAGGCAAGTGATTTGCCTTATGTACTGTATACAAGTGTTGCTATGCTGAACATGCAGTCCTCAGCTGGATCAAATCCAAAGTACCAGCACAGAGCACACAGAGAAAAAAACCAAAGAAGTTCTGTTTCTTTCAGCATGTGTTCTTTCAGGACCAAATGGGTTCCTTCAGGTTTCTGAACACTGAGATATAGGACTATAAATATTTTAGAGTCTTTTTTGCTAACTTGGTTTGTGATGATGACACACACTGAAAAGTAAGGCCAGCTATCAAATGGACTATCTTAGGTAACCGTTGTCAAAGCAGGTGGATGACAGTGACTCTGAAAGTTCAGTACTTCATACATGTTTCAAAGATTTGCCAGTCAAGCTGCCAGATGCTGAAAGTGAATAGGTTACACAGTCTCCCTTTCCTCCCCTCATGTCTGTTTTTACAGTTGGTCACTAATATTATCAGCCAATTTGGAAACAGTAAAGAAGAAAACTCAAGTTTGTCAGCTGGAGGCCAGAGAACCAAATTCTGGATATCTACCCAGGGATTGACAGTAATGAAAATGGGGAAAATTCTGTACAACATGTAAAGAAGAAAAGGTCCATTGGCCTGGAGACCTTACTGTTTAAGCAGAAATAGCAGAGGAAAGTTTGATTTGTATCAGACTTTTAAACTGTTGATGAAAAAACCCATGATACTTCTTTTTTGACAAAGTAGTAATTATAACTAACATAAGTAGAAATTTAAGTCATATCATTTGTCACCTGTTGTGACCCTTAGAATTTACAATTAATGATTGGTAAATGTGATTGATTGATTGTTATAATACCTATCAGTGTATAGAAGTGCAAAAGCAACTACGAATGAACAGCTTTCTGACTGGTGAAGTGAAAGACCACAGATACTTACTGATTAGAATCACGTCCTCAGTTGTTACATTCTTGTGGTGTTTGGTTCTTTTATACCCTTTAACTATGCCATGATACTATCTTATATTAAATAAGGAATGTATTTCCATGATTACATAATTTTACAACAGAAAAATGCTACCTCAGTCACAGTTAAAGAAGGTAAACAGAGAATATTTTAATAGCACACTGAGTCAGATGTTAAGAGTATTGCCTTTTCTGGGCTTAAAAATTGGATGAAAGAATGAAAGAATGAAAGCAACGAAACAGTTAGGTATCATACAATATGTGCTTAACTACCAGCTGCTAGAATAATACAGTATAAGCATACCCAAGTCAGAATTTCCAAAGATACATTCCAATCCCTTTATCTCCTCCAAAAGCCGAAGCTCGATTGAATTAAATGATGTGAACAAACAGACAAAATAAATCACCTCTTAAATGATACTGCTTTTAAACTATAAACAAGACATCATGTGGTACCTCAGCAGCAGCATTTCAGTTTACAATGTCTTGCAAAAGAACTTCCTGAAGCTTCCAAACAAAGTTAAATGATTCAGGCTAAGACCCTTAAACTGCGGCACCATGTGGATTAAACCCAGCTAGTGATACTGAAGTGCAAGTGGTATCTCATGTCTTACACATGACTTTCAAAGAGACAAATAACTTATTTGCTCTTATTCTTTTTTTTTTTATTTATAGTTTTATATAAAAATGCCTAAAATTAACTATGCATTAAATAACCACAGAAGACCCTTAGGCAATTTTAATCGAAGTTGTTACTTTCAAGGAGAATTTCTCCTTGCAGACACCACCACACTTCTATGAGTTAAAGCAACAGATTTATAACTCTCTGCTAATGTAACTGCCTTTGTAAAACATTTGGCTCATTGTTAATCAATTATAAATACCTCACTATTTAATCAATTTCAGTAGTCTCACTTTTGGTTTAGGTAAGTATAAAGAAATGCTCAGTCCACACTGTTTAAAGCTTTTTTTTTATTTGTTTGTCTCTATAATTCTCAAACAGTTACAGAATGAAAAAATAGTCAGCTTTAGGGAAATAATTTCATTCCTCCACAATTGGAGGTAAGTTTGATTTTTTTCTTTGTTTAATGTCTGGTAAAGAAAACAATTTAAAGCAAATCACCTTAAGACTTCCGGGCTTATTTCTATGGTTATTTAATGTGCTAGCCCCAGCTAGTGCTCTATTTGTCTTTATCCAGCAGAAGCAAGAAAACCTTCAGAAACATTCCTTTTCATCTCATAATCAAAAAACTATATTGCTATCAGTGGGGAAATGATTTGCAGTGCATAACATATTAATTGAGGATTTTTTTTTCAGCTTGAAGAATATGTCATGATTTCCCCAGATATTCTCCTATGAAGTTTTCATATGACATTCAATTTTCTGAGAAGAAATCTAAAGAACAATTTTACATATATATAGAAATAGTTGGAAAATGGAATTTCTGTTTCATAGGAAAATCTGAAACTGACGGAAAATGGAATTTCTGTTTCATAGGAAAATATGAAACTGAAAAACTGATTTTTCTGTTCAGATTGGACCAGAAGAGTCAAAAGGAAACTCCAGGAAAAAAGCATAGGAAACATTTTGTAATTTGATGAAATTCGTGTTTCATTCTGCCTTTTTTTTTTTTTTACCTTCAACCATTACATTATTATGTTATTGTATTACAAAAATTAAAACAACATTTGACCTTCATTGAGAGATGTTTGAACTTTATAAAAGTCTAAAATTTTAATCAATTCAACATATGTTAAACACACTCTGTGAGAAAATTTGAAGAGTGGCACATGCCAGGAAGGCAGTGTGTTTTCTTAAAATGTTTCCTATATCAGAGATTCACGTTGTGATAATACCTTGAAAATCAATTCTTTCTTTATGAACTTTCATGTTTTATGTTCTTCCTGAAAGACGACCAGTGGAACCAGAATTCACCAGCACAATCATTAAGAAAGTGAATTAATGTTTGCAGAAAAAATTTAAACAAATCTCTCAATGTTTCTGCTTCTCCATTGGTGGTCTAAAGTGAAGTGCAATGAATTTCCCTGAGTAGAAAGACATAACTTTTAGCTATTAACTTCTACAACATACTCAGAATCATATTCAGAATCGTATTGTATTCAGAATTCCCTCCAAACAGTACAAAACTTCAGTCTTCAGATCTCCAAGCTGAGTCTCATTTGTGCTCCAGCAACAGAAGAAAGAAGCACTAAGGCAGATGGAGCTGGCTCCGGCAGTCTAAGAGTAAGGCACAAAAACGCTATAGTTCCTTGAGACTCACTTCTAGTTGTCCATTAATATACACCAGCTCCTAAAATGGTATAATTTAAATAACATCGTACATTTTTTCACAACTTCGCTAGTTACGTGCTGGACTATGTGATCACACCTCTTCAGATCTTGCCCAGACCTATCATATCAATTTCTTATTAAAGAATAATAACTTGCTTTACGTTCAAGGCTTTTGGAAGTTTGCAGTGTCCTTAATAATACTCATTTAACCTCTGGTAGATGAAAAAGATGGAGGCAGAATCAGCAGATTCTGTGAGTTAAGACCTGGAGGAAGGGAAGTATATGGCAGTGCACGCTGCTTGCATTTGTTCTTTCAGCTCACTGCTTTCCCTCCGTTATTTTGTTGCTATGAATATCCTTTATTTGCTTAGTTCTATACATACGCTCTGACATACGGAAAGTGATTCTTGTAAATACGGTAGATGATACAGAATGTTTGGCAAGATACTTGTGGCTTCATTTGTATCCATATCTGATTACGACAGATCTTTCAAAAAGAAAGCAAATACCATGATGATTTCTTACCTCTGTTTACTTCTTATATGATGAAAGTCTACATTGCTTTTTTTTCTGAAACACTTTTATCAACCATTCTGTTATTTTAGAAGGAGTACACACAAATGTAGGGAAACTCTACTGTATTTATCTAGTAAATTGTTTTAACAAAAAAAATTGAAAAAAGTACCTCCACATTCAGTTAGCCTTTAAACGCAAATCCACAATGAGGGACACTAATTTCTTTATTGCATCATGCAGAAGGATTAATTTCATCTGGAATACAACCGAAAGCCCCAGGGGTGCTTATCAACAGCCTTCAGTGGAGGAAATGATCATTTTTTTGATGCAAAATAAACAAACATCAGTTGTTTTCACAGCTCTGACCTAAGATCTCTCCTGCTGTACCTTACTGTGTTTTTAATCTCTTACTAGACACAACAGCAGGTGTGAGGCAATTGAAAACAATGTAAAACTGAATTGTTTCTTTCACTTCCATGTGAAATTCTGCAATTTTCATTCCTGGAGATCAACATTATTGTCATGTTAACAGGCTGTTTGCCACAGATGAACATTTACCAAGGTCATTCAAAGCCTAAACTGCCAAAATATTTGCACAAAGTTTTCAAAGAAAAAAAACAACCAACAGACCTGAAAAAAAAGTGTCGTTATCCAAAACAGGTAATTTTGAAGTTATACTTCCACATTTTTATTGCTGCGGTGCAGAGAAGTGTGGCTGCTAAAATATTCAGGATAATCTTGTTTCTTTTGAAGATGCAATGAAATTGGTTGTACATTCACAGTGTTATAGGTGTAGAGGCTGCAGAAGTAGGAAAAGTTTCAGGCTGTGCAAGGAGGAATCCAGCTACACATCATGCTGCTTTTTAAAAGGCTCTTAACTGTTCAAAAAGACAGAGGATCTCTTGTGAGGAAAAGCAGGAATGTGACACCCTTGACCACAGAGTCCACAGCTGGTTAAGCTCTTTGGCCTTGTGTGCTGCACGTTCCACAATCCATACATAACTGCACGAGGTTGGTGGGATGTATACAATTAGGAGTATTACAGAATCACAGAATCACAGAATAGTAGGGATTGGAAGGGACCTCTGTGGGTCATCTAGTCCAACCCTCCTGCCGAAGCAGGGCCACCTACTCAGATGACTAGTAAGTTGCCTGGGCCACTGAACACTGATGTGCTTGGGCTGGATCTCAGCTCATTCTCATGTCTAAGGAGAGCTGTGAGTCAGAAAGCTAGAATGGTGTTGAGACGTGGAGAGCTGCAGATGAAATCATCCTTGCTAGGGAGGCCTCAGCTTAGAAAGAATGGCAAGAATAAATAGTGACATGTTTGCAAATTACAACACAGATTTGACACGCATGCTGACCAAAAAACCTCGTTAATATTGTAAGACAGGTTCAATGCACTACAGATTTATTACTGCCTGAGTCCCAGTCCAAGTCCCCATCTTATTCTATGCTCCATGTTACAATCTCATCCTGGTTTTTTGGATCTGATGAAGTTGCAGGCTGGATAACTCTTTTGGGGTTTGTCCGGACCTCTAGAAAAATATATGAGAGATTTTCCTATGGTAGAGGAATTCCTCAGAATGGGAGTAGAACACATATATGCTCACTGGTCTCACAGATGCGATGTCAGATAAAGATGCCAGTTTGTTACGCAACACAGAAAAGAAATATTGGAGCACATGGGAATTGGAGTACCCATGTTTGAGGGACAGGAAATGTACTTTCAGATTGTTTTGATTTTCAGGCATTCTTTTACTAAATTATAAAACAGTCTGTGGGTGCTGAGTACACTAGCTACTCTGTGCTCTGCTTTGTAACATTCACTTTTTAGCCTGTGGGTTTTCATTAAGCAAGGTTCCATTCAGCTATATTTCAAATGTAGTCCAGATGACTGTCCACTGCAGGCTGTTAACTAAAGAGCCAATAAAATACAGTGTTTAGTCCAGTTGGGTCTTTTCCATTAATCAGACTGTGTAATCTTCCAGTAACCAAGTAATGTTGATTTTATAGACTACTTACATGAAGGCTAATAATTCCCCATTCAGCTTAAGCTAACATATTCTTTAGTGTGGTTTATGATCCCATAGTTAGAATGAGAAAATGGTAGTATTTCCAACATAAATGATACTGATAAGAATTAACAGTTACATTCCATTTGCTTTTATTTCAAAGATTGTTGTATAAGTGAACTGCTTTCACGTTGTATAGTTGAGTCGGCTCAAATATTCTGACTCAAGAAACCCTTTTGTGCTAGACTTGAATCTGTTTCTCAGACAGAATGACACTGAAGTTCCTCTCTGTGCCTGGCTAAAGCAATTCAGTACTGTTCATCTGTTATATTTTTCACAAAATTTTGACAAGCTCTTTGGCGTTACATATTCTTTCTTGCATCTTTCTTTCACTATTTTTCAATAAACCATTGAAGTATAAAGTTACTATGCTTTCCATCTCCTCAGCACTTTTCCATTAGATGATATCAAGATATATTTACAAACTGAATAAAAAGCATTTCCTAGTTAGTGTCTTTGTGTTATACTACAGGCAGCAAAATATCAGAAAGACCAGAATGATCCAGTAGATTCAAGTTCTAAATCTTAGCAATAATGGCAAGAAAACAAAAATAATATCTGCAAAGTTAAAAACTCTTAATTACACAACCTATAATGCTTTTATTTACTTACCTGTATATGTAAGATAGATAGCCAGAGATACCCTTGGGTCTGAGTTTCTATTGGCTGGAAGTAGAACTTCAGATTTAATTTTCTCACCGTCGTCTTTATAAATACACTTATATCATGAACATATGTACTATTTATGTATAATTAAAGGTTTTAGTTCTAATTGTAGTGGTACTTGAAAATAACAATGTATCAATGGTTATTTTTCCAAATGTTGTATGAAATCAGGATAAAAGGATGGTGCTTTTTTGTATTTACAATCTGAATCATTCATGTGTGTCTTAGAGCACATCCGACCTATTCCAGCATTACTTTAGACAGCTCCCTGGGGTTGGTGGATAACTTTTCAGGGGTCTGTGAAAAGCTACTAAAAAAAGTAGGTTTATTACCAACTCACTTTGACTCTACAGGGACCGTAACTCCTTTGTGAAACTGAAAAATGTTGAAATCTGAGATAGTTCTGCAGTGGCTAACAGAATGATATTTTCAACATTCTTTGAACAACAAAATCTCTCATTATAGTCCTCAGACTTTAATCACCACTTTCATATCCATAGACTACTTTCTAGTGCATATTTTCCTGGGAAAGAGATGGAAATTGTTTTTATACGGTACACTGCTAAGATGACCTTTTTCTAAATATATTTTATTTCACCTTTATATAAATTAAAGCAACAGTGATATCACTGCATTTTTTCTTTTACTGCTATTGAGACTTAATAATTAAATCTTTTTAACAAAAATTCAACTGATAAATGTCTTTCAAGCTTTAGTAAAGGAAGGAGACAACCACCTCCTGAAACTATTTACTAACACATAACAGTAAATTGAACCTAAACAAATAGGAAACTACTTCCAACAAATAAGCATCAGCTGCCAAAGAATTTCAGAAGTGAAGAGGTGAAATGCAATTTATATTTTGCAGTAGTGACAGAAATTTTCCACTATTTACTGGAGTCCCACGGGGCAATATCAAGAAAGCATTATCAAGTAATTTTCTGATTTTTCAGATAATCTAATTGAGGATATAAACTGTTAGAAAGGCATAGTTCTACCTTCAGAAATGCATGAGGGAATATTACACAATATTATTGGTTGGGTACTGTCTCCAAAGCAAGGGCTTAATTTGAATGTATATGTATCTTTTGGAAATTAAAATGTTCTTTGGGCATTTGTTGGTACAAATCTGCAAGACAGAAGAATATAGTCTAACTTTCAAGAGTTTGAAACCCAAGACTAGGATAGAGGTGACTGATGCTGTCAAGAAGCAAGCAAAGAAGACAAAAATCCCACCTATTACTGACTGAAAGGCAGATTGCTGTCCTACAAATTAATATTCAGATTTTCAAAAACAGTGGAAGGTACAGTAAGAATAAACTGCCTAACTATCCTGAACCCTTCTGAAATTCTAGTCAGAAACATGGTTATATTAGTCTGCTTGAGAAATGGCATCACCTTTCTGAGGGTCTTCAATATTTACTTGAGCATGTATGTTTGTGCTCATATATTGTTGTCCAAACAAGATGTACACACAAACACTGAGTGGTAAAGGATGCTTTTATCTAAATAAGAAAGATTTCAGAAGAATTAATGACTTGAAGGTAAATGCAAGCAAATTAAAATTATAAATACAGCCCATCTTAAATACTAAGCATCATTACCCATTAAAACAGACTGTTTAGGGACATGGTGGATTCTCCGTCTCTGTTTTGGTCTAGGTTATGCATAAAATCAGGGTCAAATATCTGATTGTACCTAATTCCTTAAGAATGCTAAGTCTTAAAATTTGACTTTGAAATTATAGAAGAAGAAAATGCATCAGAAATTCTGTTCAGATCTGGCAAAGCAGCTGGTCTTACTTTCTGGCAAGCAGCACACAGGTGCTGCAAATTATTTTAGCACAGGCTAAAAGACATGTGCTAGTGCTTCACACAGAAGATTAACCGTGAGCCAGCAGTGTGCCCTTGTTGCCAAGAAGGCCAATCGTATTCTGAGGTGCATTAAGAAGAGTGTGGCCAGCAGGTCGAGGGAGGTTATCCCCCCCTTTTACTCTGCCCTGATATGCCCATATCATACTGATATGTCAGCTTGTATCCTTTAGAACTGGGACATTTTACGGTTATGCCAGATTAGGTTTTGACCCATTTAGAAGCATTTTTTACATGAGATTAAATACATTTTTTATAGCTTAGCTTTTACTCAGTGATGACTTTCAGAAGAAAGACTTAATCTGTTACCTTAGATTGATCACTGTGTTCAGTAACATACTGTTTAACTAGAGAGTGTTCAAACCTAATGATCAGCTCTATATGATTTTAATGAAAGCTCTGAGGTTCTTTGGATAAAGAATCTACAGTATTGTATACAAAATAAATCTGTTATTTACATATTTAAAAAATAAGTGAAGACATACCTGATTTCAAAAAAGTGAAAAAGAAAGCTTGAAAATTACTCAGTTGAATAGTTAAGCAACGATTGGAACAGGTGTAGAGAAAGCATATCTCCAAGAAAGTCTCCCTGGTAACTTGAAATATTGAGAAGCGGTTTGTCACTAATATTCCAGTGCCTTTGGACATTGTTTATCACTCCTGTTCATGCTCTTATGAGACTTTCAGATCTACTTGTCTTTCTTCAAGTTACTGCCATCTAGACACTGGTTTGAATCTTACTGCTACGAAAGAGTAGCCAGATTTTTTTTTCCTGGGAATCAGGGAAATAAGAAGAGTAGGAGGACACATGTCTCCTTTTTTCCTCCCAAACATAATTTCTCTGTTTTAAGGAAAAAATCTTCTCCTTCATATTTCTGAAAATATCATTCAAACTATATTCTTTTTCCACACAACTCTGAAAGAAAAATGAGAGTGTTATTGGGCTGCTAGCTTTCAATAGCAATTGTAGATACTGAATACATATAGACTTTAAGCAACAAATTCTTCTGACTTTTATCCTTCACTATTTTTAACTGAGAGTAGAGTCCTTCCATTGAAGAGATGTTCTAAAAAGGTTTTTTTTTTGGTTATTCATCATCTGTAGATAAATAACTATAACATGTACAGATATCTTTGTGGGGGAGAATAAGCTGAAAATAAACTTACCTTCAGCTGAGTAGGACATGTCTTCCAAATGAACTGCTTTTAATAGCAAAAATACAGTAAATCAGGAGTGAGAGACTTCTCGTTTGTTTCTTTGCTTCTTTATTTCTGGGTTTTATTTTTGTTTGTTTCCTTGCTTCTCCTCTAGCCCAAACTCAGAGTTTCTTTCTGCTGGATTTTAACAGAGAAGAAATCCAATTTGTGACCTCTTCCAAAATGGTATGGGTAAGGTCCCATGACATCTATCAAAAAAATGCCTAGTGATGCTGGAAAGTGAAAGCACTGTGAAGAGAATCAAGAAGAGAAAAAATCATTAAAGATCAATAGCCTTATGAAAGTCCAATCCAGCATGAGAAAAACATTGAATTTGCTTGGAAGAAGCTCTATAAAATCCTGATATGAACTGTAAGTGCTCCTTATTGAACGATGAATTGGTACAATAATGCTCAGAACTGAGGGAAAACAAACAACTGTAACAATCTACTGCATCCATTTGTAAACTAATCTACCAATATCGCCCCTGGCAATCTGTTGATATGAGACAATGCAACAATAAAGTGCAGTCAGGAAACTTGGAAATAGGTAGCTAAATATGTCAAATATCAGCTGCTGTCATTTGGAGGTAGAAAATAACCATGCATATGCTCTGCATTGCACATGACCCAAAAGCAGAACTGAAGAGCTTGCCTCATGTTGTTGTCTTTATTATTATTACTAATTATTATTATTATAGCTATTATTATTATTATTTTAATAATTAAACGAAGATTGTAACAAGGCAATTTATTTTCAAAGTGTAGCTGCTCTCTGTTTTCAGGTTGTTTTCAGTTATGTCCATTTTGCCCAAGAGAATTAACTACAAACCAGGAATACTCAATATATCCACTGTAGATGCTTTGCTTCCTCACTGACCTTTCGATTTGCTGCTGACAATAACAGAATCATAGGAGCAGTGGGAGATTCTGTCTGAGTCTCTACAAACGATTTCTGGTCTTATGCCATGGCCAAAACGTGTGAAATACCAGCTTATCCATCAACACTGTGGAAAACAAAGATGACAATCCTGCCCCAGATGGAAGTTTAATTTCACCCTTTTTCAAGTTTCAGCAAGAAGCACTCATTCTTCTGGCAGGAGATGTATTTACAACACGTGGAAATAAAATAAGATCATCTTCCACATTCCACATTTCCCTTTGGAAACAACCAGGACGTGCTTAACTAGTAATCATTACTTACGCATGATATTTTTTGAATAATCATGCCTAAGATATACAGGGAACACCCTCAGACATGACATCTAATCTTCCTCCTATCAATACTACCTAGCCAGGAACTGGCTTTTTCCCTGCAGTCAACTCAAACAATCATCACAGAGCTGGTGATTATATTTTCAGCCAAGATTCAATTGCCCAGTGTTTGAAGAAATCTGAGCCTGTACAAGAAAGAATTTAAATAGAGTGTTAGCAAAGTCAAATGCTGACATAAACAGGTAGACGGCTACCCAAAGGCTGGACCTGGAGTTCAGTTCTATCTTACTTTAAATAGCTCCTATTTTGAATACGAAGCCTTCACAGAACAGTACTTACTAGATATTTATTTTGATTAAGCTTCACTGAGAGGGCAATTCTTAATTTACAAGTGAAGAAGAGCTGTGTCGCATATTCTGACCTCCTACATACCATGTACGTTGGAATTGTCTTTGGTGAAAGCAGTGACCAACCTAGCCACACTCACAATCACAGTTAGTATCAGAATTTAGCCCTAAAATTTTGCTGTTAAGCAAGTAACTAAAATAATGTTTGTGATGTTCCCTGCTCAGCTGCTTTTGAATTTCATCCATAGGTTATTTTTAACATATTTTTTTAGTAGATAAATAATAACTGAATCCTATGACAATTGAATTCTACCATTCAAATAAAACAACTATTTAATAACAGTTCTCTGCAAGCAATGATTCAGGCACTGTGTGTTTTAGTGGAGTGTGAAGCAAGGGAAGGCAGGCTAGTATCTATTGAAAACAAGGGCATGCAATCAGCTGTCTAATTTTAGATAGCATTTATCTTTAGATAAAGCCCAGACCTAATCTAATACCTAAAGCCTCTTCATAGTCACCAAGGGAGACTGTATCAGCAGAGTCCCTGTGGTTTTGGTGTGCAAGTATACAGGTAAGCCTACACAGGGGCTCGTAGCATGGAGTCAATACAAGAAGCAAGAGAAGGGAAGAAATATTGCCAAATAACAGACCATGACAGACTAGAACCTGGGTGAACAAGGTGATCTCAGAAGGACATTTGATGAGGAAACTCGATAGCTTTACAAGCAGCCTGAGACTATATAGCTAATAGGCAAGCCGTTTGTCCAGAACTAAAAATCGCTGTGATCTCAGGGGGATGGAGCTACACACATGGAGTTTGTACTTGCAGTACTCATATTCAGCTCTAATTCTACAGCTTTAAATTCATCTGGAGAAAGGCAAATTCTCTTACAACCTTACCTTTCCTGTTATAGCAGAAATGAGGCAATAAAGTTTTAAAATGCTCCATAATTAACTCAGAGGCCAGTAGAGATTTGAAATGAGTGAACTGGGGTGGACACTAAATGACAGGGGTTTATATCTATTACTAACTTGATTTGTAAAAAACTACTAAACATGATTCAGGACCATGAAAGTGATCTATAGCTTCATAAAGTATTGCATTGACACAAGGGAACAATAAAAGTCTTTCCACATGAAAGACGACACCAAATAAATACTATGACTGGCATTCCTTCTGTAAGTCCTGCAGCTTCAGTGTACACACTCTGCTTATAACACAGGTAAATATAGATGTATATTGGTAAAACAGTAAATAAAGACATGTATTGCAAGAAGCCGTAATAACACACTAGCAGATATATAATTCTGCACACCTCCTGTAGACTGCCAGGGACTGTAGAGAAGCAAGACCCATCCATAAAAGGACCATTAACTGCTTCTTGCTAGCTTTGAACATTTTATTGCTCAAACCAAATAAATAACAGTGTATGTTTTATATAAGAAGGTGAAAAGACAACACAAAATATCCAAAGAAAATTATGAGAACAAATGTTTGTTCTTTATTCAAAGGGACAGCTAAAGGCCATGTGCATTTGCAACCAAGACTAAATGTTGTTTCTGGATGTGAAACAACATTGTATAATTCCACCAACATAGACATGATGAAGAAGAACAAGTGTTAAGGGAAAGAGCACATAAAACATATGGGTGGCTGTCTTTATCAACACTTGACAGAGATATTAATGTTTTTCAGGGAAAAAAACTCAAAATATTGTGCATTATTTCAGTAATTGAAATAAATGCAAGGTCTCAAACTTTGAAATAAATTGTTTGGTTTTGGTGATATCTACTTGAACTGTGAGTATTAACACCAGCCCCATGAGTTTGTTGTTGGCTGACATTTCAATTATTTTAAAATTAATAGTATCTTGAAATAGGTGATAGAAGATAGCCATATATTGAGGCCACATGATTTGGTACCTAACTATTAGAATATACCAATACATTAAAAAATCTACAAAATACTGAACATGCCTCTATGTGCTTAAACTCAAACAAGAAAAGAGGCAACAGTCTGAACAATATGCTGCTTTTAATCACTGTCTCTCCAGGGACTGCAAATCTAGCACAGCCACTATTTCAGCACTCCTTCTAAACTCTACCTTTTGCTAGGCTTCTGTGCATCCTTTTGTAAGAAGTGATACCATCTCTGTAACAGGGTGTAAAACTGGGTTTGAGAGTTCCGTGTTTTGGAATACAATACCCCATGCATGCGTCTGGAATGATTTCCTCTGTCTTATTTTCTGGGTCCCTGTGCATGTTTGCTGTCACTTTCCTGTTTGACTGAAGAAATGCATTTTACTGAGTTTTGTGGCTCTGTTCACTGTGTTTACACTCCCAGGTCCTCTCCCTGCTTTCTGCCAAATAAGCCCATTTAATATACATAGTCTCCAACTTAATTTTAACCCCAACACTCTTAACCTTGCACCTACTTATACTTACAGAGATAAAAAAGTGGAACTTTGCTTTATTCTGAAGAGCCAAGCATACAGTGTGGATTTTCTCATGATAGTAGGGATAGTAATCGTATTTAGCAGTCTTCATCTTCAAAGTTATCTGCATGTCTGGTCAAACCAGTCCTCTGTGTAACACCGCAGACAACAAAGACTTGTATTGGGGTACAGAATCAAGGCATTATAACATTTTTGTAGAATACATACAGCGTATAATGGTATACATGTAGCTGTTGAATGGGTGAGATGACATTAAGCATACGCAGAACAGAGAAGTCCTGAGTGGGTTAACTGTAGGCAAGGCTATGTCTAGCTAAAACTGCGGATATTTTTGGGTCACTTCTCTAAGCTTTTTCTTTCTTTGATAGCCTGTCCAGAGCGTATTTTGTAATTTCCAAAATCAGGTATGCTGCTACTCGCATTTCCTTCTTTCTCCTTGCTCATAAACATGGTGACTATGTTGCAGGGTCTCCCAAGCAAAGCAGAGGAAGGGATGCAATCCCAGTGCTTCAGGGGTGCGGAGCTGAAGAAACAGCATGTTTGAGGAGATGCTTTTGGATTTTTTATATTTTTAAAACAAATGTAGTATTTCAACAAAGATGGCTGATGCATAAGAAAAGGAGAATGGACAAGCTGTTTCTCTGGTTTTGGGTTGACACCTTGACTCCACATCCTCCTTTGCACAGAATTAAAAAGGCCTGTTATTCTGGCCAGAGACAGGAAGCTTTCTCTAGATAAATTATATCTAAACCTTGTCAATGCTTTGGTTCAGCTGTCTACAAGGATAACAGCAGAGAAATCAAACCAATGGTTGCAATAGAAATACAACGAATGATGCTGGGGCCACTTCCCAGTCACAATCTCCCATGTCTCAATTCACAAGACTCTCTGCATTTCACGTAGGCTCTGATTTTTTAGCCTCTCGTTCTCTGAAGTGAAAATACTGATAGAGTAGCAACGTTGTTAACAATGATTAATTTCAGTTGGATGTATTATTTTCTAATTTTTTTCATAAATGTGCTTTCTTCTCATTTAAATTTTCACTTTTCGTTGCTCAGTTTTCTTGTTACTGCTTCCAATTTTCTCAACATATTTTGATCTTTAGATTTCTCTCTCTCTCTTTCACAGCCCTTCAATTTCTCCCTTTTCCTATACCTTTCTCCTTTAGTATAGCAATATTTTTCCTGTAGGTCATTTTGCCATCTTTACCTCACAGTTTTTGTCCAAGACACTGACCACCCTCCTTACTCCCCTTGAACTTCAGCCTACAAAACCATTGGCTGGCTTGCCAATACGTACCACCAATTTCACAAGATCGTGTAACTGTGATCTGCACCACACTGCACTACTCATTGGATACCTCACCCTTCGTGTAGACACTTTAATCTAGATCCTAGTCACTCATATGCAGGCTAAATGCTGCCTATGAGGTTTGGGGCCAGGTGTGGCTATGTCCCAAACCGTAAAGTCCACAGGGACATATGGGGCGGAAGAAAAGCAGTGATGACAATGGCCTCATGAAGTTTCAGGAGAGGCGGTCCTCAGTGAGGAGAAAGAAGCGAGAGAGACTTTGGAAACCTGTTGGATGGCAGGGAGAGGTACAGACCATTTTACTCTCACAGAAGTGAGAATAAAGCTAGCAGACAGGGAGGAGACCATGCCTTGTAAACTTGCAAGTTTGTAGACTTTTGAAGTAGTATGACTAGCTGACGTTTACAGTACAGGGTGTTTCAGGAGACATTGAATGCCTGAAAAACTACAAAAACAACAACAAAGAAGTACGTAGCATCACCAGCGAAATAGTCTCATCTTGGTCATACAGCATTTTGAGCCAATTGTACAACTACTAATGAACTGGATAGGGGGTTGGCTGCATAATTGCTATTAATTATTGCGGAAATGGAAGGAGGTTCAGCTTGATTTCACCTCTCCAAACACACTGTTGATTGGAATAAATTATCACTGTTTCTTCTTGTGTCTACTGCTCATTTTTAAAAATCACTGCCAAGTGACACTAGCAAGAAAATGTGATGTTTTTGTTAACATGGAAGCAAGGGCACTTTGCTCAGACACAAGGTCTACTTGCCTGAAGGAAACTTCTGGGGTGGAAAGAAGCCACAAAAAGGGGTGTAGACCTCATCAAAACTTTTAGCCTCTAAAATGTGGATCTAGCCCTCTTTTTTAATCCTGTACAAGTCACACTTTCTAAGTCAAACCATGGGTAGCTTTGATTCTTCCCGATGTAACCATATAGGTACAACAGATAGCTGCCCAATATCGAATTCGGGCCACTTAAAATCCAAGCTACATTGGTGACCATTCAGGTCGAATCAAGACATTGGGGAACTTTAGATAAACACAGCCAGCTCAGTACTAAGTGGTGTATCTGCTTTACAAAGTAACTTCATAAATTTAGAAGGAGTTTCAGGCTATATTCTTTTAGGAGAGGAGGAGAGTGCTAGGACAGGCTACCCACCATACAGTGATCTGTCCCTAAAGCAGACACAACTCAAAAGGGCCACCCTGCAGCTGTAGGTTTGCTCATCTATGAGCAGGACAGAAGAGTCTGGGACATGAGGTCACACACGCAGGAGCCCTTCACAGCCCAAGCTAACCTCTGTGGGACAGGAGGAGTCCAGGTTAAGTCTTCTGTCTCTTATCCCTCTGACCCTGTGCAGGCAAGAAGGGTCACAACAACCCAGTCCCCTGAAATAAATAATTTGTGCTATACCCAGCCTTTTATTTCTAGATCAGGGCATAAACCTGAAGCTGACTTCATGTCTTCTTTCTTATTTACAAAATGAGACTGTGCAGCACTGGGATTATTCACTTTAGGATCCAGCCATGGAGAGCCATACAGATAAGATCACGTCAGTTGTCTCATCAGTATAATAATTTGACTCAGGAAGGCTTTTGCTCCTGTCTGCAGTTAGAATTTTCTTTTTCTGAATTTCAGAGATGGTCAGAAAATGAAAAACATATTTTAGAACTATGTTTTTTCGAAGATGTTTTCTTCATTTTTTTAATCAAGTTTCATCTTGATCAAGATTTTCCAAGTAAACACAAGAATTTTTGGGGCCAAAATAATCCCAGGTGTATCTTTGCCTCTTGCACTGAAGTGTTTAACACAGAGCCAAGGAGTTCAAGATATTGGAAGAAAGTGTTTTTGGAGTTACTAAATTACAGTCTCCTTAGCGATTTTCTTGTCATATGTTAGGCAAGCAAGAAGACAAAACACACTGGGGAAGATTCTCCTCTAGCAAAAGCAAGCATTACAATAATGGAACAACTTTCACTTACATGTGTGGAGACATTATTTCCCTGAAGAATACATTATACCCTGAAAAATAGCTTCAGGTTTCTGTGGTGAGGCATCTCACAGTAGGTGTGAGGAAGGATATAGGGAAAGGAGCCTAGGGAAAGGGGCAGGAGAAGTAAGAGAATTGGGGAGGGAAAATCACGGCAGCAGGTGCAGAGCACTTGTGGGGATTTTTTTGCTATGGTGCATAAAGTGATTTAAAACTGTAGTTCAAAAGTGTGTAAGATTTCAAATAAAGCCTTCCTGTTGACATTTTAAAGATCTTTGCTTAAATTATGGCAACTACAAGCACGGTCTGTCTGTTTTGTATAACAGATATACTAACACTTA
Source organism: Opisthocomus hoazin (assembly GCF_030867145.1). Lineage (NCBI taxonomy): Eukaryota > Metazoa > Chordata > Aves > Opisthocomiformes > Opisthocomidae > Opisthocomus > Opisthocomus hoazin. The sequence continues at coordinate 77,296,055 of NC_134415.1, read as the reverse complement.
TACAGTTTACTGGAATATTTTGAAGGTAATTTGCTTGCCATCAGTATAGAATTTTAAACATGCAAACAATAATTCAGTTGCTTATGTTTGTATTTATTTCACAAGTTAATAGTAATATTCTGTGTGGCCTATTATCACATTCCAAAAACTTTACTGATGTCTTTAATACTAACTATACTTTGAAACATAGCTTTTACAATGAGCAAAGTAAGATTAGGATGCTTTGAAAATTTCTTCCTTAGAGATCTGCATCTGGCTAAGAAATAGAGAGGTGATTTTTTCACTTTGTACTCTGTTTTATGCAATGTCTTTTGCTTTAACTTCTATGGACTTTAATTTGTATTGCTTTCATTGCACTGGAGTCCAGTGCACCACACAACACTTTGGGGATTCACACAATAATTTGGGAGTACCTCGGGAATATTTCCAGGAGTAGTCAACATGGATTCACCAAGGGGAAATCATGCTTGACCAATCTGATAGCTTTCTATGATGGCATGACTGGCTGGGTAGATGAGGGGAGAGCAGTGGATGTTGTCTGCCTTGACTTCAGCAAGGCTGTTGTCACTGACTCCCATAACGTCCGCATAGGGAAGATCAGGAAGTATGAGATGGATGAGTAGACAGTGAGGTGTATTAAGAACTGTCTGAATGGCAGAGCTCAGAGGGTTGTCATCCACAATGCAGAGTCTGGTTGGAGGCCTGTAGCTAGTTGTGTTCCACAGGGGTCAGTATTGGGCCCAGTCTTCTTCAACTTCTTCATCAGTGAGCTGGATGAAGAGTTAGAGTGTACCCTCAGCAAGTTTGCTGATGATAAAAAACTGGGAGGAGTGGTGGATACACCAGAAGGCTGTGCTGCCATTCAGTGAGACCTGGACAGGCTGGAAAGTTGGGCGTAGAGGAACCTTATGAAGTTCAACAAGGGCAAGTGCAGGGTCCTGCACCAAGGGGAGGAATAACCCCATGCATCAGTACAGGCTAGGGGCTGAGCTGCTGGAGAGCAGCTCTGCAGAGAGGGACCTAGTAGTGCTGGTGGACAACAAGTTAACTGTGAGCCAGCAGTGTGCCCTGGTTGCCAAGAAGGCCAATAGTATCCTGGGATGCATTAAGAAGAGTGTGGCCAGCAGGTCGAGGGAGGTTGTTTTCCTGCTTTACTCTGCCCTAGTGAGGCCCCATCTGGAGTACTGTGTCCAGTTCTGGGCTCCCCAGTTCAAGAAAGATGAGGAACGACTGAAGAGAGCTCAGCGGAGAGCTACAAAGATGGTTAGGGGACTGGAATCTCTCCCACGAGGAAAGGCTGAGGGAGCTGGGCTTGTTTAGCCTGAAGAAAAGAAGGCTGAGAGGGGACCTTATAAATGCTTATAAATATCTTAAGGGTGGGTGTCAGGAGGATGGAGCCAGGCACTTTTCAGTGGTGCCCAGCAATGGGACAAGGGGCAATGAGAACAAATGGAAGCACAGGAAGTTCCATCTGAACGTGAGGAAAAGCTTTACTCTGAGGGTGATGGAGCACCGGAACAGGCTGTCCAGAGAGGTTATGGAATCTCCTTCTCTAGAGATTTTCAAAACCCACCTGGATGTGTGGACCTGCCTTAGCAGCCGGGGGTCGGACTAAATGACTTACAGGGGTCCCTTTCAACTCCCACCATTCTGTGATTCTATGATTCTGTAATTCCTAAAGAAAGCTTGAAATAGCTCTTAATCTTCTAGCCATTGTACTTCAAGATACTTTGGATTCCTGAAATGACTGCCTGAAGTATTCAGTCTCTAGAAAATAGATATTTAGTTTCAGAAAAGCCTGTGAGGAAGTTGGTGTTCTTTCTTATTTTCTTTTTTGTATTTTCACAATATGATGAAAGGATTGTATTGATTAATGCTGTAGTTGTAGAAAACCGATAGTTTGCCTGGACGGTAAAGAATAACTGAAGAACTAGAACTTACCCAAGAATTATGTAATATTTTCTACTTTTTATCCTCATTTTTTAACATTAGGACAAGGATAATACTTAGACTAGGAGAAAGAGGAACACTGAAGAGTGAATCTCAAAGAAAAGAAAAGAATAAAAGAGATAATTGATTTTCTGGGAGCACACATTTAGGAGTTTGACCGCAATACCTGTAGGAGGGAAAAAGTATGTTTGTGTACACTCAAGACATTGCCTTAAACACTGCTAGGACTCTCAAATGTTCATCAGAATTTGTCTTTTGCTATTAGTTTATTTCTAAGATAGAATGTGGTGGTGCAGCCCCCCCTCACACCTGACAATCCCAGAACCAGCAAACATTGTATTCTTGCTTGCACTGAAAGAATAGCTATCTGGCATGCATTGAATCGGGACAACTTGGGACTTTCTTCGTCTTTGTACAAGAGCAGTGAGTTGGGCTGACCAGATGCTCCCTGACCGCACCTGAAACTCCTGATGCCTGGAGTCACACCTGGCTGGTAAATGTCAGAACTGTACGTTCTGGGCAGTACTGGAATTGTATAGTTGCTGTCTGCATCATGAGGATTGTGACCACGATGGAAAACTACTAATGCCAAATGTCAATCATCTTGAGACCCTATAAATAGCTGTACCAAGGAAGACCCTCTGAGCTCTTCTGGTCCAGAGCAGGCTATGCCCAGTAACTCCCTCTGAGTAGGATGCCTCTCAGAGTAACTCACAAACCTGGGCTGATCTCCTTGAGACTCAACCTTCGCCCATTGATAAACTATTCAAACTGAAGTGAGTATTTCACTGAACTTCAAAGGAATTTTTATGATTGAGTGTGTGTATGAATTGATTCAACATAATATTCTATTACTGTGATTGTAATACCAGATTATTTTTAATCACTTAGCAAATGCTGTTAACCAGTGATTAATACCTGCTAACTTCCTGTGATTGTCTTTCTCTCTTTAAACTGTGAACATGTCATGAATTGCTTTTAAACATATTCCTTAGATATAAGCTTTTGTCGTCTAGAGACACTTCTGGATCCAGCCGCACCTACGCTTCTCCATGAGAAAGAGTTTAGAAAGCAAGCAGGTCCATTCCAAACCTGGTGGCTTAACAGGAGGGAGTCCCTTACACTTCCTTTAGCTCTGTATAAATTATTTTCCCCTCAAAACCTCCTTCAATTTTGCATACTATTCTTTTAATAATAGAGTGCACCATGCCTACGAACTCTGTAAGGTCACTTTTTCTAAATATTCAGTAAGGTCTTTTCTTGCAAAACCTTTCAGTGATCTTTTAAGCAACCAAACCACTCATTCATGTGATAGAGAAGTTCTTTTTCCCACTTCCTCTTTACCTTGTGACACACACCTCCTGGAAGTAAGAAAGGAAGGAACGAAGCAAGGGAGGGAGAGTAAGAGGGAGGGCTTGTGTTACTTTTCATGTGCACTAGTGCAAAGGAGAAGGAACTTCTGAGCAGTCATTACATCTACACTGCAATAAGCACTTTTGAGGTCATGATCAGTGTCAGAAAATACCTGGCTTGAAGAAAGCACAAACTGTGGGTGGATTGGAGTAATCAGAGTCTCATTAGCTTTTTGCCTTGAACTGGGAAACTTTCTGGCTAGACTTGGCTGTGTTATACAAGAGGCAAGGACATCTGTGTACTCAGACAGGAGCTGCAAGAGAAGAGTGTCTCTACATAAAACAGCTTATGTCTTCTGTTCGATTTTGCACTAGAGTAGAACAATGGATGCTGTGCATGCAGATTCGGTGGGGACCAAGCTTTGGGCTGCACTAGGCTTTTCAAACTATATTTCTTAGTATACAGAGAAGTGTTTTGAAAGTCAGCTGAGAAGCCACAGGCTTGGGTTTTAAGGTAGGGAATGATCTTCAAATGACTTGGTTTACAACTTTCAGAACAAGCACTTCGGAGATTTCCAGCTTCTGGAAATGCTGAAAATGTCCATGAACAGCTTTGCTTACTGTATGTCATGACTTCATCTTCTCTTCAAACTGGAGATGTGGAGTCCCATAAAAGTGACAGTAAAAGAAAGAACATTGAAAGCTATTTAATGCCTCACGTAGGTACAGATAGCAGAAAATAGAATATAAGTGTTTAACAAGATGACATTCGAGACCAGTAGTCAGGGTCCAGTCTCCCACAGCTCTAGGAATGCTGCAAAAGTGGTTAGAGTCCTTGTCTAAAGTTATTACAATATGATGCTAATTTAAAGCGTATCAGACCTTGGGAGTAAATAGGAGAAACAAGGACAAGAGCAACAAAATTCCCACGTTTAGGCTAAATAGCTGTTACAGATAACACTGAAAGTTATTATCCTGCTTTAATGTTGTGATGACTAAATATTGGCAGCTATTTCTGACAGTTGCTATATCTGTCACAGACATTCTGTGTCTTTCTTCACTTAATATTTAACCAAATTATTTACATCCTGAAATAATTCTTTTGCAAAGTCCACTTTATAGTTGCATAGGCATGTGGATGAAAAGCAGTCACATCACGATGCAGGGCATACATATATTTAGAGTGAGTTAGACTAGGAAAAGCATGACCTGTCTAGAGTTGAGGACTGCAGGAGTAACAAAATGACTACAGCCATTATGTTGTTTCTGCCTATACTAGAACAGGCAGAGTCCAGCCATTTAAACACTACATAGTACTGCAACAGTCAGTCTCTGCCTCCTCCCTGTTTTTCTTGCCATGATCTGATGAATGGGACTCCAGCTCCCATTGCAGGAAGAGGTGTGTGGAAACATACAGAGCTCACCCATTGGGCTCTAAGCTTGTGTTATGTGTTTGCGCGGCAAGGTTTTGGTAGCGGGGGGGCTGTAGGGGTGGCTTCTGTGAGAAGCTGCTAGAAGCTTCGCCCATGTCCGACAGACCCAATGCCAGCCAACTGTAAGACGGACCCGCCACTGGCCAAGGCCAAGCCAATCAGCAATGGTGGTAGCGCCTCTGTGGTAACACATTTAAGAAGGGGGAAAAAACTGTGGTAAAAAAGACAGTCGAGAGAGAGGAGTGAGACTATGTGAGAGAAACAATTCTACAGACACCAAGGTCAGTGAAGAAGTTGGGGGAGGAGATGCTCCAGATGTCAAAGCGGAGCTTTTTCCCCTGCAGCCCGTGACAGAGACCGTGGTGAGGCAGGCTGTCCCCCTGCAGCCCATGGAGGTCTACAGTGGAGCAGATATTCACCTGCAGCCCATGGAAGACCCCATGCTGGGGTAAACGTATGCCTGAAAGAGGCTCTGAACTAGTGGGAAGTCCATGCTGGACCAGGCTACTTTCAGGACTTGTGGACCTGTGGAGAGTGAGAAGCCCATGCTGGAGCAGGTTTGCTGGCAGGACTTGTGACACTGTGGAGGACCCACGCTGGAGCAGCCTGTTCCTAAAGGACTGCACCCCACTGAAAGGACCCACTCTGGGACAGTTTGTGAAGAACTGCACCTCGTGGGAAGGACTCACTTTGGAGAAATTTGTGGAGAACTGTCGCCTGTGACAGGGACCTCACACTGGAGCAGGGGAAGAGTGTGAGGAGTTGTCCCCTGAGGAGGAAGGAGCAGCAGAAATAACATGTGATGAACTGGTCACAGTCCCCATTCCGTGTCCCTCTGAGCCACTCAGGAGGAGGAGTTCGAGAAACAGGAGTAAAGTTAAACCCGGAAAGAAGGGTGGGGTGGAGGGAAGGTGTTTTAAGATCTGGTTTTATTTCTCATTTTTCTAATCTGATTTGATTGGTAATAAATTAAACTCCCTTTTCTCCCCGAGTTAGTCTGGTTTGTCCATGACAGTAATTGGTGAGTGATGTCTCCCTGTCCTTATCTTGACCCTTAAGCCTTTCATCATATTTCCTCTCCCCTGTACAGCTGAGGAATTGGAGTGATAGAGATAGGTTTTGGTGGGCACCCGGCATTTATCCACGTCAAACCACAACTCATAACAGCATGAGTCTCTAGCAACATTGCAGTAGGTATGGAAGCAGACAAGGGAGTTGCTGGTTGAGAACAATAAGTATCAGGAAGAAAGTCTCTGGCCAGCCCCCAAGACTCCTCAGCCCTTGTAAACCCTCTGAGCCTGCTGTTCTCATTAGACAGCCCTGTTTTTCTGGAGAGCAAATATTCTTTATATTCTTGGCTGGGTCTGTGCTTATTTTTCCGTTCAATACTATCACTACTCTTATGTTTGCAATGACCCATAAACATGTATGGCATAGCCATAACAGATTCCCGTTAGCTGTGTCCCAACAGAGTGAATATTTTTCAAAAAAGTCAAAAATTTAGTTTAAGTCTTATTACCAATAGCCATGTTCTCTTTGGCTTTACTAGTTTTCAAAGTGATAACCATGTTTCAGAACAATCAAGCTAAAAAATAATTGAACTAAGCTCACTGAAACTGCCAAGATAAACACAAAGAAGATTTAAATTACTAGAGTCATAAATCTTTAACAAGCATATTAATTCAGTCATTTGCTTCAGGTACGTTAATAATAATCTATGTGTTCCTAGAATTAGAATACCTTATGCCTGAAACTTCTGACTGAAAAGCAGTAATGAGTTTTGCAGCTTTTAAAACTGTTGCATTTTTTTTAAAATGCTGGCAATCCCTAATTTAATGGTTGCAATGCCACTAAAATTAATTACCAAGTAAACTCCCAAGAGAAATCCACAGAAAAGACACTGCTTGCAATGTGAATTTATTCACATATCTGAAAGCGTAGAGTAACTGAATCCCATATTGAAGTTGCTCAGGTCCAAGTGGAGCAGACTATGTGATTTTACAAATGTTTTGAAAATCACCAACTAATTTTGCTTAGATCTCCCTCTGACATTGTTACATATCCCTTTAAGTAGTAAGTAGAAGCTTCAGCTCCAAAATTGACTGTGCTGTTTTATATTTGTAACATTTTTCTAGCAGTTCACCTGAGGTTTGGATGAAGTCAAACAGTTGCAGACTTCCTACACAGGCTGTGAGATGGCTAGATGAAATCTAGTTTGTAAACAAGAGCACATGAGCAAACAGACCTCACAAAAAAGATCCAGGAAGACCTTTTTGCTCATCGCTGTGTTTCTCCTTGGTTAACAATGCATCCATGCAAACGATTCAACCTGACTTGTTCAGGTGATCACCATTTTAAAACCGTTCTGCGTAACGCTGATAATCTCTTGTGCAAGTGCAAGGTAACCTAAATGGGGCTTAAAATGAGCTGTGGCCTTCCTCACCACTTCTTACCACTTAAAAAAAGTCAGTTCAGGAATCAGAAGCAGCTTCCCACACAATTTCTCCCTTCTCAGTATTCTGTTCACAGTTCACGCAACTGCTTCCAGGATCCCAGCAAATGTATAGCTGAGCCAGTTTGAACACAATTGGCCCTTGAAAACTGGGATCGTTCTCATGAGCTTTGGATAGTTGACTAATTCCTGCTGAGAATAACACTGCTTACTCTTTCTTTACAGTCTATTTATACTCCCACTTTTTTTAAGTTTAAGAGTCTTCTACTCCCTAGCACTCCCAAAGACTAATGCCCTGCAATACTCAGCACAATATGCTTCTGATTTAACTTCCCCTTCCTTTATTTTAAAAATGAATAGTTTCATCAGCTTTTCACCCATGAGAACATCTCTGCAGGCATTCCTCACTCCATTTTGTTCAGTTAAGGAGCTCGGTGATGTCAGGTTAAAGCAAAAGGTTAAAGGGTCCATTTCAAAGACTGTTTAAATGCTGCTTTCTTGCATCCCACAGTCTAAAGTGTCTCCCCGCCTAATATGTAAAGATACTTATGTGAAAGAAGGTAGAAACAACATTTTAATAAACACACTACGATAAGACAACTTCAGCTCATTTCTATGGTTGATCTACTATAATTTTCCCATTCAGCACCTGTTTACTACTTGGGCTGAAACAAAACAGAAAAAAACAATATGCTGATTTGCGCTGATGGAAAGATATAGTGATCTCTCTATATAGAGTTTGTTTGTCAACTCCTCTTGCATCTTACATCAGCCATGCAAGGTGAGTGTATCAATTCCCATTTTTTGCTCTAGAGTAAAATACATGTAAGAAGCATTTATCAGAAACAAAATAACTAGATTATCACCAGGACCTTCTTTCCCCATTGAGCATACATTTCTGTAGAACTTTTGTTAGACAGTTACATTACTATATTTCTTACTACACTGGGAGTCCAAAGGCAAGAACACATTAGTCTGATGAGCTTGGGTATAGTTTCCTGAATCAATGCTACTTCTTCAGCTGAGACGTAGTAGCAGACACTTGCATAATGAAGCTGTCAGTCTTTATTTACACAATGTATTTCTGTATTCAGCAGGCCAGAAAGAATAGTTCTGTGTAGCAGCTGTCATTGTGTTTTTTGCTTATCTCTGTCCTGTCTGCCAATGTTATAATTCACCAGCTGACACCCGCCTTGGAAGAGACTGAACGTGGTGACTCGGTGCCAGAGTGACGACAGTGCTCTGAACTATGACACGATTCATCCCCATCCCAGTCAGCAACAGAGCACTCTTTTGGCTTTTTCACTTGTTTTTTGATACACTTTGTGGCCGTGGGGCTCTAGCAAGAGAGCTCTGGGAAACAGTTACGGCTCTGTTACACACCACAGCAGAGGGCTGCGGGAAGAAAGGCAGGGTTGGTTGTGAAGAGTGATGGTGAGGGTTGGACACCCAGCAGGAGACACTCTGGATGGTTTGACTTTGAGGAATCAGGAGGGTATGAGGCCAGGCAGGAAATGCAGTGTTCAAGTCACTGTCACAAGACTTGAGGTATAATGTTTGGTATTTCTGAGCATGGCTTTGCTCAGAAGAGCACAAGCTCCTTGACTTTGTGGGAGTGCTGGCTATGTTGGGAGCAAAGTGGGGAAAAAAGGCACCAAGCAAAGATTCATGCATACTTTTGAAGATGAAACTTGAGATCTGATGCTTTTTTCTTCTTTTTGCATTAACATCTCTGTGAACATTCTTCCCCAAAATTCTAGTTTTGTTCTTTGAATATTCATAGAAAATAAAAATGGATGATAACATACTGATTAAAGAAATGCTTTTTTTGCCCTTGTTTGGGGTGTTTTATGCCAAAATCTCTTTCTGTATCTGTTCCACAGAGGATACAAAGCCACAACAACTGCCAATTGTACATTCACAGACTTGCCTATGTGAGAAAGTTGTGCTTCAACCAGTGTATAACCCACATGGACTGTTCTTTCAGCTTAAGAACCACATTTGTTAGCCAACTGAAGACATCAGAAATATAAAATCTTGACACTGAAATTGCAGCTCCAGACAAGTCTGTGATTCATAATTTAACATAAGAATTCTCTTCCACACAGCACCCTAGTTTACTGAGGGAATCTGAAGTAGATGATGTTTTCCTTGGTAGGAATCCTGTACTGAATCAGAATGGTGGTCAAAGTAACTGTGGCTTTTTTTTCACAGGCATTCTAAGTCCCATTTGTGAAGTAGAAACATGAAAAAGAAGGAGAGAGAGAAAAAGAAAAAAGAAGAAGGAAAAGGGGAAGGAAAAGAAAAAGGGGGAAGGGGAAGATGAGATGAAAGTAAAGGAGAAAAAGAAAGCATAAAAGAATATGCAAAAGGAAAAAGAAAAAATGAAAAAGAGAAAAATAGACAATGAAGGAGAAATGAAGGGAAAAGGGAGAGAGGGAAGGGAAGGGAAGGGAAGGGAAGGGAAGGGAATGGAAGGGAAGGGAAGGGAAGGGAAGGGAAGGGAAGGGAAGGGAAGGGAAGGGAAGGGAAGGGAAGGGAAGGGAAGGGAAGGGAAGGGAAGGGAAGGGAAGGGAAGGGAAGGGAAGGGAAGGGAAGGGAAGGGAAGGGAAGGGAAGGGAAGGGAAGGAAAGGGAAGGGAAGGGAAGGGAAGGAAAGGAAAGGGGAAGGAGAGAGTTAATCAAATTGGAGTGAACAGGAGAGAGTCAGCAGAGTAGTCCAAATCCTAGAGGTACTTCTTGCACAAGGACATACCTGATCAGAGCGAAGCGTGCTGGGAATGTGTTGAGAGCAGGGAATTGAAAGGAGCAGGATGTGACCACCCTGGAAAACCTCCATTGTGCTGCATCCTGATGGGCTGCCACTGCCAAGTGCAGAGCAGGATCCAGCTACACAAGTAAGCACATCACTTGGAAAGGAAAAGAGCAGAAATATCAAAGAAGTAAGGGCATGGGGCCAGACTGGCAAGAAGTGGTTGTGAAGGATGTCTCTCCTGCCTTTCATACACATCTCCTGTACTAACTCTTGGGAAAAGAATGGGTCCTTAAACACAGCAAAAGGCGTTAGGTGGCAGCTTACCTGTCAAGAGTTTGCTTGCTTTTAAGTGTGAGTTGGCTATGCATACAAATACTTTGGGGGGTTGTGGGGGGGAAGATCATAACTAATCCATCATTGACAGTCTTACTGGCAGAGGAATTCAGATGTCAGAATTAATCTAAGCCTCTGAAGTATGTTGTGGCTAATAGGCGGTCAGCAATTTTTTGTGATGTACTAAAGATTAAACATATAGTTCTCCAGAACTGGCAGAATTGTTTAAATGCTGCAAGCCAACTTCAGTCTCACTGCTCCTTTCCGAGGACATTAGCTGAACTGTTCAACCTAGACACCAAGGCTGAATGAAATCAAAACTGTTCTATCACCTGATGGCAGAATAGAGATCTACGGGGACACTGCATACAGGATCTAGTTGGTCGAGACAAATTAATTACATCCTTAAATGTGGGGTATGTCCTGGTCCCCCTTGTCTACCTCAGGATGTGAATTACTATAGGCATTTGGTATTAACTTCTTTTGTCCAAAACAGCTTCTGACATTTCAGTTAAGTGGAAAAGGTGTGTTACTGTTCCCAATCCTTGTGACAACATTTATTCTCATAGTCTTATGGAAGGTGACATTGCTGATATGCTGATATATGCAACACAGTTTCCATCAAGACCTATGACCTTAAGAGAGGAACAATTATATGAGACAGAACACCTGCAGTGAGAAACAACACAAAGAAAAAGATTTAAGCCTTGGAACATAATGAATGGAACAATGAAGTGACTGCATCAAAAATTGTCATATAGTTGCTTGTCATTTTAATACTCCTGTATTCATGATAGTCGAATGGACTTAATAGTGGAGAAAAAGATACCAGAATCATATAACTGCACCAGTTGCCAACATGTGATCAAGATTGCTGTTTTTGTAATGAAACAGTGATTTAAAATATAAAAAAATTGCAACTTATATTTTCAACATTAAAGGATTTTAATGTCAATTTCACTACATTCTAAATATAATTAAAGTGCACTTGCACATTTATTAAATGCTTTTGCTACTGAATATCACTCATACAATCAAGTTCAACTGAAATAAAAAGACTGGATGATTCTTTTACTTCTCCGTTTTGATGAGGCTTCCTAGTAGCAACAGCAAATAAAACAGTCTAATCCCAGAAGAGAGACCTGGAAACCATCAAAAGAACCCAGAGGGGAAAAAATAACAGTGGAACAGGAACACTTGAAATAGAGGGTTTCCCTGGCACACACAGCTTCCCAGTGATTCCCAACATTGTTTTACTCTCCCAAAGGCACAGAGCCCAATGTCTGTGGCAGACTTTTGTAGAAATACTGACTCCCACCATGCCAAAGAGAAAGAAAGAGGAAGAGAGAGGAAAAAAAGACTATGCTGCTCGCTACTGCATTAAGGGTCAACTTGGAAACTTTAATAATAGAAATGAAATATTCAAGGACATATGCAAAGGCTTGGGGAAATGGGAATGAAGATGAGAGCAGACAGTCATGAAGAATTAATCATTCTGGCAATTTATATACACATGTAATTTTTATTGTTACCAACAGAAAATTACCAGAGAGTCAGCAGCTCGAGGATGAGGAATGGAAAGACCGAAGAGAGGAAAGCTTAAAATGACACCATCGGAAAGAATGTAAAAATGTGGTTTAAAAGTTGGTTTGGGAGAGGAATCAAAAGACTTCACATGGGATGTTTGCTATGTGAAGAAAAGGGCACTTACACTCTGGACTTACAATGATGAATATTGTAGTAAGTAAAAGTGAAAGAAGTTCATATGCCAGGTTCTTTCTTTCTTCCATTCCTATTCCTAAGGTAAGAGGAAATAGCTAATAAGTAGCATGCAAGAACCATGGCTTACTGTGCTCAGGGAGCTGTGCAAAGCTGAGGCATATACGTGGGGGGACATGGCATTACAGAATGCAAAATAAAGAACACAATGAAAAGCAGAAGACTCATTGGAAGGGCTCAGTGAATAAACCTCTAAGTCTATCTGACTTTCTTTGAACTCATAGGAACAGACTTTCAGACTGAGACCTGAACAAGGGCTTATATATGAGCTATGTGACCCCAGATCCAGAGATATTGTGACTCAGAGACATTACCACGTCACACTTCAGCCCAGCTGAACAAGCCCTTGCTTTTGATAGTACTAATTTACAGCTAGCCTATAATAACAGAAAAATATTGTGTTTCACTCTGCAGTTGTACAGTTCAGCCAAGCAACTGCATTATGAAGCAACTGAATTGGATAAAACCAAAGTATCAGCCATTCCTTTTGACCTGCTCTCAAGAGTAAGTGTACAGGTGATGAACTATTAGTATGTCCAGGGCTGAAAGCTGAATAACCTGAATGTGTACTTTCTGTCATGTTTCCTTGCATTAAGCAAGTGAAAATTTTGCTTATAAAGATTGCTTTTTACTTATTGAATAATGAGTTCAGATCATTCCCTGTCCAAAGAAGATAATCTGCAGCTGCACTCCTAGATCTGGTGAGACAAAAAAACCTCATACAGACTTTCTCTGGTGCATTGTGGTTTTTCTGATAAGTTCTTAAAGATCTGAATATGGAAATGCCCTTAACATTAGTTTAACTTCACTCCTCATGGGCTATAATTTCATAACCCTATACCTCTGAGGGGTACATGGCTTTTGAAAATTGCTTTCTGGAATTTAGTGAGAGATGATATACAAAAAAAAAAAGGGCCAAAATCTCAGGAGACGAAAAGCTGTGTAATTTGCCTAATTCAGTTGAGTATGTGGCTCAGATAATGTAAAAGCCACGCAGTGGATGACACTAGGCTCAGATATCCATCTGCGTTTAGGTGATCCAATGACCAGCATGATTATATGATTTCCCCAGGCAAGGTGTACAGGCAATTGGCCAACATAGCTAACTGCCTTAAACTCTAGACCACTGATCAACTATCCAATTACAAATATCTTGATTGAAAGTGATCTTTGACTTGAGTGCAGAATCAAGTTTAATTTCAACCATGCAGAGCTGTAGCCAGATGTTTAACTGTTCTTTTCCCACACCTTGTAGATGAGCCAAAAATATACCATTCCCTGTGGATGGGGTTGCTATGCTATTGTGTTCTGTTCAACTCCATCCTGCTCCATGCTCATTGTCATAATACTTGAATGAGTCCAGCTGCTCTACATGACAGACATATCTGCAGTATCTTTTGTCTTCCCAAGCGAAGGCGGACAGATAAGGGGTTATTTTGGTTTGGGCATGTGGATTTATACCAAACACAGAGGATAAATGGAGAACAAGCCTATTAAAAGCAAGTTTTAAGAGCCCTGTTTTCCCCAGGGAGTATGTTCTTGTCTCTAAGACAGACTTTTTTCTCTCGCAAAGGTGTATTTCACCATCACTTATGCTCTTCCAAAACAGTGAAAAGCTACATCTTATAGTTTTACTTAATTTTGATATGCCATGGACCCTTTGAATGCTGAAAAGACAGTGATGTGCCCCTTGAACTTGATTCAGCACCTTCTTTGAAACCAGTATAAACAACAGAGGATGCAGCTGATACTGCTGCTGATTCTTCAGAGATGCACACTGCGTTCTGTACTACTTTGCATTTCTGATAGTGAGACAGCTTCTTTCCCAGATCTGTTTTGCTTTTGCTAAGATAAGAAAGGATAAAAACAGCTGGAAATGAGGTCATCATTAATGATGCTGCAGATGATACAAAGTATTAGATGCACGTGTATCTTCAGCCCAAAGAAAGACCTTTTGCTGAGCAGAAAGAGGACTTCAAAATACATGTGAACACGTGTTTTTCACCAAATGATTTTATAATGTTGCTACTTACTCCTTCTGCAGGACTTCACCTACTCCTGATCACTCTGCAGACCTGAGAGGAGGCAGAGTACGACTGTTGAAAGCAAGTGTCTGGAATACAGCTTCCTTCACCTGCTCCCTGTCTCCCTCTGAATCCCTCTGCTTCAGTGGGACTGTCTGCATTTTCCCTGTGCTAGTGACAAAGATGATAAAAGTAGCAAACATGATTCATTTACTCTCTACAGGCTCTATAGGGCTGCAACGAGGTCAGTCTATGAACGGTAAGTGTTCACCCTGCTCATGTGAGCAATTGTTATGGACAAACAAGGTTTAAAGACTTGCAAGAAGAGATGATATCAGTCAACAACCCAGCTCTAGAAAGCATGCAGAAAATCCTCAAAGAAAGAGTTTGTTGCAAGACCCTCCTTCCAAGCCTCCTGCAGAAACCTCCCACAATTTAAAGATAGTAAGCATACACACAAAAAATTCAGAAATTTAATTAATGTTGCTTAATATTTGGCTAATATTTTACTCTTCTTTCTTTCTTCCACCTCCTCATGTCTTAAAGGCTTTCTCCTATGCAACTAGCTGACTCTGAAATTGTCACAAGTAGAAAACTTTGCTAAATCAGAGGAGTTTTAAAAAAATAAACTGGAAGTTCTTGATAAATTTCATCTAGCTCAGACTCTAGTATTTATTGTCTTACCAAAATATTTGCACCATAAACTAAACCTCAAAAGCTGGGACATCTGCAAAAACAAACTGAACATTGTTTTTAGCTTTTCTTCTGAATCGTTCTTTGATTAGCTTTCTAGTGAAGAACCTCAATGGGAGTATAAGAAGTTAACTTTCTCTTTGCATCAAGCACTTTATGTTTGGTTATTTACTACCAGCTGTTCATGTTAAGAATTACAAAGATTCACAGGAATCTGTGAGCGTGTAGTAGGTAATAAATCTGCCAAAGATTATTGAGATTTGTGTATTTTAAAATACTGTGATGTGGCCTTAATCTCTGTAAGTCTGAAGAAGAAGAAATTCTGTCTCTTCATAAAAGATCCATTATGTACACGAAGATAATGCTGTTTGTGATTCAATTCTGATGTTGAACCTTATTTTTGCTGATGGATTATTGGCACTTACTACAGAAAGATCGAACAGGAGATAAGTCTTTGTATTGTACAATCAGACACAATCAGATATTTTCAATGTGATGGAAATACTTCACAGCATCTTGAGATTCTTTTTTATGCTGGAATTTTAAAATGATAAACTAGTACATGTAAATGCAAAGTACGATTTGCAAATTTACCAACACTAGCTACAAGCAAAAATATTAGTGTTTGTCTGCATTATTGTCAAGGATGTTCAGATATGCATTATTTTGGTTTTTTTGATCCTAGGCTGAGTAGAATAGTGGGAGTTCTACTGCCTTCGTGTTTTGCAAAATGAGAGTAATGCTAAAACTTAAATAGCTGCATAATGCTAAACAACAGGGAAAAATCTTCAGGAGCTAAAAGACAGATGAGACAATTTTGTAATGGACTCATGCAATGCCTTCAAAGGCAAGTTTGTCCAAGTTTAACCTTTAGAATGTGGCTTCACGTTCTTTCATCTTCACTGTAAATGCTGGCCATATCATGTAGCTTTAGTCACAGCAGTTAATCTGCAGAAGAACCACTAGAAATTCGCATGATTTGTTCTGGAAATATGTTGGTCTGTTATTCCGTATCATTAGATACCGATTCTTCTCTTCACAGCAGCTAGCTCTTTTCCAAGTGCATATCCACAGATCCTTTTCTCCTCTCTCTTTATTTTTGTTTCATGATCTTAAGTCAGTAATCATCACTTTCATCTTTAAGCATTTACAAATCTATTTTGCTAGATTTTTGTGCAGTATTTCACATAATTGCACAGATTACTGGAAATATAATAAATATTTATTTTAAAAAATCACGACTATATCTGCTGACATATTAATAATGTATATCTATTATATCCTGTCCTTGAAATCTACTAAATTTGTTATGGCTTGTCTTTAATTAAGCTATGAAATCAAATGCAAACAGGTATTTCTCCTTTATTTATGGACTGGTTTAAAAAAAAATTCTCATCAAAGTGGAGGAAAAAAATGCAAATTTCTTATTTCTTCCATAGTTTTTTTATGCTGTTACTCAACCACTGTCATTACACAGGCACCATAACGGTTTGATATCAGATTTCCACTTTATTTTTCCATATCGTATTTTAAGCATAAACTGCAATCTCTTCATGGATAAAGGGCTTCTGCTTAAAATTCACAATTGCAATGTGACAAAATATTTCACTTCAGTTAGGGATCTTGTTAGACAAATGGTTTGCAGACCCAGGTCCATGTGCCTTCAAAGATTCAGTTCAGCCATATTGTTCCCTTTCTTTTTTTCCTGGAGGCTTCCCATTGCTCAAACATTTCCCGTTTCTTACCATTGATTACCAGTGAGGATGAGTAGCTGGTCAAAATTGACTGTATTGATCTCTGTTGTTGTGGTAGAACTATTCAGGTCAAAACACCTGCTCTCCATTTCCCCAGGTACTTTGAAGTTATAAGGAAGACAGAGTTATAAGCAAAAGCAGGTCTTAGCTAGAAAGACTCACCCCGATTCTTGCTGAGTTAAGTAAACTGTTCGTACATCCTATGACATGCA
Source organism: Opisthocomus hoazin (assembly GCF_030867145.1). Lineage (NCBI taxonomy): Eukaryota > Metazoa > Chordata > Aves > Opisthocomiformes > Opisthocomidae > Opisthocomus > Opisthocomus hoazin. Next base: position 77,279,319 of record NC_134415.1, on the reverse strand, counting down.
GCTTGCATCTTGATATCAGTATGTAGATGGGATTTTACTCGTCTTCAAGCCTATTCCTCAGGTGAATGACGTAAATGACCTCTATAAGTTAATCGAGTATTATTTGTTCTGACCTATCCCCAAAGAATGGACACAATGAAGACAGAAGATCAATATTCTCACACCACTGTTCAGACCCCACAAAACCCTGCCCTCAAAGCATGAGTTCTAGGTGATGGTACCTACTGGTATTCCACTTCTGTCTGTGCATCTTTGTAGTCTGTATTTTTTATTCCTGAAATTCACAAGAACACTGTACACTTTATCACTAAATATTTCTTGTGTTGTACATCTCGTTCAGCTTTTTCTGTTGGACTCTCCATGAACTATTTCAGTAAAGCTGCCTAAAACTGAGCAGAATTCAGAACCGAGTGCACATTTAGGGTTCAGATCTTCTGCCTAATAGGATGGCAACAGGAAGAAAAGACTGTTCCATTGTTTGTGAATAACTGAGTGTTCATTTGGAAAGAGAAAGTGTGTGACAACATTTGTTGGAAGCATAGGAGCATAACAAAACCTCAGTTCATTTATATCCATTGAATGTAAGTGGAAGAGATGTCTCAGGAGAGATTTGCAAAAGACCCGGAGTAATTGTCAAAGTCTGGAGTCAAAGGACTTACTAGATAATCTGCTCCATACGGAAATATAGATGATCAAATATATGTCATCCTCAAGTGAGTTTCAGAGTCCCGAATCAGGTGCCTATACTCTTTCTCACTGAAGGGAGGGGATAAGGTATTTACTAGTGTCCAGCATAGTCAGCACACAGAGATGCTTAAGCCAGCCATAGGAAACACTGGGGAACATGTTCTTCAAGCATTTGTCTCGGGACTGCTCTGACACACTGCAGTGAAACTGAAATTTAGAATCAGAGTCCCTTTCTTACTTCAAGTTTCTGCAGGGTAATGTTTCCTACCAAAATGGCACTAGTAATCTTCTTCATAACAGTGAAAGTCCTCTTCCAGGGACCAGAACACCATATTTCCAAAGCTCCTGTGTCCATCAAAAGGCTAAAATGAATCTTCGGTATTCCCGTCTTGGAGCTGGGCTTTAGTTGCCTGCAGGGAATTAACAAAAGTCTATTGTAGATCTTTAAGAACAGTAAACTTCAGTTAATTTTTACAGCTTTCCAGGTCATTTTACAGTTTGTGAAAAGTGTGGTTAAATTATTTCTATCGAGGAATGATAAGCAATTCCGCACTTGCTTAGTCTGTAAGGAAATGTGTCAATTCAGTAACATGCAGACTGCTGCACAACATTGAGCTTCTAATGGTGCTGCAACAGCTGTTAATTTATGTGCCTTGGCAGTTTCTTCAGTGAAGTAAAAAAAGGACTAGGGAACAGACAAAAGTGCTGCAATTCGAGGTCTCTACAAAATAGCTGTTCTTTGCCCACTGGCAGCCAGTGTTTCTATGCTGTTCAATGGTAAGAAGTGTTTTTTTGTTGTATAACACTTCTCTCACACTAGCTCTAGCACCAGAGATCTCAGCAGTTTGCCCCTCTAATTCCCGTTTGCATAAATATCCAGAAGAAATTGCAGAGGTCCTCTTGAACATTCTGCAGCCAGTTGTGGTTTATAACAACTTCAGAACATTTGACATTTGTAACAGATATCTATTACAGACCAGGAGCTTAATCATGATTTTGCACGACCTCTTGTAAATCAGGACTGCTGTTGTGGCATTCAATGCATCTAGTCACTAGGTTATTGTTGTATTATTAAACATTTTTTTTCCAGTATTCCTAAAGGCACTATGGAGATCTGAGCACTCTGCAAACAGAATTATGGCCTCTGCTGAAAAAGTACGTAGTTTAAGGATTTGTCTCCCAAGGGACAATGGAAAGCTAAAATGAATTAAATCAATGTGTGAAATTAAAATCTGTTTGTTAAAATATACCAAACCCTGCAGGTTCTCCCTCTAGAAGTAATGTGCTTCTGTTCACTTCCATTTAAATCCTGGAGGAGTTAATTGCAACATTTCTGTATGCTCCTTTTGCAAATTTCTATATCCAGCTGAATGCAGGTGAATGCATTCAGCCAGAATCCTACTAAAATAAAAAGCAAGTCACTGTTTGTTCAGGTCAAGCGACTGCAAAATATGGACTTGGAAAGATATGCAGGAAGTTTAGGACAAGAGGCAAATTATTTTTAAAAAGAGCCTTCTGCCTTTAGTATGTTGGTTTTCCAGCTTGTTTTCTGGTTGTGATCTTTGTATTGGCATAATATTTTCTTTAGGATAATCAGATATGGATTTACTGAAGGAGTGAAGGTGTGTGAGAGGCCTTTGTCAACATGCCCCAGCACGACACCCTGCTTGGAGCTGCAGCAGCTCTGACTGCAGCTGCTGATCTTCTGCAGGTCACAGCCTAACAGCCACAGTGCATGCTCAGAGCATGGCCACTGTCCCAGAATGGTGCAGGATGAACCAGACTTATACAAAGTGCACTGCATATGCAGATGGTTAAGGTTATTCTGGCTCACTATACAGTTCACATAAAATAAGGCCAATGCATCTAATGGTGTTAGACTCACAGATTATGAGCTGCACTGTTTCAGTTTCTTCCCAGATATCCTGAGTGAAATATGTATGAAGTATGAACGAAGAACTGTAAGTACATTTAATGCGAATGTGGTCACCTCTCAGCATACAAGAGTCCCCCATTGCTTGTGTTGTGTCTATTGCTACTAAATTTCTTTGCAAGAGGATTGGCCTTGTTCTCAGCTGTCAAAACAGTCCTCAGAGTACCTTAATATCCTTACAGAGTCCTCTCTATATTTTCAAATATTTGGTTATTCATACAGGTGATAGTAGGACTACCAGCTGTCTAGATTGGTATAATTATGTGAATACAGTTGTCATGGGTGTGAAAGATGTTTGGAACAGTAATGGTAGTCAGGTGAGCAGAGTACTTGAAAATGTTACTTTTATGAGGAACTATGACAAACATGAATTAAAAACTAGTCCAGAATAACATAAAATAGGAAGGCATTAACAGATATAATGAAGAGAAACAGAGCCTAATGCAGGACTCACAGAATTCAGTGAGAGTCTTTTGGCTCATTTCAGAGGAATTTGGAACAATCCCAAAGTACACAACAGCACAGACAATTATGCCTGTATTTATGTCTTCTGAAAAAAAAAAAAGAAAAAAAGAGGAATGACAGGAGAAGTCAAAGCCACAGGAAGTCTCATAGAGACACTAGAGCCATGTTGAGAGAGAGTTTTGTCACTAATGTACTCTGCAACACTGCATAAATATATCTCTCCGTATTTGTTGGGTCTGGGGATGCATGTTGGTCTGCATATCTACTGCAGTCTTTTCTGTAACAGCCAAAGTTTTTTCTATCTGCAATCTATGAACTTTTCCTGGCTTCAAGACTTTAGCTACCTCAGTTCATAGCAGATAAAAACATCAACACATTTTTTTTTTTAATGTGTTGTCTGTATTATACTGAAGTTGATATTAGATCACAGAGTTGCCTTATGGCCTGAAAAACCTACTAAAATATATAGCGATATATAGCAATGACGTAGTTACTCAGCTAGATATCACTGAGTCAGATACTGCTCTGGACTGAGATCACTCTGCCTGAATAGCTTGAGTATACCAGGCTGGAGCATGACTTTTTAAGATTCACAAAGTTTAGGACATGGTAAAAGAGACAAAATACCTCTGTATGTGCATAAGATATGTACACATTTAGACATATAGAAGGGCTTATTCACACTCAATTTATAGACATAATAAGAGTTTCTCTCAAGGCAGTGTATTTTGTGTTCAATAAGACATGTGCCTCATCCTATGGCTTTTTCTGCTGTTTCAAATGACCAAAGGCAAATATTGATGCAGATTTCTAAATACCTAGAAAGGTAAGAATAACAGGAAGAAGGAGAATTTGAAGAACATGAGAGTCATGTTCTAACTGGAGATACTTTTCAAGAGAAAAGATCTTGACAGCTTTAACGTCAATTACAAGAAAGAAATCAAATCCTTGTCAGTGTGCTGTGAAATCACATGGATGTTTCTCTTTCAGTGACTGAGGTTTTTAGAATCTTCTTGTATTTGGAAGAGTGAAGGCAATAAAGAAGAATCTACATATTTCCCCGAAACAAAGCTAATATCTACTTGTTATGGAAACAATCAGCATAAAAAATGTCATTTGTTTATTTGTCTGAATTGTATCTCTGACATTAACCTGGGGCCTAAATGAATTTTTACAGTCTCAAAGCATCAGTTTATTGTACAGGTCAAAGATTAAAAGTACTTTAACATCAATTTCAGCGCTCTGTAATTTTACATCTTATATTACATGCATTGTGGAAACCTAATTTCAAAATAAAGACCAACCCTTTACAACTGGTAGTGGGTAATTATGGAAAAGCATACACACGCTGTGGTATATTGAGCTTGCCAAAGCAAAGTGGAAAAATTATAGTCCATCCTGACTAAGAAAAACGTTAAGTTTTCCACCAAATCCACAATCATGTTTCCAAACAATTCATAGCTTCAGCACGACAGGCTTTAAAAACTCATTCTTTTTAGCATGATGAACTCATAGACTAAAGAAAAAAATGTTAAATTAAAAAAGAAAAAGATGTACTTAGTAGAAAGAATAAAAATGTTTCTTTTTTATTACTAGAGAGTAACACACGAGTAGGACCATACCTATGGAAATTATTAAATATTATATATTATATTATATTGTATGTTATATTATATATTATATATGCCAAATCAATACTACACTGCTTAAAGGTTATGTAATGAACCCTATGTTGCAATAAGAATACAATTCTTTTTTGTACAATCAGATGTGCATTATTATATATAACAACCTATACATATAACTATATATATTCAGCTACATATAAATGTATATGGTTGAATATGTCTTTCTGTGTGATGTAAATGTTTCATATATTTCTAGAGAAATTTAACAGTTTATTAAAATTTCACTCATCAGAGTGACTGTTAGCCCACAGTTGTACCACCCAGGAAAAAAATTCAGTTCTTATCTACCAACTTGACAAAATTGTAACAGCTTTGCAGTGTGAGAAGAAATGCAGTGACATCCGACTTGCTTTGTCTTTGAACTTTCAGGTGGCTGAAGAGTAGAGTGTCTATATATATCACTGAGGTTGCATTCATAAATTGTTCACTTGCTTGCATGGCCGGAATCATATACTATCAGAGATTAGATAGGCTTAAAATTAAAAGCATGATTTGAATATGTATATGCTTAACGTATAAAGAGGACAAGAAAGTCAATCATGGCCCAGTTTTTAAATGAAACATCTAGTAATATTCTGTGGAAAAAGCCCTAAAACTTTGTGGGTTTTTAAAATGGTTATGGTTCTACGTGGTTTGCACGCCATGCAAGTCTTCCCATTTCAGCGTATGCTGATCTTCCCAGTGAAGACAAAGGCAATCAAAATGTCCAGGCATTGCCTGGTTAAGGATCATAACCTCTGGGAATCAGTTTCCCTTTGAGACCATTCGGCCATTACAGATTCCAGTCTGAATGCTAGAAAACTCACGCTTCAACTCAGATTAGCTGATATGTCATGAATCCTGCTGAACAGCCTTTTGGTTTTTGACTGTAATAAGAATGAGCACAAGGGAAGTTTTATCCACAGTTGTGGGGATTTCTGACTTTCCTCATATTCTGGCATTTGATTTATTCTAAGGACCTTATACTGCTTGACATACACAGATATCCTCCTCTGCTCCGTGTTTTAACTTGTTTTGTTCCAAGCTGGGATAATGATCCATTTTGTCCTGTAAAACTGGGTTTCTACCTCGTGCTGCAATAAAAGAAAAACGAAGAGAGCTTTTTTGTTGCTTTCTCTTCCATAGACTTGAAAGAGTGACACTTAAAAGGTAGAATGATATACATCACACATAGATCAAGAAAAATTGCCCACTTCTAGTCATTCTGCTTCTTCAAACTCTGCATCACTTGAGCAGGATGGGTTTTCACCTTAGACTTCCATTTATATAATGAACCCTCCTAAATTACATTTTTTTCCTTTGCAGCCAGTGCCTGTGCCTGTCTCACTCCTAAAAATATGCATCTTCTTAGTGATTTAAGCATCAGTTTTTAACTGGTTTGTCATTTTTTCAGAAAATGGTTGCTGCTTAGGTACTGTTGCAGACTTCATGATGTGATAGGCTATTTATTTTTTAATCCTCTTGTAGCTGCAGTAATCACAGTGCCCTTCCAGAACTTCTCTGAGGCTTCCTACTTAATTTATGTATTTTTTAGAAGACATAAACAGTCATGTAGAGCTAATAGACAGTAAAGCATCCTTTCTCTTTGATAGTTCATTAACATGAAATGGAAATTATCTCTTTCTAAATGATAATGGTTGATGTTTGTTACAACTTCTTTAAGCACAGCCAAGATGTTTATGGTGCTTTTACAATTTTTTGGTAAACTTGTCTTGATGAAGACGTGTTTTATATTTGAAAAGTCTTTAAAGGCTGCAATGCTTCATCATTTAACATTTTTTTCGTGTTACGTAGAGCTACTAGGAAAAATTTTCCATGTTGTAAGCGGGGATTTGGCCACGTGGTTCTCATTACCTTCAATGAGATTCAGATGGCTAACTCACTGCCTTGACTTTGAATATTTATATGTACTTGTACTCATACTGCTGTGTTTCACTGGAGCTGTTACTCTCTGAGGAACAAGAATGCTTATATCTACCTGGAAATCTGCTAGTGCTGGCTAAATTTTTCTGAAGAGTGTTTCAGGCAAATTTTGATCCACCAGTGATTTCACTGCACGTGTACCCTTGTAATTCACTCTTCACAAATATTTCTCTAAGGAGGTTTATCCAGAGCATTCAGGGAATGAACACCCATTTTTCAAGCAAATAACTTGCTAAAATAATAGTCATTCGCATATGTTCATAGTTACGGTCTTTTCAAAAAAGAGATATGCAAACACCAGTGTGAGCCAGAAGATTAATCAAGCTCCACAAAGAAAGAATAGTGGAATTTCATGCAGAGTCAGCATCAAAACTTATGGAGAAGTTTGTCTGCTGTATCTGAAATTATGTGACACAATAATTGTGAACATACAGACTAATTCTGCATTGAAAGAATCAGACTCAGCCTGGAACAGAAAGCCTCAGGCAAAGTTCACTGCAATAGTCATAGGTGTTACTGCACCCAGCTCTTGGCACTACAAAAGGTTGTGGTCTCTCCTTGTAGGCAAGCCAAAAAAACTATGTTCTTATATTTCAGCTGCTCCATTTCACAGACTGGTGCCTTAGCTGCATTTTCTGCTGAATGATTCATATGCTGCCTTCTGCTGACTCTGCCAGGAAAGCTGTGACTGACAGGTGAAGCACAAAACATCTGCTGGGAGATAATAGTTTTTAACCTTTGCTACATTTGCTCGATGAATGGTAGTCAGAGTTCTTTATTAAAGTGACTGCATACTATTCAATGGCTGGTAAGGTGATTCAAGAATAGAAACCATTGCATATTATCACCATTCGTAGTCAAGAAAAATCGACGTCTCAAATGTACATACCTGGAGATAGATAGCAAAACTCACCCTGACTCATTTAATGAAAATTCACCTGCATTTTCTGAATTGATGAGGTTTCATAAATTCCAGAGAAGTCAACATGAAGTGTAAATGCTTGGGATATGTAAGTATCAGGAAACTTTTACTGAGATGTGATGTGTTCTTGAAGCAACCAGGGTGGAACTACATGGTCCCAGGTTCTCTTTTGAAATTATTGTGCCAGATGACACCGATGTTGTTTGATCTCTAAAATACATTTTTTTAAATTAAAAAAACAAAACCAAAAAGCCCCAGGAAAAACACCACCCCCTAAACCTAACCAGAGCAACTTTCTTTTCAAATACAGAAAGCTCAGTGTTTCAGATGTAGTGAAAGAAAGGCTCGAAGAGAAATCTGTCTTCTAATTTAGAACACCATCTTTGTAAAGTAGGTCCTCTCCTTTCCTCCTGCTTTGCAGGTGTCTAACTTCCTTATTATGAGTAAGGCCTAGCTATGAATCTGTTGCCTGTTGCAGACAAGACAGCTAATTCCTCTTGAGTATCTCAGCTGCCTTATTCCTCCCCTTGCCTGCCTCTTGAGGCAATGCTGAAGTTTCTCCAAGCCAAGCCTAAGCTGCTCTCAGAGCATCTTACACCCCTCCAAGATGCTCATGCTGACCTTGTCAGCAGCAGAGAGGTTAAGGAAAACATGAGTAGCTTTCCTCTCAGCTGCCCACTTTCATGCCACTTCAGCAGTATATGTCATATACAGTATTTACAGAGCAAACTGAAAACAAACACATTCAGTAGTTTTGCCCTCTACTATAAGGTGCCTAAATATTTATTCAGGAACCAAACATCCATAAAGAAGCAGTTTTAAGGATTAAAAATAAAAAAAATCACAAACAAACCATTTGCTTGTAACTGCTCCTGTTTGAGCTGTGACCTGACATGACACTTCAACACTGTAAGTAACGTCTGTTGTCCCTCATGTGTCTTCATCAACATCACACTTATAGCATGCTCACAGGGCATGCTGGGTAGTGATGAATCACATTTTTTTGCACAAGAGCCTGTAGAAGCCAACATTCTCCCTTCCCCCTCAGGTGCAACCAAGTCCTCTTCCTGTTTATTTGAGGAATTTGACCTCACTGGCTCAACGTCTCTCCCTCCTCCTCTCAGATGTACAATCTACCATGTGTAGCTATAACATAATCCAGACATGGTATTTGGTTTAAATTTGGGGTTTTTTCATCCAGTGAGCCCTGTTTTCTGCAGCAGAACCATCTCTGGCCGCATGAGTTACACAATCTTGCATCAATTACACAAACATTTAGACTATTTGCCACACTTACTGAATACTAAGTGAGAAAGGGAAATATTCTCCCTGTAATACTGACAGCAGACACCACATTCTTGAAAATGCCCATTTTTTCAAAGGCATTTAGCTTCACACAAGTCCAGACATCTATAATTAAAAAAGTGTATTTGTTCCTTCCCTATCTTTCCTGTCTTTTTACCACAAAGACACCACTGTGTTTGTGTTGCAGACAGCTTAGTTTTAAATGTTCCAGAGGAAATCTCCCTGAAATCTACTAATATTACTATATCCACATTTTCCTGTAGAGTGTGCTAGGCTATCCAAACACACAAGATCAGAGCCCTTGCACCTCAAGACACAACTTAACTCCCAAATGGTTGTTTCCACCAACAAATTTTCCCTGATGTTCTGACCTACTTTTCCTGTCTTCATAACTTTCCTTGGATTGCAGTTCTTACCCTCTTGATTAATCAGCATCACAGGTCTCATTTCTGGGTGTTGATGCACCATCAGTACTTACAGAATGTCATCATTCCAATTCCCTTCAGAACAATGACACTATCTGGGTTATTGCCTCAATAAAGTAAGTTTATGAGAGTCTTTCAGGGTTTTCTGCTGCAAGGTACTAAACAGAGAAATGTGTGAATTGATTTTTTAGTTCAGTGGACAGACACCGAAAAAATAAAGCTGATATCTAAAAAGGCTAGTTTTCAAACACGGGTTTACTTGTCAACCCATTCTTGATTCCATGCTGCCCTTCTCTAACTAAAAACACACCAAGATGAGTCAAAGTTTCATTTTTCATATATTTCTCAAAAATAGTTTCATTCATTCTAGAAAAATAATGTTTGTAGAAAACAAAACTGTAACTGCAAAATTTCCCCCACGTCTAGAAACAGGTATCGGGACTTTAAAAATCTTTAATCTGGGTGAACAGTTTCCTTGTGTTCGGTGGTACTTATTGTATGTTTCAAGTTAAACAGTTAATTTCCCTTCTAACCACCTTATTTTTCCAATTTTTTTAAATCTCTGCAAACAGCCTAGTTATTACCTTTTTGATAATACAGTACCCAAATTTCAACTATCCAAGGTATATTTCCTGCAGGTTAAGATAAACAGGTATTATTACCTTCCTCCTCCAAGGCATGATTTCTCCATGGAGACATTTTAAAATTACATTGGTTATTTTCTTCCATACCATAATGCAAACTCCTACCGTACATTGTTTGCTGTCTAATATCAAAGCTACTTCTGTCATTCCTGTTTTCCATTTTCTTTTCTGCATTTGTGCAGGGCTATTAAACTATTTTCCTTATAACTATCAACTTATATTTTACTAATGTATTTCCCTCTGCATTTGTCGAACAGCTCTGGGATTCCTTTCTGATTTTCTGTGTTCTCTGCTTTTTACGAATTCATATTGTATGGGAATTCAGTAACATATTTACACTCTTTCTTCTCAACCATTAATGAATTTGAAAAGCAGAATTAGAATATACTGATGGAATTTCTCAGTATGTAACAAATCCCAGTGGAAGTCAGTTTTTGCTGATAATTATTACTTCTTTTCATCACCAAGTCTATCTTCAGATTACTTCTCATCTTAATATTTTGGGTTTTTTACCTTTAAATCAGTTCTGTGAGATATACTGTGCTCACATATGCGTGCAGTACATACAGAATCATGATCATGTGCTAGCAACGTATGAGAATTGTAGTTTACTGGGTGACAAGTTGTGTTTTCTTTCCAACTTCCAAGTATGAAAAGTACAACATAGAATTCCAAAGCACAGAAGACTTGGAGAGTCCAAGAATGTTACGGAAATACTATTATAAGATAGAAGACAGTAAAATTCCAGATGGGTTTATAACAATAAGAAAGAGACAAGGCTAAAGACTGAACATCAGTTTCTGGTGGATATAGAAGATTTTTTGGGCTTCCGTGGGTACTGGATGCTGATTGATTTTGTTAACTCACCTCAAAGTTACGGTTGCACTTTGTAAGTCTGAATTTCACGCCTGATCTTTTATTAACTCTTTATCTATTTTGTATTAATTCACATTGGATTGCTTCTTGTAAAAGGTAATACTTTTCTGGAGCTAGACTGCAATTAATCTTTTACAAAATCCATATCAGACATTTCTCGATATAACAAAGGTAACGACACAAGTAATCAATAAAGCAGTGTGTTATCATTTAAGCAACCAGTTCTAGCTGGTAGAACGATGCTTGATTACCCTGAGCAGATCGTCATTTAAACAGACAGAGGAAAACAGTTTTTATATACATACATATTTGATCTATTTCATATGTTTTTAATCTATGCAGCTTTTTTTTATCTTACAAAATAATTAATAAATTTTCAGCCATGGACTTAGAGTAATATTATATACTTCTGTATTCACAACTTGCAGACATACTAGAAAATATTTTACAGGTTTTGATAATAAATTCTTTCTATAACCCAACCATACCATTCTTAATGCAACAATCATGTTTACATATTGTATACCAAAGTTAAATAAGACAGTTAAACTACTTTTGGCCCTATTACAAACAAACTGCACTAAAAATTAACCATAAAGAATTAAGTCTTGGATCCATCAAAGCATTTAAACACATACACAATCTCATGGAATTTATTAATTCAGCACATAATTAAGTCCTTTACTGGACCAGGTCTCCAGACTGTGATAGTAAAAAGATGGAGAAATTTAAACAGACTCTGTTAGGGTTTTTGGGGGTTGTTTCTAATTTAGGATATATGATTCACTTGTTAGCACTGTATTTAAATGTCCTTCTGTCCTAGATCTTGTACATTTCGTAGTCCTGGTGTATGCAAATGTCCACCTCAAAAACTGAAACATATCATGAGCATCCTATATGAACAAGTGAACTGATCAGAAAGTCCAAAAAGCAGAGTGTTCAAGAGTCAGTTCAGATTGATTTATCTACCACTTGAAAGTCATAAGCGGCATGTGCTACAGATGCCACTGAATGTCTGACAGACCTTTCACTTCATCTGTTGAAAAAATATTTCCTAAATTTGTACAGAGAGGAAAATTTGAAAAGCTGAAGGCATAATTTTTCAGAAAGACTAGTTTTAAGGTTTCCACTGTTAAAGTGAATAACTTCTACATGAAGATACCTAATTCTTTGAAAATGTTAACTAACCTTCTTCACAGTCTGGCCTTCTCATACACATTAAATGAAGTACTCCAACACTGAAGCTGCAAAGTCACAAACTACTCGTGAACAAGTAGTCTGTTTTAGATAACTTTCACATCAGTAAAATTTAATTGTCTTTTTGTTAACCACTATTTGAAATCTACTTAGAATTTCAAGCTAAAATATTATATCTGTGTTATATACCTTATTTTACTTCAATAATTTAAAGATATTCAAACACCTTTAACCAAAAAAATACACAAAAGTTTTAAAATTCAGTAATGGGCAAAAGGCCTCTCCTTTTTTTTTCATTTTTTAGAAATTTAGGGTTATATAAAGCACACTTCCATGCCCACAAATGTCATCACAGGCAAGATTTCAGTGCAGTTTTTGTAACAGAAGCCAGTCTGAACCATTTTAACTTTTGTTAGTGGAAAAAGTATAGTTGAACTTAGATGATTCAATGCAAACTCAGCCTGCAGAGGCATCCAAACTGCATGTGACTTCCGTCCCCATGTTTAAAAAATGCAGTCACAGTTTTCTCTGCTTATTTTGGTGGCTGTACTAGCACCAGGTGTAAAATTACCATGACAGCTTGGTCCTTTTTCATTGGAGAATACTTGTATTACATGTCTATTAAAACTATTCCACAGAGGTCCCGTTACCTTTATACAAACAAACAAATAAAAAGCCTGGATGCAAGCACTTTTTTTTATTATTCCTTTTCCAGTTCAGGATTTTTGTGCTGCATAAACAGGAGGAAGCATCTGTCCTAGCATACTGTAAATTCAATCAGGAATTAACTAGTAGAAATTCAAGCATGCTATTTCTGATCTTCTACGGAAATGTGTTTTGTAATTAAGTTGCCAACAGTCAACTCCACAGACTGATTTTGGATGGCATTCAAATCTTCCTTGGAATACCAGAGTCCTTTCCTAATTGGCTATTCTTTCATTATTTAATATAACATATGGCCATTTCTTTTTATGCATAAATCATTGAGTAGCAATGAAGATTTTTGAGCTCATTTTACCTAGATTTCATCTTCTGAAACCTTTATTACACAGCTGCTTCCACAGGATGCTACCAATTAAGCACGAGGTAACAAAGAGTAGAAACTCTTCTTTTACAGTAGACTAGATGTGCAGAAGAATGTGTTCCCTAATGAAGAAATCCTGCTTTGCAGAAGTTTCTTCTTAGATTTCCAGAAGTTGCAGAATGTGAGTGAACAAACACTCTGTGGCCATTCCTAATATTTTTTCAACAAGGCGCAATTTTTTGCTGTTCTGTACTGTCATTTGCAAACTTTTTTTCTTTTTTGGGCTCCATTTCTGTCTTTGCTTAAATGAGCATGGGCCAACATTCGAATTCAGAGATTACACCATACAGCAAATAATATGTTAAACAGATATTTAGGACTCTCCTTCATGATGTAGAAGTGATTCTGGCATTGAAGCAGTGTAAAACAGAAAGAGAATAAAGGATGATAAACATGCAATGACTTCATTCCTCAGTGAAAAAAATATGAAAAGAAAGTGAGAGCTCACAGCCCTGAAGGCCACCCATGTCCTAGGCTGCATCAAAAGAAGGGTGGCCAGCAGGTCAAGGGAGGTGATTATGCCACTCTACTCCACTCTGGTGAGACCCCTCCTGGAGTCCTGCATGCAGCTCTGGAGCCCTCAGCACATGCAAGATGTGGATCTGTTGGAGCGGGTCCAGAGGAAGGCCACAAAAATGATCAGAAGGTTGGGACATCTCTCCTATGGGGAAAGGCTGAGAGAGTTGGGGCTGTTCAGCCTGGAGAAGAGAAGGCTGAGGAGAGACCTAATAGCAGCCTTCCAGTACCTGAAGGGGGCCTGCTGGAGACGGACTTTTTACAAGGGCATGTAGGGACAGGACAAGGGTTAACGGCTTTAAACTGAAAGAGGGAAGATTTAGATTAGATAGAAGAAAGAAATTCTTCACTATGAGGGTGGTGAAACACTGGAACAGGTTGCCCAGAGAAGCTGTGGCTGCCCCCTCCCTGGAAGTGTTCAAGGCCAGGTTGAATGGGGCTTTGAGCAACCTGGTCTAGTGGAAATGTCCCTGCCCATGGCAAGTGGGTTGGAACTAGATGACTTATAAGGTCCCTTCTGACCCAAACCATTCTATGATTCTATGAGTCTATGGTTCTGCTAACATAGCTGTTATCAGCAATAGTGTGGCCAGCAGGAGTAGGGAGGTGATTGTGCCCCTGTACTTGGCACTGTTGAGGCTGCACTTCGAACTGTGATCAGTTTTGGGCCTCTTGCTACAAGGGATACATTGAAGTACTGGAGTGTGTCCAAAGAAGAACAACAAGGCTGGTGAGGGGTCTAGAGAGCAAGTCTTATGAGGAGTGGCTGAGGGAACTGGGACTCTTTAGTCTGGAGGAGAGGAGGCTGAGTGGGGACCTTATCACTGTCTACAACTACCTGAAAGGAGGTTGTAGTGAGGCAGGTGTTGGTCTCTTCTCCCAAGCAACTAGCGATAGGACGAGAGGCAATGGCCTCAAGTTGTATTATGGGAGGTTTAGATTGGATAATAGGAAAAATTTGTTTTCCAAAAGGATTGTCAAGCATTGAAACAAGCTGCCTAGAGAAGTGGAGGTATTTAAAACAAATGTAGATATGGAACTTAGGGGCATGGTTTAGTGGTGGACTTGGCAGTGTTAGGTTTACAGTTGGACTCGATGACCTCAAAGGTCCTTTCCAACTGAAATGATTCTGTGATTCTATTACTGTGACTGTGATACAGGAAAATTTAGAAGGGTGAATATATGAATTGGTTTATAGGATGGAGTTTGCTTATTTGGAGTTTAGATGTTACACTTAGTTGTTGAGTAAACAGGATGTAGTAACTCCTGCTGTATTTAAAAGATATTATAGACAGTAAAATAAAGGTGTCTTCTAATTCAGGCAATATGGTTGTTACAAGACATATAAAGGTAAACATCAATATCTGGACTGACATATCTGCCTGTATTTAAGCAAAGAAGATGAGACTTAGATGACCAAATGGATACATCTGCCATGTTAACGTGTGCAGCAGAGCTGTTTATACCTTTGTAACCAGTGGAAACACACCTAGGATCTGATTCATCCTCTTCTAAAATATGTGTCAGATATAGGCCACATGTTCTGAAAGTGCCTTATAAGCCTTGAATAGCAATAATTTGTACAGAAATAAGAATCTAAAGCAATGAAATGGTCATTTGTACCAAATCTCAACTTCCCTTACCCTGCAGCACTTAGGTTTGTGTTCTTGTGCCTTTCCTGGCTCCTGCTGATATCAGAATTTAAAAGTGCTCAAATAGCAGGAGAAATGTCATGTTTACAATTCTTTCCAGTCTGGTGAGAAACAGGAAGTGACAGAAATAGTATTCTTGGCTGATATTCTAGCAAGGAGCTCTCACACATTATTGTTGGAGATTCGTCACAAATGCCTTACATTATGGTTTTGTGAGTTTGCAGAGTGGTAGAAAAGAAAATCTGGGGAATCCATCCATTTTGGTTTTTTCATTAAATCAAAAAAGGTTTTCTATGACAGGAACAAGCTCCAAAAAGGAAGAAACACGCTTAGCAAATAAACTTATGTTAAGAATGTTTTGCTGGAAATATTTATACTTTACTCCTGGAAATTATAAAAAACACAATTTCACAGTGATATCACTTGAATCAAAGGGTCTTTGCATGTTAAGATATGGAATGGAGGTCCAAGGTTATCCTTTCTGATGAATTTTGTTTAAAAGTTCTTGACATATGTTGAAATCTGTTTCATTGAAAAGTCAAACGAAAACTGGCCTTTCTAAAACTTGCACACAAAGTTCAGAAAAACAATATCTTCTATACTTTTGAAGTAATACACAAAGTGCACAAGGAAGATCTACTTTCTAACTCTGTAGCGGTTTTATTATCATTTCATTCTGTACCCTAGTGTTCTTCTATATCTCTGCAATGAGGGTGTGTGAAACATACTTTCAGTCACTCTGGTTAAGGACAGTGAAAATCTTATGGCGTGATAGAATTACCAGCCACCCATTCATAGCCTAGGTTCTCTAATGAGACTCTGAGATGTAGGATGAGATTGCCAGGATAACTCATCTCAAGCATGCGATACCTGTATTTCTTGCTTTCATGAACTGATTCTGACATAGTAAACAAAAGTATGCCTCAAACTGCTATGTCAGAGAAAAAAAAGCTCTTCTAAAGCTGCTCTTTTGCCATATGCTGACAAAATATATTCTTTTCCACAATGCCTACTGAACTGCTTAATATACTTTAGTCTTCACGGGCCAAATAAGTAATTAGTTACTATTTAAACTTTTGAAGTTAGCCTGGTGTTTTCTATTATTTTTCCTCAGAGTGGGTTAGAGAGAGCTAATGTAGTCAGTGAGCCAGCGTAGGGCCTCAGTAGCCTCAAGGGAGGCAAGGTGATGAAGAGCTGGAGTGCAAACCACTCGGCACAGCTGAACCTGGAAGACAACAGCTGTCCTCACACTTCTCCATGCAGACAGAACGGCTGAGCATGGGTAAAGATGTTTGTCTCTTCAACATGCACTCTGACCTGTGAACTGCTGAGTAAAAGGGAACACCACAAGGCACCCTTAATGAAGAAAACCTTCTTTCTTTTGCCTACAAGTGTGAGGTCCCCTCCTTGTTCCCTTTTACCTTCTCTCCCCCATAAAAAGAAAAGTCCAGTTGAATGGCATAGTTTGTGCAAATAAAAAGGATTGGGGGAACAGGAATGCTGATTTTTGAGAATAAATTTTAAATGAAACATCTTCAATTTCACTTTTTTTTTCTGTTTTGCATTTTCATGTTGACAGTTGAAACCCCACTGCCACTAAAAGACCTGAACACTCTTGTGGTGAGTTCTGCTGGTCACTGAAATGCATGACAAACTTTTGGCTCTGTGTCTCTGTCATTATGTATGAGATGCTGGTCACCAGTGACCTCAGAATCAGCCCTCTGCACAACCAGGCTGACCTGGCAAGATAAAGTTTTGACAGCTCTCTCAGGTCCTTTTTCTCAGGCAGCAAGACTGATGTGTTTCAGAACAACAGCAAGGAAAGCTTTCTGCACTTGTCTTCACAGTGAATCAGGTGAACAGGGAAGGAAGAAGAAGGAACCACATAAATTAAATTCATTAGGTTTTCCTCTATGTATGTCCCTGATTCTCTTCTTTTACTGATGCTTGTTAAACATTCACAACATGCTTGAACAAAGTTAACTCCTGGCTTCTCAGCTTGTCTTTATGCATAACTCATGACACAGATTTTTTTGTAAGTGATTCCTGACTTCAGCCCTGTTTTACTCCTTTCTGAGAGACTCCTCTGTTTTCATCAGACACTAGAAAGACTGATGCTCTTTCTCCAAAGAACAGATTTCTGGATTAGCTTACACGGCCCGTGGTGAGAACTAACTCATCACTGGACTTTGTTCACAGACAAGATATACTCCAAAGTGATGACACTTTTCAGATACATTTTTAAGTTGATCCCTCAAAGAATTATGCCAGGTACGATGTCCCACAAGTCACTATATTGCTTCTGAACCAGGATCCAAGTAAAAGATTGTCATTATTTTATGTAGCTTTGTGTCTTTTGTCTGAATGACAGGCATCTGCATTAGTGAAATCACTATATCTAATTTCCACATTTTTTAGAAAACTTGGAAGGGGTTGGAAGCTGAAGAATTACTATTTCACCACTAGAAATTACTATGATTGATCAAAATTTGCAAATTTTGGCTGCACAGGTTTTCCACAGATTGCTCTACAGAAGAACTGAGAACTTCGGATATGAGGTTTAGCAGTCCAGTACATGTCATAGGGGCAGCTCATTTTTGAAGGTGTGATCTTTCAGCATGCATTTGAAGTAGATGCATATCTTGTGCCTCTCAGAATTTTTGTTCTATAGGTACAATACAGACCAGAATGATATGGAGGAAAAGGAAAGGAAATTTGCATCTGCATAATTGCAAACATAATCATAAAACAAAAGATGACCTGCTCCACAGCTTGTACTGTTTGGAATTGACTAGGAGGGCTATAAGGATGATGAGGGGACTAGAACATCTCTCCTATGAGGAAAGGCTGCGGGAGCTGGGCTTGTTTAGCCTGAAGAAGAGAAGGCTGAGAGGGGTCCTTATAAATGCCTACAAATATCTGAAGGGTGGGTGTCAGGAGGATGGGACCAGACTCTTTTCAGTGGTGCCCAGTGACAGGACAAGGGGCAACGGGCACAAATTAAATCATAGGAAGATCCAGCTGAACATGAGGAAGAACTTCTTCGCTCTGAGGGTGACGGAGCACCGGAACAGGCTGCCCAGGGAGGTTGTGGATTCTCCTTTTCTGGAGATATTCAAGACCTGCCTGGACAAGGTCCTGTGCAGCCTGCTGTAGGTGACCCTGCTTTGGCAGGGGGGTTGGACTAGATGACCCACAGAGGTCCCTTCCAACCCCTACCGTTCTGTGATTCTGTGATTCTGTGGCTTAGAGCCCAATTGTCACCTCCCATGGCAAAACCATACTTGCTCTATGCTTTCTTTCTTTGACCCTCTGCTTTGGAAATGATTTGTTATGAAGATGAACTGCAATTTTCCACATAGTAATGATTTCAGCATGTAAAATTTAATCTTGCAAAAAAAAAAAAAAATCACAAACCAAAGATTTTTGGGGATAATTGGCTTATTTGCCTGTGGTAAATATTCCCAGACTTGCATAAGTGTAAATCCAGGCCTATAGAGCAACAAAAGGAAAAATTAACAAAAAAATTTATGTAACATCTTTACACTTCACAGGCTTAATATTTCAAGAGTCTGAAGTTCCCTATGATAAAGTTAGAGGGGCTCTTTTTTTTTTTTCTCCTGAAGTCTTGGGCCACAGTGTTATCAGCTGTTGGAAATCAGAGGAGGTTTCACATCTGCTTCTATTGGCGGAGACAGATCACCAAAACAGAGCACCCTTGTTATGATGGCAGCAGTCTTTTACCTATATGAAATCTCTCCCAAGTGTGTGTCTTACTTGCAGAAAGTTTTTTCTTTGGACTTGGCAAAACCAGGTTTGCCTCACCTGGCAGTGAGTTCAGAAACTCTTTTCTGTAGTATTTCTCTCCACTGCTAGTTGTTTTCCAAAAGTATTGTACTGTCATCAGTTGGTAGTATTTTTGAATACATTTTCCGGTTTCTCATCTTCCTGTCTGGAAGATCTCTATTTAGTATTCAAGATGCTGTAATTTTTCACCTGTGCTTTCATATAGTACCTTCTTTTTGAAAAGTTACCTGTAACTGTGGATGTTCAACTTAAACTGGTATTTCAGAGGTGGATAATCTACTTTCTAGAAGTGCCCCTCTCTCTCCTTGTGGAAAGGGAGCTTGAACAAGAAGTTCAGACAGACACTAAACTTTCCTGCAGCTGCAAATAAATATGATAAATGCCACTATATATATCTATATGCTACATATGGGCACCTTATGGAACAATGCAAATAAATACGCACTTACTGGAGTAGTATGTATTCCCAAAACTGCACTCTATCCTTCACAGACTAGGCATATGACCTCCTGTACAAAGTTTCTTTGTCTGTCTCTTTTTTTTTTCCCCTTGAGCTTTTGCATATGTTCATTTGTGTCAATCTGCTGCTTTTATTCTAATCTTAGAACGCAATGGTGAGATTTACCTCCTGATTAAAAGACCTCCATTTAAGTGATCACATGCATTTGTCTACAGATGAGGTAGGTGTCTAAGCTTCCATTATATTCAGTGGAGAAGTCGTCAGCACCATCAGTGTCTACTTTTGGGAGAGGTAACTAACTGTTCAGACTCCATTGACTCTACTGCACAAATTTCCATTAGCTTTAGCAGGAGCTGGCTGTACTGGTAACTTAGGTACTTGTCCGTAGGCAGCTTCTAGAGGACATCTGAGGTATCTGCCCTTATCTGGATCTGACTCCTGACCAATAGCAGACATATATTTTAGCCATAGTGTTTTTATATCACACAGCTCCGTCAGGATTCAACTGTCTAAAGGACTTACAGATCTCACCAAATTAGAAAGACAGATATCTAAGACCCTTGGAAGAAGAAAATGGGTAAAGAACTTTTCCTTATGTGGCCTTTTGGTGTATGCATTTATACATCACTTTCGCTCCAATGTCCTTTAGCTTTATGCTCAGGTTAGAAGGGCACTCCATGTGGTAGGACAGACGGGAGCTTGTCTTAAACATGATAGATATTCTGTGTTAGTTTATATATCTCTAAGTGATCATTCAGACAGAATTATATCTCTAGATCTGTTGAGATTTCATTTGCTCTGAAGTATTATATTTCCTAGTTACATCAGAACAGACAAAATGACCTCTAGAGTTCAGTAGGAATGAATTAACTCAATGATGCCCACTGTCAAAGCAGTAGGACTGTGCTTGTCTGTGTTTGTTTGGGTTTTTTAAAGACAGGAATTTTTCAGAGCTTCATTCCTTTCTCCATCTATAGTTGTTGCGACATATATAATGCACCAAGCTGGAACAGGTAACTTAGGATGTACATCACTGACAGCCAAAGGTGCTTCTGGATCCTTTCATGGAACTGAGAGACCTGATCAAGAGAGGAGATAGCCTGGACTGAAGAAAAGGAATGTGAGGGCTGCTCTGTAGGGACACGCATCACTCATATTGAATCATACCGTATCATATCAGACTGCCTAGGGAACCCGAAGGTGCACGAGTCTGTGAGGTCTAATGAGATGCATCTGCGGGTCCTGAGGGAACGGGCAGACGAAGTTGCCAAACCACTCTCCATCATATTTGAGCGGTCGTGGCAGTCTGGGGAGGTTCCCACTGACTGGAGAAGGGGCAAAACCACACCCATTTTTAAAAAGGGAAAAAAGGAAGACCCGAGGAACAACAGGCCAGTCAGTCTCACCTCTGTGTCTGGCAAGATGATGGAGTAGATTCTCCTCGAAACCATGCTAAGACACATGGATAGCAAGGAGGTAACTGGAGACAGCCAACATGGCTTCACCAAGGGCAAATCATGCCTGACCAACTTGGTATCCTTCTATGATGGAGTTACAGTGTTGGTGGACAAAGGGGGGGGCAACTGACATCATCTGCCTGGACTTGTGCAAGGCATTCGACACTGTCCCGCATGATGTCCTTGTCTCTAAATTGGAAGGACATGGATTTGACAGATGGATCACTTGTTGGATAAGGAACTGGCTCGATGGACGCACTCAAAGAGTTGCAGTCAATGGCTCGATGTCCACATGGAGACCAGTGACAAGTGGTGTGCCTCAGGGGTCAGTACTGGAGCCAGTGCTGTTTGATATGTTTGTCGGCAACATGGACAGTGGGAGTGACTGCACCCTCAGCAAGTTTGCTGACGACACTAAGCTGTGTGGTGTGGTTGACACACTGGAGGGAAGCGATGTCATTCAGAGGGACCTTGACAGGCTGGAGAGGTGGACCTGCGTGAACTGCATGAAGTTCAACAAGACCTGCACGAGGGTTGGGGCAATCCCAAACACAAGTACAGACTGGGTGGAGAGTGGCTCGAGAGCATCCCTGTGAAGAAGGACTTGAGGGTACTGGTGGATGAGAAGCTCAACATGAGCCGGCAATGTGCACTTACAGCCCAGAAAGCCAACCGTATCCTGGGCTGCACCAAGAGAAGTGTGGCCAGGAGGTTGAGGGAGGTGATTCTGCCCCTTTACTCCACTCTCGTGAGACCCCACCTGGAGTACTGTATCCAGCTCTGGAGCCCCCAACATAAGAAGGACATGGATGTGTTGCAGCGGGTCCAGAGGAGTGCTACAAAGATGATCAGAGGGCTGGATTTCCTCTCCTATGAGGACAGGCTAAGAGAGTTGGGGCTGTTCAGCCTGGAGAAGAGAAGGCTTTGGGGTGACCTTACAGCATCCTACCAGTACCTGAAGAGGGCCTACAGGAAGGATGGAAGGAGACTTTTCACAAGGGTGTGTAGTGATAGGACGAGGGGGAATGGCTTTAAACTAAAGGAGGGCAGATTTAGATTCGATATTAGGAAGAAATTCTTCACCATGAGGGTGGTGAAACAGTGGAACAGGTTGCCCAGAGAAGCTGTGGCTGCCCCCTCCCTGGCAGTGTTCAAGGCCAGGTTGGATGGAGCTCTGAGCAACCTGGTCTAGTGGAAGATGTCCCTGTTGAAGGCAGGGGGGTTGGAACTAGATAATCTTTAAGGTCCCTTCCAACCCTTACCATTCTATGATTGTATGATTCTATGATCATACCATACCATACCATACCATACCATACAGCATAAACAGAATCCCCTGAAGTCCCATGCAGGAAATTTTAAGCTGGTTTTACCAAGGTGTGTGGAGTCGCCACATCCTTTAAATATCACTGTGTTTTCTACACAGGGTAAGATCATATTACAGAGATGTTATGAACTAGGCTGTAGCAGTCCTGTTTTGCATGCATTGGAAAATGTCCCATATTTTCTAGAAAGTGAACTCACTGAAAAGAGGTGTGATTTTCATATCAAAAGGTGAAATGTCCTATTTTTAGCCAGAATTACAATTCTGGCTGACAGTATTGACTGACTATCTGACAAGTAGAATACAAGCAGATTACTATGGAAATAGCAATGAGACAGACAAATCCTTTTTTGGCAAGCAGTGTTCACAGTTTGTCACAAGCATTCTTCTTTTACTTCCCAAAATATCTTTATTTATGTGTACACATAAAGAAGAAATAAAAAGTTGTTTTCCTTTGGGATATTCTACTATTTTTTAGACAGAGACATTCTGTACATTCATGAGTATACTAGGAAAATCCTAGAAAGTCAGGAAATAGAATGTAAGCGACTGACCAAGATCGTGAAGGAAATCAAGAAGCCCTTTTTGCTTCAATGAATAGTTATTTCTCAGGAAAATGTTGGGCTTTATTTATGCTGGGATCAATGCACTTATGATTAAGCATGACAAGAGAGGAATTTTTATTTATCCTGATACAGGAGTCTCTCAGATTATGCTTTTGATTTTTCTTTTTGTCTTTGTTGTCTTCGTTACCATCTCTATGTTTCCATTTTGCCTTTGCTGCTGTGGTACATGTGCATTGAATACCTTTTTCCATGTACAGCTACAATGAAGTCATAATTGCCCCTTCATGGGTGGTGAACTGAGGTCCAAAGGTGTAGAAAGAATCTTCAGTACCACAGTGCTGAACACGGTAACAATTAATAAGATGACTTCCTTCCTCAGACCTGCACATACAGTCTAGGACCTTCTCCTGAAGGAGGAAATTTGAATCTTTTGTTAGAAAAAACAGCACAAGTTTATAATATAACAAAATATATTACTTAATAGTTTGTGATTTGTTCTCACAAAACAGTGTCTTCAATTTTTTTTTTTGCACACTACAAAACCTCCACTTGCTGTAAATCATATCACATTGTGACTGCTTTATATAGTATAAGCATACATGACATTACAAAGACACCAGCTAGTATCACTGCAATTATTGTGGCTT
Source organism: Opisthocomus hoazin (assembly GCF_030867145.1). Taxonomy (NCBI): domain Eukaryota; kingdom Metazoa; phylum Chordata; class Aves; order Opisthocomiformes; family Opisthocomidae; genus Opisthocomus; species Opisthocomus hoazin. Next base: position 77,255,741 of record NC_134415.1, on the reverse strand, counting down.
GTGCATTTTCATTACAAAATCCAATTTAAACTCCTCGTCTCTTTCCTAATAAAATACATGCACCCCAGGAGTTGGAACCCTGATGATTTAAGGAACTGTTTATAATTCAGACAGCTGCAATTAAAACCAAAATACATATAATTGGCAAGCTGTTATATTTTTAATGGACTGAGTTGTGGCTTTGCCACAAGTTTTGTGGAGGAACTGGCTTTGTAGCCCTGGAAGCCAAGAACCAAAAAGGGAAGGAAGTCTTCAGAGAAAATATAAAAGCACAACCAGCTTAGCTCCTCTTATCTGGGTGGGAATGAAAACAGACTTTTTCTATGAACGGAACCAGCAGCAAACTGTCATATTATTCCTGTGGCTCAGCTCTCTCCTCTCTCAGTGAGGGAGAAGTCAAAGTTCTACCTGCTCCTTGATTCCACCTGCATGCCTGGCTGTGAGGTACCCATTCACCCTATGCAGGAGCTCTCCTCCTGCTCCCAGACCACACAGGACAGGTTGGTCTTCCTCTTGTGTTCTTTGCCTTGCTTAAAGTGGGAGAAAAAGGAAAGGAGGAAGAGGTAAATAGAAGAAGGACAGAAGGAAGAAAGGATGGAAGAAAGGATGGAAGGACAAAAGGAAGGGAGGAAGGGGAGACTGGGATTCCTAGCAGTCTACTCTGCAAAATAAAACGCAGTCATCTTCAGAAGCAGTGTGAGGCAGTTATTATCAATGTTGTTTTCCTTAAACCTTTCTCTCTTTGTTTTGTTAAATACTTCACAAAGCATTCCCTGAACACTACATCTAAGAAATTCTCACCTCAGAATCTTACTGAGATTTACAAATACTACCTACTGAGTCATGCAGATGTCTCCACAAGTGCCATTTTAAAAATGAGAAGAAAACACAACAACATCTAGATCCCTCACTGCATACACACAAACTAACTGTAAGAGTCTCCAGCACATCCAGTCACCTGACGAAGAATGTTAGAAGAAGGAATCTTCTCTTCCCGAGACAAATGCACGAATTGGCATTCTTTCTTTAAGAGATCCTTCCCACTGCACATGTGATGTTCTCTGGGTTGCAGAACAGGACATATATAATCTGTGCTCTCCTTTACCTTTGTGTCCCTCTGTATTACCTTTAGTGCGCTTTGCATCCCTGAGAAGTACAAAAATTCCTAAGAGACAGAATAAGGGAACTGATCATACCAATTAAGACACAAGTATAGTTGTTTTAACCTTCTGGATTTAGTGCCAGCTGTGACTATGCCTCTGGACAGAATATAGCCACTGAAATTTAAATCCTGCTGTACAAACTACAGAGGATATCCCCAGGGTTACAGCCATTGACAAGGCTGATTTTTTTCTGTTTTTTCTGAATCATACGTAAGCGGGGTAGAACCCACTGGATAAATAACAGTTCTGCAGTCACATCAGATATATTCTGTATGCAAAACGGTCTCTTAGTACTCCTGATTTTAAAGAAAGTCATTAAACACTGAAAAAGCTGAGTCAGCAGAAGCCAAGTCAGCAAATACAACTTTAGTGCCTGTCTGTAATTAGTTTAGACATTCAGACAACAAAGGATGTTAAATTATTCCTCTTTGACAGTATCATAAAAAGGCAGAGTCAAAAGAAGCCAGAGCAGGTTAGTGTACTACATTGCATGATTTCCATGGGGAGAAAAGCAGTCATTGTGCAACATGCTGTTGAGACACCTGAATGTTACTGGCAAAGAATTCATTACTGAACACATAATCTTTTCTCGACGAACCCATTGCTAGTTATGTCTTCACCTAGTACCTTATGACATGGCTCCAAGCTAATAAAACCTTTTACTTTGGGGTGCAGAAGCTTGGGTACCTCAATATTAGCTTTCTAATGTAAGTAAATGAGTCAGCTTATTCACTTATCGATGTCTAGTTGTGTTCCCCAGAATAAATGAGAAACGTGTATCTATTTCCTTCATCATCCATGCAGTATCTTCTTCACAGGTATCTAGTAATTCAGGCTCATAAAGCTCACTGATTAATATCTAATTTTAAAGCTTCTCATGGAGACTCATCTCACTCTCAGCACAATGCAAGTATTCCTGTGTAAGTAGCAGGCTTGTTATAGATAAAGTACGGGAACTGGCTTAAGAGAAACCGAACTTTCCACATTTAGAGACTTTCACTTAAACAAAGGACAGAGGTCCAAACTCAAGAGTAACCCTAGATTCTTAATGCCACTCAAGCAATATTGAGTGAGCTGAGTCTAAAAATCATGTTCCCTTTGTCCCTCCCTGCTTTCCTGCCATTTAGATGTCAGACACCTAAACTCAACACATACCATGAGTATTGAATACTTCAGTTCACCCAAAAGCACAGGTTCTGCATAACCTTAGCCGCTCAGTGTTGAGCATACCAATGGCTCGTTCATCTTTAACCTTCACCTTGGATGCACAAGCAAGTCATTTCACTGCCAGACTTATCCGGGCAGGTTGTGCCAGTGTCTTGGGAGTTCACTGAGTAAAAATGCTCTCAGTGAAAGTCAATGACGTTTATCTCTTTTTTTAAAAAATGGAAGTGATTTTTTTCTATCAATGTCTTCTTCAGATATCTGGTTAGCACTACAAGTGAGTGATTTGAGCTCTGATGTAGCATAGGAAGGGACTGTCTGCTTATGGCCTCTCCCCCATGAGTACTTTCTTGCGGGTGCCCTTATGTGTCACCCCGCTCTGCACACTGGCTGTCAAACAGCTTGTTAATGGGTGTGTAATATCCCTGGATGTTGTACAGAAAGCCTTTATAATTGTATTTCAGGGATACAGACTCTACTGCAGAGATCAGGTCCTAAAAGCCAAAATGTGGGAACATTTATGGTTTATTTCTTAGATCTATGACAAGGCTTCTTTTTATTTCCGTGGCAATGCATAAGATCTCAGGGGAATAAGGACCTAAATAAGTGCATGCCCATCACCATAGGCCAGTGAAAATACACATGCCCTGAGCATCACCACAAGTATAGGTCCTTTTTTCTGAGTACAAGTCTGCTACTGTCATCTGAAGACACAAAGATCTAGGCAATGCTGGTTTTGTCTAGTATATAGAAGCAGATCCAGATCCTCAGCAAAATCACAGAATGTTGGTAGTTCTTGCTCTAATTATGTAAGACAGAAGTAATCTTTTTTTTTTTTTTTTTTGAGATTATTGTTTCAGTATGCTGGCTAACTCATTTAGTGTAATCTAGTATTATGGTTTGGCTGCGGCCGGCAACAAAAGTGCCACACGGCCACCCCTCCCCCCGCCGGGGTGCGGAGGAGAATGGAAAGAAACAGGCAGAAACCGGTGGGTCAGGATAAGGGCAGTTTAACAGAACAGCAAATAAAGGGAACAGCAACAAAGGTACAGATAAGGAGAAAACACAACACAAACAGCAGGAACGGACAGAGCCACTCTCACCGACCGCCGCTGCCACGCGCTCCCAAGCCGCGAGAGATTTCCTGCTGCCCAGCTCCCCCCCCACTGGAACCCAGCATGACGTCTCATGGGCTCTGTTTGGCCAGGTTAGGTCAGTCACTTCCTGGATTCTGGTGAAAATTAACTCTGTCTGGGCCGAACCCAGGATATCTAGAAGATGCAATCTGCTCACGAAAGAATGTTTAGTTGATATCTAAAGCTTATTTGTCACATATCCAAATCCGATGTTGTATATTCATGAGCAACGACCATTGATGTCAAAGTTTCAGATTTTTTTTAATTTATTGTCATTAGTAAAAACAGAACAAACAGGAAAAAACCAAAACAATGTAATATAAGAATGAGAAAATAAGAATAAGAGATATGCATTTTTCTTCTTATTACATATACAGAAAAAAAAATTGACAAGAAGTTATTACAAGTAAGGCTGGGGTGGGGAGGGGGAAAGGAAATTATTGTGGTATTGGTATAAATGATCAAAATTGCACAGGTATAAATTAAGCTGTGTACAAAGTAACTGAGGGATGCATGATCCAGTCCACCGGAATATGCTGTTTGGGACACAGGAAGAAGGTTTTGCAGCTCTGGCATTTCTGAGTCTACCATTTAATGGAGTAAGGGTTGCCTTTCTTGTAGAAGAAGGTGTTATCCCACTTCATAACAGAATGTCAAAGGACTTCCATTAAAGTGTTCATTGATGTCAGTGTCAAAAAATTTCCATCTTGTCAGTGTGGCATTTTTGTCATTAGTTCCCATGTTCTAGCCAGACTCTTAGGTGCTGTAGCTTGTTGTGTCCAAAATAACTAAGATTATAAATAGTAGGTCTCACTACTACCGTAGACCCTATTGGTTGCAAACCCAGGCAGCGAAACAGCATAGGTAAGGCTATAGTTGCTCTGCCTGAAAGAATTTAAACCTGTTTCCCTAGCAGAATATGTGGACAGGAGATGTGTGAAGTCTTGGCCAGACTTACCAAAATTCTACCTTGTGGGTCACCCATGGTGCAAAATATCTACAGATGGCTACTGAAGAAACTAAGACAAGTGCGTATCTTTCCATGAAGGAAAATTTCTCTATCCTTTCATTCGGAGTCTGAGCCTAGGGATCCTTCATACATATGCAAAGCATAAGGAAAATCTGTTTCTCAGTGCTGCTAAAATTTAAATGTCCTGAACATAGTGCCTGTTGCAGATTAAGACTGATCCTACACGTTTCAGACAGGAAAAGCTTCCATAAAATATCAATTCAAGCTACTGTCCTTCTCACTTTCCCTTTAGCATTTTCTTTTTTTTCTCTTTTTTTGCCTTTTTTTCTTTTTATTTTTGTTTTCTTTGACATCTCTGTTTCTGGAATGGTTTGCTAGCATAGCAATGAACTTCACAAAATTTACCTGTTTAAAAGCTCTGCAGAAGGAAAGTGTCATTTTCTTTGGTTTTAACCTGGTTTCCAGCTGTGAAACAATCCTTCATCCACAATGCATCATTCTGCATGTGATTTCTTGATGTGATGGATACAAAGAGTAAAAGAGACTCTGAGGCTGACCCTCTACTAGCAGAAATGTTTTCTGCCTGACTGAGACTAGTGGGGCTATGGAGTTTACAGCAGCAAGAGATTCCTGCCTCACAGTTCAAATCCATCAAATATTTTATTTCTGCTATTTTGTGGCTGGACTTTCTTCTCTAATCCGCAGTGTAGTGAAGACCAGAGAAAGAAAAAGAACCTGCATACTAAGTATTGTTTTGTTTTGGTTTTGTTTCCCCCCCCCAGTATCGTTGTTGTTGGTTTCACTCCTTGTGTCACAGTAATGTCCCAAGCTCCCAGTGGAAAGGAGGGACTCTGCTGTGGCTGGCACTGTACAAGACTGTAATGAAAAGATAGTCCCTGCCCCAAGACCTTACTTAACCTTTTTTACTTATTGGTTTAGTTTAAGATTGCAGTCCTCACAACTTGAAATATTTGCGCTTTCTCTCTCAGTCTTCCCTAAGAACAGAAAGCCTAGACTGTCCTCTGGCTTATAAAATCAAGAAGAATTTTTCTGTGATGCTCCTTTATTATCATATTTTACATCAGTTGTTTCTTGTATGGGTTAGCCCTGAAACACACATATTACTCACTGAAGTAAATGAAAACATATGACACAATACTATGAATTCATCCTTCCCCCAGCAAAATGCAAGCCATTTGAACTGTTTTAATTTTTGCAGTTTTTGCCAATGAATTGCACAATCTCAGGCATTGAAATTCATCCTGTGAGTATAGTACGCCTTGCAGGGTGTTCGTATTGCAGCACAGACACCAATGGGGTCACTGCTAAACCAGAAGTGTGCTCCACGTACAAAGGACTCTTCTTTTGTGGGTTATCATAGACTGTAAAAAATACTACCTATCTGAGGTTAACCACCTGTCTTAGCCTTAGGTTAATATTTCAAACTTCATTCCATTCAGAATTACGACATTAACAGTCTATTCTTCTGAATACAAAATTGAAGGGAATTACTATTATTTTGCATCTGAAATATATTTAAATAAAAATTCTGTGTGTTTGGAAATTATCAAATGGGTTTTATTTTGTTTTTTTAGAGAATGACATGGTCTTTTCTCCTGACTTTCACTGAAAAAAATGGAAAATTTCAAAAGAAATTAAAGTTTCCATTTAGATCAAAAAAGAAACTAAAGACTTTCTTTGCTAAACAAAATAAAATCTGTTTTCATTCCATTAAAGTCATGAGCTGCTCTACCAAACCATTACTCATCAGAATGTGTTGTTTGCTGATATTGCAAATATAAGGGATCTTCATCTGTGTGTGAAACTTGCCCCAGGGAGTATTCTTTCTTTGCCTTAAACATTATTTTTTAAAGTATTGTATTCTCTGTGCATTTCATTAAAAATAACTTTTCACCCATTTGAATGAGAAGCCTGAAGGGGAACAAATAAAACTCCCATTTCTTATCCCTAGGGCACTTATTTTTGAAGAGTGGGTTGTACTGAGACACTTCTGTCTCGGTAAATGGATCCTGTATTTTAAAGTCTGGATAAGACCAAAATTTCCATTAATTAAAAACAACAACAGTAACACTACCCAGTATAATCAACACTTTCTTCAGTTCTCCACTGAAATGCAGCTACACTTGGAGTACACAGCATCAATATACTTGGAATATACAGCATCAAGCTGCATCAGTGTTAAACAACAGGTTTTTGGATGCCTGGTTCAGTATTCAGAAATATTATCAAGTTAAAGTAAAGATGTATTTATTGGAGAAGGGGAAAAACTAAGGAGACATACAGCCTCTCTTTTCTTCCCTGCATTAACACCGCTGAGTGTACAGAGCAAGCTACAGTCCTTACTACCAGCAAATTTGAACCACGCATTGAATCCACTCTCAGCCTTCAAGCAGTGCTCTGAAACACATCTTCCAAATGTCTTCTTTTTCAGAGCAAATATTAAGTTGATACATGCCATGGAAATGACAAAACAGGCTGAACAGGCTGTCTATGTCTTTGCTACCCTCCCAAAGCACTTTTACCAGGGGAAAAGATGTGCACATTAAAATTTATCTCTTCTGGTTGTTGAATATTTGTGGCTTTAAAAAATGAGAAGCTATGGTGTCAAATGACTGCAGTTTGTGTCTTAGGGCAAGCTGCATTTTTGGTGTTGCCTGGTTTGTTTGTTTGACAGTAGGAATGTTAAGCACAGTATAATTGCTGCTCCATCCTAATCTAGCACACTGCATATATCACATTTTACAAGCTCCCAATGCTATCAGAAGCAAACAATACAAGACTGAGTAGCTGCGTGGTTAATGAAAAACTGAAGAGTAACTCCACTGTCTATGAAGATGGCAATGGGCTATAACAAGGCCTCAAGGGCCTCCAGGAGTTGTTTCAGAACTGCAAGCAAGCACAATCCTTGCTGCTGTTCAGCTCAGCTATTTTCTTTCTTCTCCTCTTTACCTGTTGCTTGCTGTCAGGCTCTACACTGCTTCTTTCCCAGCAGCTTGCAAGCTTTGCCCAGGTGGCAGCAGCTACCAGGGGACAGTGGGGCCAGGACGAACTGGGAGAGTGGCGATACTGGTGGCAGCGACCAAGGCAGCGGTGGTGAAACAGAAGCTAATCTACCAATTCTTGGCCCAAGGGAATTGCCTTAAATTCTCTTCTCCCCTCTCGTGCTAGGTCTGACCTAAAAGGAGGTTGATTACGTTGTCTCACAGGTTGATGCACTGTAAGGTTAATAAAACAGAGCAATATGCAGTCATCCCAGAATATTTTTGGCAGTTTTGGAGATGACAGTCTAGATGGGGAACTTCTTTCCCTCCTCTTTTGATCCGTCTTCTTGTTTGTGTTTCTTCAAACCTCACACACATTTTCAGAGTAAAAGCTGAAAAACAGGTTAGTAAATAGGGTTTCTCTTTTCCTGAAATATTCTTTGCAATACGTAAAAGAAGATTGATTTCTTATACAATGAAATTCTCAAAACAGCAGCAGCAAATACAGTAATCATATTCACCTTGAAAATAGGTGTGCTTTTCTATTGTTCTTTCTAATGTAAAATGGATGAATATTTTAACCTTAAGGACATTGTGAATCACTTTTGGAATGCCCTGGTGAGTACAAAATGCATACTTGCACTTTCTTCCGCATCATGATGTTACTGTACAAGACATAATACATGCTATCTTCTTTCTCTGCTTCGCTTCATAGCGAAGCACTGTCGATGTTGGTAAAACCACACTGTGAATGACTTCATTATCCTGCACCTGTTTATAAATTCATTTAGTTCATATCATAACAATGAATTGCATGATAGCAAGGGCTACTAGAACCTTTGTAGGGCTCTGAATCAGGACTGATACCTTTGTGTGTAGAGGAGTGTGAGGGAACAGGGGCAGGGTGATGTTCCCAGAACTAGTACAAGTCAGCTTGGCCTCTGGACTACTATCGCTCATTTTGCTACTGAAAGGCTTAGTGTTTGGGTTCTAGATGAGTATGGGGAAAGGAAGGAAAACAACTGATACCAGATCGCCATGTCCTTTCCAAAAAACTCAGCCAGTCTTTTGCATTCTTTTTGATCTGCTGTTGCTTTCTGATGCACATGAGAACAGACCTAGAGTTACTTGATGCTGAAAAGAGGATAGTCTTGGGGACCTGCACTTTTCCTGTTTCTTTATATTCTTTCTTTAAACATTCACTTTTACTAGCTGTTACAGAAGAGATACTGGGCTAGATGAACTTTGGTCTCATATATTATTACTGTCTACTTGGAGGCTAGCAGCAGTTCTACAATAAAGAAGTCACATGTATTCTAGAAAGGAATTATTGTGCAAAATATGGTACAGAATGATAAAGACGTCTTTGTTATAAAAACTGCAGCAATGAAAATTAGTCAGTGAAATGTTTTCAAAATCTAATAGCTCTTCCTTAAAAATAACCTCATTGTTGTCAGTTGACTTGAGCAATATTAAGGGCAAAGAGGTTGCATGCTATGTCAGATGCTACAGGGCAAATAAATAGCACACGTGCAACTGGCTAATGGAAAATCCACTTGCAGAAATACATATGTATTCAGTGATAAAGGCAAATAATGGAACCAGGTTGACTCCAAAGAGGTATAACTCCACTGACTTCAGTGAGCTGCTCTGATAGGAACCAGCTAAAGCTCTGTGCCATCAGCTTCTAAGTAGTTTTATCTGATTTATATCTGTGTGTTATAGGAATAGGATGAATTTTATCCCTGCTATAACTCCAAAGACTTCAAAGAGGTTTTGCGAAATATCCGAGAGAAAATGAGATACTTCTAAGCATATATTCTTCTCCGAAATTCACTGGATTCCACTTGAAAAGCACTGCTGAACTCTGAAAGTCTTTCTAATGGAGTTGTCCCACAATAAAATATGCCTGATAAAGTGCTTTAAGAAACATTGTCATTAAGGCTCTATGTCTGGTGAATATCATTCTCAAGACTTTTCTTTCCCTAATTGTGATGAAAGGGGCATAATGATCATTTTGTGATGAGTTCTGAATGACTGGACCTGATTTACTGTTGAATTGCTGCATTTGATATGAGCATTAAGTCACATTACATTCTGCTACATATTTTCTAACAAAAAAAATATAATAAGACAATATAATAAGACTTCTTGGTTTTGTTGGTGCTTATTTACAAGGAAAAATACAGGCTAAGATATCTGTGCCATCTGATACTCCTTACCTGAAGAGGTTGCCAAGAAAATTACAGCCGTAGTATTTCTCACATACCAGTTAGCTTAGATAACAAACAGGATGACATAGTGTGACTCTTTACTCTAGTCCTTGAAAACATCTTCTGACTGTCATCATAGACTACATGTAAACTCTGTGATTTGCAGCTTTCAGGTTCATATATGTACACTAACTACCTCTTGGCTATATGTCGATCAAGGTCCGAAAAGAGCCACTTTCCCACTACCATCCATGTTGGTTTCCACTGAAAAGAAAATCAGTCATGCCAGCAGGAAGAAAGCTACAGCATATATCAACACCAAGTGCCCTCATCTTGCTGATCAGAGAAACTTATTTCATCACAGAGTACTATGTTGCTGATTATGTTCAGAAGCAGTCCCACTTTTCAATTCATGTCCAGGCTGTGAAAATCGTCAGGAGAAGGTTCACTAGAAATATATCTCAAGTAAAAAAGTGTAGGTATAGACTTTCTGTAACTGCAAAAAAAATTTATTTCAAGTTCCATATCAAGATCTATGTAAAGGTGGGTTCAGTTTGCAGTTTCCAGTCAAATTTGGAACCTGGAATTACAGATGCTTGACTCAAGACCACGACTAAGATGTTCAGAGCTTTTAAATTGTACTAAATTAGTAAAACTTCAGCTCTTGCTCTAGAGAAACACAGTCTTTTCAGAGGTTTACATGCATACCTGAGCATGTTTTATAATCTCTTACAAGGCTATTGGAGGAGTAGTTAGATAAGCCAACCTCACACCTCAGATTTCTGGAAAACAAGGGTGTTAGAAAATTGGTATAGATAAATTGAAGGAACAGTTCAAAAAATAGAAAATTTAAAGCCTAATTCAACTCATTCTTGGGTAAACTTTTTAATTAGATCAGATAGATTATCTCTACCCACTGACTCTTGCTGATCCTTCCTCCCCATGCCACACTCCAAACAGCCACAATATGATGAATGTATTCATCTGTGCTAGCAGTCTCTGAAGTGAGATATTTCATAACAAAAAGACATAGACTTACAGATGTCACCAAGGAAAGATGAAGCAGTGTCCCATCGTTAGGGATGCACCTTCTCAGACTGACTGTCCCTGTGCTAGACAGAAGCGCTGCTTGTTTTCCCACAGACACTTGAGGCCCACGCATATATGTGGTGTTCATTGTGCTTCCAAAGCTTTTCTTAGCAGAAGGCAGGAGAGACAGAGAAGAGTGATTTTAAAGTACTCCGTACCAAGAGCTTCTCAAGTTTGCAGGCAAAAATAATAATTTGACAAAGATTAAACAGGAAAAAAATATAGAACCTTTCTTCCTGATAGAGTAGTAAAAAGAAAACTACATGTCCAGGTCGTATTCCAACAGTGGTGTGAGTACATCCATCAAGACAAAACTGCTTAAAAATGTGAATAAATTGGTCTGAGGAAAAGCTTAAACCCGATAAGTGAAAACAGGAAGCAGCAAGTGTTCATTATAATGGAAGAAAAAACTTTATAAAAACAGATTTTTTTTTTCTTTTTTTTTTTTTTGTGGTTTAAGGCCTGTATCTTCTGAGTTGGAGTACAGAATTTCTAGCCACAATTTATTTTGCTTATTCTGCTTGAAAAGCAGCTTATCAAGACAGGATTTTTAGGGGAATACTAGTGCCTGAAAAATAGACACGTCTAGTTTGTGTAACATGCAGAGAAATGTTACAAGAATATTTGGCTAAGAAAACAGTATTACATTTGAATGTAAAGAAAAAGAAAAGAAACTACAAACAGCATATCCAAAGTGCCTGTATCTTGAAACAAAACATTGTTTCTATAAGAGGAAAAGATTGGTAATACTATTTCTAGCAGCGCTTCTTCAGAAGTGTTAATGCTTTCCTGTATTTCACCAAATTTATCCATAAATTGATTTTTAACCTTTTTTTCCTATTTGACAAGCAAGTAAATTTTTACAACAGATAGGTTAACCCTTCTGAAAAGAAGTTAAGCTTATTGACACTCCTCTTACTTTCCTTAGCTATCTTACACAAATCACTTGGAAATAGACTACAAACGTCAAGGTATCCATGGAACCCAGCATGAAAATTACTGTTCAATATTCAAGGCAAATCAATTCAGTTTAGCAGGGGTGATGGTGAAAGAGGCAATTTCTCACAAGCTTTTAAAAAGCTTAGATTTGACATTCTAAATGGAGTAGGTCTGTACAATATATTAAAGATGTGAACATGGGTCAATTCTATCTGTGTTGTGTAGAAATATAATTAACAATACTTACAACTTTTATAATACTTATTATAATACTTATAATAGTACTTAGTACTTATTAAGTAATCCATGAAATTAAAATAAATAATTACTATATAACCTTAATATGGCAAATATAGTGTTTTGGGGGGATATTAGAAACATAATCTAGTTTTCAAGACTTGCACAGACTGCATTTCATTTGCTTTATTGTGTCAACCTAACTGTAAATATAGATAATACTAAGCACAGCTAACATTCCATGAATATTCTCGTGTCTTTTTGTACACACAACTCACATTTAGACACATAAGTGGCTTTAATATATCTAAAACTGACTATTGGCATAAAACTGTTCTTCGATTCCTCACGGTCAAAAATTCCAAATCAAAACGGAAATGAAGTGATTGTGTAAACTGTTAAAAGAGCACTTAGTTGTAAGGATGTTTTCTGTTTTCTTCTTTCTGCTGCTTTCTGAAGTGTTTACACTAAATATACTTAAAAAAACTTCATGGCCAAATGAGAGTAACTGAAATTAAATTCCTTTCCTCTGCTATTACATATAATCATTATAAATGATACAAAATACATTATCATAGGTGGTATGATACCAGGAAATTCCCAACCACCAAAATATCAGACAATTATGGATCTAATTGCAATAAGGGACTACCACAGATAGACAGTTTATTGTAAAAGGTTAAGGTTACCATCTGGAACAAAGGTCCCCTGAGTTTATCTGAAGTAAGTCAAAACATATTCTTCAACGACTCTTGAAATCTCTATGACCCTATTCTGATTTGTCAGGAAGGTTAGAAATTTAGAAAAGACTAGTTTGTTTTGTAATTCAATTAAAATCAGTTTTGATAGGGATAATTCTTTCAAGGATCATAAACAAAACATACGAGAACTGAGATGAGTCATATGACCGTATTGACATAATGCTGATGGAATATTTGTTGTTAAAATACTTTAAAGAAATAGTAATTTGATTGAAAATGTTAAAAATGTGGGGTTTATAGTCTTTCTTCTTCTTTTTTGGCAACACAAGACATACTATTGTTGCTCCTAAACATGTTACAATTGACATAATTGTGCCTCTTAAAACATGGCTGGGACTGTTATATCTCTGAGTGTCAGTATACAAACTAGTCTTTTATTCAGCTTTTTTATTTCATCAAGGGCAGTTTGATTATTTTTGTATATGACTGGATCTCCTTTCCTCTAAAATGCTTAATCTCTTTCTTTTCTGATGCTTAGTACACCCATATTCTTTAACAAACAAAGGAAATGTGAACTTTCAGACCCTCATAAAACTCCAAGTTTCTGCAGTCATCTTAGATTTTGACTGCATTTCAGGAGTTGTGATGCTGTATGATTATTTTGGGACATGACTTCTGAGATCACTATATTTTGCAGTTACAGAAATGGATGATCATCTTCTGTTTAATAATAATAATGACGATGATGAAAATAATATTAATAAAGATATCATTAATAAAAATTATTAATAAGTAATACGAAGTAGACAAAATTCCAAGGTTTCTGATCTCCAGCAAAGCAGAAATTATAGCAAAGAAATATAGTAAGACCTGGCATATTAGAAATTGGTTTCAAAACTGCTTCACATCATTCCCAGCAAAACATGAACTGAACTGTTCCATAACACGAAGCTAAAAGGGAGTAGGTAATATTCATATACCAAATTTAGGCAATGAAATACCTAGACTTGGAGGCTGGTCTCTTCATAGTCTCTTACTAGCAGGGGTGAGCCATAGCCTGGATCTGTAAGTCATATGCCAAAATATTCTCAAGGCTTAGAGCCACAGTGTACATGCAATCTGTCTTTCAGAAGTAAAGGGAGATTAGGAACAGCTCATGAGCAGAAAAGAAAAAGAGATCATTTCTCCTTAATGAGATGGAGCTGGTCTCTCTTGCCTGTATTGTCTGCCTGACTCCTGCGGCCAGGAATTTGAAGTACCCAGCATTGCCCTGCCCAGCCTAGCTCTGCTAGTCATGCAACAGCCCTGCAAGAGCTGCGGTGAACTGCCTACTTGGTGAGCCAAGAGCTGGACAGCCCTCTGGTACCCTCCTTGAATACTGAAGGACTTTACTCTAGAGTTCAAATCGGAGAAATGGGAATATGCTTCTGCCCTGGGCTTCCCTCTGGATAAGACTATTTCTTTCCATTGCGTACAAAGATACATTAGTCATACTAGTCCCCTGATCTAGGGGCAGAGGTTAGATACCTAATGTTAGCAGCACGAATACATCACAGAATGTACTCCATCAAAATGATTGTATAAGTGTACTGCAATAAAAAGCAGTTTGCCAGAGCATGCCAAAATTAGTGACAGAGATAGACTAAAAGACAGAAAAAGAACTGGGAGGGAATAGGAGGGAGGTCTTCAGAATGCAGCAGTTGTGCAGTGTTTAAATGCTTTTAAAATAAAATACCTCTTTCAATGTCCTCCCTTGGGACTTTTAATTGAAGCCTTATGAATGGGATGACTGCAATTGTTCCTTTGGGAATAGTAATTGTTGGGAGTGCCCAGGAGAATGGAGCAGAAATACTAATCCCAGAGGTAGTTAAATGAAGCAGTGGGCATGAGCCTGGGTGACAAGCAGAAAAGCATAATGCCTTTTCCCAAAGGTGCTGCAAAAGGAATGCAGGAGGAAAACTTGCACAGACTTGAAATCTCAGAAGTATTTACATTATTTTGCCACATGCCATTAGTTAGAAAGTGAGGTCAGTTTATAGTTGTAGAGAACAGGGCACAGCAATGGCTTCCATGGTAAATATAGTCCCACAAATTTTAAAATAGTGTCTACAATATTTTAAGAAAAATGTGATTTGTTTTCTACAGGAAGCTTTGAAGAAGCTGCAAACATTTTCATTCTGATATGTGATTTCAGGGCGAACTTCAGAAACAGAAACTAAAACCTCAGCCTTGCAAAATGTCGGTTGTTAAAACGAAAATTGACTTTTTTGATTTAATTTTAAGGTATAAAAAGCAGACAAAAAAATCAGCTATGGATTTTTTTCTCATTTAAAAGTGCCTTACTCTCTTTCTCTTACGACCAGGAGTTTGTTCACACTCACAGGAATGAGCAGTTTTCAGAGAGGAAGTGAATTTTAGAGGTAAAATGTGTCCCTTCTGGGCATTTTTCCTATCTCTAATCCAAAATCTTACCTTGATAGATTCTTATCAAGGATCTCCTTTCCTATTATAGATCTATTTCTGATGGAAATTTCTGTTCTTGCTGCCCATAGTCTATCTATTTGCTTTACTTAAGTACAGGAACATTAGGCTATCCTTCACAGGCTTCCATAGATCCAGAAAGTATGTCTACAACTTGTAGAGACTGCAGCTACTTTCAACACATTCATTGTAGTTCTGAGGCTTTCCTGGCAAGTGCCACAAAGTTGGTGTGAGCACGCACTGTAAGTCCTAGTCTTTGGAACAGTACCAGATTTACTGCATTTGGATTGCCTAGTCAATCTCTCCTTGGGCAGTATATCAAACTCTCCCTAGAAGTTCAAGGCTTGGGGACCCAGAGCTAGCCAGTGTGTGCACACTCGCATCGTCTATGACATGTCTCTATCTAAGGGGTGCAAGTAACTAGATTTTTTCTCATGGAGGGAGGAACGTGTTACCTTCCCATTACGAATCAAAAGAGATGGGAACTTGATTTGATCCCTTGTGATCTCTCAATACATCTGCTTTAAAAAAAAAGGCAGATATTTTAAGTCTCTTATTCCCTGTGACTTCCCTGGCCTTCTTATGGCTGAAGAATGAAGGCCGTTACTGATTGCTGGTCAATGGTGGCTTGGGTTTGTAAGATGAAGGGCAATATCTGTAAGGAATTTTCCTGTTAGGGTAAGTATTGACATGTTTAAGTGTTGGATTTAAAAATTCCAAATCTTTGGTTGAGAGGAACTTTTAGCTCATCATAACTTTTAATTGGTATTCAATGTAGATTAAAGAAGCAAAAGACTAAAGGAGAAATTGGATGTTAACAGAAATACTGGCCTAAACTATTTCCAGAAACCCACTTCAACACCTTATTTCACTCTTGAAATTAAACTGAACCCTATATTTAGGTCAAGATACTTTTAGCCTCGAGAGCTTGTCATGAGATTAATGCTGTATAAATTCTGTGCTGGATCCTGTTGCTGTATTAAGCAAAGCAGTACTTGCAAGGAGAAGCAACATCTTTCATTACACCAACTGATTACTAGGCTCCCAGAGCTATAAAATGTTGCTGTTGCTATGTTAAACCAGCTGTTGCAGCCTGCCATTGAAATCTGTATCTGTCTTCATCTTCCCATGCGTCTGCATTAATCACAAGGGCAAAAAACCACAATGAAAACATTTCTACTAATTGAAGCTTTCTCATTTTCTGGAAAGAAAAGATGAGTTTTGTAATATGCTGGCTGTTCTTGTTTAATGGAGCATTGCTCCTTGCCTGTGCAGATGAACTGCAAAACTGGAGAGTGAGCATACATTTTCTGATTACAATGATACTTTAAAGAATAAACAGTTTCTGCCAATTGTAAAGATCACGGCATATCTTTTTGTGTTAAGTTAGTTTCAGGTCTTGGGTGCAAAGTTATTTATTTGATTAGATTATTGTGATGTTTGGAAAATGTATACATACAGAGACTGCTTGGAAATATGTGATATTTTAAAATGGTGAGACAGTAAGATACAGACACATATAGCCATCCACGCAAACATATAAGATCAACCCATATACATTTAAATATGACTATATATAAATATGAATATGAACTCTTTTATTATATTGTTCCTTCTATGATCTATTCTTACTATCTTATCCAAGTTCCATGCAATCCTAGCTCAAGAATTGGATTCTTAGTATTTACTGTAATGGTTTCCCTTTTCACACCGCCATAGCACAAAAGTGTCTTTGGCATTCTGTAGTCAACTTAGCAAAACTCTTTAAAAATAGCAGTAAATGCTATGGGAGAAGCATCATACAGCACAAGACTAAGAGAAGGAAACGATTACACTGAGTACTTCATAAATACTTCCTTTCTCTTGGAGTCTGACACATCCAAAACTTAGGGAAGGCTCATTTTTGCAGACAGAGTTGTTGCAATGTCTCAACAAGATTTTGGCACCGAGTCTGGGAAAATAGCATAAAAGGCAGTGGTAAAAAGCGCAGCAGGTGATGATGCCACTCAAAATTCCAGTCTGGTGCACTGCTCTGTGGCAAATGCTTCTGCCTGAAGCTTTCGAGCCTGGTTGCTACATTTACAACCTTTGAAGACAAGGTAGTTGGGCCAAATACAGGAGAAGGGAGAAAGTATTTCACCCTGTGAGAAGCATCCAGCTGGGCTGTGGCACAGGAGTGAAAACAGGAGGCAAACAAACCACAGCTGTATCTGGAAAACTGGTAAAAGAGTCACACGATTGAATCTGGGCTTGGTGAATGATTGAAAGAGAAAAGGATGGATAAGGTGTGAATATGAGCGGACATAAGGTGGGAGATCTGTTACTTGACTTTCCTTTGTTTTTCAGTCTCTTCCCTCCAAGAATACAAAATAATATCCTGCAGAGTAGGAACCAGATAAGTGTATGTATAAAAAACATCAGAGGTGAATACATCTCCAGTGGAACTCCACTGAGATTACCGGAATTATTTCAAGGCATGAATTAGGGCCATAATTTCATATTTATATTAAAACCTTGGAGATTAGTATAAACTGTTAGACTGGAGTTTTGGAAAATCTGACAAAATCCTTTGTACAACCCCTTCAAATCCCACACTTGGCATAGTGTTTATGTTTTGGATACTAAAATATGTGTTTAGAAAGCATGAAGCATAGGTGATTGATGTTAGATTTTTCATTGAACTTATTACTGGAATGTTCTAAAATATTATTATACTAAAGGTGATACACAAATAAAACAGAATAGAACAGACACTAGATTATACAGAAACCCCTCAGTGTTATTGCTCTGCAACCGCAGATTTTGAATAATTTTAAGAATGGTAAGTCTCATTTCCTGCCCATTTTCTTCTTTGCACAATCTTTTTAGTTTTATTTTGGTTTTCCTGAAAATTGCCCAATTATTTTCACATCCAAAACTGGAGTACACCATTTCAAGTAATTTCACATCTGTAATTTTGTAATGATTATAACACTGCATTAAAGATCAGCAGGAATAATGTGTTTTCCTACCTCTAGCTGGTATCACTCTTGCAAGAATGCAGAAATGGCTGTGTCTGCTTGTGTTTTATCCTTGAAACACAAACAAGACAATGGAGCTATGTCAAAAATGGAAGATGAGAATTTAATAGCTGTCCAGGGGTGTGCAAATTAAAGCTGCAGACTGAATAGCAATTTAGGGGGCATAAAACCCAACAGAGAATGAGTAGACAATGGGCCCAGGGTGTTGTTGGACTACACTGAACTGTCAAACCTGAGTTGGGCTACCTGCACCTTAGCTGCAGCTGCAGCATGAAGTGAGAAGGGCAGAGCGGCAAATGTAAATGGCTCTGACTTCAGAGCATACCTCAGATGGTGCTGGGTAGTTTGGAGGAGTGCTGAGTCAAATGCTGAAGTAGAAATCTATTGTAGAAAGATTCGTCCTTTAATTTGCTCTCTGCAAAACAGAGTACTGTTATCCCTTTCAGCTATGGAAAAATATTGCTATATCTTCAGATTTATCTACTGAAATTGCCATTTTTCAGCAACAAAATAACACCTTTTTCTAAGACAGTAAAATTTTGGATGAATAGGAGCCTCCTTCCTTTTCAAATGCTACGGATTTCGCTGTCAGTCAGGGAGAAAGAAGGTACCTCCGAATCTAAAAAACTGAATGAGCTCTGAGGACAGGTTGATGGCTGCAAGTAAAGGACTGGACTTAGTGAAAGAGCCTGAAGTGAAGAGGTCAGAGTTATGACGCTGAGTGTTAGAAACATAAAGTTGCTGGTAGCTCTGTTGGAGACAAATCCATGGGCAGACTGACAGTGAAGGTGAGGAGCTGTGGGGTTGTAGCCCACAATCCTTTGACTAGCCCATTGCCTCCAACTGACTTCTCAGAAGAGCAGCTGCACCCATGCCCAGCATCCCTCCACTCTGTCCTTTAAGCTACAGCAAGTGTTTTATAGCTTAGGCAAATTATTTGCCTTAATGATAACAGGCTGAAAGCTCTAGTAGCTTGCCCTTGAAAGGAAGTTGAATTAAAAAAAAAAACAACAAAACACAGCTAAAAGTGAAGACAAACCTACAAGTGAATCTACAAATGTGTCTTTTGCTTAGGAACCTATGGAGGTTGAAAGCTACCAAACACCTTCTAACAACTTGGTTACTGACTGAAAATACAACACATTCAGTTTGATTCAGGTTAGTAGAGCACCAGTGATTCATGTACTTTCCACCAGAAATCAAACCTAGTACCTATAAATAATACCAAAATTGAATAGCTTCATAGGATTTGAAGGATTCAATGCATTTTTGTCTCAGCAGAGAATATTATACTCTGGCTTCTCAGTTCACAGCAGTTTTTCACGACCTTCAAAACCCTGGAAAAGATAGCTAGGCTGCAAAACAATCTGTGCTTACATTTCTAGCTAAATCCATTGTGCGTGTACTAAGAAGTTTCCTCAAAACTGGATAATAAGCTTAAACTAGAATACCTTGCAGCTGACAACATTCAAATACTGACTTATCCAAATATTGTTGTTATTATTGAATGTTTGCGTAAAGTATGGCAGGTTAAAGACTAGAGGTTTTAAGAGATACACAAGAAAAACTTTAGTTAGTGGAAACCCATCCAAAAGATGACCATGGGCTACACTGCGAAGTTTGCCCTGTTGTCCACGCACAATACGGGTGCCAACCGCACCTTCAATGTCGGTCCTCAGTTATCGGGTATGCCAATGTATTGCAGCTGCAGATTTTTTACTGCCATGACTAGTCTCCTTGAAACTTAGAAAAGCATTCGTAGGAATAGACTTGAAAATAATAATAAGAAGTTCTGGGAGAAACTGCATTTCAACCACAAGGAGAAGGCATAAGCAATCAACAGGATAAGCAAAAGCGTGAAATAAAGCTTTCAGGTCATTGTGGCTCAGAACTGATCACTGTTGTTTCTTTTCCTCATTTGCTTTGATACAGAATTCACAACTCTACATACCTCAAAAACTGTAGAAGAGAAGTTCTTTGCAAAACAGTCTGAAAAAATGAGAGTTAGCAGAGAGTGTTACTGTAAAAATATAGAGAATTTAGTGCTAGACTCCAAGATATAATTAGAGCCCCTTTACAAACCTGGATTAGCCTGAGAGGGAGAATTTCCTTCAGATATATCTACAGTTTGGGAGTAAAATCTTAATCATTCTACCTTGTGCGATGTTTAGTGCTCTAGGAATTGTTTGCAGTTATGCATGTACTTCTGATCTGCATGAAGAAGTTACTGTTTCTAACACGATGCCCCTGGCTGAAGAAGGCTTGAGGAATACAGTGTAATCTCAACCACGCAAGATTGACTACATCTGTGGTCAGTACACATCCAGTGTAAACTCAGTCAGTTTTGGAGAGGAGTGCAGTATTTCTACATTAATGCAATAATTTTAACTCTTAATCATGTCAGCTGTATTTCTCAGGCTCTCTGTACACATATACATACACACATACATATGCAGTCTAGCAGATATTATTTTATTTAATTCTAACCCATGATATTTAATGTTTATTAGTGGAAACTAATTAATTTTTAGTTGCCACTGTTTTCTTTCATTTTTACCATGAAAATAGCAGAGCCGATGTGTCTTGATATGAAGACTGTTTGCTTTTTTTAGGATGATACTTTGAAAATTATTTTGAAGTGTATTTGTCAACAGAAGAGTAAGGGTTTTATTAGTAATATTAGTCTATTTTAAGATCCTCTTGTTGTATGCAGATTTACTATTGTAATTAATCTAAACAAATTGCTTGATGGACTCTAAGTCAGAGACTAGAAATGAGAACAAAAAGATTCTTGTAAAACTAAAACCTTCTATCTGATTAATTTTTTTTTTTTTTTTTTTTTTTTGCTAATTAAATTTAAAAATAGTCTTTATGGGCAACTTGGCCAGCAGGTCGAGGGAGGTGATTCTGCCCCTTTACTCCACTCTCGTGAGACCCCACCTGGAGTCCTGCATCCAGCTCTGGAGCCCCCAACATAAGCAGGACATAGATATGTTGGAGCGGGTCCAGAGGAGGGCCACAAAGATGATCAGAGGGCTGGAGTAAGAGAAGGCTTTGGGGTGACCTTATAGCAGCCTTCCAGTACCTGAAGGAGGCCTACAGGAAGGATGGAAGGAGACTTTTCACAAGGGTGTGTAGTGATAGGATGAGGGGGAAGGGCTTTAAACTAAAGGAGGGCAGTTTTAGATTCGATATTAGGAAGAAATTCTTCACCATGAGGGTGGTGAAACAGTGGAACAGGTTGCCCAGAGAAGCTGTGGCTGCCCCCTCCCTGGCAGTGTTCAAGGCCAGGTTGGATGGAGCTCTGAGCAACCTGGTCTAGTGGAAGATGTCCCTGTTGAAGGCAGGGGGGTTGGAACTAGATCATCTTTAATGTCCCTTCCAAACCTTACCATTCTATGATCCTCTGATTCTACGAATTTCTTGTTTTGTCTCAATAGTCTATTTATGAATGCACTAGTTTATTTAACTTTGAACATTAATCTTATCCTTTTATTCTTCTTTGGTTGTGTGCTATTGTCTGTTCCAGAGCTTCATACCATGCTATGTTCTGGGTAGTTCTTGCTGGGAGGAATTTGTGTCTGTAAAACAGAAAAAACTTTGTTGTTCACTTCCTGAGCTTTTATTTTAGGGCTAGTAGTTGTCATAGATGCAGGCAACAGAGATTTTTTGTTTTGCTGTTCTTGAGTTTTGACAAGTTGAAACAAGTAAGAGTGTTTCATTCAATTTGTATGAATGACTGACAGTAACGGGATTACACGACATGATTTTAAAGCCAGTCTATACTGGCTGTATAGCTGCAATTTCAAGCAATCTACTACTACTTCAACATCATTGCATTGTACCCTAATATAGCTTCTTCCAGTCATTGACTTATTAATGTAAGAATTTTTAAACTCCTCATATTTGTGCGATATCATTGGCTGATACTGTTAACACTGTTGGCTTGTTGTCAAACTCTAATGTTTTGTTAATGCACAAGATGTAAGAGGCCGGCACATTATATTGGTGTATCAGAAAAACAGCACTGATTTCCTACACCAGCAGAAAAACCAAGATTAGAATGCCTTGTATTATAGTTGTTGGGTTCGCATTTATTTATTCTGGTGATAATCTGGTCCAAATCAGCACTGCGTCTCACAGGGCCATAGCTGCAACTTGTAAAAGACATTATTTTAGAGAATAATTATGTCCTTCTATCAGTATTTTTAGAAGTTGTTTCATTTGTGATCATTATGAAAACAAACCACATCTAGCAGGAATTAAAGGTTTAGCACCTGTAAATAATTTTTAAGCACATACTTAACTTTCAGCAGGTCTGTTCCATTTATCTTCCCTAGGAATGAAAGTCCATGCTAAAAATTTCCATTGAATCTGACCACAAGAAAAATAGACTAAGGGCTAATCGTGATGCAAGAATTTTCAACTGCATTTCCCTGGAGAAAATTCTGTTTAGTTGATGTCCGGTTTCAAGACATATCTACCATAGTGATTCTTTTGTATTTTGGGTTGTTGTGTTTTTCTCTTTTTTTCCATTGGTGTATCTGGAGATCCTGAGACATGGTGACATGGAGAATGGGAATTTATCCTGACCCTGCACGCAGGAATTTTCTTCAACAGGATAAATCAAAGAGAATGAAAGAAACGTGAGAGTGGGAAAAACACAGCACATTGAGTATAAGATAATGACACAGAACCCTAGTTGTTGTCATGCAAAGCTAACTTTGCGCAGTAAATGAACAAATATGATCTATTTTTTATCTATAGCTTTAATTAACTATTTCTCAGTGGGATATGGTGTATAGATCTAAGTTAATTTTGCTTCCTATGTGTTTTCAAGATATTTCTACAATTAAAATGATAAATGGTTTTAAGAAAAATAACTTGTCTTGCACCAACAAGAGTTCTAATGGTAAAACTGAAAGAAATCGTTATTCTTATATGCTGTAATGATGCAACTTATTGTTTGTGTGCATCAGTGAAGATCTATCAGTTACACTATATCAAATAGATAGATAGATATTTAAGTTCTTGTAATTGTCAGTATAATTATATCTGAGCAAGTGGGGCTATTAAAGTTAGAAGTGGATGTACTATCAGATCTAGAATTTGGATCTTTGTGTATGTTTGAAGAAAACTTTTGTCTTTAAACCAGAAGAAAACTCTTTAGGCTAAAACCATAATTCAGTATTTCAATATTCACCACTTAATGATGGAAGACATGCATCAAGTCCCACTCATTTTCATACCACCAGACTATTGTAATTCTGCTAAAATGCAGTATAATCAATAACAACCCAGAACAATTAACACTGAGGAGGCAAGGTTTTTCTAGAATTTGCCAGTGTTCATTTTTTATTTATGTTTGAAATGATGAAGCTATCATTAAGAACACTGCTGTGTCACAGAAATATGTGCAAATTTTCTTTTCAAGTGATATGTGTCCAAGACAGATATAATGGAGAAAAGTTTAATAACTATTCTCTCAACCAAATAAATGCATGACAAAAGTGGAGCTGCGAGAAGGTGCTGATACGTCTTCGGGTTTGGAGGAATAACAAATCACTGAAATGAAAACCAAGATGCTGGAGCCACAAAATCACACAGGAAGCTTAACTTATCAAAGAAGTTCTGGGAAAAGAAAGTGGGATGAACAAGAAGGAGTGGAGAAAGGCGACTAAGAGGGCAATCAGCCATGACCAGAGAAAGCAGGCTGTCTTAAAAATATTTTCTAAGTATTTTGATCCCAGCCCAAAGTGATAACAAAACTTCAGAAGGAAAATGCATGTAGGAAAGAGTTTTCATTGTTGTAATTAATTTTTTGTTATTTGTAATGTGCTGTGCTACTAAAAGAGAAACAGCTTTCCTGTGCATCATTTCACCTTCTTTTACCTTTTTCCCGACCCAGAAGGTATAAATCAGAAGAACAGGTACCACTGGTATGCTGAGAAGTTTGCAAGAGATGGGCAGTTTATGGACAAAAGGGAGTTAGTCATATTTTGAGGCTAAGGAATCAGAGGACATTTGTGTCACAAGTGGTATGAGATCACCACCAAAAACCTCACCCCTATGGGTTCAAAGCCAAAACCACTATCTGAGTTCTCCCTTGTTTCAGTACACTGAGATTTGATTTTATGTGAAGTCTGAGTAGCTCTCTGGGTTTCCATTAGTGGGATTTTAATAAAATTTTTCATTAAAATGGATGTGTAGGGAATTAGCAAGCCCTTTGTTGATCAAACAGTCATCACAATTCACAGGGAATTAAATAGTGTCTTGGAAACTCACAGAATACAGGAGGGTTAGACAGAAGTAGTTGCTTTTTTGCTATGCCAATTTACTTTAGGTAAGGAAGCATCAGCAGCTGTCAACAGCCCTTCTTCCCCACTAGCTCCACACTGGTTACTTGTCCATTCCCAGGGTTTAGTTAGGACTGAGGGCTGACTCTTTAGAAGCATTTTTCCCTCTATTGCTGCATATTCTGTGTAGCCATGTGTGTATGTGCAAAAGGTAGTTGATGAGATGAATAGCGCAGGGAGGAAAGCTGTCTTAGCATCCTTTTGTGCTTAGAGGTGATGTATGCAGCAGGAGAATGCCTACCGGCTTGGGCTAGGAGCTATACAGCTAATGACTTTTCAAAGAAGGGAAGAGACTTGCAAACATTCAAGAAAGTAAATGTTTCTGAGTGTATTGCAATGGTTTACATCTGAAAGTTAGAACAAGGTCAATAGGAAAAGATGGCCAAATTAAACAAAAAGAAGAAAGAAAAAAAAAAGAAGAAAAAACTTTTTAAAGATTTAAATTTAGTCTTCACATTTAAATCTTATGTATTTCAAGGTTAAGACTATTTTAACACTTAATTACAAGCCTTTTGTTTCTACTGCACCACATATTTATCCCAGAAGGAACACATTACTGCTCTGGCCCTTTAACAAGTTATTCCTTTAAAATTATTTATAGTAACAAGTACATTGAGTTATGTTGCCTTTTAATCACTCCAAAACCCTTTTTGCACACATATATTGAGTTAGTGATCTTGACTCCTCATCCCAAAGAAACCTGAATCTTTGGTGAAACTGGGATGCCAGAGGGCTTAATGATTTGGTACTACAGTTATTTTAGCAAGTGTCAGCCAGGTAACATATACTTTTCAATATCGATGCTCTACCACAGACAAAACAACAATATCTGTAAGCCAACTATTACTCTCCAGGGTGAGAGATGATGCGTCAAATGCTCTAAAAGTGGAAGTCTGTGCTGTTCCCTCCATGACAGGAGAGATATTTTCTCAGACTAAGGCTATTGTTTGGCAACCTTGCCATTTGACATTACTGCCATTCAAACCGGCAAACCTGAAGTATAATCATTGTTTCTCAGTCCAGGACTCTGCTCAGCCTCTCACCCTTTGGGACTTTACTGTTTTGATCCAGG
Organism: Opisthocomus hoazin; assembly: GCF_030867145.1. Lineage (NCBI taxonomy): Eukaryota > Metazoa > Chordata > Aves > Opisthocomiformes > Opisthocomidae > Opisthocomus > Opisthocomus hoazin. The sequence goes on along the minus strand of NC_134415.1, from coordinate 77,230,198 downwards.
ACTTCCAAGCTGAAGAGTTTGCAACCTTTGTTCCAGGCTCTTATTTTTTCAGAGATAAATCAGTGATTTTGGAACTGCTGCCAAGTACGTCGTTAATCTCCTTGTTAACATCTCCTGGCTTCCATTTTGAGGCCTGGACCATGCCTATGATCTATTCTTTTTTCCCCCATGGAATTTCTAAAAATATCAAAGGAGAAAGCAACACCTTAGTGAAGCACTGTGTCCTGAAGTTTTTTGAGGACCAGGGCATGATCACAGACTTGTGTATGATTTATTCTCCTCTGCAATTTGTGAAGAGAGCAATTCCTGAAGCAAAGGTAAGTCAACACACCAAAAAGCAAATGAGATGAACTGCAGGGAACAATAAAATGAACATGAAATTTTGATGGGGAGTGTCTTTTCTCTACTTATATCTGTGACTGGGAGGAAATGACACTAAAGTTTATAAGCTGTAAACCCCAAAATGCTTCTTGCTTGTATTCAAACCTTTGAATCAAATATACGAGCAAAGTGACAGGAAATTCTTAGACCTTTCTGTACTTATTTATCTAGACTGATGTAATCCACATATAAACCTGATTTTTTAAAAGAACTGCTTGAGCACATACCGAGAATGTTTTGAAAAAAGGTGTCTTATAAAGGAGACATTTATTTTTTACTCTCCAGTTCTATGACTTGGTGAAGGAATACAAGTGTGAAAGCAGGGTCGTGGAGGCAAAATAGATCACAGAGAGTAAAGCTAATAGGACTTATGACTGGAATATTAAGGATTTTCTGGGACTTGCCCTTGTGGTAGCCATATAGATTCATAGAATACAAGTGTTAATGGCCAGGCAGGAAAACTTTTTGCAATGTACTTCATTTGTGAGGTGGCAATGGCCCATAGGAAAAAAATAAAACAGCCCCAGGAGGCTCTGACATAACTGGTGGCATAGAAGATCATTCATTAAATAATTGCATGGAATCATACATTACCAAATCACTGCAAAACATTTTGAAAGATGTTCCTCATCTGTGTAAACATCTCTGGTGATTATGCACAAAGACATCTTGAGCTGTAAACTTCTCACTTATTCTTTCACGGTACAAGTACTTTTATAACCTCTAGAATCTGATTAATAGTAAATTTATACTTCTTTTTGTAGCTTAATCCTTGAGCAGTTATACAGGTGAGGTTTCCTAAAAGTATAAAACATCTTTGAAATTACCTTCTGTCTTTCAGTAGTTCTACAGTGTTCAGTGATCGAGGATTTCACGGTTTTGTACTAGATATTTTTGATTTGTGAACTCTGGGAAAACAAAGAACCCAGTAATGTTTGCCTTAACGGGCAGTAATTTTTTAAAGCAAAACTTCTGTCTCCTATTGTTTACAAGTTACAATTCTGCAAATGAGTACATGACTTTTTTTCTATTTTTTTTAAGGCTTGGTAACCTTCTTTTTTTTCTTCCTTCTATGACTATATTTGCAATAACTTCTAAGTCTTTGGACTTAAGGTTTATATTCTCTGACATGGCACTTGGTAACAAAGTCTGTTCACGTAAAAAATAGCACTTCAGCTGTAATCAGTGCTTAAAAAATTATGAGCAGTTTGTGTAAACCTCTCTTTTTTGGCACTACTAGAAGTCAGCTGTGATTTCAGAGTATAATAAATGCATTTGGTTGAATTCCCCTGTTGTGGTGTGAGGAAAGCTTGTCTATGGCTCATTTAGATTCTGAAGACTTTGTCCAGTGTCCAGATGCACTTTTAAAATGTAGTTAAGAGAATAATTACTGAATATGTTGAAGAGCCATTCACATTTTTTTCAGTTTATGCCCAGTAGATTTCATAATTGGCACAATTACTGCAAACTCATTTGGCAAAGAGCCATTATCTTCAATAGGAATAATGCCTACTACACCAGTTCTCAGTCTTATCCATTATTAATAATGTGCATTTAATAACTTGCAACTAATGGTGTTCAAAGCAGTCTCAAAATTGCTTAAGCTGCTTCTCACAGTGTTTGAAACAAGTTAACAGATTACATAGCATGCAAAGGCAGAAATACAGCAATCAGTGCAATAGCATTGATGGCATTTGCTGTATCTGTTCAGGAATAAGCATGGCTGAATAAAGCTGTAGCAAGAAGAAATAGGAAGTTGGAACAAGCTAGTCCTTCCAGTTACTGAGTACCTGAGGCAAAAATCTGCAGTGACACTGAATTGAATATGCACTGTGTGGCACAGAGAATCCTTCTTCTCAGCAACAATTTCTTTTGCAATAGTATTGACAGCGAAATAGAAGGGGGGGGTGTTTGTAGGTAAGATGTGAAATTTTACTTTAAAGATTAAATGTAAATATCGATCATCTTGTCACTGCACAAGTCAGTCAGACTTCTTCAGACCAGAAACATTTGCATGGAAACTGAGCAAAAAATTTATTTAAAATTTAACTCCAGATTGTTGAACTGTTTCCAAAGGTTGGTAAAGCTATGGTGAATTTCAGTTTCATAATCAATAAAAATCTCAGTAAAATGCTCTTTGCCACATTTTTTGTTAGAAAGATATCTTAAATGCCCATGTCACTCATAAGGGTTTTTGTGAAATTAAATCCATTTGATACCTCTGACCTTTAGCCAGTGTGACTTCTTGGCTAATTCCTAGTATTTTTGTGAAAGCAATTTGAACAAAACATTGGAAATACGTTTGCCAGAAAAGAAAATGGCTTATTGCGTTAATGAAAATAGAAGGAAGGAGCTCACTAAGATCAAAGACGTTTTATGCCAGAGAAAACTGCCAGCCAGGACATGGGAATCCGTGAAAATTCAAGGCAACATGCCAACTTTTTGTGTTCATCACAAGTATGCCTCAAATACGTTTCCTTGGGTTTTCACAAAGGACAAGAATTTTTTTTCACAATTACATCCTGGCAATTAAATGGGTGGAAGATTGCAGCTGAGCATTCCCTATACAATATGCTGATAATGACACAGTCTATCTTCCACCTGCAAAGCAATGCAGGAGACTTCATGCAGGTCTCTGGCATGTCTATGCAAAGACTCTTGACAAAGGCATATCTACTCCTAGTCCACTGATGCTCATAAAAAAGACATATGTTAACAGTATGGTGGGAAATTCTGAAAGACATCATACTGTGGGTGCAGCAGACAAAAGCACATAAATAATCACCTTTTTCTTCTTGTGTGGCCCCATTTTGATTGGGGTTAACTTTTAATTCCCTTGTCTAGTCGGTCCTGCACTCTCTGTCAATGTGGGATTAGAATATGGAATTTCTGACAATGGGATTTCCTTGAAAAGGGATAGAGTTCTTTTTATTTAGAAAAGAATCTTCATGAAAGGTAGGAAAGTGAACACAGATAATTTGTCATCTCTGCCAATTTATACAATTTGTTGTTTTAACCAGGCTGCTGAATGAGTCTGTGAAAAATAACTTCCTAGTTGTTAGCATTCTCATCAGAAAATCGGTCCTCAGTACCTAGAATGAGTAGAAATATTAGATTTTTGCAAAGGATTGTTATTTTCAGGCAATTATACTAGTGCACCACACTTTGATGCTGCCACTATTCCACTTCTCTTCCCTGGTGACTACCCTGTTGTTTCTATTATGTCCTCTCTGAATTTGGAGCGAAGGACAGCCAACAAGACCACTAAACCAGAAGTTCTACTCCAGTACTAAGGCAGTAACTGCATGTTCTTGTTAACTGTATCTCAGGGATGCTTTTAAAGAGAGGAGTATTATCCCTTACTTTCTGGTTAACCCTCCTACTTCCATTTGCCATTACAAGGCTAACTGCATTCTGCATCTGCTCAGAGACAGCGTTCTCAGGATCTCAGGCATACTAGTTGCCCCCTTCAGTGCACTGATATAATTTCCCCAGCTCTGGGTGGTGGGGAAGGGGCTGCAGACCTCTGCTCCATGGACCAGCCATGATTATGTTGCTGGCCCTGAGGTACAGAGGCCTGAGCAGACCTGTTAAATCTTTCTGAGTTTGGAGGTCACACAGGTGGTTTCCTTCCTACTTTTTCTTACAGCTAAGCCCATATCTATCTTCCTCTGCTGCCTGAAATACAGGTACAGGCTGCCAGCCTTGCACAGTGCCCATCAAACAGGTTTTCATGGAACTTGAGGCACAGAGTGGGCAAATTCAGCAGCTTTGAGCTGCAACAGAAGCCTCTGACTGGAGCAGCTTCTTTTCATCTGCAGCCATTCACATTCCCACAGCAGAGCAACAGTGTCTACCCTTTTTTGACCAGCGGACAGCTTGCAAAGCCACTTTGGAAGCCAGCCTTCCTGCACAAGAACATGCAGCTGCCTGAAATTTCACTTTTCCTGTCTTGACGGGCTTATGGATTTACATATTTCTGGAAAAAAACAAATGTGGTCTCTTTGGTTCAGTAGGCCAGGCCACTCAAAGTTGCTTCATCACTTCCTAGCTGATGAGATGCAAAAGACAGGAACCATATCCTTTCTGTGGGTTCATTTCCCAGCAAACCTGCTAATGAATTAGTGTGATAGAGCACAGAGTAGCCAACGTAATAATTCAGTCAGAATACCAGTTACTACAAGTGATTTTTTTCCTTCCAATGTCTCAGTGATTTAAAACTTAGTTCGGATTTTTCCTGGTGTGTTAATGGCATAAATTGAAGCCAATTCTTCTGTATTTCAATGAACACTGTGCAAGCTCTGATTTTCCAGTTCACAGAACTCTGCGATTCTTTTAAATTTCTTCAAAAATTATTTCTCAAGACAGAAAATCAGTTGCTAATACTCAGACTACAGAGAAAGTCAAGTCTCCATTGTTCAAGCACCAAAGACAGAATTAAGAAGCCCAGTAGTTGTGTGCTTGTGGTTTATTTGTTTGTATTTAACTGCCATGATTTGTTTAAGGTTTGTTTAATCTTAATCCAAATTCATGACTTCTGCGGACCAAATATAAGGATTTGGGATCTGTTTTTTAAATTGCAAAACTTTAGTCATACTTCCAGGACCATTAGAAGGGATTCAGACGAGCAGATGATGCTTGGCTGTGACTGTTGACCTCAGAGTAACCCAGCATCTGTATAAGAAAGTGTGTCCTTGTGATATCTGAATGGGTTTATGATTATCCATAAATGATTTCTCCTTTTTCTGCTTCTAACATAATGCATCCAATAATATTTCTTAATTTTAATTTTAATTTTTAAAGATACACAGACTTTTTAATGGATCATCAAGTCCGCTTCCCTAGGCACAGTGATCCCATAAAGCTAAGAGGCACATGATTAAATTAGGAGCTTAACTACACCACAGTGTCAAGGTCTGAAAAAAATAACTGTAAATTACATAAAATGGTCAATATAATCTATGCCACCCAATGCGGCATGTGACATCTTCAAGCAGCATGAATTAACTTTTTAATGCAATCCACTGATTGCTTTATAAATCACATATTTGTGTATCAATGATGAGAAAAGCTTATCCAAAAGGTCATCTAGTCTAGGGTTTTTAAAAGGACTCTCTAATTGGTTTCTGAGAAATTCACAGGCCATTTTATAATGGTGTTTCCAGACTTCTTTGAAAGCCTGTTAAAATTAGGCTACACTTTTTTGTTTTCTTCTTTTATTTTCACTCATTTTATTTGTTTGCTTGAATACACAGGAATGCGTGTGTGGGCTTTTGAGAAGTGCTTTACTATTTTCGCAATCTTTTTGCATAACACACAGGGTACAAAAACTGTACACTGAAACATACTGATTTAGCCTATTTCTTTTCCCTTTTAAGGTGTTTATTTTTATTTATAGTGCCTTCAATGTTCAGTCTGATTTTTTCTGTAATGCTCTGATATTTACTAAAGTGCCACCAATAAAAATTGCAAAACACTGGGATGTATCTTTCTGTATGGACTGTGTTCACTCTTTCAAACTCGTGGGAGCTACACTCCTTTCTTCCAGTTGGGTGTCTGGTGGTCTGCAGGGGGTGGGGGGATTAATTCCTTTAAGCAAAGAGGAAGGGAAAAAGAAAAAAAAACCCATATTATTTTAGTATTAGCAATTACTAGCTTCTTATCTGACCGTAACCAAAAATTATATCAGCAGCTGGACTCCTTTCCTTTCTTTTTCCTTTCATTCTTCAGCCCCCTTTCCGAGCCTATCCTTTCACATCAAAACTTGCAAACAGATGGGCAGCTCCGTAGAAAATTCCCCTAGGAGGTCCCTAGGTCTCTGAAGTAGCTGCTTACACCTGACTCTTCCCACAGATGACAGGGTGCAAAAGCTCTGTCTCCACAGAAGCTGTCAGAAGGTGCAGTTTAAAGCCCCCAAAGTCAGATTTGCTGGGTTTGTTCAGGACTTCACCAGCCAGCAGGTACTGCCCTTTTTATTCTTCAGTTTGTTCTGCCCTTTCAATCTTGGGGACTTTTACTTCGTCATGTTAGAAGATGCCCAATAAAGCTTTTAAAGCACTCCCCAAAGTATTGCCTGTGCCTTTGTACTCCTAAGCCTGTGCAGAGAATGATAAGCTTGTTATTAGTATAATGGTCCCAAGAGCAACAAAGGGTCCCACCTGCTCCTCCATGGAAGGACGCCTTGGCTCCGTAACAATTAGCATCAATTACGGCAGGGCTGGTCGGGAACTGTGCACCCGGCCCTCTCTGGGCTGCAGGTGCAGGATTATCCCCCTGACCTTTCGCTCCTAGAGTCCCCCCTGACGATGGGAGCAGGAGGCAGTCAGAAGAGAGCCGCATGCCTTTCAGCGTTCGTGGTGAGCATTAACTATCGATGTCATTTCAAGAGCACCGAGATTAGTCTCAGGAAATGATGCAGAGAGCAGGTTCCCTCTTCTTGACTCTGATTTGTCCTGCTGGGTGCTCCCAAGCTTGTACATCCTCTCATTCCTTGGTATCTGTGCTCTTGCAGAGAGGAAAAGTAAATTCATGATAGCATCTGTGCAGGAAAGCAGGGTTGCAAGAATAGTAATAATAATAGCAGTATTAAAAAAGAGAGCCCCACAGCTGGCTGGCTGAGTGGCAGACAAAGGCCTGCATGTAATTCGCTTGGACAGACTTCGCTATTTCACTGCCTCGGCTTTTAGGTGCAAATGTGGTGCCAGACCCCATTTTACGTTCAGTGTGCACTGTTACAGCCACTTGTGAAGGCAAGCAGTACAAAGCCAGAAATACAGCAGATAGTATAGGTAGTACCCTCTCATGACAGATCATTTTGAAGAGACACCAGTCAACTCCTTTAAAAACAAAACTGATGAAATTACAAGATAAATTATACCTGAACACAGAGAGCACAGTATCCTCAAAGTAGCAAAAAAGAGCTTTTTTTCTTTATGTTTAAACATTGTTCATTTTTGGTATGCCTTAAAAAAAGTAAGGGTAGGCTTTCTTCCCACAGACAAGTAACACTCTTTATGCATTGCAAGTCCTATATACGCTGAATATATTATAAATTCAGTATTTCTTTATCCATATACAAAACCACATGCATACATATATCACGTTATTGTTTTCTTAAAAAAATTCACCAACATGTAGGCAGAAAGGAAGGAGAAATCACACAATTCAATTACAGAGAAAAATAAAAAAAGGATTTTAAGCCATTGCTCATCCACAAGAGCAGTGCAGAGCAGAGATGGAAGTGATCACAGAGCAGCACAGATGAGCTGGACCTGGGCTGGAAGTTGCTAAGGGGGAGAGGAACCCTGTAAGTATCCTAGTAAGTCCATCCCACAGAAAGAAAGACGGGAAAAATATCCCCCAAACCTGTCCATCTCATCCAAAAGTAATTATATACTAGGAGAGAAGTGTATGGTGTCTGTCTGGTGGTTTGTTTTTTTTTTCCAAAAAGTCACCGATGTCTACCTCTGGAAAAACAGGTTTATTTAAGAATAGCTTGAACTGAGGCATTGGATGTCATGTTGTCTGTAGTTTCTTTAATTTTTGGTGTGGAAATATGGTAGGGAAAATACAATGACTTAAAACTCTAAATAGTGAATCTGGTTTCCGTGATCTGAAATGTTAACATAATTTTCCCCATTGATGTTACTATTTTAGGTTATATGGAGAATGACAGTGGCAAGGGATGAGGACAAGTGTTCTCAAAGAAACATTGCTTGGTTTTGTTTTAGACAAGAAACCATAGCCCCGACCCTCTTACATATTTGTGAGTTAGACATAATCCTGCCAATATAACAGTGTAAAATAGTGTGAGTAAGAGGAGAACCATTTGTGTGGTAGTTAAGTTGGATATTTAGTTATGCATTACACAGATGATCTGTCATTCTTAAAAACTCAAATCATAAGGGCTTGGAATATAATTTATTAATAACGATGTTCTTCATCATAGAGGTTTGTCCTTTATATATAGTTAGAAATCATAACCATTGCTCACGGAAGGTGTGATTTCTTCAACAGAGAGAAGACACAGTAGGTCTCACCAAAGAACAGCGATTCAGTCCATCAAGCCAACAGCCATAACATTTTTACAAAGCAGGAGATGCAGTGGGATTGAAATCTCTTCAGAGTAGCAAATGTTTTTAATGGAAGACACAGTAAGAACGTTGGATTCAAAAAAAAGCATAGACTTCATGCCAGCAGGAATATTGCATATTGAAGGAAGGAAAACACATAAGGAAGCTTATGGTTCAAAACTTCACAGTAAAACAGTAATAAAAAGACCTTACACTTTTCTTAACAACAGAGATACATGAAGTGTCACAAATCTTCCTTGAAGCTAATACAGTGGCTGAGAAAAAGGCCATATGTGAGGCCTGTTAAGGTCTTTCCTTAAGAAAAATTTGGGTGGGGAGAAGAGGGTAGACCCTTTGTTTTTGGGAGGGGAGGAGGGATTTGATTATATCCTTTATAGGAACCTTCAGCAACAGAGGACAGAGGTTTCCCACTACTAAGGAACGTTTTGCATATATTCAGGAGCATTTAACTGACTTGCCAAACTAGTTTGGGAGTAAATAATATCAAAATAAAAGAGAGAGGGCCCTTTTCTAGCTATGAATGCTATAGTCTCATTTGTAAAGGCATGCTGGCAAATTGAAAATTACACTACCATGATGCAGCAACTGCTGGGAAAAAGTAAAAGTAGCAGAAAAGTATCCCCCATTGGTGAGGCTGCTCTCTTCCGAGCAGTGCCTGCAAGGATGGTAAAAACGTTTCTTCTGCATCGATCTTGTCCCTTCCCAGACAAAATAAATGCATAAATAAAGAAGACCATCTTTGAGGGGAGTGTAGCTGTAAATACAACACAGACAAAGGCTAGTTGTTGAATTACTGTTCCAAGCACAAAGAAGGAATTGAAGGGAAGAAGAAGGGAAGGGAAATCCCTCCGTGTTTATGAGCACACATCAAAGCACCACTTCTAGAAATCTGAACACTCAGATAGGAGGGGAGGAAACAAAGCCTTGATAGGAAACTCGAAACAATTCAATAAACACCATTGTGCATACCTATTCAGTGGATTCAAGTTACACATTTACGCAGGCATGGGGAGGTTATGTACCGATACTCAATAAGTGTGAGTACGTGTGTGGTGGATCCAGGAAGCATGCTAAATCAGTACAAATGCAACAGCAGCCTGTAAGTGAAAATGTATTTTTATGTTTCCCCTTTTGATAGAGACAAATCATGACCCCATCTATTCATTTGCTACAGCCTTGCTTAATTCATTTTAGTTAGAACTTTTAATTTTTATTGATTTTAGGCATCATGTAAATTATTTTGTATAGGAGATAAGTTAATTAAGGACTCCAGCATGTAATCTGATGTAAACAAAATTGTGCCATTACAGATTACATCACATAAACTCATAAATATTAAAATTAATGGCAAACGAAAATCCTTAAGATATCAGATGTTCCTCATGTATATGTACTTCTACATACCTACACATACCCATATTTATATGTGATATTTATCCACCATGTAAGTGTATTTTCATTACTTATATTTCTGCCACTGATCTTAATAAATTCAAAATGTTCTCTGCATCATGCCTTTGCACTTAGATTGGAAAGGTAGCAGTGATATTTTTTGTTATTATATGCAAAATACTGTATGAATATCAAGGTAAACAGTTAACAGTTACAAACTAAGAAAGTTCATGGGACTGTGAGTGAAGACTGCAAATTTATGCTGTCTTTTTTTTGCCTGTAAGTATTAACACCGAAGAGTGCAGGAGAACCTGGATCGTATTATCTGCAAGTATGACACTGGAGGACTTTTTATTCCTGTTCGTTAAAGCATTACAGAATCACAGAATCACAGAATAGTAGGGGTTGGAAGGGACCTCTGTGGGTCATCTAGTCCAACCCCCCTGCCAAAGGGGGGTCACCTACAGCAGGCTGCACAGGACCTTGTCCAGGCGGGTCTTGAATATCTCCAGAGAAGGAGACTCCACAACCTCCCTGGGCAGCCTGTTCCAGTGCTCCGTCACCCTCAGAGGGAAGAAGTTCTTCCTCATGTTCAGACGGAACTTCCTATGCTTCAATTTGTGCCCATTGCCCCTTGTCCTGTCGCTGGGCACCACTGAAAAGAGCTTGGCCCCATCCTCTTGACACCCACCCTTCAGATATTTGTAGGCATTTATAAGGTCCCCTCGAAGCCTTCTCTTCTTCAGGCTGAACAAGCACAGTTCCCTCAACCTCTCCTCGTAGGGGAGATGCTCCAGTCCCCTCACCATCCTCGTAGCCCTCCGCTGGACTCTTTCCAGTAGCTCTTCATCTTTCTTGAACTGGGGAGCCCAGAACTGGACACAGTACTCCAGATGAGGCCTCACCAGGGCAGTGTAGAGGGGAAGGAGAACCTCCCTCGACCTGCTGGCCACACTCTTCTTGATGCACCCCAGGATCCCATTGGCTTTCTTGACAGCCAGGGCACACTGCTGGCTCATGGTTAACCTGTCGTCCACCAGGACACCCAGGTCCCTCTCCGCAGAGCTGCTCTCCAGCAGGTCCACCCCAAGCCTGTACTGGTGCATGGGGTTGTTCCTCCCCAGGTGCAGGACCCTGCATTTTCCTTTGTTGAACCTCATCAGGTTCCTCTCTGCCCAGCTTTCCAGCCTATCCAGGTCACGCTGAATGGCAGCACAGCCTTCTGGTGTATCTACCACACCTCCCAGTTTGGTGTCGTCAGCAAACTTGCTGAGGGTACATTCTAACTCTTCATCCAGGTCGTTAATGAAGAAGTTAAACAAGACTGGGCCCAGTACTGACCCCTGGGGGACACCACTTGTTACCAGCCTCCAACTAGACTCAGCGCCGCTGATGACAACCCTCTGAGTTCTGCCATTCAACCAGTTCTCTATCCACTTCACCGACCACTCATCCAGCCCACACTTCCTCAGCTTCCCTAGGAGGATATCATGGGAGACTGTGTCGAAAGCCTTGCTGAAGTCCAGGTAGACAACATCCACAGCTCTCCCTTCGTCTACCCAGAAAGTAGTTTTACTCCTACTTATATTCAACCTTTTGCTATACAGAATAATACCAAAATTACACCCAGCATATAGTTTCCTCCTTTTGCTTTGAAACATGCAGATCAAGGTAGTTTAGTATTGAAATAAGACACTCTAGTTCCAGTTGCTGAAATCCATTCTTCAGCTGAGAGGAAGGAAGGAACAGGGTATTTGCTAGTCACAAAAAAAGCTGAATTTAATTGTTTTTCTTTGGTTCTGGTGTTATTAAACTTTTTCAAGGTTTTTTTGTGGTTGTTTTTAATCAAATTCATCAGCTGCAGAAGGTTAAGGACTTAATAAATGCCACTCCAATAAAAATAGTGCTTTGTAACTATTTGCAAGACATGTTTATTGCTCATCATAAAAAAATAAAAACTAAAAGTCAAACTTCCCTTATTCAATACAACTTAAATGATTATAGATTCATAGGCATCGTTTATGGCAGTAGAAGTTATGCTGTTGCTATCTATTCTAGTGTCTATGAAGATATCTGAAATTTTATGACTCTAGGTACTCAATCTAACTATTGTGAGAATGTAGCTATTGCCAATGGCCACAAGTGAACAACATTGTCCTCTACAAGATGGAATGCCTTTCATTACCGGTGCCACAGCTGGTTAAAACCTCGCCTCGTGGTTGAAACAGACTATAGCAACACTTTGTTAACAGCTGATCCTCAAGTTTCGCTTCAAATTCTCAAAGCAGAACTCCATCTAAACCCACTACATTTGCCTGACTTTGTTAGGCAGCCGTGAATCATTGGCCAGTATTGTGAAAATGGATAGGAGTTCTTTTGCAAGCTTTTGGCCATTACTCTTCTTTCCTATAAGTGCAGTCTGAGTCACAGACTTGAAACCTGAAATGACACGAGTTTCCCCTGAAATAATATCTTAACAGATCAATTTCTGTTTGATTCTAGGCAGTTTTTAGTTCACATGTATCACCTAATATCTATGCATTATCCAGTCATATTAAATGTGATCACTAGAGTGGAACGCTTTATTGGACGATACATATGCATGTGCATGGACATGTGCATACATGTACACATATGTGTATGCATTTTTTTACTTGTGCATGTCTGGCTTTTTCCTATGTTACGGTAGGTGAAGGAATGTTCCTTGTGCCTAGGGCAGAAGGTAAAGTTAAGGTAGTGGTGCTTACTTCCTGTTAAAGTCCATTCCAACTTTTGTGACCACCTTTGGGGATGTACTATACTCAGTAAGCATAAACCTGTAACTCATTACAGGTAATTTCTCCGTGACAATAAATCTTTGCTTGATCTTGCTCTTACACCACTTTTTCACTTGCTGTTTCACAGTGGTATACATCTCAGCCTAGGACAGATGTCTATGTCAGTGCTAGAAGTTTGATCCAAACTATTTGTCAAAGCTCCTTCTGCCGAGTTAATTGCCTAACCTTTATACACTGTCCTCAGAAATCCTGTACTTCAGGCTATTCATTATCTTTAAAATGGCTGGGGTTAGGCCTTCTGCAACATTTTCTTACTTTTGCCTCATTTAAAGCAAAGTCTATGCACCCTTGAGGAACAATACCTACCTGTGACTATGGGCTGCATTCGACAGTCCCTGAGAAATCGAAAGAAGACAAATCTTTTACATCCATTGTAGCCTTCACTGCTTAGGAGACACATTAGAGAGACTTACACTGATTAAATTTCCTATATGGATAGAACACATTACCTGTGAAACCATGACTCCAAGCAGAGGAGTTTCCTTGTTCTTGAACGGCATCTCCAAACTGATTATGGCTGCAGGTCTGTCCAACCACAGATCCTTTGCTGAGGTTACTACAGGTCAGGATAAGCAGTGGTCTGACCTTGCAGTGTACTTCCACTACTGAAAAGAAAGAAAAAGAAGGAACAAGAGCTCCCAGGAAAAGAAACAAAAATTAAGACAATGAGGAGTCACTTTTGAGCAAGGCAAAATGCTGACAGCAAGAAGAACATATTGCATCAAAACCTATATCTAAATTGAATGTGTAGAATAATGTATTAATTAATTTTTCCACATGCTCAATGATCTTTTTTAGAATGGGTTTCGTATCCTTGCACTGACATATCAAAAATATCACCCCAGAATTTAGAACAAAACCTCTGAAAATGTGGCAATATCCAATTTCTGGATAATTTATTTTATTTTACCCCTTTAGTGATTGTTTATCTCGAGATGTTTCCTTTATGAACATGCTTATAAATCATTATAAATCACCTCACAGCTGACCCTACCTGAGCAGGACACTAGACTAGGGACCTCCTGAGTGTCCTTCCAACCTGAATAAACTTCTGATTTCAGGGGAAAAATGCTAAATTTACCAAAGGGAACCGAGACAGTCTGCACAAGCTTACACCTTTCCCGTGACTATCCTTGACCAAACAAGGATTCAGCGTAGGAGAAGGTTGGCCATAATGAGTAGGAACAAGAGACTCTGTCACAGAGGGTCCTTCGCAAAGCCTGGCCCAGATGTAAACAGAAATTTGAGTGCATTGTTCTAATCTTTCCAAAAGCATTTTGGCCATCTTATTCTATGGGGAAATGGTTGTAAGATGTTTAACCCTGTTGTGTGCGATACTAGATGGAGTGCTGGAAACTTTTCCATGAATATTAATTCAAAATTGAACAAGAATTTAATTCTGGCCATGTTAATGACTCTGTCCTTCTAAAATTTGCCTAAAATAAGTGTTTAGCTGAAGTGGAATGCAAATCAATGTACTTTCCAATACACAAAGATGACAAAGGAGCTTTTAATGGTCTGAAGAGGCTTGTGTTGGAAAGATTTTGCACTTAAATGTTATGGACAAGAAGAAATGACAGAGAAGACTGGCATTTCACGTCTTTTAATATTATTGATGGTAAAGAGAAAGAAAAAAGGGAAGGATTAGGAGGCTTGAAACAATAAGTTAAATATTTGGTATATGAAATATGCGGTGGCAGCAAGGTGTCCACTGTAAATGTCACTGGAGAGCCTAGTTTGCTTAAAAAGTGAGACATTGACAAGGAAGAGAGGAGTTTTGATTTTAACAGCGTTAAAAAGCTACTTGAAATGATGGTAATAAATGAAGCCTGCCTAAAACTGTTGGTCCTTTAAAGAACCTTGTCAAATGGGTTGAGTTTAGAGGCTATGTTTATACTGATGACACAGATAGAAAGATGAAATACTCAAATACATTAAAGTAACAGTCCAATTAATGGACTTGGTTCCTTATTTTTTTTCACACATTCATGTCATTGACTTGGGTGGAGATAGCTTTACATCTGAGAAAACCAGCGGAGGGAGAGTGGGTAGCCACAGTTTCAGTAAAGGGCAATTGGCACTTCTCTGACTACATCATATGAGAAATTTGCCCTTAAATATTGACAATATTACTGGTTCTCTGACTAATCTGTCTGTGCAGATATCTGGTGATAAAATTAGGTTCTTTTTTATTAGCCAGAGCTGGTGTCTCTCTGTGGCACTATTGCTCACTTTAGAGTTAGATTTAGATTCATCTCACCGTACAAAGAATGCCATATATTCTAAGCCAGTGATGTTTCAAGCCAACTTTCATGTGTCTGGTTTGGATATCAAATTCCTACTGCATGCTGTACGTGCTGTAACAAGAACGAAATGCCTCACTATGATATAGTGCTGCAATTTAGTTCACTAAGTTAAGGGTAATGACAATGTGTTTATGAAACAGTATGATTTCATTGTCCTTAATCCCTCTCTTTCCCCTGTAGCTTACAGGACAACTTTATTTCAAAGTCAGTTCAGATTGCTCCGTGAACATTACTGATGCCTCTATGCGAGCTGTCTCTTGAGTGAATAATAAATGGTGAAGACAATTGGGAAACAGCTGCCAGGAGAAGGCTGGACTGGTGCCCTCCGCTGACGAGGTTAGGCTGTTGCACACGCACTTCTGGTATGCCCGGGAAGGGCTGGGATGCCAACAGGGAACACTTGTCAGCATGAACCAGCACAACCTTCTAAAAAATCTTGGAAGCATTTAAGGCCCAGTAATTGGGTGTATTCTAGCTTGGTTATCTTCCAAGTGGGTTCTTCTCCAACTATTCCTAGCTTGGAAATATTAATGAATTATCCTTATTGCTGAGCAATGCATTTTCCACAGAGAGCTGTTCCAGTTCCTTAGTGCATTCGCTTCACATTCATCCACATAGGAAATTTTTTTGCCCTCTTTCCACGGCAAGCCTAGCAAACAAGCTTAGTGTCTGCAAAAAAGGTGTGTTAAACTCATGCTTTTTTTTTAAAGCACTATTCAAATTGAGGACTTAATTAAACTTGGCCAGACAATTTATTTGATATTTTTCATCTTTTAGCACAATGAAAGTGTGCTGTTGCTGTTTGTAGCTACATAAACTTTAAAACTAAACAGTGGGATATACACTATAATGCGTATTCCCTGATCCCTGACCTTTAAGCACGGAACTGGAGAAAACAGATTAAGTTTGTTCTGTTTTCAGGATTCCTGTGTCAGATGTCATGCCCATGAAATATCTGACAAAAGACAGAAATAGTTCTGTGTGGCTAAGACTGACAAAGTATCACAGTTTTTGGATGGTAAGAACTGAATGATAAGACTAGCATGAAAGAAATACAGACCAAAAGTGAATTTCTAAAGCATTTTGAACAAATTGATAAAAGATTTTCACTTTTTTTTTAGTGACATTTATAAAGAAGAAAACTGGAAAATGTATTTTATCAAATTTTTGCTGACAAATTAGTCACTACCTCTAATCAGTATCTGCTGAGTGATGTTTTCCTCCTTTAAAATTCCCCCTTAGACCCCTCCTTGCAACAGCTTCAGGTACACATTGCCCATAGAGGGAGACAGAAGTAACCTCACACTGTCCCTTAGTGGCCAGCTTTGTAGCTCAGTCAGTTTAACACTCAATTTCTTCATTCATATTTATGACTATTACAGTAACAGTGAATCCAACAAGCAAATAATTTACCAAATGCTCTCCAATAAAAGCCTGAAGTTCGTTAGTCAGGTTTTCAATTAATAGCTATAAGACTTAACCCAGGAACCCAATTTGCGATGCCTTACAGGAGCCCAAATTACAGAAAATGTGAAGTCTTGCAAAAGAAGCCTGGTGTTTTATAAAGCAGAATTCTTACAACATCGCTAAAATTGAAACAACATTTAGCTACCTAAATAACATACAATAGTTTTGTTATGATAACATGACTTCAGGTCCCAAGTCATATAAAAAAATGTACAATACTTAGACAGTTGTCAAGGATCATAAAATGAAGCACCTGACACCATCATGGTGACTTAAAGCCTGTAGGTCTCTCTAGCAAGCTGGAGAAGATTTGTACATGTCAAAGCTTGTATGTTAAGGAAGCCAACACAAAACCCTAGAAAGGACTGCATCTGAATTACTTCCTTCTGACAGGTATTAAGTCGCCAAACCATCCAGTGAGTTATTTTATGAGCAGACCCATGGCATAGCATCTACTCTTGCAGCGTGGTGCCAGACTGAGTAGTGCTCACGCTTTCCGAAAATGGCTGCTATGGAAAAAGCATTTACAGCTTGGGCAATCGCCTAGTTATTGGGCCACTTGTAGTGAAAGTGCAATATTTCTTTTAATTTCCTTCCTCACACTAAAGCATTTGAAACATAGCTTTTTACTACCACACAGAAGACTGACCTCGTAAGTCGGCATGGTGGGTTAGAGTATTTTGGGAGGGAAAATCAGCATTGCTACAGATGCAGGGACATTTACTAATACAGTGCCAGCATCCTTGGACTTAAACTCATGTAATGGGATAATGTGAGCAAATCATATATTACAGGAAGAGCAACAACTGCAGATTGTAATTTGCTTTTATCTTTATTTAAGAATAGGAAAAGGGTTAAAAATAACAGATTCAGCATGTTCTTAGGAAAAAAATATGTGATGTGTGTCAGCATCATGTGGTAGGAAACTCTTAGGGAAAAAAAAATGGCAAGTTTCTGCCCATCTGGGAAGGAGAAGGAAAAGAAGTACTGTCATATCAGCAATTGCCAGTGGTATTTTTAAAATGCCATTATAGCAACATTTTTCTTCTGCAAGCTCATCTGTTGAAAGACTGGTTAAATAGAAAAAAATAAATTAAAAAAAAAAGGTTGCCAACTAGTCTGAGGCAGAAAGCGGAGGCAGAAAAGCCTGGCTGGCATGCAACCATCAAAAGGTCAGAAGTTCAGATCTTGCTCTTGTTTGATTATTTCTAATCCACCCCTGCACAGAAAGAATGGCAGCTTTCAAAGGGAAAATGAGTGAATTGAAGACTGATAATTCCCAACATGATTCCAAGTTCAAGAGCAAATAAATTCATCAGCTAAAATTAATTTCATAATGACAATGTTCTTAAGTTATTACTCTTAAGATCTCCAGACTGTGTTAGTGTCTGGTTCCTGAATTTTTCCAGTAAGCACCTTTTCTCTCCTGTTTGCCTTTCCCTTTGAACTGTTAATTAATCATTTTGAGCTCTCATGTATTTAATGGTGATCTTTGAAACATGTGGCCTAAGACACGCCTCTTTTGATCAGGTGTGATGTAAAGGCGGGCTTGAAATAAAAACACAAAATCAGTTACAAGCAGAATTGTAATTGGCAGTGGAATTGGACTGCTCACCACAGCCGCTTGCCTCTCCATGTTCAAGCTGTGCCTGATACAAGACATAAAGATTAGAAATAGGTCATAGGAGTAGCTCATGAATAGTTAAAAACTATTTAGCTCCTGTCTTGAGTAGCTGTTAGGAAAAGGAGGGGGGTGAATAACCACAAACATTAATCTGTAGCAGCTAATAATCCATTGCCTCAAATGGTTCCAAATGGACCCATGGACAATAGCCCACTTCAAAGGGTAATTTTTAAAGTACTATGTTTCTGAAAAACAAAATGAGACTCCCTCAACTGAAAGTTAATAAAAATAGCTTTTATACATGCAAAACACAGGAAAAAAGAGCAGGAATATGTTTGCTTTCTGGAAACAGCAGTTAACATTGAAACCATTAACGTTCCTGACTTGTTATTTAGTGGTCTGCTAAATTAATGACTAACACAAAGAATGAAATAAGAAATATTACTACCCTACAGTTCTGCAAGAGAGTAAGTTAAAAAATAACCTGTAATGTGCCATAAACATTCATCAAACTTTCCTTCACCTGTTGTATTTTAAATTGGTGATTGATAATACAAATATAACTGAACATAGGTGCAGTACATGCAGTAGTTACTGCACGAAGGATGGACTAGAAGCTAAATTCTGTATTCCACTCCTGCCTTTGCCACAGATTTCTCAGTCCTCTGACAAGACGTACACCAGACAAGCAGAAATTTTATTACTAAACACACAGAAGAGAAATCAGTAATATGTACAATGATGCACAAGCAAGCTATGTTAAAATTTTTTAGAAAGCTGACTGCCTAGATCTTACTGAAATTACAAATTAGAATGTGTCTGTAAAATATAAAAAAACATTTGCTAAAGTGAGACTGAAGTTCCTAACGAATTGTGCAGCTGAGTATCTTCTAAAGTTTTGCCTGATGTCCAGAAGTTATCAAGCAGTAGGGCATGGTGTAATTTACAGCCAAGTTTACTCTGCAGTAATTTCCTTGATTACCTACATCCTGAGTTTCTCCATCTGTAAAGAGAGTATTGCAAAACTTAACTCCCTCCTTCGCAAACTTTTCTGAGGATTACTTAACTGCGAAGACATTAAATGCTGAATCAGTCCAAGTGGTAACTCTCTCCCTAATATTTGTTAAGAGCTGCAAAAGCATTTGTACTTCCACCCTTCCCATACATAACTCATATGTATCTGTGTTGGAAAGCTACACTGAGACTAAGAAGAAAGATTCTTCTTCATGAAGCTATAGGGACGTAACAGGCTCAGTCTATAATCCCCCACTTGGCTGCAGGGAATGAAGTAGAAAATCTGTGGCTGATTAGGAGTATTTTTTTACACACATTTTGGCCAAAGCTAGTATCTTTTGCAGCTTTTCCCCTAAGCGTACTTCCATCTTAAACAAAAGGAAGAAAACTCTGCCAAGAATCAGACTCTGTTGTAAAAAATTCTTCTATTTTGTTCCAGTGAGTATGACATTGATTTTATCGTTCTATGTCTCTGTGCTTAGAGAAACAGAAATTTCCCCCAGGTATTATTGTTATCATCCTCTCTTATGAAGACTTTGTCAATAATTGCACCGTATTTTTCCTAATGTTACATGACACTATTAACTTTTTAGGATGAAATTAAGAGAATGCCCGAAGAGATACTGTATATTCCTAGAAGATACTAAAATTGCTGCTGAACTACAGATATAACTATTTAGTTAATTATCTTAGTGAAAACAATAGCTCTGAATATTCTCTCTTTTAGACAAGAGAAAACCAGCAGTTGTCATATGAAATCAAGGAAACTGAACATTTGTAAAACCGCTGTGAGATAAGTGTCATTTAGAAGAAGCATAAAAGACCCTTGTTTCTATTTTTTGTTATGGAGTGGGGATTTGGTTTGGGATTTAGATTTTTCTTTTTGTTTGGGTTTTGTTGTTGTCTTTTTCCAAAGGTAAACCATGATTTTTCAAGTTTGGAGAAGAGACAGATGAGAGAGGATACAAGAAATGGTTTGAGAGTGTGGAGGTCGTAGACGAGCCCCACAGTGTAAAACCTGGTAGGAGCTCCCACAGCACAAGGCAGCTGAGATAAGAAGTCAAAGCAATACCTCTGCCCGCTGTGGGTTGAGAAGCTCTGGAGAGTGAAGTCTGCCACAAGTAGCTGAGGGAGCCAGGCAGGACCAGCACATTCAAACAGGTGCCTTCAAGCATGGACATTAAAAGGATGAGGAAGTGGCCTATGATCCTTGACACAGCAGACATGGATGCTGAGGGAGTGTCAGGCAGCAGACTGCAGGAAGCAACGGGGTTCTCATGGTCTCCCCAACAAAAGCTCCTATTGCCACCTCTGGAGACAGAGTATTGTGCTAGAGACACGCAGATCAGCTTTGGTGGATACTTCTTAAGTTCATCTGTTCTTATAAAAAATTCACTTCATAATTTAATAAAACAGATTCTGAGGAAAAGGTGAAGAGGCGAAAAAACAAAGTTGTATTTAGATATGACGACATGTGGCAAAGAAGATCAAGAGAAATGGAATATTTAAAAACATCACATGCATTTCTGATATAGCTTCACTCTGGTATAGAAGTCTGGCTTTTGAGCACAAAATTACAACACAACCCTCTAACAGGGTAAGAATTTTTGGTCCTTGTCAGATTTTACCTGTTAATATGCTGAAGGTGTTAGCTACAGAATACTCTAATTTTATATGAGAGGGAAGGAAAGAGGCCAGACAGCAGAAGCTGCTGCAAATGCAGCCAAAACCCAGTGTGCTGGGTGGCATCTGTAACATAGCAGCCACCCAGGTCACCCTTTTTGCCAGCAACATCAGACACACAGCCTCTCCCCATGATGCTGGAAGAAGTAAAACCCCAATTATGCCTTATCTTTCCCAGTCACTTTAATTTTGGATGACCAGCCAGCAGAGGCAGATTCAACAAGCACCTCTGGCCAATTCTGCTGCAGTCTGCACTGTCATTTTATCTCTCTCTGGTACTGTCCCAGGGCCAAAGCAGCACTACAGGGGTCTTGGGGAACGTGCTATTCCATCTCAATGTGAATCAATCTTCTCTTCCCTCCCCTGCCCTTGCCTCTTCTCACGGTTAAAATGAAATTTAGCCTGCAAGGATTCTGTCTTTCACCTCCATACATGCCAGAATATGCTCACGTGTTGAGTTTGAGATCTGCAAGACTGCCAAGTTCAGCCTTCTCAGTGCTAACAGACAAAAATGTTATACTTGCCAAAATTCAGGGCTTTACTCCAGAGTGAAATTTTAGCATTTCCATCAACCAGCACTGATCAAGCCATAAAAATGATGAAATTCACAATTAAGAATTTTTTTTAAAGTGGATTTGTCCCAAGCTGGACATTTTCAAGGAAATGAAAGGATTTTGGAAGGGAAGAGCATAGGATGTTAATGGAGCTTAAACAGATAGAAAAAGGGGGCTTCAGAAAGATAGATGCCCTCCCTGTTCATAATCTCATGAATATATTTGAAGCTTCAAATATTTTACTGCTTAGTTTCAGAGCTGATTAGCTTTATGCAGTTGGCTTGGCAAGATACGCATTCTCCAGGTAGATGAATAGATGAAGCAGGGATTCAGCTTGTTCTCCAGTGGTTTGCAATAGTGTGGCAAAACCTGCTCTGCCTCACTGCAGCTTTTCCTGTTTCATGTTCTGCCATCTATCCTGACAATTCTTATTGTGACTGAGTGGGAAGAGGGGTTAAGACATCCACATGTCACTGAGGGACTGTCTTGAACATTTCTTATAATGGGGGGAAACCCCTGCTCTTTCATTTGTGTGGGAAAGAGGAATAAAAAATAGCATGAGCAAAATTGCTGGAAAATGTGACGCCCTGTACAGGAGTGAAATGTGCAATACTAAATTTGCTGTTCTCTCCAGAAAAATGTCTAGCTAGCATCAGCACAGGAGAAATTCACAACCAAAGTAAAAAGGCAGAGTGCTAGATAGCACTTCAGTGCTTAAGGTTGTTGTAAATTTTTTATTAGAGATGTCTGTGCATCCCAAAGGTCAAAGCCGTTTCCAGTGACCTAGCTACTGTGAATACATGGCAGCTCTCAGGTTTGCATAGGAGCAGTGGAAAGGCCAGTCACTGAGTAACTCTGTACAGTGTGTTGCTGCTGCCATTTAAGTCTTTCAAAATTTATGTTAAAAGATGCCTTACTTTAATAATTTTCCTACATATGGGTCATGTATGAAGAACTGATACGTTCCTCAGAGATGGTCAGTTGTCACCTCACCTTGCTGTCATAACAGATCGTGCTATTCCATTTTGAGGCTGCTTTTTCAAGAAGCTTCTGAACCTGAGTTTCTGTCTTGACAAGAGTTCTCCAAGAAAACTGTTGAATTGAAGGATTCAGTACCTACGGATGAAAACCATACCTCTGCAAAACACGGAAAAGCGACTTCTTACCCCATTTGAAGTTTTTAATAGTGGGCTGAAGAGTATGCCAATTCAAAGAAGAATTATAGCAAGAATGTTGTATTTTACGAGATAACTGACATATATATGACATCGAAAATTAACAAAGTAAACTAAGCCAAAGTTAACTTAACCTTCCAAATGAAACTCAGCATAGAAGAAACCTACTCTACCATCCTGTCTTTAATTCTTCAATACAGATTTTTTTCTTTGATCTTAATATTTCAAACTGCAAAGTCATCAACTACCCTTAGCTTCTACAGAGAGTGATAAAGCTTTGAGTCCCTTGAAAACCCCAGCATCTCAAGGGGTCAGAACCTTTACCCCCAAAATAAAAATAGTCTGGAAGGTCAGCCCTGTGCTATGGAGTTGGAAATACCACATTTTTAGGTTTACAGTCAATGTTTCATTAAAGAAGAAACGTTGGGATTTGTTGTTGCTGTTGCTTGCTTGTTTTATCTTTCTTTTAAAAATTCCAGAGCCCTGTTGTGAAGCCTCTAAGATCCTGTGATTGGAAGCTGTGCATGATGAGAAGCAGAAAGTTCCTTAGAAGACTATTTGATAAGCCCTAATGTAAAATTAAGTTGTATTCACATGAAGATTATTTGCAGAGATTCCACTACTGAACCACAAGTTCTCAGGAAATTGTAAATATAAAAGCCAGGCATTTGTGATGATTTTAGGAACACATGTGTGCTGTCATTAAGGAGAATCATTCCATCTTCATGCAGTCACAGACTTTAAAGGCCAGAATTTACTTCCTGAAAAACACAAGCTAGAGAAATTCGCCCAATATATTTTGTACTTGGTATTTCCTTTCTTTAAATGAATTGCCAGTAGTATTAACTTGTTAGGGTGATTAAAATAGTTTCCACAGACAGTTTTAGGGAATGCCATTCTTTAAATGAATACATACACAATTGGTCAAATCCTTCTCTGATGGATCTGCACTGAACTGGAATTACAGATGCCACATGGCTGTCCCAATGCTATGTGCTGGGAAAAAGGACATCAATGCAGTATGATTTGTTAGCACCTATATCGAGTAAATGCAGGGCTTGATCTCCAGCAACTTCACGTCATACTGGTAGAATATGTCTTTTGTGTTAACATTATCCTCCCTGTAACTGTGGAATTATCAGATTTACATCATAGGTTTGTGAGGCAACAAACACAAACAAACCAACACCATATAGTTATGAGTCCGTGGTCAGTACAGGAAACTGCAGACTCCCGCACAGTGCCATACTGAGAACTGAGCAGTGAGGGAGACAGTGCAGCCATCCAACACGCTGAACCTGTATGGAGAGCAGGGAGCAGGGTTGTTTATCTTAAAATTTAATCTTTTCTATCTTCAAAATGGTTCGCTGGGCCTTATCTACCAAAGCAGATGTTTTTTTCCTCAGGCTACTCTGTCAGTTTTCTAGGTTTTCTTTTGTTCCTAGCCAGCTTGCATTTTTCAGTTCATAATATCTCCAGTACAGTGGCACTCAAAATACATCCTCCCTTTGCTCTCTTACTACTTTGCTTTAATTAGCAGTCTCTTTGTAAAGTGGAAGGCTCCTTCCCTCGGCTGTCAACAGACTGAATTAGTACCGTTTAACACTTTGATTTTCCCTGCTTTTCAACAAGATATATCTTGTAATAAAGCTGAGCAGTTGCCTGCAAATGGCTAGAACTCTTTGCCTTTTTCAAGACGTGATGTAAATCTCAGCTGGAAAAGATCCAGGAAGAAAAAATGTCGCTGTACAATCACATAAAGTCTGCACACTACGCTTGCTGTCCAACACATTGTCTGTGGGACGAATATTATACCCCCAAAATCCAATGTTTTTCTTTCACAGTTTTGCAATTAGAGCCCTCCCTCACCTCATGAGCAGGATTCATTGCCACCTTGCCAGAGCCTTGCTGAGCGTGACAATGTGTGCCCTGGGTGCAGGCAGAGCTGAGCAAGGAACACGGCAGCCAGGGAGGCTGCTCCTTCCCCGCCAGTGCCTTCTCCTATGCTTAGAGCAGAGGCCATTTCCCCCAGAGATTTCCATGCTCCCTCCTGTAAAAAACTTATAAACTCTCCCCTGGCCCAAGAAGAAGAAGAAAAAGGTGGAAAATAAGACTAATTAGTTAGACATTTGGGTTAACTAGTATGTGATCTGGGATGAAAGGCTTGTTACTTTTATGGTTGGCTTTTTATCTGGGGAAAAGGGAGTCAAAGCATGTTGTGAGAGGTAGTTGTGTTCACCTCAAGGAGAATGCACAAGAAAGATAGTCATGTGTCTTAATTTCTATGTTGTCTCAGAGAAAGGTCAAATGTCCTTATTTATTTTGAGACAAAAAACTTATGGGGAGGTGAATAAATGATTATGTTACTTTCTCTCTCCTTGCTCTCATTTCCTGCCCTGAACTGGAGATGGATCAGCTGAGCCACAGCACGCCCAGCACAGACACTACAACATTTATTTCGGTGGGGGTGAGACATTTATGTTAAGGCAGAAAATGTGCTGTTTGTTTAACTCAGACACAGCCATATGACCTTCACATGGCGATATCATGATCAGCTTTGACAGAAACAGAAATGACCAGACAGATGTCAAAAGTCCAGATAAGTTCTTGTAATGGAGATCACTCCTTCAGTAGAGATTTATTCACTGTCCACGCTTTGCAGCTGAAAAATAGTTCCATTCAAAATGTTTCTGATAGATGTAGATGGGATGCCTTTCAGCCAATATGTGGTTTAAAGGCATGATATATTTTAAGAGAACTAAAGTCATCCATAGCACAGAAAGTATGAAATCTTTGTTCTTCATTTAAAAAAAGGTAATTAATTAAATGGCTGTATTCATTTCTATCTGACCTCTAAGAGTGTTAAGAGCTCTGCTTCTGAATATGAAAAAATATTAGCCATCTAAGGGAAGCAGAGCTGGAAATGGTTATAATTATCTTATAGTGTAATGCATTAGTGCTTTTCCAGCATACATTAGTATGATGCTCTGAAGTGCAACCCCTCATTCTGAAATAAAAAAGGAAAATGCAGCATCAAAGAGTCTAAGCATCTATTTGCATTTTAAGTCTGCACTCATCTAGTTATGCATATATATATGTGTGTGTATATTTATATATTCGTACTACCGCTGTATAGAGAAAGTACACACACAAGTAAACAAGGGTTTAAATGGGAAATTATGGGTGAAAGTTCAGTACCCAAAATGGGCCTTATTTACTCTGCTTTCATAGCTTCGGTGAACAGAAATAGGTGTACTTGGCGTTATAATGTTTTTTGTAAGTAAAACTCCTAAGAACAGCGGGTTTTATACAGGCTCTCAGAAGTCTTACCTTTGCTCTTTTCTGGATTCCCACTCCATGAGGACTGGGTGCCAAATTCTCTGCAGTGACAGCTGGACAACATTCTAGGCCTAGAAGCCACTATGGTTTCCTCCTGGAGGGAAATGGACCTTTTGTAACAGCTCTTGATCATCTTCATCTAATCTCTCAGTTGCCAACTTTTTGAAATTGAAGTCCTAGCTTCAAATCATGTCAACTGCACCCTCCTTGGTCTTAGTATTAAGCATTCCAGACTCGGTCTTTTTTATTATTTTTTTTTATCTTAAGTGCAAATGAAGATGATGAATTTTATTTTGTTCTGGCTATACACTTCGTGTTCTCAGGGTACGCCATGAAGGGCATCTGCAGGAGGTGAGCAGAAGTTGGTTCTGATTTCAGGCTCTGTGGAAACTCAGGTGGGACATTGCTGTTTCCGTAACACTGTTCAGAGCTGAAATCATAAACAAAATTTCCATTATTAAGTGAAAATCAAGGAAAGCAACTGTGAGACCTAGCACATCCTCATGTTTGGTGTACACATCATCAGATACTGCACCTTAAATTTAGGGAAATTGAACATGGCTGTTATATATATGTGTGTGTGTGTCTGTATATATATATATACACACACACACACATTCAACCTAGCAGATGAAAGTCATAAACAGAAAGTGAGTCTGACTCCAGTTAGCAGAAGTCCCAAGAGAGAAGGATGATGGATTTAAGTGAAACCTAAAAACCTACAGTGTGCCCACTGTACTCCCAGAGAGCAGTCTCTCCTGAAAGACAGGCTGCCCTCCGCATGCACGCAGGAACTCCTGACTGCTCCTGCCTTAAGGTCTGCAGCAAAGGCAGTGACAGAGGGCTCTGCTCAAGGTACCACCTTCACAGATCCTCGGTGTTGCACACTAGTTCAAAACCACCTGGCTTCCAGGCAGGCTGGATGTTCAAGCTTTTCTTGCTGCTCTTGATAGTCATTTTTCTCAATTGGCAAAAAAAAGTGGTGTCCTGTCCTCCAGTGAAGCCGGGTGTAGCAGAGCCTCAGAAGCATGAAAGGGCCCTCTTCAGCCCTGTGCAGGTGGCAGTCCTGGCCACAGACACTTGCTGCTTCGCGGCTTCAGTCGTCTGTTAGACACGGTGACAGCAATGCCTGCCCATTCCTATCGAGTGCAGCCTGCCAGCTGTGAGGTGTCAAAGAAAATCACATGTTTTCATTTCTATCAGCTCTGCTAAAGCAGCCCTACTGTAGCTATCAGGTGTTTCACAGTAAGGGGAAAAAAGGCAGCATGTAAGAGTTAAAACCCAGGAAGATATTCATGGCTGAGCCTTTCAAGTCCTTTGCCTGCTTTATAGACCACCAAATAAATTTACATAGCATAATACAGATGAAATGTAACTGGGGTTAGGTTGATTATAGTTTCATTAAAACTGCAAGTGTGTGACATATTTCTGTAGATTAGAGAGCCCCTCTTTATTGGACAAGCAGTGCTCTCAGCAGAGGTGCATCATCAGCACACACCACCATTGTCACAAATTATGGACCTGGAGTTCTTGAAATCTTATTAGGCTTGACACTAGCTGTGCAATCCCTAACTGGGGCCAGTAATGAAAATCTCTGTTCCTATCAGAAATTGATGCCTTTCCTCTGCAATAGACAAGCAAGGGCAGAGGCTTCAAGAAATTAACTGAAAACAGAATCGAAACTAATCTGTTTATCTAATTTTTGCCAGATGTGCTGAAGTAATCTTGTAGAAGGAATCATATGAGATCAGCAAAAGCAGCACTGCTTCACTGAGCTTTAGGGACCACTGAGCATGGAAGTGTTTAGAGACCAGAACAAAAGGGTAGTAGATGGTAAACCTTTTTCCCTGTTACAAGCAGAGCAATGAAGTGAGACTGCCTAGTTTATCCCAAAGTGTTGATTTTTACTTACCTTGCTGGGCAATCTTACAAAACAGGAACAGACCACATATTCAGTGCTGTGTAGGGCAATTTGCTGGATGTATGATGTACAGTTATACATTTTGGAATAAGAAATGATGTATGAAATAAAATATCTTAGTCCACTGCACCAAGAACAGAGGGAGTGCTGCATATTCAATGGTACTGACATTGACAGATTAAATAATCCAGTTCAGTACAACTTGTATTGAGTTCTTCAGCTCCTATAAATTCATATGGAAACTCTTCTCTGAGTAAACCCTCCTGGACTTTGTTTTTAAGCAAGAGAAGGTCACCAGAGAGAATAGCTTATTGTCATACTTTTATTCTGAAAAAAAGGTTCTCCTCCCCAGAATCTTTGCAAAGAATGTTAAATGCCTCACCCTAATGCTGTATTTGAACAACATGTTCTGATTACATATTGCTCGTCAATATTAAATCAGCGCAATGATTTTCACTTTCTGTGTCCTCTCCATTACCTTTCAGCCTTCCAGAAGTTTGCTGGCAAACTTCATGTCCCCTCATGTCCTGCCAGAATTAGGCCGTACCTTTTGCTGTAGAATTGGAATAGAAGATAAAACAGACTATGGAATGCATTGTTGATGGACAGGGTGGGGTTAATGCAGTCTGCAGAATTAACTACCATAAACTGGTTATGCTGGACAAAGGATTTTATTTCGTCCAAGCTATCAAAATTGAAAAGTGAAGAAGTGGCTGATAATAAAATATTCCCGTTTGTGCAGGCTTTCTTAATTATTCTGGAATGGTCAAAATACTTCTGAAGAGTGGGTTTAGAGCCATATCCCAAATCACTCTAGCTAAAAGATGTGGGTAAAGGCAGTTTGCCCAACTTTACTTAACTGAACAAAATAAATACACAGTACTGCACATGATATGGTACTTTCCACAATACAATATCTTTTCACTAGTTCAATGAATTTCTAAAGGCACTGAAGACACTTTGGATATATTCACTTGGTTTGCTACATGGATTATTGTGTCTGTGATATGGATATTATATATGTGGCGCGGTGGTGAAGTAGAATTAATGAATGACCTCTTCCCACTGACAAAGTAGCTGAAATAGAAAGAATAGTGCCTGGCTTTTGTATCCAATGTGGGAAGACAAATCAGGACTTTTCTGTCAGGAAAAACAAAAAAAAAAACTTTGTCGTTGTAGAATGTCATTTGTCATTGCAGAGTGTCATTTGTTGTATATTGTATTTCCAGATAATGCATCTTTTTATAGCAGGCGTTTTTGTGCAGGAATTACAAACTGCATCTTGCAAAGCAATTTCAGTCTTTATTTTGGCCTTTGAGCTTATTACCTTCCCTGTATTTTTTCTGCTCTGTGGTCCTTGAAGCAATGGATCAGCTAAAAATCTTAGCTCAAAAAGATTGATGTATGATAATTGTGAATTGTGTAATCAGCTGACTCAGCCTTTTTTTTGCCTGCATTAGAATACAGACAAAAAGAAGTGATGTTTGATGAAATGTTTCTTTTTGACTGTGAATCTACTACATACAATGTTTGAGGTAGCTTTGACTGTACAACCTGAGATAAAAGAAAATTTTCTTTAAATTATTTTTCCCTACCTGTCATTTTTCATATTAGAGAAGTGTATTTTTTTTTATATCAGATAAAGGCAAAATAAATAAAAAGAGATATTGATCTATAGGCACTATTTTGTCAGAGTTAACTGCAATAACTTAATTTCTTACAGTGTGGACTAATTTTGTTGCCAGTAACAACATTAGTGGTTATTCACGCTAAGATAAGGGCAATAAAATTCTAGTGATCCAGGTGTATGATTGACAAAAAGATCACAAAGGAATTTCCCTCTTGCTTGCTTATATTTCACATTACATAAATGGTCGGACACACTATAGGATTTTGGAAGCTGTTGCTGAAACACTGAGTCTGATTCATTGCCAGAGGCAAGATGCCAAGCTGGATACATCAGGGATCTTCTTTGGTAATAAATTCTTTGGTTTGTTTCAAGAGACTGTCCAGATGCACGTTCATATCATAAGCATACATCTACTTCTCTGGGTTGAAGACTTCTTGGTATTAGCAGCATCTACAGGATCACTATCACGTCCTGTCCCTACCTGACATAAACTAAGCCTGCCTCTGCTTTCTCAGCAGTAATTTGTGGGTAGGTTCTGAACAGCCACCTTAGCAGTTTAGCTTTCTCTTTCAATCTGATCTCTTTGTTTTGTGATTTGTTTGTCCTCCTTTCTTTTCTGAATGCAATTTAGTTTTTATATATTGAATTGAACTTGTTTCCTTTCTCTACCCACATGCAGGCAGGATTTTTCTTTGATTCTCATTCTTACCAACTGTGTTGCACCTTGTTCACAGTTATGAGGAGACTTATTTTCCCTGAAGCCAGTATGACCCATTTTCCGATAGACATACAGTTGAGCTTCAAATGTAGGCCAGGTAGATGTGGTGCTCACCACTTCAGAAGTGCTCATTCTTCTCTGTCCGCTAAAGATTCTGCACTGCGTGTGTCTAAATTTGGGTGGGAAGAGACCCATCTGAGGTGTTTATTTTCCTGCCTGGAGCCTCAGAAAAAGTCATCTTTTCAGCATATCTAGCATTTGCAAGGACAACGGGCTTCTGATGATCTGGTTGAGATCCCTTAGATAAGCATGTTCTGTAGCATTTTTTTCATGGGCCCTTAAGAAGGCAAGGGAAGTGCTTGCCCAGGGTAGATGTGGTTTCTCTACCCAGTCAAGACGGTTCTAGCTGCATGCCCCATTCTTCATTTAAAGTGTGGAAGTCCTATGCCCTGACACATCTAGACCAAAACATTCTGTAAGACACACTTTGTTGTTGGGATCACCCTTTAAAAAAAAAAGCCTATGCATGTGTGTTTGTGCAGATGCCTGCGTACATGTATCCCATTTCTTCAGACTGTTCCTACCTATTTCTGGGGTTTCAAACTTTTGTCTTTAAGCTGAAAAACTAAGTGTAAGTATCTAAAGATTGTGGGGAGCTGATTAAAAATGGAGAATGACATTCCCTTTACCCTTCAGTATCTCAGAGGTCTTACTCAGAAAGGTGAAGGAGGAAGAGGTGCTTCAGCCAATGTTACTGCCACTTCTAAAAGCAAGGGCCAAAGATGACAAAGCAGTGCCTCAATATTCTAATGGATCCTAATTGCAGTTATGCCTGTCATGATACAGCTGCCGTGTTTCTGTAACATTTGCATACACTCTGTATGTGTTCATGTCCAGGAAATATGAAATCCAGCATGTATTTTACGTTCTGTTCATCTAGAAATGACTCATTTCTACTTTTCTTCCCAATTTTTTGTGTGGAAAAAAGGGATGTGAGAAGGGAAGCCTAGACATATGGTAACCTTAGCTCTCAGAGACACTGTATTCCAGTGAGACTAAGATTGGCTGTGTGCAGGTTTTTTCACTCCTAGTGTAAAAGTAATATTATTTTTTAGCCACTGATGTTAATAATCCAATAACACCTTGTCCATCACCCACCTTTATTTCTATTTTTCTTTTTTTTTCTTTTAGTCAAATCCCTAACCAACACATTTTGAATAATGCATAAGCCAAATTGCACAAATATCCATACGTATTTCACTAGAACCCCTAAATGCATAGATTGGTTAAGTGTTTGGTTTTGTTTTTTAATCACAGCCAATCTCAAAGGTGAAATGACCTCTTTAATTCAGAGCAACTCATTGTGAGTGTTAAGGGGGAATGTTTATGTGGTTTAAGTAAATTAGTGAGAATTGGAAGTCTCTAGATAATCCTCATTTTCCTCATTCCAAAATGAGTTATCCAAGAACGCTTTCCAAAAATTCATTATGGTTTTAATCCATTTCAGTCCTACCAGACCTGCACATTTCTTTGATGACTTGTTGTTTACATTAACTGACAAAGTAAAATAATTCTTCAGGTAGTCATTGAAACCCTTTTCACAGAATCAGAATGTACAGTCAATATATACATAACATGGATCTGTAGGAACAGGATCCTGAGAAAATGTTATTGTGATGGCACTTTCTTTTTTAAACAAGTGCAGAGAAGGAAGCACTTCACAATTCTGCTTCTTCATACATTTATATAGTAATCTAGTGGTCATTTCACTCTCCCACGGATTTGAACAACCCAGGTTAAACTCTCTCCTCTGCATTTGAAAACTTGCATCTTCTGTATTCCAGAAGACTATGCAAGCTACTAGAGTATTCTGAGTTGATACAGGAATATAAAGATATTTTCAAGTTCCTACACTGAATTCTGAAGTAATTAGGACAGGAATAAAGAGCCCAAGTTGAAGCATGACACCCTAGTTGAATAATTAGAAGAACTCAGCTCCCAGCTCCATCAAAGCCAAGGTGAGATTTCTGAAGGGCTCTTTAATATGAGTACATAAAGTGTTTTGGAGTAGAGATTGGCTTCTAGGATGTTCCTATCAGAACTTCCACTCCTTTATAAAATGAAATTACTCCCAATACTGAGCTTTTTTTTTCTTTACTGGAGCTAGCTCCCTGTAATTATTCCCAGTTCACCCAGAATAATCCCAAACACCATACAGGAAACTAGCACACTACTGTATGGTTCAATAGCCCACTCAGAAGACACAAAAAAATAATCAGTCATGAAGTATTATTATATTAATTCAAGGCAACTTCCAAAAGATAGTGAAGGTACTTTTCCTAGGCTCTCTCTGTCGCCAGCACCTGAAGACAGGTTCCTCCACAGCATTTCAGACCAAGAGATTGACTTCAGTGTTCCTCTCATGAAGAGCCTTCCTGCTTATACAGACTACAGGGTGACACAAGCTTTCTTTGGCTAACGCTTTCTTTTTATACTGCTCCCTCGACACCCTAGTCCTTTTTTGGATTTATCTTCTGTCCAGTTTTGCAGGGTTACTAATGCACAAAACATGCTTCCCTACAGGCGAAGGCTATTCCAGAAGTAAGAAAGTAGAGAAGTCTTACTCAGTCCAGCTTTGGACTGCTCATTCAGGTCATTGTATTTCCTCGCCATGCCAGCTTCCAACATGCCTGTGCTTAGTGAACATACTGCAGCTTCATGCATAGATCAATCATTTGCAAGCTGATTAGAAAGGGTTCTGGGGCAAGGCAAAGCATGTCCCAGTGAAAACAGAGATTTTTTTCCCTGCACCACCCACACATTTGGCAAGGGTATATAGGTTGTTTTCTTATTTCACTCTCAGTCCAAATAAGTTAAAACACTTAATTACAAGACACTATATGTAACTAGGGAAATTAATCTAAACCAGAGAACTCTGATATTGCCAAGAAGAATGGAAACAGTCAAGCTATGTGTACGTAAAGAGTGCACTCATTTTATTGTGCTGCTTCTCAACCTGTGAGGTGTCCTTTTCTCAGTGAGCTGGATGGAAATACGAATGAAGCATGTGCTATGATGAGGCACAAAGGACATGCTAACTGGTTGTGAGTGAAGCATAGGATAAATTAGTTGTGATATATTGTTTAGCAGTGTTTAAATTTTAGGTGAAGCTGAGATTTTCTCGTTCCACCGTGGTCCTGTACACCGGAATTATATCCAGTAACTGCATAAAAGTATTATTTTTGATTATATGAAAAATACGATAGCTTTTGGAAGGTCTTTCTGCCTAATGCAATTGATTCAGACTTCAAGAAATGTTGCCCTTTGGTGCTACGCAGGGATTTTCACAAAAAATGAGTAAAAATTATAGCAGGTTTACCCATCTTAAGTTCAATGCACCTCATTTTCTCTAAACCTGGAAGATATAATCATCCCCATGTCAGTCTAGCATAAAGGTGCTGTAGCCACAAGGTAAAGAACTATGAATGGGCCTTCATATGCAGAAATCATAAGAGTTTGTCCTTGCTGATAAACAGCAGGAGAAAGAAGGCAAAAGTTTATATCAAATATGAACTCTTAACAAACTTACATCTAAGCACTAGTTTGAGGGTTTGGTTTTAATCTTCTTGTAAAGTTCATAACTGGACCAAAGCACAGAGTTAGGGGCAAGATGATTTCCTGTCCTAAATGGTTTTATGATCTATAGTATCAGAAATAAATCTTAAAATGTAGTACATCTACATCCTACATTGTCAGATTCCTGCTCCAACATAAACAGATGCGTTGTCTTTTTTCAGTCATAATTTAAAGGTATAGTTTGCCTTATTGCTTGATCACATTTCCAGATGTCAATAGCGGTCTTAGGAATAGTGCTGTAAAAGAGTAAAGTTTTTTGCATTGATGTGCATTAGAGGTTATCTGCTTTTTCACCCATGTAACAGAAACTTCCTTCTGATCATATAAATCCTTTGAATGCCTTAACTAGTAGCAGCTCCCAAAAAGCAGAAAAGGTGCAAAAATGAAGCTAACCAGTACAGACTAAGCACACTCTCATTTCTTTGGTGCTCTGAGCTGTGATAACTCCTTAACCTTGTTCACATGCAGAATAACAAGTCTTCTTCTCTATTATTGCTCTGTGATTGCGAGAAAATCTTGCAATATTTGTGTGGATTTTTTCTTAGATGTATAACTTTTATGAACTATACATATCTGCTGTTTTCCAAGCAGTGACATCATTTAATGGAAGAAAGACCACAGTATAACTGCCTTAGCAATAGTGGGTGGTACTCTGTTCTTGTACAAAAAAAAAGTTGAGTCCCAGATGGCTCAGTGAAAAATAATTCTGGAAAAATTCAGAAGTTTGTGTTCTTCTTCAGTGCCAAATATTGGAAATTTCCTCAAAGGTGAATCCTTTCATTTCTGAAAGTCAAGTTAGACTCATAGAATCATAGAATGATTCTGAAAATCATAGAATGTTTCAAAGGTGAATTCTTTTGCTTCTGAAAGCCCAGTTCTGCCTCTTTGTCTCATACTGCTGCACAATTTACCATTAAGCTCCACTAAGGCCAAGGTGAGGTTTCGCATTATAGTTGAGTTGACAGGTTGTGCCACCAAAACAGCATTCCTGCTCCAAACCAAGGCCCTTGTCTGCGTGCTTGTTCTTCCCTAGCACTAGCTCTGGTCCCAGCTGATCGCACGGTGAGCTGACCCACGAAGCACAGTCAGCAGAAAGTGATCCCCCCTCCACTTACGTTTTTTTTTCTTTTTCTTTTTTTGATTAGCTCAGTTAGGTTTAACCCTTGAAATTGGTTCTTCTGCTAATGCCAGGGAGACAGAGGGATGGTTTTACCAGAAATGGGGAAGCAGCAGAGTGGGGGGAGGCAGGATGGATACCTCTTAGAAAAGCACATGTGAAATTCCACCCTGAAAATCAGAATAAGGAACTGCTCATGGTAATGAAAAACAGGGCCTCTGACTCCTGTTGTTAATCTTACAACAGGCTTGATTGTGAACCCTTCTCTGGGGCTATATTCAGGAATCTGAACACTCTGAAAGGACACACAGATGGGCACAGGGCTTCCACATCGTTAGTGCAGAGGGACCCAACACAAAGAACTGGCAGAATGGTCCCTTTTGGCAAACACACTGTTACTGAAGCTCTCCAGCCGTGCTGCGCATGTGTTGTCGGCTTAAGGCAGATAGTCCCAGATTTGGGATCCACTGGCTGTGTGGCTGCCCTCCACTCGGGCAGGGGGATGAGGCTGGGGGCTGAAACACTTGGCAATTCCTGATGACAGAGGTCCCATTGGTTGGATGGCAAGCAACAGAATCTGCTATTAAAATACTCCTTCTTTCATTTAATAATAACTCTCTGTATGTCAGAGATTTCATGATTTAATGGTTAAAATATCCTATATATGTATAAAATATCACATATATGTATAATAACGTTCTTATTCTCAGTGTTTTTGCAGAGTTTATGTCTCCTATTTTTAGTAGAAAGGAGGAGTTTCATCCTTATTTACTGAGCATTGCCATTTGAAAGAAGAATGAACACTGCTGAATATCGCTGCACGGTACTGTCAGATTTAGTATGCCCACAATATACTTCTTTTATTCTTTTTATTATTCTTCCTCATGTTGCTGAAGCGCTTTAAAGTCCCGGTAAAAGTGATACTCGACTATGCTGACTGCTGTACAAACAAGAAAGTCCCTGTTCATAAGGAATCTTCTGTAAAAACTTCTGTCTCTGCGTGTTACAATTTATTCTCGCGCCTACAGAGATTCAAGTCACTGGCACTTCTACTCTTGTATTAATATCTCAAGTCTTGCTTGAATATTTATTGAGTTACATTTGATTCTTTGTGCAGAAGCTGCTTTTTTTGCAAATATTAAAGGTAGTTTCATGTATTAATATAAATCTCTATAATGTGTATTGATTACACCCTGTTTGAGGAAGTGACCGGGATACAGTAGTTAGAAAGCAGAAATCGTGTGGAATCAGAAAAAAAAAAGACTTATTTTGCAACTGTTCTGATGCAGACAAAGACAAACCAGGAAGCACAGATTTTTCTAAAGAAAGCATGCTGTTGTTAGGCAATCTTCTGCTTTGTTTCTGAAGCACGTATCTACTTACAAACCCACAATTCTCTCTAGAGAACAGATTAGAAAGATGTTTTCCTTAACTGTTTCTTGTGTGTGAAAAAGCTCAGAGACAGATGCACAAAATCTGACAAAACAGAAAAGAGTAAAATGTTTCTATAAGGCATCTATATATGATAAATACGAAATATCCTCAGTGGCCATAGTCTATAGTCGCAGTACTCTCTGGTAAGTCCTGGTTTACTCTGGGCTTTGTTGTATTTTGAGAAATCATCTGCATGTGATACATAGATGAAAGTGAGTGGGAAACCTGTTCCCATGCAGTATTTAAGGTACTTTTTATAGTAGCGTTTCAAGTTCTGTAGAGCTCCATGATTTTCTCTTGATTAACTTTCTTCACAATGTCAAAATATTTATAGCATGTATTTTTAAGGGTGTAATATGCATCCAATAAACAGTAAAATTTCTTTCAAAGGATACTTGCAGTAATCATTTTTCATGCATTTTCCGATATGTGTAAATCAGTCTAAAAGAATTATTGTTCGTATAACTGTTTCTCCTCCACTCTATATTCCATTAAGGTTTTGTCCTCAGAATTAGTCATATTTGTTTTCAGGAATGCCACAGAACCTGCAACTTTCAGTTTCCTTTCAGACATGTAAAAGAAACACATGTTAAAGCAATTAGCAAAATTATGATATTCATATTTCCCTGAAAGTTGGTTCCTGCAGTTTCTCAGTACAAGAGCCCAGGCTGACCAAAACAATGAGCACAAATCAAGCTCCTCACTACAAACTCTGAAGAAAGTCACATGGAAATGTCATAGAAAAAATGGCACATTTTTCCAGAGTAATTATTTTCATCCTCCTTCCCCATCTCTTTCTCATTCAACGTCTGATTTCTCTCTGGGCACTTGGATTTGAAATTCTCTGATACCAAAAGATCTCTAGTTGACTTAGCAGAGCTCTGAATGGGCTGGGCTGCTGTAAGGTGGGAGCTAATGAAGACTGTGGTTTGTTTTCCCCTAGTGCCCTCTTAATAAAGTTTGCCAAGTTGCATAAAACCCAGCAGCTCTTTTATCACAGGGAAGTGAGCCTGCGTAGAGTGCCACTGCCAGAATTATCTACCAAAGTTCAGGTCAGGCTGGCCAGTGTTGAAACAGGATTTACCTCCTAGTGTGTGATGAGAGATGAGAATTCAATGCTTTGTTTTGCTTTGCTTTTTCTGGTTTCCTTGTGCTAAAAAAAAAAAAAAAAAAGTTTAAGGCTTTTCACTGAATAAATTGTATTCTGAATGTGTGTTGGGGGATGAGGGGGGAGAGATGAACTAATCATAAGTACATTCAATTTTACATCCTTGAAGTAAGAAAGTAGTGAGGAGGAATACTGAGCGCTAGTTTCTTGTTTTAGAATACAAAATTACTATTCAGTAAAAAGATTGTATTTCAGACAAATTGAAACAAGATTTTAACATAGATTTCTTTTCTAGAGTCCTAAAGAATGCATATCGAGCAACGATCTTTCCGTCTTTGGAGCACGTCTAAAATACATTTTTTCCTTGAGGTGGTGCAGCTACTCCTTGAAGAATGACACTTAGCTACAACACTCAGATGTTTTTACACATGAAGGAGGCCATGAAAACACCCTGGGATACATGCATGTTAAAACAGTCTTTAAAGAAAAAAATTTTTCTTTTTCATGTCATACCTGAAAATGGTCATTTCCTTGTTATAATTGTATATGCACTTCCTATTATTCGTGCGGAGAGTCCAAAAAGGATCAATTTTCTATGACTCTGGAGAGCCTTTATAAATAGAAGCTGGCATAATTTGTGCTTTTTAGAAATTAATCGAACAATTCGTCAAACATTTGTGTACTAGAAGTCTACAATGGCACATGAAACAAAGGGTGTATAGGACAGATGTAGAGGGCACAAGGACCACAACACTCAGACAAGTGACTGCTGTGCCACCAAGGAGTGATCTGTTGCAAGTGAGAAGTTGAGGGCAATCAACATCTGATCCTGCCACGCATTTCCTTTAGGGTTTTGACGTGCCATTTAAGGTGCCACTGTTCAGTCACTTTTACTTGAGATACTTTACCTTGGGATCTCTTGGATGGCTACCTAAGACTTACCAGACAGAAAGGAATGTGCACTCTTGGATTGCAAGCGTGCAGCAAATCTGACATATCCAGGCAGAGCTGGGCCTATCTAAGCCAGATAGGAGGAGCACAAATCATGTGATGCTTTGCAGAAGAACTGGCTTCTCTTGTGGGTGCTCTACAGTTACCCTCGGCACATTTGATTCCTTCCACACAGAGAGCACAGAACCTCTTGAAGAGCCCTGTTCCTTGATCCTGCTCTGGCACCAGGACTGCAGCGGGGACATACGGCATTTCCCGCTCCCCGGCATCTTCTGCTGCCCTGGACATGCCAAAGTCATGGATGAATATTCAGGAACATCAAATGCCATCCATATAATGTTCAGTAATGGAAAGGGAGGACATGTCTGAGGAAACCCAGACTGTGAGAATAATCTTAACCTTAGAGCAATGTGTCAGAGAGATCAACAGCATCTTGCACCAGGCGAATGAACCCAAGATGGGTGGAAACAAGCAGTCTGGGAATCAGTTGTCAACAAGGATTCTCATTATGTTTAAAGCTGTGAAAATAACTTCTGAATCTTTCTGCACATTTTCAGACAAAGAATAGACAGGTTGTGATTCTTTTTCTTTCCTAGCTATGAATTCATATATTAAAATTCCCCCATGACTACTAAAATGCTGGCATGTCAAGTTTTGAAAGAGGTGTTCCCCATCCCATGGAACATTT
Source organism: Opisthocomus hoazin (assembly GCF_030867145.1). Classification (NCBI taxonomy): domain Eukaryota; kingdom Metazoa; phylum Chordata; class Aves; order Opisthocomiformes; family Opisthocomidae; genus Opisthocomus; species Opisthocomus hoazin. Next base: position 77,191,130 of record NC_134415.1, on the reverse strand, counting down.
TTTTGTTTTTAATTGAAAGAAAAATAAACTTTCCAAAATACATCTGTATGTAATATTCTTGATAAAGAGTAACTGAGGGAAAGCATCTGCTACATTCTTTCAAATCCAGGATATGTAACAAAAGAAATTATTAGAAGAGTTAGGTTTGCTTATTTTCTTATCTTCCAGAATAAAAGTATTTTTTCCTTCTGCCCACTATCAACATACAAAATAATATTTATACTTGAAAGTGTGATCACAGGAAATATTAGTCAAGGATAAACAGTGCTTCATGGGTGAGAGAAATTACAATGTTTTTTTTCTATCACAGACACCAGAACAGCCTCCTCTATGTAGATTATGCCATCTTCAAGCTAGTGTCTTTATCTACCTTTCCAGTGCCTGTGTTGTTCATTTTTTTGCTGGTAATATTGCCGTCACGCTCTTCTATTTCTCCAAGCCAGTGGAAAAATGTTCCATGTGCTTTTGTACTGAGTACTTAGAGTATTGAAAAAATAATTCAAAAAGAATTTTAATAATCAGGATGATTCTGGAGGACAAATGCTAGTGTCTTTTCTCAGCAGATTCAAGACATTTTCTCTATTCTTATTTCTGCTACCATTTTCACAGACTTGCAGAATGGCTGGGGTTGGAAGAGACCAAGACCACCAAACCCAGCAGGACATCAGGTAGAAGTGTAAGCCTGTGTCTGATCTGCCCAAGAACACATTGATAAATTCTCTCCTGCAAGGAGAGTTGTCTCCTGTCTTATTCACTGCCCTGTGGTCTTCCTTGGAAAGCAAATAGGTAGCAGTGGGCCTTCTGCTGGAGGAATATTTTTTTGTTTAATGACAAGCCAGAGAAGCAGCTCAGCATCTGTTTGTGTTTCTTCTTTTCCCTTTCTCCACCTACTTGCAGTAACCATCAAATGAGATGAAATAAATTGAATTATTTTAAAATACAAGCCAGTTTGTAATCACCTGTGAAAACTTATCAAAATATGAGGAAAATAATAATTATACATTCCATTATGACTTTCATCTTCATTCAAATCCAAGCACTGCAAATAGGCATTATCAGCAGGTAGAAAGTAATTACCTCAAGCCAGGTGCATTATTCAAGGGGAGATCACAGGTGGGTGGTGACTTGGCAGAATTCCCTTTTCTGTACTCTGGACTAAAGTCAAGAACAGCAAGAATCTGCAAAATGTTCCTACCTCAGTGTGTCAGAGCCCGCACTTGCTACCTCCCTGACAATGTCCCAGGACTTGGAGTGGAAAGGATGGGAATTTGGCAAAATCCTTCAGGGTGACACAATTTCTCTCTCAGACCATTGCTGAAGTCCCCACTGTTTTCCCAGGAGCTCCAGTAAGTTACTGTCAGGGCTTCTGGTGTGTTTGTGTGTGTATCATTCCTCTGGTTTTGCAGATGAGGAGCTTCAGAACTGAGAAATGGAATGAACCGACTAAAGCAATTAAAGAATTGGTGCCAGACTCAAAAACTAAATCCAGATGAGCCCACGAGGCAATTAATCACAGATGATTTTGGCATCTAAAACCTCTTCTTTTTTAAATGCTGGGAATGCACTTGCCATGGCCCAAGAAAAAGATGAGCCTTGATTCATTTGTAATCAAAGCCATAGGACATAGGACGTGCTGGAATCAGAGCACTGGGTACAAGAACATGTTTGGAAAATCTCAGATTTCCCAGTAATTTGTCTAATGGTTCCAAGGATTTGTTGTCATTGCTAAACTTTCTACTGATGATAATTTTCCCCCACCTCTTTTTTTTCAACATGGTCAGTCAGGTCTAATTTGTTTCTTATATTTGTACAAATAAAAGACTATGGAGCTCAAGACAGCACAGCTCCAAGACTGAAAACAGAAGATTAATTGATCGATCTGAGGTTTTCCCCAGTGCACTGGGTGGTTCTTTCTTTACTCCCTTCCATTCCCCTCCTCACCTTCCTTCACTGCTGATGTTAATCAGAGAGAAAGGAAGTGACTGTTTTCCATAGAGAATGTTGATATTTGTTGAAAAAATAAGGGGTGAGGGAGTAAAAGGTGCACAGAAAACGAAAAAGAAAAAAAAAAACTGATAAATTCCTTTTTATCTTTGCCAAATGCTGCTCAAGTGTGGGAATGGATGGAGCTGGCAGTCACTTTTGCTAATCTGGAAATACCATCTTTAATAAATTCACTTAAAAGACTGGATGGACACATAAATCTCTTTGTATGTGTGTGTGACAGCAGTAGTGTAATGTCAGATGAGATCTTAGAGCATTTAGCAGAGATCTGAGGTCAGCCTGTTTGCTGTCTTTTTCCTTCTGCCGTTCTGACACTCAGTGTAAAGCTGAAATATTTATACTTAAATGAGTATTGCTAATGCAGGATATTGAGATCATCAACATGAGAACAGAATGACAATAGTCTGTGTAAAAAGTTATACAAGCTTCTTCAAGACACTGTATTTAATTGCACAGAGACTCCCTTTGCCGTCATTCCACCTCCCAAAGCCAACATTATATTTGGTTATGTGTAATCCACCCTTTGAGCGCTGAGAACCTGCAAAGCTCAAACTCTGCTTGAACTTTTCTCAGAAAATTATTACTGTTATTACTTTCTAGGGCTTTGGCTGTTTATTAGGAATTTTGAACAATACTTTAGATTAACTAAATAATCAACTACTGGTTCTATTAAGTGTCTTAAGCCCTTTCTTTGCATTCCAGTCAGTTTTTGCTGTGTCTTCACAGACCATATAGCCTGCAGCCACGTTTGCAGCTGGTAGAGCCAAGTGACTTTCCATTCTGCCATCATTTGTGCTGCTGAATCTTTACCGAAGGTGCCTACGATTGTCTGTTCCTATTTAGTATATATAAGTAGGTTATTTGCCCTGGTAAGTGTCTATACACGTGTTCACCTGCAGCCTCTAGATCCTAAGTGCTTTTTCCCAATGCTTATGCATGTCTTCTCTTGTGCATCTCTTCTCATCAACCTTGCTCTGCTTATACATGGTTTTGTGTCCTTTGCAAGATTATTGTGGACTCTTTCCTCAAAATATTCCCATCTGCGAGGTCCTCAAAGCACAGCATCACTACTTCCCTTTTTATAAATGCAGAGATGTGTGACTAGATCATAGCTACTGGTCTTCTCTCATCCATATATCTCCATATCTGACTAAAAGTCATCTTCCTGTTTTAAAAATCTCCTGTGAACCTGATGCATGATGAAGTATCTCAACATTATTTCCTTTTGATATGCTTCCCATTTCTTTTCTTTAATATTCAAGTAATGATGTCAGCAAACTGCTGGAACTGGTACATGAATTGTCTTTGTAGATTTCATTATTTGGAATAACAGCATACGCCTCACTTTCGGCTGTTCCCATTCCAACCTTAATCCTCAGCTAAAGACAAATTCCTGCTCCATTTTTTGTCATGCTTTTCCTTAATTTGTACTTTCTTTTGTGTATTTTTATTTTTACTCAATAATTTGGGGTAGACTTTTAAATTCATTCATTTATTGAGTGTAGGAGGATGAAAAGAAGGGTAAGTGCAAACACTATTTGACGATTATTTTTAATGAAAAAAATGTATTCATAATTTCCATCTGCTTAGGCTGAAGTGATCACTTAGTTTATTGGTGTAAATCACGAATGGTTTTCAGTAATGAGTAATTTTTAATCTCTTTGATGATGTTCAAAAAATCTGACACAAAAAAATGATCACACTACAGAGAGTCTCTAAATATTATTTTCTAGTGAGTTGAAATCTCCATATGATATCCACTAAGTATGATATTTATTTCACTGGTTTTTCAAAAGTGGCCACTCAGTAACAGTGACAATAGAAAACCCCAAAAAGCTATGACATTGACCAATTCAGCTATTATGAAGCAATGCAATGACATGATTAATAATAACAAATGTGATTCTTCCCCTTCAGGAATGATTTAGTAGATTTGTCTTCATGCTATCTTTTTCTTTCCAGACCAAGACAGTATAAACTCTAAGAAAAAAAATAACATTTTTAGTAAAAAATAAATCACAGAAACCAACTCATCCCTATTTTGAATGTTGTGACTGGAGAGAAAGTTGAGGAGATAGAGATGAGAAACTAAATTAGTCCTGCTTGTAAATTAAATTCTTAGGTCTTTTCCAGCAGTGACTTCTTGGTTTTGCAGCAAATGCCTCTAATATTTTCCAATTCAGAGTGCTCCCTTGCTGTGAGCCTTCTTGCTATGAGGCCACCTGGGATCAAAGCTACTTTCCCCCTCCTGTGGTCTCAACTAACTCCATTAATTCTAATTACAAACACTTCTGTTATACCAACCAGATTTTATGGCTTCCAATGAGTGAGCCTCATAGAGCAGGAGAAAGCCCACATGGTCCTACTGCCTGTTCCTTCTTCAGCATTATTGCTTGCCATACTTTAATGTCATGCATGGTTAGCTCTGAGCTAGAATCACCTCATCTTTTACCTTCTGTAATCAGAAAGATGCTTAAATTGTTTCCTGAAGTACACGATTCCAGAAATGAATGAAATTGGCCAAGGCAAAGTCTTTACAGGATTTATTTTTTCATATGTACTATGAGGCCCAGAAAAGGCTTGTAGTGTTTATTGATGCCACTAACAACATTTTCTTAATGTACAATATCATAAAGTGAAAGTGTGTTATTCTATATGTATAACACATACTCTATTTGTTTAACACACAGAGAAACATGTATTGCTTGCTCTCAGCTTGTTTCCTGATGTCAACATTTTTCAAACTGTTCCTTGAATCTTCATTAAAATGGAAGATGGAAACAGTTTAATTTAAGAAGGATTGCACATGAAATGACAGGGGTATTGCAGATTCTGCCCAAAAGGGGCTAAATAATACAGTTTTGGATTTACACCTTAACTGTTGCAGGAGAAAATCACCTTCCAGGGTCTGGGGTAAGGAAAGTCTAACACTTTCTGGAGATGTGGAACCAAACACACGCTATGGCTGAAAGACCCTCCTCAATCCCTACTACTCCAAGAGCTAAAATAAATTTGTTGGTAATTAAACAGCCTTAACATACTGCCTGTCCACAGCTGCCTATGGAAACCCTGTAATAATTTCTCCAGCACATTGTACTATAGTCCTTTTTCACCCTTGGGAAGCCCACTGGTACTCAGCCCTGTCCCTGGTACATGCCACTCATCTGCGTTTGCCTAAAAGTCTGTGGAAGCAGCGGTGTCTTTTTCTCTAGCCCTGTGCCAAAGAAATCCTTGGGACACCCCAGGGCCAGCTGGAGAGAGAGCCCCTCCATGGCTCTCCTGCTTCCCTGGAGAAGTTTCAGCTTAGTCTCTGTGACAGCCAGTCACGTTCAAAATCTTCCACTTTCTTCCTTGTTACTTTCTAGAGAGATTTGCTTCTACAGCTGAGGGCTTCAGTGCATCGAGTATGAGTGAGGACGTCAGAGCAGGAGAGCAGAAAGAATCACAGTGAAAATCAATAGAAAATGAAAATGTGCAACAGGAAAATCGAAGTGGAACTCCCATAACTTCACCCACCTAAAAGCTATACATCTATCTTAAATTATCTAGGCTTCCCCACAGTCCATACAAAAATACAGTCACTTCTAGGATGGATCATCTTATCTGCCTTACACATCTATTTTATATTGGTATAAACAGTAATTTGCAAATGTCTCTTTAACTCTGATTTTTTTTTTGTTTTGAAACATAGATGATAGTAGAAAGAACCACATTATAATATCTTGAAAGAAGCCAACTATTAACTTGTAAAGAGGCACTTTTTCCCAATTTCACCTAATGGAATTCCTGTTTTTCCATAACTTTACTCATCAAGATTAGTAAGTTTTTCCTCTTCTGGCAACAGAACTCTTTTGCCTCAATGCAAATGTTGAAACTTAAAATAGTTATTCCAAAATTTCAACATGGAAAAATTTTGCCTAATGTGCAAATATGTATATCCTACATGATGGCTGACAAGAAATCATCATTGCTGCGATTCCTCTGAAAATTAGGAGAAATGTTTTTAGTCATGAGCAGCTGAAACTGCTACCACAGCTGGAGATGGATTTCAGTAGTTATATGTGAAAATAGGTGCCTAGATTCAGATTAATCACAATAGCCTCTTAACTAACCAAAGCTGTAGCAAAACACTTACAGAGTTCAAGATGTGATCCAGCCCTGCTGGCTCTTAAATCTGTGTCTTATTTGCTAGAGAGAAAATAATGAACAGAGATTATTTTATCTATTAAGTGCCTCAGGAGCAATAAAACGTATTATCATTATCCCTTCAGGAAAGAAAAAAGATCCAAACCCACTTCTGTAATTCCAACTTAACTCTACTTTTAAATCTAAACATGTGAAATGTTTCCTCAGACAAACTCTGGCTGCAGAAATTTGGATTTTGTCTGAGAAAAGGCAGAGTTAAACTTATGTCCAGATCATAGCCTGGTTTCCAGCCATATAGGAAAACAGAGAGTCATAAACCGTCCCCTTACTCCCTAGGCATCTCAGGTTTAAGCTCAAGAGAAATAATTTCCGGAGAGTAACTACTTCCTATCTGTGTGTTTGTCAGGACCGAGACTGATGGGATAAATAATCCCATTCTCCCTCTCGGTTCCTCCAGAACAGAACAACCAGCGTGAGTGTGCTGACTCAGCAATGAGAAGATGTTCAAAACACAGACCTGGTGTCAGAAATTCCACTGTTAAAAAAAAAAAGGACAGTAAGAGAACACCAATCTGCCTCCAGGGATGCTGTCAGGAAAGTGTGACAGAATTCATTCAATTCAGTCAGTATTTCAGGGTTTAACTTTTAGTATTAGGAATTTATTGCAATCGTTCTCTGTCTTCAGATGTACATGAATATTAGCCATTCCCATGCGGAGGATTTACCCTGAAGTGTACTTTCAGCCTTTAACACTGCTGTCTTATGTCAGGAGGTTAGTTTGTGAGGGACAAAACATAAGATGTAGGAACAGGGCAGCCAAGCTGTACCTGACCAAAGGTTCCTTCAGCTTGCTGTTCTATTTTGGCAGTGGCCAGGCATAGGCACCAAGGGAAGGGGCAAGGGCAGATATGTTTTCACTCCTAAATTATTCTCAAAGCTCCAGTAAATTGATTGATGGACTTCCTGAGACAGAGTTAACAGCAAGTCACACAAGCTGCAAAGTCATTCCCTTCCATCCGCTTGTCTGCTCCACTCTTTAGTACACATTAACTTCTTGCAGTCTTCACACCCCATGGCAATGAGTTCCACAGCTTCCCAGCTACAGGGTGAGGAATGGTCTGTTTTTTGAACTTGCCAGCTGCTATGTGATGACCACTAGCTCATAAAGTGGAGAAGACAAATAAAGATTGATCCCCATTCACCCTCTCAGTGCCATTCATGATTTCACAGGCCTCTGTCGTATTTGTGCCTCAGCTAAATCTCTCCACGTTGAAGAGCTTATTTACTCATTCCCTGCACAGAAAGCATTGCTCACCCCTGGTGACCTTCTCTGAATTTCTCTGAGGGTCTTTCCCAGGGAGTAATTCAGAACAGTAAAATTAATCCTTGTTCCGAAGCACTCCCTGGTGAGAGCTTCTCTCTTTCTCCACTGACAACATAAAAGGCTTAAGGATACCAAGGGCCCCACTTACGCACCTGAGTTAAACACTGGAAAAGCTCTTCCACCCTGCTTTCATTTTAATAATTTTCTTATTTGAAACAGTTAAAAACAGCATAACAGCCTGATTTTTTTAAAGGACAGAATTCTTATTCTTGCTTTGTGTGAGAAATAGCTTACTAAGATAAAGTTCTAATACGATATGTCTTTAAAAAAGAAATAAAAACCCTGTATATAAGGTGAAAGTGTTTGCAGAACTTACACACAAGGTTTTTCCATTACTAATTTGGTCCACAGGCTCGATGGCTTGTGGATTCATTCCAAACTCAAGTGTGTGGTGGTTGCAGTTAGTAATAACAGGGCCTTTTCCTGAGCCCTACTCACATGAAGCATTCTGAGCATTTAGTATTCAGTTGCTGGAATTAAGCCTGTTTGTTTGATTGTGCCCCAAGTAGGCAAAATTGTTGACACTTCACTGAATTGTTCTCAGCCTTAATATTATTGATTCATGATATACAATAATGAGAACAAAATCCGCTGAAGAAATTAGAAGCTAGACTAAGGAAACTTGAAAGTTTCCCTTTTGTACTCTACATCATGCGTTTTTCTCAGCAAGTTACATTCCCAAAAGTAATCTCAAAATTTGTCCTGATAATTGAAGCAGAGAAATGTGAAAAACTGCACCTCCTAATTCTGGAGATGAGGTCCTCCAGAATTAACGCTGGCCAAGTATCATCTCCATCCTCCTTTCCCCCCTCATGCAAACTCCCATTATGTTTGTACTCACTTTGTAATTTGAGCTATGACTTGATCTTGCTGCATGTGCTGTTCTGGCGAGCATTAATTCTGCTCCAAAGAAAGAGCTGCCATCATTTTTCATTTAGATAGGAAGAAAGAATATTTCATTTTGTAACAATCATCTTGGTATGTTGTGTGTCTGTCTGAAATGTTTCCAGAAAGCACAGATAAATGGTGTGATATTTGAAAAACAGGGCACCATATATTTTGAATGGTGTCTAGGAAAGTTTGCAGGATGTCCCAGACTGGCTCTGTCTGTGAGGTCTGAGACAGCCTTTCTGACAGCGTAGATCTGTTACTTATCCAACAGGGAGCCACTTGTTTCTCCCTCTCATTTTAGAAGCGGGATTTGAAACAATATGCCAGAAGGAACAGCAACTCCAGACAAACTCGAGATTACAGTTGGCCTGATGCAGTAAGGAGTTGCAGCAAGAGATTTGCTTGAAACACATGAGCAGCTCCATTGCTGATGTTCAGGTACCTTGCTGAATATCCAGGCTCTCTGTGAGCTGGTCAGGGTATATTTACAGGATTAGGAACAATAGAAATACCTTTTTTGCCAAATGCGAAGGAGGTTCTCTGAACTAGTGGAAATCTATGTGGGATTACTTGGCTCCTCCTTGTTCTTACTGAAGCACAGGAGGTGCTTCTTTTTCTCCTTATCCTTTTCCTTTCCATTTCTTTGTGGTGAGCAAGGCAAGGGTATGCTTCATGCTGGAGTTTGCTTTGTCTTTTCATGATCTTGCTGTGATGGTAGCAGCAGGGGTGGCAGAGGAACATAATGGTATACTAGGATACTCTTATGTTTTTTTCCATATCTCTAATGCAGTGTTATCTTTTTATTCTGAGACTGGAAGATGATTTTCCTTAGAGCCATGATTTATAAACTGCACTTGGTTTTCTTCCATTTTGTTGGAAGAGGGAGGTGTTAAGTTAATTTAAAATGTTAGTGCAAAAGGTAGATGAATTTCTATTTGAAATTCCCTAGAACATCTTTGACTTCTTGAGCATGAGACTAAAAAATGATGTTATGCCATAAGAAAGGATAGCTCTAAGGACCATGAAGTACAAAGCCATCCTTCTCCTTTTATCTGTTGCCTTTTGTGCAGAGAGGAAAGGAAAGAAATGTTTCTAGCCAGCAGAATTTTTCACGGGAGCTGCTTCATTAGTAGTTTGAGGCTAATTCTTCCATCATTTAATAGGTTTAATAAGTCTGTAGCCTCTGTTTTTAAATACACCATGACAAGTCTGTCTGAGTCTAAAAATGAGAATGGAAAAATTTTCAATGACTATTAAGGGTTCCTGTGTGCCTTGGTGGGACTAGACTTTTCACTTTCAGTTGTCTAAGTGCTCTTAGGATGAATCCGTTGCTGTTTTTTCAAGATGTGTGTGAAAAATAACTGGTAATGGTCAGGAAATATGCTATTTCTCTGAAAATAACTGCCAAACACAATCCAACATGACCATAAACTCTGTGGTGTTATGATAATAAAGAAAAGTAGTAAAATCATTAGGAAAATTACTAAAACATTAAAGAAGTTCCTGGAAACGTTTAGAATTGTTTTGCGTTTACCCAGTGAAACACTTACAAAATAAAACATTTGTCCTGTATGAATTAAACACATCAAACAGCTAGCCTCTATCTCATGAGTTTGTTCAAATGATCATAGTCATTTTTCATAATTAATTTCCCAGAACAGGCAGGAGTCGTAATCACTGTAGTTTCTTGTTGAAGTACTGGAATGGCACAGAGAGTAGTGGTCCTGGACTGATTGTGCAACACAGATATTTCAGCTGGTTCCAATTTCTGTTGTGTAACACCTAAAGACCATCAAATATTACCCATTTTGTCCTCACTGAATGTTCAGTCAATGTCAACATGATGATAGCCAGCTCTAGAGAAGCCACTTTGCATTACTTAATTCTACTACGAATATACAGTCTTTCCTATCTTACTCACTGACTCATCCAAATCAGTATCTGGATGAAGAGTAGCTGGATGAAGAGCAGCTGGATAAGACTGGTCCAAACTAAGCTGCAGTGTTATCTGTAGAAGGACAGCAGCACTCTGTGTAAGCTTGCCTCTTCTCCAGTGTCCTCTGTGATGAAAAGCCATTGCCCTCAGACTGCTAAATGGATCTTCAACATCCATACATTTGCTGTATGTTTTATTTTGGTTCTGCCTCTGGAAGTTTAAATAGTTGTACTGGAAAAAAAGAAGACCAGCACCATCAACATAATAACGCATCACACCAATATTGTTTCAGTCACATAGGACAATCATCTAAGTATGTAGGATATTCACAACTGGTTACCTCAATATTTTTGGCTCTGGGAAATTATTTCATGTCCCAGCTCGTACACACACGCACACTCGCACACATACACACATTTGCTGAATAATTTGGAACATTTTTGTGATGCCGGTAAAGTCTCCACAGGCTGTTCACAGGCTTTGAAACCTCTTGTACTAAGAGCTACAAGTGCTTGAAAATCTTAACTCCTTTCTGATTCAAATTAAGCGTTAGTTTCTTCAACCTTGTTGCTCAACAATAAATTGTTCACAAGAAACAATAGATACCCAGACTACATACCAATCAAGCTGTTTCTCGTGGGACAAACTGGGAAATAAAAAAATCAAAAGCTTGTGAAATATTTTCCTGCTAGAGCGCTGGAGGCAGTATAAAAAAGTAAAAAGACATTATTTGTATGTTTGAATGTGATTGCATTTAGTGGCATCTACAGTGCCCTGCATCTTCAGAAGTCTACTGTCATTCCATTTTGAAAGTTGTGGTTTAAATGTTTCTCATATCTGTCTAATTTTATGACACTGTGCATAACTGGATTTGCATGACTTTCATTAGCTTCTCTGCACCAGTTTCTGTAAATAAAAAGCCTCAGGAATTCTGAAGCACAGATTTTAGAGGAGCACAAATTTCCTTAGTGGCATTTCACTGCTATTGATCACCTAGGAAAATACAGGTATAAGGGGAAAAAACCCTACTTTTTTTCACTTTAACACTGTTTTTCAGTATTATACCAAGAACTCAAGTTAGGTGAACACTCTTTCCACTGTATTCAATACCTTTTGTGAATGGAAAATATTTGTTCTTAGGAGAAAAACACATTTTTAAAAACAGAATTCACATCTGTCATTAAAACACTTGTTTTCTTATATGGACATGTATTTGATTTTGAGGAAAAATATTGAGTTCTACATTTTATGTCAGTATCATGATGGAATTTTGCATAGCATTAAACAGTTTGAGGGATAATTGCACCTTTACAGTACCAGCCAAGAACAACTCCAATAAGCACTCTGCTTCAGAGTACCTGGCATCCTTCCTGCGTAGAGGGACACATCTCATGTGACTCCTTCAAAAGACATTATTGCTCCCCCACTCCAGAGCCACTGACTATAAACAAAAGATTAAGATTGAAACTTATACCCTTTTTTTTTAACCTTTAGGTAAAGTGCTTTTTTGAGAATGCAGAGAAAGCACTCTATTACATCAAAGAAATTCAGGCACAAAGTTTTTTTCTGGCCCTTCTGTAAGCCACTGTTTGGTAGTTTTGCACCTTTTCCCCTAACTTAGAGTTTCAGTCACATGTAGGTCTTGCTGTGAACAAGCTAGTCTATCCTGCAGTAAAAGAATTCATAGTGTAGTGTTTACTCTTTGGTAGTGAAATTTGTTTGGATATTTTCAAACAGAATAAAATAGTTTCTTTTTTTAATCCATGAACAGAGAAAATATTGTGCTAGCATCATAAGCAGAATTATATCGCTTCAAAGTTGGCTTGCTTTGAGCCAGATGATGTCCCAAGGTCCCTTCCAACCTGAGACCAACCTGAGGTGATTGTCTCTGTTATCCTATTACAGAGATATATGCCCTGACTTATCTATTTATTCAAATATGTGGACACACAGAATCACACAAAGACAAAAGACTATATAAGTTCTATAATGGGATCACAGAGAAAACCACCCATGAGATGTTCCTGCTTTTTCACATGTGGTGTTTGAGGAGATAATGAAATTATATGGAGGGAACCTATATAGGCTAGGTTACATCCATAACACGAAGTGGGATGCACCATTCTGTCTTTAAGGCCCAATTGCACAGTACAGATGGCATCCACAAGTTAAGTTTTTTTCTCTGTCAAAAAAATGGGCGGTCACTTCCAAAATGCCTAGTGAGAATCGTCCCAGGCCCACAATGTTGCCCAAAAGATGCCTGGGCGTGTCTGGGACAATGCTAGATGTGCCTGAACAAGAGCGTGTAGGGGTGAGGTTATTGCCCAAGTTCCTCTCCTGCCCCTGTTTAATCTAATACAGACCTAGGTAAACAGCTGTGGGAAGAGAAATACAGCAGAGATGTCTGGTGGTACCACTCAGGAACTTTGCTAGGAAGACAGAAGAAACCTCTTTTATTAGTGTACAATGTATTTAGCCTACTAACCAGGTGATTTACAATTCAAAAAGGGAGGCCAAGTAATTTCTTGGGTTTTTTAAAGTCTGGGAGGTGTCAAAACACCATTTTGATCATGTGAAATATGAATTTTTCCCATATAGTTAAATAAAGCACATGCTTGCTACAAACATTTCCTTTATAGCTTAGAATAGCATGTCCAGGCATTTGGAAGGGGGAGGCTCACTGAGGAACAGAAAGGGAATGAGCAAGTTGTTTTACTTTTAAATTTCTTGAGAATATTACACATCTTCACTATGGCTTAATATGCACCTGTTACAGCTGGATTATTACAACAGACTGTAGTCAATACAATCTATAAAGTCAAGAACTAACAAAGATTTACATAAATCAATTATATCAACTCCTCAGAAACCACTATAGTTCAACAAATAATGCAAATATAGAAAATTTTGACCCTATACCAAAATATATGTATCTGATAGACAATAAGTGGCTATAAGAAGTAAATTTGGTAAGTAATATTTGTATAATGAGTGAACTTACTACAGAAAAAAAAAATATTAGAAAATAAGCATTCTTTTAAATTCTCTTATACATTATTTTTTCTGCCAAAGCAGCTGTAAAAATTATGCTGGTCTCACAGGAAAAATGAGTGTTTCCTTCATAGTATCTTCTTTCCCTCAAGTTAAACTATAATGAAGCTTGTGTTTAAGTAACATTATATTTGTGATGCAAGCTGACCGAAAGCCAGGAAATTCAGAACTAATACTGATGCTCTCTTCAGTTCATTCCTTGGTATCTATTTCCCCTTCTCTTCACAAAGCCATGAGCAAAGGATGAGGTGTCAGTGTAATGCTGGATTTTCAGGCTTTTGTCTATTCATGCCACAATATCAACAGTGCTTAAGCACAGGGAGGGGGGTTGCATTTAATAACGATATCAGATTACATTAGACACTCTTTTTTCACCCACTTGTTGCTGAACAGGCTGTTTTATGGCTTTTGGAATTCAAATTACATCTAACTTGACCTGTGCTAGGATGTGTTTGGCTTGCAATTCAAATGTCCTGTCAAGTCGCATATCCCTTAGGTCTCCAATAGAAATAATTCTAGCATTCCTGCTCTCTGTGTCTAAATAAATCTTTGATCAAGGGTATTGTGGAATCAGCAAGGCTACTACACATTCTACTTATGCTAAAGAAGAAAAAAATGAAATGGTCAGGACAGCTGTAATGCAGCCTACAATTCAGACAGAAAGCTCTGGATTATAAATGGGGTGTGCATGTATATAACACAAAAGACGTACCTTGTTTTTTTCTTTTATGTTTCATAATGCACTGTTTCTCTGGGAGGCTTACAGCATATTTTTATCATATCTACCTCTTTCTGCAAGTGTTTCTATGCTAAAGCAAAGATAATACATGGTAGGCTTACTCCCTTCACATTCCATGAGGTTGCCAGCATTTGACTTTCAATCAAGTTTATTCTAGCCCCGTTTTGCACTTCATGAAAAACTATCTTTAAACACTTACCTGTCTGGTATTCTTTATGATTAAAACAGAAGAGCTTCCAGAGATTGACAGGAATACTTAAAGAATGAAGAAATGTAATTATGAAGGTACCTGCTGGCACAGCTCTATTTAAACATTGGATATGTTTTCAGGATCAGCCTCTTTTCCAGAAATGCTTGACTCAGCAAGAACAGGCTAGATCTCTAAACTCCAATAACAGCTTTGCTGTATACATTTGAAATAACGTGAATAAACCTTCCTGAGACATTTTGTTAAAGAAAATAATTATTCTGAACAGCAAGTCACATTATATTCTAGTAGTAGGTGATGTTGTACTATCTGCCAGATAACATCCAGTAGCATGTTTTTAAAGTACTCAGGATTGTAGTATAAATCTCACTCAAAAAAAGAATTAAGACAGCTCTCATAGCAAAGATGATATCAAGTATAAACAGCCTAAAAATATCCTACATTTGTATTGACCTGACAGACTAAAGCAATCTCCCAAAAGCCATTTTTTATTCTGTTTATTGAAGAAATACAGGAACAGACATTCTAACAATGTAAACAACATGTAAGTAATTGAGTATCAATCCTTGGCAGGCTGAGGCTACTAGGACTGACTGTAATTGAAATAAGTGCAATAAACTATTGCTAGAAAATTACCTCGATGAGTAAAATATCAGCCCTCTGAAGGTTTGAAAGTTGGAAGGGGTGGATTTTGGTCAATGATTTAATAATCGACTGCCTAAGATTTCTTCATCCTAGACAGTGCCCTCAAGTGGATGGTGTTGTAGTGGAATAAAGCATTGAGGAATACATTTTTTCTTGTTCTATTTCTTACAAAAATGATTTTATATAGGCGGAATGTCGTAGGAGTATTTTGCACACAGGAGCAGCCTTTTCTACAGCTTGCTGGTTTCCTGCAGGCTAAGGTCTGTACCCATTACCATCTTGCACTTTGCACACTACTCCTCCCTTTTCAGGCTTCTTTCTCTCCCTGCCCGTAGTTCTCTAACACTCCAATTCTACCTATAAATATGCATGTTGTCACCTATGTGGTGGTGGAGTAGAGACAGTGAGGAGATATCACGTGGAGCTCTATGTATTTTTAGTGGATATCTGAAGAGCAGTTTATGGGGAAAGGAAACTTCACAAGGCAGAGTGGAAAGGGATGTAACTTCAAGTAGAAGGGGAAGGAACACAGCAAGCATATAGGAGGACTTCATGTGTTTAAGGAGGAGCTTAAAAGTTGAGAGATGAGAAATAATTTTCTTTAAACTTCAAAGAAGGAAAAATAATCTAAGGAAATCCCCAAACCCCCAAAAGTCTGCATTTACAGTTAGGTTGCTCAAGTGCGCTTCCCATCAGCACAATCATTTCAGATCAAGGAAGCTGCTAGTGGAGCCGACATTAACCAATCTTAGTTTACACATCTTACCACCTAAACATTACTGTACCCATAGCTATTTTCAGCACACTCAGCTTGATAATAAAAACCCTTTAATTTCAGCATACAACCTTGTGCAAGCCTCATATCCAGTTCTTTAAAAAAAATGTAGTCTTTGTTCTGACCTCATGTTTATCTTTCTGGTGGCTAAGTTATTAGCTGTCTTCACTTGGCTAGGGCAAACTTCAAAGTGGATGTCTTTGAATAGCAATTTGAGAAATTTGAGGAACTACATAAGTATTTTATGTTAGAGATGAAAGGATGTTTTTAAGTAGAACAGTTGAGACTGTGAGTGCATATGTACATTGCAAAGTTCATTCAACAGTCTGCTTCTATTTTTTCACTATTCCAGTATACTCACCTTCCTTGATCACGTTGGACATTTCAGAAATAATTTAAATTGATGCCAGTAGCTTTGCTACTACATAATATTACTCATATGCTAAGATATCTGTTACCCTTACCTATGCTATTCATGTGTTATCCCATTTTCAAAGTATTACCTTTAATCTTCCTTGTTATTCTTTACAATATCATGCTATATTACTGCTTTTACACTTTTTCTATACTTTTTCACTGAATTCAGCTCTTCAGGTACCAGCAGACTCAGAATTTCTTTTACGTGTGGAGATAATGTAACAGCTTTTGCTTTGTTATACTACTTGACCTGGTGTGAAAAGAGGAATTTCTTTTCATGCTTTCTCTTGATTCTGTGTTGTTTAAATATCACGCCAGAATAGTCCACACTTGATGATGGCATTACAGTGAATGATGCTAGATAAAGATGGCACTGCTGAACTAAAAGTCCAAGCAGGTCTGGCTAGAACTATACTTGCACTATGTACATACACACGGAAAAAGATGTGTGGATATGTGTACATATATGGAAATGCATAAGCAGTCAGTTTGAATACTGTTTGCAAAGGGAGAGAAAAAGACACTGAGACAGAGGAATGTTACATGTGGTGTTTGCATATGGAGATAATTGATACCTGATTCCTAAGTGGTCAACACATTTTCCTGGTTCAGCTAGCAGTATATTACACAGCAGTCTCTTCAGAAGTTCATAAGACTGAGGAAGTAGTCTGGCTCTTTTCCATTGTACCATTCCTTTGTCTGGGGGTGAAATATTAATTTAAAAATGAGAAAATTAACATTTCTTTCCTTCTATTTTAAATTTACCAATTACTTCCCTAAAAAGCGTAGTTATCTACTGAATTCAGCTTAGCATAAGTAGTTGTTTTTGCAATCTATTTAATATAGCTCTTAATGTAAAAAGGAAATATTCTGTATTTAATTTAGCACCTAGAATGCTGGAAGAGGAAGAACAATTCAGAAGCCCACTAAGCAGAAGCATAAACTGGCACCCACCCCCTGCTAGGTTAGAGGGGGATCTAAGCAACTGTTGTATACAGTCCTCTTCTAAATCACATCTTGATCCTCTGTCACTTTGACTTTACTTGTGGGTCTCAGTGGAACTAACTCACAAGTGTTAAACAGATGCGTGTTTACAGAAATGAGCCTAAAAAAACGACATAGTTAATCCTGATGCAGGATTTCAGGGAGGAGCTGGAGCAAATTCCACCCAAGCATTCCCCACACTCCAGATCAAACCAGAGAAGGAAAAGCTGTCTGCTGCAAATAAGAAGTGGGATGCCAGACAACTTGCTTTGCATAAGCTGCCAACCAGTGTTCCTAACATGTAACCTTAGCAGGCTCTGTTAAATAAGAAACTTCATTTGGTTGCAGAAGAATCTTGAGGGGAAGAAAGTAACAATGAGTTTCCACAGACGAGGAAAGATCCAAGCAGTTATTAATTACTAAAAAATGAACACAAATGAATCAGTTTTCCGGTGAGAGACAGAACTGGTATAATATAGAAATCTCCAGCTAGATACATCACAGAGGAGAATGGAGTAGAGTTTGGTGAGTCTGGTTTACCAAGTGGTGTCACATCAGTCAGCAGACTAGCAGGCAGCTCCCCGACCCTTCAGAGCACACTGAAGACAAAACCAAAAATATGCTTGTCCCTCTCCTGCTGGTGAAAGAGGTTCAATGGGCATGTAATAAGACAGTGAAACAACTATTTTGAAGATATGTTCTGATAGTGAGGAAAAGAAGTTAAACAGATTGCTTCTAAAATTACTGGATTACATTTTGCTGTCTTAAGATATGACTATACCACCCCTTCATAAATAAAGCTTTCTTTGTTTTCATATAGTGCTTGCAAGCTGGTATTAAAGAGAGTACACCTGATTTTCTGTCTTGATAAGGTTGGTAGATGGATTAATCAATTGTATGGGCTTTGAAGTATCACAAATATACCTTTTCCCCTGACTTTTTCTAGTGAGCAGAAAGGGTTACTGTAAACCAAAAAGAGAAGCATGCTTCTTTCTGTCACTCCTCTGCACTTTTGGGTTCCTTATGTAAATCTAAGGTTTTTGAGGGTTTGGGGAGGGATATGTTGTTGGGTTTTTGTCTTTTGTTTTTTTTGTTTTTTTTTTCCTGCTTATTATGTATTTTTCCTCTTTCTTTTCAAGATTAAGAATAGCATCCTATTAGTTTTCATGGTAGTTTGTGATTACAATGTCTGAAAAGAAATTCAATCTACCCAACTCACTACAGGCAGATATGTGCTCATTCAGATGTATGAAAACTGTCTGAATCCATTTCTAAAGCCTCTCAGCTCACAGCTGTGTAAAAGTAAAGACTCCACAAAAGCAAGGAACTTGTGAAAGTCCTTTACAGTTGATTACCCTTTACATAAACATACCTACATAGAGATGCAAAGAAAATCTGACCTAACAAGACTCTGTCCTCTTTAAGTCTCTATCATTTTCATCTTATGATCACAGAATCACAGCCTGATTGATGTAGGAAGGCACCCCTGGAGATCATCTAATCCAACCCCTCTCCTCAAGTAAGGACACCTAGAGCAGATTGCTCACAATTGTGTCCAGTCAGATTTTTAATATCAGCAAGGATGGAGGCTCCACAACATTTCTGGGCAACCTCTTCCAGTGTTTGGCCAGCCTTGCAATAAAAAAAAGGCAAAAAAACAAAGAATTTCCTATACTTCAATTTGTGCCTCTTGTCACATCACTGGGTGCCACTGAGAGGAGTCTGGCTCGAAGTTCTGTACTCCCCAACACTACCTCATCACAAGATCCTTCCTGAGCTTTCTATTCTCCAGGATGAATAGTCCCAAGTCTCTAAGCCTTTTGTCATAAAAGAGATGCTCCAATACTTTCATCTCCTTAGTGGCCCTTCCTTGGGCTCGCTCCGGTTTGTTTATGCCTTGTACTGGGAAGCCCACAAATGGACCCAGTACTCCAGGAGTGTCTCACCAGTGCTGAGTAGAGGGGAAGGATCACCTCCCTCGACCAGCTGGTAATGCTGTTCCTAACACAGCCTCAGGAGGCTCTTTGTCATGAGGGTGCACTGCTGGCTCATGTTCACCTTGGGGCCCGACAGGACCCTCAGACCCTTTCTGCAAAACTACTTTCTAGCTAGAAATGTGACACATCTCCTTTATTGCTTTGTCATTTAAATAGACACCTCTGTAAAACTGCCCTGTTGTCTCCTAAACTCATCTTTCCACTTACAACGTAGCTTCACCAGGGGAGTTTACTTAGTACACTGTTATGGTCTAAGCTGGCAGCCGGCAAGTAGAACCCGACTGCCACTCACCACTCCCCTTCTACCCCAACAGAACAGGAAGAAGAAATGGACAAAAGGTAAAACTCAAGGGCTGAAGTAAAGAAAGTTTAATGAGACAACAAAGGAAACACTAATACTAATACTACTACTAATAATTATAATAATTAATATGTAAAACAAACTATATACAATATACTTTTCTCACCACCCATTGACCAATTTGCAGATAGTCCCCAAGCAGCGATCACAGAAACCTGAAATTATGAATTTCATGAAACTCCTGAAAACAATCCAACTCCCTAATAAGTTCAAACTCCCAGACGAGAGAGGATTTGAACTCCTGGAAGTGAGGAAAAAAAAAATTGCTGCCCCAGGCCAATCCTCATTCATAAACTGAGCATGACATCTATGGTATGGAATATTTCCGTTGGCTAGTTTGGGCTGCCTGGCTATGCTCCTTACCAGCTTCTGCACACCTGCTCATTAGCTGAATATGAGAAACTGGAAAAAAGTCCTTGATTTTATAGCAACGACTGAAAACATCAGTGTTATCAAATAACTTTAGACTTATCATACTAAATCCAAAACACGGCAGGTAATGGGAGGAAAATTAACTCTATCCCAGCCATATCCAGAACATACACCCACTCCTGAAAATAAAATAAAATTAATAAACTTCCTTATTGATTCTTCACTAGATGTTTATCAGAGAGTTACAAAAATCTTAGAAAAGGTGGATATTCGTAGCAGGCCCAGCAGCAAATCTGTGAGAAAAGCTATTGGCAACTTTAAAGTAGAAATTACTAATAAAACAAGGCGTTAGGGAGGAAAATGTGTTCAATTTACCACATGTCATTATGGGAAACCACACAGCACATGTTTAAGCGCTTTGCTGCATTGTGGACGGTGGTTTTATATAGTATAACTAGTACTGTGTCAGGTCTTACTATTAGTCCGTATTATTTCTCTGAATCTTCCTAGTGATACAATTTTTATTTCTGTCAGAAGATGGAATTTGTGGAGGTGGGTTTCTATTGTTGTTTAGCAGAATGATCTCTAATTTGTTGTCTTAATTTTGTTGCCTAATATTTTAATTTGACATATGCCTTGCTCAATTACTATTTTATTTTTAGCTATATTTTCATTCTTCCTTCTTGTTATTTTGTAGTCACTTAAATGATTCAAAGTTTAATGGCTTTTATGTTCTTTCATCAGTTTTAGTTCCTTTTTTTGGGAAAAAATCTGCTTTTCTTTTTTCCACACCTAGAATTTATGAAGAAACTTATTATAGTCGTTGAATAATTGCTTTCATATTCATGTTAGTTATTTTCCTGTTGATAAAGTTGATGTTTTAACACTTTCATATTTTGCACCTCCATATACCACATTGGCCTCCATTGGAAAGATTATTTAAAACTTTGTGACTTTCTTTATATTGAACGTACTACTCTAAATGTCCCAGTTTTTATAGGTCTTCCTTAGGTAACTCTTGGTGAAGAGACTGAGGAGCTCAGAGCACTTGCTTGCTATCAGACAACCTGGAACCACTTCATTTTCTGGAAAGTATTTATTCTTCATAAAAACAGCCCAAAATCTTCCTTTACTGACCAGTTCCACCAAGAAGGCAAAGTCATTCTCTTTCTACCAAGACTGAGGATGTAGAAGCTTCCTGCTCCTTGGTACTACTTGTCCTGCCCTGTGGACAGGACACAGTTACCACTTAATGACACACTTTCCTGGATTTATTCTTTCTCAAATGCTTAGAGGAATATTCCAAAAAGTCAAGCTGAGGTACTTCCTTTTCTTACCAAAATACAAGTAGACGATGGGATTTGGAGAAAAAAAAATCTACTCAGCATAATTATTTCAGTTTCTCAGACTGTAAAAGTCAAACAGTACAGCTCTGTCTAGCAGTAGTAACCTAGTATCCTACATTATCAATCCAGACATACCACATAATAGATTAATTACCTAACAACAACCCAAGAAAACCCATCAACAAACAAAAAAAACAAACAAAAAAAAGAGACATAACTGTTTAGCACATTTTGGAAAAATATGTTGATGTTTACAGTGATCTAAGAAGCCTAGAAATTAAAGATGTCTTAGAGAAGTTGTTTTATGGGGTGGTATAGAAAAGAGTCTTGTTGTCAACCATCGATCATCCGCCCTTTCATGTTCCAGTAGAAGATTACAGCAAAATAGGAGGAGTTTTTACTGTGCTGCCTACAGTCCTGGCAGATCAGGATGTCTCTTTGCTTGGATATTTAAATCTAGATTAATTATGAGTCTGCTTTTGCCTGTGTTCTCATAGAGAAGAAAGTAATTAATGACTATTAAATGGTTGTAGTATGAGGCCTAAATTAAACAACCTCTTCCCTTCCCATGTTTAGATAAGACAGGTTATGAAAAGTACAGATAGAATATGACAAAAGCTGTCATCCATTTCCCATTGCAGTCCTGATGGCATGTCTTCTGAAGCAATTTCTAAGTAGTTTCCAGTTTCTCTTAAGACACAAAATCCTTACTATGTCTTTTTTCACAGTAGAAAAGGAGACAACGTTTTCTTAAGTAGCTTAAAAGTTTGGTATTGCCCTTGAAATTCCTCTTGGTAAAATGAAGGATAGAGTTAAAAACTTCTAAGGATTTCTGAATTTCAAAACTTCAGCTGGATCAGGTACTCATTGGAAACAATCTGGCTTAATGAGCCTTTTGTGGAGGTTGGCAAATCAGCTGTGTGTGAATTCCAGCCTGTCAAATGTTTACAAAGGGTTGACTTGGAGTGTTTGCAGATCACTCTTTGTAACCTGAAAACAGTTCCAGAAGCCTCATGGCACGTATCCCAACCACTGCTTCCGCCAACCAGAGCACCTACTACACCTCAGTGAGTGATTGCAAACCACTCCTGCTAACATTTATAAATTAAATTCGTCAACAGGAAAATTAGGCAAAACAAGAAAATCCATAAAACCAAAACTATGTCCCACTTCACGTTTACAGCAGAACTAACAATGCTATAAACAGTGGAAGGCTGTCCTCTTTTTGTGGGATTTATTGCCCAAAACTACAAAAAATGCAGTCATGATTGCAGGGTAGACCACTGATAATTCTATCTTACTGGGAGAATTCTCCGTAATTTTTTTTCTTTCTGCTTGAGTTACATCACATTTTTTACCATAGAAATGGTACAAACCCCAGGCATCTTAGAGAACTGTCGCAGTACCTCAAAGCTCTGTTTTACGCTATGGTAGTGACACTCTTTTTAGAGAAAATAAATGGATTTTTGGGGGGGTTTTCAACTGACTGGACACATTTTTTGTTATTATTCATGCCAACAAAATTTTACTATTGTGAGTACTTTAGTCTGATACCAGAACTTAGAACGTCCTTGAGGAATTATTGGATCAGGATGAACTGAAGAACAAGATGCTTAGGCTAATTTATGTCAGGATTAAATATAACTAATAAAAATTGAAAGCGTGTGAATGTAGAGTTTTGAGTCTAGTTGCTCTACTTTCAAAAATATTTCCACCATGGAGTGCAGATAAAGATCTATAACTGCCTGTGAAAACTGCTAAAAAAATATCAAATCCATGGTGAGCATTTATGAGACCGGGTCCGATTTATTATGTTGACAAGGAGGTTTTTTCTTGCTGTTTCTCTTGTAAATGTAAAATTTATTAAAGTTGTTGTAGCTTCAAACCTTTCAGACAAACCATTCTTCTCTGTCAATTTGATGTAACTGTAAGACAACACACACTGCAAAGTTTAAATAGTTACAGCTTTTCTGATTTCTTTTTATTGATTGAGCAGCAACACATCAGTTAAATCCTCTTCCTCCTTCACTTTTCTTCCCACCCCACATCACCCCCCCAACTTATTGAATATGCAATGAAAACCTGATTGGCAGAGAGCCATTCTGGCAAGCTGCATGATGTGTTCAGCAGTTTGTTTGATTTATACCGTTGGAAGTTGCCAAACTTTTTGTCATTTGGTTTAATATAATGTTGTGCCTTTAACAATTTTTTCTTCCATAAAGGATTTTTATTTTGCTCAGTAGGATTATAATTTGAAGGTATAATTAGCATCTTGTTAATTGTTGATAATTACACGTCATTCAAAGAGCTCTTGCTCTTTGCATGCAATTCGTTTAACAGAACTTGCTCAAGCTGGTGTTCAGAGGTCCCTAATGAGCAAAGAATAGAGCAGGAGTGGATATAATAACATAAATTGAAAATATGAACACATATAAGCAATCTAAATTTAAATTCAAGACATTGATATGAATGAGCCTCTCTGCTATCAAAAGAGATGCACAACATAGTGAATTAGCAACCTCAGTGCTCTAAAAATTGCAGAGACAAAGAAAGTGGAAGTCCAACATTAAGCTTTGAATTTAAATATTCCAGCAACATTTGTGTGAATGTAATGTAACATATAGACTATTACATCCAATGTAATGATGGAAACTAATAATTACTTGCATTGTACAGTTTTTTTACCACTGTAGTGCCATTCTATGCTGTGTAACCATGGCAGGATTTGATTGTTTCTGCTCATACTGTAGCAATTGTAAGGCACTCATTTATGAAAGTAGGCTCCATTGAGAGAAATCAGGAGTATTTATGTAGTAATTTTTGGCAGCCTTGCATACTTACAACCTGTTTCATATCAAAACAACATAATAGTGCAGATCCCTATGAAAGAATAACTGAGATTTCTCCTTCCTTGGCAGGTAAAATTCTCAGTGGATCTGTGAGCTAGACGAAATTTCATCCTCCTCTTCAGGCCCATCAGTCTGGAGCCTGTAGAGCTAGAATCAAATCTTCATTGTAGGGCAAAAGGATTTTGCCATCTATGTTACCTCCAAGTTACCCTGCTGAAGAAAACAAATGTGCAGTAGCCTGCATCTGAACTTCTTGTTTTTGCTGTGGCTCACTGAGAGTGGAACAACGCATTTCTTTTGCTCTCCCCTCCACCCACGCTGCAGTCTTGGTACTGTCATTGATTGTCCGATATGTCCTTTTTTTCCTTGCTTCCACTGTCCCCTAACTGGAGCCAGGAGGGAGAGGACCACTGCAACAGAGGGGGAGGCAAGTCCAGAGGGACAGTGGGGAAGTGTCTGTGTAGCTCTTAGGTAACACTGCTGTCTGCTTTCAGTTTACCCAGAGGCAAATATGAAAGCCTGCAGGATCCGATCCCGGAGTGCTCCGTATGCTGAAGGACAGGATGGGGTCACTTGGTCAGCTGAAGATCAAAGTAGTGGAGGGCAACCCTTGCACCTCTTTTTTCCCATGCTCAGCTGCGCACTTCTCAAACACAGGCTACAACCTGGAATGTTGGGCCCAGGACCTGCCATAACCTCCACTTGAACTTTTTGGTTTTGCCCCGCCTCACCAAGAGGACTCATTCCCCTCTCTCCTCTGGAGAGCTCAGCTGAGTCCAGATGTGTTAGCTCCAAGTAGGAAGTTTGTTAGAAAACTGCTTGCTCCCAATATTTCCATTTGAGTACAGTTCATTTTCTCCACCCATACGAATGATTTCAGGCATTTTCTTATTAGGACTTCTCTTTTTTGTTACATGACTATGGTGAAGTATTTTCCTTAGCCATCTGTCTTTTTGAGAAGCACTTTGAATATTGTCAGGTGTTCATCCTAGCAAAAGTTTCTCTGCATATTCCTCAGAGCCTTTCCAATCAGTTCCTCTTTCACTTGACACAGAGCTGCAGCAGCTGGTTGCCAAAGCACTCCATCACCTTTGTTAATAATCAGATTTTACTGCCTCAATAAAGAATGGACAAGAGTGAGGATTTAAAAGAGATTAGCCTTTAACTGAATTAGAAGGGACTACAAATATCTTTGGTTTATGTGAAAGAGTCAAAACGTTTTTTGTCTAGACCATATTAAATTTTGCTTTTAATGACTTCATTAAACAAACTTTTTTAATTTCTGGTACTATCTTTCTCTCATTTTTCCCTGGGATTCTGTTGTATAATATGATTATCAAAAATTGTGTTTGTTACCGCATAACATAGTGTTTAATTAAGATTTCTTTGTATTTTCAGTGAGATTTTATTTTGTTTTACTCCTTTCAGGTAGTCAGCTCACAAAATGTGCACAACTAAAGAGAAAAATCCACAGCATCAGCACACAGCATCAGGATTATTGATGTGTTAATAATGGGGCTTCATGGATATCAGTGCACTTAGGACAAACAAGCTCTCCCCAGCCTCACGTCTTAAAAACTGAATGATCTTCAACGTGGCAAAAGCCAGCTAATTAAATAGCTCCATCTTCTCCTTGAAAGATGACTTCAAGGGGCACAAGTAATTGACTTCTTTATTTGCATTGTTTCTTTTTCACTTTCCTGTTAAATGGAAGATGCTGGTTTGAACCATGCTGTAGTACAGGGGAAACTGAACCTACACCCATAGTTCCATGCAGTGTGCGAGGCAGAGGACCTTAACCACTAGGCTGTAAAACCCACGAGCTCTCATTAGGATCGCTCTTCTGATGAAACTGCAGCCCAACTAAGTGCCAGGTGATGCTGCTGCGGGAAGAAGAGACTCCAGAGGCCTGCTGGAGTGCCCAGGAGTTGGGTTCACTCCTAGTTGTGGAAGATGGTGATCTCCTCTTTCCTGACTGCATGTGATGGTACGGAGACTGTTCCTACTCTCTCACCTTGGCTAATGCGGGGAGCAATGTGTGGAGTGTGAAATCCTATTTCTTTACACTAATAATTGAAGTTCAGGGAGGGGAGATGAAGGAAGGTGCTCCCACCACCTGTCTCTTAATAGCCACATGACGACTAACAGGGCGTCCTTCCTTTAGCTTAGCTGCCAATACCTGCTCCAGATACTTCAGATTTCTGGTAGGGGTTTTTTTGCCCTGTTGAGGGCTGAGACCATAGTGTCAGGGAGAGATGTGCCCTCCCAATTATGCAATACCCTGCTATCCCATGTACATCTACTCTGGAAATCCCTAGTTGTGACTTGTGTGCGTTTTCTTGATGAGAGCAAATAAAGTTTAGTGTTAAATCTTATGGACTCTATTTCAGTGACTCAGATCCTGTCTTCCAGGGGAGGCTCTAATTCCTTTTGCATTTAACCCACCAAAAGAAGCATAGGTGATGCTGGGAAAAAATCTTGTCCTGTCCAGGCTAAAAAGTCTAAAAATGCTGCAGATGCCCTTGCTGCAAATGTCTGAGGAAACCCCTACATGAGGCTGCTCAACAAAAGGGAAACACTATCTTGACAGATATGCATAGAGATATTCTTAAAAGAGAGTAGGATCCACTCTGCAGTGTCTTGAAGGTGCCTGCGTGTAGAATAAAACTAGCGGTTGTGAATCTCACCCTGAGGCTTAAACTATGCACCACTACATGTTGCCAGTGACAGCACAGTTGCTTTAGGATTCGTGCTGAGTGAAAATTAAGGACTAAATGTAATAAGAAGAGAGTTTAACATCCTTTACCAAACGATGGGATATTTGCTGTTGTAATAACAAGATTTGGGGCCACGAGGGAACAATTTACAAGACACAGTGTAGTGTTTGTTTCAGACTTTTACCACTTCTCCAAGTCCTACCTTTGGGTATCTCACCTGAAGGAAGCCATTAGTTTCAGAGCTCTATTAGTCATTATCTCAATTATGAGACACCTTGCACTTCATATTCTCACTAAAATTAAAGAGAACACGTAAGGCAGATAGTATAATGCAGTTCAATATCACTAAGAGATGAAATAATATATATGGGTACACAGGGAGAGTTTTAGCTAAATTTTTTTTTTTGCTCATAGTACCCTGTCGACCAATCAACAAAATTGCAATTTTACTGACCCAGCCCAGTGCCAAGGAATTCTCTTCTCCTTTCTGTTATCTTTACCTCATTTCCTAATGATTCCTCAAGTGTTCTGTTCAAATTAAAGTCTAATAGTATAATCTTTTTTAAAATCTTTTTACAAAGCACGTTTATAATATAAATCAATGCAATGAAGCCACTGAATAATGCAGGCACAATATATATGTCTAGAGAGCAATTTTTAAGCTCTTAAAATTCAAAGTAAAGAAGAAGAATGCAAATAAGGCTGTGGATAGTCTTGCTTTTTATCTGTGTGTGTCTCACATCTCTTCCTTTTATTTCCTACTTCTTCTTTTCACAATAGCTCATCATGCAGAGTTTTTTGTTTCGCTTTTTTTCCTTCCTGAATTCAGTCAAGCACATCCCGTTAAGAACAGGACCATCAGCAGATGATATTTAACTGCATCACTGAGGATTTCTGATTTTTACTCTTTTCCATGCAGGATTGATAGACTTAATTCAGATTGTTCTTTATGTATGTTAAAAGTACGAAAGAAAGAGGAACAGAGAGATATAAAATATTTAGCAGAAAAAGCCAAAGAAGAAAGGGCTGATAAGTTTATACAAGAAACTGTGAGTGGAGCAGAAGAGTAAAATCAAATAATTTTTTTAAAGAAAGAAAAAATACATCAAGGAAACAACCACCATGGAAAAATAACAGAAAAAAATTAATGAAAGTATTTGCAGACACTATCTAACCTATCTAGGAAAACAGAAATACTTTACAATTGGCTTTTTTATACCTGGAGACATTTGGAAGCAGAATGCAGATAGTCAGGCTGTTTATTTGGACGTCTAATAAACCTTCTGCTCAGGGTGTGTGTCTTCTTCATCACTATCATATTCTTACTAGTTGTTCCCAGCTTGTTGAACTTTGTCACATATCCGATTACATGTAACATTTTTCTCAAGCCTGATCTTCTGACATCACCTGAAAAATTTCTTTTTAAAGAAAAAACTTAGTTCTCATGATGGCAAAGCACAGCTCGAATACCACTTGCAAGTTTAAATGCCTCAAAAGCAAAAGTATGAAACTTTACAAATTGAATCTCACAGCTTTTACTGCAATCTTGCAGGCTTTTTTAACATGATTTTAGAACATATGGCTTTGGCCATGCTGTCTGTACAAAACATCTAGAATAAGCATAGCCAATACTTTTTTGGGGGGTATATGAAAAGTTCTGTGACCTTAAGTTCTCTGCAGAGAGCCTCAGATATATTACAACAGTTTTCTGAGTAGAGGACCTCGGATTCCAAGCACACCTCAGTCCTACAGAGAGCCTTGTACAACCCAGAGACGCAAGAGGTATGTGCCATACAGCCCACAGTGCACATGCAGCATTTGTAGTGTCCTGGTCTCCTTTTTAATTCCCATCATGATGAAACAGGAAAGAGTTGGTAGCAGTACAATATCGTTGGTTTTTTTACTCTGTTTTGCTGTCTGAGATTACAAGAAGATAGACGTAATGTTCTTTATTAAATCAAACAGTCAATGTTCTTTTATCCCTGAAAGATGCCTTGCTCCCTAGAAGTTTCTCTCATAACTTCACCTGTAATTTTTCTATTATCCAGGGCTGTTGACTCATCTTTTCTCAGCGATGCTTTATGAATGTGTATTCAGTGCACTCAAACGGTATTTATGTACACATTTCCACATATAATCATGGAATGGTTTGATTTGGAAGTGACTTTGAAGATCATCTAGGTCCTACCTCCCTTGCCTAGGGCAGGGACACCTTCCAGTACATCACTTTGCTCAAAGCTCCATCCAATCTGGCCTTGAACACTTCCGGGTATGGGGCATTCATAACTTCTCTGTGCAACCTGTTCCAGTGCCTCACCACCCTCATAGTGAAGAATTTCTTTCTTATATCTAGTCTAAATCTACCCTTTCTTACTTTAAAGCCATTACCCCTTGTTGTATCACTACATGACCTTGTAAAAAGTCCCTCTCCAGCTTTCTTGCAGGCCCTCTTCAGGTACTGGAAGGCTGCTATAAGGTCTCTCCTCAGCCTTCTCTTCTCCAGGCTGAACAGGCCCAACTCGCTCAGCCTCTCTTCACAGGAGAGGTGTTGCATCCCTCTGATCATTTTTGTGGCCCTTCTCTGGCCCCGCTCCAACAGGTCCATGTCTTTCCTGTGCTGAGGGCTCCAGAGCTGGACGCAGGACTCCAGGTGGGGTCTCACCAGATCAGAGTAGAGGGGCAGAACCACCTTCCTCAACCTGCTGGCCATGCTTCTTTTGATGCAGCCCAGCATACGGATGGCAGAAATCTCTAAAGCAAACCATGTCTCTAAAGCAAAAATGAAAATAACTGTGGTTAAAGCTGTGACATCAGCTACAGAAAATATGTACTAAGAAAATGCAAGAGTTCTATTATACAAAGCAGATATGTGAAAGTCATTCTCTTACACATATCAGCCGAGGCTTCAGTGTGGGGTAATGAGTAAATAACTTTTCTGCTATCACTGCTAGACACAAGCTGCCAGGAAGAGTTCAAGCCACCAGACAGAAACAAGGATGCCTCAGGCTCTTTCAGCAGCAAAATTCTTCATGCTAGTGAGAATATGTTTTCCACTGAACAGGGTTAAGACTTACCCTGTTAAAAATATTGTCCTCATCAATTAAAGCAGATCTCAGAAGATCAGAAAGAAAGCACTAAGCACCTGTGCAAGCTGGGGGCACATTTCCACTGCACCATTCTCTGTGAGAAACAAAACCTCCCTAAGGACAGTGCTGACCCCCAACTCCCCTAATTTCAACCCAGCTGCAAATAATGGAGCTGAAAGCCTTATTTCTGAAAACAGCCTGATCTGAATTGGAACTTTTCCCTTCTTTTCCTCTGTATTTAAAAGTTACTGCAGGATAAACGCACTAGATGATAGTGCAAAAGAAAAATATAGTTCAAATTTTTCAAGAATAGCTGGTCAAACTATAAGCTGAATATAATTTCCTCTGTACTAGGACAAAGTGGACTTAAAATAACCTCTTTTGATTCTGGTACGTTTTACCAATGACACACTAATTTATCCTGGGTGTCAGTAAACAGCGAGAGGATAATGAAGCTGCTAAACATTAGTAAAAGTCAGTGAGATAGAGGTCACAATATTAGAAAACTTTCTTATTTTATATCTTCTTATCTCAGGCTACTGATTTCAATTCTTGGAGCTGTTTCACTTGGTAAAAGAAGATGTAAGATCATGTACCAGCCAAATGCAGGATAAAAGAGGGTATACAAAAACCGCATAACATTTCCTCTTCCCATCTTTTCCTTCCATCACCCCTGCACTAACACATATGCTGAGTATGAAAAGACAAATTTAGTACCGCCTGTAGTCACTTAAAGACATACTTCAATCTTGCCTCCAAACAATGAATGATATTTTTCCTGGAAAGTATATCTACAAACCAATGATTCTTTTTAACTGATAACATTTAAAATATTTATTTGTTTGTTTATTCTGCATATAATTTATAGTTCTAATCAGTTGTCTCTGTACATGTACAGATACCTTTCTCATATATATGGCTTTCTGAAACATGTTTTAGATCAGTGAGCATTTTTGTGCCTCTCTGAATATATATGTAACAAAAAAGAATGCACTGGTAGATGCTGATAAGCTAAAGGAAGATGTGAATTCCTGAAAAACTGGAATGAGCACTTCTAGCAAACTGCATACATCACTGCACGTAAATGAGTCAGAGAGGTGTTCATAGGAAAATAGCTCCTTTGCATGACAGGCGGTTAGATAGATAGCTTTATCTAGCTAGCTCACTGTTGAGCATGTACATACAGAACAGAAATAACATCAGTTCTCAGACGGTTAAAACACTACTTCAATCTGCTCAAACTTCTGACATGCACTGATTCTAAGTGTTAAGATGGTTTTAGCAACAACTCAATATTAGAATAGCCATCAGAAGTCCAGCCTCCCACTAAAATAGAACCAACATCATGTAGTCTTGTTCATAAACCTATCAAACTCCATTTTTATCACTGATTATGTCTTGGAAGGCTGTTTCAGAAGGCTGTTTAGTCCTTTGATGGCTAGGACCTTCTTCCTTTCACAGGTGAATTTATTAGCAGGAAGCTTATGTCCAATTATTTTTCACAGAATCATAGAATCATAGGTTGGAAAAGACCTCTAAGATCATCAAGTCCAACCATTCACCCAACACCACCATCACTACTAAATCATATCCCGAAGTGCCACATCTACTTTTTTTTTTTTAATACCGCTAGGGACGGGGACTCAACCACCTCCCTGGGCAGCTTATTCCAATGCTTGACCACTATTTCAGTAAAGAAATTTTTCCTAATATCTAATCTAAACCTCCCCTGATGCAACTTGAGGCCATTTCCTCTTGTCCTATCACTAGTTACCTGGGAGAAGAGACCATCACCTGCCTCACTGCAACCCCCTCTCAGGTAGCTGTAGAGAGCGATAAGTTCCCCCCTCAGCCTCCTCCTCTCCAGATTAAAAAGCCCCAGCTCCCTCAGCTGCTCCTCATAAAACCTGTTCTCTAGACCCCTCACCAGCCTCATTGACCTTCTCTGGACATGCTTCAGCAACTCGGTGTCCTTCTTGTAGCGAGGGGCCTGAGACTCAACACAGTACTCGAGGTGCAGCCTCACCTCAGTGCCGAGTACAGGGGCATGATCACCTCCCTACTGCTGTTGGCCACACTATTACTGATACAAGCCAGGATGCTCTTGGCCTTTTTGGCCACCTGGGCATACTGCTCGCTCATGTTCAGCCAGCTGTCAACCAGCACCCCAAGGTCCTTTTCTTCTGGGCAGCTTTCCAGCCACTCCTCCCCAAGCCCGTCACATTCCATAGGGTTGTTGTGACCAAAGTGCAGGAGCCGGCATTTGGCCTTGTGGAACCTCATACAGTTGGCCTCGGTCCATAAATCCAGCCTATCCAGATCCCTCTGCAGAACCTTCCTACTCTCAAGCAGATTGACAATCCCACCCAACTTGGTGTCATCTGCAAGCTTACTGAGGGAGCACTCGGTCCCCTCATCCAGATCATTGATAAAGATGTTAAACAAGACTGGAGCCCAAACTGAGCCCTGGGGAACACCACTCATGACCAGCCGCCAGCTGGATTTAACTCCTTTCACCACCACAGTCAGTGCACAAAAATCTGATCTCTCAGATATTTGATCACCCTTCTGTTGCATCTGTAGAGCTATATATCTGCTTAGTATCCACTTTGCTTGAGTTATCCTAGAAAAGTAATGACTTTTAGAAAAATAATGACTTTTTGAGGACTTATGTAGTAAGAAAAGTGTAAGTGGGTTCCTGATGTAGTCCATCTGCAAAGCAAGTAAGTAATGCTATATTTCTTCATTATGTTTTTTGGGGTGAAAACTCAGAAAAATATTTAGGAGTCACTGAGTACTTCAACACACTTCTTAAGTACCAGTGACGCTGAAAACTCCCTTCTCTATGTTATCAATAGAAATGCTTCTCCAGTAGTAGGAAAAGGGCTAGTGCTGTTTATATTCATCAGTGCTAACCTGAGGGGGTGAGACTTGTAGGTGAAATTAATTAGCTGAATATAGATATCTTTGGTATAGTTACAAAGATAAGGTCTGGTTATTTAAGTTACCGTCACAAGACCCTACGAGAAATAAGCGCTTTAGGGTATAAGTCATCTAATTATTTTGTAAGTCTACTCAGGATAAAATAATTTGCTTCCTAGAATGACTTAGGTTTCCTTATGGACTGTAAAATTAACCTTAGAAAGGAGTCATCTCGTGTTAGCTGAATTGAGTAGTCTCCTGTCTGTCTTACATAAGGACAACTGCAAACCAGGCAATGTCATCTAGATCCAGATTTAACTCTTCAATCTGGTGTTCATAGTCCCAGTATAATAAATGGAAGGGACAGGCACCTCTGAAGAGCAATAATTGCACATAAGACCTGCCTCAATCTCTGTGAGTGCCAATCATTCACTCTGAGTTAGAGAAAGAGCCTGTATACGGTGCCTATGCGTCTCACAGCCACTTTAGTTTACTGTCTAAAGTTACAAGGAATAAGTACAGGCCAGAAAACGTAATAATATATCAGTTCATTTTACAAAGACAGCCAAATAGCATACCTCTTTTGTTTATGAATCTCTACGTTAAAAAAATTCCGTCATCCCGTCAGTGTACTGAAATCGTGCCACAAAATGTTTTACTAGATGCTGTTGTGTTCATGCACCATGAGTCACAAAATGTAGTAACTTAAATAATGGTTTTCAGGAGATCCAGCAACCATTGGAACCATTCACAAAAATGTGTTGATATAAACCATTCGCCAAACACTCAGAGAGATGAGGACTGCATTGCAGACAGTTCCTGAAATGGAGGTGGGACAGCGGGAGGGTATATTCGTAACACAGATTATTCACAATGAATAATTCAGCTAGTTCTTTTTACAACACACTTCCATCAGCTGGCTTTTGTGTAAGGACTTCAAAGTGTTTTAATCTGCATTGATTAAGACTCTACCCTACATCGATATGGGTGTTAGAAAAATTTGCTCTTCTCTAAAAACAATGATATTTGAGCAATGCAGTTTTGTACTACTTCTCTTGACAAGTTCATGAGAATATTTTGTTGAAAATTAGGACATTTTTATTGGTCTCAAATGCAGAAATATTTTCATGTTGGCTTTCCTTTACAAGGGAATTATATGTTGAATCACAGAATTGCTGATATTTCCCTTATAATAGTATCACCTTGGATCACTGAAATCCATCAGTTTTGTTTCTAGCTGCAGATATGGACATTTCACAGCTAATGAAAAAGGTTATGTGTGAGGAAAGTTCAACAAGATCCCTCTTTTTTTTCCCTCTCTTATTGAAATCCCTTGCTAAGAAAAGGAAATCCCTTCTTTTTTCCCCTTGGCACTAAAATGCAGTAAGCAAGGACTATACTGGTGCTAAATATTAGCAGCTGAGTTCCAGAGTGATGTATAAACAGAGTTCAAAGACAGAAATAAATTTACATATGCATTGCTAGCATAGTTTTTTTTACCACTTCAGTATTCTATACATTAATTTGTGTTCTGGAAAACTCCTCTCTCTGTGGCTTGTTTTTTAAAAACAAACTAAAATAGAAGAAATAATTTCTGAGGCCACAAATGGGACTTTGTGGAGACAGCACACATTAGGACTGAGGACCTGGCAGTTGCTTCTTATTTCTTCCTTGATTTATACTGCTTATTTATTCACCCTGTACTTGAAAGTCTGGCATTTTTTTTCTCTTTTGTCAAAGCAATTGGGGTATTTTTTGATGCATTTCAGTGGGTGCCTCACTGTACTCCAAGAAAAACATTATTTTACCATTGTGGGAAAAGTATGTCTCATCCTCACTCATATGAATAACTATCCAGCCAGCTTTATCATCACAGTGACAAAGAATGCTATCTGTTTTTTCGGATAAAAGATATCTTCTTTCCACATGAAAACCAAGGATATAAGAGAGAATCATGAAGGACTCAGAGATATCAAATGTTTAATTTAGTTCAGAGCAGCGCTTCAAAGTTTAGATATACGTGGAATGTCCCACATTCAAACCTTTCTAAATGCAGATGATAGAGATGCATGAGAGTGCTTGAGGGTTTTCCACTGCTTTCTACCACTTTCCAGAAAAAGACTTCTACGTAACAGATATTTAACTGCTGATTTCCAGTGGAGCTGTGTTAGATTGTGCCACCACCAGATGAGTACCTCCGTAGTTTGTTTTTAGATTGTGCCACCACCAGATGAGTACCTCCGTAGTTTGTTTTCCTTTGCAGAATTATGGTCATTCTGTCATTGCAGTTACGGTGGGAACTCCAAGACTGTAAAGCAAAATGGAAATGGAAGAAATACTTTGAGAATATAGCTGATTTTAATATTTGGAGAATTATGGTAAAAATTTCAAAGGAGTTCTTTTCAAGTCTGAGAAAAGTTGATAAATGGCATTCCCATGAGACTTGTGTCTTTTCTGAAACAATACAAACAGAACAAACATTTACAGTAGAATCATTTTGTTCAAATTCTAGTTGAGGGCTGTCATTGCTTCTGGTCACATGGGTCTATAAAATACCTTCTCAGATTGAAGAGATTACTCATACAATATGTTTGAGATTGTTGAGGACTCTTTGACAGCATGAAGGTTGGGGGAATCTTTGGCTGCAGTCACCGTGAGACGGTGGAGTTCAGGATCCTGCATGGAGGAAGCAGGGCAATAAACAGGATCACAACCTTGGACATGAGGAGAGTGAACTCTGGCTTCTTGAAGGACTTACTTGGAGGAATCACTTGGTTTAGTGCTCTAGAATCTAGGGGATTCCAAGAGAATTGGTCACTATTCAAGTATCACTTCCTCCATGCTCAGGATCGGTGCATCCCCCTGAGAAAGAAACCAAGCAAAGGAGGCATAACACCTGCATGGATGAGCAAGGAGCTTCTAGAAAACACAAAATGGAAGAAACATGAAGAGACACATGGAAAGAAACATGGAAAGAGAGACAGGCCACTTGGGAAGAATATAGGAACATTGTCAGAGTATGCAGGGATGCAACAAGGAAGTCTAAGGTCCACCTGGATTTAAATCTGGCAAAGGATGTAAAAATAACAAGAAGGGCTTTTTCAAGTACATCAGAAGCAAACAGAAGACTAGGGAAAATGTGGGGCTGCTGCTGAATCAGGTCAGTGTCCGGGTGATGGAGGATCCAGAGAAGGCAGAGTTACTGAATGCCTTCTTTGCTTCAGTCTTCACTGCTCATGCTGGCCCTCAGGCATCCCAGTCCCTGGAGGCAAGAGAGAAAGGCAAGAGAGGAAGACCTTCCCTTGGTCGAGGAGGGTCAGGTTAGAGATCATTTAAGCAAACTGGGCACCCACAAATCCACGGGCCCTGAAGGAATGCACCAACAAGTGCTGAGGGAGCTAGCAGATGTCATTTCTAAGCCACTCTCCATTATCTTTGAAAAGTCCTGGAGAACAGGAGAAGAAAAGGAAGAAAGCTAATATCACTCTAGTCTTCAAAAAGGGCAAGAAAGAGGACCCAGGGAACTACAGGCCCATCAGCCTCCCCTCCAACTCTGGAAAGGTGATGGAACAGCTCCTTCTGGATGTTGCCTCTAAGCAAGTGGAGGAAAAGAAGGTTATCAGGAGTAGTCAACATGGATTCATGCTTGACCAATCTGATAGCTTTCTATGATGGCATGACTGGCTGGGTAGTTGAGGGGAGAGCAGTGGATGTCGTCTACCTCGACTTCAGCAAGGTTTTTGTCACTGACTCCCATAACATCCTCCTAGGGAAGCTCTGGAAGTGTAGGCTGGATGAGTGGTCAGTGAGGTGGATTGAGAAGTGGCTGAATGGCAGAGCTCAGAGGGTTATGATCCACAATGCAGAGTCTAGTTGGAGGAGTGGTGGATACACTGGAAGGCTGTGCTGACATTCAGCGAGACTTGGACAGGATGGAAAGTTGGGAGCAGAGGAACCTCATGAAGTTCAAAAAGGGCAAGCGCAGGGTCCTGAACCTGACGAGGAATAATCTGGTAGTGCTGGTGGGAGACAAGTTAACCGTGAGACAGTGATGTGCCCTTGCTGGCAGGAAGGCCAATGGTATCCTGGGATGCATTAAGAAGAGTGTGGCCAGTAGGCCGAGGGGGGTTCTCCTTCCCCTCTACACTGCCCTAGTGATGCCCCGTCTGGACTATTGTGTCCACTTCTGGACTCCTCAGTTCAAGAAAGATGAGGAGCTACTGGAAGTACTGGAGAGAGTCCAGCGGAAGGCTACGAGGATGATGAGGGGACTGGAGCATCTCTCCTACGAGGAAAGGCTGAGGGAGTTGGGCTTGTTTAGCCTGAAGAAGAGAAGGCTGCAAGGGGACCTTATAAATGCTTACAAAGATCATAAGGGTGGGCGTCAAGAGGATGGGGCCAGTATCTTTTCAGTGGTGTCCAGTGACAGGACAAGGGGCAATGGGAACAAACTGAAGCATAGGAAGTCCCATCTGAACACAAGGAAAAACTTCTTTACCTTAAGGGTGACGGAGCACTGGAACAGGCTGCCCAAGGAGGTAGTGGAGTCTCCTTCTCCGGAGATAGTCAAGACCTGCCTGGACGTGGTCCTGTGCAGCCTGCTCTAGGCGACCCTGCTTCGGCAGGAGGGTTGGACTAGATGATCCCCAGAGGTCCCTTCCAACCCCTACAATTCTGCGATTCTGTGATTCTGTAACTTGCTTAAGATAGCAAGTCTTTCAACATTAAGGATGAATACTTCATATTCCCGCCTTTTGATGCAGGGGAAGGCTCTTTAGAGCCTTCTATAGAGTATGCAGATTTCTCTGATACCAGAATGATTCCTGGCCCGCTGATGTGTAGTCCTGGAAGGCAGTTCTTTTCCCAGGTACTTTTTCAAGTAGAAGGGATAGGGAGGAAGAACCCAGCAACAACAAGGATGCTGTGCTAACCCTCCTCTGCCTCTGCTCCCCTCCCGTGCAAAACCTCACTGCGTGGAATGCATGCAGGTATTGAGGTCCATGGCCTGTTTTAAAAAGATCTTTTAATAAAAGCACAAGAATACTTCAAGCTGCCAGCAATAGGGAACTCTTCTCTTCTGCAGGAAGGACAGCTAATAATGATGTTCAGACTGATGCAGGCACCAGATGTAATTCCCTGGTGTTTAGTAGCACTTCTCCCCTGTCTGCATGTGATTTCTGTGTGCTTCTTGCATAGGCAGTACTCCAGAATGTCTCCAAAAAGTGTTGAGAAAGTTGGAAATTTCCCCATGCTCACGCTTCAGAAGGCCTTGGAATGGGTGAACAGCCCTGGGGAAAAGGTTTGATATCATTAGCAGGAAGACTGCAACTTCTTCCAGATTCCTAGCCCGGATTTAATTATCAGTAAAAACTCCAGCGTACATTTGCACACTAAAGATTAGTCCTCTGTAGTGGTGTCAAAAGCAATCCTTAAATGACTTTAAATACAGAAGATTAGTTCTCTGCAATTCTGCTGTCAAGAGGTTAGATCAGCTAAAAATAAAGGTTCATCCATATATCATTCAATGTCACTACAAACATCACTAATTTTCTCCGGGTTTCTTCTTCTTTATAAGGAGTGTCATGCCATATAAGAGGCAAGTTTGTAAAGTATTCACACTCCTTTGGGAGATTAAAAAATACAAGGGCCAGGAGCTGTAGGTGTACATACACACAGTCTGTGCGGAGGCATTACCCACTTATTAGCATTACATGTTTTAACAGCCTGCCCTCTTTCATCTGTGCTCTGTTCTCCCGCCCGTTTCCCTCAGACTCGGTCCCAGCATTTCAAAACTCTGAAAAAAGCTTTT
Organism: Opisthocomus hoazin; assembly: GCF_030867145.1. Lineage (NCBI taxonomy): Eukaryota > Metazoa > Chordata > Aves > Opisthocomiformes > Opisthocomidae > Opisthocomus > Opisthocomus hoazin. The sequence continues at coordinate 77,152,491 of NC_134415.1, read as the reverse complement.
TAAGAGATGTTATTGCTTCTTTTGTGTTTCTTACCTTTTCTGTAAATATCCAGTGTCTCCCGACTCAAGATAAGCCTTCACACCTCTGAAAGAGTCTCCCTGTTAAGTTTCAATTTCCCACTAGCTAGCAGAGGCAGAAAGAGAACATGCATCCCATTGCAAAAAGAAATATGAAGGCTTTCCCACAGCACTTTGTGCTCCTAAACCTAAAAGCTACAAGATACCAGACTTCTAGCTGTCTGAGGTCACATCTCGAAACATCCAGAGTTGCAGTGGCACTTCTGAACGGTTGCCTTTACAGGCAGAAGGAAAGATGTGTGAGGCTCTGAAACATTGCCCAAAAATAAGGGGGAGGTGTGTGGATTTGGAGGTGGAGGGGAGAAAAGCCAAAGGTTTACAAAATTTGGGGCCTGCACAGGATATGCTGATGGCTGCTTTAAGAATCACCTCTGCTCTGATCCATGGCTTTTTGGCCTAATACAGAATCACAGAATCACAGAATAGTAGGGGTTGGAAGGGATCTCTGTGGGTCATCTAGTCCAACCCCCCTGCCGAAGCAGGGTCACCTACAGTAGGCTGCACAGGACCTTGTCCAGGCGGGTCTTGAATATCTCCAGAGAAGGAGACTCCACAACCTCCCTGGGCAGCCTGTTCCAGTGCTCCGTCACCCTCAGAGGGAAGAAGTTCTTCCTCATGTTCAGACGGAACTTCCTGTGCCTCAGTTTGTGCCCATTGCCCCTTGTCCTGTCACTGGGCACCACTGAAAAGAGCTTGGCCCCATCCTCCTGACACCCACCCTTCAGATATTTGTAGGCATTTATAAGGTCCCCTCGCAGCCTTCTCTTCTTCAGGCTGAACAAGCCCAGTTCCCTCAACCTCTCCTCGTAGGGGAGATGCTCCAGTCCCCTCACCATCCTCGTAGCCCTCCGCTGGACTCTCTCCAGTAGCTCTTCATCTTTCTTGAACTGGGGAGCCCAGAACTGGACACAGTACTCCAGATGAGGCCTCACCAGGGCAGTGTAGAGGGGAAGGAGAACCTCCCTCGACCTGCTGGCCACACTCTTCTTGATGCACCCCAGGATCCCATTGGCTTTCTTGGCAGCCAGGGCACACTGCTGGCTCATGGTTAACCTGTTGTCCACCAGGACACCCAGGTCCCTCTCCGCAGAGCTGCTCTCCAGCAGGTCCACCCCAAGCCTGTACTGGTGCATGAGGTTGTTCCTCCCCAGGTGCAGGACCCTGCATTTTCCTTTGTTGAACCTCATCAGGTTCCTCTCTGCCCAGCTTTCCAGCCTATCCAGGTCACGCTGAATGGCAGCACAGCCTTCTGGTGTATCTACCACACCTCCCAGTTTTGTGTCGTCAGCAAACTTGCTGAGGGTACATTCTAACTCTTCATCCAGGTCGTTGATGAAGAAGTTAAACAAGACTGGGCCCAGTACTGACCCCTGAGGGACACCACTTGTCACCAGCCTCCAACTAGACTCAGCGCCGCTGATGACAACCCTCTGAGTTCTGCCATTCAGCCAGTTCTCTATCCACTTCACCAACCACTCATCCAGCCCACACTTCCTCATAAAACTGCTGTTTGTAAAAGGAGATTTTTGCGAGTCAATATTCGTAAAGCAGTCTTTCCTTTGTCATCAATACAAATGCATATTAAAAAAAAACCCACACCTCCTCTTTCAAATGGAGAATTCAACTCCATTTTTACCTATCATCTACTAGTAGCTATTCTATATGATGATTCATTACATTTAATAATTCTGAATTCATATAAAGAGAAAGTAAAGGACTTCAAGGTTCCAGAAAGGAGTGAAGCCATACATATATTCCAGAGGAGAACAGCTGTCAGGCAGGGGAAATAAGGAATAATATTTTGATTTTGTTGCGAGGTGCTTCCTTCTATAAATAACACTGTTACATGGGTATAAATCAGAAGTACTGTCATTCTGATGAGACCCCAGGAGACTTGATCTCTCTGCTCACAAGAAATTAATCTCGATTAACTCATGTGACTTCTGGATAGGTTACATGCTCGTCATTCACAGAAGTAGGCTGGCTGCTGAACGTTGATATTCTCTCAGAAATTAGGGTAATTAATGGATGAACTGCTGCTAAAGTCCTAGATGAAGTCAAGCTTGCACACCAGAGGATCTAATATTGTTCACTAATTTTCATCTTGAAGCTTCAGTATCAGCCAATTTCTCACCAAATATTTATTTCCTTTTCAATTCAATGTTTCGCTTTTTAATCAAATAGAATGCTGGGATAACAAGAAGGCACTATTTTTTACTTTATAAGAACTTTAAAACTTTCATTGGCAATAAATCATTGTTCTGGAATCTTTTTTTTCTTTCTAAATCTAGGGTACTCTTTCAGAACCTTGGGTTGTTTTTTAAGAGCTATTTCAGATAACAAAATAAAAGTGCTTCTGTGTTTTTTCATTTTCTGAGCTCTTTCACAATGGACTGTGGTTCATAGAAAAGATCGAAAGAATCTTCCAGCGGGCAGGACTAGACCCAAGCACCAGACAACAACATCTTTTTTGGTTTACAGACAGGTTCTGTCCCACGGACAGAATCTGAAATGGTGGATCAGGAGGTACCGCCTGCCCTGCATTATCATCAGAAAAAAGAAATTTAAAAAAGAAGTGGAAGAAATAAAAGAAGACAGGGAAATGGTACTTAAGACATATGTTTCAGAAATAAATATTTAAAAGACAAAAGTCTTGTTGTTAAATATGAGAAGAAACTAGAGTGATCAGTCTTGTGTTTAATACTCTGAACACAGAGCTTTACAAGCATAAAGGCTGTTTTGTTTTGAAAAAAAGACCCAATTTTAGATATCTGATGGAGAGACTGGGGGTTGGGAACTTACCATTAACTGGAGCAACTGTACAAAGCAAAGAAATGAAAAAGGGAACAGCAAAGGAATTTCTCTCCAAGATGCCTACAGAAGCAGTTTCGGGTTTAATTTTTGTATCTGTTTTGCAATCTCTTGATAGTCAAAACTGGCTGACACAACACATGAGATATGCCAGTGCCAGTCCTGGGTATTTTGGGTTCCTGGAAACAGCACAAAGATCTGTGTTGACAAAAATTTTACAGATGTGCCAGATTTTTTATGCAGAGTGAGAAGCAGAGGCCCCTCAAATAGAGAATGCTGCCCTGCCAGCAGCAGGTCTCCGACATGGTGGCTGGGCTGTGCCCTGGGTCACCCAGGCAGAGGGCATCTTGGTGGTGAGAGCCCAACATGTCCTGTGTGTCCGGAGCAAGGAAAGGGGGAGTCACAAAAACAAGCTGGCTTTTCAAGTGTGGTACTGCTTTCACAAGCATTCAAAAAATGTGAATAAGGCTTCCAGTTTCCTGAATACCACTTAGAAACAGAAGTTTTTTACAGTTTTAATAACAAATGGGATGTTCTTTCACCTGCTTCTGTTGTGGGCAGATTTGAGATGTCCTCAAACCACATTCTCAGTGAGAAGTCTCAGGGGGACTTCAATGCAGTTCTCATGGGGAATCATATCCTGAAACATGTGTCTGGAAATACGGAAGGGATTTTTTTTTTTCTTGTAAGCTACTGGGCAGATGATGAGCTCTTAGAAAACACTGAGAGACCTGTGACAAAATTGCAGGAGTTTGCAACAAAGTTCAAGCAGGGAAGAAGAAGAATTTGGAGGTTGGGATCCAAGAGAAAGGTTAGAAATCTAAAAGCCAAGATCTTAATTTCTGAGTGTTTCAACTTGACAATATTAGTCAGGATTTAGATCTGTGGGAACAATGCCCAGATGCAACTGAGTAATTGTTCTCTTACTAACCATAAACTTCTGGTCAATTTAAGGTACATAACATTTGTGGACTTTGACATACATACCCTGGGTGACTTTCATACTTAAATTGCTCCATGCTGTATTTGCTCCATAAAGCAAGGAGGAGAATCGGTAGGTAGTATAGCTGAGGACTTTAAGCCCTTCGATTTAAGCAATAAATACTACTCAGCAGAGGCAAAATGTATTGTTTATGTATTAGAAATCTGCGTCAAAGTTTGTGCAAAAAGAGATGTACTCTGAAATATTACACGTAATCTTGTGGTAATTTGGATTGATTTTGTAGAACCGTATTCAATAATATGTCCTGTAAGCACATTAAATTGACTGAGAAACTGTTCTCTATTATCCAAGACCCAAAAGGTATTTTTGTTTTAAATTCAGTTGCAGGGTGTCTTGCTCAGAAGAAATAAAGTAAACCAAATTAGGTAGAAAAGAAACTCTAATGAAAGAAAGATGCCCTAAATTCCATCAGGATCGTAAACAATTTTCTAAACTTTTGTGAGGAAATCTTTTTACTATGCTAAGGAAATCTGACACACAGACATTGCTTTTTTGCTATATTTGATTACAGTATTTAAACAGAGATTATTTTTCTGCCTACAGCACGTGTTTTGTATCGCATGCATTTTGTCTAGCAATTCAGAAGTTTATATACATTTTTTCATCTATTGAACAAGAATATAACTAAAATCAAGTAAATCTTTCACAAAAGATTTCTTAAAAAGTGCTTCCTTTTTTTAGTGTTTGTATAAAGATCAGTATTTTGTACAACAGTAAAATCTTCAAATAACATAACTTCTCTAGATGTCTACAACAAAATGACATCTTGTTTAATATTCTTTAATTTTTACTACTCATTGTGTATTGACAACTGTGACACTCTCAGAGGGCCATGCAAGCCAAAGAGAAATTATTCACAGGCCAAAGCAAAGGTTAGTTATCAGTAATAATGTCATAAGATGTTCCTCCTCTTTCTCTGATTCTGGTATTCTCGTGGGACATTGCACATAGGCCTAGCAGTTAAAGACATCTTCAAGGGAAATCAGAAGACAATTCCTCAAGTCCTTCCGTAATATGTGCAGCAAAGAAAGAGTTAGGTGGCAGCTAACTAGCAATCCACAGTCCCAAAGGCAGACTGTGTGTCAAAGTGAATGTCAGCACTTTCAGGATAAGGCCCACTTCTTCCAGGCCAAGACATTTCTGTTCATTCAGATTGAGTGTTTTGAGCAAATTTAGCAATCTTCTGAAGTGTACCTCTAAATCCAAGTGCCAGAGTGCCCACTTTGAAGCTAATGTTCTTACAGATTAAGGTACTTTAAAAGCGTGTAGAATCAGCTCTGTTTTTTTCACAGGTGAAGAGATTGTTTTAGATACTAGTATGCATCTGCAGTGCTGAAAGACATCAGGAAGAAAAGTGTCTCTGAGACTTAAAGTACTCCTACACAGGTCTGACACAGGTAGGAAGCTGCAGAATGAAGCACTTCTAAGAGGCAAACAAAACCAAAATCAAACACAGTTGGCTTCAAGTGAAACAATGGAGACTGAGTAGCTCAGTTGGTGGCAGACAAATATTATTTGAATGTTTTTATTCAGTATTTTATTTTATTTTATTTTATTTTATTTTATTTTATTTTATTTTATTTTATTTTCTATTTCTACGTGGATCTGAGTAAACAGGAGATAGAGCCAAAGAATTACATCTTGCATTACAGTACTATACTCCGTGGGTGATGTCCCATGTTGATCACACTTGATGTCCCATGTTGACACTCATGCTTTGGTGGAGAGCAAGAAAAGGTCTTTTGTCTTCCTTTTTCTTAGTCCATAAATTTCTTTACTTTCTGTTTATGCTATCTGTATACTGCTCAAGCGTCCCCATCAAATCTACATTTACAGTACTGCTTTCATCATCTGGATTGCATGTGGCACCTCATGTTTTCAGAATACATTACATTGTGAATGTGTTTTCCTTGTACACCTTTTCAAAGATGCCTTTCTCAGAATAAATGCCCTGTTGAACAGACATTGAATCAGCCATAAGAATTGCTCTTCCCAGCTGTTTGTCTTCAGATTGCCTGTCTCAAGGAGTTACATTCACAAAGGTTTAGGTTTCATGGCCCTTGCAGCAAGAATTTGCTTCCTCTTTGCAGGGGCCCACACTTTTGTAAAGTCCACACACACTGTATGGCCCATTATTAAATTACTGTTGAAGTGGAGAATGTGTTACATTGGACTTGTTTCTCTAGGTAGCATACAATTATTAGCTTGACCTCTAGTTCAGAAGAAACACTGGATTGCTGAAGAGACATTTGTTCAGAGAGTCATCAGTGAACATAGGTGCTTTTCTCAAATTTTGATCCATTAAAAAACCTAAGACTCAGGGTCTCTTTACAAAGCTCTAAATTTAAAACAGATCTTGCAAAGTACATCAGGTGGCATCAGAAACAAAGTGGCAGAAGAAGCAGGTCTCTCCAATTTCTTTGCAGTGGGGTAACCAGAAAGATCAATAGTCTATTTGGGACTGTAGTTTCGCAACACTGTCTGAATCAGGCTGGCAACCACTGGAAGAGTAAGAAAGAGAAAGAAAAAGACAAGCAGGATTAAAAGGACATCCAGGGGCTCTGGATTCCCTGGCACGAAATGGCTATTGAAGTTGTGAAGTGAGAAAAGCTAAGTATGATTACAATCTTCTTTTAGCCATCTGCTGTGGTTTTTCCTATCTTTCTTCAGCTCAGCATCTGAAACACAGTCCTTCCAACTATGCCTCATTACTTTACAGGTATTCTCCTCCAAAAAATAACTGCACAACTTAAAATGGCATTCTGCCTCTGCAGTACCACAGAAAGGTTACCCAGACATAGGGGTGCATGTTGCTAAACTGGAACTACTGAAACTGCACACTGCAGAGGTTGAATCTTAGGCAGCTGGATTTCCCAGTGCTGTTTTTCAAATCTCTCTGCACAAAGATTTTGTTCTTTTCAGTCTTGCTTAAGCATTGCACCTACTGCCATGCTGTAAATTGCAATCCATTTCTATAAAATCAAGTTATGTGGGTAGGGAGGATTTGAGGTAAAGTCCAGGAGTTTTATTTATTTTTGTCTGTGCCTAAATTCACTCTTCAAAATATTGATTGAAATGAGAGTTAAGATTCTTGCTACCTTTTGCAGGAATTTATGTTTAAAATATCAACATGACAATGCAAATAGGATTCCTCACCCAGTGAATCATTACAAACAAAAAACAAACACAGAGTCACCTACATCTAAAAGTGCTGCTGTTACGGTTTCCAGATAACTTAGAAAACTAGTAAAAACACCCTCAACATCACAGAATACTTTGATACCACTTATTAACATTATTTCTGACTCATAGAAAGAGAAAGCAAGTCATTAATGTTATCATTAATCTTTTTGAATTAGCTTCGTATCAACAATCTCTGCCACTGTAGGCATAATTTTATTTTCCTAGTTCAGGTTGATATTTATACTTACAAGGACACCGATTCCAGAGCTCTGGATCTCTTCTGTTCACAAAAGACCTCCCTAAATACTGCTTGATGAACAAAAATTAATATTATAGATTGAGTACAGTCAGTGTAATTCAGTGCATAACATATGTTTGTAGTATGCTTAGTGATGTAAATAATGCAAAACATGAAATTTACACAAATATTTGCAAAGTTTTACAATGCTGAGAAAATTGAGATATTCCTCTTAATGGATACAAAATAGAGACATTTGTCAGTGGTAGCTCTGACCTGCAATTCTAAGAAAAAACCTTTTTATATGACATAAACAAAGATTAATTTACCATGCTACATCCGCCAGCTAATTGGTTTTAATGATTACTGTGTGTGAAGAGAGGACATTTGACTACGAATTGAAAGATATGAGGTCAAGTCCCATCTCCAGCACTGGTCAGTTGAGGTGGCCTCAGAAAAGTCAAGTCATTTCTTTGTGGCTCTATTTTCTGTTCTCTGACAATACATTTTAAATTAGCTAGGGTGGGATTCACTGGATGAACATCTACCCACAACTTCATCATCTAGACTCTTATTGTTACTGCAGAGAAAATGGTAGCTATGAGCATATGATTCATCTGAGCAGACGATACATTTTTCAAATAAGATATTTGAAGTTGTTATTTCCTTGTAACAGTTACAGATGCCTGGATCATATACATATGGTAGACATCTAAAGTTAGGTGAAAAGTGGTATGGTCCAGGAGGAGTACCTCTTCAGAGCAAAACATCTGCTACTGAGGGTCCAACATCCACACTAAAGGTGCTTCAGGGGTTTTACTTCAGACAAGAAGATGTTAGAGAAGCACATCTTTTAGCTTCATTTCACCCTAGAGGAATCAATTTTACTATCTCCAAGGCAGTTCCACAGTGAAAGCCAAAGTGCAATAGGTGAGGACGACCAGAATATACTTTTCCAAGGTTCATTTCTTCTTTGAACTAAAATACTTTTATAAATGTTCCCACTGCCTCTTACTTTCTAACTATGCCCAGGAGAATACAGAGTCAAGACTCAGAATAATTTTACAGTATTGCAATAAAGACACTAATAATTGTAGTGATCATCTAAAATTTCTTTTCCCAGCTTGGGCTGATACTTATGAGGAGTCTGATGCTAATGGATTTATCTCCTTCCAAAACAAAATATTTTGTCTTTATTTTGTTCAGCCTTCATAGCATCTTCCATGTTGCGAAACTCTTCCACAAACTCACTTGATTTTGTTAACTGGCTTGCTCAAGGACGGGGGGTGAGTGAGGAGCATTTGAAGATCACTCTCCAAATGACTCACACCATCCCATGACTTTCTGCACTCTTTGATGCTTTTTGGTCAGACTCAGCATCTTAATTTCTCTGCTTGCAGCAACAGAAAGGACATGAACTTGATCTTTTATCACCTATCACTCAACATTGTCTAATATGCCTGTGTGGGATTCAGCTGTCTTTCAATCACGGTTTTACTTTGTACCTTTTTACTTACATTTTGCCACCCCAGCTCTGTTTGGGAATATTTTTCATCCTTTCAAAAGATTATCTGTGATTTTCTTCCTTCTGTATCATGTTTTGGGGTTGGTGAATTTCAGATTTTTTGTCCTTTTTTCCTTAGGCTCATAATACCAAAAGTAACTGAAGAATTTAAAAATTGCTTGTGAAATCAGCGTGGTATTGCATTACAAGCCATATATAAAAATATAAAAATTAAACACTCATATTCAAAACAGACCAATTTAACTTTTTTTTTCTGTGGCGGAGTAGTTGGTGTTAGATATCTGCATGTTTTGCTGCAACTAATCCCTAGTTAAAGGTATGAAATTGCTGAATGCCTGAAATTGTTGGGATTGTTTGTGATGCTATCAACATTTTAAGGTTAAACAGTGAACTCTAGATTCAAGTCATGGCAGGAACAGTACAAGCACGACTGATTTTCATGTGTGGGGTTTTTTTCATGTTTTATTTTTTGTGTCCTCTTCAAGTCTGCACGTAGCCTGAGATGCAATAACTGCAGCCCAGGGCAGTGTCAGTGAGGCAATCAACACCTTATCTGGGTAGCTTTAATTTCCTGCTGAAAGAGGTTTCTGAGGTGTGCACTGAATCCACATCTCCCCCCACAAACCACTTCATCCTCTTTGCTATCTTCCCAGTGATCTTCCTTCCCACAGCAGAGGAAGAAGGCTGGGCCTCCTCACGCTGGCGCAAACACCTTCCACCTCCACGCCCACTGCTTTGATTCCACAGAAGCGTGAGGCTGGGGGGATCCTGGACCTCCCCCAGCTATTCAGGATCCTCCCAAAGGGCTCCACTGGCTTTGGTGGCACCAGGATATGACCTTCATGACAAGAAACAGCACAGGAATTTTCTTTCTCTTTTCCTTAGGAATTTCAGTTCCTGCTTTTAGGGAACTGATTGGAACTGTATGTTGCAGTCCCCCACAATCCATGGTTTCTGTGACAAAGTAATGGTATGTGCTATGGAAGTAACTTCATTCTTGATAAAACAAAATAACTAAATAGTATGATATTCAGCCAGTTTCAGTCTTCCTTCCCTCTGCTTGCTAATGAGAATAAGTGCCAACTTGATGGGAGGGAGATTATTTTTGAGGTGTATAAAATTTTGTTTTTAAATTATAGGGCTTGACCTAAAGTCAGGTTTAAGTATAGTTAGAATAGGTTAATAAATGGTTAAAAGTTCCTGCATGGGTTTTCAGACATCCCTGTTTGCTTGGGGTTTTTCCCCCTTTGGGTACTGCAGAGTAGATTTGTCTGGACCAATAGAATCTAATTTGCCCTATAAAATTTACCCTTCCTGAAGCAATGCAGCAAACTCAGCAAGACTGTTTTGTCTGAGTCACTTAGAAAGGGTTGGGTGGGTGGGGCAACCAGCTACTATTCAAGTAAGACTGGAAAGCAGCAGAATGAGAAAACTTCTCTGAGACCAAATTCATGATTAGTGATACTGTCGAGACCTCTGTGCTATATTTCAGTAGGGTTGGGATACATAAAAACTGACATAATATAGCAAATTTTCAAACATTCATTAACACATCAGGGGAAGCAAAAGTTGGGAAGTTCTCTTTCCCTCTAATCTCCCACGTCTGCTAGCAAAACCAGGTAGCAAACTCTCTGGAAAAAAAGAGAAGAAACTTCCCCCCTTCCCCCTAATCTATGCCACTTGAAAAGTCAGAGGTAATATCTGTGAGAAATTCATAATGTCCACTATGAATTCTGACTTCTTCCCATGAGCTTAACTCAGTATCTCAGTTTACTACTGGAAACCAAAACCGAAAATTGTCTCAAAGCTGGATATGGCAGGGTCTTTTAATTGTAACACTGACCCTGTTAAGGTCATGCTGCATCTTTGCTCTCAGCTCTAGCTGCAGTATTTTGGCTGTGGCCTGATTTTACAAATGGTTATTTCATTTCCAGGTTATATTGCTTGTTGTTAACACAGACGAAACCATAGTGTCCCCTGGAAATGGCAAAATGGTAACAGGGCACTGCCTCAAACTGCAGTCTGCACAAAGGTGGAAATCTTCCCCACTCCCACCAGTTTCATCAAAAGTCACACAGACAGCAGACGTGCCCACCATACAGTACCCTTATGTACAGCTGAGCTTTGCAAAAGTTATTCCTTATGGTTTATGCTTTCCTGCATGAATGCTTTTACAGAAGTTATTCACAATTATCATTAATTCACAAATTACAAATTAATAGATTTAGATGACACAAGGGAACATTTTGGTCATGTATCCTGCTTAATAGAGACCACAGGATCTCCATCAATAAGTAATTTCTGACTTGCATCCAGACCTTCTGAATTACTGAAGGGACTTTGCCAACAGACAGTTCTTCATTGCTGCACTCTTTGTGAACAGCTCATTTCTGAAGTGCAGATTTTACTGTTCAAATTTTATATAATCTTAGAATGGTTTGGGTTGGAATAAAGATCATCTAGTCCAATCCCCCTGTCATGGGCAGGGTCACCTTCCACTAGACCAAGCTGATCAAAGCCCCATTCAACCCGACTTTGAACACTTCCAGTTATGGGGCATCCACTGCTTCTCTGGGCGATTTGTTCCAGTGTCTCACCACCCTCACGGTAAAACATTTCTTCCATGAGGAAGAAATTCCTTCAGTTTATTTATTCCAGTTGGTGAATTAATTAAGCCACATGCTATCATTTCCTTCCCTTGAAAGTAAGAGTCAGGTAAGTAGCCAATAAAGGAAAATATGCCAAATGCGATTTAATACTAGGGCAGGATCTTCAGTTGTTATCAGGTGTTGAAATCACACTCGTCAACAATTCTGTCAGTGTACTCCACCTGAGAATATATCTCCCAGAGAGCAGAAATAATATGATGTGTTTTTTATGGTGATAATCAGGAAGTATGTCATATTTGTAGCTTCACAAATTCGCTTTTGAATAAACCCAGCTAAACCATTGTATTTCTTTGAGATTTGCAGTAGTAGAAGAAAGAACACTGGCTTATTAATAGAATATGAATGTTGAAGAGTATTTGATGTGGCTAAAACATAATTGGCTTTGTATTCAAACACTGAGGAAACAGATGGTGATGAGGAGCCATAAACTTCTGGTTTGGCTTCAGTTTTGATTTTGCTTAAAGCACAAGTGGCAAATGATGATACATACCTTTTGCAGAGAAGAGGTGTCATGAATAAGATTGTCTTGCTGCCAGTGCATGCTATGAAATAGGATTTGTTGGTTACATTGCAGTGTTTTTGCTGATCAGATCAAGAGTAATCTGACAGAGGAGATACTGTGAGTCTAACAGAAGAAGTGGAGGTTTCTCATCATGTCAAATAAGCTTTCAGATTTTCTATCTGAGTATTTGTTAGATACTTGGCCATATGAACTCTTCAATCTCCAGCACTACTACTGACTCCATGTGTAACATTCTGCAATTAACTTCACTTCTCTGCATCAGCTGACACATTTATAAAGACAGTGGTACCATATATGGCTAAGGCATTAATTGGTCAATGTTGCTCTGGTACAAGAGCACCATCCTGATTAGGCACTCATTTTATCAAAGAGTGAAGGTCCAGGCAGAAGTCCTTCACTTAAATCAGCTGTCACTTCAGAAATCATCTAATAAGGAAAACAAAACACAACTAAACAATATTTAATCAATTATTTAGCTGTGTTTAAATCATGAGCTCTGTGAGGCAGGAGCAATCAACTGTTCCTGCTTGCAGAAAATTGGTGTAAGTGGGCAGAGCTCTCAGCAAGTCTCTGTGCCTTATAACAACGACCATAATTATGTAGCACATTACACACAATCACAATCTTAGTAATAACATTAACATTTCACTCTTTGCAATGCTGTGCATGGTTCCGTAAACTCTAAACTGCTAATGCTTTGTGTATGTTCTGCCTCGAGACTGATTCTTGAAATAACAGAAAATAAATTTTCAAACCTTTTTACAAAACTTGTCGCTATTACCAGAGGATCAGTAATTTCTTATTTGTTGAGTTCTTATGTTGTCTCTTCTACAAGTTTGTCAGCTGAAAGATTTAATTTTACTTGGAGCTTAACATTCCTACAGACTGAAATAATGAAAACAATAAAATTCATCTTTCTTCTTCCTTCCTATGTATTATAGTGCAGGTTTTATTTTAATAGGATTTCTGCAACCTATTTGTGAATGTCTTCCTAACATACAGGTAACTGCCACTGTCCATAATGCAGTAGATTTCACAAATCATTTCTCAGCACCTCCATAGCACTGGCAATATTACCTTTCCGTAGAGCACAGCAGGCTGCACAAATAGCCTTGCCATTTTTCAGCCTGATGTACCAAGTAATCTTCTTTTAGTTTGTACAATTTGCACTATTCAGCCACCCAAGGATTCAGATTTACTTCACCACCGCATATTAAAAGGTTGAGATATCACACTCAAATGATCTTCTCTTGCATTTCTCTAGTCTGGTGCAGAGTATTTCCTACTTTCTCAATTCTGGATGTGTAACCTGCTCAAGTGCCTCTAGACTGTAACTTGACTTGGCTTCGTTCGCAGTCCTCTCACTCGTGACAAAATTGTGTTGGATACATGTGCATATTTGTACACACGTGCAATACCTGAGCTAATCATGCAGTCACAGAATGACAAAAAATAGAGTTGAAAGGGGTGCCACAAGGCAGCTTCACGATATCTCATTCACTCAGAGCCAACTTTTGTCTGAAGACCCTGTTGTGCCTCGAGTAGAGAATCCCCCATTGCCCCTGGATAGCCCCATCTCTGCTATTCTGTCCTCATTGCAGAGACAATGTAAGGAGTGAAGAATCAGGAAATACTGTAAAAAAGTCAAGGATCTGGAAAAATGTGCATGTTCTTAGATAACAGCTACCTGACCATCTCAGAAGTAACATCTAGCTTGTCTTAATCCAGCTCTTTCAAGCACTCTACTGACAAGCTACTTTTAAAGGTAGCTGGTCCTGGGAGGGAGATGTTAACTAAGTAAATCGTGCATTGCCTGCACTGACATTTTCAATGAAGCTGAAAAATGAACACGGAAGTCAATCCAAGTGGTCTCGTCTGTGTTACATGAGAAAAAAAGCCAGCAGTGGGTATAAGTGGGAGAGAAATATATTTTTGCCAAATGCAAGATTTCTGAGTAGAAGATGCAAATTGACGGACAAGATAAGTTCTTTTCAGGGTATTTTTATTAAACTGAATTTAATAAAAAAAGTAAAACAATAATGAAATTATTTCCTCCAGAAATGAGGTTTGTTGTGCCCTCATTGAGTTGAGACAGAGCAATAAACACTGTTGTTCTTTTAAAATCTACTTTTTTGTTTTCTCCCTTTCACCTACCATTTGTATGCCATACCTGCTGAACCTGCATGTCCTTGGTAGCTATTAAAATAAATATAGCAGCTGATATTATTTTTCTGCTTCAGCATAAACTGGTTATCCAAATATTTTGGCATTAAATATGAAGAGACAACTTCCATAAGATCAAAACCCAACAGAATTTCTGTTATACTTCTTTTGAGGGAATTTAGTGGAAAATAGTAGAAAACTTAGAAATTCCTTCAAGGATAGTTCCATCTAGTAATAAATTAAAATACTTTTACTCTTTTTTTTCTGCTTTTAGGAATTTCTTCTCACTCTCCTGTAGGAGACTATAAATGTCTCCTTAAGTATATTTCCAGAGGAGAACAAAATGAATCCATGGAAAATAAATAAGAAGGACTAATTATTTTTTGTCAACAAAAAAGTCCCTGCATATTCCATGGGCATTTAGTAAGACATTTTTAGGACTGTGACAAAATTCTGCAGGGTTTGGGTAAAACATATCATATTAAAAACCATATCATATTAATTAATTATATATTATCATATTAATTATATATTATCATATTAATTTATTTATGACTTTTCAGTGACAAATCAAAACAGGAGGCCCAAATTTTTGTTACAAGTCATAAAACACCTCATCTGTGGCTCTTTTCTGAGAAAATATAGTTGCAAAGGACCTGTTTCCTTCCATTGAGTTATGAGAGATAATTTATTAATAGTGTTAGGTTTTGATTTCATTCACCTCCAGCTCTTAAAAACAAATAAGCTGTTTTCAAAGCTCGGCAAAGTTTTATTAGCTGCTTCCCAAAGCTGTGCCTACCCTCCTCACCACCTCGTTCTTTAGTGACGTTCATCCTGGCCTTCCCAGCTTGACAGTTACTTCTTTCCTACTGATCTTGTTGTGATAGGAGTTATCAAGCTTATCAAGGACTGTGCTGTCAGTGAGACACACAACATCCCGTGGATCTTGAGGTCAGGTGTCTGGAAAAATGAACAAAATACATTGATTTGCAACTAAGGCGGGAATTTCTACAGTCTCTCTGATATCTCACAGAGTTTATGGCATTGTGGCTTACGGCAGAATTTGTAAAGTTTGTTTTGTTCACTTAAGCCCTCTCTTCCATGGCTGGCACGAGACACAACATTTTCTCCAGCCGCTCCTGTGATGCAATGGCTACAGAGCCTGAAATACGCTGTTATGTTTATTTATTTTACAACTTTGTAACAGGATGGATCCTTGAGATACTATATCTCCACATCAGGGCTGTCCTGGGGCGCAGCCAAAGCAATCAAACCATCACTACCCTCACCCCTGTGCTTGCACCACTGCCCCGTGCCTGGTGGACCTGGGGCTCAAATAAGACATGTCTGTTGAAGCACTCATGTACTCGTCACATCGTCTGCCTTGGCGTGGGTCCGCGGCAGGCACCCGGGAGCAGCCTCCCAGGGCAGTCATGCTGGCAGGAGAGATGGCTGAGCACCGCCTGGCTTGGGGTGCCACAAGCCGTAAATAGTGGGACCGAGCGACAAATCCCTTTTCTGCTTCAGAATCGGACTACTATTAATTTTATAGCACATATGAGTTCAGGAGGATTTTACTGCTTTCCTAAAAAGCAGTTTTATCATACGTCCCAAAGAACCAGATCGTGTCCGATGTTGCTGCCGGGGCGGGGGGGAGAGCGGGGCCTGGAAGCACACACGGGGCAGGAGACGCAGTGAGAGTGTGTTCGCAGCCCTGACAAAGTGCTGCGGTCTGCTCCACTTGAAGCACCACAGCTATGCCAGCCCTGCTTGTCTCTTAACCAGAGCTGCCAACTGGGCTAAATTGCATGGTGACTTTGTGAGGCTGACAAATGTAGGTTAAAATGCACTGGCCAAGCTCGTTTCCATTTGGATTTTACCCAAATTCTCAGCTAAAGGGCCTGAGCGATAATTTGATGTACTAACAAGCCCATAAAAAAATATTGTTATTTTTAGGTACTTAAAGTTTTGTTTCAGAGGACAAAAAGTCTTTTGGTATATTTTGAAGAATTTTGTGGAGATGCCTGCTGCAAGTAAGAATAAACAAATGAGCTCTTTCAAATTCCTGGAAATGACTGAGAGACATGTTGTGAATTCTTTGAATTCGTAAAACAGACTGCAAGTGACCAAGCAGGTAAAAAGCAGGGTTAACCTGTCCCTGAGGACCACAGTTAGTTAATTTGACTGCTGCATTTTAATCTATTTTTTTTCTAAATATACTTGAAAATTTAAACTTTAATTCATATCACAGTATAACAAAAGACCAGTGTACATTTTATTATAAAAAACCTACACTGAAAGAGTACTAAAATTGCAGAATAAAGTGCTGAAAACTTAAGAAAACATTGGTTGACCAAATTTAATTTACTTCTGTTAATATAGCTTTAAGAACATGACCGCATACTTTTTTTATAAATATTATCCTTTAGTACTCTTTCCATGTGTGGTCTCACACTTTGCTTACTGCACGTCATCCAAATTTGCACTGCACAGTTTATTGACAGTTCTGAATAATTAATATTGTTACAGGATATTGTCCAGAGTTTTTGGAATAATTGCCTAGAGCTAGGTTTCCAAGACCTTATCAGTTAATTAAAAATAGTGAACTAGCAAATCCTACTGGAATCATTGGAGACACAGCACTTTTGAAACACTAATTGCTTATTTAGGTATCTGCATTAAGTCTGCAGCTCAAAAAAATATGCTTAGAGTGAACTAAGGAAATAATCCTCCAAGCTTTCAGAGTTTAATTCACATCACAGAATAGTCTTTCTTTTTGTGAAGTGTCATCCATTCTTTGCACTCACCCCTCATTCTGAGCTGCAGAGGTATAAAATTGCCTGCCAGCAAAGTTAGCATGTCGTAGGAAGCGTGCTAACGCGGGCTTAATGCTGCTACAAGGACACAGCACTTGAGATGAATGCATTCATCTGCCAACACTGACCACGCTGTGAGTATCAAACACTTGTACTGCTCAGAACAAAGAGAAGTGGATTAGGAGAACACTGCTGATCTTTTATAATTGCATCCACAAGTTCAGTTCCGGGCCTGGTTTGACTTTCCTTCATATCTGTGTGAAGGAGTAACTCAGCTTCAGTCAATGCAGTAAAACTGTTGTTAAAACAGCATATGTGGAGGACTCCAAACCGTTTTAAGGATGGGTGTGTAAATAAAATAGTCAGTCTGCTGGCTGTCACAAGCAATGACTTTATTGATTATCTGAATAGTATTAGCCAACAACTCGAAGGGGTTTTTTGTCTACCTTTTCTGTATTAGTAACAGTTTGCCCCTCCGAAGTGCTCAAGGAGCTGCTTAGTTCTGTACATCCAGGAGCAGCTGTAGGAGTTTCAACCACGCCTTCATACAAGCATGTTGGCCATGACAGCGGCACTGAAACAATCACCGGTTATTTACTCTGTTTATTACTGTCTTATCGTCTGCCGCGTCCCTGGTTTTGCTCCACTCCTCTCCTGTCTAGAAGGGTGAAAAACCTATACTTTCCTCTGTTTTGACTCCACTGACTTCAAGGACACACAGTGAGACCCACAGGAAAGGGCATGGCCTTTCCCAGCTGTAGGCTAGCTAACAAGAGATTTGCCTTCTCCAGTTTTTGAAAGTCTCTGAGAACACAAAAAACGGAGAGAAAACATTTCAATTTATCTTTTACTTCATTCTCTTCTCATAAACACGATGAAACAAGACTGTGGGCCAGACCCTTTTCTTTGTGTGTAAATCAGCTTCTGTGGAGCAATGCTAGCTCATGGCACTATTATTTTTGTTGCCACTACTTGTATGACTGAAGCACCCGCAGATCCCAAGTGAGACGGGAGTCAGCTGTGCTAGATACTGTACAGACAAAAATTTCTTGAAAGTGCTTGCTCCAAGTGTTCGCCAGCTGACTAGAGAAGCGAAACCACACGAGAGGGAAGCAGGCAGCAAGGAGGCGAAGAGAGGTGGCTGCTCAAAGTCACTCGGCAGAGCAGTGGCATAGCCGGGAATAAACTCCAGGTATCCAGATGCTCAGATCACTGCTAGGCCAATACACTAAGCAGCCTTGCCAGCTAAAACAAACATATATTTTTTTCATCTGTTGCCAAGCTGCCAACTACAGTAAAATGTGCTAACAAGTTGTACAAAGGCAGATTTCACTCTTCAAATATTTTTGAAAACAAAACAAAACACTACACCCTTTTTTCTCATTGTTCAGTACCACTATTAAATGTTTCAGATTTTTAGGATGTTGGGCAAATTTATTTGGAACGTAAAAAGAAGAGATTCATTACTTTTTATTTGAAGCAGGCCTCTGGAAATAGAATGCAATTCTCAAGGATTGTCTCTCTGTCCCTTCTTTAACATGCACATAAACTAGCTCTGCTCATCAAATGGTAGATTTTAATAATTAGCGTGGGTGCTTTGAAAGACTTCTGTACCAAATAAAGTGATTGTTTAAGGGGAAAGCATCTTGCTCAGATAAGATGCACAACAATACCGAACTAGTTTCTGGCAGCAGTTACCTTCTGACATTCACCGAGAAGTTTTTCACCAGCTGTAAATTCTGTTGCAAAACTTCCTCATATTAAATCCTGTCAGCAAGCCTCTGTTTCAGCTCCAAGTCTGCTGGGCAGAAAAAAAAGTCAGCACAGCAGAAAAACACTTCCCTGTGCCTGACCAAAGCTGGAAATAAGAAAGAAAACAAAAATGAAGAAAAATGTAAGAGGAAAACCAGAAGCTCTTTTTATAGTATTTCTAATTGTAACTTCAAGAAGAGAATAGAGAACCACCTTAAGACTCTGAGTTGAAGTGAAGGGGGGGGTGTTTTGTGTCACTTCTTCATAGCCTTAAATCATCATTGCCATTGGATGCTGATTCGCAGCTATAAACTACTTCCAGTGTTTACATTAGGGTTTCTGAAAGAAATGCATATCTCGGGCCAGCAGATCAAATACATCACTGTCGACAGGAATTGAAGTGAGGCAAGTATGCATTGTATCCAAATGAGGCCTGCAGGAATCCAAAGCAAGCAAAAATTTAATGAGTTACACCCAAAATAACTGCACTCAAAGACAAGAGTGACGACCAAGAAAAGGCATACAGAGAGCTTTTTTGCACCGAGCAATGAATGTGGCAGGACTGCATCTTTCTGTCTTCATGAAAGTAAAGATCCATTTCACAGTGGGAAGAAAAGGCACTTTTCTGCTTATTAAACTACAGAAAGAGCAAGTGAGGCTCTGCGGCTTAATTCAGAATCATATGAGCTAGAGTAGGAGATGCCCTTGTGCCCACACTCAGTGTTTATGGAAGCTGCAGGGCAGGAGGGCACAGAGCCAAAGAAAAGAGAGCTTCTCTTCCAGGACGGCAGCAAGTGCCCTGCAACAGTCTGCTGCATCCCAGCAGCTGAAATAACCTGCCTGCTCCCGTAGGTGGAAAGACGTTTTCACCAGTCCTCAAGACCTTCTCCCACCCCCCTCTTTGGCGCATTTATGTTGTGCCCCATGCCCAAATAGCTTCCAGCTTCCGCCACCAAATGACATTCCTTCCACTGCAAATGGCCCCTTTGAAGTCGCAGGGGAGGGGCCTGGATTTTATCCATGGTACAGAATCCTAACATAACTTTAAACCTTCTTAGTTTTTTGGAGACTTTTTATGAGGGGGAGGGTGTAGAGGGAGGGGGAGAAGCACCAGCTACTGAAAGCAAGAGGAAGAAAGAATACAAAAATACAATTTTGTCAATCCACAGTCATCAATTAGCACATTAACAAGGGCTTCCCAGAAAAAAGTAGCCACCACCATATCTACCCATCCTCATATGCAATTGTCTCACCAACTTGAGAAGATTTCCACTGCTATGTCACCGTTTAGTCAAAGGCTCTTGCTTTCAAGGCCAATTAGCCCATGGTCATGTCACAGAGAGCTCCGAAGAAACTCCTCCGGTCTGACACCTACATTTCATGCCTACCCATGTGGAGAAAGGGGAAGTGAAACTGTTAATTGGTTGTCAAGCAGGATGAAAACATCATTCCTTTGGCTTTCTAGATGTTCGCACACAGGAAAGCCTAAATGCTTTTTTTCTTTTTTAATTTTGCAATTTTAAAAAAACCCAAAACATTCCCATGAAATTCCTTGGAGTCAAGAGAATCCGTGCATCTTGGTTTGAGTTTGAAACTATATTTTTTTCTAATGACAATATATAAAACTAAAAGTTTTGCAGAAATAAGAAATCATTCCAGCTCCCAAATGACAACATACGATTTTTAAAATGTGTCAAATTCAGTCATAGAGAATTTTTGGAATGTTTACATTTGTTAAGGAAAGTTTTGGCAAAATACATTCTTGGAATGTTTTGATTTCACTAAATCTGTCTCTTCACACAAAATAGAAAAAAAAGAAAAAGGCTGGTGAAAGAAACTTTCACTGAGCTCAAATGACAGATGGCTCTTGGGCTATGCAACTTATGTTAAATGAAGAAAAGTCCTTAAGGTGTAGTTCAGGTCACTGCTTAGTCTACTTGTCTGTTAGTGCCCTTTTAAATCCTGCCATGTTTTTCAGGTTCATAAGAGTGGACTCTCCCATTCAAAGCAGAATACAAACTCTACTTCAGGTCCAGGTTTTCAACTGCAAACTGAAATCATAATATACTTTCCCCTAGCACGTTTCTTTTAATGTAAATAAAGAGGTTCACTCTGACCACACAAGAAATCTTTGCAAACAAAATTGCACAAATCCTATATAGCCATAATTAACGATTAATGCTGTGAGGGCATAGGCTAGTATAATCTTGTAACAGCAGCGATATTCCTATAGAGAGAAAGTGAAAAAAAAAACCAATAAAACCCCAAAACCAAGCAAAACCCAAATACAAAGTATGAATAAAGCATGAAAACTGGGACAACACGATCTAAAAGGTTACAATATATAGCACTAGAGACCTGTTTTTTCAATTCATGAGAAAATCAAATAAAATGTGTTATAAGCCTCCTTAAGAAAACTTATTATGTACCCTCATATTGTTTAGTTCAACCTAAATGCTGTATAAAGCAAGCTCTCCCCAGTGTGTTACACATTTGAGACCCTTGGGATTTCTCTTATAGTTTTATGCAATTTATTTCTTATAAACTAATCTCCTACTTCCTCTTCCAGCATGGAAAGAAGTTTTATTGCTATGCTGTTTGGTTTAGCAATGGCAACATGCCATAAACAATAATCTAGTAAGTATACAAAGCAAATTTAACATTTTCATGTCCAAGATATAAAATTGCAATGCGATGCACATCCAATCTTTTTTAAATGAACTCACCTTCTTGAATCTCACTCTCCTTTCTCAGTGATGTTGTCTCTTTGCCATTAATCAGAAGCACCATCAACTGCTTCTGCAATCTGTTTGTTATGCACTCATACTCTATGCACTACCTGGTAGGTTATTTTCTTATCTATAAGACAAAGTAAACTATTCCAAGCATGTCAAAAGATCATCAAGAAGCTAGTGACAATGCTAACTATTTTTTTGTTTGCTCCAGCTCTTTGGACTAGCTTGGAATGCTAATCGCTTCCCAGCAGAAAGTGCACACAGAGGAGCTTCGGCAAAGGTGGGAACATGGTGGTAAGGTGGGTAAATGGCAACGTTACAAGGACCTTACAAGAACAAAACCAGGATTGCCACAAAGAAGACGGCAGAATTTCAGAATTTCATTTGAGAAAACAGACTGAGATGTACACAGTTCGACTGCAGACCAATTTCTTGGCACCTACTGCCATAAAAACATACTACCTCAATGGTAATTTTTGGGGTCTGCTGAATCATGAGTTCAGAAGCAATTGCAGTATTAAAACACTCCCGTGTGTTTGATGTGAGAAATAAATGCAAAATAGTCATTGTAGAGAATCATAATATGAATCAGAAAACTGCATAGCCTAGATATTTTGGCACACTCTTTTCTGTGAGAACTAAAAGAAATCGAGAGTAAAACATTTTAAATAGCTAAAAAGAGATGAGAAACTCTATCTGCTTACTGAGATACTAATCTTTCAAACACGACTTTCAGCTTGTAATTCTGGAATGTAAGTAACTGGTTTACATCCTTCAGTGCCAGTCTGAGCAACCTAATGGAGGAATCAGGACCTTTTATTTGAGAAACAGTGACTGGATAATGGAAGTATTTTTTTCTCTAAAATGCACAGTTAAGCAGAGAAATTAACCTTCCTGTTTAATACTTTTTAACAACTTTCCAACATTTAACCTAAAGTCAAAGCTTAATTCAGTGTTTTGACTGATGCTGTATAAGACAGTAATTTCTACTGTGTGAGTTCCACTGTACATTTAAGATCTTTGGAGCAGGAAACTCTGATTTTGGTGAGAATTTCCAGTGGGTATGATGGTGTGCAATAAGTATTGTTATTACAATTTTCAGCAGTCATTTTTCTATTTCATTTAGGAAAGATATTATAGGTGGAAAAAGGGGAGAAAAGTAACCTCACTCCAGATTGTGATCACGCATTTTTAAGGTGTGTGATTTTGATCTGGCATCATGTTCTCCTTCTATTAATTTTCTTCTCACCACTTAGATTAAATGACTTGTCTTGGTATACTGAGATTTGGAGAAACCTTAGTGACTGACAAAATTGAGGTGTTACTAAAAAAGAATTGCTTCAGTTTGCACAAACACTCACTTTAAAATTTAACGAGAGAGGATGGAATTTCTGGCTAAATTCTGTTTTTATCAGAACTAATGGTCTATCCGTATGTATCCTTCTAATCTCACAGCAAAAAATTTGTTTACAGAAAAGCTATTTGCTGAATTTAGTATCATCGACCACAGTAATTACAGTGAGGGAAATTTATGCTTCATTTAGAAAACTCCTGGATAACTTTTCTGGCAGCATAGGTAGTTTAAGCCTTTAATCTCCAACAAGCATGTTTTCAACAGACTAACCTATAAAGTGTGGGGTTTAAGAGCCCTTGTGTTTGTTTATATGTCCAGAACCACACAGTTCTTGGCATGCATGTCGGTATGCCCAGGGGAGGTGTCAGCCTGGCGGCAGAGAAAGAGGAAAGTTGTAGAATAGATTTCCAGTATAGGCAGAGGCAGAGCGACCCATCCCATGGCCTACCTGCATGCCCTGGGATCAGATCCTTGTTTGCAGGAGCAATCCAAACTGCCTGCCCAGCCAGCAGTCACATAGGTATTTCCACAGGTGGTAGGTTTTGGACAGCATGTTAGTGATTTCCATTTCCATACTAACCTGAGGCCATTTCAAACCAGTAGCCTAGAGAAGCTGGTATCCTCTGGCTGGGAAACCCTTCTGCCCTTCACACCCCCAAATTCTCAGTTGCATCCTTCAGCTGAGCACTCCAGATGAGAGCTCAGCAAAATGAATTTGTCCTAACCCGCAGTGTGTTGCAGGCGCAGCTAAACATAGAGAACATGTGATTTTTGTGTGTGCCGTTCTGTAGGCTTGCTTTAAAATTCAGAGCTTGGATAAGAGAGCTCATTTCTCTTTCTTTTGGCCAACTGCTTCTGTGGCAACATTCTTGGTTGTCTGGTAGGAAGTGCTTAGAATGTCCTCACTCAAGTTGGGATTTAGTTCACCTCCTATGTTCTGTCTTCTGCACACTAAGAAACAAACATTTGAGGCATTTTGGCATTATGTGTAAGGCTGGAGAGCAAAACCCAATGTTTGAATGTTTATTTTTAAACAATGCGTATCTATGAATAATCATGCATATCTCTATAAATTTGATCTTTAGCTATTCATTAATCATATAATAGAGTCCTCAACATTAATTTTGTCTACAGGTAATGAAAAAAAAATTCTGCTTTATTAACCTGATCAATTAATCTGAATGTGCTTTTACAAAATAAAAGGCAAAGGAAACTTGTGACATTCTACAAACCATGGTCCATCACTTGAGACTCAAAAATGAGAAGCCAGTCAGTACAGATGACGTAAATAGTTCTGGTAAAAGAAGTCTTCTAATTTGTTGTGCTCTTAAACCAAAGGAAAATACTTGATGTCTCTCTGAGCTGAATCATCAGGAGTTACTTGTACTCCCAAAACTTTCTTCTAGACTTTCAAGAATTTCAGGCAGATGTCAGCTATATTATACTTTATTTTATAGAGGTCTCTTGGCCCAGAAAAGTAAGCCACTTTCATAAACCTTGAGATTTAGGTCTCAGAATGGAATGATGGTTTTCATGGCAAAAAATAAAGCATTAGCTTTCAATTTGTCCTGATTCAAACAGGAAAAAAATATAATATAATATTGTTTTTCATTGTGGTTCCAAATGATAAGAATTCTAAGACCTAACAGCAAAGTGAAAGGTCACTCGGTATTATTTTCTTGTTGCCTCTTTACTACTATGTTCATAGAATGTCAGCCATGTAGAGGTGAAATGCAGCTTTCAAGGTGTCCAGCCAAGAGCAAGCAGCCTTCAGACCCAACCACATTTAATGTAAAAGCTCTATAGAGACCACAGCCATTGCAAGGGAGCTTGAGGTCCTTTCTGAACGCAGGTGTGAAAGCTCACTGCAACACCTCATCATTTCAAGGTGAGTTAAGTAAACCACCTTATTTCAGAAGAGGTTTGCTGTAATTCACTGTCATGGCTTTTGGTTTATTTGTCTGCCTGTGTAATTCGCTAATTTTTTACCAGGAAATGGGTATGGGGCCATAGGAGCTTGTTTGCAGAGGGAAGGGTGTTCACTGCTGTTCTGTTCCACCTGCCCACCTGGGGCTGGAAAGCAGGGGAGACCCTGCTAGTACACAGAGGTCCCCAGCCGTTTGGTTGCTCACAGGCAGATCCCAGGCACTGCGACTGCCTGCCCCCAGCCCTGCAAAAAACAGCCCTCCCTCAGCGTGAGCGGCTCACAGCAGGGCTGGAGGTAAAGCCTGACAATGACAAGCTGCCTTTTTCAGAGCCTTGGGCGAGACCCTGAAATGATACAAGCAAGGCTAAGATTCACTGATTTAAAATTGCTTCTGTGTGTCAGTAGTTGGCACTGCTCTGAGATGAAAGAAATTTTATTTCACGTTTGGGGAAATGCAATCTGTGCTGCTCTATTGTGAGAGTATTTAATTTTCAAATAAACAGACCAGAATGGGTAGAGCAATAAGGTGAAAACATGCTTTCTCAATAAATAAACACAGCAGTGGGGATGTGACTTGATGTGATTTTTCCTAACGGAACATGATTTTGACTCCAAATGGCAAATTGGACTTGTCAGATGATAAAGGTTAGCCTTGCCATTAAATACTATTGCTATTTTGGCTAATGTTAAACATATGTGCTGCGTAAAGTTAACTATATAGCCTGGATAAGAGAAAGCATTGAGAATACACTCAAGCTGTCATCCCATTTTTGTAGGAACCTGAGTGCCATCAAGCACTCCACTGTGACATGGAAACTAATAGACAGTCTTTGTGGCGACATTAAACCCTCTTGTGAATCTTAACTAAGTTGACGTTTTGTTTTATTAGAAAAGAGAGTACACCTTTTCCATGGCAATGTTTTAAGTAATAGTTCTGAGAGTATTGTCAAACACACCTATCAAAAAATGAGTCACTAAGTACACCAGAGGCTGGTTGCTGCAGAACAAAAGGGGAGCTGTGATATTTTAACTAAGTTTTACTTCTTCCTGAGGTCTAAACCAATGCCTGATCACAAAACACGTTCAGGTCTAGCATGCAAATTTTCTTTCTCACCACAATTCAAAGCAATACAAATTATAGTTGTTTACATCAACCTTTCACACTCTTTTGAACATTGAGTTTCTCTTGACTTGGCTAGCAGAGAACACACAATGTAACCAGCAAACTTGATTCCCTAAGATGTACTGACATCATCCTGGCTAAAAAAAACAAGGAAATAAGTTAATCGGAGATCTCCTGATTTATATTCTGTAATGAATACAAAGGGGCAGAAACCAAGGTCTTTTAAATGGAAACTGTCAGCAAAAAAGAAAACAGAAGAGAATTATTTTGGGAGGTGGCCAAGAAGGAGCAAAAGGGTTATGGGGGAAGAGGGGATTCTAGAAAATGAAGGGAATGGTCTGGGAGATAATACATACTACTGCAGTATTATTCCTCCTGGTAATGTAATGTGCCCACAATGCCATGTCAGTCAGATTATGTAAAATGACTAGTGAAAAAGGACAGATCTTAAAAGAAAGGTGTGAATGTATTTTATATAGAACTCTGTAAATAATTTGGTTTTGTTTATGGGTCTGAATTGTGTAACAATTTCATTTGGCCCCAGAGAATATTCACTTAGAGAAAACATTCACAAAAAAAAAAAAAAGCCTTAGGTGGAAGAAAACTTTTTCAACTCTTGGGCTTCCTCTGTTTCAAACTCTGTAAATACATTTATGAATCATTTCATTTTCATTTCAAAAGGCCAGAATTTCATCTGGTTTCAAATTTTTTGTTTGTTGTTTGTTTTCAGAAAAAACAATTCAGCTGAATCACTTTGAAACCTCAGCTCAAAATCCTGGCGTTGTCATTACATTTTTCTCTATAAAAAAAAGTCACATCCACACTCATTTCTCTAAAGGAAAAATTAAATCTTTTGTTTGTAATGCAGGTTGAAATTCTCCCCTCAGGACTAGCCCCACTGTGACACTGGCCCAGAGCTGAGTGCAGGGACACAGCTCAGGAGTCCTCACCACTGCTGCAGCATCAGGGACAGCCACAGATGTGACATGTGCGCTTGCTGGGACACTTCACTGTTCCTCACACCTCAGTGCTAGGATCCCGCTGGACCTTCATCTTCTCCTGTTGAGGTGCAAACCTTGAAGGGGTGTGGTGCACTGTGGCTGAGACTGAGAAAAAATATTCTTAGCTGGGAAGGAGGACATTTTTCCTTAGGAAAGGTATCTCTGTATGATCAGCAGTGTGTCCTGTGGGGTAGAAGTTGGGAGAGATAGACTTGCTCTTGTGACTCACTGACACAGAAATTTCACTGGAGAAGATGACAGATTTGACCTTTTAGTCTCAGACTTGTGCAAGCGCAGAATGAGTGTGCAAAGGCACTTGTAATCACATGGCTCCAAAAGATGGGAATCTGCAAAACTGTTTCGTCTTGATAAAATACAGACAGCTAGTTCCACTTGAATCTGATACCTTCTCCAAGGTCTGTCTCCTGATGCAGATCCTCAGATGCACTAGCTGGCACGCTATAGTGTCTCCTCCTTTTCCTTCACAGTTTATTCATTCCTCAGTTGTCTTTGATGACCTGGGGAATAGCAGCTCTGCTCTTCTTTCACAAATACTTCTTCACAGTAATACTTCCCAAGATGAAAACAGTGGATCAAACATCATACTTTGCTTTGTAGGTCATAACTGGTCGCTTTGCTGGATTTTTTTGTTTGTTATATTACCTTTGGCATGACACAGGAAGAGCAAAACAAATCTGTGAACTTTAAACTCGCCTTTGGAGAACAGCAGATTTATCAGCAAGGTAAGCAGGTTTACCAGCACTGAGACCTGTTCTGCTGAGCCTTCTCATGCCAGTAGGTGGATTGAGCTGCTGAAGGAAAACTGGCATGTACAAAGGCACAGACTGTTAAGCATTGTTTCTGTGCCCATAACTACAAGTTTTACCTTCTCTGAAAGTAAATGCAGCAATCAAAACAAAAAATGGGTCATAAACTCCCTTAAACATGAGACATACACTTTTGACATTGAATCTGACAAGAAGAGTACTGGAAGGAACTGCTAATACAGGAGCAGAAAGACCTATGCTCTCAAAGGAAAAGGGAAAGCCAAGAGAAGAAAAATGCAAGTTAAATGAGCTATGGGAAGACACAAAAGAGAAATATCAATACAATAATTAAAAAAAAAAATCACCTAATTACATTTGAGCCAGAAAACAGTGGCATCAATTATAAGTGTTCAACCATAATGGAAATAAGTTATTAAAGCAAATCAACTGATCCTACAAAAAAGCAATAAAACAGCTATTGTAGGGAGTTTTAATATATTCTGCTTTGGCCTGAGATCAATAATCATTTGGAAGAGCGGGTTGCTTCTGACCTAGCTCATTCCAACAATTAGGTTCATAGTGTAGCTCTGCAAACATTTGTAACAGCTGAAGGGCTAAGTGTTTTGCAACATGCTATGGAAGATATAACTGTACCCGTAACCATAGATGTCCAACTGCTGGAAGTACAGTTTCTGCCCAAACTAACACACAGCAATGATAAGCGTAAAACAACACATTTTTGTAATGGTTCCACTCACGGGAGTTACTGATTTGAGATTCTCTGACAATAATCCTCTTTCACGTTTGTGCTATGTTGCAGTGAGTGTGGTGGCACGCTCCAGGAAATGCAATCATTGCTAAGATACTCACGCTTTATCTGCCAAGAGGATATGTGACTTGCCTTCCAAAACAGCAAGCAAATTCAGAGGACTGATTGTGAATCGTTGCATGTTCATATAAAACTGTTAACTGCATCATATTTCCTACACTGTTTCACCAGTTTTACTGATGGAAATATTTGTTTAGGTTTTATGGGCAGTCAGTCGTCGATTCTTATTTCCTGACATTTGTTAGCTCCTTGCTCAATGTTTATGTCTCTTCAGTGTCACTTAAAAAAGTCTCAGACTCAGTGACTTCCAGTGAGTCGGGAAAAAATGCACCTCACAATACCACATTTCGTGAAAACCACAAGCCAGCCAAAAAACACTGATACCAGTTCATTTTTGCTGTTCGAATGTGCTATGAAAGAAATAGCTTCCTGAGTTTTTCTCTAACACAAAGAGAAAAACAAATCCAGTGATCACTGGAAAACTGAAATATTAGTTCAATATACCCTTAATACCCTCTGAGGATTAAACAACTTACCTAACAAAGCCTTTCTCATTATTCATATGCTTGTCACAAGCAAAACTTCCTTACAGTGATAAACTTTGCTCAGCCAAAGACTTTCTGTCTTGCTACGAGGTTGCTTTAATTCATCTGTCAAGGAAAAAGAGAAATCTTATCCAAAAGTCTTTAAATATCTTTCCGTTTGTGTGACCTATTTATTGCCTCCAAATTTCTTGATTCCTGTAACCTGCAGGTACTGTTGTGTTATACTTGGTGAGCTCCAGACATAGCCAGGGAAAGATTTTTTTCTGTACTGTCACTGACACACTGGCTGTCTTGCTCTGGAGGGTTAGTACACGGAGGGCTTCTGGCTCAGCTCATATTTACAGGCACCCATTCATCCATTGTATAATCCCTCTGCACTAAGCTGAACACAGTCATACAAGACATGTCTGATTTAAAATTATGGGATATTTTTCTTTTTACTTACAGGAAAGGCTATAAAGACTGCCAAAGAAAAATGCACAAATACAGAAAATAACGTGCTATTTCTAATAAATAACATCTGGATAGAGCTGCACTATGGAATTTTAATATTAAAATTAGCAGTGTTTACAGCATGTTTTGAATGATGTCAGTCAAACCCCTCTCATCAATCTTCTGAAAAATAAAACAAAGCTAAGTGTCATAAAGCAACATCTTGGAATAGTTATGGCATTACTCATGTGCAGCTGATGGAATTTTTATGTATTGCATCAAATCAGACAAATCAAGTCAGAATGTCAGCTTGCAGTGTTGCTTTATTATGTATGGTAGTGCTTCTTTCTGAGTAGTCAGAAAGAGGCATGTGGATTTCAGCAACATTTGCTGAACAGCCATGTGGTCAAAAGAAATGCCATATAAATAGACTGGCTGTGACAGGACATACTAAGGTCTAGAAGATCATCTTTATTTTGTTCTGATCCCATTAGTCAGCCACCTTCTTTACTATTGATCTCGTGTTCTCTGTGCCTCACCTTATTCTGTCCAGTCTGACATTTTGCTCTGGTCAGTTGGAGATTTCATGCTGCTTTAATGTTAGTATCAGTCTCATCTATCTCTGACCACCTCCAGATCAACAGATCGTAAATGTGATGATCTGTCCAGCTGAGGTCTTTAAGACCTGAACAGTTGGGTGCTTGGATACTGCAGCACTTAGAACTTCAAACATGCAGAATTTGCACTTTATTTATCAAGCTGGACTTGCACCTCTTCTTGCTTTGTACATAAAACTAAAAATGCTACTGCATAAGTCCTTCTTCCCAAGCTGTTTCTTGGGGGAATGTTTGAACTGATAGCCTCCATGTATTAATTCCTTTCCTGTTTGGTGCAAGTAAGATAAACCTTTTCTTAACCCAATTCATTGGTATCTCAATTGTACCAACAAAGCCTTGGTTATTTTATTCAGAAAACACCAACCTTTTATTTCTCAGTGGTTGGGGGCTGAGGGGCAGAGACAGTTGGATATACTGTACTTGTTGAGCAGGATTTCATAAACAACTATCAAAGATTTCATGTTATTACACATATCAATGATGCCAGCACAGGAAGTAGAGACCTACTTGATTCTGTTTCATTTGTATGGGAAAGGAGCTCAGTAATTTCCATTTTTTAAGGACCGCTCTGCCCCTGTCCTTCCATGATGCTTATCTAACACTCTACTATGTGGTACAACGTTTGGTGCTCTGATCTTCAGTTGAGCACCTTGAAACTTCAGACTCATTTTTAAGCTGGACCTGGGATAAGAATCACATAGGATAAGATAATTTACTTTCTTTGATTCTTAGATGACTATCCTAAAGCCAGATGCTTATACAATACCCTTACACTTTGTACTTCTCCCTTCAGGTCGCATTTTGTCTGGTTTGCTTCTTGTTCACATAAACATAATAAAAGATGACTATTTTTAAGAGCAATTTGAGACACTTCAATAATAGTTTCTCAGCAGGGATCAGCGGCATCTGAGTAACTCCATGCAGCTTTGGCTGGAATGACAAAGATATGACTGTCAGAGTATTCATTCAGTTGTTAAATAAGTAAAATGCTAGATAAGTAAAAAAAGAGAAGTTGGGTTCTTTTAGGACTGGAAATGGAGAAGTCTGTAGTCCTGTCAAAAAAGACACTTTCATAAGTCCTATTCTGCAAGCAATAATGTGTGCTTATTCTAGCCTGAACGATGATCAGCTGTTAGGCTAGTATTTGTCACTCTCACATCACTGCATTGCAATTCTAATAAATGTTCCCTCATCTTTGTATCACATCTTATCGCTTACATCAGTCCTGAGGTCTAGGAGGTTCCTGCTAGATGCCTTCTCAATATACAGATTTGCCCCCTACCACCAATCATTTATGGGTGATCTCTGTTTTTCTCTTTACGTTTAACTCTTATTAATTTTAATTAGACTCAGACTAAGCCCAAATACTTTAGCCAATTTATAAGAAAAAGGAAAAGAAACATAGCGTGCCTGCCAGATGAATTTTCCCAGAGCTCTCACGGCTCTAATTTACACTACAGGCACACCCGGATGTGGTTGGAAGAAGCCTTGCCTTTCCTGCTTGTGCGTGCTTTGGATGCATGACCTCAAGATGTCAAAAAGTCAGTGGGTCATGGTGACAAGTCCGGCTTTGTGGGTTATGTTTTCTGGCTTGTAGATATGAAGCATGTAAACAACTTTTGAAGATATAGGGCTTAGTTTTAACAGCTCAAGAGAAGTCACAGGGTTAGCTTTTCTGCTGTGAAAGAGACTTGCATATTTCAGCCTACAACTTCTCAACTGCTTCAGGTTTTCATTATGCAAATTTATCAGCAGGGAAAGTGTGTCATGAAACGACGTATTAAAATCCAGAAAAAGAATTAATCTCCATTTTATTTTTTAAAAAATATGCCTGACTGGTGAACCCTCCCTATATCTAATTTTTTAGCTTTGTTCTTCCTCTTAATTATCTATCATGCAAAACTGACTTCTGTTCAGCTTCTACAATGTATTGAGCTCTGCAGTGGTAAGAATCCTTGAATCAGTTTTAACCTTGGTGGCCTGCCATCCGGAATAGGAATAACAACCTTAATGGGATGCAGGTGCAGCTGAACTGCACCATTGATGTGGTGGAAGAGACCCTCAGGGGCTTCCAAAAGTCCCTTATGAAAATCCACTGTCACATTAAAAGACAGAGATTATTTCCTTGCTTTATGGAATCCCTTTTTTCAGTGACTAGAGATGACATCCCCAGGGCTCACCGCAATACTTCTGGAGAGCAGGATCCTTTGTGCTTATCAATGACTTGACAAAATACTCATAAACAGTTTCTCTGCAACAGTTGGAAATGTCCCTTTGAACCAGGACATTTCTGTCCTTTCCTAGCCTGCCTTAAAAGCTATATTGTGCTAAAATACGACTCAGAAAATAACCCACCCAGCAGGATACATATATTACAGTTCAGGAGCACAGACCTCTGAGGAGGTCTGATGACCAAAACATGCAGCCTCTTTGACTCCAAGTATAATTCCAAAAGGCCCTTTTTTTCATTTAAGTAGAAATAAAATTAAGTTTCTTTCTTATGCTTTGTCTATTCTCTGTACCACACTTGTAGTTTGGAGACATAAAAAGGAATGCATCTGAAAGGTGCAGTATTTAAAATGGTGATAACATGTCATATTTAATGCCCCTATCTCAACTAGTCGTGGCCTGACACCTTTTGCTTAGTGAATGGGGAATTACCATATGGAATTTCCAAGAGACTGAGGTCTGCTGAACCTCAAAATCTGGTGCTCTTCTAAGTGCTTGCATCAGTTGCTATAATCAGGGAGCCCTGAAAATATGTAGAATACTTGATCATGTTAATTACCATCTTTCATAGACAGATTCATTTTAGCCAAGCCTGACATGCACTTTGGGCGGGTAAATATTTACCCTGCTAAATGCTTTTGCACCAAGAGGTGAAGACCATTGGCTGCATCCATGCTCCCTAGCACTTGGCCCTGTGTCTCTCCTTGGCCCTGTGTGCTAGCCTCAGGCTATAAGACACATTTTTTATTTTCTGTGTATTTTACTCAGTTCAAAGGTTCCGAAACAGTGTGAGGACTATGTCGGAGTGTATCAGCATTATGCTTCTATAGCATCAAGCACAGGGGATGTGCTGCATGACCTGGAGATGACCAAGAGTGCAAAATCTCTTGGAGGACTGTGCAAGTGCAGAACTGTGCAGTCTCAATCACAGGCTTATTTGTAGAGGTCCCTGGAGTGAGCTTCCCTCAGAACTGTACCTGAGGTTTGATTTAAAAGAGATGTAGTTGACTCACTCTAAAATGCAGCCCAAGAGTGAATAAAATTCCTGCAATGCAGGCAGACAGGTATTGGGACCAGGGAGCAAACCACAGACCTAAGAACTACCTGACAGTGACACAAACAGACAGACAGACAGACAGACACACACACACACATATTCTAGCCCTGATGCTGGCTGGATTTTTTTAGCACTCTGTCAAAGCTATGTACTGTTTCTGCTCTTGAATGCTAATAAAAATGTTACAAAAGAAAGCCTTAGGGACAAAAATCTCTGCTCCTCAATCGCAGGGATACTGGACGGCTGCACAGGGCTTGCTTTTCTGTGAACAACACTGTCATTGACTTGAATGCAAAGGATAAGCTTCAGCCAATTTTTCAGAGAAGCTATTTTCCTCATAGGCAGGCTATTCAATAATTAATTGCTGATAACAGACTAAGATGCTTCTTGTACTCCTTTTAGAAAATACTATGAGTGCCAGTACTTGCATGCACTGAAGGAAAAAGCCTAAAATCCGTGATTATCACCACCTGATCCAGCCTTATCCTTTATCTCTTCTTATATTGTTACTGTTTAAAAACAATAAAACTACAGCTGCTGAAATGACCCTACTGATTTTTTTTTTTCCAAAATAATCAGCTTCATTTGATTTAAAGAGAAGAGCCAGAGCAAGTTAGCCATTCACTTATTTTTCCTTCTAAGTGGCTCCTGGTAGGAAAAACTTTTATTCTCTGCTGGTGTTCTCATACACAGATTTCACCTCCAGCTGCCCTACAGTGTTTAGGTTCCCTGGTCGGGCAGTACTTTTATTACTTCGTACTGATGTCAACTGTCAGGAACACAATGGTGGATGATGTCAGTCAACATCAGGTAATGGGACTGTTCAGAGTTAGCTCTGCTCCCTTCAGAGCAAACAAATTCCCCTCATCACAACTGCCTGGGTCCTCTCCCCAGTGAGCTCTCCAGGAGTTTCGCCAATGACATCAGCAACAGAGTAAGATCCAGTATAAACTGCCTGGTTTGAAATACCTGTGGCCTTATTATCTTGCAGTACTGACAGACCATTAAGAACTGTCACCTTGCTTTAGTGCCTCCACATCAGTGTTACACCAAAGGGCATTTGGGCTGTTTATACATTGCCAGTGTTACATCTGGCTTCATAAAGAGCCACATATTATTTATAAAAGAGCCTGGTAGGGTCCTCATAGATCTGATGCCTTTTTTATTTTTAACCTACTTTTCTCTGGTTTAGTTATTGCCTGTTTCATACTGGAGTGGACTGTGATGTGGTAGCCAACTTGACTGCCAAAATCAGAGCATGGGATCTCATCCAAAACTCCCTGTGGTCAAGGAGAAACTTGCCACTAATTCAGTCGGATTTGGACCAGGCGCTCTTGAATCTCCTCTCCCATACTGCAGTTTTGTACCCCTGCAATGCCTTTGGCTTCTTTGGAAGGTATCCTGATCTGCAAGAGGGAGAAAAGAAAAATGTTTCCTTATGTGTTTATTGTTTTAAACTTTTTATTTTACATTGTTTCAAATGGTTTTGATTTATAGATCAGTACACACCCAAAAGCAGTGCCTGAAAGCGACAAGGATTCAGAGGCTTGTTTGCACAGCTTTAGAACAAAGTCTGCTTAACTGTGAAAAATAACATTTTTGTAAGCTGTTACTTCTTGAAGAGCTGCTGGTGCCTTCTGGAAATCTTTGAGGAATAGTTTTGTTTAGTAGTGAATCTACTTAGTTCAATATACAATTTTATTTTTCTGGTCTTTATCTGCTAAAAATCACAAACAAAGCAATCCGAAAAGATAATCAAAACTGCAATGACAAAAGCAGAAAGAAAAAAAAATGTATTTAAAAACTAGAATCCATTCATGGATCAGAGCCAAATACTCTTGCAAATAATGTAGCCTTAATGTTCTGTTTTTAGAAAGAGACCAACCCTTTGAGAGTTTTTAAGCTGGAGTGGAAAGCTCTTCAGATTACTTTTTTTGTGCAAAGAAACAACACTTCTCTGCTGGTGGAAATACTGTATATACAGGCAACAACAACCAGCATATAGACCAGTAGAAAATTTGACACAGAGGACCTGTACTTCTGACAGTGCTTTCCTTAGGAAAGTAAGACTTCACATTACGCTTAATCAGAATTAAGATATAACAGGGGCATACAGCAGGGAACTAATTCTTCAAGCCAGAGAAGTATTTCTAAGTGTGAGGAGCCATTTCTTAATGTAAAATCATGCTGTCAGTGCTTTTATTGTTGCCCCTGCACTTCTAGGAGTGCCATGGTAGGGACAGAAGCACACTTCATTGCTGTCAGCTGCCTTCTGACCAGTCGGGACCGCATGCATGCGCAATAGGGGAGAATATTGTTGAAACTACCTTACTTTAAACTTTAGAGCAGTCTGACATTCAGACTCTGCTTCTCAGGTTTTTTGCCACAGTTATCCTTACGCTAAGCCGATCTCAGTACAGAAATGGGTTGATACTCTTAGTAGTAGAAATCCTTTTCCATTCCAGTTGCTTCCTATGGAATTTAAAACACAAGTCTGTCTAAGCTTTTCCTGATTTCCTCCCTCATGCTTAATCATTTAATTACAAATTGCATCAGCACAATAAGCACAACCCTGAGAATGCAGATCAGCCAATTCTGTGTTCCTCCACCACCTCCCCAGCTCAAGACACTGTCAGAGCACTGAGACTTTTACAAATTCCCATCCAAATTCCCCATTTGGCAATCATAACTGGGTGTCCAAAAGTTATGCAAAGAAACAACCTCTTACTATGTGTTGTAGAAACTGAAAACAAATATGCTAATGTATCTGTGTAACTTTCCATTTACCATTACTTAATAATACAACAACTTACAGCATTGCATTTTATAAGAGTTAATGAACTCCAGTATACTGAGCTCTAAGGACGTGGGAGAAGTCAGTATCTTAGCTGGGTCCTGATGTTTCTACTTAGTTTAATTCAGCTCTTGACAAACAAAACTCTTGTTGAAGTCAATGAATATTTAACTCAAAAAACAATTGAATAAGGACAGAGAACCAAATTCAACATTCATTTTATTAAATGCCTTTGGCATAAGAACAGCAGGATTTGGCCTTAAGCAACATCTTCAGGATCAGACCAATGTTCTTCTACTCCAGAAAAAAAGTCCTGAAAAAAACCTAAAAGGCAGAATTCATAAAATTGCTATATTAACCAAACAATGTATTTTTACTGATGTTAGTTTCCTATAAGAAAGTTTTCAGTCACTGCTCTGCATGGGAGGGGACACTGTACAAAGTCACGTCTATCCAATTCAATCTACATGAATGTTCCCATTTTTTCCCTTATCCACTGGAAAATTAAACTGCAAGAGAGAGCAATTTTATAAATACTTTCTATCACTTTTATCAGTTTCCAGAATCCCTTCTCAGGACACAGCCTTGCCTTGACTCTGTGTTAATCAGGCACATCTGCCCCATTTCTACATTAGCATCGATATGATACCATAGGACAAATATTTAAGTTGATCAGTTCCTTCAGGCTCAGCTTAGCCTTCAAATTATGTAAATACTTCCTGTTCAAAGCCCGTCTTTATTTCCCTGAGAAAAGCTGAAATTAACAGTTGTGATACCTAATCTGTCCTTTTTATCCAGATGTGATTAACAACAACAAAACTACCCCAGACCCTGAGGAAATGAAATTTCAGCCATAGGTTTGTTTACCTTAAAATAGCTTTGTCATTTCTGCTTCCTTAACATGAACATGTTTTGTCTGCTTGACAGGAAACAGTTAACTGAAACATGGAGTCTTCTCCCAGATTTTTTCAGATGGGCAAAGCTCAGACCAAAGTCCATGTGGTATCCACCCATAAACACAGACACACGACAGGAAAAATGCATTTTAAGTCTGTGTGCTGTGTGTCTTGGAAGAAATTTGTCAAACAATTATGAAAAGAATTCAGCTTCCTCACAGCACCCTGGGAATGTACTCAGACACTGGATCGGTTCTCATCTGGCTTCAAAGAAAACACTTGAATAGGTCCCCTTCTTACAGAATTGTGTTATAATGTAATTTTACTTCTCATTAGGGATCTCTTTCTTTGCCAATGTTACTTTTAAATAGGATGATTAATATTTAAAGTCACTTAATTGTCACATGTTAGCCCACTTCCAGAACTGGTTACAGCTACACTTTGATGTATAAAGGAACCAAAAACACCACTGCAGCTTTTTCATGAAACGAAGATGTTGGAAACATGAAGAGGAAAATTTTCCTGTCTCTTATTCTCCCTCTTTATGGATGAACAACTTCATTTCCTCAGCATTGTTAGATCCATGTCCGAGCACCTTTTTCAAAGAACCTCATTTCTCTTTGTCTGAGCTGCTTTATTCCAGCAAGGTGTCAGTTGTGCTAAATGTTTGAGTCTGTCATGATGGGATTTTCCACATGCAGTGACCAATATTGTGCAGAGGCTGCTTGCCATTTGCCAAACTAAACTTCCAGTTGTTTGCAATAGTCATGTTCCATAATACTTCCCACTATTAACATTAAAAAATCACTATGCAAACAGGTGTATTTCTTCTTCTGGTTTCACAGGTAGCTCCCAAAAGCATTAGTGGATTAGTGAGAAGGTGTCAGATGGTA
Source organism: Opisthocomus hoazin (assembly GCF_030867145.1). Classification (NCBI taxonomy): domain Eukaryota; kingdom Metazoa; phylum Chordata; class Aves; order Opisthocomiformes; family Opisthocomidae; genus Opisthocomus; species Opisthocomus hoazin. The sequence continues at coordinate 77,114,531 of NC_134415.1, read as the reverse complement.
AGGCTTGTTAGGGGAAAGAGGACTTTACAAAAGCCCCTGCAGATGAATCATCAGAATCATCCCAGCTCTCCATCTCCCTGAGCACGACTGGACTGAGTGGCTATAGATTGCCAGTCCCACCATTGTCCAGTGCTGCACTTTGAAGGGGGATTGAGAAAAAAAATTGTGAAGTATGCCCCTCAATACCATGCATTACATAATCCGTATGAGATGGGATAGGCAGGTTGGATAAAAAGGTGTTCAAACTGCCTGCAAGCTATATATCTGAAGAAGCCAATGAACTTAATGGGCATGGCTAACTACAGTATTCTGAGATTCTCTTCTTCCATTCACACGCCTACAAAAGGCAAACAGACAGTTGCAGCACAACTCTAAATAGTATGAAGTGCCTTAGTCTCTGTGAATGGGAACATCAGAGGGAAAACATTCCAATAAACATTCTTTGCAATACCAAAAAAGATAAGAATGAAGAGTGGTCCAAAGCAATCTACCTAAGCCTTCTCAGCTGAGCTATGATTTACCAGTGTTCACTGCCTATATTAAGGTGCTTTAATGGACCAAATGCATACTAACAAGGAATTTTCTGAACAGTGAATAAATCTGGGTTTTCTTTCTCAATGTGTTTGCATAGGCTTTTATAGACTATGGACTAGTAAATTCAGTGATCACTAAAGTCTTTTGGGCGTAATCAAGTATCTAATCATGTGATTGTCAGAGCAGGCATACTGAGTACTCTGATGCGTTAACCACCCAGTCAGGAATTTTGGGGAAGTGAGTCTCAAAGTCCTTCAAACACATGAGCTTTGACATCCCTGTTAGGGAAGTACTTTGGTACTATTCTTAAACTGGGCACCAGACCCTAATATTCTTCTTGTGTGCTGTCACATAAATCTCTGTCTAGATTTACCATTAGGAACCCAGATGATCTCTACACTAGAAAATGAGACAGGGCTGTGACACAGGCTTGACTGCTAGCCTATAATGCTATTTTACTGTTGAACTGGGAGAGTAGGTATACCATATGGATGAGCTAGAGCTCTTCCAGGTAATGCCCAAGTACAATGCAAGAAACAGCAGATGTCAGGGACTAGTATGGCATGCCAGACATCCTGCTGTCCTGCAATCCTGTCGCAACAGACTTTACATCTCCTAGTTTTCCCCAGCACTCCCACGTACCCTACATATCATCCCACATATGACAGGGACTGGATATACAGCAGTTTATTGCTATAAGAATATCATTTTACTGGGATGAAAGACAGCACTCATACTATTTTCGATCCATTAAACTCAAGCACATGACACCTTTGGGTTTATAAGGGCCACATGCTGTCCAGGGCTGAGTGCTAAATTGTACAAATAGAATTTCACCTGTGTTCAGCAGTATAAATGTAAGGGCAGGTCTAGGTGCCCCAGAGGCAGAAGGATAGGCGTCTAGATGGATAGTCCAGACAATGCAACAGTATTTTTTATAAAAGAGATTAACCATTTGCAAGGTACATAAAGAGCTTTTTCTACAGATCATAGTAATTTAAGGCAGATTATTCAGGAAATCTGGACTGTTCTCCTTCAATTAGGTTCCTACACTTTATTTAACTAGCTGTTTATTCGCCTATGTATTATCCTGTATTCAGCCTGGAGACCCCTTGCACTGACTGAGTGATGGTATAGTAGAGAAATACAGTAGAAGGGGAGTGAATAGAAGATACATGATAACAAAATGCTTTTATTGTAATGGCAATGTTAAGAGCCAAAGACTACTCCTACAAAGCTTTATCCACTAAATGCATCTTGCTGCTGCAATATGCTCATAATGAATTATTCTAAATAAAAAGTTTTCTCACATAATTTATTAAGCAGTCATCATCCTGAGTTACCATATGTTCTCCTCCTTTCATGTAAGAGCAGTACAGAAAAGGGGTGGAAAGTAATAATACTCTTATGTCTGGATTATAACTTGACTGACACCTGTTAAAAATAGATAGAATGGAGGAAAACAGGTTTGTGTCAAATAAAATGTTGTCAAAAAATAGAAATGGAGTCTGATTACGATCCCATGTTCCACTTTCTGTCATCCTTTCTGTAAACTATTAATTAAATTTGAAAAAAAAAGTTGTCTTTTATGTCTTAGAACAGCTAGAAGAAAACATCCATAGCATACCCGAAACTTCATTAACACATATGTAAATGAATAGTATGTTTCGTGCATCTTCAATATTTGCTGAGGCTCAGTTGCATCTACCTGAAAAAAAAAATAGAAAGAGACATAAGTATTGGGCCCCTTTGTTTGTAAAGTGATTTTTAACACTTCCAGTAGGCAAAACCATTTATGCTGATTGCAAAGAAGGAATTGTTTCATACCTTGCTTCAGTGACAAAGGATTGTGTTAGAAAATACCTACTTTCTTTACTTTTGAACGCTGTGCCACCATGAGATGGTAAATCAAATATGAAAGAAACTAGCAGTTTTTTAAGGTATCTGCAAAGCTAGTGTCAAGTACAAAACTGCACGGCTGCATAGCACAGAGCATTAGGCTAGTAGAAACTCACTCTGCCACTTCATATTGGCTCAGACAACCCTGAATAGGAAATTTTGTCCTAGCAGACCTGAATGTGCCTCAGGTGTTGTCTGTCTGTGCTGCTCTAGCTTTATACTGGGTCAGAAGTCTTCTGCTCTCCTGCAGCCAGTGTAAACCAGCCTAAAAGAATAAAGCCAGCATGCATATCACTTTCTCGAGTTAACTTTGGAGAGCTGGGAACATGTGTCCATGCCTGATCTGGATTAAATCTGCATGATCTGGTGAGCTGTATTAAGGAACATGGATCGTTCAACAAGTTAATTGGACTGAAAGACATTATAGCCTGCTGACAAGGAGTAGCTCAGACAATAGATCTAACAGGGCCAAGGAGCTGTGAGGAGCAGAAAGAAATAGCTGATGGGTAACAAGCTGTTTTCTCATTTCTCTGTACCTGAAGTGCTCTAAAATCCATCCACTTCTTTGTGTTTTGTGGAATTTGATGTGCTCGCTAGAGGCAAGACTGACTTACGAGTTACAGTCATGGTTTGGGATAGCTGTGGAGCCTTCCCATACCCGCTTGTCGGCCTCTCCCTTTCCCATGTGTGTCCCCCTCCCCACAAGAAGGGCTCAGGCCCTTGTGAGCAGCAACAGCACATAGAAGCACATTTATTGTTCATTAGTAAGGAGATGCCAGAAGATCAGCTATGCTAAATCTGCAGTTAGAAGGAGGCCCATGAAAACAGTAAGTGACGAACAGGCATGAAAAGTTTCACAGTTTTGTAATTGTTTCATTTTAATCCGCTTGTGTTTGTGGATCAGGTCTCTTAGTGATTCAAACCCATGGTTGTTTCAGGTAGGGATTTCCAGCACACGTCCTCCTGAACATACCAAATTGAAGTTAAAAAGAGCTTTCTTTAAAGACAACAATTTTTTACAAACCTTTTTATTCTTCTTTCTCAGTGACTTCCACAGTGTTTCAAGTCCTAAATATGCGTTCCTGCTAGTTCTTAACATTTGTTAATTCTTTACAGAAATAACGTAGAATAAGGGTCATGACAAAGACTGAAGGGCTGCAGATGGGTGATAAGTAAAGTCAGTACCTGAGGAATATGAGGTATACCTTCAGGTCAATAGCTAGAAGATCTCTGTGAGTTATGGAACTCTGACATCCTGGCCTTGGTGTTGGCATCAGATGGAGCAAGAATGGGAAGAGAGGTTATCTCTATGAAGCAGTGTAGCTGGTGACCCTTTCTCTACCTCTTTCTTTTTCCCTGTTAACTTTTGACCATTTTTTTACATTCGAGTCCCCTGGGATAGTCTTATGGTTCTTTTTCTCTTCCTTCAGTGAGCCACGATCTACAATTTTTTAATCAAAGTAACAACTTCAGACCTTTGAAAACAATAAGAATTAGTAAGGTTAAGGTGAAAGCCATCACTGTGTATGACGGAGGAGATGGAGGTTGGAGTGTAGGAGAACGCATGAGAGATAGCTCGGTAATCCAGAGGCATGTCAAGACAGAAGTGGCTCTGGTTTATGCAATTCTAGTCATTGTCAAGTGGGGGTAATATGACTGCAGGGCTCAGTCTGAGACACACAGAAGTGTGCAGGGCTCCTGCAGCTGCTTGTGGCATAATGTTCATAGCAGATGGGACAGCAAAGAGTAACTTTTTATATACAATGACTTAACGGGATGAGAATGGAGCTGAAGAAGGAGGAGTGTCAGTACAAGGTATATGCTGCGGAGCTGAGACATTTAAAGGTATGAATACAGAGTGAAATGCTTCCTTTCTCAAAAACACTGAGCTACTGTAGCCACCACAGTATAGCAGTGATTTTGTGACAGCGAATGTCTCTATTGCTTACCAACGATATAAGCCATTACATAGTTCAAATGCTCTGAAGAACAACCAGAAACTGTCTTCCATTAGATTACTGCACACAGAACAGGTTATGATGATTTCGTCCTTTAGAAGCACTCTCTTTCAAGCAACAACAAAACTATCAACAAAACAAGTTGTTAAAATATATTCTCTGCCTTCTCTTCTTACGGTGAGTTCTGTATGCTCACAATGCACAGATCTCTGCTCTGCCTGCGAACTACAGTGAACAGATGGTCCTTATGCCAGCCCAAAAGTTCAACCTGCAGTTTAATCCCTAGAAAGAATCTGAGGCATCACAGCTCAGTGCTGACTGATGTTCTTCTTGGAAAGGAGAAACCACAGAGACAGAAACACATACAAAAATACCCAAAACCAAAACAAAGTTGCAGCAACCAGTGGACTGCAAAGTCTTTCTGCTAAAATTTGTTTTTTCCTTGTTCTTCTTTAGTCCTTTTGCCATTAGGATGTGATGTCATCTCTTGCTGTCCTTACATTTATTCAGCATTAAACTAGCAGATCACACACATCTTCACCTTGCTGCTGACAGTCGTGACGGTAAAAAAACACTTCACAGCTTTAAAACAAGTCTTGCTGGACGGACATGCACTTAATTGCTTCAAAATACACACATTCATTCATGAAAGCATCAGGCAGATGGGCATGTTTTAACCAGATGATAACCTCTTTTACAACCAGAGCTCTAGCAGTTTGCTACAACTAACCTGTTTTCTACAGCTACAGAGAAGACAGGTAATGCAACCTGAGTGCTTGAAGATGCTTCACTGACATTGCTAGGAGTAGGCAGGCAAGGTTAAACTCACTTATATGACTCTGTAATGATGGAATTATGTCTTCATTCTTCAGTGAATGCCGGATTGGACCCACAGGTATTTTCAAATTTAAAATTTTTTTTTTTTGCCTTTTGTCAGATTATTTTCAAAGAGAGGAACCTAGCTGATTTGCTTTGGCTAACAATTTAAAATTGAGATGTGTTAAGTTAAGGCAAAACAGCAAGAAAATCTTGAGAATGTTAATGGCTGAAAAAAGCTGAAGCATTAGCTGAGGTATTTTTAGACTTCAAGCTCTCCAGGGCAGTGGTTGTCTGCTGTTGAGTATTGTACAAAGCTGAGCATATTGCTAGCTCTAAACAAGCACAACATCTCTAGCATTGAATCTCTTCGCAATAGATAAAAGGAGAAAATACTGATACAAATAAATAGGAAGACAGAAATGCTTTACTCAGGGAGAACATCTGTAAATCAAATTATGCAAGAGGATTCCCTTTTCAAAACCTGGAATAAACAGGCAGCTTGATGGTGTATTCCCACAACAATCAGTTTGTCGTGTGTACTGTCTATTTACTGCAGACCAAAGCAAGCTTCCAAGAAATGACTGCCAAAGTGTACAAGTTGATGATTACAATTCCAAAGACAAAGATTTCCTAATGTTTCTGACTCAAATCAGGCTACATTAAATTACATCAACTAGACAATACTGTAATTGAAATGAAAAATTATCAGTTGAAAGTTCTTTTGAAAAGGCAAAGAATTCATAATCAAGATCATGATTTTTCATTCCTTTGCACCCCGGGACATCAAAATTGTGAAAACTGGGCAGCATGGAAGATAGTACAATTGTACATCATTATCCTGTACTAATTTACATTAAAATTCCAGTTTGCATTTGCCATACGCAAACATAAATAACTTCACAAGATGTAATCATGCTCCTGGTGTTTTCTAAGATAATAATAGTCCATTCAATAGTGGTTTAAAATCCCAGGCATTGCAAAACCCAAATGGGATACCAGAATGCATTGTTCAAACTAAGAAAACAAAGGAAATTAATCAAGGTCCTCACTTGACTACAGCTGTCCTCAGACATAAGCCTTGAGACGTATTTCTTAACCAATGCTTAATGAGTAGACACCTGAAAAAAAAAGACCACAAAATTGTAACTTGTTTACTTAAACAGTGAGACAGTGACTGTATAAAAAGAAGCTATTACTATAGAATCTATGCAGAAAAGCCAACTCTACAAGAGAGCAAAGCTGCTTCTCTCTTTTAACCCTGAAGACAAGGTAAAAATAACGACTACATATGTATTAGTCAAAGAAAAAGCATTCAGGTCTTCTACAAGACAAATAATGAAAGGATTTGAGTTCTAAAGGAATCTGAAATATATATTTATACTTTCAGTAATTTTTTCAAGACATTTGAGAAAAAATGATTGCAGTGAAAAATATAGGAAAGGAATAATCAATGGCTATGAGATACAAGATTCACAGGACATATATGGGGCTCATCAGAAAACAGAAATATTCCCTGAAGTAGTTGGGAAGATGCTAAAGATAACTCAGAGGGCTTATCAGTTTTACTCTGATCATCACACATCTTGTGGAGAATAAATAGAGTCAGCCATTTCTGAGATCTAACCCATTCTTTTGTGAAGAAACATCAACCCATCAAGTTCATTTCAAAGATTCTGATGTTTGCTGTGAGGAGGAAAGTAGAAGTGGGTGATTTCTCCACTCTCTTCAGCAGCCTCTCAGGCACCGTCTGGTTCAGGCTGCATTGCGTACATGTATGCACATAAACAAATAAATCCCCTTTGGACAGACATCACAAGGAGGTCCATTCACTGCAAAGAAACTATACCAGTTTCATCTTTGTTGCCACTGGGCACAGTGAGGAGGAGAAACCCTGAGCTGGAGAGAGTTTTGAAGACTGAATGGGTTTGCACATATATTGTAGCTTAACCTGGCAGCTGGCAACTAAGTACTAGACAGCCGCTTGCTCACCCCTCCCCTGCTGCTCAGTGGGATGGGGAGGAGAAAGGGATATAAGGGAAAACTTGTGGGTTGAGATAAAGACAATTTAATAAGACAACAAAGAAATACTACTACTACTGACAATAATAATAATAATAATAATCAATAAGCAAAACAAACTATATACAATAATATTTTCCTCACCACCCGACGGCAAATTTGCAGTCAGTCCCCAAGTAGCAATCACAGAATCCAGAAATTGTGAATTTTGTGAAATTCCCCTGAAAATTTGAACTGCCATACAAGAGAGAATTTGAACTTCTGGAAAATAAGAAGAGCAGATTCCTGCCTCCCGGCCAACCCACCTTTCATAAACTGAGCATGTCATCTGTGATATGGAATATTTCCATCGGCCAGCTTGGCTATCTGTCTGGCTGTGCTCCCTCCCAGCTCCCGCACACCTGCTTGTTAGCTGAACGTGAGAAACTGGAAAAAGTCCTTGACATCACAGCAACAACTGCAAACATCAGTGATACCAACATTCTTCTTGTGCTAAATCCAAAACACCGCAGCTACTGGGAGGAAAATTAACTCCACCCCAGCCAAAACTCCCCACTTGCTGTGCATGTGTTGCAGGTCATTGCACTGTTTTTTGTGAGAGAGAGCAAGCAGCACTGCAGCAGTGCTCAGCATGGCTAAACAATTACTTCTAGCGCTGCTGATTAGAAGCAATCCTATCTCAGATAGAAATTATCAATATTCTGTTTTCTATCAGAAGAGGTGGCTTAAAAAAAAAAATCAACATAATAAAAAGATGTTTTAGAAGCCAGGGGAAAATTGAAGCAACTTGCGTTGCCACAGATGATGCTTCTGGCACTTACCACCACTTGTATGTAAGTAACAGTACCTAATAAAAAGGATGTACCAAGGCTGTATGCGAAAGAGGAAAGGTGGTGTTACTGACCATGCAACAAAAATTCCCTGTATTGAAATGAGCTAATTCTTATAGATCACAGTCTGCCAGCTAATTCTTTTGAGGTTACAATTTGAAAAGCTTTTCCTCCACTATCTCTGTGCGCATGTCCCTCAGAGAAGATGTAGAGAAAGACTGGTAAAAGAAAGACTCAGAAGCTGTACCTTAGTGTGGCCAGCAGATTCTTCTTCCCTTCTGTGTGCCTGAACCTTCATTAAGCGAAAAGACTGAAAAGCAACCCTTAAAAATTGGCCAATGGAACAAACCTGAGCCTTATGGAGAGAACTCAAAAAATCAAGTGATGAAGAATGCTACAGCAGTTATATGTAAAAATAGGAAGAGGCAAGAAGATTTATCTAGAGGAATCTGAGTAGGTAAAATTGATGTGATGAAGTAGAAATGAACAATAAGAAATGGTGGTTGAAACAGCTGACTGCAAAACAGTCTCTGCATCTCTAACTTCTCTGTTACTAGATAAATCTTTATTTTTAAGGTATTAGAAATGTGTAGGTGAGTGGAAGGTTAAAATCAGACAGGAGACAGGTTAAGATTTACTATCCATGTTCTTTCTTCCCTACTACTTGTGTTAGATGTGACTGAACAGTTAATTACTTGCATTGCTGCCTTGGCGAGCAAACCAAGGAGAACAAAAAACTTGAAGCTTCTCCAAATTCTTCTGTTTTGTATGTGATCATTAGCTAGAGTAAACAGCCTTTGCCATGAGACCCAGGTATAGTTTTGTTAAGGATGTCACAGCTTGATTTGTCTGATTAAGCATTGTATGCTGTGAAATTTCTTCTAGAGATTAGATTACATTTGGCAGTAATACAATAAATGTATAAGTGGTGCACCACAGCTACAGAATTTCAAATTCATCCATGAAGCTGAAGGAGATTTTACTTTGAGGCTCTCAGACACTGTGATCCTATGTAAATGCTGCCTGGTCCCAGAAAAGATGTTCCCGTTGTCCCCTGGGTTGCCTATTCCCACTGCTACCAACTGTACCAGAACTAGCATTTGTGGGGTGAGTCAGATCACCATGAAGCTGCACGAATACTCATGCCTACCCAAAGGAGGAAGAAGAACATCCAATTTGGGGTGACAGGCCATAGTTATGTCAGATTAAAGTGACTAGTAGCACAGGCTAAAAACTGCGCAGGATAGTGCTCTCAGCCTGCAAGCAGAAATCCCAAACAATAGAAGACCTCAGCTGAGAGCACTGTGTGACATTTCAAGTTAGCATGCTGGCAACAGAGTGTTTTGAAATGTGACCATCTGTTTTTGGAATAGATAATTGGAAATTCACTTCATCATTCCCATTAAGCACCATATAAGTGATTACTTGCCCATTCTAAAACCATAAAACGCATACCCCGCTATACAGTAATGTCCCTTGCTTTTTGCCTGTAGCTAGGCACTGCCTCTGATAGTGAAAGAATGTCCCAGCTGCCACCTGCATTCCTGAACACCTAACCCAGCTAATGACGAAGCACAGTAGATCAAAGATCCCTGTACCAACTTCCCTCATCTTTCCTTTTCTTTAATTTTTGATCTGCAGCAAGATATGAAGGCCACTGATGACCCAAGCTGAGAGTTTTGTTTCTGTATTTAAGTTCTTCATTACCATTGTCAATATTTGGTGATGCTGAAATCCTACAAATCCTATTAATATCATCATTTCTGTTTATTAAAACAGAAAATTAAGCTTTTTACATGTATACTGAAGTGTTGGGCTTTTTTTTACTACAAACAGAATAGCTATGCACCATAACCTGTGAAAGAATTACTAACAATAATACATTACTGTGGATCAGCAAACTAATTGAAGCTAAAGAAAAACTGTACAAGATAACAGAAAATAAAGGGGATCACAGCCCTAAAGAGAGACAATATATAGGAAAGAGAAAGATCGTTATAAGAATTTTATCAGAATTAAAACAGAAGTGTTTCCACCAAGTGATTTGAAAATGAGTTTTAAGTATAAAGGTTAAACTTCTTAGAGCAATCTTGAAACCCATAGCTCAAACGCTTGCTGCACCTATTATTTTCAAGTGGAAATTGTAGATTTTCATAACTTCTCAAAATCACATCTATTGAACATACATTGTGTACGCAGTTTTGCCTAGTGTTAGCAAGGGGCTTTATAATGAAAACAACTAAAATACAAAATTCTGTAATTTGATTTTCACTCAGTTTCACATAAGGCCTTTTGTCAACTCATGTCACTGTTTTCTGATATTTATCATGTAAATATGTGCCTCCTAGTGCCTAAAACAGAAAAAAAATGTCAATTTGTCAGTGTCCAAAGTCCACTCTGATCTACTTCTAGAGTTTATCATCTTAGATTTGTTACAAGTCCTGTCTGCTGCTAGTAACGAACACTCAGGTGGGGTTTACAAGCTAGTGGATCCCTTAGCAGGCAGAATACTGCTGCAAGAAAGCAGGCAGTGAGTTTGGGGGTTGGGTTGGAGTAGGCTGAGGAAATACCCAAGCAGTATAAAACAATAGCCAGAAAGTTTGCAAGTCACCTCCACCTCAGTCTGAGCAACGGATAGGTCCTGAGCAGAGCTCACTCCAGTTTCTCTCCCCGGAGCATTCCCTCAGGGCTGTTACCACCATAGCAGGATAAAGAGGTCTTGGATACAAAAGATCCAAGACAGAAAGGAAATATGTTTCAGACTTGAAAGGAGACAGTCCAGGCCTAAGGAACTGGCTTTCTATTTTGATTCCTTCTACCTTCTGAAATAGCCATTCCCACTAATTCTCTTCAAATTCCTTCCAGGAGTCATCTGCTTAGTGGGCAGAGCCTCTCCAACTGCCTAAAAAAGTGTATATCCCATTATTGCATGAACTTCCCAGTTTTCCAGTACTCAATCATTCTCCTGAAACTTGGCCATTGTTTCCATCTTCACCCCTGCCCTGCAACATCTACAGATGCTTCCTGTAAAGCTGAGCAGTTTACTTGCACTATTTAGGAATGTGTAGATAAACTGGCTACGAAGACTTTCTTGACATGTTTGCATGAAAGATGATGTATAAAAATAAAGTGCTTCATGATGTGACCAACCCAGTCTGACCTAGCCTCTTCACTTGTTATTGCCCGAATAGACAGAAGTCTCCTACTAGTGATAGTTATTCATAAATCTGTATACACACACCTACACATACTTGTCTGTATATATGTGTGAGTGAAGGGGGAGTAAAAAAAAAAAGAATATTATAAAAAGAAGGGAAAAGTATGACTATACTTTCATCATTACCCCTTTCCCACAGCTATGGACTTTCTCATGAATGTGTTGAAATTTCAAAATGGTAGATAAACATGGATGATGTTTGGAAAATGTCATGATTCTCTTCAGCATTCTTCATATTTTTCTGGGCTTGCTCACTGATCTTAGACCTCTGTTCATATGAATTCACCAAAGAATGATGTAAGTATGTTGAATAGCAGAGAAGACTTGATGACATTTTAGAAACATGCCGAATAACCGTTTATTTTCCCATATACAATATTTAACAACTGCTTTTTAATATGAACTATTGACTGTTCCGTGAGCTTCAGCAAAGTCTCCGACAAACACAAGAACCATTGTTAAGAAACAATCGAGTGAAAGAATGAAGAAATGGATCATCTGAACTCTTAGACTGCCCTCATTGCAATAGCAGGTCCCAGGCCTTGCAGCTTTATTTCTAAACAAACACATTTCAGCAATAGTTTTTCACTCTTTTTCTCAGTTTTCCTTGTCACATTTTACTGGAAAAATAATAATATCAGGCAAGTCTACATTTCATCAAAACAATCATTTTAAGAAGGATGAGTATTCTTATCTATCTAACACAAACAAAGTGCTTACAAAGTAAGAATGATTTTGTACTGGAAAGAAAAAGAAAAACACATTTCTGACAGTGCATCAAAGTGACAGTGAGATGAGTTTTCTACTCAGTGAAGTAGCTACTGCACTGTAAAAGCACTTACGCCGGGGTTAAATAAGTTTAGTAATGCAGAGTTCTCTTCAGGCTGATGCAGGGAAGGCTTGTATCTAATAATTCCCTGCCATCAGTGATATGATATTATTATGGATACACCCACAGCACCTGCATAAGCTCTAGCACAGCAGGATACCCTCTCCCAGTGACCTTTTCATCATAATACACTGTATTTGCAGCTATTAATCATGTTAGTGTTGTTATGCAGCTGCCACACTGCTGTCTTGCGTGGGTGGCTCTCTAACGCTGGCTTTTTAAGGGTCCTTGAAATCACAACAGGATAAATCTTCTTCAGGGAGAAAGTTCAACCACATTCTTTCAGCAAAAGGAAAGCCTTTCCTATCATGCAGTCCTTGAACTCTCAATTCCCTGTCCTTCTCCCTCTGCTCTAGCTGACCCACAATGAGTACAAAAAGTGAAATCTCAGGTTTTCAGAACATTTCCTATTGCAACAGGAAGGGTTTTAAACTCCCTTCCACGTTCCCTAGTTTCATTTCTGCTGCAAGAAGAGGAGCTGGTTCAGCATGTCATTGAGCAAACAGACACGCCGAGCCAAGCTGAAGATGCTGCATTTATCCTGTGTGAACAGCCTGTGTGGCCAACAGGAATTTTACACCTGAAAAAACATCTGTGACACCACCGCTTGCAGATCTGGACTGGAGGCAGGCCCGCGACTCCCTCACAATAACAGGAAACACTGTCGTCAACAGGGAACGGGCTGTGCCGGGGCGGTCTTTTCTATACATGCTTGATAGGGAATGTAAAGAATATTCTCTTGTAAAGTTTATTTGGACAGCAAAGGGTGTGGGAGGTCTGCACTAGACTCTCATGAGAAGCAAGGTGTTTTCAAAAATTGCTATTAGAAGCTGAAATTCTTTCTGTCTCTAGTAAAATGCTTGGGCATAAAGAAGAAGAAAAAAATATAAATTGTGGTTTGTTTAGCATCGCATCCCTGCTTGTTATGAAGCTGTGCTGGCCCATTAGAAAGACTGTGCCACCCATCCCTTTCAATGGAGCTTTTATTTTCACTTGTCTTCTTCCCCCATCCCACTGCCATAGCACGCTGGCTCCGCATATCAGAGTAAAGTGGCTGTGCAACAATGCAGCCTTTCCCCAGACCTTCTCTTTCAGCTTGTCTGACAGGACAAGACGTGGCACAAGCTGTCACCCAACATGCAGCATGCTGGGAGTCCCCCAGCTGCACAACTGCCAGGAGAACAGCCTGCCTTGGGAACTCAGACACCACGTGGCCACTAAAATCTCAGTAGCTGTCTTTTCACAGGCAGCATAGTTCAAGGTATTCAGGGCAGTCTTCTCACCATGGAAAGGTCAAAGAAAGATATTGCTACAAAATATTGACAGCGTTAAGGTCTCTCTTCAATCCCTGTCTGTGCACCCATGTTCTTTAATCTTATCAAAGGACAAAAAATGTAAACATCTAATTTCTCTTCATGGACATTAAGCACATTTTCTTCTGGGTAGTCCATTTTTGTGTGTGTGAAGTGACTTTCTTCAATTATCTAGATTTAGTCACATCACTAGGAAATACTAATTAAAATTTGTTTCATGGCTTTTTATAGAGGAAAAAGTCTGGCTCTCTTTTCTGCATACATTTGGGTGCTGGCAGCTAGAGGAAAATTATCAAAGTGCTACATGGCCTTGCTTAATGTTTAACATGGTTTAACAAAGCTATTGTAGGCAGTTGCGGAAGTGCCTAACTGTATACACAGTACACATGTGACACTGAAGTCTAGACTTAACTTTTGTACAGGAGTTTCAGACAGGCCAAATTATTTGGTCATAGAAATTCTCATTGTGAGATAACAGTGAAATCAAACAGGAAATAAGAAAGTTTCTTTTTCTACAATCCTTGAACTTTTATGTCATTGTTTTGCTTAAAAATCACTACAAAAGATACTTCTGAAGTATTCCTGTGTAAGTGGCATGTCTAACTGCTGTGTCCTCTACATCAGTCCTTAGTGGTGACAGCTTTTTCTGTGAAGAGGTCTCAACTGTCCAAGCAATCTCAGATATGCTTTGAACCATAATACAGAAGTCTATGAGCAAAGAAGAGGTCCGGAACTGCTGGAGTGCAACTTCTCTCTCGTTATATCTATCTGGGATCATACAATTTGCTCCCTATGCGTGGAGGCAGCAAAGGTACCTGGACTTCCTCAGGCTGGCTGTGAATTTCTCCTTGCCATGGAAGTAAGCACACAAGCCAGTCGTCTGTTTTTTCACTCTAGGTGTACATACAAGTTTAAGTGCACCTTCTCTGAATTTAAAAAAAAAACAACAAAAAACAGTTTGTCTTTCCATATAAGCTTCTCTGTGGAAACTAAATGTCACCACCCAGACAAACCCAGTCACTTTTTATTAATCTGAATACCTGAAAAGTCAGTCCCTGCAGGCAGCAGCATGTCAGTGCTTTTCTGCATTCCTCTGAGCAGAGGAGGACCAGGACCCAGACCTGCTCAGGCCTTGAGCCATGGCTTCTTTCTCATATTCGCTAGGAACAGAAGCACTGACAAAGCACCAAAAATCATGCTGTGAAGTGTGACTTTCAGAGGTCTAGAAATATTCACATGTCAAAATAAGGCAGTTTAAGGTGCCTTTTAGGGTTAAAAGCATGATGTTATGCTGTTTGGTAGGCTACATACTATTGAGAAGCAGACAAATGGAAGGTACTGATCTCTCTTTTCCCTTTAAGTTCTCCTAGGCCTTTCTTGACCTTCTAATGCTGGACGTGACAACACCATGACCACAGAAATTACTTCAGGATAATTCAGAGACTCGTGCATTAGCTCGTCAGCTTGGGGACCAGAGGCAGTCTAGACACAGAAGCCTGAATCCCACCACTGTCTGCTTTACCTCCAAACGTAGGCATACACCTGCACACATAAAATGCACTTGATTGTGAACCCACACACCAGGAAGCAATTAGAAACTCATTTTAGAAAAAGTGTTTGAAGTAACTTGTTGACAGTCAGTAGTCACTCCAGTTTGAGCATTTGCTCAAAAACGCTGGGTAAGAAATACTAACTATAAGACAATGAGAAGGCCAAATGCGTTATTCTTTTTGTGTGCTAGCCAGAGGACATAAGTCTGAGTGCAGAATTTCTATTGGTCACCCTTAGCCTTTCTGAAAACTGTACACTTACAGTTCAGCTGTGGCTTTAAGCCCCAGTTTCTGAGATCAGCTTGAAATTGTACTGATCCGGTGAGTTCGGCTCAGTGTTTGTACTAATTTTTAGGGAGAGTTGACAAGTAGTGAAGTATACCATTAAATGGAGAGAAATGCCTCCTCTGCTATGTGGGATGAGCCCTGAGAGCATTCTATGGAGTGGATAACAACTGGGATATAAAGCAAGAGAAAAATCTGGCAGTTTTAGTTCATCATAGTCTCCAGTGTTTGAGACTGGAGCAGATGCTGAGTTGGGATACCATCAGGTGAGGGAAGAGCTTATGTTATGAGAAATGGCAAAGGTGGCAAGGCTTAGCTAGTCCCATAAAAAGGGAAGCCATGTTCAGGTATGGGGAAATTGGTTTTGTGTTACATGCAAGACTAGGCAAACAGCAGGCCTGGAAACAAATAATTTAAACCAACAAATGGTGTTGACCCAGGACCAAATGGGAATAAATTAGCTATGAATAAAGTTAATCTGGAAATTAGGTAAACAAATGAGTTGTTACAGTCACCAGAACTGCAGACCCAGATATCCCTTTCCTACCTGATGATCATGACATCCTTTCCAAATTCCCTTTCCATTTTCCATCACAATCTATCATCTCCATTCACATTCACCAAAATTGAGCAGTGATTAACTGACTAACCTAAAGTCAGCTTCCACTTGGGAACAGTACAGTGTTTTGCTTAGTTGATGTCAAATTTTCTGATTCTTTTTGCTTTTTTCTTTCTGTCTCCTTATATTAAATTTGTCAGTGTTTTCTGCATTTTGGGGCAAAGCAAATGCCACATTTACAACCTCTCCCTGTAGGTGGAAGTAGTGAGGGGTCTTGTTCTCCTTAGAATAGCTATGACCCTGAGGAGGTGTGCTGTAATGCTTCAGAGTTTAATTCTTTAGAATGTTTCAGGACATAATGAGAAGAGTACACCTTATGGCTTTTGCAAACAAAAAGCCAAGGATGATGTGGCTTAATGGTAGAGACTAAAGCTGAACTTCATCTTCATGACACACTAATGAAAGCTTTTATAACCTAGCTACCCTGGCTGCTCCATTCTTTATCAACTGTACAAAACGCATTCAAACTGAAAATAGAAAGTGCTGTTGAAAAGTCAGAGGATTTCCAGGTATTATTTCTGTTTGGATTTTACCCTTCAATAATGACGAATGATTTGTAACTTTATGGTCATTCCCAACTGACTGCATCTGAAATGCTTAGCACAGAAGCAAGTTTATCTCTTCTGTAATAAGTTTCTAGAGCCAGAAAAATATGGGCATTATTCCCATGCCTACTTCTGCAAGTTTCCTCTTTGGCAGCAATGGCATATTTTAACCTGTCTTGATTGCTAAGATGTCTCAAGTGAATTCATCTTAGCTAATGATGAATTAATTTCCTCTGCTTGACTCATTCCTGCGGTTGGTGCATATCGTTCACAGGCTGTTAGACTACTTAGATAAACCACAAGACAGAGAAAACCCCTGGTGCATAGAATTCTAGGCATACCTCTTGGATCTGTAAAATCATACTAAAAATATCTTTAAAAGAGTTTCTAGTGAAAGTGCCAGTGCTTTCAAATTCTGCTTCAGAAAGAACAACATCTGACAGACATTTTATGATTACTGTCCTGTCTTCTTTTAGTTTTTTTGTTGTTTTGTGTTTCGGTCATCAGTTATTTAGTTCCGGGGAGTATAGAGGCATGTAAAGTAAAAAGATAAACTCCATTTATTTCTTGTGTCACCTGTGTCATTTTCTAATACATGTCCCCATTAGAACTAGGAGTACATGTAGAATTTGAGCCTTTTTAAATATAGATAGATAAATACCCATGGAACTTCTTTGGGCATATAGAATGTTTTTGATATTTTTAAATTTTCCATGCTAAGAGTTGTGACATGCTGGCAGATAATCACAGACAAGGACACCTGTTTCAGAAAGTGAGAACCTCCTTCCGTTTAAATGTTGCTTTCCTGACAGTACTTACCCAAAGGAAAATGTGTTTATATTGCTGCGTTAGACTATCTACCAAGTAAAAGAAATATTGATTCCAGGAAACAGGTATTTTTAACAGCATTACTGATGTTCTCCAAAACTGTCTGAACAATGTTTTTCATTCCACTTCATCCACTCCTCCATTTGTCTTCAAATGAGGCTAAAAATTTGCTTGACTCTTCTCACCCCAGCCTAAAATGAAACTTCCGTGACATAGTGGCAGTATCACTTCCATAGAAGATTGTCAAGAAACTAAGTAACCAAGGCCAAAATTTCTCTATCCATTCAGTCTTTATCAGTTGCCTTTCAGTCAAATTGCCAGCTTTCTTTACATCTGACACCAGTCCTGGGCTAATCAGTGAGTTTAGTAGGTTAACACTACGTTTACAAGGCCTGAGTGTGCCATATGATTTCAGCATCATCAGGGTAGAGCTTCAGAGCTAGATAATGCAGTGCCTGCTCACAAAACTACCTGTTAGCTGGTGAAGGAGGCCAAATAATTTAAGAAGCTCTCTCCCAGGAGTAAGGATTCCTTAGCATTACCTGAATCTTACCCCAAGACCCATCAATAACAAGGACTCTAATGTCTATGAACTTCTGACTGAGCTTTGTAGACTCTTAGATCTAGACTTGAAATTCTAGCAGAAGGCTTTCCTGGAGACGTGTTACAAACAGAACAAATACATTCTTTTGCATCTTCCATGTTTTTAAAAGCAACACAAAATACAGCAACTAAGAAGCATAAAAGACAGAAAGCATATTGGACAGATGGATGGATGGATGCATGCATGCACGCATAAAGTAGTTTGCATTTAAATGGATTGGCAAATCAGTTATTATAAAGAAGAACACACTAAATTTCCCAGGATTTAGCGTACTCATGTAAAGTAGATGAACGAGTCATTGTTAGTAGGGGAGAGGAAAGTAGTATTTCTGCTATTCAAGTATGATAAACATATTAACATGCTGCCTTTTCCTATTGCTTACATTTTCACAGAGATTATAGCATGCTCGTAACCAGGGTGGAGAATGAGTTTTACTGTGTTTATTTCTGCCACAGTAATGTTACATTTTAATTGAATATACAAGGAAATATACCGGTATATACTTAGCTGTTAAGACACAAAAGTAATAGCAGTAAATGATGCATATCACACATCTTTACTTTCCATATGTGTTTTCATAACCTACTTGTAATAACAGTAGATCAGGAAAATCACTTTTGGATCCAGTACCCATGATAGATCCCAGAAATGTAGCCAAGAGCAAAATCAGGGACATTATCAGAAAAAATTAAAGCTTTCTTTCCTTAAGACACTTACAATTCTTAACCTGATCTTCTATTATATAGTTAATATGTGAGGGTTAACTGTGAATAATATGAACATCTTTGTTACTGAGGTGAGTTAAAAAAATGTAGATGCTTTTTATTTTGTTTTCTTTTTGAGACAGTATCATTTTCGGACAACATGAATTTTTCCTTTTCTTGGATTGAATTCTGAATATTGTAGAAAGTCTTGTTCCTCAGAAACAGAAAGGACACAAGGAATAGGGAAGGGAGCAGGATCCACACCCAGGGGAATAAATGGGCTTTCAAAGCTGGGAAAAGCTTTGTCTTTGCTTTCTGATTACTTTATCTCATTGTTTACAAACCCCAGATGTCTTAGAAAGACCTCATTTGCTGCCACATATTTTCTTTCCTGATGAATCATCCCAACCATTTTTAAACCAAGACAGATGCCAGTTCTCTTTTATTCCAAGGTTACCTTTCAGTTAGCTCAGTTTAATGTGCTGCTGTAGCTCAAATGAAAGCTGTTGGGAACTTGGGAATCTACTGAATACATTTTTTTTTTTTTAAAAAAAAAGGGGGGGAAAAAGTTGTACTGGCTTAATATTAACAGCTTGAGAACTTAGTGTCTCTTTCCCTTTCCGCTGAACAAATGGAGCCATTTTGAAGACACTGACAAAAACTCCAAGGTTTACAGCAGCTGGTATGTTTGGAGACAGTACCCTGGTACCATCTGTGCCTCTCCAGTTCCAGCCAAATTAGCCTCCTGCCCAGTGGCCAGAGTGGAAAAGAGAAGGTGAGAGTGACAGGGAACCCAGGCAGGCGGGGAGTGGGGCACTGAGGGAGGCAGCAAAGCCAGGTCTGTGCCAAGGGTTTCAGCTTCACCATGCCCTAGCTGCCTTGACAGACAGATAATCTCTTCATATGACCTGATGGTTAGCTCACATAGACCTGCGCACCCTCAGACTATATTTTGTCTGCAAATATGCTAGCAAACAAAGAGATCAGGGGACTGTCTGCTCACCCATCGGGGTGGTGGCATGGCAGAGTTGCCCTATTCAGATGATGCTCTCCCTCCCCCACATACCACTGTCCGTTGGGAACATCCCCAGATTCATCTCCTGATCACGTCTGAGAATTGCCTGTAAGAGTGCTGCTCAATACAGATTAAAACTGCCAGGGAGCATAATAACAATTAAGCAGTACAAGCAATCAAGCCCCGTCACTTAGCCCTGTATCTCTACATCTTTTGTTTCCACACATAGCCCATAGCCAACTTTATTTGGAGATAAAGAGAAAAATTCTGAGCAATACCTTGGTGAGAGTAATAATTTTATTGATGGGGAAATTTGTCAAAGAGATTCTTTCTCTACCCAAAATCTTTCAGTGATACTTCAGCAGCAATCTGAGGCGAGCCTCTGCTTCTTGCCATTAGCACTCTGAGCCAGCCAAGCACTTGAGTGTGTGTGTAGCTGAGCCTGTGGAGAGTCTTGAGATGCTTCATGGAGCTAGAAGTATGCTTGAAGCTGAACACACGAGTAAGTGTCATCTGCAAGAGGGTGAACTTCTTATACCGCTTTTCTGGTGCTTGCTTTTCTTTCCCATGACCTCCTTTTGTAAATTGAGATGT
This sequence comes from Opisthocomus hoazin, assembly GCF_030867145.1. Lineage (NCBI taxonomy): Eukaryota > Metazoa > Chordata > Aves > Opisthocomiformes > Opisthocomidae > Opisthocomus > Opisthocomus hoazin. The sequence continues at coordinate 77,094,309 of NC_134415.1, read as the reverse complement.
CTTGCTTTTTCTGTAACCTGTCTGTCACAACTGTGGGCTGCTTTAAGTGAAATCTTGTCTACTTGCAAGCCATACTGATTTCTGCTGTTTTTAAATCATATAAAACATAAAGCTTAACTTTGGTTTTATTTCTGTGGAGCTGCTTTAATTATCTTGGTTTGGCATATTTCTTATGTGACTTATAATGTGCGATAATAAATGCTGAGCAGGTTGGTTTGAACCAGAACTGTGATAAACATTTTGATTTTAACAGAAAAGTAGTTCATCTGCCATCCTGAGTTGCCATAAGCATGCAGAGACACAGTGAAAAGAGTGGACCTGCAATAGAAGTTCCTAGAAGATCTATCCCTGCGGCAATGTCTTTATCGACAAGGAGATCTACAAGTGTTCATATTGCCCATGGACTTATGCTTGATCTTACCTTTCTAATGAGAACCCAAAGAGAATTAATATAATAAGTCTGGGGACAGTAGCTCTGATCCCATAAAAGCTTATTATTTGTGTTGTGGCAATATCAAATAGACCTGTTAGAACTGAGATTACAATCCTGTCCCAAAGAGCTTCAGTTTATGATAAGAAACAAGAATAAAAGAAATAGAGGAAAAAAAAAGAAAGGGGAAGGGAGGACAATGATAATGGTATAACCCAACTAGTTATAAGGTTGATGAAACTGCAGGGGATGTGTCCAGGACTTTTACACTGATTTGACTGAGCTTTACATGAGACCAGGTATATGCATTTGGTTTCTCCAAAATTCTTTCTTCTTTTTTTTTTTTTTACCATTAGTGTAGTTTGTTTAGATCCCTGTCACATAAACAGATGATTATAATTTAGTTCATTTCAGTTAGCAGCATTGCTATTTGGATGACTTCCAACTTGTCGTGAGTTTGGCAGCTACACTGTAGGTAGCTAATGAAGTCATGTTTTAGGGTAACTAATGATCTGTGGTAGGCATGTAATCATAGAATTATAGAATCATTAAGGTTGGAAGAAACCTCTAAGATCATGAAGTCCAACCATCCACCCCACACCACCATGCCTGCTAAACCATGCCCTGAAGTTCCATATCTACAAGTTTTTTGAACACCTCCAGGCATGGTGACCCCACCACTTCCCTGGGCAGCCTGTTCCAATGCTTGATCACTCTTTCAATAAAGAAATTTTTCCTATTATCCAATCTAAACCTCCCCTGACTCAACTTGAGGCCATTGCCTCGCGTCCTATCGCTAGTTGCTTGGGAGAAGAGTCCAACACCTGCCTCACTACAACCTCCTTTCAGGTAGTTGTAGACAGTGATAAGGTCCCCCCTCAGCCTCCTCTCCTCCAGACTAAACAGTCCCAGTTCCCTCAGCCACTCCTCACAAAACTTGTTCTCTAGACCCCTCACCAGCCTCAATGCTCTTCTCTGGACACGCTCCAGCAACTCAATGTCCTTCTTGTAGTGAAGAGCCCAAAACTGAACACAGTATTCAAGGCACGGCCCCACCAGTGCTGAGGACAGTGACATGATCACTGCCCTCGTCCTGCTGGTTTCCTTGCTCTCTGAGGAAAGCAGCTTGAGTCTTTGGGTGTCCTAAGCTACTTCTCACCTGAGTTTCCATGCTTTTAGGGGTAGGGTCATGGCTAATACTGAATGGGTCAACAGATCAACACCTTCTGTAGTGATGAGAAAATTCTTTCACTTGGCTAAATCAACAAGGCTCAGTAAACTGGGCTAGGGAAATTAAAAGCAACATGTGGATCTATTTGCATTGAAAAGGTACAAGCATGACCATTCATACAGTGTTTTCAATATAGTTTTCCAAGGTAAACCTATTTTTTTTCATGATATAAGAGACTGTATTTTATAATCGCACAAGATGTTTTAGAATACTAACAAAAAGAGACAGAAATAAAAAGTCCTACTGCTGTAGGTATCCTTTGAGACTGCTATATATGTCTCTCAAGACACAAAAGATCTCTTATCTGTGATAATAGGGACTGAAGATTAGAAAGAGGGCAATTTAGGGCCGTAGATACTAGAAAAGTGATGGTGAAATAAAATGTCATTGACACAAAAGGGCGTAGGTACAAATTAAGAACGTGCCTACAGCTATTTGGACAGAGTAACTGAGATCCCTGTAGCTTTTAATTACTTCTACGAATTGCAGCAGAGAAATTATCTACTCAAAGTGTATGTGTGGTTGTGTGTACGTGCGGTTAGTGGGAGCAGTGGAACAACAGACTGAGAGATGCAATCATTAATAGAAAAATGTCAAAGAACTGCTAGAAATCTTGTAGGAAGCAAGGGGAGTAGCAGCTTTGTTTATATTCATGGGATGAGAAACTGTACAATATTAATGCTAACAGAGTGAGTAAAGTAAAAAAAGACGCAAACAAAAGGAGAGGAGGCAGTTTTGCTCCTCTTACTGTGTTGCTTTGTTTAAGGAAAACTCAAAACGAGTTCCTCTCTGCTGAAGTAAACTCTGAAGACTCCCCACTGAGCCAAAAGAGGGAGTTTTACTGTCCCATTCACTTTTCTGCTGCTTTCCCAGCATTGTGTCAACCTTTGCACTGTGTTACACATCCGCAGTGCAAGGCACAATACAGCTGCAGTGCTCAGACTGGGGACAGGAGAAAATAATCAAGTTGTTTTCTCAAAAACTGTAGCCTGGATTTGTGCTGCTGCACATCTCTCGTTTGGCTCTGCTATCCAGATGCTCTTTGCTGCTAATGCCTGAAGATGGAACTTATTTTGTTTGAAAGCTCTTGCATTTTAAATGAGAATGTGCTATGGCAATTAACTATTCCAAAACTGAATACATTCAGAGCAGCACAGCAGGCTAAAGGAGGAGAGATCACAGACCAGGGATAGAATGAGGCAATTTATGGTTTAACTCTAATAGATTTTTTGCATGTTTATATGCAATTTCAGTAGCTGTTCTCTGAGCCAATGTTGCCAACTCCTGTCAACAAAAAATAACAGAAGGAGGAAGAAATTAATAGATATAAAACAAGCAAATGCTGGTGTTTAAGATTTGTTTTTCACAGGTGAAACAAGTTTGCAGTAGTTCCAGAAAAATCAAGTGACTTTTCTGAATATTTTATTAAGAATTTCTTAGCATAAGCAAAAGTAAATGCTGATTTTATAGAATTGTAGATGATTTTCCAAACATGTAAAAAAAAATGTCACCCTGTGTTGCTCTCCAGAGAGACTATGTGACATTCTAGGAGTGGAAAACACTGTAAATGTTGAAAAAATGAGAAAAAAGAATCCAAAATATTTTCCCCTTCGCGATTTGCAGGTCAGACAGCATGGCACCTGCCTGAAAAATATATTTATTCAAAAGTAATTGTAATGAAAAATATCATATAAAAATTATTATTTTTCAGTACAGAACCCAGAAGCAGGGAGCATCTTTAAATAAAAGCTCATATGTTTACTGAAATCTGGGCATGTTTACATGTACACTGAAATAAAGACTTGTTTATTAAAAATGTTTATTGAAAGAACAAATATCATCATTTAAGAAGTTACAATGTTAAGCAATTTTTAGGAAATAAATATATCAGCGGAATAATTTAATTTAAAAGAATGACATCTTGAAATTTTCAGAATAAATGTAGTTTTTACCCTCTCAAGATACTAAGTCATCATCAGAATAGTCAGTAACAATAGTAGCTTGATAAAAAATATGCTATCTGAAGAAATTCTCTTATCTTACAGACAGTTTACGGATGAAAAACTCTCCAAAGAAAAGTAACTGAAACGTATCAAGGGAAATTAAAAGGAGTCAATTATCAAAACCAAAGCGTATAACTAAATTGTTAATGTATGCTTTCAAATCTATCTTATAATTCCTTTTCCTTCTTTGGTGGTAGGAGCATGAGGAACAAGTAACAACAACTACAGTTAAGACAACAAATTCTACTGTAAACCTTATACAATCCATTGGGACTGAGATTTCCTATGACGGGCACCGCCCTGTTCAGCCAGCTCTGCCACAAACACCTGTGTCCTCCTGTTCCCATTTTCCTTTCTTATTCTCTCTCTGTCTCTACTTTGCAAAGCCCTCTGAACAGGAAGACTGAAGAGGCACTTTGAGTGCAGGCAAGTGCCATCCTTCAGCAGAAAGGATTACAGGACTTGGTGATGCCAGGGCTGGAGCCCCTCGTGCTGCTTTGCCACCTCTTTGGCTATGTGTGAGGTGTGGGGTGGAGGTGATGCCTGTGGTGCCCTCTCCTCCCAGCCTCAGACCTGGGTCCATGACTCCCAGGTTTCCTCCTGGGGGCGGAAAGGGGTCCTGGCACAGTCAGTGTGCATCCACCATACTCCCAGGTCTCACAGTTCAACTGCAGAAAAAGAACTTCACTTTCATTGCTGTAAGTCATAAAATAGACTTGGGCTTGACCGTGGGCAGTTCATTGAGGATCTTTGGTCTATAGATAGTGACAGTCAGCTAAACATGCAGAGCATTGAGATTCACAAAGCACAGAGAGAAGAAAAATAGAGAGGAAAAAAAATATGCTGCTGCATTAAGATGTGGTGCTACTTCACTTGGACTTGACTCTGTAAAGCACGGGTCTCCTCACTCTGGAAATATTACTGCAGCTGTAGGCAAGGCATGAGCCATGTTAGGGTACAGAAAAATTAACATACAAAGATGTGAAGGTCAGAACTCTCTGAGAAGAAATAAAACGATAACGCCTGATGAGAGTGGACAGAGGCTGAGGCAGCGGAGAGCAGAATGGCAATTAGAATTTTCCTCTCCTTAGTAAGTGCAGTGGAAAATGCCCTTGCACTGAGCAGTGAAACTTTCATAACCAATAAACAGTGAGCCAAGCACAGATGATCTTGGTACCTTTTTGTATACTGTTGAGGCAAGAAATTTCCGAAAGGAAAGAAAATCTATAGCATAAATAACTAGTATATCTGAAATTACAGTAGTGAACAAAAATATATAAATAAAGTGTCATAAAAGATTTTACCAAGTACAGAGAGTAAAGAGGAACTTTTTTCTGAAAATAGGTTACTCTCTGTTCATGTAAAACATCTTTTCTACTAGGTGCAGCTAGTATTAGCCATTCACTGCTGGAGGCAGAATATTTGGGAGACAGAAACATGTATGTCCCACTTTGATGTAGTACAGCAATAACTAGTCCCCCTCTTACCAGGCAAAAAAAAAAAAAAAAAAAAAAAAGAGAGAAGGAAAGAAAAAAAGGGAAAAAAGAAACCTGACCAAAACCCTATTAACTCCTCAACGATTCGCTTCTGTTCTCTATTCTTGGACAAGAATGGCAGGTTATGCAGAAACAGATAGGAGTCCCCTAGGGGAGAGACAAGGAAGGTTTGTTACATAGAGACTGATCCCCTCCTCATGTTACTCAGCTGGCTCCCAAATACCCTTTCACATCCACAAGTCTCATCCACCAGTGCATTCATCTGTTGTGTTGCAACAGTCACTGCTGTAGCAAAGGCGTCAAAACAATTTCTGTTACAGCTCTCCATTTTCAGTCCTTGAGAACTGGCAATTTCATGATGAAGGTCTAAGATACTGCTTCATCTTGTCTTCTTCCACTGCATCTTGGACACCCTCTGAACTATGCTTTCTCTAATGACAAAGCCCGCTGTTTCTGCTCTTCTTACCATAGCTTTTAAAAAAGCCTGTCCTTCCACACTGAAGTCATTGTCTAGCATGTTGATGCATATTTCTGTTTGCTGGAGATGGCAGACAGGGAAGAAGTTCCACATGTCAAAAATCCTCTTCACTTATATTTAGTAGAAAGGATTTTAGGTGGGTTTTTTGGTGGTTTTTTTGTTGGTGATGGTTTTTAGTGATGTTTTTTTAGGTCTGTTGTTTCTTTCATTGCTCAAGGACTTCCTAACTTCTTCCCAGCTCAGGAATTTCCTCAGCAGATAGCTATGCTTTGGGATTTAATAGACCCCAGTGGGCTTTTTACTTCAAGGTATTAATTTGACTGATTCTTGAGTCATGAAAACTGTTTCATTCACAACAGCCTATGGAAGGAACTCTGCAGAACCTGTAGAGGTGTTGTGGAGAGACACTCAGGTTGCTTGGTTTGAGATGACCCCTTGCTCATCTGGTGTGTGGCATTGTCAGGATCAGCGCAGCTATTTCTCCATCAGACTGCAAGGAGTTCTTGGACATTGATAAGTATTTGGTCTTGTCTCAGAGCTGTTATTTACCTTAAACTGTTCTTTTTCTCTCATTGTGTTTTACCCACTTTGAGCTACTGATTCAACTATTTTGTTTAGTGAAGCAATGTTATTTTAGATTTTGATTGTAACGTGAGTCTTCCACTTGCCTGACAAATTATCTCCTCTTTGCACCTCTTCCACTTTCAATTTATCCTGCTGGAACTTTGCTGACTGAAACTGTGTACAATATTTAGATGAAAACCTTCCCAGGGTACCGCACAGTGCAGTCATACTTTCTTACCTCAACTGGAAAAGCCCTCTCCAGTTTTTGTTCTAGGATTGCCTTTGGTTCTTTCCCAGTGCTGTTTTATAGCCATCCTGTAGCTGACTCATGCACCCAGTTTCTCTTCTTCCTTTATTTACCGCTGATGACATCCCAGAGCCCTAGCAGTCCTTGAGTGCATGACCCCATCTTCCATAATGCTAATCTCCACCCCACTTGCTATGGAAGTCATCCTTCTTTGGCTGCATGATATTCCCATCTCCCCGTTATTGAGAAAGTTTCCCAGCTTTGAAGCAGCATCTGAAAAGCCTAACTGCACATCTTTTAAAAAGTAGCTTTTTCACAAACTTACGTCTTTAACCTAACCCTCCCTAAAGCCTCTCTTCTGGAAGGCATTTTGCCATCACAGCTCAATTTGAAGCAAAGCAGCAAAAGTAAGTTTCCTTGAGGGTAGCACAACGCACACTTAGGATTACAGAAATGAAAGCGTTTGAAGGAAATGTGGTCTATTTAGCACAGCAAGCCACATGTCAGGCTCCTGTGAGGCTGAGCTATATTAAGGAACAAATGTCAAGACATATTATGCTTCTGACAAGCACAGTGCCTCTCATGGGCATGGGGACGAGTGGAGTGCTGGAACAGGCTTGCTACACCTATGAGGGGAAGGGGCATATGGTCACCCCAGTTCCCCAGTGAAGGAGGCAGGCTTCTTATAATCTGCCCACAAAGGTTAACAATGGGACCAGGGAGTGCTGGAATCACAGCTACAAGGGCTTGTTCCCCAGACTTCTCTTTTTTGCAGGGACGTGAGCACGTCTAGACTGCATGAGAACTTCACTGGATGTTGAAAGGTTACTTGAAGTACACATACAGACTCAGACAACCACAGCTAGACATTAATCAGGCTAATACTAGCTGACTGAATGCAGTCCATAAAAATTCCCTAATCTGACATCTTCCATTAAAAAAGATGCTTTAATAAAATTCCTTCTGGAAAATGAAAGCTGTTTTTTTGTATATTTCATCACTACCAATGTAAAGTGACTGAGTAGTACCTGGTACATGACTAATGACAAATAATTTCATAATACATCAGATTTAACTCAAAGGTCAATATTGTGATCAGTAGGTTCTAACTAGAAGATTCTACCTGTCCCTGGTGCCCAGGTAAACCAGTCACCAGAAAAAAAAGTGAACTGTGAGATAAGACAAAATATTTTGGAATATTTCAATGTAGGATTTGCAAGTTGTTTCCTAAAGACGTGCCTTCCCTTTCAGGGGAACTAAACAGGCCAAATAAGCATCTTGTTAAAATAGGGCTACATTCTCTTTACACTATTACTTGCTAGGGCCGACTCCAAGTAACATATAGAGACACAGCAGCCAGTTCTCTATTACCAGGGAATAACTTTCCTGAATAGTGGAAAAGCCCAATGATGGACTCACTTTAATTTAAGATCGGTAAATCAGTTAAGGAGATACTCAGTATCTAACACCATTCATCAAGGAGAGGTACAAAACCAGAATTTGCCTACTTTTAGTAACAGCTTTCTGTATTTTGTTGACATGCGGGTAAGTGAAATCTCCCAAGAGCCTCCTGCTCCATCCAGGCAAACTTTCAATAAAACTCTGAAAATTCTTCGCAGTTGGAGGTTTCCTTGCAAGTTTGGCAGTCTGGTTACAGATACCTTTCTGTCTTCCAGCCTCCCCGAGTCTACCACACTAATTAATTATGGCACTTACATACCGCTATTGATTAAATAACTTCTTATCACCTCAGTTCAGAGTTCTATGTGTTTACCCTCTGCCATTAAAATCAATTAAAAAAACCTCAAAACTGCTGACTTCAGTGGAGGCTGAGTTAGCTATGGCCATGTTCTCACAGTTCACTTTCTTTAGAGTTGTTTCTTTCTTTACATGTTCAGTTATTGTATTTTTATTTTTGCTTTATTTTATATGATAACCTCCAGCTTTGGTGCTACAAATTAGTTGCCAGTCTCCATGGAGCTGCTCGCTTAGTCTCTCCACCTACTTGCAATCAGAGTAATTGATCACCTCAAATCTGAAATTGCTGCTGCCTTGGCTGCACAACAGTTTCACTGCCAGGGACTGTGAAAAGATGTCAATATATGTTAAAACAGATGATCAGTAAAATCTGACAACAGGTTTCTTCTAACAGAGTCCCCCACTCCAATCTGTAGAACAAGCTGGGATTGTATTTTGTACTGTATTTTATAATGGCCCTCTTCCAAATTCTCTTTCTCCAAAGCAGAGTTCATTAAAAGGTAGTGACAAAATTCAAAGCTTCCATTCCTAAAAGAGGTGTGTAATGGATATTTTCTTCAGGCTCCAGAGATAGATATAACAGGTAGGAAATAACCCACATGGAATTTATCTGTTGCAACATGTGTACTGGAGAGATCAATAGCAAGAGTATAAAAATGTGAAACCTCGTCATTGGAATAGCGTTATTCGGAGCTGTGAAAATGCTGGAAGAAAAAGGGTCTGCAAACATTCATTTGAATTTAAAAATTATTTGGCTTCTCTATGGTCATGCCTGTTTTCCCAAACATTCTATTTGCATGATCATTCACAGGAAAAGAGCTTTCTCTCACATGCTCTGTGAATAATCTCAGTATTACAATATTGCTGTGAGGAGTCAGAGCTAATGTCATAGATTCCCGTTTTAGTCTTAGCAACAGCCATACCACATTTTCTGGAACAGAGTTTTTTATCCACCAGCACTACAAACTCAGGCAGGGACCTGAGACTCAAACTGGGCTCTTTCTGATACTTGTTGTTATCACCTCCAACAGCAATACACTTGCTGGCAATACCTCTGCAGTGTGACAGTGTGAAAGGTAAGAAAAAGATCTGCACGCTTTTTGCCCAAATGCCTCCTAATACTGATGTTAATGTAACTTGATTTTTGTCAAGAAGGTGCACAAGATGATTTGACAATTGTTTCTACTTACTGATGGCAAGCAGATGAAAAACTGTTAAAATGGTGAAATGTGTTCAGACCTTGAAAACAACTACCTTGCAAATCCTGTTTCTATTTCCTTCCATTGCAGAATTAACGTGAATGCAACGGCAGAGAACTAGGCTAAAACAGAGCAGTGGGATTTCTATTGTCCCTGCTTTGCCTTTTTGCCAATTCAGTTCTAGGAATATGAAGTGAAAAACTGAAGCAGCTAAGTTTGTGAGTTCAGCCACAACTTTCAATAGGTCAGAGATGCACTGTGAGAAAATCACTGCCTTTTGACTGTAGGAGCAAATTTCCACATTCCTGTTCTGGAATGCGGCCTTTAGAGTGAAGTCCATGCCAAAAGGTGCTTTCAAAAAATCATCATGATGGTCCTCATCCAGTAGAGCATTTAAACACCTGCTTAACCTTGAGTGGTTGAAAATTCCTACCTGAAGAGAAATATTTTCATTCCTAAAGCTAAGCACATGCTCATGTTTTTATTATACGAAGTACCTTATGAAGAGAACATCCAGTCCTGTGAAAACACAGATATGAGACTGTACCTTTGAACACAATTATGTTTTTTGTTAACCATCTGGTTTTTTCACCCCTTTATAATATACTGCTGTTCCACAGAATTTTATGTCAGTGCAAGTTAGATTCACACACACAAAATGGACATCAGCAAATAGCTTTCAGCCTGTATCTCCATCTGAATGTTGGGGAAAGAACAAGGTTAATTCACATGAGCAATGAATCTACCCAAAAAAATTACTTTTACTGATGGGAATTCTGAACACCAGTCCAAGATGCCTCCAGACATGGTACATTTAATAAATAAAATAGAAATAGACTGACAAAGGGGAGAAAGTGAATAGGTTTTTATTTCTGTTAGCCAGAAGATACAATTATCTCATAGGGGGTTTTTTAAGTCTTTCAAACTAACTTTTCTAGGTTAATAGACACATTTTGGCTAGAAAGCTTTCATTAAAAAGTGGAACAGGATAGTATTTCCAGCCACATCACCTGTTAAAAAGGTTACATTGCATTTTTGTGGCGTTCTGCCTCTCTGCCCTGGTATCCAAGGTACAGTGACACACAGGGTCTCAGATAACTCACAGAGAAGGGTTCAAAACCAGAGTGTTTTCAACCTTTAGCAATCATGCCATGAGTACCTCTCTCATTTTCACCTTTTACCTGGTGTGGGAGGTATAGCATTGCTGTTTTTAAAGCAAAGCATAAGACTTGCTTTAATATGCCACACTCATTTTATGGGGGAGTTGTTTTCAACATTTTTTTTCCATTGTTTTTATGGTGGCTTGGTTTGTACTGTATGCACTGTACTACATAAGAAAATTACTGTCTTGTATCATGGTAGTATCATTTTAATAATTCTTACCAACTTAAACACCATGCCTTTGAACCAACAGTTGTCCCCTTAACCTCTGATGTGAGCAGAGTGGATTTTCTCCTCTGGACAGGGAAGCTGCTGTCTTAAAGAGGATGTCATCCTATTTTTTTAATGTTAATGTCTTATCTTCCCCCATATGACAAAATGCCTGATGGCAGTCTCTCTCACAAGATTAGCAGAGACTAACTAATGTAAGTTTATATGTGAATTGGATAGTTATACTTCTCCTTTTCTCTTCATTATTCTTTTTATCATTTTTTGCTAAACAGAATGCTTACCATTTTTGTTATTTCCCTGCAGGATGGCTTTTCCCTTCCTTTTCCTCTTCACACATGTTTTCTCTTCCCTTTAGCTCTGCAAAATCCCTTTTAAAATGAAACTAAGTAGGGCATCTTCCATTTCCAGGAGAAAGCTGTTCTTCCTGTCAGCTATACTGTGACTTTTGTTATATACTGGTTTGGACTGAGTGCCAAACACTTAAGTGAGGAACCTTAGTGAGGCAACAGACAGCCATTGTGAGTAAGCTGGATCAGAAATAAAAAAATCTCAACTCTACTAGACTAGAAAAAGGACTTTGTAATATCAAGCTGGTGCATTGCTTTATGGTTTATCTGAACAGAATCCAATGAAAAATATAAGTCTTATAAATGTCATATTTTTGGCCTTTTGTTATAATCTTTAATGTATATTAATATAATCAATTGCCCTCTTAAAATTAAAATCCATTTTTCTTCTGCTTCTAATTATTTCGTTTCAGGAGTAGAAAGACCCTAATGGATCCAGCTCTGGTAGCATTCCCTTGCTGGTCACTGACAGAGCAACTCTGCTCTTAACAGTAAGACAGAATCACAGAGTCATGGAATGGTAGGGGTTGGAAGGGACCTCTGGGGATCATCTAGTCCAACCTCTCTGCCAAAGCAGAGTCACCTACAGTAGGCTGCACAGGACCTTGTCCAGGAGGGTCTTGAATATCTCCAGAGATGGAGACTCCACAACCTCCCTGGGCAACCTGTTCCAGGGCTCTGTCACCCTTGGAGTAAAGAAGTTCTTCCTCGTGTTCAGATGGAAGTTCCTATGCTTCCGTTTGTGCCCATTGCCCCTTGTCCTGTCACTGGGCACCACTGAAAAGAGTTTGGCCCCATCCTCCTGACACCCACCCTTCAGATATTTATAAGCAGTTATAAGATCCCCTCTCAGCCTTCTCTTCTTCAGGCTAAACAAGCCCAGCTCCCTCAGCCTTTCCTCATAGGAGACATGCTCCAGTCCCCTCATCATCCTCGTAGCCCTCAGCTGGACTCTCTCCAGTAGCTCCTCATCTTTCTTGAAGTGGGGAGCCCAGAACTGGACACAGTACTCCAGATGGAACCTCACCAGGGCAGAGTAGAGGGGAAGGAGAACCTCCCTCGTCCTGCTGGCCACAATATTTTTAATGCACCCCAGGATACCACTGGCCTTCTTGACAACCAGGGCACACTGTTGGCTCATGGTTAACTTGTCACTTACCAGGACACCCAGGTCCCTCTTCACAGAGCTGCTTTCCAGAAGCCTGTACTGATGCATGGGGTTTTTCCTCCCCATGTGCAGGACCCTGCAGTTGTCCTTGTTAAATTTGTTGAATGACACAGTACTTAACATGAGTAAAAGAGGCAACTTCGGATATATAGTTCCTTATTACCACAAAAAACTACACTTTGTACATTTACAGATCACATGAAAGAAAATATTCAATGCATTGAACACTCCATTCCCTTTATATATTTTCAAAAGGATCTTCTCACTTTCCTCCCTTTCTGACTCATGCTTCCAGCCTGTGGCAGAAGACAAGCAGAAAGTGTCTTGCACAGAACATCCTCGAAACAAGTTTGATTTCTCTTAAATTTTGTTGCCATTATTTGAGATTTGCATAGAAAATATGAAAGTATAAATGAACAGCTGCAGTTTTGTAGCAGACTCAGATTTCTTGTGCTGAGTCTAAATTCTGTGATTTAGCAACATTTGAATGTTTCTCATTTTTAATGTTTCAGTGAGCAGGCAGAAGCTGGGCTGAGGGAAACATTCTGCCTCCTCTAAACCCTAACAGAAGTAGAAGACACGTATAGTATGAATTATATGTGTATACCAACCATCTTTAAAAAAGAACAAGGAAAGCCACAAGTCACCTTGTCTAGTTTCAGTCCTTACTAAAACTATATAGACCAGTTATCACAACCACTTGGTCTGATCTCCATTTAAAGAACTAAATTACCAGATACATGATATAAATATGTAATCAGTTTAATTAAAAAATCACTTAAAAGTAATTTATCTGACTGACTGCAACAAGAAATTGGTCTCCATTAAGTCAAAATGACATGTTACAAGCTAAATAGAAGTGTTTGCATACTGCAGTGGTACTTGTTGCCCTAAACGTATACCTATATCAGGTTAGCTAAATCAGCACAATTTTGTCACCTCAGACACTGTTGCTGTTTTAAAATGCTAAAGGCATGTCCACACTGGGTGGAAAACTATGCTCTTAACATAGTCTACATGTGATTCAATCACAGAATCAGTCTGGCTTCAGGACTCCTCACACCACATTAAAAACATGATAACCACATGCTACAAATCACTGTCTAGTGTCAGCTTACTCTGCTGGGTCAAACTTGTCCAAAGTATTTGTGATTGGCTTTGCAGTATTAAGAAGTGGAAACATCTATACAAGCGAATTAAAAGACCAAAGGATCATTTTCTGGCACTGAGGCCGAATATTATAAAGCAGCATGCATCCATCATATGAAAGCCTCTTACCCACAAAAATATAGTGGTAACCTCCAAATATTTACTGGAATTGCTTTCAGCTACTATTAATAGTCAAGTTATGCCCAAGTTTTACTTAGGGAATTTTAGCAGGTGTGAGCCAAAACAATGCCTTGGGCTGTGGCAAGACTTTAGTGATATAGAGCACTGAGTTTCAGTGCCCAGGAACATTCTCTGATAGTCTTTGATCTGCTTCAGTAGAAGGTATCAGAGAGTAGTCATCTGGTTCTGCCTGAGACACACTTTAGTATTTCAAAGATGGTTTGCCAGAAGTGGCACACATTCTACAAGGAAACCATGTGCTTTTGGACCAAGAAACAGAAGCTAAGAAGAATATAATTCCCTGTAGCCTTGACCATCCTCAATGGCTAGATACTTTTGTCTGGGGACCTGAGCTGAGACTTCTATGTTTATATCCAGTTTCTATAGCCCCGACAGGACATGACCTGTTTTACCACATCCATCACACTGACATGAAAATAATACCAAGTCCACATTGTTTCATAAGGTCTGTTTAAGTCAGAAGAAATGTAATCTACTCCCAAGGAATAAATAACAAGTCTGGAATTGAAATGTTTGATGATATGACAGTGTCCACATTTGCTGTAACTGATGGAAGAGTAATAACCTTCTATTAAATTGCAGTGAAATATTTTGCACATTCTGTTTCATCTTAAATTAGTAGTTTAAGTCCAAACCTGCAGGGGAACCACAAGTAGAGGAATAGACAATAGCTCATCTTTCTTTGTAAATAAATGAGCAATTATTTTTGTTATTATTTATGTCAGAATTCTTCACAAATCCCCACTCATCACTTCTGCTCTTGTGCTTCAGTAAAATATTTGGGGAAATCCACTAACTGACATAAGAAAAGGAAGAGAGAGAAAGTGGAATTTCCACTAGCTGCAGTTAAAACCATGACTTTTTTGAAGGAAAAAACCTAAAATATTTTAAAGTTAATCATCAGCCTCAAAGGTTTTTGAACCTCCAATTTCCTTTTGTTGTAATCCTTTCACACTGAATTCTTCAATATCTTCATAAATCTGACATTGAACTGACTGTACTAAGTGGCCCTGCTTGTGCAGAGAGCTGGACCAAACGACATCCAGAGGTCCGTCCCAGTCTCAACCTTCCTGCGGGTTTGTGACTGCAGAACTTGGAAGCCCTTTCATTCCTCATCAATCCTCCAACTACACTGGGAAAAAGACCAACAGAGTCTTTCAGTGACACCTTGATACCCAGAATGGAAGAACAGAGGGAATGGAACAGCTAAAAAATAAGAGAAATGAAGTAAGTAGAGAATATAAACAGAATAAGGAGAAGAAACAGCAGCTATAAGCATGTTAATGTAGCTATATTGCACAGGACACAGTTTCACTCAGTCGCCTCCTTTGCAGAACAAGGTTTCCAACAGTTACTTGGCTGAATATCTTTTGCCCTTAAAATGATAGTCCAGAATATGTTTTACCTTAAGTGGTGACTTCTGGCTATGTACAGCTTGAGAATTCAGTTTGACATGGAATTTCTTCAGGACCAAGAACAGTGATAGCTCCCAAAGCCTATTTTGTTTGGGAAAGGTGGATTTTTTTTACTCCCATTATTCCTCCATTTCTATACTAAAATAACCTTCACTAGAACTGACAAAGGAAATACTTACACCTATGAGAGGATTAACAAAAGTGAATTGCTAAAATCTGATGAACATCTGCTCAGTGGAGCATCCCTGCAAATAAAACACAGGCTACCGCCTGGTATTTTTTCATTTTAGGGAGAAGGAATTAAGCAACAGGTCCTAGCAGAAGACAGAGAGAATTTGTATCATATGGTGAAGCTAGTCAAGAATACTTGATAAAGGATGTGGAAGGGTGGGCCCAAAGGAAAAAGTTTCTCCCCACTCATTAATAAGAAGCTGCAGAGGAACTAGAAGAGAGAGGTCAGGAAAAGGGAGAGCATTCAGAGTCTGAATAAGCCCAGTGCAGAAAGAGGAATATTGGACAGCTATAGAAACTTTCCTTAAGTTTAAAGACGGCTTGAGAGTTATCAAAAAGATGACTCAGGGAATTGTGGGAAGCTTTTATGGTTTGATACATCTATGTATCTTTTGTGGTAAAAAAAACAAAATTAAAACTGATTTTCGAAACTTTATAAAACATTCATGTCTGTTTACTTCAACTGCTTTGCAGACCAAGAGACTTCTTGAGCAGAAAGGAGTCATTGGAGAGGGTGTGCTCAGGTTAATGAGGCATCTGAGGAAGCCTAGGTCATGCAGAGTCCAGCGGAGGGCTACAAGGATGGTGAGGGGACTGGAACATCTCTCCTACGAGGGGAGGCTGAGGGAGATGGGCTTGTTCAGCCTGAAGAAGAGAAGGCTGAGAGGGGAACTAATATATACTTACAAATGTCTGAAGGGTGGGTGTCAGGAGGATGGGGCCAAACTCTTTTCAGTAGTGCCCAGCGACAGGACAAGGGGCAATGGGCACAAACTGAAGCATAGGAAGTTCCGTCTGAACATGAGGAAGAACTTCTTCCCTCTGAGGGTGATGGAGCTCTGGAACAGGTTGCCCAGGGAGGTTGTGGAGTCCCCTTCTCTGGAGATATTCAAGACCCACCTGGAGAAGGTCCTGTGCAGCCTGCTGTAGGTGACCCTGCTTCAGCAGGAGGGTTGGACTAGATGACCCACAGAGGTCCCTTCCAACCCCTACTATTCTGTGATTCTGTGATTCTATGGGAGGCCTGGGCCCTGTGCTGTTATAGTACTCTGTGATCACCTTTCCACAAAGGCCTAACACACTGCAGTGAACTTCTGTCCAGAACAAGAAAGACACAGTCGCACAAACAAGAGCAAAAGAGTGTATGTGGGTACCTATTCAAAGGACTTGTATGAAAGCTTAAGAGCATATCAGTATGAGAAGAATAAATATTTAAATAAACCAGTTAAATCTGAGACATAAATCTGCAGTGTGAATCATCCTTCCTTGATAATGGAACTTTGTTATTCACAGCACTGTTCTTTATAATTTCAGCCTTCCTTTTCAACTCTTTCTTTTCTCTTTTCACCTGGATTCTGCGTAAGTGGGCCTGAAGTTTTCAAAAGCATTTATCAATGAATCTGAACTTAATCCTGCCCTGGCTTTGATTTAGGAGTCTGGAACTCTTTCATTGAGAGTTTATTCATTTATTTATAAATACACTAGTTAACCTGAGCTTTGTAAAACAAGTGACTTAGGAAAATTATCTAGACCAATACTTTTCAACAACCGGCATATCATTCTGAACCTCATAGATATTATTACTGTTAGTCATCTGAGAAGGAAACTTGATGAAGTAGGTTTTTTGTAGTACTGTTCTTGTAATACAGCATTCTATTGGAAACCCAGGATAATAAAGTCACAGTATTACTTCAAACAGAATATATCTTCCTGTTCATTAGCAAAATTTTTCCCTGGTATGAAATTTTTTAAAAATTTATTAGATATTTCTTTATAAAATAACTTTTTGAAAACCTGTGATAAGGTCATGGAAAATGCAAATCTTTAGAAACAAGAATAGCAAGACCACTTGCAATCACTAGTTCAATGTATCACTGCATTGTAATGGTTTCTAAGCTAAGTAGGGCAGAAATACTGATATCGCAGAGTTAGTAGAAAGGGTGATCTTTTAACTTCCTCTTAAATTTATTTTTGCACTTTGTATCACTTCTCATTTTAGAGATTTCTGTTTTGTTTTCTTCCAAAGCCAGACTTGCATTCTTCCTGCAGTCAGTAACAAGAACACTTACACTAGCCCATCCTACAGGCTATATCATACCTGGCGTCATCATTTTACATGACACTACAGAATTTGCTACTTCAGTCCTTCTTTGTGGGAAAAGCACAATCTCCAAAACAGTAATTTGCTGTTCTGCAAACAATTGGGCTTGACATTTCATAGTTCCATTTGCTCAGATGACAAAACCATTTTTGGACCAACAGATAAGTAAGTACATGTAACCTGTAATCAAGCACTGATTTCACATGACATCACCCCTTTATAGGCCTAATCCTTCTTACACTATTTATATGCGAAGCCTGTTTTGAGATTGTAACCAGCCATGAGTAAGATAGCTCCATTCAGCTGCTAAATCTGTTCTTTTCTGTCTCCCATTTCTGTTGTTCACCCCAAAGTAGGAGACCTGTATTAACCACTCATTACCTGCACATCTACTGTAGATGTGGTTTTGTGTGGAAAAAATCCTAGAGTGAAAATTGGAGTAATGAAATCCTGGCACTAACTATAGACTGAGTTAACTCTGCCTGAGTTAAAACAAACCCGTTCCTTTGACAGGCTGCCATCAGATACCTTTCTGAAGAGTGAGTCTCTGCCGTTATTCCTGCAGACATAGTGAATATGTACTGATCCTCTTTTACTGCAGCTTTTGTTTCCAGGCCTTCGTTTTCAATGGTTGCCATAGAATCTAACCATTATCATATGAAAAGCCTCACACAAAAAAAAACCAAAAGCCTGTTGCTAAAGCCATGAATGCTTTTCAATTTTCGTGTAAAAGGAAAAAAAACTCTGGAAGTAAAATTGTTTCTGAGGGAGAAGTTGTCTTTAGCTCTCCTCCGGTCTTTCTACTTAGAGATGACTTGATTCTTGTTTCTCTTTTAAATACATAAACTTCTTACTGGGTCTTCCTCCTGACTGCAATAACAATTATAGGCTATTTATCCACCAAAGTGGTTTAAATTGCCTCATAAGTCAATGGATAGCCATGTATTTTTCTTGTCTAATTTGTTATGCTAACTGTTCTACTTTAGTGTGTGTTTGACTTTCTGTAGAAGATTTCTGTGCTCAATTCATAGAGTCTGGCTTCAAAAAAAGAGGTGAACTGCTACTAAAAACTGAAGAAAAGAGGTGAGGAACTATTAAAAACTGAAGAAGAAACACACACTCCTTGGCATATAAGCTTCTTATTCTTACAGGACTACTGATTTGGTGTAAGTAGAGGAAGTGTTCGTTATTGGGGCTGAGACCCATTGAAAAAGACAATTTTTTCCATACAGCCATTTTAAGAGTGAGGCCCAACCCCATTTACACAGACGTTATCTTATGCTTGTTACAAATCACAATGTGTCATTTGCATTATCTTTTTCTTTATTAATATTTAAGGCAATAAAAAGAAAGCAA
Source organism: Opisthocomus hoazin (assembly GCF_030867145.1). NCBI lineage: Eukaryota > Metazoa > Chordata > Aves > Opisthocomiformes > Opisthocomidae > Opisthocomus > Opisthocomus hoazin. Next base: position 77,075,543 of record NC_134415.1, on the reverse strand, counting down.
ACAGCGCTGGGTGCGTGGGGAGTTGCTGCTCCACCAAAACACACACCTTCTAATGGCACCGACGGTCTTTATATTCTCTCCGAGCTGTTTGTTTCTGCAAAGTCTCCTCCTTCTTTTGAATCTGTGTGTTTACGTGGCATCATTTATTGACACATGCGTCTTATGATGTTGGTGGTCTTTATAGTTCCTCTGGTGGTCTTCGGGATGAAGAATCTCTTCTTCCTCCGTGTCCTCTAAATGTCCTTTTTTGGCGTGCTGCTGTAGCCTCGCCGCCGCTGTCTGCTTATCTTGTATAAGTGATATAGTTAGCCCAGTCTCAAACCGCACTGGATTTCTATATTAGCCCAATCTCAAACCCATGGATATCCTGTCTATTGTTCTGTGTCTTATGTAGTTTTGTTATTTCACATTATGCTAGTTTCCACAGTTGCATAATATGTGCACCCGACACGAATCATCTTCTAGTCTATTACATGCTGGAGAAATCACACTCCAATTTGTGGAGTTACCAGACTAACTCCTGCTGTGTCACTGTTTACTTAAGTGTAAAAGAGGTAAAGAAAAGATATTTTTGAATATCAGCATTTTGATAGAAAAGAGAAGCTTTGTTTTCAAAGACCAGTTGTGATGTATACAATATTTACAGGAATATCTCCAAAACCTGATAAAGCAACATAACATAGCTACCTCACAGTATCATGTAAATGAGTGAATTTCTGATCCCTTGAAGTCTACTAACCTCAGCAAGTTCAGGACTATTCATAAGGGACCTGGAATTTTTCCCCATGTCCCTGCAACTTATTTGAGCATATACAATAGTGTCATGTGTATACAACATGGATGTGACTTGCTCCTCTCCTCAGAGCTATTACAAGAAAACTTTTGCACCCCCTTCCCTACTTTCTTCCTAGGGAAAAGTGATGAAAATTTGACACAAGGAAAAACTGTTAAGAAAATTCGTACTTTTCTGGCAGAACTACTCTGATGAACAGCTTTTTAATAACATATAGACATCTTGCATTCAATATCTATTTAACCTCCCTGAAATCACCTTCAGAGAGGCATCCAGAATACGTAATCTACTTTCCCAAACTTTATTAAATCCTGATTTCTTCTAGTGAAGCCATATTTTATCCCTATATTGCATTCCTTTTGCACCACTTCAGATAATTCCGCAGGTACAAAACAACAAACAAACTTTATTTTCTGGCTAAAAATGGAGAGGAAACTTACATTACATTCTAGCTATGTGCACTTCAGGATTTTGTAGCTTCTGATGATTATTGGTTGGTAAGATAATTTGGGGGTTTTTTTTCTTCTTCTCCGCTGACAATTTTAATATCTTGCCTGTTTGTTACTCTCTGAGTAAGACAGAAAAAAGAGAAACATCTTGACCTGTGTGCATCTCCAGCACCAAAAGTCAGAAGCTATTTGCGACCTCCACCTACCATTGACCGTGCCTGCAGTAGTACACAGCTGCAGACAAAATGTTTCATAACAATCATAAAATGACATGGAGAAAGCCAGGAAACACAAACAGAAAAATTTTCTGAAAAGACAAAACTTTATGCTGAAACTGATTATCTTAGGGACTGTTCCTGCACTTGGCTTTTTTCTAAACTTTAAAATACATATTCAGATTAATTGAAATTGTTTCTATATCTGAGTATGAGCTGTCCAAGGGTTTGTATAAAACACAAAATTAGAAAAAAAAATTAATCCTCTCAGAGAATCAATGATGCTCTTAAATATCTAATTCTGTTTATATCTTGCATTTCCTTCGGCATTACTAGCTATAATGGCATATGTTTTTTAATAGGATGCTTTAGGCTGCTTTTACAGGCTGCCATAGATAGTCACCTCATTGGTGGAAGGTGTGTTGTGGTGAAATCACTGGGCTGCCTGGCGAGTGAAAGACCTGAGAGTGGAGGTGATCAGACTATGCAGTGTAAGGGATGACGAGCAGAAGACTAACAGGGTCTTTGCTGAAACCTTGCAAGGTCAAGATGCTAGATCCTGCATTTTGCAGAAGAAGGGACAGCCAGGCTAAGGGGGTGGTGGACATTTAGGACTCCATGACAGTGAATTCGGGAAGCTTATACTTCTAACAAAGGAAAGAAGCTATTTCTCCCCTTGCAGGTGCACAGCTGCAGAAGAGTTGTATGGCCCTGATGGTAGGTGAGAAGGTACAAGTTCTGTTGGCGGAGGTGTTTGTGCTGGATCAGCGTGATTCATGTATGAAAAGCAGTGTGCTATGAAGAGCCAGCAGTGAGTAAACAGCAGTAAGAGACTCCCTTCTGCAGGATGTGGAGGCACCTGCACCGGCTGTTGCACGCAAGGCTTTCACTTCAGCAACCACAGGATCCTCTCTGAGGAAACAAAGCTACTGCAGAAACACAGGATTTATCTGACAAAGTAAGGCAAGACCATCTTTGCTAACAATCTTGCCAACTTAGTGAAGAAGGCTTTAAATTAGAATTTTTGGAAGACAGAAACCATAGTTTGAAGACAAGTGGAGGAATGAGAAGGAGGAAGGAAGCAGCTGAGGAACAGCATCTCACCGTTCCCCTGAGAAAGCAGTGCAACTCAGAGCCTGTGTCAAGCACGTGTTCACAAACACATGGAGCACAGGAAACAAACAGGAAGAATTAGAAATCAAGGCCCAGTCACAGATGTATAACCTCACTGGGATTGCAGAGACATGGTGGAATAACTCACAGGATTGGAGTGCTGCAACGACTGGGTACATGTCCTTACAAAGGACAAGCAGGTGAAATAAAGAGGGAAGGGTTCACTACACAAAGGAACAATTTGTCTGTATAGAGATTCGCTACGGAATGGCTGAGGGCAAGCTTATGAATGGGGATCAGAGACAAGGTCAATAAGAGGATGTGATGGTGGGCATCTGCTACAGACTGCTCAGTCAAGACAAGGAAATGAGATAAGATTTCTTTAAACTACTGGAGGAAGCCTTGTGATTGCATATGTTCATGAAAGAGAGTTGAAGTCAGCCCTACTTTGGACAGGGTCTAGTCTTGATGGCCTTCTGAGATCCATTCAAACTTAAATTATTCTATGATTTTTTTCTATGAAGTGGAAAAATAAAAGCATCCTTTTATATTCCTTTCTGTGCTAAGAAGAATTTTAGAAGATGACTCACTGGTGACCAAACACCATTAAATTGCAGTCATCTCTAGAGACCAGACCTCTAACCTCAGAATAATTACCATGAAGAACACACCAGAACACTGTAAATGAGACCAGATTTTTCAGAGCATGGCACATCTTCACCTTTGGAAGACATGCCTAGCTCGCTTCAAACTACAACCATCAGTGCTATTATTTGGAGCTTGTCTTACATGCTCTGTGTGCATGACAGCTTTGATTCTTCTACAACAGGATGGAAGTTTCTTCTCTGAGCTTTAACAATAACGGACAATAACTGAACTTCTTGACCTCTTGTGACACATGAAACAGATTTTCTGATGCTCAGTAATACAGAATGCATTTACATTGGCAGGTTAGTGCTTTTTTTAAAGGAATCTGCTTGTGCATCTTTAGTTGCAATGAGCGATTCTGTTTGTATCACAGAGCAGCCTCAGAGCATCTGAACTAGATTGGGTTTTGGATGAAGCTAGGGCAAATGGTATTCTTCAAGATTTCCTCTCCTGCTTTTTAAATCATGGTGAAAATTGGTCCATAGGACTAGACAAGAGCTAATTCGAAGTAACCACCACTGCAAAAATGCATGGTACAGACCCCCAGTGCTCAGCTTTCTGCTCACTCTACACATCCATTCTGACAGGGCTGCACAGTTGTTAATGTAGACATAAGCTGTAATAAAAACTGAATGTCTACTTATTAGTGAACAACTTCATGCACTTTCAAGCATCACAATTTATATACTTGAGTTTAGAAAGCCTGTATATGGTCTGATGTGGAAAAATGCCCATAGCCGTTAAGTAATATTATCATAAAATGTTGACATCTTTCACTGTAGACATATGAAAACTATTTGCATGTCTATGCTTGCGTATTTCTGCCATATTTTAATATTTTACTTTTCCAGCGTATACTTCTGCTACTAGAAAGCATTGGACAGAACTATAACTATCAAGTTGAAATTTTCTTGACTGTTAACACAGCTCTGTCTGATTCACAGAGGTCTAATACCGCCGATATTAGTCTTATTTGACCAGACCCTTTATTATACTAGATGTACAGAACTATTAAAAGTGTAAACTATCAACAGCTTTGCTGTTTCTGTATAAAAATCTACGTACAAGGGTCACATCTCAAGCTCTGAGGAGCTTTCAATAGTATTATATCCTTCACCTATAAAATAAGAAGCATTTATTTGACCATAGATAATTTCCTGTAACACAAGAGCTAAAGTGTAAAACCAGTTATTTTGGTAGTTTACAACCCTATGAATAATATGGTGCAACTCTGGAAAAATGAGAATCTTCTTTTTAATAGGATGTCAAGTCTTATTTTTCACAGGTATTCAGTATTTAATAGTACACTCAGTACATTGCATCTGGAAAAGTATGCATCCCACAAAGGACTAATCAGTGAGTAGAGAGGCTTGAACTGTTACATTCATTTTCATTTTCTCCACCAACTTCACCTTGACTCCAGGGAAAACAATCTTTTCTTCCTTTCATTCCGTTCCACAAAGCCTGGTTTGGTGCATCCATTCTTCTTTTCATTTCAGTTGCCTTCTGCATTCCCATCCTTGCTTTTAAGAAGTACAGTCCATCCTGCTGGATTACTAGTAACCAAGAAAGCTATTCTTTCTATGTGATTTTAAATGTACCTGATTACAGTCCTACCTACTGTAAAAGGACTTTTGGGAAAAGTGAACAGATCCAGATGCAGCTGGAGACAGTGGGCATGAACAAAAATAAACAAGGAATCTTTAATTAATTAAGCTGATCTATAAAAATACTTATTTTAAATTATTATTCAAACATGAAATGTTTCTCTTCATCCTGTGTGACAGCACAATTTGGAATAGAAATAAAGGCTTGCCAGTGTTCTATCTCTTCCCAACACTGATGTATATCATTAAGTCCCAGAGGCAGAAGACATTCCTAGGCAGAGCCAGCAGCTGCATGAACAATTCATTCAAAGCAGGAGCAGCTGCACATCTTCACAAGCACTAGACACTAGTGGTGGTTTCCAACTCTGGCTTCACTTTTTCCAGCTGAGGATCTTGCCCTTCATGCTCTTGAGACCTGTATTTCCACCCCCTTCCACCTCTCTCTTGCAAGTCCTTTTGTGCCAGCTTCATTACTTCTGCTTGCCATATTCTCCTTTCCATCTCCTTCCACAGCCCTCCAGTGTTCTCTACACTTTGCTAGTTAACTAAGTAATTTTCATTTTTTCTAGCTCACATTTACTTATCTGTAACTTTGCGATCAGAAAAAGCCAAAAGTACTGCCTATCCTTCACCAGTATTTGACAGAGAAATGGAAAACTTCATTTTTATGTTCTTGATCTTACCTAGAGCCTCTAGCTGCTTTGGTAACATGCGAAATAGTGAGTTAAACACACTGGCACCTAAAGATGAATAGGAATAGGGAGGTTTAGTTAAAAGACTTTTCCAGATCAAAGGTGAAGTGTACTGGTGAATGTAGATTGCAGCCATTGTCTATTGTGTGTGAGAACAGTAAAATTAGCATCCATATATTAGCATCTACAGTTTATGATTTATCCCCTCAGTAGACACTCAGCAAAAGAGGTTCAGGTCACTTTTCAGAGGCAGTCAAAAGAGGGCATTTGCTATGACTTTTGGTAATTTTGTTATGTTTCTGCTGTATCCCTGCAACTGATACCAACTCGTTTCCCATAGCAGTGGTTTCATGTTCCTGAACTTTAGAGCAGCTCTGTGCCATAAGAGGATTCCCACTCACAGGCTGATTCTGACAGCTTTTTGGGTGGACTTTTATCTGGTGGATGGGAAGAGAGAATAATTTGTGAGAGACAATTCCTACACCTGCCTGTACACAACCTATAACTCTTAGCCTTTGAAGTCTTTCAATATCGCCTATAAGCTTATGTTACATTGCTATCCAGAGCATGAATGATGTTACCTGAGAAAGATTAGAAAAGACAACACATGCCTGAACAGATCTATTTTTTTTGTGATTTTCAAGGTCCTGCACAATGACAAAGCCTTTAGTGCCAAGGACCGCCGAAATTAAACTCACGCTACGTACCCTTTCTTCCTTTAAAACCCACATTTGGTAAACTACACATTTGATGGTTCTTCATCTTGGAAGTAATGTAATAATCCCTGTGTTTAAGAACGTTAGAACCCCAGGAAGCAATAAGGAAATGATCAGTTCGCTAAGGTGAGTCCATCCACAAGGCTGGTTAATGAATCCCATGCAGTCCATGGAATAACTGAAGGGCACATGATAATGGAAGTATGAGAGAGAATATCTCTCCCTTTACACAAAACAGTTTTCATATCCTTCAGGAAGCCCAGAAAATTACGCTCAGGCTCAGTCTTTAGAAATTAGAATTCATCGGGATAAATACAGGCTTTTTCGTCTCTAAAATCTTTGAGAAAAGGTCATTCTGTCTTTGAGTTTTTCATGCCCTGTGCATTATAGTTTACTTTCTTGTTGACTTACATGTTCACCATGCATATTAGATCAGCCTAGAGGACAAAAGAAATCTTAGAATTACAGTACCATGGACATAGTGATAACTGTCAACTCAGTGTCTCTTTTCCATTTCTGTTAAAGCCCTGCTGCAATTTTAACTTCACTAACTTCACTTAGTTAAGCCTAGGTCTGGACAGGGAGTTTCAAGTTTTTTCCACTAATGAAGGAAGAGAGAGATTTACTTTCTTCAAAGCTGAAGACTACACTATCCTGACAGAGCTAGTCACAGTTACATCTGGCAAAGGGCATAGGAGAGGAGGAAGCTGTAGAGCCAGCCCAGGCATAGATGATAAGACTGCTGCCCACCAACAGCAGCCTGCTGGCCTTGGCAGATGTCAGACCTGTCTGCACCAAAAGCCAGATCTACATCCTCTAGATAAGGACTAGTGGACGTCTTTCAGTCCAAGTGAACGGAAATTACAGCAAATACCCAAATACCCAGATGCTGAGATCAGGAAGTAGTAGTTGCTAAGCTTTTTTTTGAACTTAATTTTTTATTTGTTTTGGGGAGGAGTTATTAATAAAGTGTAAGGTCTGAGATGCTTGGGTCTTTTTACAGGGTTAAAAAACAGCAGTGAAGTGATTTTTTAAAATTCTTTAATTTTGACAGGGAGTCTGCAACTTTCTGAATGTAACAGAACTTGGTGCACTCCTCTTTGCCTCTGTCCCCTCTCTGGAGTGGTTTGCTCACATATGATCTGCTCGCAATTACAGTTAGAAACCTCTTAGGAAATACATCTACACAGAATTTAAATTCCCATTCCATTCTGAGGATATGGAACAACATGCTACCCTGAGGTAACCCCAGATATGGACTTACAACACATTGACTGCCCTCTCAGGACTGTTGGATGGCTCCCATTCTCTGTGGAGTAGAGGCATACACAAGAGCAGTGCTCATACTGTACCTGAGACCTCACAGATGCACACTATTCCTTAACCTGTGTTGATTTGTTCTTCTGCCTGTGTTCTTGGTGGTGTTTCTCACACAGGGGGTCAGACAACTCACTCTGGCTACCAGCTTCTTGTCAGGTGCTGTTCAAGTCATTGGCCTTCAGCTCTTTATGAAACCTTCTACTTATATGAGAGTCAAAATGCTTGAAAGGGTGCTCAGTTCAAACAGCTCAAACTTCTTTGTTCCTAGAGATAAGGACAGTCCTTCTGAAGAAGGAATGTCAAGAGATTCACTTTTCTATTACATCAGAACCATTTCAGCAGCTTGCACTGTTTTTTGAGAGTCTTACACAGTACCACTTTCGTACCTTGTTTTACTAGTCAGCTGGGAAGGATATGGAACTTGAGCCTTATACAATGCCACTGCTGATTAGCAATGCATGAATCTGCTTTCCAGTTTCTAGAAGCTGCAAATAAACAAACCAACACAACCAGGAGCTATCTGTCCATAGCAGAAATGAACCTAAATCAAACCACTCATCCAGAGCAGCACTGCCACCAGCAAACTCAAAAACTTCATGACCTGTGAATATCTGGAACTCTCTGTCTGGGTTGCAAAACAGATTCTCAAAACATTTTCGCAAAATGAAATGCACCTCTGATGCCTGTCAGTCTTAAAGCCTGACTGTGCCTTTCCCAGCACCTGTGAGGGCAGGAACGGTCATAGCTGGGCTTGGGAGGCACTGAGCAAAGTTCCTTTGGCTGGCTAGCAAAAGTGCTCAGGTGCTTTAAGAGAACCTCAGAAATACGTAAAACATGGAGGGAAAAGCCAATTTCTTTCACAACACTTGTCTCCTTTTGACTTTCCTGAGATTTTGCATATTTTTGCATATGCTTACATCTACACACACATCTCCAAGCTTAGCAAACATGAAGTGTTTCCTCAGTAACATTTAAAAAAAAGTATAAGGTCTTGAAAAATAGTCGACATCTGATTTTCTCAAATCTCACCACCATTATCCACAGTGGTTTGGGTTATCTGTTTTTGCCAGTCAGAATCATGTCTACGAAAGACTAAATTAATGTCTGAAAAGAGCTGCCTCTAAACTGCCTCCTCCTATTGCTAACACATACACCCATGTAAACATGCAAGTGTATGGGCAACAGCTAACAAATGACAGTGAGGGCAGCATCTGATTGCACTTATTCATGCGTTATCAGAAAATCAAAAACATAGGACATAATGAAACACACAAAAGTAAAATGGGCAGGATATTGGGGAAAGGGGGTGAGGATGGATGAGAGAAAATCAGGAATGAGACTTTTGAGGTAAGGGAAGCATCTGGCTAATTTTGCCAGGAAAAATAAAAGAAGTCAAAAACACCATCAGGATGAACAATGCATTAGAAGTATACCTCCCCTAAATCTTTTCCTGGCTTCCAGTGCTGTTAGACAGTGTCAGTTCTTCTTCGACATGCCTGCTAAGCACATTCGAGGGGGGAGGAAGGGGGCAGCACAGAGAAAAAAAAGAGCAGAGAGCAAACTTAATCTTGGAATCCTTAAAAAGTTGCCTATGTGCTTTTTCTAGCCTCTGGTAGAGCAAATCAGGTTGCTATGGTAAAATGGGTCAGAGCAGTAAGCAAGTTAGCTTGTGCAACAAAATCAGACTCCCAGTGCAGCAAAGGGAGGCACAGGCCGGAGCAGACAGTAATCTACAGCTGAATCTAGGTCACTGGGGTGCTTTGTAGCTGCAGCTGTCCGTGTGGGACTGTGATCTCCGGCATGGCTCACAAAAACCATCCTGACGGCTGGGCTCCTGCTCAACGGTTATGAGTGTACCAGGGGAGATGTTGCTTTGTCTCCTTCAAAAACAGATAATAATTTTAGATTTTTAATTATGCATGCATATGTAGGCAGCATGTGTCAGTGTGTGTATTATGTATGCACATTTATTTTAAAATAAAACATACTCGGCAGGCACATGGCCCATATTTTGGGAACCCATTACACAAATTAACATTCACACTCCAAGTGATCATTATCACTTATTTATGGGAACCGTGCATCCCACTCCATGAAGGCTATAAAGATCTGCAAGCAAACATAAGAAATCTCTTCCCCAGCATACCTAATGAATTCCCCCCGCTCAGACAAACGCCCTCCCAAAAAGCCTGGGAAAAGAAAGAAGGCTTTGGAGAATGTCAGGGAGGTCGTCCCACAGTTCAGTCTCTCACATCCCCCCACAAACATATGCTGATACACCCATCCATGCAGTAATCTAATATTATCATTTAATATTCTGTGACTGTTTAAAAAAAAAAAAAAAAAAAAAAAGAGGAACAACAATCAGTTAATAAAAAGTCAGGGAATGGGGCCAAACCAGGAGCAGAAGTAAACCAGCATACCCCTTACTGATGCTGGTGGAACTACAAGAGTTTATGCAGGCTCAGGGCTTAGTCTCACATACAGACAAGGTTGTCACCATAGGGGGGATGCAAAATGACCCATAATGGAGACTCATATGGAATATAAGAAAGACGTACTCCTATGTGATGAGGTGTGTAGCTTCAGTGCGTGGGCTACTATGTCACTACATTTTCCTGCCTTTTTCTTTCTTATGTTTAGAAATTCTGCCAGGCAGAATTTGTTGTATTAGTCTGGGATTCCTGGCTATGCAGCAGAAATGCTGGATACATCCCCTGCACATTGATACCTCAGACTTCAATGAATACAGAGTGAGCCTGGAGCTCTCAGGGTACACCACATTTACTGTGGATGCAGTGATCGACCCCACGACAAGCACACAGTGGGTCTGAAGCTCTCCAGAATTCTTCTGGCCCATGACACATGTGCTGAATACTTCTCATCACATATACACGGTAGGTCTGACACACTGAATGCCAAACACATCACTGTTCTATCTCTATTTTTTTCTGTCTTGTGTAAAATTGTCATAAGCATATAGTGCACCAGGTAGAAATGTTAATGACAAGATGAAATATTCGGGTTTTGGATGAGTTTTGGGGACAATACAGGATGGACGTCCATTCTCCCTGTGACAACCACAGGATACTAGACATTTTGACTTGAGACAACTACACCGGACCAAGTACATCTGACGATCTAGGGTTTTATTCATTGTCACACCTCTCATTCTGGGTCAAGACTTTTTGCCCATTTCCAGAGAGTGTGAGGGCAGAGGAAGGACAAGGGACAACAATAACTCAGAGCTTCAGAATCAGTAGCCCCGTACATAAATCATGTATGACAATGAAGTTCCTGCCCTCCAAATACTACATTTTAGCATGGACAACTGAGATTAGAAATTTGTTAGGAATAACTTAAAAACTAGGCCAGGAGTAATCCATTACAAGGTCAGCGTCCAAAGACAGATGAGGCATTAGAGCTTATTCAAAGAAACAGACAGTTAAAATCAACTATGCTTTTCTAGAAAACATTCAACAACTCATATTTTTGTTGGTGAAGGCATTTCAACTCTCATAAAAGGGGAAGGTTTCTTATGCAGCTGATGGCCAATGTCTTGAGCTGTCTGACCCTCCTTGTGAGAAAAAACACCAAGAGCACGGGCAGAAGAACAAATCAGTACAGGCTAAGGTGTAGTGTGCATTTGTGAGGTCTTAGACATACCATGAGCACTGCTCATATGAGTGCTTTTACAGATGCTTCTAAAACAAGATGAAACATGTAAGGATCATATTTCAAATACCATTTTGTAACTGAAGACAAGTGTCTCACTTGTTCATACAGAACTGCTGGTATTATGTAAGCACACTGGGCAACTGCCCATTCTGTTCAACAGCAGCACACATAAATAGCTTGCAAATGCTGGAGGCAGATGTGCACATCATACACAAGCAATGCAACATATTCCTTCAAGAAGGAAGTAGCAGAAAGCAAGAAGGAAAGAGAAAAAATTGTCAGGAGAGGAGGGAAAGAGAAAAAAATGTCAGGAGAGGTTCAAGGACAGCTTTCTCTCTTGATAGTCACTCACAACTTTGCTTCTTCTCTTAGCAATAATAAAGATTATGAAAAGTTTTTTCATGCATAGAACATTAAAAAGGGCCTCAACTTATTCCATCTATCACATATAGTTCACCTTTTCTCTAATTTCCACAGCAACTTGTGTTAAATCCTTCAACATTCTTCACCTTGATTATTCAATGATACCTGAATAGTTCTGATAACCCATCTGATATAGCCTAGTGAAATATTTGTTTATTAGGCATTGTCTCTGTAAAGCAAATAAACACCACTTCATTCAAAGGGGACAGTCAAATTCATCACTGGTGAAGCATTCTGCGTATGAAGTTTATGCCTAATGATCACCAGAACAGACTCTTTTAGAGATATCCCCAGAGATATAAAGATCTGTTATTGTGTTGATAAAATTCTTTTCATGCCACTGATACCTTAATAGCCAAGTCTACAGAATGACAGGCACGGAGACCAGGCAGGCTTGGAGACCTACCTGGATGGAAAAGGAGCAAGAGAGCTGTGATTTTCATTTGATACCAGAATTACATAACCCAAATATGTCATTTGATTTTGATCAAATATGTTCTGAAGGCATTTTATCTATAACAGCATGTCTACATAAATCTGCACATAAAACAGAGGAAAACAAAACAAAAAAAAACCTGAAAAGGAAAAAGAAAAAAGTTCATTTCCTAATTCTGACTTGAATATAATTTTATACTTGCAAATAGCTTTAGCCTTCCTGTTTCCAAAAAAAAGACAATAAATCCCAGACTGGGGGAACTACGCAGGCATGTACCGAGTAGAGGGATAGCAGGGTGTGGGGAGGGAGGGACGGCTTTATAGGCAGAAAAGAAACATTCCATGGAAGTAACAACTCCAGATAAATCCCCTGTTGCAGAGTCCATCTGCACACTCCACTGTTAAAGGGCCACGAATTCCTGATAAGGGGTCATTTTCTTACCTCTGGACAAACAGGCAATTCACAGAAAAGAGCTAATTAACTCTTCCACGTATTGGAGGATCTGGAATACCTGACACACTTCTGTCATGTTCCCTTCTCTGAGCTGATCAGAGTGGATGTTGACTGAAGGAGGGATGCAGAAAAGGCTTTCTGATAAAAAAATTCCACTTTTAAACTAATTTTTTTATTACTTTACATGTTGGGAAATATTTTCAAGTGATCTAGCTGGCTAAATAATTGCCAGCGCACAGCTTTTATTCAGGTCTAATTAAAATACAGGTTGGATTTGCATAAATATGTCTACTGATAACACATTCAGCAGTGCTCAGGTGCTGATGAAAAGACACATCTTGTATGTTGAAAAATTGTCATAATCACAGCAAAATTACACACGTGGTCTTCTTAAATGGAAGACAAGCAGAAGCTCCAAACACTTGCAATGCACAGGGAAACTTTGGAGTTCATCTCCTCGTCATTTACTAAATACAGTATTCCGTCACTTTTTGTTGCCCAGAAAGAAATAAGGAGGTCAATTTAACTAATTTTTTAACTCGCCCCTCTATGAAAGGTGCAAGAACAAGTGTCATCTACTTTCCAGATTGAAGCTCATGACTGTTCTTCTGTACAATATATATTGCCTCAACAATGACCTTACGGATTTCTTCAAACAAGTGTTGGCAGTTTCCCACTCAATCAGTGGGACTGTGGACTCTCCTCTTGTTTAATGACATCAGGGAATGCCTTAACAGAGCAATTATTGCCTCATACCTCTTCAAATACTGATGGGAGTGTAAGAAGACAAACATCTGACACACTGTCCTCTCCCTGGAATGTTGTAGGAAAAGCCCAGTCCCTCAGTCAGTAGAAAAGATTAAATCCCTTCTCTACAAAACAAATTCCTTGGAGGAGCTTTAGAGATCTTCATAGGTCAGGCAAATGCCATTTCAAGAGGTTCTTCAGCAAATAGGCTAGATGGTTCTCTTGTTTATATTAAAAACTAACTACGTGACCAAGATTCAGCCATTGCGTAAAAGAAGGATGTAACAGCTGTTATGGTAACGGTCTTGGCTTAGTAAATGACCACAGGGTCTGATGGAGGCAGGTACCTGCTATCTGAGTATGATCCCCGGTCTCCCCAAACCTCTTGCTTTGGACCCCTTCACAGTGGGCTGTAAAATAAAGCAATAGCCTGTTGTTAAAGGATTTGAAATAAAAAGAGAAATCACTTGAGCACACTGGCTCTGGTACACAGAATTTTAGTTCCAAAAGTGCAAGTTAAAATAATGAGCATTTTAAACAGAAATACTTGAGGCAAAACATAATGTTTGGCAAGGTAACTGGGGAGGAAGTATCTCATGTCATCCACGTGGAAGTCTCCAGCCGTAACTAAAGCTTCCTTAGCCACTCAGTAAGTGACTAAAGTTATAAACATTTATATCACAGTTAATTTACTTTCAACTGTAGCTTGGAAAGCTCCTCTTGCTCTGTTAAATGATGTTGCTAAATGTCAAATTCACAATTTTGGGAAGTTATTGTCAACACTTTGCTACAAGTGGATATTAATTAACACTAAATTGCAATGGCTTTCATAAAACTTCAATGGATGCCAAAAGAAAAAAAAAGTTCATCGTCTATGTTACCACAATGAATAATAAAAGAAAAAAGAATGGGTTTCCACTTACAAAATAAAATGTTGCCAAGAGCTACATTCAGCTAGCAGCCATTTGTTTCAAACGGATACTGACTTCTGTTATATGCTGAGGGAATACGAGATTTGGTAATCTTACTGGCACATGTCAGGTGAGCATGGCCAAGAAACACAGAACTGTCTTCTAGCAATACTCCTTTTCAGCATAGCTGTGTTGCATGGTGCCTAAGAAAACTGAATGCCTAAAGAGAACAATCACAGGGAAAAATGACTGAGGGAGATCTCTTTCTTATGAGGGAGGAGCATGGTGGAGAGTAGTAGAGATGACTCTAACATTTCCAGATTTTCCTGGAAGCACATTTTATTCATCAGAAGCTGTGGTCAATAAATTCACCAGAGATCTGAAAAAGCTAAACAAAGCCACTGAAAGAAAATTTAAGTACTGCAGTCAGCCCTGTCTATTATTGATTCAAGAGACAGGAGTAATATCTGACTGTCAAAAGAGAACTGTGACTTCGGCCACTCTTTCGTAAGAGCAAATAAGAAAGTGCGAGAAAACAAGACTTGCAACATGAAAGAACCACATAGAAGAGACATTAGTCCATTGTAACATATGATATCAAAGACAGCCAAAATAAAGGCTAATGTAACAGATAAACAAGCTTGAAACTTTAAAAGATTGTGTTAAAACTGCAGAGGAGGCTAACAGAAAGAAGGCTATCAAAGATGAGATAAGGAGAGCTGACAAACAGACTATAAATATCACTCACAATATGATGCGATCAATATGTTAGAAAAATGACCCAGAGTGAACATCCATCAGACAGGTTGCCTTCAGAATTTAAGTCCATCTTCTTTTGAGAGACATGATTAAAAAAAATAAAATAAAAAAAAGAACCAAAATATTTTTCATACGAAAAGAAAGTATTTGTATGTCATGGTGGAGGAGATCATAGATTTAATAATTGAAAGTGGTTTTTGAAAAGTAATTATGTGTGAAAAAAAAAGGTATCAGATTGAGAGCAAGAAAGGACAAAAATACAGATTTTTGTTTCTTAGATTATAATTATGGAGTGATATAATGAGTTAGAAACAGGGAAAAACCCAAACAAAAGAAAGCACAGTCAATCATCAGAGAGAGGATTTATCTTTGGAAGACTCAGGCAATAAAAATAGGCCAAAAATAGTCAAAATCATCAAGAACATCAACATACCAAGAACAGTTAATCCTCTTCTTGAATATTTATGGAAAAGAAGGAATGACCTAACCCAAAGACTTGAGAAACTAAACCACAAGAGGAAAGGGAGACCTGGAAAAGCTCCAAAGAGAAGAAGGTAGTCAAATATGAAATACCTGTAACCTACAAAATCTGGTCTTTGATACTGATTAGGATTGGGGGAGCGAAGTCCCTCCCACAGTGACAGAAGATCAGGTTCATAACCATCTGAGGAACCTGAACCTACATAAGTCTATGGGACCTGATGAAATGCATCCCAGAGTCCTGTGGGAACTGGCTAATGCAGTTGCCAAGCTATTCTCCGTCATATCTGAAAAGGGAAACATTGCACCCATTTTTTAAAAAGGTAGAAAGGAGCACCCTGGAGCTACTGACCTGTCAGCCTAACCACTATGCCTGGGAAGATCATGGAACAGATCCTCCTGCAAGCTATGCTAAGGCACATGAAGGGCAAAGAGGTGAGTCAAGACAGCCATCATATCTTCACCGAGGGCAAGTCCTACCTGACCAACCTAGTGGCCTTCTACGATAGGGTAACTACATGAGTGGACAAGGGAAAAGCTATGAATGTTGTTTGTCTGGGTTTCTGTAAGTCCTTTGACACGACCCCCAACAACATCCTTCTCTCTAAATTTGAGAGATACGGATTAGATGGGTGGACTCTTTGGTAGAAGAGGAATTGGTTGGATGGTCGCATCCACAGGGTAGTGGTCAACAGCTCAATGTCCAGAGCGAGAGAAGTGACAAGAGGTGTCCCTCAGAGGTCTGAGTTCACGTCCCAGAAGGCCATCCATATCCTCTGTTGCATCACATGAAGCGTGGCCAGCAGGTCGAGGGAGGTGGTTCTGCCCCTCTTCTTCACTCAGGTGAGACCCCACCTGGAGTCCTGCATCCAGCTCTGGAGCCCCCAGCACAAGAAGGACATGGACCTGTTGGAGCAAGTCCAGAGGAGGGCAACAAAAATGATCAGAGGGGTGGAGCACCTCTGCTTGGGAAGAAAGGCTGAAAGAGGTGGGCCTGTTCAGTCTGGAGAAGAGAAGGCTCCAGGGAGACCTTACAGCAGCCTTCCAGTACCTGAAGGGTCTTGTAAGAAATATGGGAACAAACTTTTTACCAGGGCCTGTTGAAATAGTAGTACAGTAGTAACGGATTTAAACTAAAAGAGGGTAGATTTAGACTGGATATAAGGAACAAATTTTTTACCTTAAGGGTGGTGAAACACTGGACCAGGTTGCCCAGATAGGTGGTAGACACCCCATCCCTGGAAACACTGAAGACCAGGTTGGGTTCTGACCAACCTGATCTAGCTGAGGATGTCCTTGCTCATTGCAACGGGGTTGGACTAGAAGACCTTTAAAGGTCTCTTCCATTCCAAACTGTTCTATGATTCTATGACAACCTGCTTAATAAAGTAGAGTTAAAACTTGCTTAACACTGTGTTAACAAGTATCAAGAAAAACAGATTTCAGACAATGTGTGTAAAATCAAATGCATGGGGTTAAATTAAATTTGAAAATCTATGAAATGGTCATCATTGCTATCAACACATTATGACCATGAATACCAAGAAATCGTAAATTGTAGGTAAATTTTATGAAGTAGGAAATTAAGGCATAGGAAAGAGCAGAAAAACTTGTTACATTTTGTTAGGGTGAGTGCCTAGCTTAAAAAAGTTATGAAAGTTGCAATTCCATGAGCACACTTCACCTGTCCCAATAATTTCCCACCACCACAGACGCAGGCTCTTGCATTTGCCACCATCTTCCACATCCTGCATCTTCCTTCTCCCTGAATCCAGTATTCATCTGATATGTCAGCAAGCCAGTTCAAATCCCTAAGGCGAAAGAAAACTAACCTTGGAAAAGAATAATTTTTCACCTTATTTGATCAGTTGAATCCATTAATCAAGTAGCTAAACAAGAAACAGAGCTGGCACAGGTAGTCCAGAGAAGATAAAGCGAAATTTTGGGTTTTGTTGACTGTGATCTGAAGGTCTGTTCCACCTTCAAAATGAAGCCATACTCTGAGAAAGACCAAGTTATAGATAATTTGAGACCAATAAAGGTATACTATTCTACATTGACTTGAGAACAGGACACAGAATAGAACAGAAATACACAGAATAAGAAGGAATAAAATTAATGTATTTAAAATTAATGTATTCTGGGAAGACAAAGATCTTGAATAGTATAGTAGACAACCTAAAAAGAATTCATACGAAATCTATGAGAAATCAAATATAGGACACAGCTGAAACTTTCAGTGTCTAGGGTGGGGCTCAGAGTTGGGACAACAGACACCGACTAAGAATCTCTAAAAAATTCATTCCTGCAGTTTAGGCCTCTCGACTGATTCAAGAGGCTAAAGAGATATCATATGGGGCATAACCCAATTGCTCAAAACAGGAACCGAAAGAAGATTGAAGTAATATTCACTCAGCCAGAAAAGATAGCAGCAAATTTTGAGAGAGACTTCATATCTAGGGTGCATGGTACCAGGAAAGAGTAGAAACATCAGATCATAAAGGAAAGACACATCTCTAAAAGCACAAAGCAGGCAGCTAATACTGTTGACCAAGACATTACAAATCTAACCAATCAAACTAAGTAGCGTGAATGCAATGGTTAACAAACAGTTTAATTAGAAACAAAGTTATTTTGTGGACAGCAGTGTCAAAGGGAATGCCACTGAACAAAATAGATCTGACTTTTCTGAAAAATGAGTGAATGTTTTCAGTGCTAGTGAAATGGAACTGGAAACCAAAGTGCTTGCAAATAGTTGAAGAACTGAGATATGCCTGATACAAAGTGGATGCAAAGTCAGAAAGGTTGAATGCAAGGGTAAATGAACTGTAGAGACAGCAAGAGCAAACACACTAAATATGGAGGCAGTCACAGCACAAGGGCATCAGGCTGTGGGATATCACGTCATGTAAATAAAGCAAACATCTTACAGAGTCCATATGATCTTCTGCAGAAATAGCAGAGATCAAAATAAGAACCTGTTCAAGAACAGAAACAGGAGAACAAAGCTCTGATTGTGAGTCAGAGACAAACTGCTGTCTCAATTCTTTTGGTAAATGCTCACAGAAGTCTGTAAAAGTTCATTGTCCTTTTTTTTCTTGACACGAATGAGGAATTAATTTCGAAATAAATAGTGGAACTGATTACAATGTAATTTCTGGAAGCACATACAAATATATGATGACACACAAATAAATGGTGACTAGCCTGGCTCAAAATCAAAACAAGTCTTAATTTACACAGTAAGCATAAAATGAACCCATGTGGTAAAGTCATACAAGCACTCCTGTACAAGGATAAATACAATCAAAACACCTCACAATAATGAAACAGGAAGTTGCTTGAAAGCTTGTTTTGAAGAACAGGCTGCAAATATGGAAGATCAAAGGATAACCCAAACCTAGGAAAGTTCTTCAGGCTCACAGACGGAACCTCCTTTGGAAGATGGCCCAGAGCAGCTACTGTAGGTTACTGTCCTGAATTTTCAGGCAGCTGACACATCTTTTTCCTTCATTGTACAGAGACCCAGCTCTTCTCAAGGTGAAATTGTCCTTAATACCTAGCATTTACGTCAGACTGTCATACCACTACAGTTTTTTATAACATATTAGCTCAAAATATTTGAATAAAGAAATTGGAAGCTAATAGTCTTTTCTGAGAACAATTAAGGCAAAATTCTCTTCTTGAAGATTTTAAAAATTTGAGTACATAAGGCCCTGATATAAAGTCTCAGAATCCTGACACAACTTTCAAGATCGTCCTTTTTTGAGTGGCAAATTAGTCTAGATTGCCCCCAGAGGTCACTTACAACCTAAATAATTCTCTGATTGAATGATTTTGGCTGGAATGGGAACTTATGAAGAACAGATTTTAAACTCATTGCTCTTAGGAAAATCAAATCAGAAACAAAATAATGCAGTTTGGAAAGAATCCAAACAAAAATATACATTTGTTTCTGTAAGAAATTTTTATTCAGGCTTTCCTGTTAGAATAATGCACTGCATTTCAGTCCAAAAAATAAAGCCTTCACTCAGAGTAAAAACATAGAACATAGTTACGACATCTGTTTTTTATTAATTAACTTTTCTTCTTGGGAAAGTACCTCAGCCATCAGGCTGTAGAATATTTTGCTATTATATCTTCTTTTGGTTTTCCATTTTTAATAGGTGCATTTTGAACCAAGGACAGAAAGCCAGGTGTTCATCTCCCCAGGAAACACACTAGCCATTGGGCTAGAGAGGTGTCACCATTAGATTTGCTACCCTTTACATGGATTTTGAAGAATTTTACAAAATGCAAAAATGCTACCACAGAAGCATGGTAATTTTGAGATGAGTTTAACACAGTATTAAAGTTCTAGAACCTATATTGTATTAGTTCAACAGATGAGATAGGAGCTTAACAGCTCTGTTCCTTATTTCCTTAATTTGAAAGAGTGTAGAGAACAGAGCTGTAATTCATGGCTCATTCAATAAATAGAAGCACTCACTAAAGCATTTTAATTCTGAACTGAATCTAGTCATTAGGATTGTCATTATATGCCCTGATTTCAGCACAGAGTTTGCTGGTATGGCCAGAAAGCCACATAAGGAAACAATGTCAAGTGAGGTTACTCCTGTCTTTTTAATAAACTATTGATTTGGTCACTCCTTCACAAATAGTGATGATAATTCCCTGTCAAAGCTGTATTTGCACATCTTTGTGGTCAGGGTGTACATCAGGGTGGTCAGTCACTGGAACAGGCTCCCCAGTGAAGTGGTCTCAGCTCCAAGCCTGCAAGAGTTCAAGGAGCATCTGGATGACACTCTTAGTCATATGGTTTATTTTTAGGTAGACCTGCTAGGAGGAGGGAGTTGGACTTGGTGATCTTTACAGGTGCCTTCCAGTTTGAGATATTCTATGATTCTATGATTTGTACGTGTGAAAAAGCCCTAGATGCTATGCTGAAGGAAAGTGTCTTTGATGGCTTTGTTTGAACATAACCAATGTCCCCTTGTTTTCAGGTGAAGGAGAGCACAAGTTCATCAGTTTGTCACATTCTTTGGTCTCCCATCGACTAATAAGATTGATTGCTCTTTTTTATAGTCTTATTTTCCCTTCATTCACTCGGAACCTAATTCAATTGTAGACAACAATGAAACATTTAGACATTTTAACACGCATACATTTGCTCAGTGTTGCTCCTCTAAGAGGAAAGATTTCTTCCATTTTCCTCAGATGAATTCCTGTTAATACCACAGGAATACTGACTTTTTAAACTATTACTTTATGTTGGTGCCTTTGATGCTATGTATACATAATATTTTTCATTCTCAGCATGATCCACAAAGATACTTTCAAGGATGTTGAGCCTTAGAAGTGATTGTTGCCATTCTTGCAAAATTAACCACATGCAAAGTAAAAGATTATGCTTCTTATGGACAATTTATCACTTCAAAATAGAAACACACTGGGCCAAAACAATGCCAAAGTTAATTTTATTAAATTTATTGGAGTTACTCCAGGACTGACTTCAGCTAACTGCGTAAAATTATGAAGAAAAAAAAGCTTAGTGAAGTTGCATTTTCCACCACGTGAAGCTAAATAATAACAGAACTTAACCAAAAAACATACTGCTTTCCTTAGGTTACGATTATAAGTGCATTATGCTGATATTTTCCCAGAAAAAAATTGTAGCACAGAAGTAAATGAGTACAAAGAACAACTAGACAAAATCACACTTCCAAAACATGGATGATATAGATAGGTATCTCATTTTAGAACTTTAAATGGTGTTGTTTTATAAGAAAATTAGATAGGTAATAGTCAGATTAGCAAAACAAAAATCGAACCTTGATTCAAGAGACAAATTAAGATAGCTATACTCTATGCCTGTATCTAGCTGCTCTTGATGTTTGAATGAAACAACCATTGGAGAAGGTCCTTGATACGAGGAATAGAGCTTGAGACTCCAGCTTTCCCTAGCCAAATGCATCCATTCGAATAAAATTAGTCTCTCTCTTATTCTGTTTTCAGGAGGGAAATAGACTCTTTCCCTTGACTCTCCTTCCTTAAATGAGGCAATAAAACATCTTTATCCTTCTGATTAGTAGGAAATGCCTGTGAGGGAAGGTGACGTTAGCTTGAATATATTCAGCACTGGGTCCTTTAGGTGCACTGAGGTCTCCTAGACCAGAAGTCTCAAAATGATCTGTCATGAAGACTAAGAAGGCAGAGGCACAATAGTACCTGACTGAAGAAGGTATCCTATTATATCGTTTGAATTTAGCCAATACCACTCTGCCACTGACCATCAAAAAGAGAAGGAAGTTTACCCTGGTTTCCCACATGCTATAACAGTAACACTATTGTACTGAGAAAAGGAGGACAAATGTGAAAACATCGTTTGAAACTTGTGATCATCTCAGCCCTTTTAGAGGATGGTTAGAACGTCTGCTAGATAAAGCTCCGCTGAAAAGATCAGCAGGAGACCCTGGCAGGATTCAAAGAGGAGATAGGTATCACCGATCGGGCACCCTGGGAGAGAGGCGGTTCTCAGCAAGTGTAGCAAATATATGTAGACACCTACAGTGTAACGCATTGTCATTCGCAATTGGATGCAACCATAACTATTCAGTCCCATCTCCCTCTGTCACTGAAGAACCTCGGTGGGTATTTCATAGGAGAAAGGAAAGGAGATGAGGATGCTTGAAAGCCTCTGATTCTTGGGGTCTGTCATAGCACTGATCTAGATTGTATCTTCACTGCAGTGAAATTCTGTATGAACAGATCAACATTCAGCAATCTCATTATGTCAAGTAAAACTATAGATCATTAAGCAATACCCCCTGAGGAACCTGAAGATCAGCATGAGCTACAATCCCAGACTCAGATTATTAGGTGGATTTTCTACTCTATCACAGTGTCCTGTGAAGTTCAGGTTACATCATTAGCAGTAATGAATTAGCTTTAGCTAGCTTTAAGTTCCAATGGTGGCATCAGTGAACTTTTGGCTGTCAGTCCACTGAAAATAGATGTATAAAATTCTGTAATATTCAGTTAATTATTCTTGCAAACATAATTTCAGTTCATTTATGTATTTTTACAAACAGAACAAAAATGTTACTTCTGTTTGAATGGATTGCCCCAAAATAGTTGGATTCTTGAGCCTTGCTTACATGACTGTTTAGCAAAAGGATCAACCTCTTAAGCATGGAAGAGGAAAATTAAATGTTCGGTGTTGAGGGTTAAATTAAAGCCAGTGTGGGTAAGGGAAGAATTGACAGTGACGCAGGCAAAAGCAAATTGGGCAGAAACGGCAGAGACAGCAGCAGCATGTTTGGCCTGAGACAATCAAGCTGTGCATCACAAGGGAGGGAGTCTGCCACCGGCTCCTGCCTGTGACATGCCTCCCTCTCTCATCTGCTGCAAGCTACCCCTGTGCTGTGCGCGGTCCCTGTTGCAGCCCGGGTGAGGAAAAAGGCAAAGTCCAAAAAGGAAGAATAAAGGGATCTATTGTGACTTTCCCTTTCTCAGCTTTGTGGGAGATTGAGACTGAGCTTTGTCACAGACTAGTGGCCTGTGACAGTGGTCCGGGGAGAGGAGCGCTCTCCAGGCAACAAAGCACAAAGAGAGAGAAAGAACTGCTGTAATCAAATGGGGAAGGGGGTGAAGTATCTGTCTTGACTGTATTGTAAAAATAACGGGGGAATATGCTTCTGAATTGGGATGGCCACCTGTCTAGCTCTGCTTTAATGTTTCTTATAAAAAAGGTCTTGAAGGAGTTTGAAATTAATTTGACCCTCCACCTGTAATCTACTTTGCCTCTGACACTGCAAAGCCTTCCAGTACACTCTGCTTAAGCTGTCTCTACACATCACCCACCACGGCAGTTTCTTAGGTGGAAACCCTGCCACTGTTTACAGTTCACAGAAATACTATGTGATAGTTAGGACAGGAAGTAAAAAATGCCACTAAGCCATATGAAACTGGAAGGGGGTTTGTGTAGGCAGAAAGTAATGAGTCAGGCGAATATTTTGGAAGAGTTACTCATCTGTCTATGAACTGTTACATCAGTCCCTTAAGAAAGCAAGTATTAAAATTGCTGTGTTTTGACTGAAAGTATGTTGACGACACTGGGTAAACCTGCCATCCTTTTTAGGAGTAAATGTGAGACCCTACTGAAATTCCTTTGGGCAAAAAGATGGCTAAATATACCATATGCATTCCCTAAGAAACAGGAATGGACCACTGCCCAAAACCAAGAAAAAGTGAGAGCAGATCTTTTTCTGCAACTGCTTTTATGTATGTTCAACTGTCTGTGAAATGAAGGGAAAAGACTATAAAAGCCAACCCAGAAGATGGAGAGAGACCAGGCTGCGGTAATATCCTGAAAGCACCACCTGATTGTGGTCTTCCAGGACTGTGAGAGTGTGTACCAAAAAGCAACATGCTTTGATGTCCTGCAGTTGGAGAAGCAGAAACATGTGCATTCACTGTAAATGTAACTCCAGCAGTGGGGTCTAGTTCCACTATAAATTTTACCTTTCAAGAGAAATAACCCAAAGTGCAACATTTGTTTAACTACTAGAGTCAAAACAGGACAACAATAATTCTGCTATGATAATAAATGCCCTGAGGTATTTTCATTCTCTCTAGTATTCAGTGCTTCTACTACATTTACATAATAGTGTTTAAAATAGAGTTTATGTTACATTTGATCTGAAATATGACAACTTGTTCCTGGTATTGCATCATGTTCAGATGTTACATTGTGTATGTGACATTGTATCAGAACATTGATTTTTAGAGAAGACTCTTGAGCATGCTCACTTTAAATCCACAAATTAAACTCATGTCACTTCATGTTTGGTTCTAAACTCCAAAATCACACTGAGGCTCCTTAGCAAAAACATGAGCAGTTACAAGTAATGTATTTTATGCAAATGAAATTAAACAAAAATGTCATTTGGAGTGGAGATTCTGACCTTGCTTTTATCTGCAGCTCAAAGTACAATTAAGAAAGGGTAAGAACTCATAAAACTGCATACCAATAAAATGTTCACTGAAAATATTGACAGACAAAATCAACTGTTCTTCATAAAACTCTTTATCTCTCTCCAGATGTAATTATTTTCTTCCAAATATCCAGTAATGAAGTGACAATCTATGCAGGCATCTCTGCAGCTCACAGGACTGTAATGCTCTAGCAAAATGGAAGCGGCTGTGAACAATCATAACATGTTCGTTATATAACCCTTGTCACTCTTTGCAGTTGAAAATCCTGTAGTCATTAGCATATTAACAAACACCACATCTCTGGTAAGAAAGTTTTGCTTTTATGTTATGTATAAACTTCAGAGCAATCAAAAGATTTTATTCATGGCAGATATCCTAAATCCTATGCCAAGTGGTTGTTATACAAAGTGTCACAGTACCCAGGCTATAATTCATCATGGTCACACTAGTGGATCCCACTATGGAATCCCAGTACAGCTGATGCTATTATTTTCTTGATTCTATTTATATCGCAAGACATTTCTGTTGAAACAGGTCCTTATTTTGCATTATTCTAAATCTTTTTCTGGTGTCTTAGTGGTGTCAAACAGTACAGTTTCACAATAACACTCTCAATGAACACAAAATCAAAAGTTGTGTCTAGTGCCACAGCATGCTAAAAAGCCCAGGGAAATGAATCTTTGGTCAGCTCTTGAGGAAGCAAGTTCTGTGTATGTTTTGTTACCTATTTTGCACTCCCTTGTCCTTCTCCATTGCAGAACAGTCTTTCTGTAATTTTCAATACAGTAGTATGGACATGAGTGTTTAGAAAAGTCTTGATCATTTGAAATAAGCCAGATCTGCTAGTATTGAAATTCCACTGAGACAAGGGAGAAATACTGTGGTAAGGAATCAGCTGCTCTGGACAGAAAAAAAAGGATGAGGTAAGTTTGGGCACTGTAACAGAAAAGTAAAAGAAAACTAGAAAACTACTTTTATAGCTGATGGTGAACAGCTGTATCCTGTGATCATCTCAGCCTAAATGGTTCCTGGTTATCTAAGAAAGCCTGTGTGGGAGCAAGTCAGGAAGAGGTGTCAAACTCACAGTTCACAGCAAGCTATCCTTGCAAAACAGCTCTCAGACACAAAGAGCAGAGGGCTTCAAAGCTCTCCGCAGCATCTTTATGGGGAAGAAGAGCCAGGCAAGGAGAGATAAGAAAGACTATACTGTGTTGCTGATGTTGTTTATGTACAGAAAAATTATAAATAGGAAAATGACCAAGGCCACACTAAGTAGATAGATTAAGAGCATGAGACATCCATAATTATTTTATTAGTCCCTCTGGCACTACTTCAAAGCAATAAGTGAAAACTCTATTAGCCTCAAGAAATTCTCAGCTGCTTTAGCACTGGTGTTATGAAGACAACATCATATTAAGTGATATTGCATAGCGGAGTGACAGAGTGCCACAGAGCTCAATAATTATTATCAATGGAGTATGCATCTAAGAACACTCGCATCAGAGCTAACGGGATCACAGGAGCAGAAAGGCAACATGAAGCTCTTCACATACTCAGGGAGGTCTTGTGTAGCCCATACAACAACCTCCAGAGAGCTGGAATCAAAGGCACAAACAAGAATTAATCGCTTTCAATGAAAAAAATCTTTAAAATACTAATCTTTTGAAAGCTGATGGAACGCCAAGATATTCCCTGAAACATTTCAGGAACAATAAAAGACAAGTGAATAAATATTATGTCAAGTGTTAATCATTTAATACTCTGCAGCAACGTGTATTTAACAGCATACTGTTGTCACTCTACCACTTCAGAGGTACCATTCAAGTATATCCATTGCTGCAGTGTCTGTTAACCAACCAGTAAGACCTGGCCTAAGATGAAGTTTGACCTAGCTTCACGTCTAGAGCAAAAATTGCCAACTGATATTGTCCTAACATGAAAAAAGATTATTTCAGAAGAAGGTATATGGGAGTTATTCCTCCCGCAGCATAACATAAAGCTGATTTATAAGCGTTTAAACTCAAGATGGTCTAAGGAGTCTTGAAAAATAAGAATTCCCTAGGCCACTTCTTTCTGTTAACATGATCTCTCTATTAGACATTGGGTCTACATGGGAGCAGCTGCTTTACTGTCAATTTATTGTGCAATTCAGCATATTACACAAACTATGTCCCAATAGCAAGCTCGGAGGCAGAGGTGTCACTGTCTGTAAACACTGGGTAGGACTAAGAATAACTTTTGGGCATAAGTCTGAATGATGAGTGTAGATAGAGTGAAAAGCATCTGTTTTGAGAGGCTGGCTTAAAAAACTTAGGTGCCACTATCACCTTGAAAGCCTACTGTGACTCTTTCTCAAAAAAAAAAGAAAATCTTGTTTTGCCATGTATTTCCTAAAATGGTTTTTAATGTCTTTGCCCAGAACTAGTGCTTATAGGGTCATCATGGCCACAAAAAATACATTTTATAGTAAAAGTTGTCAGGTAACCTAATTCCAGTCTTCCACACTGCTCTCCAGAGGCCCTGTCCCTTGAATCCAGCCAAAGGCTATGAGGATCCAGTTGCACAGGGTTTGCTCATGGATCATTCAGTCTCTCAGTGCATCTGTAGTTCACATTTCACACCTCAAAATACAGAACACAACTCATATGCAAAAGCAAGTGTGGAAAGGTAATAAACTGCTGCTGAAAATGACTCTGCGATAACACTTTCACATTTCGCCATGTACACATGTGGCTAGATTTTTTTCTCTGTGCCACGAGCACGCCTCATTGTTAAAATGACTGTTAATAAAATCTATGACTATCATGTAGCCTTGTGAAACCATTAGACATTATTTTAGCTGATTATTTTTTCTCATCCATTTGTTTCTATTGTTCTTAATTTAAATCAACTTACATTTTGGGAAGATACTTAGCCTTAGAATGAGTAGTATCTGACAGGAATGAGAAAAGATAAAAAGACAAATATAAAGTAGACACATCTGTAGACAAATAATCTTATTGCCACAGATGCATATTCTTGTTAAATTTTCACATATGGAAAAAACCTGTCCTTACTATGATCAATGAGAATTTTCTCATTGACAGCTACAAAACCACAATTTCACTTCTTATTATTCTGTTTGTTTCTGCTATGGTAATTCCCAAAACCAGAAAATGAAAATAAGCAAAAGAAAAGTATATCTAATTTTTTTAGCAAGTACTGTCTGTACATATAATTCGCTTCTAACTTTGGGTCAATTTATATGACCACAAAGTGACAAATTGATCTGATGTAGCCACAAGTTACCGATTTGCAGCAATTTACACTGACACAGTAGCATAGTGTAAACTTCAGCCACATGAGTTTGAGCTCACATATTTGAGCCATGATGAATTAAGATGGAATAAAATCATAATGTATGACGCTGTGATCCACTCAAGTGAATGAAGACAGCAGAGTAAGAAAACTCCTAAGAAATTCTAAAGTTATGACGTGAACATTTATTTGCTCATACAAATCTGCACCAGCCTTATTATTATTAATTTGATCCTAAAGGTGTGTAGGCCATGTGGATAGCACTGGCTCACAAGGAGGGAAGACTGAACCTCGAAAGGGATACACAGACTGCGTAGTCTCCCTGCTGCTTAGAGAAAGGCATCGATAGTTCTGCGCATTATAATGTGGCCCCAAGTTACATAAAAAACAGTGGGAATGCTCCTTGTCCTTGTGTCCTTGAGACAAAACAAGAGCTGGTTCTTAATGTTAGACTGAAGCAAAATTCCAGTGCTTTCAATGGGAGTTTTGTCCTACTAGCATGCATGGCATTGTTCCAAGAAGGACAGGGAGCACAAAGGTGAAGACTATGAAATGATATCACCCTCCTGCAGAATGGTATATGCCATAGAAGACAAAGGGTTATGTATTTGGATCTTACGGTAAATGAGTTGTTTCATCAACAGAAGTTTTTATGTTCTGGAGAAGCTGACCCCGTACCCTACATGCATAAAAATTAGTAATAGGTTTGAGGGAGCAAATGTCTTGGGCTCAGTCAGGTCAACCTGCTTATTGCTGCTGATGTAATAGGGCATCCCAGTCTGCCAGCTGAGGGGATTTCGGTGTGTTCTCCTCAGAGCACTCACTTACTGTGCCTTTGCTTCCCTGTCTGAAGTCTGGATATCCTATCAGCTTTTTTACATGCACATCTCTCTGCATCCCCACCTTCCCTTTGCCTCAGGACATTTCTGTTTAGATCTTAGATGAACAGAGAGAAATGGAACATGTCTTTTCTACAGTGTTTTATCCTATTTTATTTTTTGTAATTATTACAAAAATATCTCAAGGCTCTGTTTTTCATTTATTACTGCTCATTTGATAAGATGAAGCACTGTGTGCTATGAGCTCTTAATTCTTATGTCATCTCAGATTGAAAATACAGTGCTAAATACATTATGTATTCACAAAGGGAGTCAAATAGGGTCATGAAAAGTGCCATACATTAATCATACACGTGTGGTATTCCCTTGTTAAACAATACAGTTCAGCTCTGCATTTTCTGACAAATGAAGTCAAGATGTAGTTTGCCATTAGAAACTAATTAGAGGAAATTCTTCACGCTTTTTTAATGAAGAAAAGTAAACTTTTGGAAATGGTAATGCAAAGAAAATCAGACTATGGAGAATGAAACCAAATTTATTTTTTCTCAAAAAATTGTTTCTAAAGAAAAAGTGTGCTTAGTTACAAAGTTCACTTGGCTCACATCCTCTTAATGTCACCAACCAATACAGCTACACCATGGATGAGAATCAATGTCTTATAACAATGAGAGGTAAGAGGAAAATAATGAACAAGTGATTACTATTGTCAAATTCTACTGTTATGTGAGTTATTTTCCTTGAGCAATAAATATTACTCTGGACAAAATGAAGGAAAGATCTTTCAACTTAGCTGTACTAGACATTTATGAAAATCAGGTGGTTTTGACATGTCAGCCTGAGCAGAAAAAGATTTTACATACCCCAGTAGAGTTTAAACACTTCTGTGACCAGAGAAGATAATATAAAGAGATGACTTTGTGTCTTTAAAGTCCAAAGTAAAACAAGGCAAGATCCAAGACAGAATCAAGAATGATTCTACTTTTATGACGGCTGTGTCCATGTGGAGTTGGGCAGCAGCAGCTGAGGAGCATCAGCAGCTGGCACAACAATTGTGAAGCCCAGGTCGAGCCCAGAAGCCGGATACTGCCTCTTCCATCACCCAGGAGAAGGTGATATTTTACAAATGGTTTGGGGGAAGGAGCTATGCCTCACACTTGTCCCTGCTCCTTAGCCTAGTGGGGCAGACAGCCCTTCTGACAAGTGTTTCAATCTACTCCCACTTACAGTCAAAATCCACAAAACTCCCATTACAGAGATGCTTCCTTTCACACGTGTTTATTTTTTCGGTGATTCATTTTATAGACAATGAAAATGCTTCACAGCGTAACTTGCTTTAGTAAGCCAAGAGAAGCTATCTTAGTCATGCTATCCAAAAAATAATCTTATTCCAAAAATGCAGGTAAGGGAGTACCTTCACAGAACTGTTACTTCTTTTTCAAATTAAAATTATTGTGAATATTAGCACTTTCTTGGAAGAGTGAATTTTTTTTTATTTCTTTAAAAATAAATCTTTAATACAGATGCTTAGTGCAGTAATAAAAATGACCTAAATTTTTATATCCTTTTTAAAAATATTTTGAATGCTTTATAAGAGAGTAGGATGGTCCTTAATTATATTTACCATGAAAAAACAGGGATGCTCAGGCAGACTCTGTGCGTGCACAAATATGTCTTCCATAGTTACCCTGGCTGATAAGAAGCATGAGTCTACACCTTATCCATAATCAGAAAACTCCCACAGGAGCTCTTGTAAATGGCCTCACCATAGGAGAAACTTCAGCTAGAGGCTATTGCTCTTTAGACACCAAAAAAACAAGGTCAGAAACCTGTAGGGAAGCCGGCTCTTTAGATTTCACGCTCACAGAACTATATCTTTCTTGTCTTGTCTTACATTTTCATTTTCTTTGTAAAAGCAAATTGCATATTTCTCTCCCATATTTCTCATTACTACTTGGTCAAATTGGCAAACCTGCCCCAGACCTCCGATATGCCCCACACTCAATATTTCTTAGAGTATTTCTTCAGAAGATAGCTGTAGTTGCCTTTCTTATCTGTTATTTGGAGCATTGTTTGCAAAATGATCTCCCATAAGACAAAGAGAAGATCATGAGGTTTTCCTGTTCCAGCAGACCAGAGTGAGCTGCAGTTGTTTCTACACTTATCCATAGCACGCTAGCTCTTCCAGCTCTGCCAATCAAGTTTTTCTTCTGCTCACCAGAAATCTACCAAAAAGTCATGAGGCTGGCAAAGACGAGCACACACATGGAAAAAGAACTACACGTCTCTGTATTGTTGCTCAAGGAACAAGTAATACACTTTTGACATTCATTCGCAGCAGTTATCCCACTCGCTTTCCTTCGGTTCGTACCATGGAGCGGTCTCAGAGCACAACAAATGGATTCCTCTCAAACACAGCTAAACCAAAAGTTGTGCTTCAGGAGATCTAATAATAGACTCCAACTAGAATGACAAACTAGACTCCGACTAGAATGAGTGTTCAGTCCACAGGAGCAGAAAAGAGGTAGTCCAAATTAAAGTCCTCCAAAACATGCATAGTATGAACACAGGATCCTCATTACCAACTATTTTGCCCTACAGATAAGGTCTGTTTGATGCATTATTTTCTAAAGTGAATACAGCCATAACAGAGAAAGGAAGCAACTGCTAGGAGTTAAGAAGGATGAGGCCTTCTGATAGAATAAAGCAGTGGGCTTCAGCATAGGATGTTTGCACTGGTTTGAAGTGAAGGAACCTCCACAAATGCAGAAAATTCTCTCAGGAAGAAAAATATGCCTATATGGCTTTTTATATTGCTTAGAGACAATCTTTGTGTCTCCTTCATGTATTATAGAAGAGTTCAACAGGAACACCAAACTGCTGGGTTTTTTCCATCATTAGCTCTCTAGTTTTACTCTGAGAATACAACACTGTACTATCCTTCATAAAAACACATACTACTTTCATCAGTCTTTCCTCAGGGCTTGATGCAATGTTCCGTTCTCTTTCTGTACAGAACTGGAGCAAGCCTTCATAGATCAAGAAAAAAGCCTACCAATGTCTGAGGGAGACATTCCTGAAAAAGAATTGCAGGATTTCAGCCATGTACAATCACAATATTGCTTATCTTTTACACCTTACCACACATACTGGTTTTAATTCTTTTTTTTTTTTTCACAGTTTTATTTGTTTATATTTAATTGGTTTTGTATAGAACTTGAAGTGCTTTAAACAGACACTCATAAAATACATAGAAGTTATTATCACCTCTGCTATTTATTATCATTTTATAGTCTCATGACAGTTCTCCCACAGACATCATCCTTTACACTACATCTTTGCAATATCAGTTGGAATTTCCTTGTGATTTTGAGTTAGTATTTTCCATAACAGATTAAACTTTCAGAGTACACAGCCTGCCATTGCACTTCAAAATCTAAGTACATTTGAAAATTCTCTATTTTAAAGCCAACAGAGGTAGTGACAACCTCAGTGACTGATATGTTTATCTTTAATATATTTTTGTTGAGATAACTACTAACTGTAATTCTTCAGTCTTCAATGGACTCTAAAGAACATGCAGAAGACCTGATCAAAGAGAAACAAATAAAAAGTACATACACAAAAAATCTTTCTATATACAACCTCATCTTTGTTTCAGTAATAAACAAGTTGAGGTATGTTACACGGTGTGATTGATGTTTTGTATCAGTACTATTTATAAAAGACCTTTTCTTTTAAAAGTTGCTGATAACTACCTTGTTCTCCCTCCCTGTCTCTGAAGAGGTGAAATCATCTGACCCCTTTCACGTATCAAAACAGAACCACCAACTGTGACAGGTAAAACTGTTCGAATATCTCAGACAAAATTCCCAGTAATCACTCACAGTTTAGATGGATCCTATATGCATTTGAAGCTATGGACTGATAAGAGGGAAATTGGACAGGTTCAATGTCGTTCCACATGAGTTTCCTATCCTGTTTCCCTTTCATCAAACTACTAAACAAATTCTGTAAGAAAATGGCTATTAAAGCAACATTTTTCTGTTGGCTTACAGTCTGCTCTGAAGGTCAGGGTAACTCTGGCTGTGTGTCTGAGACTACATTTGACCATATATGACTGAGGACCCAAAATCCTAAGGTACATCTCTACTAGCTAACCAAGCGTGGCTGGGGCACAGTCCAACCACTGCTACACAAGCTTTTAAATCACTAGCACAATCCCTGG
This sequence comes from Opisthocomus hoazin, assembly GCF_030867145.1. Lineage (NCBI taxonomy): Eukaryota > Metazoa > Chordata > Aves > Opisthocomiformes > Opisthocomidae > Opisthocomus > Opisthocomus hoazin. The sequence continues at coordinate 77,042,745 of NC_134415.1, read as the reverse complement.
GCACAGTTTTGATGTAAGCAGACTAAAACACTCCCAGATCATTTTTTATGGAGAAGCAGGAGATAACACAGGCCAGGACCATTTGCAATAGGCACTTTGAATGCAAATACCCTGTTTTGGGGAGCTGGGAGAGATTAGCTATGGCAATGTGAAATATGTCAAGCCAATTGACTTCAGAGCCGAAGGACAGTGCCTAACCTGTTTTAGTAACTAGAGTGGAGGTAGTTAAGCTCTCTTTTTACAGGAAAAATCACAAAATTATTTTTCATTTTAGTTTCTTTCACCAGAGAATTGGTCTGATTCGTTTTTGACAATAAAATAGCAGAAAATGATGGCAGACAGTCTACCACCATCATGAGCACAGAATCTTGTCAATAGTAGAACAGATACCTAAAACTATTAGCAAACTCAACTGAAATGTGGCTTTCTTTCACTTCCATATTACAGACAGGCAGGCAATATGATGTAACCAAAGTCTGTTTCCTTTCCTTTTAAACACAGCTCTTCTCAGCTAAGTGTATTTCTCTTCCAAAGCCTGTACATATGCATACAACAATTAATCAAAGCCTTGTCCAGTGAAACATCTTCCCATGTCCTCGGTTACTTATTTCTACTAGTTTGAATGGAAACAAACTGTTCATTGTAGGGTGGACAGAGAATTCTTAGAACCAGCTTCAGCTGATCTAATAGCCTGAGCATGAAAACATTTGTGAGGGGACCAAATACTAAACAGTAAGAGTGACAAAGACCATCATCTTTCAGACCTAACTGTCCAGAAGAACGCACAGAATGCAAGAGGTGGATAATTCAAATAAGAGGAATTCACAGGACATTTTTGTGAAAGTGCCAAGGAACTTGTGAAAGGAACATTTTGACGTTTGCCTGCATTATTTCCCCAGTAAAATAAGAGCAGTGGACAAAATCCCTGGTGCTGTCATACACTACTAATGGCAAGTCTGCAATTTCTAATGAAAATCCCCTATATTTTTCTACAGTGTACATTTGAATATTTAATCTGCATAAAATAATGTCAACTTTACCTACCTAATTGGGAGGAGAAAAATGTGAATAAAAGGAAAATGCAGTAATGAAAAGCATACATTAATTCATCTGTTAGAACATATTTTATACCTTCACCTTTGGCAGACAGGTGAGTAGGTTTCTGTAAGAAGCTGATGCAGTTGAAAATAACAGTGGGTACAATGGTATGTGCTGTGCATCACCCAGTCTGTGGTGAAATGAGCAGAGCACATCTGTGAATAACTCTGCTTCATGAATCAGGAGATCAGTATGTCATTCTCTTCCAGCAAACTTAGTATGATAATCACTTGAAAGACAAAAACTGGGTCCGTGGGTCTCCTTTTCCCTCTTTTCTTTCATTTTCAGTAGTGCTGAGGCTTCTTCCATGAGAACAAAACTTTCACAGACAACCCAGCCAAAGCATCACCTGCAGAGATCCCTGTGACAGCCAGGGCACCCCCGTGAGAGAAAACATACCTGCCCAAAAACAGTGCTGCCACTATGGCTCCAGACATGAGGCTGCATGAGATTACCCTTCTTCTTGTTAGAGGGACATGAGTTTCCGTGGTGGGTATGACTTTCTGCCAGCCTGGTGAGGTTGGCAAAGATTTCCTCAGAAAAAAAGATAAAGGCTTTTGTGATGAAAGGAGATGTCTCTTCACAGCAGCATGGGTTGGTGATATAGCCCCCGTTCTTACGCACTCTGCCTTCTGGCTAATCTAGGCCTGCTGTCAAGAGTAGTGTTGACTTCATTTTACAACAAGTATCCAGAGCTGGCAAAGACAAAAGTAAGAATAAGCAGCAAAAAAAGGCAGAATTCTCTGCTGGAAAGGAGTGGAAACATGTTTCTAGACATTATGTATAATGCCTTCTATTTTTCCTGAAAAAAACCCAAAACTTTTCAATCTCTCTTGAGTTTGAATTTGAGATCGTGCATACTAGGTAGAGTAAAAAACCCTGAGGAGGATGGTTATGAAATTACAATTTCAAGAGAACAAACCCTGTATTTTTTCCATGCTATATGATTTTCTAGCCTTCCTCCAAATTGAAAGGCATTTCACAAGGGCTCCCAGGACATTGGTCTATGATAGAACTAAGCAGCATTTCAGGACACATGTCCTGGGAGAAGGTAGGTGTCCTCAGGTGTTTGCTCAAAGCAGCAGTTTTCTGGTTAAGCAGTACTTGAAAGAGGCGTTAAAAACACAGACAAGAAGAAATTTGGATCTGGAAAAGAAACAAAGTCTTGTTCACTTATGACAAAAACAGATCTCTTGGAGATTTTTATGACAAATGTAATATCAACCGTGGTATCCTTGCCAGTTTCCAATTCAGGTAATCACAAAACACCTAACTAAATGTTCCCTCAGTTTCAAAAGCATTATTTACTACTGAATTTAAATTGGTTAGTAGTATTCTTCTGTCCTTTCATGCAGCTACTGAAGCCTGGTTCAGAGACAACTATGGTTTTAACTAACTCAGTTGTGTATGAAAATATTTACAAAGAATTTTGCCATATATTGCCAAAAGAATCATAGAATCATAGAATGATTTGGGTTGGAAGGGACCTTGTAGATGACCTAGTACCAGCCTCCTGGTCATGGGAGGGGACACCTTCCACTAGGCCAGGTTGCTCAAAGCCCCATCCAACCTGGCCTTGGACAATTCCAGGGAGGGGGCAAAACAGACACCATAAAATTTCATAATGTTTTCTATTTAATTAGTAAATACATTTTTTTAAAAAATTGCAAGATAAAATATAGCAAGGAAAGCAGAGACAATCATAATTTCATTTCCTCACATGCTGTCTGGTCAAAGAGCATTGCAAAAGTATCTGAAATTTGCAGAAACAATTTGGTCAAAAGTAGATGCTTGGTCAAAAAAAGATGCATATTAGGAACCTGGTTTTTTTTCTTCCACTACACTTCATGTACGCACTTAAGCCTATGGACTTTATTTTAACAGAATTGAGCTCAAAAGCTGTCTTGAAGTATGCACTGTAGCACTAAATTGTACGTAGAACATAGTTTTGAAATCTTCGGAGTCAAATCCAGTCTTCTATTTCAAGCTTACTTCTGTCCTCAAATGTCGCGATCACAAGTGTGGTCTTGGTGGTTTCATTCCATCTCAGATTGAGAGGCATCAAAGAGAATAGCTTAAAACAAGAGAATCCCCTCCTACAAATACAACACCAACTATTTTTGAAAAGCACTTACACACCCACCTGCATTTAACAGAGAATTGGGGTCCACTCTCAGAGCAAGATTTTCCTCTGACAACACTGAAAATCTGGAGCAGTATACTCTGCTCTCCCTGCATGTGAAGGTACAATTACAAGGGCAAAAAACTGAATGAAAATAGGGCAGAAAAGTTTAACAGGAGAGTTACTGAATACAAGATGGTTTCCAAAAAAGAACATAGAAAATGTTTTGGATAACGCATAGAAGAGTTCACTATTTTATGTAGGATAAGATTCAATGAATAATATATTTGGCTCTTATATTTCTCCAACATCAACCACAGTTAATATGCTCATTTAGTCTTTCTTTGTTTAGCCCTAATCTATGTAACTCTTTCTGAACACTTTTAATATTCAGAGTAAACAAAGAATTACAGCATAATGAAGGAGAAAGAAGATTGTATATGAAGAGTGACCATGGCACAGACATATAGTTGCAATTACACCTCATAACACAGGACAATGTGCAGTATCAGTAAGCGCTCATGCTGAAGCTCCCTTTCACTCTCCTTCAACAGTAAGTCAAGAGCTAAAAATGGTCCAAAAATACCAGACAAATGACCACACACTTTAAGAAATGTCTCCCTTGTGGAAGACAGTCAAATGCTATGATAAACAGGAACATGGCATTGCACAGTGAAGGGTGAAATCAGACTTTAACACTGCAGATATACAACTTCCTTGCATCATTAAGGATGCTACAGTTTCTATAATACAACCTTGTTAATTCTATGCAACAAATATTACTTATAATCTTTTGTGTAGAGATGTTCACAAGTCACGATATGCTAGTTTTTAGAAAAATACATGAGCCAGTCCATTCATGGTTTTGATAGAGTTCACAATGTTACCATTCATTAATAAAAGTAGAGACAACAAGACCCATTTTTTTAATTACAAGCTATTCATTAATTCATTTTACAGTCCAACAGGAGGGCCTGCCAAATGTGAGAAAGTGGGAAGTAGAACTTCAGTTCCAGTTAGTCAAAGTAAACAGAATAGAGCTGGAAGCTGAATTCTAATTTCTGTCAAGATCCACTGGCGAAAAACATATCGAAGAACCAGCTGGATATACTCATAGATGGTAAGCATCTTTGAGATGTTCATTGAGGTGTTTATCTGTTCCACTGCTGATGGATTAGAGTTATTTGTTCTATTTTTGACAGGTGGTGGGTTTATTTCAAACTTAAAAAAAACCCCCAAAATTCTGACAATAATATTTGGTCATATATTTATTATTATTTAGTCCTCATCTGAAATTACTTATCCCTTGAAGAACAACCTGGCATTCTCAGAAGGAGTCTACTATCTGAAAGTAAAAAAGAGTGGGTATGTTTGGTCTGATTTTCCACTATTTTCACAGGGACTTAGAGGGAACCCAAATGAAAGAGAGTAAAACACTGCTGCACTAACTTGTTTGCACTTTTCCATGTGTTTTTTCTACAATCACTTACATACATACCATGGCAATGGAGAATCAGACCCAACATAATCCACAGTCCACTTCTACAAGACGTGGTGGGTGGATGTCACAGCTCATTGCTTACAGAAATCGCAGATCCTACCTCCTTCCACACATGTTTGCCAAGTGTGGTCCTGGCTATGCAGTACTGCCACTCACATTTTGCCAACCACAGTGCTCTTCAGAAGCAGCCATCAGTCAATTCAGCTCACTAACTTGGAAGAAAATAACCAGAAAGTTGGATAATTCTCTTTTTAATTAATTGGTTGAATTGGCTCAAGGAAAGAGGTAAAGGGTGAGACAAAGCAGTGGAGACAGGACTGTGAGGGGGAAGAAAGGAAGGATAGCGAGGAGGAGGAGGGAGCAAGACCTTCGCCTGTGGCAGCAGCAAGCTATTAGATTAACATTGTCACTTCTTGGCTCACAGCCATAAACTTTGGCTTCGCAGCACCAAATAACCAGTTACGTCAAAGTGTTAGATGCCAAAGAAAGACAGCGCCAAAATAGTTCTTCCCAGGCACTTAGAAAAGTGAGTGCTCCCTGGGAAAGCAAAGGCACATATGTAGCTAATACTTTGAAAACATGGGACCTAACTCACTTTAGCTAACTCGGGTGGAAGGGGGAGATTGTTTCTCCTCCTAAGTTTAGTAACTGTTAACAACATTCCTTCTGCCGAGAGGTTAAAATTTACATGATTTATCACCAGCACATCATGTTACTATCTGCAAACATAATCATTTCTAAACTACAGATTAGTCTGATCCAGTTTAAGACCATAACTCTTTTGGAGCTGCACATTCCTAAATATTAAACTTTTCTTTTCATTTTTATTTTCTTTTCACTTATCCTCGGCCTTGAGCAAAAGAATTAACTTACTTGAATAAAGGCAGTAGGACGTTTTAGTAGAATAAAAGTTTATTACTCATTGTAGCGATTACTTGATTAAATCGTTTGCAAGACAGATCTCTTGAAAAAATACTATTTACTTACCCCTGCACTGAAAACAGCTGGGTCCCAAACACTACAGAGTTGATTCAGCCACTCAGCCTCCAAGAAAAGATAAATTAGCTTTGAGGTCATTTGGAGAAGACATGCTAAAACTGAAGTTCTTTGGAATTTGTCAATCAACTTTTATGGAAACAGAAACATTTGCTCCATGATCCATCTGCAATTTGAAGTCACTGCCAAAATACTGCAGAGATGACTTTACCTGGAGGCACTAGGCCAGTCCTGGTATTGCCCACTCATTGCTTGTAGGGAAGATCAACCCTCATTTATTGGTAAGGTTCACATACACTAAGGGTTAAAGCAGCCTGAATTTCTGCAGGTGTTGTAGAGCTGGCTACCTCTTGCAACTCAGTCATATCTTACTGCTGCACAAGAAATAAGCTTGCCTAAAGAATCATTTGGGTGTTTTGTTTCCTTAAGCCCCTGAATACAACCTCCTCAGAGGCCCGCTGAACTCCTGCAGGCAACACAGATGCTGCAGGCACAGACTGCTCAGACAGTGGCAGGCTGGTGGTGGCTTGTACCAGTGCTGGGCTGAGCAGCCAGCCTGAGGCAGCTGGGCTTGGATGTTAAGGATCACAGGAAGGCGTGGGAGAGGAGGCAGCAAATGCTGGAGGATGGCTTACAGAAAGTGGGTTTGGGATTAGGACAGAAGAAGAAAAGGGAAGTACACTTAGCGTTTATGTTTGACTATCGTAGTGGAGATGATTCATTTTCTGCTGATTTAAATATAGTAAATTCATTCACCGTGTGACTCTGACACACTACTCTTACTATCATTATTATTGTTATTGCCACTGTTCTTGTTATTATTCTTTCAATTTTATTATAGTCGTAATTTCCATATTGGTTCTTGTTCATGTCATTATGTTTTGAGGTGAAATCACATGAAGAGTGTGCCACTGAGGTGTGGGACACGACAAGTAACTCAAGTCTGGAGAGCTAGAGACAGACCGAGTATCACTGTTTGGATCATGACACCTAACAGCAGTATCTGCGGATATTGCTTTAGAAAACAGATCTCTCAGCAAGGCTATAAGGGCCAGGGGAGGGAGGCAGGCAGATGGCAAGTTTTGTCTCATCCCTTATTCCCCTGACCCACCTACAGAAAGCAGGAGAGGCTTCACCTTGCACAGAGAGGAGCAGCACACATGAAATCTCCGTTAACAGATGCTGCTAAGAGTCCCTCCCCACCCCCAAAAGCAGGTGCCTTCAGCATAAAGTCAGAAGGGTCTGCAACGGCTAAGGCAGCTCCAAACTTACATGACACTTTTGAAATTTTAGCTCAGTGGTTTGCCCAAAGCTACAGTGAGTCAGCAGCCTAACAATCCTGATTCCCAGGCCAGTTTGCTGTATTCAAGGTTAAAGACAGTGATGCATGAAAACTCACTGCCAACCAAAAAGTGTGACACAGAGAAGGAGAAAAAAAAATGTCAGCTGGGGTTAGCTTTTAGCATTAATTCTCTGCCACCATTGGCTTGCTTTGACTCCTCATTTTTGTTCTTTCTATAAAGAGAGCAAAAAACAAGCATTCACAGAAATTTTACAGAGATGTTATCACTGTTCTTTTTCGGAGAGAGAGTGTTGGTGAGGCGACAACTTTCAGTCCCTCCAGACATGTTTCAGATAATACAAATCAGCATCATTCTGTTACACTGATAAAGCTGTGAGGATCACATCGAACAACAGGCTTCAGTCTCCTGTTGGAAGTGCTGAAATACTTTCCTTATGCTTTCTAAAAATACTTTCTTGATGCTCAATTTAGTATTTTCTAGGTGACCAGATCAGGAAGAGTAGAAGTCTGTGATGTTTTCTAAGACTGCTTACAGATGGATATAGCTGATTTTTCCACATCGTGTCAGCTGTTAAACATTTAATTTGACAATTCAGAGTAATTTAGTGCTGAAACTGCCTGGCTGTACCACTTCATCTCCCAGATCACAGGTCAAATGAGAGAAAGCAAATGTGATGTGGACGGGGCAGGCTTTCAGTATCAGTCTGCATGGTAAAAGGCTCTACTCATTTCTTCAGAGTTAGACTTGTCTATTCCTATTATTGAGATGTTCATGGACACTTCTTTGTAAGTAGGTATTAAAATCTCACTGCAGTCTCCTGTCCTAATTCCCACTGTTTCCACCAGGCTCCTGGCAGCAAGTACACCTTCAATAAAAGCAGAAACAGGAATCACTCATTAATCAGAAAGCCAGTTATGACAAGAGCAAAGGAATATTCAAGTTTGTGTACTGCAATTAACGAGCAAATGAGCAATTTGTTTAATGTCTGTGGCTTCAGACTTGCTAACACCCTTACCATGACCAGCAAAGGACACTTAGAGGTGCCGACTGACACTGTTAAAATAAATACAATTTGACCATTATTCTGCACGGAGATGATCTATCCCTATAAGAACCTAATCTTTCATACCCCCACTGACAGTACTTAAATCACTCTCAGGGATTATATTTTTGATAGCAACTTTTTATTTTTCATACTTGAATTCCTATACAAAAATAAACTTGGCCTCCTTTGGCTGATTGACAGTAGATAAAACCAAGTCCTTGCATTCAGAAACATAATGCATACTAAAAGCACTTTTAGAGTGACAGAAAATCAAATCAACAAACAAAAAAAATGTACTTTCATCCTGACTCAGCTGTCCTGTTCATATACTGTACTATGTTGTATTAGTCCACATTATCTGTAATTTCTTTGTTCCTGCGAGAGGTTTGGCACCTACTTCCACTGTTACATTTTTGACTGAACGGTAGAGACTGCCTGCAGTAGGTTTGTCTGAACAAAATCAGCCTATGCTAAGCCTTTCAGGTGGTGTATTGTATATAAATTAGGATTACAGCATTGTTTATTCCAGCTAATGAGAATTTCCCAAAGAATTTTAAAAAATGAAGTCAGTTTCATAGAGCTTAGTGTCACTGGATCATCTACGAATAGGGTCAAAAGCAGAGCTGTAAACTAAGATTGTTTGTCCAAGGTAATTCAGCTACTCATAAAACCTTGATGCTTTTACTCCAGGTTAATGGGATTATATAAGTAGAAATACTTAGTATCACTTTAGGACAAAGCACGTACAAATACATAATATTTTCTCATTTATGATAACACTTACTCCTTTTCAACCATCCTATTTTTAAATGCTACTATTCCCGAGTAGACTGTTGTGTCCAAACCCAGGTGCTTCTGCTCTCTTGTTTATCAAGACAGGGAAATTTTCTTTGAAGGCAGCTGCTCAGTGAACCTGCAGGGCTTCCTCTAAAAAACTGCTCTAATTTTATCTCCTTTCAGAGATATAAAGCTTGTGCAATAGCCCCCTCATTTTCAAAGCCTTGCCCAAGGCCCAGGAACACAGGGTCTGACAACAACCACTGAAAATTACGCAGCTGAAACTCCCTGTGGTATTTTCAGCCTTCGCTCAGCTAAGTGACCCATCTTAAAAGAACATATAATTTCACTGGGCTTTCTCAGCTGGGAGGATATTATGAAAGCCAATGGGAACAGATAAAAATATCTGGTACCTAGAGTCCTTCTTAGAAACACTGTGGGAAGAATGTGGTTGAATTACCTCTGACATTTTTGTCTTAAGAAGTATCTGCAACCAGTAAGAGCAAATGGTCCAGGATGCTATCATTTCCTTTACCACAGTGAGGATATAATTTACCCTAAGAGTTAAGATGCTTAGATCCAAGCCCACTAAAATTTCAATTCCCTGAGAATACCAGTATCTTTGGGTCATTGTTCTTCATTGGCAAAGAGACAGAGAACCAGATTAAAAGAATATGATAATAGATTTCCTAGATTCACAGATAAATATAGTCAAAAGGGACTGATGTTTTCTGACCTGCTAAGCAACGTAGGCCAAATGATTCCTCTGGATTAATATTTTTTTAATTAGACCGTATACTTAAAAAAAACAGCCACCCTTGATTCACCTCTTAGACCTTGTGAGTTATGCCAATGCTGTTAAAAAGGGAGCTTTATCAAATCTAACTACATTTAGCTTACACCCTAGTTTTACAGACTGGAAAAGCCTTTTACTACCAGCTTTCCAACCCTTCGTAACTCATAAAGTGTAAGGAAGATAATCATAGCCTCTTGGGCTTTCTAACCGGGTTGAAGACCATTAGCATTTCATATAAGGCAGGTTTTCAAGTCCTTTAATCATGTCTATGGCTTCAACACATCTCCATAAGGTCTGTTACCTTAGTACCCAGTTTGGGTGCTTTCCCACTCCAATTCAAAAACATCCTGTTTGTAGGTACAAAAATGGCACAAGCCTTTTGAATGCAATATTTCACTGGCAACTTCTGGAATATAGAAGTTGCATATTTATTCTATATCTCTGCAGCACCACACAGTCCTTGCTGCAGGCAGGTGTTCCTAGGTACTACTTTAAATAGAAGTTATAATCACACTAACAAAACCAAAAATATTATTCTGCTGATCATAGCCCTCTTGTCTTTTTCAGGTTCTTGTTATAGATAAGATGTATCTGCTTTCTTGCTACCATTTTTTCCTATGTGACCCACTAAATCACACACTAGCTTATGTTTTACTGCAACAGTGACTGAATTTTTATTTACTTTATCACTCTTCCCTTAACCTTTGTACCTTTTCTAAGTTCAATCAGTAATTGTTTTTTCCTTCCAGGTTCTTTATAAAAGCATTAAATATTGCAGGAAAAACAGTGACGTCTTCACAACTCTGCATCTCTTCACTGATGGTTCCCTGTTTACAGTGGTATTTTGAGATTTGATATGCCTCGAAATTTTAGTTCCTTTAATACATGCTGTGTTGATTTTATTTTATCTAGGTTTTAAAACAAAAAACAGTGCAACATCAGTCAAACATTTTACAGAAATCTATTACGTTGATCCTTTTATGTGTATCAAGTGAAGTAGCCTAAGCAGTAACAGTAAGCTTTATTTTCCATATTCTACCCATTGATCAATACCAGTTTAACTATTTTTCATCACCTCCTGCTTAATGGAGATTCAGATTGTCCATTCATTTTTTCTATCCTAGACTTTAAAATGCCTAGAGCACCAGGGTTAAGGTTATCTAGGTCTTCCTTTGCTTTTTTGAAGTACTTCTTCTTCAGAAGGTTCCTAGGTGTTTTCCAAAGTCAGACCAAATATGAACTACTATTCCAAGAGCTCCTCTAACATGTCCTTAGAAACAAATCATCTGTACGCGGGGATTTAAAATCTCCCGGGTTTCTAATAGCTACCGTTTAAGACGGTCTGGTTACTCATACAGAAAACATTTTATTCATTTGCCTGAAAGCCGCCCAGTGGATATTACATCTGTTTATGCACATTGCAGAAACATATATGTTACCATTTAGTCTTGGGTTTGGATGCCACCATCTCTGGGCTTGTCCTTCTACAGTGCATCCAATAGGCTGCCATCTAATTGACCTGCAATTCTGCACTTTAGTAATACCACTGAAGAAAAAATCTGAATTCATGAATACTTGTACTGGCCAGGCAATTATGACAGGTCAGAAGCAATAAGCTACAATTAATAATACCTAGGCTAAATTGGGAATGTCCTATGGCAGTGAACAGGGGAAAGACTAGCGAGGCAGAATTCCCTACTATCAATGACATGGTTTACCAGCTATACTGGAGAGGATAAATGACAGGAAATTGTTGAAATAAAAAAGAAAACCATGAAATTCGGGTCTATTACTATGTACAAAATCACAAAGGTTTAAAGGTAGCAGTATATGAAAATCTGTCATTATGAAGAATAACATTGTGATGAAAATGCTCAGGGTTACTCCAGTCACTACTGGTAAGTGTCTGCCATGGAGCTCTAGTCTGGGTGTGACACATGGAAATTATCCACAGGGAGTGCATACTGCACAAGACATTTATTTAATTGATGTGAAGCCATCGTACAAGCTCCAGGTGAGCGATTAGCATCTCTATCCCCTAAAAGCACAGCCTGCCAAAAGCACCTTACAACTTCCTATATGTGTTTTGTGCATAGGAAGGATCTTCATTACACAGAGCAGCTACTCTGCATGACAGTGAAGGGTGTATCCTAACAAACGATGGAGGATTTAACTTTTTTTGCATTTGTAGGCATTTACAAGTGGAAATCACAGAAATTAGTCTCATTTCTCTCAGTGGTCTGGCCTGCTTTCTCCTGTGAACAGTCTTGCAAAACCTGGTACAAAACATGGCCAAAGCACTGCTTGTTTCCCTTCCACCCTGTGCAATGTAATCAAAATCATGCTTCATTCCTTCATTCCTTACTTCTTTCCATTTTCTTTTATTTTTCCGCTCTTGCTTCCTTTCTTCCTTTCTTTCTTGTTTGCTTGCTTGCGTTCTCTCCTCCCAGTAATGACTTAGTGCTTAGCTGGCGGAAGGCAGGAGGTGTGGGGGCAGGACAGTGTTAATGTCCTAATTAAGTCTGTAGTTAGCTGATGGGAAAATCGTTGTCGGGAGAGCTGATAACAAGCATAAACATGACAAGCTTGTTTTGAAAAGTCATCCTGTCACTCTGTTTACTTGTGCTACTGCATGCAGCTCCAAGCTACTGTCATATATGTTTATACTGATCCATCTGCATCACTTCTTTCCCCCCCTCTTTTTTTTTCATTTAAGGAATATAGATAAAAGCTTCACACATCTTGCATTTCAAGGGATCAAGGAGTCCCCACAGTAGACTCATATATTCCCTGATTTAAGTAATAATAGAGAACATGGAAGGGAAGGATCTGAAAAGGTGAGGAATTTCATATATTAATTTTTATTTTGTAAATGACTTACAGATGCCCTTGTCCATGCTTAATTTTATTGTGATATTTAAGTAATTAATTAGATCAATATTAAACACTTAAGATGTCTATTTTACATATATTTTCAATAGAGATCTGAAAGGGTTACAAAATACGAGGAAGAGTAATAGTGTGTATAAAATATGTCTTAGTCTCTCCGCTACAGTGTACACTGCGAGTGCAGTATTCCCCTCACAACTGGAATCACATATGTCTCATTCCAGTGATGGCCAGTAAGCCTTCATGAACTGTCTGCGTGAAAGAGTCCTTCAGACCATCCAAGCTGTGGCGTGCAGTTGAAGATTTTTGCTTTAGAGAAACCTGTCTTAGTTTCCCAGAGTTGAAGACTTGCTACAGCATGAAAATTGAGACAAATGATCAAGCATTATACTCCTGAGCAACTCAGCATCAACATGCTCCTTTTCTGGCTTCAGATAATAGCAGGAGTAACAACGTAAGGTTGTATGCATGGCTCTGGAACTGGATACAGCTTCGTATTACAGTGATTTCATTTGATTTTGCTTTAGCTTAGGCAAAAGGAGTCAAGTTTCCAGGTAAAACATGCATTGCCTTCTTGTTGCTGTTGTTTTCTCTCTTAACCACAGGTGACTCATTACAGTTAAGTAATGTTTCACAAATCAAGCTTTAATTATTTAGCTGACACAGGGGTAGTACAATTTGTCATTGTCCAGCAGACATAAATAAAGTTCAACTACATTAGCCTTTCTTTTATAGTGGATGGGGTTTTACCAGAATTAATTCTTTTTAGGGAATGGAAAGAAACTATTCCAAGAGCTAAGAAATAAAAATTAATCACAGACTACCTAGTAAGAATGCTACATAAAAAGAAATTTTTCTATGGACCTATATTTTTAATATCACTATATCATGTGGATCATGAGGAGAGATCAAACCCTTGAACTTCCTTAAGAGTCTTCTGTCACCTGGAGGGAGACGGCAGAGTGATTAATTTAATGTTACTTGGCCATCAAACAAGTAGGTGCCTTGGCTGAGCTAGCCATCCAGAGACCCTCCTCACTAGCTTGTGAAACAAGACAGGTACCTCATAAGGGCTTGTCCTCAGCCTCCTCTGGCTTAAACACCCATTTTAAGATGGTATGAGCTGCTTCCTGGAAGGGCTCGCCCCCTTCTCTAACTACTCACAGACTGCAGCTTAGACAGGAAGACTCACGTTTTCAGCCAAGTCAAATGAGGTGGATGCGATTCTGTTTTGTGGGAGCAGGGCCAGGCTTTCATCCATTGTATGGATCAGCTACCAGAAAGCACAGAAAATATTTACTGTTATTAAGGAATGTCCATAACACTAAACAGATTTTCTGTATGAATCACTGTCTTGATCCACCTGTCTTAAACACAGTATTTATACAGGTACCAAAGTACCTCATCTGCCCTGTGGCACTTGCTCTCCCCATGCTTTCTTGGTAGGGAAGGACAGCTACTTACATTTTGCAAGCAGCAGAAACTAAGGAACAGAGAGACTGAGGTTCCAGTCTGCAAAATGCACTTGAGCACTGCAACAGCTCCATGGCACAGAACCTCACTTTTAGGCACCTGGCTCCTGTGCAAATTCTTTCTCTCCAGGTTTGAATATGCTTTGCCTGCAGTTACACAGGGAGCTTCTGCTGGAAGACAGAATCGAGGTCTTCCAAATCCCAGCCTCTAAAAACATCCTAATACCAAAATTTTCAGCATTTCCTTTTTCAAAGTGGGGACCCTAGTATGCAGTTGTACTGAGTGACTTCACCCCTAAATTCATGTTACACTTAGCTATGTACAGATAAATGGCTAAGTCCTGCCACCCCAGAACAAGCCCATCCATACGTGAAGTAGCACACATCATTTGGCAGTTCTTTTCTTCATCACAGCTGGAGCTCTTATTCCAGTAATCTTTCCTTTCTGACCTTTAACCATGGCCCATCTACAATTTAAACGTCTTCCATCAGTGCTAAGAAAAAAAAACAGAGTGACCCATCTCTGGGTCTACATTGACCCTAGCAATGTAGAAATACAGATAAAGTTATAATGCATCAGAAGGGCAATGTCAGATGTGCAATCACCTGCCGCATTCACTGCAGAAACAGCAACTTCATTATAACAATAAAAGGAAATATATGAACATCGCTAACGTTTTTCTCAAGTTCAGTATTGCTAACTCCAATGTCCTGGCCAAATACCAGCCTGGGTAATTATATTCTGAATGACCTAAATTCATTCCCTCTATACTTCAAACTAGATAAGTTATTCTAATGGGACAGAGCAAAGAAAATTATGTACAGAAGCTAGGGCTGCTGTCAGAGAACAACTTTCACGCAGAAGACTCCCAGTGCATTTTGCCAACCACAAGATCAGTTCAGCTCTGAGTTATGCCAGCCCTTACAGGCACAGCAGAAGATGTGAGATGGGCAGACAAGTCTGTAAAAGTCTGCGGTACAACAAGTACTTCTGAAATCTCTTCTCTACTGGGAAGCCATGACAAGTTAAGGTGCCTGAAGTGCTGACTAACCGGGAGAGGTGCCTAATGGAGTCATTTGAGAAGAAAAATTTCTCTTCAGTCCTGACTAGACATTGAAGCTCTCCTCTTCTGGTGAGAAGACCTCATCAGTGTTTGAAAGATTTTCATGAAGTCTAGTTGTCATTACAAGCACAGAGGGTACAGTCATTACAGCAGCAGAAACTGTAGCCAGAGGACAGATAATATACTCAAGAAAAGCAAAGCTAGATGAAGAAAAGCATTTTCTTTTTTCAATGTCAGCACAAAGACCAAGAAAGTTTTCCTTGATGGAAAGGATCCCAGATATTTCAGTAGATTTTGGATGAGGCCTTACAGGTTCTTCTTCTACAGAAGTCTCAAGTTCTGTAGAAAAAAGCTGTTGTTCTGTATTGCTTATAACTCATACTTGCTAATGCTACAGAAAACTGACATCTAGAGCTAAATTAACAAGACGTTTATCATTTTTATGTTTGTGAGCTTCACGGAATAACGATACGGAGAAAAGGTTCATGAAATTCTTCTGGAGAATGGCCTGTAGATGGCTAAAGTGACTCACATACCCTTTGTAATGCAAATCTGAAAGTTGATGATGAAAACCACCTTCATATATGCATGAAACCATCCATGTTTGTGAAATTTCTAGAGACCATATCTTCCACAGAAAATGTTTACAACTTCACAGACAAAGGTCAAAAACCACTGATTAAATCATACATAGATCAAATTGTACATCTTCCTTCAATGGGAGCCGTCATGTGGCTAAATTCCCATCCACCTCTTTGAACAGTCGTCTGGAGATGAAAAGGCTCTCTCTTCTGTTATCTGACTGGTCTCCAGTGATTCGTGCAAAAAAGGAAAACTTCAGAAAAACAAACAGCCTCTTAGAAACATTTCACAACACTAAATAGTCTTGTTTTTAAAGACGTTTCTCTGCAGACAGAGTTACAGACATTACCTCTGGGCAGCTGTCTAATGCCCACTCTAACATTGTACTGCTGGGAAAATGAGGCAGCTCTTCTCTGAGCAATTAGGTGGGATGAAGAGCTTTGATGGGACAGCAGGGAACCACAAAAATATCAGAGCTTTTGCTGAATCATTTGATCTTTTCTCTCTTTTGCAAATCAGCACTTTATGTCTTAGTAGAGATATATTCTGTCATCCTTTTATAACAATTTGCACCTACACAGGATCCTTCAGAGGAGGAGATCAAAAACATTTACAGATATAAACTAATAAATGGATAAACAGAAAAAAAACTCTGGGAAACTGTGACTTGTACTAATTTACTTCGCAAACTTACAGCAAAAACAAGAAAATCCTCAATATTTGTCTCAGAACATATGTGCTAATTACTGCACTAGTTAAAACAATCTGTCTAGGAGCAATTTTGAACTAATATACTGAAAAAATAGTCTCTCCAAGAATATATTTTAAGTGCAAATGAGTCAATAAACAAAACATTGAGTACAACAAAGGGTCATGCCCTAAGTGTTTATGTTGGAAAAATAGCCTAAAAACTGGCTGAGACCAAGGTACAATGTGTTTGCAAGGAAAGCAAGTATTTGGTGACTATGCAGGCAACCAAAATAAACCATGGGGTAGGAATAAAAATTTGCTTCTTTTCCCAGGGGGGAGACAGTATATAAAAATTATGAAAGATAAATGGTTCTCCCTTACAGCACAAAGAAGTAGCATACATTTTTTCCTCCTCTGTGTGACTTAGGCAGGCTTTTATAATACTACAGACTTGAAACATCTGAGAACACATCTAAGGTTATGGATACGCATCCAAATAATCAGGTGCCTTTTGTGTCACACTGTTAGAACAATATAACCGCTGTCAGTTAACTTGCTTTGAATTAATGTTCCTCTGGTTAGTACCCAGTAAGCTCATTAGACCTGGGTGCTGTGTATGTGACTACAATCACACACTATTAAGCTGGAGAGTAAGAAAGCTTTACTTAGGATAAACAGAAAAGTTAGCACATATTTGAGACTGGAAGACAGCTAATAATAGTTAGTCCTGTTTTCTTATCTCATATATATATATGTATATGTATGTATGTATGTGTGTTGTGGCAATGTCCAGGCTGGTGGAGGATATAGATGAGACAAACTCAGAAAAAAAGATTTTGAATAAATAAGGCCCAGTTTTAAGAGAGAACAGTTATTTACTTCAATGTATTTCAATGTTGACAATAGGATGAGGAAAAATTATTAATCACTTTAGCTACCATAACTGCTCACTACTATGTAATCTTTTACAAGGTTATGTCAGTGAGTATTTTTGTTTATTTATTCTAAGCACTTGCCTTCTTTCTTTTAACACAGTGTTGCCAGACCTTGAAGTTTTGTCACAAGCCTCACAATAATTTGAAAACCAGGTGCTAGAATCATGTGAATATATAAGCATTTTATATTTTCTGTTTTTCTTAATTGTTTAATTTTTGAGTTTAACATACTTCAAGAGTAATGAAAAGGAGAATCAAAATCTAACTAAAAAAATAAGGTTTTTAATCAACCAATCAGTAAATTAAGCATGATTGGTTTAGAAGGCCTGGCTCGTAACCTTGCTGAACACTTGTGTGGGCCACATAGTAATAGCTTCCTCCTACTCTACAAACCTTCACATCTTTGGGATTTCGGAGACAACCTGTACTAAGCAGGTGTTAATGGTAGAGTGCTACATGCTTTGGCACAAAGCAAGGAACCACAAGAGTGCCAGGCAATCTGGGCCCCTGTAATCACAGACGCTTTCCAAGACCACTCATCTATTCCTGCCTAATGTCACAGTGAAGTGCCTTATTCATATGCCGAGGTAAAAGTAAGTATTTAAATCAAGGGTTTCTGTTTCGGGATAATGAAATTACTGGCTGAAGACTGAAACCAGAGAAAAAACCTCCCAGTCCACTCCAAGTTTACCCTCTCCACAAAGAGTGAAGCTGTGTCTGCGCTGGTTAGCACATGACACAGTGCAACAGGAGCAGACCAAGCAGATGGGAGGAGGTTGTTGGTTTTTGTTTGGTGGGAGGATTTCAGACTAGGTCTAGTCCACTTACACGGGCCGACTGTCTTTCCATGATTGCAGTGCAGTAACAGTGTAACTATCATTCAATTCCTTCTAAGCTGAATACGACTTGGGCATGGAGACTTCTCTGTCATGCAAATCAAAGCATGGTAAACAGGAACAAGGCAAACAAAATCCTGATTTATACTACTGTGTTACTGTGGATGCATTCTGAGCTGTAAGAGGTGAAGGATGCAAATTCTTGGCAACGTAAACCAATCTAAGCCAGAGCTGTTGTGGTCCTACCCCAAGATCATTTTCCCCATGCCCCACTTTCTATTTTTCCTCCATGAGATGGCAAGGTGCTTGCCCAGTAAAGCACCATCTTTTCAGTATATTCAAACAAAAGGAAAACAAAAAAAAAAGCAAAAAAAAGCAAGCAAAAAAACCAAAACAAAACCAAACACCCTGCTTTTCTATTCATTTCAGTGCTTTTCTATCCATTTCTGTGCTTTTCCCTTTTGCTCCCAAACCCAGAACATTATGGAGTCAGACGACCTCCAATGACTGAGGTGCGAACACTCAGCTGCTGATAGAGTTGGAGATCAGTAGAAAGAGTATGAGGACAGGACCATGGCAGACCTGACTGGCTTACGATCAACACAGAGGACTGTATTTTTAGAGTGGAGTCCAAATTCTCTAAAGAAGCAATAGGATGCACTGTGGAAACATCTACATCCGGTATCACTGTGGTGTGAAACAGCAGTATTTAGAGATATGAGTCCAGGCCCAGAAGCAGACTTTGTAGCTGAGGTGCTCACTAGCTTGACTTTCCACACGATTGCTCCACTGCGTGCTTTAACTGAATCCTCAGTGTTTCCTTCTATAACTGAATCCTCAGTGTTTCCTTCTATACTGAAGTTTTC
Organism: Opisthocomus hoazin; assembly: GCF_030867145.1. Taxonomy (NCBI): domain Eukaryota; kingdom Metazoa; phylum Chordata; class Aves; order Opisthocomiformes; family Opisthocomidae; genus Opisthocomus; species Opisthocomus hoazin. Next base: position 77,023,772 of record NC_134415.1, on the reverse strand, counting down.
CCTTTCCTGGGTTATTGCCCTGAACTTCAATCTACAGCCTGGCAAAAAGGTTTCTATGAGAAAGCCAACAGCTTTCACCATTGCCTGACTGCATGATGAGAGGTATGTTTAATCCTTGCCTCCCCCCCAAGGTAATGCAACAGTGAAACTGATTCCTTCCCAATTTACCCTCGTATTCAATAGTGCTCTTACGCATTCCCGATTCTATAACCACACAAAGACTTCAAAGATTGCAAGCGTCACCCCAAATGCTATTTTTACTCTTGTTAAGGTTTTCCTGTGTCTAACTGATGGAGTTATTGTATAAAGTTCACACAGAATCATACCAAATAACACTAAGAGCTTTGCAAATAAATGACAGAAAGCAGAATGCTGTCTGTTTCTGTCAGAGATGTGTTAGAGAGCAATAGCAGTTCATGGTACCAAGTGTAACAGGCCTATATAGAATATGCACAAGTACGCTAGCACTTACCTTTCTTTCAGAAATAAGATTCCAACCCACTGCTTTTAGAGTTGATTGTACAGTCCATCAGCATTTCAATGAAGGGGTTTAACTCCTTCAGCAGGAAAATGGATAAACATTACAATGTCTAATGAGTATCTTATCAGTGGTGCAAAATACTTTATTGGTGTTTTCTTTTTTATCAGTTTTGTGAGATGCAGTTTCCTCTGCCCCCATATTCCCTACTATGCAAGATTTGCCAGTGTGTTTTATGTTAATGACAACTTAGTACATGGCAGAAAAACCTTGCTAACTCTTTCTTCAGTAATGCATAAGTTCCAATTTTTCACAATAAAAAATATAGAAAAGTCTTCAAATATGCAAGTGTGTGACTCTGGATCACAGTTGTAAAACATATAAACTTTCAGCCCAGTCTTGTCCAGACTGATTTGCATCAGCAATGTTGTGCACTTAAAGAACTCTGATTTTTTTATTAAATATTGGATTATCCTTACAATTACTTGAACACACAGCTTCTGTGCACATAAGCAATGTAGTCATTTTTGGCTTCTATAGCTCATTACAAGTGCTCCCAGGAAAAAGGATGTGTTTTGAAATTATGGTGATCCTTACTCTTAAACTGCACTGTTTTCATTAAACATTTAATGGAGGAGTTGTTTGCTTGTTTACTTCTCAGTATGACTCTTTCCCAATCAGTATGAATCTTCACTCATTTGTGTGAATGAGGGAAACCAAGATTTTAACTCTTGTGATTCTTCTCCTGAATGTCACGAGTTGTTTACACATGTCAGTGGCTGGAGACAAATGAGATTTCTGAAGAATGTCAGGTGGCCGGGAGGGTGTGGGAGTCCCTGTGGTCGGCTGCTGCCTTCCCTCTGGCCATCCAGTTCAGAGCCCCAGATGTATTCAAACAGCAGTGTCGTGACATTCCTTCTTCTGCTGTCCCCACTTTCCCAATTACCTTGTAGTAATCAATTCAACTTTCTGATCAGGACCAGGTCTTCAGCTGATATTCTTATCAAGTTTCCTGGTTTAGCCCTAAGATTTAGTTCTTGAATAACAGTCAGCTCAGAGCCCATCACTTTGCAATAGAACAGGATTTTTTTCCCACGAGCATTCCTTTACATTTAGGTGCATTGAATATAATCTGCTATTGTATTGTGTAGACACTCAACACCACAATGTGCTTGTGAAATATTCTGAAGTTAAATTTTGGTTTTATTGTCCTAAATAACTCACTATCATCAGAGAACTTTGCCTGTTCACCAGTCACCTACACCCTTTTTCTGACTGTTTATTGCTTTGTTGAACAACACAGGCTCAAGCAGAGATCCCTACGGGACTTCAGCGGTGATCTCATTCCACTTAAAGCTGACCATCTATTTCTGCTCTGAGTTTCCTTTATTTTAACTGGTTTTATCCATGTGAAACAATTCCTTATTTTCTAATTACTACTTCTTTAGGGGACTTTCGTGAGTAACTTTTGTAGAAAGTTATCTAAACTGACATGTAACTCCTTTATTAGGCAATTTTAGATTTTCTTCACCCTAATTCAAGATACAGACACGCTTGAAAATGCTGTAATTATCAGAAGATTTGGTGGAATTTTGATCAGTTCGTGTTTCTTCCTCCTGTTTCCTACAATTTATGGGACCTGTCACTGGAAAGATGGTGATCTGGATAATACAATGTCCTTTACTATTACAGTCTCCTTCCTTCAGACAAGTCAAAATATGTAAAACACCCTGCAATAAGCCAGATGATTGATTACGATGTTTTATAATTAGACTATATTAATAGCCTTATAGAGCAAACTTGCATTATGTTGCTGTGCTAAGCCTGCTTGAGGGTATATTCAGAAAGCCAAATAAATAGTCATTCTCACAGTAGTCAATCTAATTTCAGGCTTCCATATGAAAATGGAGAAGAAGGAAAGGAGATGAACTATGTTCATTCATCCTTATCATCTTTAGTATATACTACATTTACTGCTGTAAAAGTACTCATATTAAAGATCATGTATACCTCCTCTAATAGTGTTCAGTTTACTTACCTATTGGTGGAATATATTCATGTAAGGACACTTGACTTAAAGTTACCAATTTAGCCTTGCCCTTCATCTCCCAGCCTTTCTCAAAATGTTGGCTTTTCATAGGTGGAGGGGCTTAAAGCTCAGTGAAAATGCCAAGAAGAATTCTACATAAGAAATAAAATAAAGGCAACAGTGCTTATGTTCGTTTCTCTATGTTCTCCCCTGAAATCTCGTTTAGATGGTTTTGCAGCTGGACTTTTTAAGTGCCAAGTCCTTTTCAGAAAGCATTTGCAAAACTACTCCTGAAGATTGTCTTAAAAGATAAGGCTGAAAATTGTTAGTGGTTACGGAACAGATGGAGAGGATACCACCAGAGAGATAAGGGGAAGAATAGGCATTCAGAATGACCAGAGCTAAGGTAAACAACTAGCCTACTAACCCCCTGGGCCTAAAAGAACCAAAAGCAGGAGTGAAATAAAAAATTTAAAATGCAAAAGTCCCTTAATATGGTAGCAGAATGTAAAAAAGAAAATTAGTCTCCCTGCTGTAGAACTCCCTTAACACTTACTGCAAAAAAAAATCAATAGTTTCTTAGACCACGATTTGTTTTAAACATGTCAATTCTGTCTACACTGATAATAGCCAAGCATAAGTAATAACCAATTCACTGAGTCTTCACAAATATACAAGTGCAGCATTAGGGCATGTCAAGCCATCCGAGACTAATTTGAGGTCTACAGGGTGAAGGACTTGGAAGATTTAAACTTTATATCATTGGACTGGAAAAACTTCTGACAGTATCATGGTCCCACGTGTTTATTACAACGCGCACAAAAATATATACATACTAAAAGCTGCAACATTGAGATTTCAGTGTTAGGTGAAGTGGTAGAATAAAATATGATGGCAGACATTTTTTTTCAGCACAGCTCGTGAGGGAAGGTGTTAGGATTGGGGTTTTTTCGAACTTTTGACAAAGGATCAGTTTGTATAGCCTTTCCCCAGTAAATCTATGCTTTGGGGCAACTTAGAGAAATTTGTTGAATTATAAGGAGAAACCCTGCAAGAAGGTATTCTTCTTGAAGTAGTCTCTTATTAACACTTCTCTGGGAGTTGATGCTGCGAGTCAGGTAAGGACATGTTCCTACAGCTAATCTGGTAATTAAGAGAGTGAATACACTTTGAAAATTAACATTGCAAGCCTACGGGTTGGCTTAAATCCTGAAACGGTTCCTCAGGTGGAAGGAAAGAATAGGCCTACCCTTTTCAAGCATAACTAGACAACCAGGCTGGGAAAGTCCAGTAACATAGGACACTGCCTCAAAGAGAGTCTTTAGGATGCCATGTGGTTGCTCTTTAAATCACCAACAGCACGGCACCATGAGAAGTTTTGTTCTGCAAGTCTTGCATCTCAAGATACAAGCTTGGTCAGGGAAGCAGGAAATTAAGACCCTTAACTCTCTTCCTATCTCCTACACTGAGTTACAAGATCCACGGAGGGATAAGAAAAATAGTAGGATATCCTATGTCAGATACTCCATAGTTGAAAACATATCCCATGCCACACTCAGGGCTGCCATGTAACTCAGCAGAAGTAAATGTGTTAGACAGGATTGCTCTTGTGCTGGTTCTTGCAACTGGATGCTGAAAATGTCCTTTTAGGCCACCTGATAAACTCCTAGATACATGCTCTACTCTGTAAAGGAGCGTATATAATGCTTAAGGGAGAGCAACAGAATTAAGAGTTTGCGCAGATGTTGCGATTAAAACCACAAATTGATATGTTCAAAGAAAAACGTGTTACTGTTAAAGATGACTAAATTAATTTAACATATTGCTAGCCCTAGCATATTATTAGTTAATTACCTTCTTCAGAGGATTAAACTAAGAGCTCAAATGGATCTGGCCCTCTCTGCGGCTGCACAATTGCTCCTTCTGATGGCAGTAAGGCAGCTTGGGAAGGACAGAGCTAGTCTCCCCTGGAAGGGGCTGCCTGAGTTCAGACTAAATTAAATGTACCTTACATGACTTTATCCATTTGCCAGCTCAGCTTTGGGCTACACCTTGGCAATCAGTTGCCATCCTGAGTAGACATTGCTTTTCTGCATGGTCTTTGAGCATCCCATACCAGTTTTAGCTTAGCTCACAAACTAGGCAGGCTAAAGTTCACACTGAGAGGTAGATGTTTTGAATCCAAAGCCAGACTGCTCACTTTCATAGCTAAGTGCTAGTCAGTCAGGAATAACTCCAAGGGCACTGTGTAAAATCTGTGTGTGGAAAGAGCAATTGTAGTTTTAATGCAAGTTAACAGTTATAAAATCAGAGTGATCTAGTTTGGAAGGGACTTGTGCAGGTCAAAAAGTCCAACCTTTTTTTCAAAGCAAGGCCATCTTCAAAGTGAGATCATATTGCTCTGCGCCTTGTCCAGCTGAGTTTTGAGTATCTCCGATGACACTTGAAGTACCTTGGTACTTACTGTGTGAGTGGCTCTGTTCACATCACAAAGGTACTATGCTAATTAACACTTGTTTGCTAAAACGTGATTAAGGGAAAATTGTTGTTGTTACCGACATGGACTTACTCTAAAAGAGTACGAATTCAAGAGTTTGAAAGAGAGAAATCTTACTCTTTTTAAATTCCAACATGATTTCCAATTTCCCTCCATTCACTTATGAACAACTATTTTAAAGGGCTTGAGTCAGTTCTGGAAGTTCTAGTGTGAGATGAGAATGGACTTCAGCATATATTAACATTAAAGAGAAATTGAAGACTATTTCACTGTGTGTTTTTCTTTCTTTCAAAATCGAAAAAAAAACCAAACCAGTCTCCAGCACCCATGTCCTGGAAGTGAGGTGCCTCTATGGGACGTTGGAGCTTGTCCCCATCAGTTAAGAGAAAAAATTCAACTCACACTAGAGTAAGGATGCTAACTGACAAACACTAGGTAAACAAGGCCAATGCCATGATCACTCTTTCTGTAATCTCAGTTCGAAGGGAAACAGTCACCATTCCTGCATTGCACTCTGTAGGAAAAGCCCATTTGCCACAGCAGGTGAAGCAGAACCTGGTAAATTTGGGCTGAGGCAGCCAGTGAGCTGAAAAATTTGACTTTACAAAACCTAAAGTGTTTCTTAGCATTCTGCAGAGCAAAATTTTAACTTTTCAAGGAGCTCGCATAAAAAAAATGATTCAGTGATACTGGATGTTTCCACCACTCAGTAGCAGCTGAGATGGAGAGTGGAAGATCTAAAATGTTACACATTTATATGCCCACTTAGCATATTTTAATGATTTAGTAATGCCTTTTCTACTTTTTTTTTTTGTATGCTTTTAATCTTAACAATCTTGCTAGCCAAAATTCCCCCAGATGCCTATATTTAGCACTGTGTACATTCATTTTCAGATAGGCTTACATGAGATGGTGACAGAAAGGTCATATTATGTTTGCACAATATTTTAACCAAGGCAAAATACAGCAGACTTCACCAGGTAGAAGAAAAAAGGGAGCCAGGACTTGATTAAATGGATGTTTACATACTTCCCTCTTTGTTTTCACTGCAAGATTTGAACAATAGGGAGGTTCCTTAAGCAACAGATTGGGAGGATTGGATTAAGGCAAAAAGGTGGCAACGATGTTCTCCATGAATATAATTTAAGATTGTAAATCATTTAATTTGGTCTACATTCATATTCATAGCAAAATTGCTCTAAATCTGAAATGTCAGATATGGAATAAGATTCTAATTCTTCAAAAGACTGAAAAGTTAGGTGGAAGCTGTTCAAGCGCGTTTTTATTTCAGTCGGCAAAACTGAAATGAGGTTAAGGTATGAACTGGATCTGGTATACATGCATTTATGGTGTACCACATACTGCAGTTTTCACATCTCCAAAATGTATTTTTTCTATCTGATCCTGTCCATGATGCAGTTTCAGCAATGAACTCAAATTTGATCACAGCAACATTACAGAAAAATACTAAACTGTGTTCAGAACTTGGTTTTTTTAGTGGATTTTTATGGCTACAATTACTATGGACTTTTGAGCTACATTTTTTCAGACACTGTAATGTGCGTGTATCTGGGAAGGGATTCAGAAAGTTTTGAGACAATGCTCACTATTTATCAATGAGAATAATTTACTCTATATTGATTACTCACTGTTAAAAATTTGCTTCAAATAAGAATAGTTATATGAAATATGTGAAGTTCATGACCTTAGATTTCAAAATAGTTCACAACTGATGCATTTTTACAACGAAGAAACAGGTACATAAAGGTGGTGTAATGTAATGAAGGTCACTAAGCAAGTGCAGGACAGACTTTGAAACTGGTGAATAAGATTCTTCATTCCTAGAACAGTTTATGTATGGATAATGTTATTTGCCTACTGTAATGTTATTATTTATAAAAGTATTTTCTCTGTTTGGTATGAAGAGGCCATACTATTTTTATTTTTGTGAACTACAATGAATTTAAGAGCCCAAATGTTCTAAGGGACATTTTGGATCTGAAGCAAGAAGAATCAAATCAGTAGAATTTCTTTATACATTCTAAAGGCTTCTTCAATTACTTTGATGTTACAGGAGGAAAACCTCAATTACGACTAATTTTGTTCTGAAAAGAGCCTGACTGACAGCTTATGGAAACTATGTCCTCCGTTAGTCAACAGAAGAAACATAGCAAGGATCTTGTCATTTCTGCCAACACAGTTAAAAACAGTAATCTAGGACAGCTCTGAAAAATTATTTGACAAGAGTAGTCTTCCTGTCTCATCGACAGGCTCCAGGGTCATCATGAAGAAGTTGTAAGATAGGCAAAAATGAAAATGGATGACTGTCCAAAACAGTATCTTATATTCTGTTTGTAAACTGAAATAAGAAAAATATCTGAGCAAACATGTTTCTGGTACTAAAATATCAGGAATGGTAGAATGAGATGGCAGATACTTAGGAAATGTGATATAATCATATGAAATTATATGAATGCTTCGGCAGGGGGGTTGGACTAGATGACCCACAGAGGTCCCGTCCAACCTCTAACATACTGTGATTCTGTGAAATGCAACTGTTTGAATTAAGATTTTTGATGAACCCTAAAACCAAGACAATATGCTCAGTCATTGATATTGTCTCATTCCCTTCTAGAAAAGTTCAGCTTAAGCAGTTGTAGACTGGATTAAATTAGAAAGTAATGAGGTCCTGATAGAGGAATCAAAGAGTGGGCTGGGCAGAGCATGATGGAGTCAATAGCACAACTGAGTAAGCCAGGAAATTTGGTCTCTCACTTGTAGTATTGCTAGGATTATTTTAATTTAGGCTTTGTTCCTGAAAAAGTCTTGTTATTGGAAGTGGTCTTGAAAAAGCACTGGGTCAATTTATGCCCATTGCAAGGCCCTTTCACTGGTAGTGCCTCATTGTTGCTGAGATAAGGAGAACAAACGAAATATTTTACAGGGATCTCCAAACTAGCTGTGGGTGGTATAGAAGTTAGATTCGAGACTGTTCCAATTAGAGATTATTACTACTGCAGAGAAACAATCTTTTCTATAGAAGTCCTCATACTTCTAACTTTCTCCTATTTCCCTTCTGAAAAATGTTTTCATTTCACTGGGCCTTTCTCCCTAGGTCTCACAGTTTCCCAGTTCCACAGATGCTGCCGCAGAATGAACCTTTTCATACTAATCTCTTCAAACCTTCTCCTTATTTTCCCAAACTCATTCCCTCTTAATTCTTCCCTCCCACCTCAAGAACTCCCTCCTTCTCTCTCTTTAACCCCGGACCTGGACTTATTCATGGAAACTAATTAAAATTAAAACTCATCACAATCTCTTTATAACAAAGGAAAGACCTAACATACTCGAAAGTACACTGCTATGAGTAACATGCTCACACTTAACTGTCCTAGAAAGCTTTCAGCACAAATACCTGTCTCCTCCAGACCCATCCAGTTCACCCAGTCCTCTCTCTTACTATTGCTCCACAGCCGAAAACTCCTCTTGCAGATCCCCTCTCCCCTCCAAACAACGTTCACTGTTGAGCTTGGAGTTGTCTGAATTATCTGTGCAAGCTGACAGCCCCTTGGTCCCAGCAGCCACCAGCACCCCCTGCCCTGCTTTTCCAGGCTGTTGTCACTAAGTCAGCCTGGCCACCTGCCTGCCTCCTCCTGCAGAAGCCAAGCTTCAGCTCCTGTGTCAGGCTGTGTCTCTGACAACCCAGGCACATTCAACAACAATCTATCCAAACAGGGCTCTGACAGCAGAAACAAGAGAGCATGTTAAACAAACAAACAAAAAAAAAGAAAATAAAAAGAGAAGGTATTGTAATCCTATATCCTCAGCTTGTCACTCTCTATCCAATACCAAATAAACTTGTTACAACAGGAGTATGCATCTTGTGTTATCCTGGCAACACTGAATTAAATCCAGACAACTCAAGGAGACCATTCAAGAGGGAATTTAAAGGAGGGGATTGCATTAGCTGAGTGGAGAACTGAGTAAGGTATAAACAAGTATTTCATCAAAGACAGGGTCAGGGTAAGGGCAACCTCTGGCAAGGGTCCAACCACAGTGACAAACCAGAGGGAGAAGCTGGTGGAAAAAAAAGTTCAGGGTCAGCAATGACTGCAAGATTTCTCACCTGGGGAGAAAATTAAATGTCTAGAGACATGAGAAAACTATAGCCTAATTAAAGGCTTTCCTTGTGGAAAAACTGGTACCAAAATAACATAGCTGAATTACGATGACTATCATTATGGGAACCCATATGTCTTTAACTTCATATCTAGTTAGCAACATGGCACGGCCCCACAGCGTTTCCACCAGACTGCCTCCCTTCATGCCGGCTGGTCCAGCAAAGTGCTTCACGGTGGGCAGCCTGGAGACCTCGCAAAGCCCGGGCAGCGGCTCCGGTCTCCTCCCCTCTGGAAAAGGCAGCTGTGTCTGTCAGGAGGACACTGTCTTTTGCCTCAGAGATGCCATCTGGATATCACTGAAACAAGTCATGAGACGCTGAGGTGAATAAGCGGGGCAGGTTTGTTTGTTTAAGGTCATGCCTGAAATGCTGCAAAGCAATGCATTTTCAGCTTGTTTTCAGCTCCCTACACACTCTGTGACAGAGATTCATAGTGTCCCTGTACTTCGCAAGTGCTTTCAGAGAGGGAAAAGCAGTGAATAACAAAATGCCTTGAGCTTTAAGAGCTCTGCATCCGGGAGCATAGGGCCTAATTTCACCGTCTCACAGTCTTTACCTAACTGTTAAATGAGTATTCGCAACTCAAAAGAGAAACATGTCAGGATTGTGGGATTCCAATTAGGTTACCCAAGGAGTAGGTACCACTCACTTTCAGTAAAAATATGGAAATCTGACCCAAAGACTTCTGTAGAAAGTATTGGGTTACAGAGGAGTGCAGTTCAAAAAGTAGAGGAGTGCAGGTTTACAGTGTAAACTAGTTTACTGAAAATGTGTGCCTTCTCCTTTTTCTCAAGAGATTTCAATTTTTCAGCATTTTGGCAGTATTGATATGGACTGGCACTGTAACTTTAATCCCCATTAAAAGAGACCAAGGAGAATGAAAAACAGAAAGCTTTGAGTAATAGTTTTTCTGGTAGAACTGAGACCTGAATCTGGCCACATATAGCAGCCTGGTGATGCCTGATACAAGCCATTAAAAATGCCCCGTGTAGTCTATAAATTACAGCTGTGAAAATGGAACCAAATAGTTTTAATGTGCTTTCCTCAAGACCATATTTTTACGTACATCTGGGTGTTTACCTAAGCCCATATGTTATTACTTAACCTCTGAATATATCAGGTATATGGACAATAAAATCTACAGAAGTTAAAACCTAATTTGGTTAAGATTGGTCTGGTTTCCCTGAATTTCCTGTACTTTTTAAGGCAAGCATTAGCTTTGTTACCTGGAGCGCCTGCAAGTGCTAGCGTTCCCAAGCAGCTTACAGTACTGGAAATAAAAGGTGTAATGGAGTTTGAGTACAAAAATTCATTTCAGATTAAGATCTATTTTTCATTATTTATTCATGTTATGTGTGAGAAAACAAAGTGTGCAGATCAATGGCAATCAGGTACGCAGCACAGTACCTTTACTACCTTATTCTGTTAGCCCTGTCACTCCTGGCCAGAACACGACCAGCTGAGACAGATCTGGAGAGGCCAGACCCTGGGTAGCGGTGCTGAGTGAGGGGTGCAGAGGGTGATTGTGGATTGTTATAAAAAAACTTCCCTTAACAGATGTGAAAAAAGGAATGCTTGGACAAACTTCACTAATGGTAAGTTTGATTTTGCAAATTTTTCCACTACTTAGCAAATGGAGTACTTTAAAGGTTGAATATTTTACCTTTAAAACCATTTGTGGCACCATGAGTCTCCAGAATATTATAGCTACTGATGGAGAAAGTGACAGGGAACTGAAAAGAGAACAGGATGAACATCAACTATTTTTTTTCTGATAATGAAAAGTTTTTAAATTATTTTTGAAAACAAATTACTGCCACTTGCAGTGTTGCCTGGTGTTGTAAGCAGATGAAATAATGTCACTAATATCCTTTGGTATAATTGCTTTCCCTGTGCATACTGAAGTAGGGTGTTTAGCTGCCAATTTCAACACGTAAAAAAATGCAATGCCCACAAAAGCCATTTTTTCTCATTCAGGGAGCTTCAATGGGGGTTGGAAATTTTAGAAGTGAAAAGAAGAAAACAGGACTTCCTCCTTATTTGTGCTTTGTTCTCAGTCTTTTTTTGCTGCATAATAGTTTTCAATATTGCTGAGAAATTGCGTGAGGTCGAATTCAGAAGTGAAGGAAAAGTTTATGTAAGGTGCCTGACACCAAAACTTCATCTAGCTGTCATAGAAGTCGTTAGGAACTGTATAAGCTTCTTAAACCCTCAGAAAGGACAGAAATTTTCATACACAAGCATTGGACCAATCTGCCGCTGGCACATACCCAGTATATTTAAAGATGATTTAAAGATTTACATTCTGAGAAGCCAAAGAGGAGATGCAAAAGTCTGAATTCTTGTCACTTCTCAAATGCAGACCTACCTATGACTTACGTAACTGGAAAGTAATATTAGGGAATTTCTTTGTGCCTAAGAAAAAATCAGTTTACCACTTTACATAATATTAAAGTAAGGCATTGCTCTCATAATCATTTCCCAAAACCTGAGCTCACTAGTGCCTATCTCTAAGTTTAATTTCTTGCCAATTTGGGGGAAACAGGCATGTGAAGAATCACTTAGGAGTTACCTGCTCGGGTAACGAACGGCAAATGCTACCACCATTGTATATCCAAGGAGGGTTTCATTTCACTCTTGTAAATGAAGTTCATCTGGAGAAGAAAGCTCAGGAACACCCTGAAAACCAGCACAGGCTCCAATAACCCCTTGTTTTTTCCAGTTTTATTCGTTTCTCCTACCATAACACTCATTTCCGTCACTGGCTGTTGTTCCAACATGATTGTTTTTTATTAGATTATTTTAGATTTTTCTTATTAGATTCCAGATTTTCAGAAACATTTTTCTCTCTTTTCTCTCCCATCACCAATGTCAAAGAAAAATGGGAGAAACTCCTTCACATCAGTAATTTGAAATTACATTGTGAGAAATACATAGGAGAATAGCTTGAAAACCATTCCTTGGAACCGGACTAAAAAACAGTTGTGCAGATAAATGGGGAGAATCAGAGCTGTAGATTCCATGCATTTTGGTCCTGTGTAAATAAGGTTGAAATCTCCTTACTGTAAATTGAGAAGGTGCTGTCATTATAAACAAGAGCAAGACAATTACCTCTTAAACAGTGATCAAATTTTAAACTACACAGTCAAGTATGTAAGTACCACATTAGTTTGGTTATTTAGGATTTATAATTATATACAATTTCACAGAAAAAGTTGACCTTTTATTAAAGTACCCAGTATCAATATTTGCCACCTGAGAGACAGAACTTGTCAGATTCTGAATGTTTCTGTATTAGAATAAGAGTGTAAACAGGTCAAAGGCTGGGTTTTGCAAAATCCTTTGCAAGAATTGTACCTTGAACAGAAGACAGGTAGTAGTTTTGGCCAGGTCTGAATGTATTTTAAAGGTTATTGAAGTATATGATCACTAAGGGCAAGATCCTAATTGTGTATTTTTATGATTCCAGCTTAGGCATTCCAATGCCGAAACATAGCACTATTTGAACTGCTCAGAGTGCCAGTATTAGCCTTTTAAGCTCACTATACGAACAATGAGGTGAAAACACCTCCGAAATCAAATGCATGTATTCTAACATTCTAACAATCTCTATCTGCAACAACAGGGCAGACTTTCTGGTGCCAAGGCACAATTTAAGGAGCCTACAGCTACTGTGGGTGGGAAACTCTTAGTTCAGGGTTTTTGAGCAATATGTGAGTGTGTGTACTTGGGATTCTGAATGTCAAGCTCTGTCGGTTAGCCCCTGTCTCAGGAGAAGTCACCCCCTTTTTGATATTTCTGTTTTCAACTCTAAAAACCAAGGAATCCAATAAAAGTCTAGAATGTTGCATGGTATGGAAAACATCAGTAAAAAAAGAGAAATAATTCTTTATTTAATTAATTATTGCCAAAATATCATATAATTTTTAAAAGATGGCCGAAAACGTTTTAGATGTATAATACAATAAGCAAAGCTGCATTGTCAACAGGATACGTGATATGACCTAAAATGCTTCCTTTTTCTAATTTCTGTGATTTACAGAGACACATATATGCCACCTACAATTTACCCTTTAATTGTCATCTACATAACTTATTTATTGCAAACTGACTACCATGACATGAATCAGACTGAGTAGAGGGTATAATGTTTCAGTTTGCAATGAATTTAAAAGACCACGTTCATCCTCAGTTTAAGGATACATTAGAACTCATCCCTTAATTAAAGCATTCATGTTGATCCCTGTTACTGCGCTCTGTGAACAACTTTAGAATAGACCAGCCACAAACACTAGCACCATTATAAAATCCCTTAAAAATTGCCTACGTCTTTTCCTTCTACTGCAGGGCCATGCCAGAAAGGGGAACCAGGATTGTTCCACTCAGTGTTAGCCCTGCACCATCAGGAGGTATGCCTTTTTGTACATAATAACTGTGTGAGAAAAGTACCACAAAAGAAAAATTACCAAAGGATAACAGGAAACAATCACTACTATATAAACTTGTACCTTAACATTGCCATGTTAGGTCAATACATAAAAAGACATCCTTAAAATGCTAACCTAAATTAGTTTAAAAGTACCTCATAAAATTAACAGTCCTACCAAGTGTTTATGACATCAAACCTCAGATTTAATAACACCATGGTTAAAGGAGGCTGTATACTTAGGATATTATTTGCAGAAAGAAAAGACCAGTTCTATTTTTGTAAGAAAGGTGTTTTTCTTGTTCAGGACAGCAGCTGATTATCTTCCCACATCTTTTGGGTGGTGTGAGACGATGAAAGAGGCCTGATGCTAGACTTTGTAAAGCTCCGAAATCATTTGCATTTGTTTTGTAACTACATTTCTATGCAAATGTGCAGCATTCGGCTTAACATCAGCAGTTTTAAATCCACTAAGTAGAGATACTTTCTGAGACTTTGTCAGAGGGAAAGGATTAGAAGACTTAAGCTTGACTGAAACCCTCTTGGAATATAACTCATCTGAAGAAGTTTCAGGAGCTTAAAAAGCCACCTTTTTTTTCTCCCCCCCCGAACTCCTACTCAAAATTAAAAAAAAATATTTTCTGTATCTCGTGAGCTGTAGAAATGTTTAGCTTCTTTTTTTCCTTAATTCTTTCCAGGTAGTTACTTCTTTTTACATTATAATAGCTTGTCATTAGTCCGTGTACACCTATACTCCAGTCTTCTAGAGTCTGTTCCCAAACTTGCTTGCTCCATAACACTGCTCAAATTCACTGGTCATCTGTCATCTTTTTATAAGACACATTTGTGCTTTCAGGAAATCTTTGGCCATTGATGGCTTGCTTATCCCAGGGCAGGGTGAGCAAACACACAGGTACATTCCACCACAATTTTCTGGCAGCCCAAAGCACAATCAGAACTTCCCATTCTCCCAGCCACCAGGCCCCTCTTGATCCACTTTATGAGGATCTTTAATCCAGATCGTTTCAAATGCACAAAATCGGCACAACTAAACAGACAGTAAACAGGGACACAGATATGGGAACCTGTGACTACAGGAGAGGAGTCCAGGAAAGTCAGCTTGGCTGTAGGAGAAGGAACACATACACACTGAATGGTCTCTGTGTCTCAGTGCAGCGAGAGGACACTGTTTCTTGCTCTTCCCTTCTTACTAGAAAATTTTGAACTCGATCCCAATAGCGACATAAATAAAGTGGGTGCAGATCTTCTTTAGCTTGGAACAGCACTAGCTCATAGTTACGAAGACCATAAGGGACAGGAGTCATCACAGTCATGACACCGGCCACAGAATGTCATCTTGCAATTCTTGCACAAAGTATTTTTTTGAGCCATAGATTTTGAAACCCAAGTGACAAAGAACCCATAACATTGGTGGACAATTTCTGCAAGTATTTAACAACTTTCTCTACTAAAATGTGAGGGTTTTTTTCAGGTTGAATTAATCTCATTTCGTCCTGTTGCTTTAAATGATTTCACCAGAGAAAGGCAATATCACCTGCATAGCTGCCAAGAAACCAACTCAAAACCCACTGTGACTTTTTCCACATCAGTGAATAGTCCCCGGGTGTGAAAAAGAGGGGTTCACTCCCAGGCAGACAGTGCAAAGTATTACTGGCAACACCACTGTGCTGCCACCTCTCCTGCCCCCACCTTCAGTGTGTGTCTGCCTCCTTTCCTTCCCACCTTCCCTCACTCTGTGTCCTCTGTGCCACCTGGTATTCATACAGTTCCAGGAAGAACTTCATTGATCTCTTGGCCTAAATCTATTTGTTATCATGCCTGGAAACCTGTGATTAATCCGTGCAAGTGACTGGACAAGCCTCTGCCAAACCCCAGAGCTTACTTCTTTCCACAGCACACATGTAAAACAAATGCTCAGTGCAGCACCTCTTTCCTTGCATCACATCTCATAATCCAGATCAGCAACCAACAGGGAAACATTCCCTGAAGTGCCACTTCATTAGGCCTATAATAGACAAATTGGAATAGAATAGAATAGAATAGAATAGAATAGAATAGAATAGAATAGAATAGAATAGGAACACGAAGTGCTAGAAAGCCCAACTGCTCCTAAAAGAGAAGGCAAATATGTGAAATTAAGATAATAGAAATCATTCTTCTGTGTTCTAGCCATCTTTACATGTTGTTGGCATCTAAAAACTCTTGTAAGCAGTGTGGGTTTCCACACAGTTGGAATTATTTAAATTTTCTTTCAGAATTACTAGCTTTATAGATTTTATGGGAGCTATAGAGTCACAATACAGGTTTTGCAAGTGCAGTGATACGTCTACAGAGTTACGATCAGATAAAGCTCAGTAAATGAGGGTGGGTTTATCAAATGCCTTTGGCAGTGTCATAAAGAACTAGATTGTGCACCTTAAGCATTGCAGGCCTATATTTCATTTTGCCCTTAATGGGATGATGCATTGTGCTTGCAGCCTCTTGATTAAGACACACCTACGAGCTGCAAACATGGCATCATCCCAGGATTTACTCCTCCAAGAAGAGAGAATGCGAGGCTGGGTTTTTTTCTTCAGCACTGATGCCATAGCTGAAGAGACCAGAATCTTAGCACAAGACACAATGTGCTAGACTTTCTTTTCAGCATTTGCACTGCCCATTTGCTTACCCATTCTGGGCGTTAATTTTAAGTTGGGCACTGTTTAAGGTGAATCAAGACATTGCTTTGCAGTAGTGAATCTTGCAGTACCGCACTGCAGTTAGAAACCAGGACATGCAGTAAGAAAAGTAAAAACACTCCAAACAGATTTTATTTTGGAAGCTGGAACATGGATTTATTCATCTCTCACATGACAATGGAAAATATTTTTTGATTTCTCAGAACAGGAACAAAAATTGCTTGTCTGCAAGACAAACAGAAGCACAGTTTCTGATCATAATGTGATAGGGCTGGATAGAGTTGCTCTGCCTCATCCATGAGAGCATTTCCCACTCCCATACTTGCCCTTTTCGAAAAGTACTTGTGTGAACCTGCTTATACAAATCCCTAAGGGTGAAACAGTTTCCCATTTGTTCTAAGTAAGCTCAAGTGTAAGGAGTAGACATGGGCCCTCATTTTGGCCTCTCTGTGTTTTTGTTACATGGCTACAGAGTAAATTTAATGAAAGGCCTAAAAGCTAAAGTATCAAAAAGGAGGCTTTTTTTTCATCAGCTGAATCCTTGTCCTCACACCCAGCCTTCTGGATGTCCTCACAAATACTAGCTGCAGCACAAAGGATAGAGCATGAACAAAAGTCCAGGGCCTTGGGAAACCAAGGAGAAAGAAAATATGAAAGAAAACCCGCTCCTTTTAACTACAGTCTGTACTTGTGCTTGCTTAAACCCACAACCTCATACACACAGCTTCTTGGGGTGTAATTCTCTTGGGCCCCATTATGCTTGCTTTGCACGTTCACTTCTCGTCTTTAGGAATTTTTGGCAGCTATGAGCTGTGGTTTACATTGGGCAATTGCTGGAGTGGAATTATCTAAAAGTCCACAAGAAGATGAAAGTGGAGGTGGGGATTTACTGACGCAGTCCAGCTCTGCTTTCTGAGAGGGAGAAGAGTTTAATTCACAGGTGTTATGGTCAAAACCGGTCTCCTTGTTACTAGGATGACTGGAGCAGCATCTCCAGTGCAAGTACTCCTTTCCCCCATAGAAGGAACATCCAGCTGGCACAAATATTTTGTTATTAGAGATGCTTCAAAACAGTTTGAGATCCAATTATGAGATGACAAAAACACTTAGGGGAATGTACAGGACGTTTGACTTCAAGAAATTGTCGCTTCACAGGTAAAATGACCTGTGCTTGTTAATAGAGTGAATAATGTAATCTGTGTAATTCAATTAGATTGATATATCCGTACACACTTGCATTACTTTACCCGGCAGGGCCTGCAAGACGAACTTTGGATGACTGAAGAGCAAAACATGCTGGTCTTTTAATCCAGCTGCCAGAGTTGGATTGCTGCCTCGTGCCCAACCATACAACTTCCAGGCCTATCCACGTTCAGCTTGGTTCCTAGCCTGGATGCATTTAAAGTGCGTAATCTATTTGGTCTCCATAATGCCACTGTAAGCACGCTGCTATTTACTAAGCCTTAGCTGTGTTTTCTCCAGTCTTTGAACTTTAATGACTCGTGCTGATATACCTGACATGATGAGTGCTTTCTATATCTAATTATGAAAAAGATTTTTCTAATAGACTGGTTGCAGTTTTAGTTTTGGCAGTTGATAACACTCCCAGGGAAGTCCAAGTGCTTTTGGAAGTAAAACAGAAAAGGAAATACGTTTGTACCTTAAACTAATTTCTGGAAAGTGGTAAAAAGAAAAGTAACTTCTCATAGTATCCTCTACCATCAAAAATCCACCAGTAAGCATGCTGTAAGCAGTGCTACCCCTCTACAGAAGGCCAAATGTCTCAGCCTCACATGTGATTTTGCTGAAAAATTATAGCGATTTGGTTTGTCTCTCAGGCTGCAGGAGACCAGTGAAAGACCCAAGGGACCCTTGGGGGACCCTTCCCTGTGTGGAAGCAATTGCAAGAACAGTGTCCTCGCCACCACCTCAGACAGCAAATCTAAATCAGCCTAGGAGCATTTCAAAATATGATAAAACTACTGCTCTTATGCTTGTTTCTTCAAAGCTTATGAACAAAAACCCTGTAGAGAGTAACTCACACTAGCCTTACTTCTCATCTCTATTAGATTTCATGTCATGAGTTAAACCCACAGTCAGAATCTTCATTCAAAATTTTATGCATTTTTGTTGAAAATCTAATGTTAGGAACCTAATCTATGTTTTAAATTTGTTTATTACCAAGTCATCTGACATCTGTGGATATCAGGAAGACCAAGGTCCTACTTAACTCAATAGCACTGCAACTTTCCATCTACTTTTCATTGTCACATGTGTTGTGTACTCATTCAGGCGTGTCCTCTGCAGACAACTCTTAGCTATGATTGCTGAATTAATCATTTACAGCTCTCCAAGGTACGCTTTGAAGAAAGAGTTGCTTGTATCTCAAAGGTCAACATGAGACAAGGTTATGAATCCAAGGCTAAAGCTCTAACACTGTTAATACCCCACCCAGCATGTCTAAACCAGATTATTCTCCCAATAAGCATGTATTTGTAGACTTAAATTAACTTTTGTTTTACTGGGTGAGATAATTCTTGAAGCGGTAATCAGAAACGTTTGTCTGATCTTGGTAGAAAAATGAGGATCTAAAGACTTGGCTCTTCTGTCCAAGGCCACCAGTCTACAGGCTGAAGCTGAGAGCCAGATACAGTGCTGCACTGGAAGGTGGCTTCTTAAAAGCACAAATGCAAAAACAGACCCAGGCCATTTACTGGGAATGATGTTCCCTACCTTTCTGTTGTCGCAGATGATAAGTCAGAAAGACCAGATCAATGAGGAAAGACATTGCTTCTAACGGTGAAATAAAACTAATCACAGCCCAGCAACACAGCATCTCTATATCACCTCTATTCATCTTAGAGAATATCTCATCGGTGACTGACATTATTCAAACAAATGAGTCACAATGAATTTTGCAAATACAGGAAATAGATTTCTTATCTGCAAGTGCTGATTGATTAAGCTCTTTCAAACTGATAGGGCCCATTTAATGCAGTATCACTGGGCAAAATAAGAATCCCTCTGAAATCACTGGGAAAGAGCCGGAGGCAAAGCACAAGAAGCCTGAAACTCTACACAGGTCTGCAGGACCATGCAAGCTGTGTGCCACCTCTACCCTAAACCAGAAGTCTGATCTCAGTTGGCCCAGGACAGCCTCAAGGTTTTCAGGCTTCCCAAAACGCCTGTTCCTCTCTCCTACAGCCAGGCAGCAGTCCATACCCATCTGCAGTTCAGGAAAAACACCACCAATAAAAAAGAGTCCCAGTATACTGTGCTGTCTTACGTCACTTCCATCTGACAACGACAACAGGGGAAACAGCATGTGCAACATTAGCCTGTAATTATAATCTGACAATGCTGTTCAGACAGAGAAAGTACACAGGGAGAAAGTTTGTGCTGTCCCTCAGGTGAATTATGGCTAAACAAAGTGATCAAAAGGAAAACCCACGTAACACCTCATGCAGCGTGTGTCTTTTGCCTGTTAGTACTTGGGACGCACAGCTAGCTTTCAGCAACTATTCTCTTTTCACAGACATTTCTCAAAAAGTCTTGAAGGGTTCAACACCATATGATGTAAATTGAGGTTTTAATACCATTTTAGCATTCTACTGCTATCTTTCTTCAAGGAGTTTACAATGTCATCTGTTACACACCACTAGAAATCAGCATTGTTTGACTATGGCAAGCTGCACACATGCAAACAATTTTTCATCATCCCTGGAAATGAGTAACTCTGGTAAGGTCTTTAGAAAACACTCAGAAGTGACCTATTATTGGCTCACATAACATTCTGCTCGTAGCTTGATGTTATCTTTACACAACTAATGCACGGCTAACAGTAGGCCTTGAAACTGTTCATTCAAGCCAATCTAAAAAGATAGCCATTATTGATCTTGTAAGCTCTGCAGACCTTCATAACCCTTCTCATGAAATGAACACTTTTCAGCAAAACAGGGTTTTGTTTTTCTTGAAAAAAATTTCTATAAGAAGAAAACTCCATTATATGACATAGATACTATACAAGAGATACACACAGATGGAAGCCACCATTCATACAGATGTAAAACATATTTTCAGCTGTGAATGATAAGTGAAGTGTCGACTGCTACAGATGATAGCTGAGAACCTTCTGACTAGTTCAAAGACGTATTCCACAAAGCATACAAATCAAATGAATTTTTAAACAGCTTTTAAATTTTAAAATATAATGCTAGCTCCTGTAAGTTTTGATACAGATTTAGAACCACGACCTCCTTCTTCTTTACCTTTGCACAAATATGCATGCACCTGCACATACAAATGAATGAAGATAAATAAGGTTTCTCACACATATCTGACAGGAAGGCTTTTATGGCTCTCACAGCCATTGTGTTTCTTACTTCTGTTGGTTTGCTTCTCCTGTAACACATGCAGAGTTAAAGAAGAGGACAGCTTGGTCGAAACTTACTCATTTTGTTTCAAGACAACTCCCAAAGCCTATCTCCAGTGGCCACTGTCTATCCTTTGTTTCTCTCAGGTAAATTTCATGATGTTTCCGGAAGCTCAGTTCCAATAGTCACAAAATTTATCAATTTACTTTTAAATATTCAAGTATTTGTTCTGGAATTACTTTAAACTGTCATTCAGGGAGTACCAAAGTGCAACAGTACATGCATTTAATTTGCTGAATCATAGCTAACTACTATAGCTTGAAGTAGGAATAACCAACTCTTTTTAACCAATCCACTACGTTAACTGAAGTTAACAAAAAGTCCTAAATACTCTATATACCGTGTATATATATATATATATATGAGGTAATCATCATGCCAAACACAAATAAAAGCAAACAAAAAGGGAGAGATGAAATTTACTATCTTCACCTTCTTAGAAATTAATATCTTTTATCTACACTTATTGCCACAGGCTCCCTTGATAGTCAATGACAAAAAATCCATATACAAATGGCCAACATCCTCATGTTGCTTAGACACCTCTTCTAGGATGAGATACCACATTCAAAGGAGTAGGTTATACACCTATCTTCAGCCTTTAACATAGCTGAGATGGATCCTACCTTGAATTATCACACTGTATATGAAGAAAAGGGAGACTGACCCTTCTCAATGGTGCCCAGTGAAAGGATAAGAGGCAACAGGCACAAACTGAAACATGTGAAATTCTTTCTGCATGTAAGCAAACACTTTTATACTGTGAGGTAGTCAAACGCTGGAACAGGCTGCCACAGACAGATTGTGAAATCTCTGTTCTTGGGTATACACAAAGCCAGACTGCACACGGTCATGGGCAGCCTATTCTAGCTGGCCTTGCTTGAGCAAGGGGGTTGGACTAGATGATCTAGAAAGGTCTCTTCCACCATCAATAATTCTGTGATTTTGTGATACGTTGCAAAGTTTTACTGAACAATTGTTGCTTTTCACTTTTAAATCAGTTTTGTGTTAAGAGCTTGATATATAGCATAATTAAGACTATGCGAGAATGAGTTTTCTGCTAGATGTATTTCTAAAAAAGTGAAACCTCAAAAGAAATCTGTCTCTGCAAACGTAAATAGTAGTTTGACAGCCAGCAATTACTGAGTAAGGTAATGTGGACCAAGCTCTTTCAATATCCACATGAAGTGTTATTGTATATTGAGCTTGAAAATAGACTAGAAACAGTAGATAACTTCTCCAACATTTGGAAATAAAGCTATCAAAATCTAACACAATGGTAAAATACAGTGATACTGCTGCCAATTTGATGTAATCTTCTTTCTTCTCCTTTTTATAAAGAAGAAGAAATAGATGATGGAAGAGACAAACTGATAAAATTACAATTTCTGATATTTTTGACATCTTTATAATATTAAAAAATGACAAAACCTGATGAGAATTTTTGCAGAACTATTTCCCTTCATTCTGCTGACACTTATGAGTTATTCTCTGTAGTCACAAGTAACCTCTTTTTGCACTATATCACCATATCTGAAAAGTTCTTGGATGAAACCTGACAACATTCTTAACTAGCCTCTACTTAGTGTTTTTTTGTGACTAGGTTTCCCGTTCACTTCTTCTACCAAATGAAAGGCGTGAGTCATGGAAGAAATATTCTAATGTATTAATTCATAATTTCAGGTATAATAGCTTTGCTAGTCACTGCGGACAATCCAGTCACTAATTTGAGGTATGCTGGGCTCCAGTCTGTCCACTTTGACATCACCTCAAACTTTAAAATACACTCTACTGCAAGTGGACTGAATAACTAAATATCTTTGGTGCCACCATGGATTTTGTCTATAGATTATACATATGTGTAGTTTAGCCTGTAGGAACCTTTCAGCTGTTCCCCTGCAGACATCTACTAAAGAATCTAGCCTAATAATTGCAAGAACACTCATAGGGCAATATTCATATTTATCTGAGGCAAAGATTCCCACAATCAAAGCAAGGGGGAATAAAATCAGCACAGAATCAATGAAGGGAAAAAAAAAAGCCAAACCCACCTCACACAGTCAGTAATGACGAAAGAGGAAAAGAGGTAGAAACAGTTAACCAGCTAAAGGACCAAAGCAAATAACCCTGTAAAAAGTGGTATCAAAGCCTCTGTTGTTGCCCATACCACAGACTGATTATCCCAGGAACAACATGAGCCTTTTGGGGCCAGTGGAGTTGACTAAGGGATTTCTTAAAGTCTCTTCTTGCCTTGTGGTTGTGTAATTCAAACCTCAATAAAAATTAAGTGGCAGGAAACATTGAACAGGCCTGAAGTCCTCCTTTGCTAGCAGAAGATGCTAAGCAAGGAATGGCAAGAGAGCAGCCTTATGGATATAGTCATTCCTATGTAATCATGATGTGGCTTAAAATTGTTTTTCTCCCAACCTGCACAGCTGCAATGTGCTTTAACAAACACATAATCTTTATTCAAGATTTGTTTAACTTTCCATGACAACTTTCACAACAGCCAATGCCCCTCTGGAACAGATGTGGCTTCTGATTGATACTAAGTCTGATTCTTCTGATGGTTCAAATACCAGAATTTTTCTATTTTTAATGGGCAAATCCTTTGAGAAGCACAAGCATAATCACATGAATATGACATAATCACGTGAAAATGTCATAATCAAGTGAAAATGACTGATCTGTCTACTAACCAGTTGGAGATAGGAAAATCTTACCAAACACAGCATAGGAAACTTTACTGGTACTAGTTATTATTTATTTATTATTTATCATTTACACCAACAGGGAAACACTTTCTGCAGTATTAAGACCCAGTCTTATGCTTGGATATGTATGAATGAATGATGGGCCCAAGTGTAAGAGCTCTTCACTCCTTCCTCAGAGGTGATTTTGGCCATCTATTCTCAGCCTTTCACCCTTACTAGTGATACATTTTATCTGTCCCTGTAAGTGAATTCTTTTTGAATATTTTGTAACTCTAAAGCAGCCTTCTTTGCTTTTTCTTCCCCATATTCCTGCAAAAAAGCAAGCATTTCATTTCAAGTGGAATAGAACATCCCATGCAATGCAAAGTGACATTTTTGGGTGTTTTGCCTTGTCAAATAAATTTTTATTTTATTCCCTTTGATCTGTACTAGTCTTTTTATTATTTATAAATTCTACAGCTGAACCAATAAAATCAATTACTCATGTTGGCCTAGTTTCATCTGCAATGATTTTGCTGCCTCCTTCTATCAAAGAAGGGGTTCCCAAAGCACAGGAGCACTATCACTGTTATCAAAATCTCAGAGATCATCACCTTTTAAACTTGCAGTTGGCAATACTGCAAAAGTTATATGATTTTTATGATAGTTTGGGAAAAAACACTTTGAAAGTAGATAGCACTGTTTCTGAGCAAAGTTCCCAAACAGATGACATACCTACCCACTATTTTACTATAAAAACAGGTACTTTGTGGCTATTGAGTATTCTGGGCCTGATTCAAACATAGGGTAAATGCGAACAGTCTCATTTGATACAAAAGAAAGAAGTTTTGGAACATTCTAGCCCTAAATGGGCGAAGTTATGCTGAAGTGTAAAAGGCTTGAAATGACCTTTAATATTTATGGGGTAATCCAAATCTCATTTTAATTTAGGAATGCTGTATCTCTGTATTTTACTGATGAGAGATTCAAACCTACTTAGCCTGGAGATTTATTATATAGAAGCCCTCTCCAGTTGATGGCTTATACCACCACAGTGAAAGTGTAGTAAAACTAGTATTTTGCCCAGCCATCAAAATTTACTCACACACTGCTTAATCTTAAAAGAGGATACACAATGTATTTTGCTACCCAATGTCCACATAACAGTCACACAGCTGGGAGAAATCACTGCAAAGAGTCAGGTCAAAAAAGGACACGTCCAACTGCATGGCAGGATAGAGTTGCACTGCCATACAAAAGCCCTAGGTGTAGAGGGTATCTGAGGCTCCTTTCTCTAATCTAATGGACAACAGATGTGCCTCAGTGAGGACAGGATTAATCCCCAAACATCCCATACCCCCTGCTATAAGACACAATGGGAGTTGTTCATACAAGGAGAAGAGTGCCCCAAGCTGAATTTTCCAGGAATGGGATGGGATATTTCTTCTGGCTGAGTGCAGAAGAGGGCATTGTAACTGCTTTTGAAGTGATGAATAGTGCATCCAACCAGCTGGAGGAAGCCACCTGCATGCCATGCGCTGGGAGACGCGGAAGTACTTGGGGAGTAGTTAATAACTCCTTGGATTGACAGAGGCAGATTGTGCAGGCTTTCAGCAATGGTGGCTTCAAGCAGTAGATTTGCATTTACCCTCAAACTAGGACAAGAGCAACTCCAACTTACGCGTGCATTTGTGTGTGTGTGCACAGACGTTGCATATTATGAACCCCCTTGCTGGCCCATTTGAGCAGTGAGGCAGGGGTTTCTTTGTTGTGCAGCTTGCGCCATGTGCCAGCCGGACAGGATGAATCGGAGACAGTATTCCAAGTAGCCTAATACATTCTTGCTGTTGTAGTTAACTTTCAGTACAAAGCAGGAGGAAAACAAAGGGCTAAAGAAAGCAAAATTCAGAAAGATCTACAGTCCAGGGAACGTGAAAGGGATTAACTTGGTCTCCCAGGCATGATTCGTTACGCTGATCTGCGAACAAGACAACGTGAGGCTGTGGTAGCTGCCAACCTGCTAAGCCCCTTGGAAGTCTGAATTGGCAAATAACGCATCCCTTCCTGAATGACTTGCTCCATCTGTGTTTGCTGCTAGTGTCCACATTGACAGTTGCCTGCCATCTTGGCAAGAAAGACGATGCAATTTGAGAATCTGCACTGGGTGTCTAGTGCATGCATACACAAAAGCCCACAGCCTGTAGGATAACAAAGCCTGTTAGCTGGCCGCTCCAGTAAATAAAGAAGTCCATGCATCCCAGTACATAAACTAATTCCAAAATCATTAGGAGTGCTTGAATCCATTAACACAGTGATGGCTGAACATGCGTTTACTCAGACAAGGTAGTGTCAAGAACTGAAGACTTCTGTATGCGTTAACTCCCAGTTACTGGATTCAGATCTGGAAGGTATATAACGTTTCTTTAAAAAAAAGGGAGATACATCAAGCTATCTCACTCTTGATCTACAAACACCTGATATTCAATAGGGTTAATAATCAGCTTTCCTTTAATAACTTTGTCAAAACACAGAGGACATAAACTTGTTGCTATGAATGCACATCATGGAATACATAACAAGAGCATCATAATCATAAAAAAAGTTAAAGAAGAAATCAGTGAACAACGAAAGAATAAAGAAGTGAGAATTCCACCCATTGCTGCTTATCCATATGAGTAAGAGATGAGCTTCCAGTGAGGAGTACAACAGCTAGTATAACTGCTATATTCATTTACATCCTCCAGAATGACAGAATAAATATAAACACTTGTCATTTACAACACGCTGCTTAATGGAATCAAAATACATACCCCTGCCTGTTTATGATTAGCCCAGCCACACTTTATTCAGAAATAAGGATATCATCAGATATTTTATATGGAGATTATTTAGTGTTTACTGGGTATTTACTATATATTTTCTGTTGTGTTACTTTAGCTTTGCATGGTTACAGATTCATATGTTAAGCCTGATTTTTCTGACAGGATTTTAAAGGGGTGAAAATACCTGATAAACCAACAAAAAACTTCATAGTTTCATTTTGCCTCCAGGTTCATGCATTCAAACCAACTAAAGCCTCAGGGCAGAGAAATTTAGGTCACAATTGTGTAAAACAGTTCTGCTGCCACAGCACTAGTTACTCCTGCTTGCATAACTGATATTTTCAAGAAAGCAAAGTAGTCCATTTCTTAGAGAATATTTGTTCAAGAGAATCAACCAGAAAAATTCTAAAACCAAAAGTTGAGCTCTACAGGCAAATTGTCCCAAGAGGCTGCATTAGAAACCAGTAAAGATGTTGAGGCACGATGCCTGCAGCATTACTCGCTGGCCCTCTCACCCTTAGCTGCTCTGTGGGATGAAGCATTGACCTCACTCTGTCCTGTGTGGCTGAACAGCAACCAGGTGACTTCTCCTGGAGGAACTGAGCACCTTGGAAGCAGTAGAGAGACGGCAAATCCTGGGTGCCTGTGAGCAAGATTCTTGCAAGCGTGGCCAGCTTTGGGAAGGACTACAGAGGCATAGGGAAGTTGCTAACACCCTCCAGCTCCTGACTACAGCTCTGGAGAGTGGCAGTTCCAGCTCTTGGGGAAACAAAAAACCCACACAGACTGAGCAAGTTCGTCTGCAGCACAAAGGCTGGCTTCAATCTATGATGTCTAGTGAGGGAGGCTTCTACAAAACCCACCAGTGAGCAGATTTCACCTTCTGACTTCTTCTGAGCCCCTTCTCCATTGCAGGGGAGAAGTTTTCTTGGCACAGCTGGAAAAGAGAGTAAGATGCTGGTCTGAGAGGGAGCACAAGTGAGGCTGGGAGGGTGGGTGCTGAGTCATCAGAAACCTCAGTTTCTGACAGCTTTTTGTGCAACTTCCTGGGCCAGGAGAGAGTGAATTTGTCCCCTTACAAACACTGCATGGTAGGTTAGGATAATACAACTGCAGTAGTCCAGTTTTATGTGCTGCCTATTAATAAATGATAGTGCTCCAGTGGTATTTCTAATGGTTCAGCAGGAGTTCACCTACTTTTATCTCTGTCTTTAGAACATGCAGCTTTATTTATTTATCTGTTCATTTGGGGATTTGCATAATCCACCCCACACACTCCCTCTGCTTATGAAAAACTTTCAGACAATTTGCATAGTTAATTGACAAAATGTCGGCTTAGATAGTGTCTCATCCTTGAGCACTGTTTTGTTTAACATGTTTCCTATTCCTACAGTTGCCTCCCTTAGGCACAAAGCTGAGTAAATAGACTGGCCTTTCACCGTACCTCGAAGGTCAACTAATTCAGGGTCTGTCAAGCCAAGGGGTGATGCGGATGCTAAAGCCAAGGATCCTGCACCAGTACAGCTTTGCTTTCTGCCCCCAGACATGCTTTATGTCTGGGTAAAAAGCCAACTCTCAGGAGCTAGGCATAGGGAGGTTAATCCTTATTACTAGTGACACTGGAAAAAGCTTATGACAGATGCACAGTGGGTCCCCCTTGGAAGACTGTGCATAACTGAGAGCATGGGAAGGATGTTTTGCACTGAACTGCCAGAAGGCTTAGAAACTGTATTAAAAAAGGCTGTTTTTTTCACTGCATAGCTCATTTAATGAACCTCTGTGCCTCAGGGTAAGGGAATGTACAGTATTTGAGCAGATAATCTAAATTAACCTCTGAAAAGAACCTTAATAGTTATGCAAAGCTGTATCTTGCTTTCTTTTGAATAAGCCCCACATCCCGAATAAAAACAAGTTTTTACTGTAAGATAGATGGCTCGTGCTCTGCTATTACACTTGGTAGCAAAAATAGCAATGGGAAAAATGAAAAATACAGCTTAGTGGGGCATCATTGCATAAGCAGCATGAACAAATGGGAAGGATACCTCTTCAACCATCCTGCTTCCAAAAGGAATGTTTTATGGAAGAAATTCCTCTTTTAACAGAGATAGATTGATGTTATTGGTAGGGAGAGGATAAAACCACACAGTAGCTTGATTGCCTAGAATCCTAATTTGCAAGAGTCACTAAGTTGCAGGCTTGTGCTGCAGTCTAACTAAAGCACTCACACAGATTTTTTGCTGTCCCGCTGGGGATGGACTGATGCCCTGAAGGTTAGATGGGGCTGCATAATTCCCTAGTGCCTGCCTGAGCTGATGGTGGGCTCTGATTCTTTCCTAAGCAGCTGCTCACAAGGTGCCTGGACAGACCCCTTCCAGGCTTGTTGTCTTTGCTCCAAAAAGTGTCCTCTCTTTCTCCCGCCGCATATCCCTGCATGGCAGAGAGCAACATAGCACCCTTTCAGCGTTAAAGCCGCTGTGATCATGCCATAATCTCTCTAACACCACCACAACAGATACAGTTTGTTTTCGCTCTAAGTGAATTCCTGCCTTCCAAAAAGCCACAATAGTTCATATGTCAAATTAGGGTGCCCAAAATTTCACGAAGAATCAAGCCTCAGGATTTCTAACAAAAGTGAATGCAAAATGAACAGCAGCTGGTTCATTACACATGAAGGCTTACAGGGAAGTAGTTACTTTCCTTGTGACCAGCTGTTAGGACTGCATTAAGACTTTCTTACATCCTAGGTAAGTGGTTTCATGGAGGCAGTTTTCTGAGCAGTAAAAAAAGTCTCACTACAGATTTTGGCTCAGGGCAGCCAAGCCAAAAATAGGAAAGTAACAAAAACAATGCTGATACCTGAGTGAAAGCTTAGAGTAAAATACAGAGCTGTTCTCGCTCAGGACTCTTCTGTATATTCAGAGTTTTGACACAGAAAATTTTTATGCTTAGTGAAGAGCTCTTTTTTTGGTGTAACTGAGTTTAAGGCATTCTAGTAGTTTCCCGAGACATGAGTGTCTTTAGGAATTTCATTTGATTTGATATATTAAAAAAATTTTACCTTGTAATGGGTTTGCTTACCTTTTGAAAGTATTTCTGTGATAATTTCCATATGAGGGCACAGGACAAAATGGCCATTATGAAACAAGCTAAACCAAATAAAGCAAGAGAAGAAAGTAAAGACAAACTGATTGCATCATTCTCAATACACTGAATGGGAGATCCTGCACTTGATTGCTGCAAAATACCTGCTTCAGAGCAATGTATATTCTAGATGACAATACAGAGCACAGTGCTTATACTGGGAATCAAAATCTCCCAAAATGCAGCATGCTTTAGATCTGTGCTGCAGGGTATTATCTGATCCTCATTAATTCCGAAGCTAAGGAGTTGTCTGAACAGAAAGAAGTCTAAAATATGCAGCAAAATTATGAAACAACTTGAATGAAATCAGAAAGAGACATAGGTTTCAATAATAAACCACTTACCTTCCACTTTTAGGCATATACTTGTCTTTAGCACATGAGTAACCCAATAGAATGTAAGTCTTTGCAGGGCAGGTTATAAAAAATCACAGAGCAGCAGTAAATAACAGCTGTGAGGGAGCTGAGGAGTGGGAGAGGAGTTGGACTTTAACCTTGTCACGTCTTCAAGAATGATTGTTCCCTATCCTGACCTTGAACTAGAGTGATTTTCTGAAGGGAGAAATTCCAAGTTTGTACAGAAAAAGGAAACATTTCTCTGGCAGATTATTTTGTTAACAGCAGCTGTCTGAAACTGCTGTGGTACTCGGAATCTTCCAGTAAGTCCCATCAGAGAAGGCTTAAAGGGCAGAGGACAGGTGAGGTGGTTAGATCTGTATAACAATGCCATTTCTGATGTGGCTGTCTTCTCTGGGCATTTGCATATTTGCTCTCTCTGATCTCTAATTACACTTGGAACCAGAACTCCAAATGCAAACATGCCTCTGCTGAGAGCTGGAGTCTGTGTTTGGCCAAAAGAAAATGTTTCCTCTCCGTCTCACCTCAAGTATAAACACACACATGCAAGTGCAATTACAGTGTAGAACAAATCTCATTGGAGGGAGAATTTCTTAATTTGTACTGCAGCCTAAACAGTCACAGAGTGAACACACTAAGGTCTTGTCAGCTTAGCTGGAATCAGCTTAGAGGGCAAGTAATGAATCTAATTGTTACGCTAGTTTCCATGTCAGCAAAATAACAGATGTACAGCATAACGGAGGAGGAGAAACTTGGTTTTTGTTTGTTGAGCAGGTGCTACATTAACTATCACATGGAAGTTTCTCAAGTGCATTTGGAGCCAGTTGGAAGGGAGCCAAGAGCACAGCTTCCATTTCATCCTCTGGACATCCAGCTGTGCAGCTGCATAAGCCCCCAGAAGCAGCTGAGGCCGTGAAGACAGTGACATCTTGTCACTTCTTCTTCAACCATTACCAGCGTCCCACCACAGATTTCAAATAAATACAACACCCAGGAGCTGCCCTCCCTCAGCTATGTACACCATGAGCCGGCTGCCAGATATGCCTGTCAGAGCATGCTAGGCTGCCTGGGGGGGACAGCAAGTTACCCCCGGCCTCCAGCAATTACTGCACTCAGCACATCAGGGGATGGAAATAAGTCCGCACATGTGCTAAAAGGACTTTTGGGAAGGATCAGTGGGGCTATATAGGCGACACAATGATAAGCTCTATTGTAAAGAAATGATTTGACATGCCAGGCAACTGCAGTCCCGCTGGAAGCCAGCATCTGTTTAATAGCAGTGCATAGAAAGCCTAGCCTGCAATTAGGCTGAAGCTGTCATCAACAGGCAGAGAGAGGCTTAGCACTATTACAGGAGCTGAGGTGGCTATCAAGCACAGTCCATCTCCTCTGCACAATTCTTCCACGGCCAAAAGACTTGGAAACTCATGCTTCATGCTTTGCACAAAGCTCTTTGCCTGAACAATGCTGAGCTGCGGAGAACAGGGAGGTCCCAAGGATGGGAGGGCAGCGTAACGCAGATTCCCAGTGTTCAGATAACATATGACAGCAAAACAACCTGGAACCAGAGTTCCCAGACATGTGAAACATTACAGGGTGTTTTTTTAGCTACAGAAGAAGGGAGAGCGAAGAGGTGCACAAGACAGCAGTATTCACAAGCATGCTTCTTGCAGGAGTTATCTTATTTGCAACAGCTGAAAAAAAGGTTAGGAGAGCATTTTTAAACACATGCAAAACTAAGTAAATTCAAACATCTATTTCGATGCAACAGGCATTCAGAAACTTAGTGGAAGCAAGACAACCTGTGTGACACTGATAATAAGGATAACACTGTCCACAAACCATGAAGTACCGTGCAGTTGTGCAGAGTGCTATATTCTAAGTGATGAAAGACAATAAATTAAATTTATTGGAAAGTATAAGGAATACTTGTACACCTATGTATTAAAGTTCTACATTGATGTTGAAATATATGTATCAGAGCTGTGCCACTGACTCAGCAGGATGGGAGACAACAGAGGTAGACTTCAGATGTTACAAAAGGGTGTGATGCAGAAATAAAATTTTTAGACTTTATAACCAACTGCTTATTGAAGCATTCTTGCTAGAACAAAAAACCCTACAACTTCCAACCCTGTAACTGTAGTGGTTTCATTCAGGAAAAAAAAAAAAGCATCACCAAAAATTAGGAAGCTTGTTAAATTAAAAGGATAAAAATGCTTACAGTTGCCATGGAGACAGTTTGTAAAATGAAATGAGGTGTTCAAAGGAAATGCATACCACAATCAAAAGACTGTAAAAACCTTAAGAAAAGTTAGGATAATTACAAGGGAGAGTACAAGAAAGTGTTATAAGCATCATGACATCTTTCAAAACTGAAAGTTTGTGAAAGAAACAGAAACCTGAGATGAATAAAAAGGCTGGTAAATGTGTAATATGGTGTCAAAAGAGAGTCTGAGAAAGAGCTTTCTAGTCACATCGAAGCCGTATATTTTCCAAAAACAGAAACCAGGTAGCAAGTGAGTCTTCAGAGCTCAGGTGGGACTGAAGTTCAAGGGCACTCTAAGAAGCCATATAATAAAAGATATATGGTTGGTTTGCATCAATATTTGTTACAGACATGTTTGGAAGGTTACTGTTAGAGGGAAGTTTAAGAAAGTGTTTAAAAGTAAAACATCAACAGCTTTAGGAAAAAAAGCCACACTAAAAAAAGGAGTCACAAACAATTTTGCCCCAGCTGTCCTAAAGCAATCTCAGCTATGAATGCCCTGGCTATTAACTGTGGCGCATAGCTTTGTCACTCAGCCTGGTCCTCAAGCTTAAGAGGTTTTGTTTTAAGAGTTTTAAGAGTTTTCTTTCAAGTCTTTGTGGGAGGCTCCAGAGAAAAATACCTGACAAATGAGACTGATTTCTGCACCAGGTGAAATGGTCAATTGCAGCAAGAACAGCATTTATAGACAATTAGACAATAGAGTGAGAGAAGTCCATCCAGACTTCGCAAGGGAAGTTACACCAGACAGAGGTATGTGGAGTGACAGCAAGCGCTGTTGGCAGGGCCCAGCAGGCCGGGAGCTACCGCGGCCGGAGCAGCCAGGCTGCCCCAGGGCAGGGCCCAGCTCCAGGGCCTGTCCCACCGCAGGCGGCAGCAGGGCAGCCGGGGGGACTGGGACAGCCCCAGCCCCGGGCATCGGGCACCTCCCTGGGGACAAGGACAGGCCGAGGCCAGGCTGAGACTTGGGCTTGTGAGTGGCCCAGACTTGGCAGGACCCATGGCGAGGCTGGGTAGGGCTGTGGGGAGCTGGGGACCGGCCCCGCTGCAGGGGCTGATGGCCCCAGGTGCTGCCGTGGGGTCCGGGGCCTTGGGTGGACGGTGGGAGTCCCAGGGGAGCCGCACAGGGACAGCCAGGCCCAGGAGTGCCCTCAGGGCCCGAATACCTTTGCGAAAGGTTCCCTAAAGACTCCACTTTAACAGATATCTTCACCACAGGTTTAAAAAACCAAAAAAATTTTCATAAGATAAATAGAATAACTCGCTAAGACAGGAAAGTAGGGATAATAAACCATGAATGAGGGTTTTCATAACAAATGGGATCTGCCAGAGAGGCGGATTGCACACAGGGACTGAGTTGGAAACTGTTCACATATGTTCGTGTTGTTCATAAACTACATAAAAATGGTGAGAGCAGATGTGGAAAAGCTCATTAAAGATAATGTTATCTGTGGTATTACAAATAAAACTGTGTATTCGTAACTGGACTTCACCCCTGCACAGCTGTGACACAAAACTGTATGGTGTGACAGGGCGACAAAATGGCAAATGAAATTCGGTGTTCACGAATGCACAGCAACACTGCCTTGACACAGTGCCCGGGTCCACGCTCGCTGCTGCTGCTGCTTCGGCATGGGATCCGAAAGGCCCTGTTGAAAGCTCTTCACAACATTAGTTAGATGGTGAGCAGGAGTCAGAGCTCTGCTAAACCAAGGTTATGTACAAAAAATGTCAGTACGAAAAAAAGATATAAAATTGGCCTGTGGCTTCTGTCTGAGGAAGAGGTACACAGGCTGATTGAGGGGAGAACTGTCAGAGCGTCATGAAGACATGAATAGTCTAGAGAAATTGAATTCAGAATGATTACTCACAATTTTACAGAGAACAAGAACTAGGAGAAACCCCGTGAAATCGGGCAGCAGGTTCGAACAAGCAAAACTCCTTCACTTTTATGTATCAGAAGTTTATATAACAGACCCCATCACCACAGTGTATTTAGATGTCAGTAGTCTAAGACAAGCATTGGACACTATTAAAAAAAAGTCATGGGGAAAAACGGCTTATTAAACTTGAAGCTACAATGCTATTTACTGCTCACAGAGCCCACAGCATGGAATGGAGGAAGATAGGAGACTGTTTTGAGGTACGGTGTGCAATAAATTATCTTTATATACTTATATACTGCTAGACTATTTTTCTGAGATTGCATTAAAGGCAGCTGTGAGTGTATGAAACCAGATGGAACTTTAGCATGATTCGCAATAATGTTAATATTATTTTTCCTAAGGTGATACAGTGCTAACAGACTGTGATCCTACCTATTGCATCTTCTCATTCTTTACTGCTGAAATGAGTTTCTTCCTTCCTCAGACTCTAATATAATTCATCTCACATAAAGAGTTTCCATCCCTATGCTGGAGGCACTCCCAACATATTTTTTAGTTAAACTATTGATAGCATCACTTTGCATACCTGGAATTTAATGAATGCCTAGCAGTGAAAGGGAAAAAGCAATTGTCCTTGCTGTGAAATTGCACATTCTTGAATCCAATAAGGTGAGAAATGTCAATTCATAGCTGCAGAGGCTGAAGCCTCAAAAACATTTCCTTTTTTTTTTAAAAAAATTAACTCTTGCTGAGGTCAGTTCCTTGACCCAGATCATGGCCCAGCCACGATGCCCATTAAAATTGCTGTAAGTGTGTTTGCAGAAATGCATGGCCAGGTCTAGAAAAAGGGAAAGCCAGGCCATCATTCAAGTAACAACATCCACTTATATTGGTTGAAAAAGCTTTGAGAAGAAAACAGGAAAATATAACCAGAATGATTTTTTTTTCTACATCGAGCAGTAGGGAATCTGCACTTTTCTAATCATGTCATCATGCAAAGGTATTAAATAGGCAGACGTAAAAGGCAAGGCTTCCTGCTGCAGGAATGAAGAGGGAAACAGCTGCTCTTTGAAAGGCAGAGTGTCATCTTCCTGCAAGATACAGTGCTATGAGATAACACACAGCATCACATGCATTCTCCAAAGAGCATAGCCAGACAAACTCAGACAGTTGCTGGCTCGTATGGTTAGACATTACCGCCCCAGCTAGCCATAACCCATGCTTCTTCTAATGCACCGTAGTTCACACCACACTTGCTGTTTTGCCACTCAAATTATTCAAACAAACGCCTTTTAATCCAGTGCTTGAAAAGTTTGAATGAACAACAATGAAAAACTGTTAGCTAATGAAAAAGGCTAGTTTGTCCCACACAGTGTTAATTAAGCATTCCTTAAGATCCAGTTCCAGCTTTCACTATGCCTTGCTGACATTTAGTGCTTTGGAGTATGCTTGGGAAAATTCTCTTATTTCAAAACACCTGCTGAAGCAGGGAGGGAAATTACCTTACTGTCATGTACTCTTACAATCTGCCAAGTAGGGCTATAAAATAATAAATATAATGTAGAAAAGATGCAAGCATTAGACCTTTAATCTCATGTATACACATCAATTAACTGCAAAGCAAGGCAGGTGGACAGCTGTACTTTCAGTTCTGAAACCTCTAAAATACAGACATTACCTCCCCTTGACGCACTGATGTATCTATCTGCCAAGCTGCTAGACATCCGTCACTGACCAATATGCAACTGCTGCCTGTGTGGCGGATTGGACTTTGCCTGTCAGTTGAAGCTTGGCCTCTGATGGCATGCTCAGTCTGTACCACAGTGCCCTGCAGGAATTGTTCTTCTGGAAATGTATGTCAGGAGCATAGGCAGACTTTCTGCCACGGCCAGGGGTAATATCCTTTCAACATCAATCTATGAAAGTGCCTGCATTTTAGAATGCACACTCAAAGTGGGGCTATCAAAGCTGCAATAACTTCTGTCATCATCTTGGCTCTGTTTTGTGTTCTTCCCCGCAGCCTTAAAGCAGGTCCACATACTATTCTGTACCTTATCAATAAAGAATGCGTGCTTACATTCCTCACACTGAGGTAACTAGTGTGGTTCACCTTGATATCTGTTTCTACACTAGCCAAAGACCCAGTTCTCCCCATTTCTCTTCACAGTACAGACCAGGGGTGTGTCTCTTGATGCAAAAGTAGTTGGCAAACAACCCCCCAGCTTTACATATTCATCTCACAGAAGGTGGCACTCACTGAGCCCTTCTCCCAGTTCAGACCCTGAGACAGGATGTGTCTCAGAGACCAAGCCTGAAGATGAGCTCTTCAATCCACAAGACACAGCTTTCCCTGAGCTCTCACTACCGAAGAAGATGGGGAACACAGAATAATGGAAAAGAGAGTGAATCGTTGTTTTTCCCCAGCCTAATTTATGTGCCATGTTATCTAAGCAGTGGGCAAATGGCCTAGCAAGGGGATTGAGTGTTCCTCATTCTTGATACGTTGGCCCTTTACACTTGATAGAAAGAAAAGCTGGTGCCCCAAGGACTGACTGAGATGGACTGAAACCCCTTGCTTTGAAGAGAGTAAGCCTACACATGGTCACTGCAGATCACCCAGCTGAGCTAGAAGGCAGGATAGCTCCTTGGGCATTGGAAGTCTAACTTGTTTCAGTCTGAACACACTCCTGAGGAAAATGCCAGTTTTGTTTATGCTGTAAACAGTGGCTGAAGTAATTCCTAAAAACTTAGCCATATGGTTATTGCCATAATGGGTCTAGTTTCCTCACTCATGTACTCCAGTATCCCCTCCACACAGGAGACAGCAATCAACATTTAGACTCGTTATGGTACAGCCTGTCATACACTAAAATTCATACACAGTCTGATCATGAAGACCTGTACACCCCAGTCACCTGAGGAAACTGCAAGCACAATGCAGAAGCTCACTGAAGATTTGGACTGATGAAATCTGGAGGATGCATTCACCCTCCTTTCAAAAGCTATCTTTCAAAATTCATCAGGGGATAACATGATCAAAGGAAGAATGCTCCTTAAGCTGTTTATCTTCACAAAGAATGACCTGATGATGTTTAATGGGATGATTAGGAATAGCTATGGTTTAACGCATATTTAAAAGATTATTTCCATGATTAACTGGTTGTCAGAAAGCAAGTATCTAATGACAATGGAAAAGGAATTTCATCAGTGCCTTCCAAAAGATGATTTGCACTCACGGTTTTGATATGCAGCTCTTTAATTGGGTCATCTCTTAGTGATGTCTCAGAAGCAGAATTGTGGGTTACTTTACAACTGGATTTTAAAAATTACATTGAAAGGGGCCTCTTCTCAGGTAGGCTAACAAAACCAGCAGTCAAAATATCTGAACCTAGATAACAGAACTCCTATTATTTCTCACATCAATTTACATATGCCTTCTTGGTACGGAAGAGAGAAGGGAAGGATATAGACGGCAAAAATGTACGTCTGCTAAATTTAAATATAGGTGTAGGAAGAATTCAGATTTTAGGCTATGACTTCAATGCTTGAATCCAGACCACTGAAATGATGAGCTGCTATAGTCTAGCTTACTAAAGGTCCGAGGATCCAAAGGACTGACTGACATATGTTGGGTATCATGCAAAAGGGCATGTTGTGGTACACAGCACATGACGAAGCCTTCAAATGAATGCACAGCTGGAGGCTGAAATTAAGCCACTGTTACAGCACAAGGTACAAACTTTCCAGGAACCTGTAAAGAAGTCTGATTAACCAGGGCCCATACTTCCAAAATATTCTCCTTTAATTTCCTCTCTTCCGTCTAAATTATTGAAATATCTTTGATCAAGTGGAAGAACACTGAAGGGGTCAGTTTCCATCTCAGATCAAACCCACAGAATTTGCCATTATTCGGCATTTTGATAACGTGAATGACCAGACTCTTTGTATAGGGGAAATCTGGCTGTGTAGCTTCAATGGAGCCACTTTCTTGGCTTTCAGGAAATAGAGAACTTAAGAGAGGCATCTCCATGGATTCTTTAATAGTTCTCAAGTATCACTTAGCCGAAGATGTTGAATTCTCTGGCATATTGAAGAGAAAAGAGAGGAACTGTACCCTCCCCAGAAAAACACCTCCTCTGTCCTTGTGTGCAGGTTTTCACACAAGGAAAACTAACCCGGAATTTGGCTTATGTTTTCATAGTTGCACAAGGGAAATCAAATAA
The DNA here is from genome assembly GCF_030867145.1 of Opisthocomus hoazin. Lineage (NCBI taxonomy): Eukaryota > Metazoa > Chordata > Aves > Opisthocomiformes > Opisthocomidae > Opisthocomus > Opisthocomus hoazin. Next base: position 76,985,640 of record NC_134415.1, on the reverse strand, counting down.
ATGAGCTCATAATGAACAATCTGCCATCAAGCACTGCAAACATATTATTTACACAGAATCACACAAGAGAATACCTGCATAATCAAAAGTACACCTGCAGCTTTAATTATATGAAAATCCTGTCAGCAAAGAGCAAGAAAAGCACCATGTTTCCACCTCTTTATTTTAAACCTCATGTTTCATTTCAGTCTTGCAGAGGCTTTCAGATCCAGAAGTCGGTTTTAAGGTTGGCTCCACAGGATGAACTGATTCTAGGCTGACTGAGGAAACCAAAAAAATAGTATTTTCTTCCCAGGTGACGGCCTCTCGTACTAGAAGACAAATGTCTACCAGTGTTCCTGACTTTTGACTACTCTGGTATTTTTGGGTGACCCCTATTTCAGAGTGACTTTTTTCAGTACCATTACAAAACTTCATTAAAACTGAAAACAGTTTTGTCATTAAAACTGTTTTTTCTCTTTGCTTTTAGCTTCCAGTTGCCATAGGCCTAATCCAGTCTTTGAGCCCTTTTGGTGTTTATATATAGGTTATAAGAGTTTATGCAACCACTTTCCTAGAAAACAAATCTTCAACAGTAATTAAATTCTAATAACATGCTACAGATGCAGACAAATTAGCAGCTTCAGCACTCAGAGGGAGGTATAATACAGCTATTGCATTTATTCGCGTAGCACATTTGTGATATCGGTCATAAAAGATAGAGAATTTTCTATCCCCTTTCAGTTCATCTTCTTTTGCAGCTAAAATTCTTAGGTAAGCTTCCCGAGGAAAGATTTTTTTCCTGTGAAAGTCTGTAAGATTTCCAAAAATAAATTCTAAATTGGAAATAAAAAGTCAAAACAAACTTCAAAAATAGGTGTTTTCAAAAAATATCAAAACAAATACTTGTTAAAAACTAACTTATCACCTTTAATTGACTTCTAATCAAAAGTCTTCATGAACTGAGAAAATTAAACTTTTGTCTTTTGCTAATGCCAACTTTCTGGCAATTTCATACCTTTGCAGGGAAAAAATAGTTTGAGAAAAAAGTCTAAATAGATATCTAGAAAAATATGTCCATGTGTCTCATCTTGGAAAGAACTGAAAACACAAACTATCTCATTTGTGCTTGCCCTCAGTAGCCTGCAGACCAGCAACAGCCCAGGGCTGGAGTCAGTGCAGTCCACGAGCCAGCACTCAAATCACTTTTCACAGTGTCATCACTGGCTGGAAAGAGCTGACAGTGGTATGGATCTGCAATGACAAGGTTTTCTCCAGATGGAGGTAATTTTAATGTCCCCCTAATACCATTCACTTTGTCAAGGTGTGAGAGTCATTGCTTGATATTGTCTCTGCTCATTCTTTTAGTTTACATGAGACTTTTGCTTTACGTGAGACTCAAGTCCAAAGGCTGTCAACAAAGAAAATCTAGTGCCCTTCTAAAATTATCTGACACTTCTTTCCATGTCCCCTTCCTCAGACACAACCATGGTGTCCTTATTTGGGCAAAGCTCCTTCTGTTGTTGTCAGTAAGGAAGCAAGAGACCAGGACCATGCCTTCTGCTAAGATGGTGGCTCCCCCCTTGAATGGTAATTATTGCATGTCTAGGGCTATTCTTTTTCAGCTGGAGCTTATGACAGACTTGTGGTGGCATTTTAAAGTTGGATGGCTGAGCTCTTCACTCCCTGAGCTGCCCACCCCGCCCCTGTGGGGGACATTGCCAGCCTCAGGACAGCATCGTCTAAGCTGCTTGCAATTCAGCCTCTGTTTTCAACTGGTTGTGTAAGGTAAACCAGCTCTGATTTCAGTTTGTCTTAGTGTGTTGCACAAATCACTGTGACAATTCAAACACTCCATTACAGGAGATCTCTAACTTATAGGTAACACCATCCAGAAGACAGACAGGGCAGGCAGCTAGAGGCTGTCTTCAGACATCTGATTTTAATTTACTGCAATGAGTCAGGCAGAGTTCTTATTTCCATGTACTTGCATTTGGGAGTATGTTGAATTTCCAAAAACACTAAGTGGTTCAGAAACATAACTGCTGTAAAAAATTAATCAGACTAGTGAGTCGAAGTCACTTTGGGACACCTAAGAATTTCACTGATCACAGTTAGAGCACTTTTAATATTCTCCTCTGTTTGCCTTCTAGCATAAGAACACTCTGTTTTAATTATGCTTCATTTATTATGAAAAAACACCCAATATTTAATGTCATAAATATAATGCTTGTATCTAGTGGGAAGCAGTATGATGAAACCACTATTAGGACAACATTTTTTTCGTCTCTTCTTGAGAGGAAAGGCAGGATATCCCAAGTAAGTGACACACCTCTATTCAGACTCTTCCTCATGATGAAAACCATCAGCTAACTTTCACAAAGAGGCAAACCCAGCCCTCATACAACCTCAGTAAAATCAGTGACAGGGTTGAATTTGGTTCCGTATATCTTAATGCAAACATATTTACAGAACATACATACACTGCATAACCACAGACCTACATTTCTGGTCTGTGACAAATAAGATTAGCATGTTAAAAAAAAAAAAAAAAAGGAAACAAAGAAGCTGTGTAAAAACACATCCTGTATTGACTGAAAGTCCTGAAATCCATTACACTGTCAGCTAGGAAACATGGAAAGCAATCCACTTAAAAAAGTCACCTAATGAATCAATTTCTCCCACCTCTGAACAAAGAGCACTTAGAAAAAAACAACAAAATTGTCAAAACACGGACACTAGCAAAGCAAAAAGGAATAATTTTGTTTTCGACTAATGTGCTTTAGTTCTAAGCTCAAAGTCATGCTGGGCTCCACAGCAATGCAGAATTCTTAAATACCCCAGCAACTCCTTTTAATCTTAGGGCAGAGTGGAGAGGAAAAGACACACTGTATGTGGACCTTAGCATGAACGCCTGAACCCACCCCTCTATCTTTCCACTGCTTGCCTTGTTTCAAGTGTGTGGTCCATGACACAAATTCATTCCATTGTTAGATCAAAGAAGGCATTTTAGCTGACACCCCACAGGCATGAAGTTCACAGACAAATTATTCCCAGTTTCCACTTCTATACTTCAAATGTGTTAGGAATACAGCATGAAAGCTAAAAATAGTTCAGTGTGTATGCTGTATAAATACAAATAATGAGTGCTCCCTTCATTTAGTCCTCTCCAAATCTCAAGCTTGTAATAGCAGAGATAAATGGCTTGGTCTTCTCGTGAAGTTTGTCAGCCTTGATGAGACTGAAGAGAAATTCATTCTGATTAAATGTCTCTAAGGAATCCTCAGTAAAGTGAAGCCAGTGGTGTTCCACTCATTTCCTACTGAACTGTAGCTGACCTCTTTCTACCCCTTTTCAATGTGCAAAATTGGCAAACTTCAAAAAAAGCAGTTCCCCCAAGTCAAAGCAGAGATTTGTCAAACAAACTGCCTGATCTACAGAAGGGATTTTAGTGTCAGGTCCTCTAATGCTCTCACAGGGACAATGAGCATGTAGAGTGGAATTCCTCACCTTGCACAACAAGCAGAAGAGAGGTCCTCCCATTCAAACATAAGTCTTTTAATTCAGTTGTCACTGCGACCTTTGAAGGAGACTTTTGACAGCTGTATTGATCTTAAAAGGGGACATAACCCTTACGATTCCCAAATTCTGCAGAATAACTTAAACATTTTGAGCCACATTAATGCAATCTAGTGGAGGTTTTCAATTTTTCCATCTGCACCTAAGTGAGTCACCTTTGGCTCCCTTCACAGTCAATGGAGAGAACATAGAATCACAGAATGGTAGGGGTTGGAAGGGATCTCTGTGGGTCATCTAGTCCAACCCCCCTGCCAAAGCAGGGTCACCTACAGCAGGCTGCACAGGACCTTGTCCAGGCGGGTCTTGAATATCTCCAGAGAAAAAGAATCCACAGCCCCTCTGGGCAGCCTGTTCCAGGGCTCCATCACCCTCAGAGTGAAGAAGATCTTCCTCATTTTCAGACGGAACTTCCTATGCTTCAGTTTGTGCCCATTGCCCCTTGTCCTGTCACTGGGCACCACTAAAAAGAGTTTGGCCTCATCCTCCTGACACCCACCCTTCAGATGTTTGTAAGCATAAATTAGGTCCCCTCTCAGCCTTCTCTTCTTCAGGCTGAACAAGCCCAGCTCCCCCAGCCTCTCCTCGTAGGAGAGATGTTCCAGTCCCCTCCTCATCCTCGTAGCCCTCCGCTGGACTCTCTCCAGTAGCTCCTCATCTTTCTTGAACTGGGGAGCCCAGAACTGGACACAGTACTCCAGATGAGGCCTCACCAGGGCAGTGTAGAGGGGAAGGAGAACCTCCCTCGACCTGCTGGCTACACTCCTCCTAATGCACCCCAGGATCCCATTAGTTTTCTTGGTAGCCAGGGCACACTGCTGGCTCATGGTTAACCTGTCGTCCACCAGGACACCCAGGTCCCTCTCCGCAGAGCTGCTCTCCAGCAGGTCCACCCCAAGCCTGTACTGATGCATGGGGTTGTTCCTCCCCAGGTGCAGGACCCTGCCTTTGGCTTTGTTGAACCTCATCAGGTTCCTCTCTGCCCAGCTTTCCAGCCTATCCAGGTCACGCTGAATGGCAGCACAGCCTTCTGGTGTATCTACCACACCTCCCAGTTTGGTGTCGTCAGCAAACTTGCTGAGGGTACATTCTAACTCTTCATCCAGGTCGTTGATGAAGAAGTTAAACAAGACTGGGCCAAGTACTGACCCCTGGGGGACACCACTTGTTACCCGCCTCCAACTGGACTCAGCGCCGCTGATGACAACCCTCTGAGTTCTGCCATTCATGGTATTTCTAGTTTCATATCTGTATTGTGCTAACACAGAAGCGTGAATTAAATCACGTGGATCAAGACCTAAAAGTGACTTTTCTTCTTTACACAGCTATCAAAGCAGCAAAGGGTGGTGACTTAGGATATAGACATCTGTCTGTAAATGCCTAGACTTCATTTTTTCAGCTCAAAACCGTGACTGGAGTTCGTTCTGTTTAAGAGGGCCAGCAGTAGACTTCATATCTATGCTCTTTATCACCAAAATACAAGTGCCAGTAATGGCTGGAAATATGCCAGCTCTTAAGTGAAAAGATCCCCCCAGAGAGCAAGGGTATTTTGCAATTCCATTTCTAAGTCCTGTCCACGAGGGCTCCGTGGTGTTGGGTTTCCATTACCACACCTACAAATGCCACCATTTCTTATAGACAACTGACAGCGTAATAAACATCATCATCCCTAGAGAGGTGATCACTTTCAGTCATTATCAATCTGTTAGGGATTTATGATGCACTGTTTTGTTGCATCATTTTTCAGATCAATTCCAGGCAAGGATACAGCCTGGAGGGTTAGGTAGACAGCTGCTCAAAAACCTACAGAGACAATGCAGGATCACATTAGCAAAGTCATAACATTTCCTTCTTCTTTTGTAATATCCATGTAATTTATTCAAGGAAATACTGACCACAAAACAGACAGAGTGTGCTCAGTCTCTTTTTGACTTTGAGAGTTTTGCTTTATATTGTATATGATGTAGTTTGCATCCAACTCTCAGAGCAGGCAAAGTATGATTCCTTGGAATTTCTTCTTGTGAACAGATCTTAAAAACTGAGTTTGGACCACCAAAGTCAACAGAAATATTTCAGGAAAAGGACTATAAAATCACTGCCAGGACAACAAGCAAGCTCCCCCTTTGTATGCCAACTTATTTGTTGTGCTTTGCCAATCAGTCAAGAGGGATTTATGTATTGCTGATGAAAAGCAGCCTTACTAGTAAATCTGGCATAATATAAATAAACATCTGTTTATAACTATAAAGAAAATACAAAATGTTTCCTAATAGCAACCCCTTTAAAAACATTCCCACTTCATTTTAAACCAGACTGAACCATAAATTTCTTCTTTATACCTAAAACCCTATTTCTAGACAATAGTTGTCCTAATGGCTTCTACTGTTTGGTATAACTTAAGCATTAGAGTTGTATGATTTCTTGAATGTTTACTGAAATACCGCTTTATACTTGTAGGACCACAAAACAATCTAGCTCTCAAGCCTTGACTGCAGCAAGACAGATGAAATGACAAGCAGTTACTCCTGTGCTTTCACTTCTGCTTGTGTCTACCTTCCACTAAATCATTATGTAAAAGAAAATGTACGGCAGACATCCACACACAAATTCATTGACAGGAATATATGCAGCTGCTTCCCCTGTTTGCAACAACATAACACTTCTCACATAGTTGTCCTTGCACAGTGCACCTTTATCCACACTTTAGAGATGAGAAAGCAAGGGATGGCAAAATGGAGCAAAATGATCTGCCCAAGGTCAAACAGGAAACGTGTGACAAAGCCAGGAACTGACCTGTTGATTCCTGAGTCCCAAGCTAGCAGCTATCTTCAAGTCTAGCTCTGGTTTCTTACAGTGCTGCCAGTACAATATTTAAACCGTGATCCCTTAATCCCTAGTGGGTGAAAAGCAATACATATCATTACTTCTATTTTTAAAATGCAAAACCAGAAGAGGAAACCCTGTGCAGAGGCAAATATTTCAAAGGTCTTATCATCACACCTCTCCATTACTGAAGAAATGATGAGGCTGGGACTTAGCACATTCTGTACTTCTGACAGCGAAGGAAAAAAAACGCAGCAAGAAGGACAGTAATTTGGAGTCCAGTGATATCTATTCCTGATGCACATCTATCTTGCTCGTGTCACTCAGCTCACTGACGGATATAAACACTGATCATCTGCTAACAGTTAGCTGTGTCTAGACATAGTGTGCTCTTCATTAGCTAATTGTTCACACCTCTCCCCACAGGCTGCAAGATGGCAAGAGAAATAAAGGCAGAATGTGTATCCGTGAGGCACGATTGACTCAGTAAGTGAACGGGAGGCTTTTTACACATCACCGTTAACCTGCCAGTTAACTCAGCGGCTGGGTATCCTCCATCAGGACCTCGGAAAGTCATCACTTCAAAGCCTTACACAAGCATCTACATCGCTTACTTTACGTATGTGGAATTTGCTGGGTTGGACACCTTAGGAATCCCTTCTGGTGCGGAACTGCACAGGTTTTGGGGTAAACGAGTGAATATGAGGAACAAAATTGTGAAGACAATATAGGACTTGATAGCTCAACATAAGTGTGATATGAAAGGGTCCCCATAGTTTTGTAATTATCAAAATGCTGGATGTATATCATAACCTGATACTACTATGTATTTTTCTAGAAAATAAAGAAATACTGTATAAATCTGGCTCCTCTGAAGCATTCTAGATTTAGGAACACAATCTGTAAAATTATTCCTCTTTCTACAGGAGTTTAGTTGTATTGAATGGATTATAACTGGAGTTAGTCAGAAATGTCTCAGTGGAACAATTTGTTTTGTTAGAAAAAAAGCATTTCATGGGAACATACCTGAGTGAAAAAAATACCTTGAATTTAAATCTCCTAGAGCCTAAAAAATACTGCTTACCCTAGAGGAGGATTTTCTTACATTTGTCTGGTAATTGTAAGATCTTCTGTTTACAGAATAAACAAAAACACTTTTTTATATAATTAGGTGTGGGGAGAGCTCACTACGATGACCCTGAATTGCAGCCTCTATCCAATTTAACCGGTGAGCATGGAGAGGACATTTTCTGCTGCCCACCTCACTGCTGGCCGTGCCAGCTTTCTGTCCTTCTCGCAGGAGCAGTGAGTGCAATGTATGCTGGCTGTTCAGCCGCCCTCATTTACAACCACATATATCCACAAACAACCATCAATCGCCCTTTACATTAGCCACCTTGGGAGTTAAAGGTGAAGCCACTGAGTGAGACAGCACCTGTCCTGCTGCCACTGCCACGCAGGTCTGGTAGCAACATGGGGCGGGCAGCTGAAGGCAGTGGTTTGACCTTAGCAACTCAGAGTGGCCATAGGGGCTGATGTATGGAAGAGGGATAGAAAGAAAGTTCAGCATGTATTTCAGATGTTCTGTCTGCATTGCCACTAGAGTTGTTTCCATTTCCTGTCTGTTATGGACATTTTTTAATGTCAGCATTTCACATTAGAGAAATTTTGTGTCTCCAGGTTCTAGTTGTGTTTGGTCAGCATTAGTGCCACTGAAATCTGAAGCAGGCACAAAGTTTGTTAAATATTCCTTCAAAATAGTAAGGAAAGGGCTTGATAATACTACATGACTTTATAATGTTAACAGGGACACAAGAAATTTAATTTTCATCAGTTGTGCCAAGTTTAGGTAGGTACAGGCCACTTTGAAAGGAAAACAATTGCAGCAACTGGAAAAATGCGTTAGGGAAATAGAGTAAGACTCTTCACCCACCCATGGAAAGCCACACAAAATTAGGACCAGACGCCTTTTGGCTGGCTCACACAGCCACTGCCACAGTAACTAACTGCCTGACTCCTGGCATTGCTACACCAATCTGATTGACTAGCCAGTGCAATCCTATAGCACGCCTCACACCGTATTTTTCATCGTAAACACCTCAGAAATGTCTGTTTCAACACCCTTGCTTTTCGTGAGACTCATTTTACAGCGCACAGTTAACTGGTCCTCAGGCAGGTCTGAAAGCCACTTCAAAACTCTGTACAAATGCTTGTGTCTTCACTGTTTCTGTATTACCCGGTGTGTGTCTTGAAACATCCTCGCCAAAAAATGCAGCAAACGCATATTTTTTATGAAGATAAAATACTGCGTGAAATTCAGGTCTTGCAAGAAAAAACTATGCATGCCATAACTATCATGCCCCTAGCCTTCTGCTTTGCCATCTAGCTTGCCCCTTTGCTCACCTATGGCTGTTGCACCTTCTGCTTGTTGAGCTTAACATGCCATGTGTGTATATGTGTATACACAACGTACTGCACGTGCACTGTGTACACACAAGACACATTGTGTGCGTTTCTGGTTTAGGTAGATACAAGGAAGTGTGCATTGCTTCTGATCAGGAAAACATCACATAGCAGTTATTTACCTACTTTAACATGCTTACAATTAAGCTTAGTGATTCATTGTATGGGAAACAAGAAACTCAAACTGTATATTATTTTCAGCTCTTTGATGTGAGCGTGAATTTTACTGGTCTAAATATTTTAAAGGTTATGCTCTTTTTATTACAATTTCCATTTTATTTGATCTTTCTTTTAGGGTGTTTTCTCCTAAAAAAGAAAGGAGATACAAGAAAAATAAAGAGGAAGAACAGTTATTTTAAAAAGTGCAAAGCAAAGATCTTGAAATAATACATCGGCATGTAAAGAAAATCAAACTTTATCCACCTTAAGAAGATCTATGCGTGTTCCATGTAAGATACCACGGGCAACTGCTTTTGGCATTCACACAGAGGTATATGAGCAAGCAGGTATTTTAATTATGGAGAAACTAACTCCATTACTTGTAATCTTATGAACTCAACATAAAAACTTTTTATAGATTCTGCTTTGCTCCAGCCAAGTTGCGCACAAAGGAAATTCTTCCTATGAAACTTTATTGAAGAGACTGTGGTCACGGTTCCTCACAGTGTATAGTTTGCTACTGCCCTAAAATACCTGGTAATGTAAAGAATTATTAAAATGGTTAGATGTAATAGAACACACCTGGAATGCTGTTCCTACTTGCAGAATTCGAACTGACTTCAAGAAAGTCTATACTAAAGAAAGACAGGACTATCCAAAAGTCACAAGGCTATTTTTTTTCTAGCTGTTGCAGTCATTCCTCTCGAGATATCATCTGAAGGAAGGTAGCCTTTGTTTAAACACCACTCTCCTTCCAGAGTAGAAGTAAAACATTTCAAATACAGACCCTCTCTCTATGGGCAATCTCTTGAATGTGCCAGGAACATCGCCCAATAAGGACCTTGTCCTTCATTATTTGACTATTTCTAAATCATCACCTGAAATTAGAAGCCAGCTACTGAAATGTGTAATCGTAACTCCAAATACTTCTGTCCTGATTCAGTTTGGCTCTGATGAAGAACAGCTTCTATCCTTCATTATACTAATTCTCAATTTCAGGGGAGAAGCCAAATACCAGGATAAACATAACTTACTTTTTATTCATTCATATCACCATTTTGACAGCTGGGTAACTAGGTGCATTTCAGTTTTAATAAATTTAACAAATATAATCACAAAATTAATATCATTTTTAAGGCTGGCCTAAAACTGGCTAATTCAAGTGCCAGAAGTGAAACAACAGATAGGGCCCTTTAGATTCATGGCTGACAGCCTGTAGCTTACACTGAAGTCAAACCTGATCCTAGCTCTTATAAGGAAATATTTCCCAGAAATGTATTCATCGTCCCTGGATGTTCCAAGAATTGCACATGATTCTCACGAGATGCAGTCAGCACCCCCCTCCCAGCGTTTACATATTTTGTGCTTTATAGAGCTGAGAAGACTAGTTCATGCAAGGGAGTTTTAAGACCCAAACATCCTGTCCTGTAATTTAAAGATTCAGTAAGAACTACCCATTATTGGACCAATGTATCGTTTGGACTGTTGAGCTCTACCTTTTTTCAATCCATAAACTTCTGTGTAAAATGTCTTAGACTTCCTTGAATATTTCCCTTCATAGGGTAAATTCTTCCTGCTGTATTTGCCATTCTATGGCAAATTAATACTACAAATCCTTTATAATTAGGGTTTGGTTTTAAGCCTAATTGCAAAAGAATGTATTTATTTTGAGAGACTGCACTATGCAGCTCGTGTTTTGGCAGTAATTATGGAGGAACTTACCTGCTATTCTAACAATTGATCAAACAGCATCCTACAGGTTTTTTGCAAATGTTTTTTTTTAGCAGATTTAATGACTGCACTATAGGACCTGGTTCATTTAAATCACTGTAAATCATTCAAATATGCCGACATTCTTAATTAAAACAGAAGTAGTCTGACCAGCTTATCATATGTTCATAAACTGTCATAAAATTAAATCAGTGTACAAACAATCTGTGGACTAGTTGTAAATAGGAGAAGACAAAAAGATATCTTAAACCTCTTCCCTGTAAAGGTATCAATTTTATCTGGACTAAAGCTCAGCTTCCAATTCTGTGAACACAATTTGTATATTCCAAACTCCATGCTCAGCAAATTATGTGTTCAGTTTGCCAAGTACTTGCAATCATCACGTTTTGGAATGTGCTTTTCTATTTAGCAACAGTCTTTAAAAAACAATCCCAGGCCTCAGCACCTTCCCACTGAAGCCATTGACAAATTTGCTCTTATTTCAGTAAGGTGTCCACGTTCTCATTTTTACTGCTGTATATGCAGTTTCTGGAACTGCTGAATTATAAAATGTATGGTATGGAAAATTACATTTATGTTCAATAAATTAGTTCCATATTACTCCAAGCTGCCTTTATGTATTGTCATTTTTATTGCATCCACCACTTTTTATAGCACTTCACTAACCATTTTGCTATGTGAGAGCAAGTCCTGGGAAATGCTTGACTGAGGAATAAGACAGAACTTGTACCAGAACTCAAAGTACACATGGCACACAACCTCGACATCCCGAAAGCTTGTTATGCTATGAAATTACAAGGCTCTTTCCAGTAGTTCCTGTTAACAAGACTTCTCTTTACATTGACAGGCAATTTTAAGCAGCAAACATATTTGTGGGAGCTTGTCTGTTGAAGGATGGGAAAAAAGGGTTACGTTCGACAAATTCCTCATTTCAAATCATGCAAATAATTGGCTCCATGGGGTGCTTATTCTAGAGAGATTTTTCACAACCTGAAAGAGGGAATTGATAGACTTAAACTGTGAAGTAGAACAGTGAAGGAATGGGAAAGCAAATCCCACAGAAAATTGGAGAAATATTAGGTTTGCATGTTTTGCAGTAAGCACATTGAAATTGTAATCAAGCTGAGGAAAACATTCAAAGGTTTGTTTTTTCTCGTGACTTCTGTAACATATGATGCTCCCTTAGGCAAAAATCTTCTTAGAGCTGCCATACTGCAAAACTTTCCAGCTTACTGCTGTCTCACTGAGGTGACTTTTTAAAAGGGCAAATCAAGCTGGCTTAACAATTATTAGACAAATCCACAATTTCATAAAAAATGTACTGGGACATACCACTTTGTGCTGCTGGAATAATGCAAAGCAGTTGAATGAGAAACTGAATGTAGCAGAATTTGAGCTGCTAATCTGAATTAAAGACCATTTCATTGACAGTTTAACCCATGTTAGCTATTTTGACCAAGGTTCATTTGGATTAAGGATGTACTGTTTTGGGATACAGTCATACCTTGAGAACTCTTTTCCCCATGGAGAAAGTCTCTGACTTTTGCTGAGTTTCTAGAGGTGGGTGTATCATCACTCCAGCAACTTCTGTTGCAGCATTATACCAGGCTTTCTGCAAACACAGGGGAGTTTGGATGAAGTCCTCCCTCCCTCAAAGACACAAATCTTTTGTTCTCTCTTCACTATTGACAGGAAGCAGAGAAGGAGGGGGAGCTGCAGGAAAGGAATGGGATCGTAAAATCTGGTCTTCCCAACTAAGCCTAGAATATTTCTTCTTTAAATAAGAAGTAAAAAGCTCAGATTCCTGTGCATGGAAAGACATACGGGGAGAAGAAAGTGCCTCAGTCTACCCCTAGGTACGGCAGAGAGGAGACCGTGTGTTAGAAGGTTGCTGCACCCTTCGCCCTGAGGCCACCTCCCCTTTCAAGAAGAGGTGAGCAGACATCCCCTGAGTGTTGCTGGACTGGTCAGTAATAGTGTCAGCATTTATGCCTTCCAGTTTTTTCTTCAAAAGTAAACCAGGACAACAGTGTACGTTGATTCTTTGGGGAACTGATGTCCACATAAGAAAAACATAGAACCTCATTGACAGAGGGCATCCTGGAGTGAAGGCAGAGACAGCAGACATACCTTTCTGCTCATGGTCTGCAATTTTAATGTAGTAAAATATCAATATTTTGCCAAGCACTTAAAGTTATCTGGGAAGAAACTTCAACAAAGGAAAAATAGCCTCCTAATTGTCTTCTGAAGCCCACTGAGTCTGCTACAGCTCAAAGCCTTAGGCCATAGGTCATGTTGCCTGATTCACAACCTGGCCTTTTTTCACAAAAAGTAGGCAAATTTCTACCTAATGGGTGTAAAAATTTTAGTATAAGCAAGGGCAGCTGAAGTTTTAAAAAATCTTAACTGGTTTAACTAGGTCTGTCCACATTAAAACTGATCCATTTTATTTGCTCTAGAACTGTGAACGTGTATGAGTTCAAAAACATCACATTATCTTTTTTTTCCCCCTAATGTGGACATGGCACAAACGTCAAATGTTCCTTTTTGGTCCTGATGACTAATCAATTCCCCTAGAGAAAGTACATGAACACTGCAGTAGTAGCCCTGTCAAATTAGTAATACTACCTCTCTAAACACTGATCCAGTTCTAGGCATCAGTGGTTAGATGGGGTTAAATGGTCAGCAGAAGTTGCTGATTTGTCTAACTCTCTTATAAGAATACTTTACAATGTCTTCTTTTCAAATTAATTTGAAATCATCAGTCGTCACTATATAGCTCAGTCACTGTTCCCTACACTGTTGCATGTATGTCTTTAAATTACAACCATACCTTGAGGTTCCATAAGTACTGAATATTGTTGGAAGGGAGAGTGAGGTAAGGTCCAGAAAAAGCCAAGATAAAGCTAGCAATGATCCTTTCAGACTTACTCATGGATTTCTTATCTAGCCACTGGTTGTATTTCCTAACTCTAGAAACCACAGGGACTTGCACACAATCCTTCACGCTCAAGGATGTAAGAGACGTGATGATGATAATTTATGGTTAGATAAGGAAGCCGTTACACTCACCTGGTCTGGGTTACGTCCCAGGACCCCCAGACAAACTTTATGAACTGGACTGATCAGACAACTTAGGCAGCCCATGGTAAACCTGTTTGGCCCTTTTGACTATCTTACCGTTCAGGGAAACTGCCAGGCAATCCTTGTAGAATTCCTGTTTTACTTGCGCAGTGTTTGTCCTTGCGAGGACTTTTCCTATGACCATACAGGTTCTTTAAGCATATGGCATACTCTAGTGCCCTAATTATTTCCACCTTGCAAAACACTTGAGACATACCTGCAATAAAATCAAAGGTCAGTGCAAGTTATCTTCCTAATACAGGTAAAGCCAAAAAACATACCTATCTTACCTAAGACATGTCTGCAAAGACAAATAAGGAATGATGGTAACAGTTTTTCACTACTGCAAATTCACAAAATGGGTAGGTCAAGCCTGTTGAATGTCAGCATCTTGAGGATTAATATAAATTTTCACATCAATAAGGGGTATTTATTTTCTCCTTCCATAAACAGAAAACATGAAAGAAACTGAATGTACTGAAAAGCCTAGATTTAAAATGAAGGAAAGCTAAAGGATTGTTCTTTAAAGCAACCCGCTAATTCTTAAAGAACATTCCACTCTTTGTATGTAGAGGAATTTCAAAGCAAAACACAATAAATCTTTTTTTATCATTTTCAGAAGTATAAAATGTAGTATCTGACCACATTCACAAGAGTTACATTCTTTTCTATTTTATATTTCCTTTATTTTGCATTATTCCTCTAAGAATCAAATATAGCAGCACTGATGGTTTAAATTCAGCATAAAAATAAAATTCAGCAAATGTCATGGCAGCGTACCAAACATTTAATGTCAGGTTCCCTTATGTTCAGCACTTTGCTAAGCTTCCCATCCATCAATTAGACAATTTTGGAGTATTTTACTTTGTAATTAAAAAATAAATCTCTTGTGCTTGGTATTGGTTTTTGGGAAGAATTACTCCTTTATATAACAACCTCAATATGTGTACTTGTACATATCCTTGTGTGTGCATTTTTTTTAGTCTTCTAGTATTACTCACTGTTGTCGTAATTAATCAGTTTCTTTCTGTGAAGACTTTGCATTTAATACATACTTCTGCAAGTGGACCCATGCAGAGGGTCAATCTATTTCCCAGCAAGTCTACAAAACTCTCTGGAGTCAGCCTGCAAAGACTGTAATCACAGGAGTGAAACCTGAAATAAGTGTGAGGAGGCCACACCAATTAAGACAGGAAACAGAGTGTTTAACATTACCCAGGGGCTCAGGAGGGAAAGTGGGATGACATGAAAACCAGAAGGAATAGGAATGCACGGGTGGAGTGAGCTGAGGAAGATGTCGCTGCCATTACAGGCTATGAGAAAACAGTAAGAAAGAAAATACTGGAGCCCCATGATGACCTTTACTTCTGAGCTCAGTGCAGAGGCCTCGCCTGCGCTGAAACCTCTCACCAGCGCATCAGAAATCAGCCAACGTTAGGCAAGTAGCTCTTGTGACAAACATACTGAAATCAGTGTGGCTGGGATTTTGACTTGTACTCATAAAGTCTATCAAAACGTAACTTTGTACAGACACTTAAATGCAGCTGTACAGCTGCAAATATTTATTAGGGGTATAGCACATTTATCTTCAGCTCTCTATAATTGAATGTACGATATCCATACACTGACAGCTGGTATCCAGGGCAAATAATTACACATTGCTTCCATTAGACTAGCCCTTTGTTAACATAAGCTGGCAAGCATTATCATCATTAAAATATTAGCTCTTAAGCATCACACTTTTAACTGTCATATTCTTCTGAGTTTGTTTGCTGTTGTGACAATTTCATTTGAATGGGAACTCCTTCATGGTTAAGCAGCAGCAAAAACCTTTTAGCTATTTGAGTCAAGAAAACACAAGGCCGCAATAGTTTGTTTCAATGTCTGTTTGTTTATTTTAAGCCTTTAAGACAAAAGTTTTCCTGAAAGTCCGATTGCTTCATAAAAGCAGCATGATCTTGAGCTATCTGCCATCCCACACATTCTTGAAATTGCAGAATAATGAACGGTAACACCACAGGCTAAGGCAAGTATAATCTGTATAACATTTTTTTGGCCAAATATATTTATGACTCGTTAATGTTTACTGCCATACAGTGTATACTTCAAAGCACAGAGCTGGTCCTGGAAAGTTTTACAGCATGAGGTGTGAAATATGAAATACCACAAGGACAAACAGCTCAGCCTAGAGTTGTCTGAACTCACACAGCTCACTGACTGTAAACATAAAGTGCTCTCCATATGAAACTAAATAACAGCAAAAAAAGATCGTCATGTCTTATTGCTTTTGTTTAAACTATTGTGCAGTGAATGGGATCTTTTATAATTTAGTATGCAGACAGCCCTAATTTTTTGCCTTTTCATTCCATCCTGCCTTACTTGGGGTGCTCTGGTCTGTGTGTAAAAGAACACAGGTTTTTTTCTAAATTCATAATGCAAAGGCAGATCAAGCAGGGGGCTAGGAAGATGGCATTAACACAGCCCAGTGCTTTGTAGGTCTCAGTAGGTAAGTCTCTAGTGCTATTCAGCTTTTCTTGTGTTCATCAGGACTGTAAGTCATTTCATCAGTGGGGCATGCACAATATGAAATCATATCGTTGCTGGATCAGGGCGACTGCACTCCATAATTTGTAGAATCACATTTGCAGCAGGTATAATTCTGGACTGCTAAAGCTATTTATATATAGTGACAGCTGCTGCTTACAAACTCATTTTTTATGCCCTCTTTACTTTAAAACTATATCACGGTTTCATTGGACTTCTTAACTGCTTGAGCTATAACATTTAGGTGAGGATTTATCTTCTTCAGCTTCAGCATTTTTCACTAATAACATTAATGCCTGGCAATCTCTTCCAGTCAGTGCAACGAAAACTGTCTGGATGTACAGCATACAAAGTATTCTTGTACAGAAACATCCTCCCAGTGCTCATCAGGCCAAAGGTTTTTTCCTTTCTGTTTACTCACACTCCACAGAAACGAATGAACACTGCAATGAAAGGAAAGACTTCATCTTAAAGGGAAGCCTGTCATTAAATTTTATTTTAAGCTTCTTTTTTTCTCTCTCAGTCTCCCATCGTAGTTCTAAAATGTAATTCCCTAAACATACATAATTTCAGGAATCTTCACATGTATATTGTAACTATAAAGAAATTTTATTGTCTAAAGCACTTTGGTAGGGTTGCAATATGTGTGAAATGAAAACTAAATCATGCACGGTATAACACATGCTGCTCATACTGCTAATATGTAAGTGTGAATGTACGCATAATACTCTGCATTCATACTGTCTGAGTCTGAAAATGCAAAACAATTGGGCCGAATTAATTTTTTTTTAAGAAGAGACTCCAGTTTCTCTATCAGTTTCCTCTTCTGATCCACGCTGAGCGTGTTGTTTGTTCCAAAATCAAAACTTGCTGTAATATTCTGCTTCTGTCATGTTTCTCTCTTTTTAAGGCTGGTTGTTGAAATACAAGCAGCACCCTGATTCCTTCTGTATCTGAAAGGTATATGAAGAAGCAGTAGCTGTAGTGGAATTTCTCAGCTTCTATAGTTAAAGTCAGATGCTTAAGGCTATTTAACACAATAAGAGCCAGATGCTCCCAGTCACATACAGAATTCCTTTGATATCCATGAAGAGCAAAAAAGAACCTTGTTTTCCTTTTATAAGGAATTTCAAAATGTCTGCTTTCTAAGGCTGACTTCTAACTTTGTAAGGGGTCTCACAAATATGTTTTCCCCCTGAGCATCTATTAATGTTTAGCACTTGTCTCCTTTTTTTTGGAAACAGTGTAGGGCACAAGTTAGCACGGACAAATAAACAGGATTTTTCAACTTCTTTAGGCAGTCACAGGGAACACACTAATACAGCAATATTGTGTGACACTGTGATGGAAAATACAGTTTTAGATAGAAAAGGCCACTGCTGTAGGACACTGCTATTCAAGTTGTTATAATGAGAATTTTGTCTTGCTTAATAAAAGATCTCCTCCCATTAAAACTACCAAGATAAAATAGAAGTGGAAGCCACACAGGTTCCAAGCTTTTGGTTTAACTTCCATAAGTCTGTAATAATATGACCTCAGTAGAATCACGTCAATGCAACTTTATGTAAGAGAAGACTCAAGTCTAATGTGCCTGCTGGGAAATAAGAGAGTAATAATTAACAGAAAAGAAAAATTGAAACGGAAATATAAAGCAGCTTCAGGTAAGTGAGGGACAAACTCTGGAACACCTAGAGATTTCAGGCAGTGATCATCTGCTCAGCAGTTTACTTTGCTCCAATGTCCAAGGTCCCTTCACCCAGACAACAAAAATGGACCATGTGCCAGTGTCTTAGCCATTTCGATGACAGTTTGGCCTATGTTTGATGGACAATGAAGACAGGTTTATCTAGACTGTGAGTTTGGCAGTGATGCGGCTGGGCTGCCCAGCTGCTGATTCCCTGGTGGAAAAACAGGATCCAGCACAGGGACCAAGCTAACAGCTTGGGCCAAAAATGTCCGAAACAGCCATAGGGAGACAAGGCAAGCCCGTCTGCCAGAGTCCTCTAAAACAGAGATGCATACGAATACGCAAAACCAGCTATCACATTATGGTATACTTAGAGATGGGCTTAAGCTGCTGTGGTTCAAAGGCTGCCCATATTCAAAGTATGATTTATGTAACTCCAGACATAATTCCTCTGTAGGTGCTGGCTAGAATCAGGTCTCATATTCAGCAATGAAGCAGCAATCACACTATAGCAAATCCTATAAAACTATTTTGAATTCACAGTATATTTTTAATAAAGAGTATTATTTATGCTTAATTAGGTCCATGCTGGTCTTGGAGGGGTTTTTGGTGGATCAGTTCTGAAAGATGTCTAATGCAATTATCACCAAATATTAATTGGAATTATTTTTTGTCAAAACTGGCAATTAAAGCAAGATTTATTTACTATATCCAGAAACCTTTGGTCTGGTAGTACACTCATAATATTTATTCAATATAACCTGTAGCTCAGAGATTGAAAAATTTTTTGGGAAAAAGGGTACATTTCAAACCCCACAGGGTGTTTTAAAATAGCCAACTTATTAAACACTTGTAATAAAATAACATAAGTGATAGGAAACTCCTTAGAATGGTAAGACATCAGACAGAAACATCGATGTCTATCAGCTCAAAAAGTACAATTGTAGAAGAATTACAGCTATGTCTTCAACAAGATTTTACAACTACAGCTGATTCAATGACATAATCTGATTGCATATGAGCTGGAATTTACCAAGTCACTAAAATCTTTCAATGTTTTAAGACATTTAACAGGGTCAAAAAAAAAAGTGTTTGAGAAAAAAATATTTCCAAATTTTTACAGAAATTTCACTCAAAAGGGAAACATATTATTGGCCTATTTTGAGCTTCTTACTTGATTTCCATTTTAGAATTTCACCCTGAATTCCCCTGTTTTACTTCTAGCTGTTCTGTGGGAAATCCCAGTTCAGCCCTGCCACATGCCAGCCCTGGTCTCATCCTGCCCTGGATGCACTTCCACTGTGTGAGGTCTCATTGCTTCAAACTGATTTACAGAAGTCACAATGTGACCTGCTGCAGGATCACTGTTTATTTGACTTGAGGCTTCAAATAGATATCTTCTGTCTTTGACAGGGGGAAAAAACATAGCACACTGGATGCACGTTCCCCACACAGCAGATGTATGCCAGAGTTAGGTGCACTGTCATTTCTGGGTAAAGTCAAAAAATCTCTCTCCCTCCCTTACAAGATTAAGAAATGCTTTAGTGAAGCAATAGTTTAGAAAAGGAAATGTTCTTGTGTTACTGCTGGGAGAGAAGACACAAAATCTCGCACTCTGTCTTCTACAGCCGCACACCATGTCAACGGAAGGCACAAAAACAATGCCATGAAATTGCCTGAAAGCTTCAGTCTCCCACGAAACATTTCAAGGTGGGTCCATTTCTGTTTTTTTTCTGTAAAGAAAAATTCCTCAGTAGAGAAACAAAAATTACCTTCTCCACCTTTTTTTTTTTAATAGAGAAATATAAAAGCTCGCTTCTTTTGTGCTTAGGTGAGAAGTGACTGGGAAATTCTGTCGTTTAAACATCCAGAACCTACAGGGAGAGGAAGCAAAGTCTCACAAGAAACTGGAGTCAACTCAGCCCACTTTGCTAACCGAAGAGAAGAATATTTGCTTGCAAGATCCAGGAGGTGGCATTTGCATGTCTCCGAGTAATACCTCACAGGAAAGAGCAATTTATCATGTAAGGTGGCTGCTCATGACAGCTCCCAGAAAGATAAAAGGTTGCCCGTTACTTTCACACACCTTCACGCTACCGCTGCCACCTTGAAAAGAATCAGTAGGCCAGTAATCTTAGATACCAAAGTGTGGGAAGTGGTTTCAGACAGGGAATTCATTTTCACCGAGATACCTGTATTAGCACTGAGTTACACTTCTGAGGGACAGACCTTCAGAGGCACAGCCGTCTCCAGCATTTCCTCCGCTCAGTGACATGGCTGTTGCAAATCCTCTTCACAAAGCACAAACTCTGCCACATTCAAAGCACAGGGAATTCAGCAAGGTAAAGCCCATCTCTGGAGCCAGGCTCCCGAGTTTTGCTCTTAACCATTGTTACTTTGCTGAAGTCCTGTTCTGGCTCTGGCCCATTGCACTCGTCTATATACAAAAGCACTCAATAAAATTTCTCCATCGGATCTGTAATATATTCTTTCCCTCTAAAATGTAGGCAACAGAACTTTCTAGTAATTCAAGAATGAGAACAACACACAAAACTGCATGAAAGAAACGGAATAATGTTCTTGACATAACCCTCTGAGCCACCCAAGGCTTTCACTATGTCTAATTTGGAGTCACGGTTAGTGCTTAACATGGAAGTTTGTTTTGCACTTCATACATATAATAATACCTGTTATTATTTCATCAGCATTCTCTTCCACACTTCTTTTTTCTCACTTTGCCCAAATGTCAGTTATTACATGCAGTGGAAGCAGTGAAGAACCAAAACCCTTTACCCTGCAGAAGCATTTGTAGCAAATGAGACTGAAATGTGTGGAAAGGTCCAGGGGAGCTTAAGGATTTCTTGACACGACGGTCTAACGGCTGGCTTGGTTTGGTTTTGGTTCGTTTTCTGTAACAGAATTGCAGCCCATCATACAGTAATTTGAATCTTTCAGGGGAGAAGGCTGTTCCTTTCCTGGGAGTGAGATTGAAACAACTCACACCTTGAGACACTTGAAAAAGAATTGCATGTATCAAAAGTTCTTGCAGAACCGCCTATCGGAGAACTTGCATGTCACCACCTCTGCTTCAGAAGGACAGCGTACATCCACTCAGTGGTACCAGCCCACAAGGTTGAACCTACGCCAACATAAATTCTGCTCACTTGAGAGGAGTCCACATCGTCACCTACAGCTTACGAAGGACCAGTATCAAATATTTAAATCAGGTGCCCATGAAAATACAGCAATAAACCATGTCTTCGTGAATGTGCTACTAGGTCTGTGGTATTTATGTAGCTTGTATGATGTAATTTCATTTGTACAGAAATGGGAATCTTCTTTAAAATAGGTGATAATAACACATAAAAACAGTGTTAGGGCACTGGAGATGCAGTTCTGGAAACGTTTTGCGCTTGCAGTTTACTCGCTTCAGTCTCTGTAAAAACTTAAGCTCTTTTTAAACCCTTTTGAATTCTTCTCTCCATGCAGTTCTCACAGACTGCATGTCTCTGGGGCTGAATGAACACATTCAGTTCAGAGAACTTTCCTGTAAGATTTTGACACAGATGAGAAGGAAGAAATCGCATGCTGCAGTTTATGTAGATACTCTGAAAATTGCCAGGCACTGTAGTCAGCAGTGGGCAAGGGAAAGATCCCACACTCTCTAAAATTGGAGGAAATGTGTGTTTATTCAACATCCAAATCCACATCTGAGCTCTAATGAATCTGTCTCAGGTGGACAAATAAGGACTGTTTTCTTGTTGCTTGGGTTTTTAAAAAACAGTAAAAATGTTGCAGATTATGTGTTCTTCATCAGATTACAGAGGGCAATATTAAAATTCTAATCTCCAATAGCCCAATAATTCTTCAAGCTCCTCCTGGTCTACGGACTAAAATTATGATTTAAGAGAAGTTACACACAAAATGGTTTTGTTTCAGTATATCTTATAGAATAAAACTCAGTTTGCTATTTGTATTTTAAATAACATAGGTCCAGGTTTCACTCCAGGATTTATGATGGTGGACACTAATACAGTCCTGACAAAATACCTAAGAACAGTCATTAAAGGACAGAAGTTACTGTGCTATTCAGAGACTTTTGTTTCCTTATCACCTGCAAATGCAGAGCTGAATAACACAAACCCAAACACTGACCTTAACACATTAGGAAAGAAGCATCTGACACAGCTCATCTTCCCGGCCGTCACTCCTGCCAGTGTCTGTAAAGATACAAGGAGAGAATAAACTTGTGATAATGTTGCAGTCCCTTTTAACTGACCCTCAGGTATAGGAACCTGCATCAGAAGCCATGAGTTCATCCTAGCACCAGCAAAGGCTTTGGATAGCACCACAATTTGGATTTTTTTGGCATATTTTCAATTGGAATTGTTAAAACTCTCCCTGTTCTCCTGAGTAGCAAAGCGTCAGAGGTGTAGGATATCCTTGTGATGCACATAAAAAGGTAAGAAAAACACTGTTAAAATAAGAATAGCAAGCATCCTGGGATGTAATGTTGAGATGCCCTAACTCAGTGACCATATACCCACCGTGATTAGAGAAGTACCCTCAGCTGGCAAGCACACCCATGCTGATCATCACGGCTGCAGTCTTATAAGGAGAATGCAGAATAACAATTTTCAGTTGTGCTGCTGGGACATTTGTACTCTCTGTAATGATATGACTGGGACAATTAATTTGTTTAAAACATTGAAAAGCAGTATAAAAATTACCAGTCTTTTCTCACTTTAAGGAGACCTTTCTGTTGCTCTGGCTTGCAGCACTGAATTAGCAGAGAATACGAATAAAAGTTACATCGGAATATATACAGTATATTCTGGCCCTGGAAAAGGCAACAGAAAATCGTAAAAAATTCTATCCATAACTGAGAGGGTTTTGCTCTGTTTCTTGTGGAAACTATTTTGCAGCTGCTGACCATTTGTCTGAATTAACAACAGACCTTTATTTCTTCTTGGTCTGACAGATTGTGTATGCTGGACTGCTCCATAGGATTTTTCCTATGCATCGTGGCAGTGCATGTGCACATTAAATTTTTTGAGGGGGAGGGGAAAAGCCAGTCAGATATCACTTGTTGAATACTATATTCAGGGAGTCCTGAAGATTTCCAGCATTACAGAACATTTGTAAAGCAACCTCACTGACTGCAAATTTTATTTTACATTTAACTGCTCCATGAACATCCTAAGGAAACAACTGGCTGCTTGTGGAGTGTCAGATTAAATGACTGGTATTTAAACTTTAAAAATGGTCATTAGACTTTCCCATTAGCGTTTTCTATTAGTTCAGCTGCACCAGGCCTAACAGCATAGGGAATCCTGGGGTAGGCATGTTGCCATAGTACCATATTTAGCAACATACTAATTAAATCTGCTGAAAGTAAGAGATTCCAATAATTGATACAGTGCCAAGAGTGAAAGATGGAGCTGGCCTCCCAAAATTGGTAACTGTGATATAGAAGAATTGGACATTTTTATGTGTATGTGGTGTAAAGAATTTGTCATACCACCACCCTGAGTCATCCCCAGGATACATTAGTGGAAGGCACCTTATCTGTACTGGACAAAACAAAAAACTGCATTCAGTATTGAATTTATGTGCTGAAGTAAAACAACCAGTCCATTTCACACATCTCACAATAGCACAGATACTACAGTATACAAGTACTGTCATAATCTATCAAAGTTCTAAATTCTGTGAAACAACACAAACTGTTCCTCACAGCCTTTGCTCAGATTTACGTTGCAGTGTTTCTTCGCTTGCACAGACTCCTCATCTCCTTGGTCTTCCTACCCTCCCTATTCTTTTACACGTATCCTTTGGCAGAGCTGTTAAAAACCGTTGTTAGCAAAAAAACTTGTACTCTGTGTGTTTTACTGTGCCTTTTTGAATAGCCCAGCCTGGATCCCGGTCTGTGTCCCACACCATTGTGTCCAGCACAAAAAAATTGCAAGGCAGTGGAGACTTGGCCTTAGACTTCTGGCCCTGAATGAGGTGGAGGGCATTAAACCATCACGCATGACGAGTTACTTGGTTCCCTTCTGTTGTCAGAGGATGACTTCTGCTTATGCTTGTTCAGAGCTGGAAAAATGCATCTACCTCTTCTCCAAATGATACATTAGGTTTTGGCTGGATTAAAAAGTTACAAACGTCAGTAGTGCCCCACCTGGCCAGGAGATGAGGAATGCAGAACAAGTTCACATCTATTTGCAGAAGACATCACGGCTACTGCCTCACTCTGTTTTATATTTATTGTCTTCATTTTTCTATTTCTTTCATCCTCTGCTCATTTATGCTGGTCTCTAGTACCCTTTTCTCATGCTAATCGTTTCTCACTTCACATATATTATGGTTGGTCTAGATAGCAAAAGTCCTATTCGTGAAAATTTTAGTACATTAAACAATTGTCTTGTGCTTTTTGCCACAAAACTAAATGATCCTGTAAAACATCTAAGGGTTCTCACTCACATGTGGTAGGGGATTAAAGTCAGATGGTTGAAAGATGCATGATGTTCTGTCTTCTGTCTCATCCTTTCTTCGAAGGGTACTGCCCTCATGGGGATAGCTGGGCACATCTTGGAGCAGACCTGGAGCTGCTGTGGTGTTTTTGACCAGTTTACTAAAGCAAGCTAATTTCAAGACTTGATTCATGAACTCTGCTATGGGGAGAAACCTCCAACACACAAGCTGGGTAGATGAGGTCCCTGCTTCGGCCATGCCGTTTGTAACCCACCAAGATGTGTAAGCTAAAATCCTCAGTTGAGTGTTATGTAAAAGACGTAACCTAGCACTTGCCATGCCTGCACGTAAAAAGCAGCAGAATAACACCTCTGTGAGTGCTTTATGCTATTGCACAGGTAGTATCAACAATGCGATGAGGAGAGCGTACACATTGCAAATGAAGAGGATGATGGTGTTTCCAGACTGTAAATCACATCTTACATAAAAACATGCAAGAACGCTGTGTTGGTCTGGAAGCTTTAATTACACAAACAAAGAACTAGGAGGAGGCAGGACATAGAGAGCCACATCCTGCCCATATGGGAAAGCATGCTGGAGCCCAGAAGAGAGGTGTGGTTGCCTCGTACCAGCTTCATGAACCATTCTTCTGGGGTAGCAAAATGTTTCAAAGAAATTCGGAGCCAGTCTCAGAGGTTTCAGCAGGCAATTGCAGAGCATGCTCCGAGAAGCCATTTCCCTCTGCTTCTTTGATGAAAAGTGAGCAGCATGTGCCCCTAGCTGAGATATATTGCTGGCAGTAGCACATGCATTTGATAAAAGCAGCTTTACCATTCAAATAGGGAGAAAGGTTTCTTCCAACCCAGAAAAATCATCACATTGTTACTCTCCTTGCTGGGATGAACACAGAACTTTTCTGGATCTTTAGAGGGGTGGGAAAGACAAGCAAAAAGAAAAGGTATCTTCTCTCCTGAAATAAGCAGAAGTTAGTAGTTAGGACACTCACCTGGAACGCTACCTTAGTTGTCAAGGCCTCCAGTACATATGGCACTTAAATCCTAAGCAAGAGTTAGCCTCTCAGTCAATCAAAGTAAGGAAAGCAAGTATCCTATGGGACCTGTTGCATTGTGTACAGCCCATGAGAGTCAGGTCAAAAGACACAGCTTGGTGATCGAAGCATGGGTGCGGGGAAGGGGGGGGGTGGAGGCATGTGAGAGAAGTAAGATTTTATATTTAAAGGTCCCCAGAAGAGACACATAAAAGAAGTAGAGAAGTGCGGCAGCGTGGCCCTTTCTAGCTCCTTCCCGTCACATTTTGTCTCCTTCCCCCAGCACAGAGTCTGGCACAGTGACTCTGAGCGCCTGACAGTATGTTCTGCAGGAATACAGCTAATTACTTAGACATGAGCCATCTCGTTTTTGAGGCTGAGCAGGGAACACTTCTGGGTCCATTTGCATTAATACTGCTGCACGTATTTCTGCAAGAGAGGAAGCTGAGGTGGCTGAGCTTGTCACATTCCTGAGCACCAACAACTGCTGAGCAGAATCCCAACAGGCCTGCAAGGCCGTCTCCTTCGTTTAGACTGAAAGAGTTGTCAAAGCTAACCAGTCCTTGTGCCACCAGTGACTCCAACAACCCATCAGTAAACTAAATGACAAAACCGAGACATGGCTTTAAGGCTGCAAACACTGCTTCAGAAGCCTGTGCCAGGGAGCCAGATGTTGCGGGAAAAACATCTGGAATTTTTGATTGTCTTTAAGAACGAGTAGGAGTAGAATTGTGATGTGGTATGAAAAACAGCCTGCTGCATATTTTTTGGATTATTGACAAAATTATCTCCTTTAAAATACTGTAAAATGTAAGAATTTTAACTCATATAGGATGGCTTAGCAGTAAAAAAAATATACATTGTACAGAAGTGTGGAAAACCCTGAAAAGTTTCCAAATATTACATACCTCAAACACAGAACTTGAAAGAGTTTCATAAGGATATTTAAAGAAGAAAATTTTCCTTTCTATCCATGCTTTCACAGGGAGCAAAGAGGGGAGGGAGGAAGGGAAATTGGGGACAATTTAAATGAAGCAGCCCATTGCAGTTAGAAGCAACCTTTAATGTATACATTGGGTGTCCCCGTGCTGCTAGTCCTGAAGGTGTAAATCAGGACTAGGCCTGGCCAGGGGGCATTTCTGCTGCTCTAAGATATTTTTTTTACATCCCCAGAATGCCCTATTATATGTACACCAGGACAAAACAGAGACTTCTGAAGAGAAAGGCAGTAAAAATTTCCTCTCCACCCTTCCACAAAGCTGGTGCTCATGAAAGCACGTGTACTGTGGGGAAAGGCAACAAAAACCAAACTAAAGTTTTCTGTGGTCCTCCCACCACCCTGGGCTGTTCCGCTTTTCCCCCAGTGGCAGCTAGAAATCCCAGTCTTTCCAAAACAAGTACCAGGGATCGGATTTAGAAAAATGCCAAGCCTTGTAATTTAAGTTAGTGGGATCTCCACTTTGAACATAGAAAGTTTAGTTAAGTGTAAGGTACTGTCAAAAATCAGTTCCTTGGGAACTCCCTTTGGACACCGAAAATAATTGGCTGCTTTCAGGTTAATTTTTCTGTGCCTTAGAAAAAATAAAAGATCCAACTCCACAAGCCTGTGCCGAAAAAACAGTCTCACAGAGCAGTGAGGGAAGCCCAGATGGAAATTCGTAACTCTGCCTTTAAAGGAGGGTTACAAAGCATGCAGCCACACAGAGAACAGCCAGCCGAAAACAAGCCACGGGCTGCCTGCCTGCACCGTGAGTGCTGCCCATCCTGCTCCAGGAGTGCCGAAGAAGCCCTTTGGAAAAAAACAGAGCGTTTAAGCCATTAATTACTCTGCGATTATGTTTGCACATAAGGGAACAGGCTCCAGTAACAAAGCAGTCACAGCGGCAGCACAATGTAACTTTTAAATTTTAATAATATTCTTTCAGTATGGCCTGTTTTGTCATCCGCATGTTCTGTATGATAACTTCAAAGAATTACGCGGAGTAGAAAGTAGTAGCTTGAAGTAACCTTTTCAACTGCCGGAGGAACTTCTTCCTTCAATAAATGAGCTATAGCACATTTTGCCATTCTAAGGAGTTTTTACTTCTTCCACCTACCTGGTGCAGTTAATGTTCAGTAAAGCATGTCTTGCCCACCACACTCAAACCAAAAACATCTTTTTAATAATAAGAATCACATTTCTTTAACAAAAAGTATCCACTGTATTTTTCTAATATTCTGGGATTCTGGGAGCAGCTCTCCCTTCCATGGCCAAATTCCTTTCTTCTCTATGAAACTTCTTCACAGAAGTTTAAATTAATACATTTTCGTACTTAATTATGTTGTTCAACCTTTGGTCACAGTACCTGCTCCAGGTATTGCCCCATCTAACATCCATCTGATGGGAACACGCTCCCCTTCAAGAGTTTGAAACACATTTCGGTGTCTAAAGATGCAGACAGGAATCCAGGCAGTTTTGATATGTCCTACTATGTTTGTACATACTATTTCCACTCACAGCAATTATTTGTCATCTTCAGGCAAGCCAGAAAGTGCTTTACGACCATGCATCAGAATTTTTTTGCTTTTTTCACCCCAGCAATACCTTAATTAATTTTGAAAACCCTGCAATCTACTTCTTTTCATCTTAGACATCTAAATACTTGCGTGTCTGACTCCAAGTGACTCTTCTGACTGTGTAAGATTGAGGCTGATCTTGCTTAATATTTTCACTTAGCATGGAAAACAGAAGGCTGATGAAGAAATTTGTTGGTAACACGTAAATTTAGGGACAACCTCAAAACAGAAGAGGATGAAGAGATCAAGCAGAAATAACTAGATGATTTTGAGAACTACAGTAATAAACCAGGGTGTATATAAAAGGCACAAAATGCAAGGCCATGGATTTAAAAGCAAGTAACAGAAACATTAGATAAATACAGAGATGAACTTCTGAAGATGTTAAAAGAGGGGGACAACCTGGGAATACTCACTAAACACAAGGCACACCAAGATCTGCAGTGGCCCAGCTATGAACAAGATAATTATAAATCCTGCTATGTATACCTGCAGTCAGAAAAATGCTCATGTTGGTGTAGAGATGGTCTACTGGCATGTTATGCACAGCTCAGGTCAGACCTGCTCAAGGGAAGGCATGATGGTGAGAACTGATTGAACTGGTTGCATGGAGAAGACTTCCAGGACAGTCTGAAGACTAGGAAGCCAATCTTCTGAGATGAGCCCAGAAGTGCTTGGCTTGCTTAGTCCAGTGAAGCAAGGCTGAGAGTGATGATGGTTGACCTCTATTAATATAGCCAAGGGAAAACAGAAAATATTATGCAATTTAAAAACTGTGTTGTCACAAAAGCAAATGGATAAGCAGTGTCTGACAACAAATTTGAGCAGAAAGTTAAAGCCTAATCACCAGCAGTCTGAGCTGCTTAAATAACCTCCCAAAATGGGTATCAGATGCAAAAATCCTAACAATTCTTAAATGGAATTCAAATGGTTTCTGGAAAGAAAGACATGATGTAATTTGTGATTGCTTGCAACTGCACTGTGCCGCACATGCTAGGTGGACCTTTGGTGGAGTTTCTCTCATGATATATTTCAGTTGCTGCAAAAAGAAAAGAGAGACAGACCCTTAACTATGATCAGTGCAATTCTGTAAATTCCACTAAACCTGTGCCAGCTTATGACCTCTGAACATCTAACCTTTTCTGTGAACTGTCTCCATCTGTATTTTAACAACAGATATACTGGTAAAAGAAACAATTGCTATTAGTTAAAATCTTTTCATAAATCCTGCCTGTTAAAATATAGTTCAGTTAAACTTGTTTTAGTAGCTTGAAGCAGACCAAGCTTTAGCAGACCACTTCGAATACTGTTTTATTCCATCCAGAAAGATGGGGTTACCTGGTGTGTTAAGACAAAGCAGCTATATCCTAACTGAATGAAAACAAAACAAAAAAAAAAAAGATGCGACATTTAGTTACTTACATAGTGCAGACAGGACCCAACTGTCTCTTCAGATAGTGTCTGTGCTCAAACTGTGTTCCTCGAGCAGCCGCTGTCCCACCCTCATTGGGACACGGATGACAGATGCTGGCAGCATCACACCTCCCCAGCGGGCCAGACGCAGTGCCGCATGCACCTCCGCCTGCTCACATCACATGACACCACTGTTAATCAGCTGTCCAGCTCACAGCAAGTGAGGTCTGAGAGCTCCTTCCAAGTTCATTCGTATTTATTTCTGGAAATACAGATGTAGCGACAGTAGAAGACATGAAGCAAGCCCAGAGTAAACCGTGCTGTCTACCATTGGTACAGCTCGAGCAGTTGCTAGATAAGGATTACTCCTCCATTTACACCTAACTTGAAGGAGAAGAATATTTGTATTTTCACAAACAATTGCATTACATAAGGTGAGCAGACATGGTCACTCATTAACAGCTGAAATGGGGAGGGTGTGTCCCAACCTCACAGCCAGGCACAGACTCCCATCCCTTTCCTCATGCTGGTTTTGGAGCCCACTGGTCCTTTCTGTGAGTTGACCTAACTGTGCTGAAAACTAACCTATCAAAAACATATAGATGATATGTCAGGTACTAAGAAAGGCAGAAGGACAAAGGATGGGGGTGGGATGAAGAATATTTCAGCAGGAGGGAACAAAATCATTGAATCATAGAATGCTTTGGGCTGGCAGGGACCTTACAGATTATCTAGTGCCAACCACCCTGTCATGGGCTGGAGACCATGCTGACTATCTAAAATGCTACAGACCTCAGCTAGGTACAACTATGGCCTTCAGAAGACCAACTGCACCTTGGCTTATGAGCAGGTGTTAAAGGTCCTTGCGAGGCTGAAGAGTTAGAGTGTACCCTCAGCAAGTTTGCTGATGATACTGAAGTGGGAGGAGTAGTGGATACACCAGAAGGCTGTGCTGCCATGCAGCGTGACCTGAACAGGCTGGAAAATTGGGCAGAGAGGAACCTGATGAAATTCAACAAGAGCAAGTGCAGGGTCCTGCACCTGGGGAGGAACAACCCCATGCACCAGCACAGGCTTGGGGTGGACCTGCTGGAGAGCAGCTCTGCGGAGAGGGACCTGGGTGTCCTGGTGGATGACAAGTTAACCATGAGCCAGCAGTGTGCCCTGGCTGCCAAGAAGGCCAATGGGATCCTGGGATGCATTAGGAAGAGTGTGGCCAGCAGGTGGAGGGAGGTTCTCCTTCCCCTCTACACTGCCCTGGTGAGGCCCCATCTGGAGTTCTGTGTCCAGTTCTGGGCTCCCCAGTTCAAGAAAGATGAGGAGCTACTGGAGAGAGTCCAGCTGAGGGCTACGAGGATGATGAGGGGACTGGAGCATCTCTCCTATGAGGAAAGGCTGAGGGAGCTGGGCTTGTTCAGCCTGAAGAAGAGAAGGCTGAGAGGGGACCTTATAAATGCCTATAATTATCTTAAGGGTGGGTGTCAGGAGGATGGGGTCGAACTTTTCAGTGGTGCCCAGCAACAGGACAAGGGGCAATGGGCACAAACTGAAGCACAAGAAGTTCTGTCTGAACATGAGGAAGAACTTCTTCACTCTGAGGGTGACGGAGCCCTGGAACAGATTGCCTAGAGAGGTTGTGGATTCTTTTTCTCTGGAGATATTCAAGACCTGCCTGGACAAGGTCCTGTGCAGCCTGCTGTAGGTGACCCTGCTTTGGCACGGGGTTGGACTAGATGACCCACAGAGGTCTCTTCCAACCCTGAACATTCTGTGGTTCTGTGATTCTGT
The DNA here is from genome assembly GCF_030867145.1 of Opisthocomus hoazin. Taxonomy (NCBI): domain Eukaryota; kingdom Metazoa; phylum Chordata; class Aves; order Opisthocomiformes; family Opisthocomidae; genus Opisthocomus; species Opisthocomus hoazin. The sequence goes on along the minus strand of NC_134415.1, from coordinate 76,954,276 downwards.
GAGTTTTTGCTATTCTGATAACTGTTGTTTAGGAAAGTCCCAAAACAATTGGTCACAAAAAAAAAAACCCACCACTTGAGAGTAACAAACCTGGTGACCTATCATTCACAGCAGCTTAGATCCAAAACAGATCTGTAAGAAAATGGTCTGTCCAGATCCAGGTCGCCATTTTCAAAGGCTTTGATACTACTATTCCTCCTTTGATCAAAGGATCTAGCTGTTTGTAGGTGTTTCCAGCTGGGAAGACAAACAGTTGACAAACTGGGGTTTTCTTTGATGTGACCTTGTTTAGAAGAAATTCACAATGCTTGATTTCCCTCAGCATGGAAAATCTGCCAGATCAGAACATGATGGCACTGTATTCCCATGCTTTTAGCCAGACGCTTACCCAAAGTGCTCATATTTGCCCTGCTCCCCTTCACCTTACCCTTCTCTCGTGCTTTGCTGCCTCTTGATTCTCCAGGCAAGCTGTTCAGACATACCCCAGCAAAGATTCCTCAGAGCCTCCCCCAGTCATTCGAACTCTTAAGCAGCTTTTCATTTCCCTTCATTTGGAACAGAAAATATCTGGGCTTCACTGGCTCTTGGAGCTCCTTTAAGGGTACAACAATGATTAAACTTCCTGATACTTTGGGACAGATTTCTGAGAACACCAATGTGATCTCAGATAAAAATATTATTTTGCCATTTGCGGGCAGGGGAAGTGTTGGCTGGATTTTAAATATTTGTGAAAGCGGAGGCAAACCTGTTGACTTTCTGAGACTTCCTGGTTCACATTCGGTAGTGTGGCTAAGGCTACATGTTCCTGTAACACTTTGGACACCTGAGTCCTCTTTAAAGGGAAAGCATTTAAGAGATTCAAATGGCTCTGTGCTCTCAGAAAAAAGAACTTAGGTAAATCCGTCAGTTATTAATGTGTATGCCAGCACTGAAGTGAGTATTGAAGGTCTTGACATTTCTAGTTTCAAGTCTTTATTATTTTCCCACATCATTATTTCTATTAACACTAAACATCTGGAAAACTTTCCTTAACTAAGCCTTAGAATTTAATTCCATTTTCTGGCGTATTAAGAACTTGTCTGACAATCCTGTTTACCCTAGAAACTCACCTCAAATTGCATTATAATTTCTATCCTGTCCTCTCCTGCCAAAACCTTGTCCTCCTCTATAAATTTAATAATGCCACCTCTCTGACTTGGCAACCTGATCTATCAAATTATACTGATGTTAATAGAATCTCTAAAACAGTCATAACTGGACTTGTTCTGCAGCAGTTATCTTCACAGAAACCTTTGACCCGCAAGAAAATGCCCACGAGAAGTTTTGAGAGGAAGTAGGACACAGGGTCATAGGAAAGTCCCTGCACTTCCTCTCTGCATTTAGGATGTAAAGAGTCCTAAGCAGTAGGATGTTAGCAGGAAAATTACATTTTACCCCTGCAAGAAGTTTTTAATAGTTTCTTGGGAAGTCACACAATGAGCATTCATTTCTCTGTTTGCACTCAAGCAAAGCATAGCAGCACATGCTCTCAATGAGATCATCTCACACCAGTCCCGAGGTCTGGTTCTCCCGACGGTGAGATGCACTGACCCTCACCAGAGCAATACCTCCATGTCAGTTCCCAAGACAATCAGGCTCTGAATACAGGACTAATAAAGTTAGTTCAGCAGAAAGCCAACTGCCATGTAAGATTCAGGTTTACTGGTTACCAGAGCAAGAAACTGACAGATCTAGTCAACAAGAACTCACAAGGGAGGGATTTGTCTCAAATCCTACTCTTCGGAGGGTTTTATAGACCCTTAACCCTGAGAATCATCCAGGACCCACAGAAGACTGGAGTTAACAACTCTGCACTCTCTCCTTTTTAAATATAGTGTGCAGTAAAACGGGCTTATTGTCTGTCTTACCCCAGAGGAGGGAGGAGTGGAGAAGAAACTTATGTCTCTTTCTATATGAGAATATCCCCACACATGGGGCTGCAGCTATTCAGGGGCTGACAGGAGGAGAGAGGGGAATGTCTCTAACTCCTATTCGAAATGTAACCCTCTGCAAAAAAAAAAAAAAAAAAAAAAAAAAAAAAAAAAACCGATAAATTGGGACAGAGAGAAGGCAGGAAAAAGAGTGAGACTTCTGTGCAAGTGATTAGGGCACTTCTGTGAGGCACATGTCATCAGATCATTTCTATTCCAAAAAGTGTTAAGCAGTGGGTAGATAAAATGCATATGTTGCTCACCAAACCCACAATATGTCTAAAACCCTTTTCAGCACAGAAACCTGTGAGCAAAACACTTTTTTGCTGTTGAGCAACCAGCTCTCCTTTGCACAGATGCACAGCCACCTGGATCCATCGGTATCTCATTACCCCACAGCAACATCTTTGTGTAACTTGACCTCCAGTCATTCACATGGTTTTGAAAACTGCTGTCCTAACGGCACGTACAAATATCAGTCTTTACACAGGGCCAAATTTTGTGCCTGGTCATAACAGTAACCCTCTTAGGTTTGCTAGCAGTGTTCATACACATGGTATCCAGCCCATAAGAAAAGTGTTGGCGCTTGAGCACTGAAATGCAGTCACTGCAACAGCCTTACGTAGTTATCCAAAGGAAAACAAAAAAGAATATTGCTTGCAGCAAGGGGAAAATATGCTTGCGACAGATATACTTGTGTGCTGTAAATATGAGAAGTCTGAATGATACATTTGATGAATAAGAACTATATTTAAAAAACAGTGTATTCCAGTTTACTAATCTGTGTGAGAGTGAAATTGTGGGAAAAAAAATATTATGCTAATATGAAACCACTTCAAGAAAGAAATCAGAAAATATATATAGTTAATTTTCCACCCAGGAAAATGAAAGCATGAGAACAAACACTAGCTCTTTGCAGAGACAGGTGATGTTGGTGTAAATCTTTCACACATTAGTATGATATTTTCATTTAGAATTATGTACTGAGCTGTTTATATAGCCTATGATTCCTGTTCAAATCTGTTTCACAGTCATAGCAATGAGCTTTGCTACTCTTCAGAAATACAGTACAATGGAATTATTCTAGTTCTGCAAAATGGCTCATTCTTGCTATATAAATGACTTCTACGTGCACTAAATCAGGCTGCATTAAACAGAGCTGATGAAAAGAGCAACATCTCTTTCTCTTCTTCTCTGTCTCTGCCCCAAAAGGAAGGGAAGGAGAGCGAAGGGGAGGAGATGTGGAGTAAAGCTGCGGTTTCCAAGGCTTGCACCTGCAATTCAGAACGTATATTCTACCCACCTGACCTTAGGCAGGAGTAACTATAGCAGTTTGACTGCAAAAAAAGAAGTCAGGAATTTTAAGAGGACTTTAAGTGTTCTAGAGTTTATTCCATTCCTCTGATGGACTCCAATAAAGTTCCCAGGAGTTTAGGAAGCAAATTCTGGACTAGCAGAAAAAATTTTTGTCTTGAAGTTTGTACGATTTTGTTGAGATGACAAATTTTACCCAGATTTACAGCAGTTGTAGTTACATCGATCTGGGTCAAAATGCTTGCTACAAATAAAGAGAGTTTGCACTCTTACATGAATTTGTAAGTTGCTGATAAATTTAACAAGGTACTGCAGATATCAGACAGAGGAGATGGAAAGCAGGGGAGGGAAAGGTTAATTTTTATTTTTTTCAATCCTCTGCATCTAGTTTATTAATTTTCATTGAAATAGTTTTCAGGTGGATGGGTTACCGCTGGAAAGAAAATAGGGATTAGCACTCCCTCCCCATACTGTCCTGCCGCTTGGAGCCAGAAAAGATGTCTGCAGAATTTCCTGCATTGCTGGAGGGCAGGGAAGAGACCATGTGGAAGGAGCAGAGGAGCACAAGCCTGTTGAGTCGAGTAGTTGGCCCCACTACAGACTCCCTTCCTCAATTCAGCATCTGGGCAAAACCAAGCTGTTGTCTCTCTCCCAGCTGTGTCAAGTGCATGATATCGTAAAGAGGAAAAGAGATCACACAGCTCAAAAAATCCATTAAAGCTGCAGCCCAGAGTGGCAGCCCTCGCCCTCCTCATGCCCTGTGCACAGCAGCCTCCCTGGTTGTGTGACCCGGTCTGTCACAGTCACACAGACCAGAGAGGCGGCTGCTTTGGATGTGGAAATGGGCAGGGTTGGTGGGTGATTTAGGTGTAGACACACTGATCCCAGCTTCTGTGGTTACTTCTGGGAAGAAAAGCCAAGTGTCTGTTTCTTCTTTGTTGGTGCTACGATGTACAAAGCAGGGTTAAGCAGAATGGTTGGAAGGTGATCAGGGGACTCGGTTGCTCTACACAGCAGCCTGGCAGCTCCTAGCTTGTGGAGGATAGCACAAAGCAGCACAAAGATCTTCCCAAGTTTTACTATGGGCCAAGCCAGGCGGATGGGGAAGGTACACGAGGGATTCAGAGCTATGAATTAGGTATTCCTGGGATGTAATCCATTTAACTTGTCTTAAATATGTACCACAGGATGGGAAAAGCTTTACTCAAAACCAGCCTATTCTTCTCAGTTGATAACTAATACCACAAAAGGATCACTTCACGTTAAGCCCAGCCACAAAATGTCATTCTAAATAACTTCCTGGAACTGGGAAGAGCAAGTAACTCAGATGAAATTTTCAAAGCCTCAGAAGCAATTTTTTAACCCTACTTCACATCCATTCCCTTTGGGGATGTGACCTCTTTGATCCATTTGGAAATATCAGTGTCTCAGCACTCCCTTTTGTCTCCCTGAGGAAATGGTCTGAGGTGAAGGAGGTGCTGAAGGCATGTGTCAACCTGGAGGAAACCTGGAGTGATCAAGGCAAGGGGCAATGGGAACCAGGGTGCTCCTCCATTCTGTGGAACTCCAGGAGGTCTGACATGGGTCTAGAAAATTCCCCAGGAAATGAGAAATAAAGTATAAGGGTTATTAGCACAGAGGAGTGATCCATAGGGGCGTTGGTGCAAAATTGTCCCATAATTGATCATTTGAAGACCAGACGTATCCACTCTTACAGAAGCAGATCACAAAGAAAGACCATGGAGCAAAGTAGACAGTGAAGGAATTTCTTCAAGGACCATGTTCAATGAGGAAAAAATCATTGTGACAAAAAAAAAAGTATATATAGATATATAACATACATATATGCATATATATATATGTCAGGTACTTGCAACTTCCTGTTTAAGTTCTAAAGAATTTTGTCAGGAGCAGCAAGCAAGAACAAGAAAGGCAAGGGCCTCTGCCACTGAAGTAGTGAGGCTAATGGGGCTGTATATGCACTTTATACTTCTCCCTCCCCAAAGAACTCATATCTACCCCCAGTTGCCATGCCGGGGAGACCGTTGGTCAGGATGTTTTCTACTGTGTAATCTAACCTTCTCCAAGGAAACTTGCTTGGGATTTTGTAGAAGAAAGTGGTAGTTTATTACTCAAACTGATTCTACCACCTCCCTTTAAGTTTAGTCTGATAAGGCTATAGTTTTCTAGCATATAAAGAAGTTTTTCTTGCAGAATAACTCTAACTTGAAAAGAAAAAGGTTTTACTAACTTTAATGATTACTAAGTTTCTAGCCTATTTATGATCCTTTACATCATATTGTCATTCCACTTTACTGTTTCAGAAGTATAAAGTGTTTCCCACTGTCCTTCAAGTCTCACTTCCCTGCCAAACTCAGTTCTGTCCCAAATAGCGTTTTACTGTCCCTTCATCTGTGGCATGTTCCAGGGCCACACTGACAGAATGTCCTATGAAATAATGTGAGGTAGATTTTTTTTTTTAAGCATCCACAGAGGCTCGTTTTGTTGTTGTTGTTCTGTTCTGTTCTGTTCCTCTGTTAATCAAATTGTTTCATTAAGAGATTCCCACTTTCCCCTGTCCTTCAACAAAGCAGTTGCTTGTTTGCTTCTGCATAAATGGGATCATTTCACTAACGTGGTTTATTGCACAGCCATGTAAACAGAACAGTAACAGCAATAAAGTGCAGATTGAGAATAGGAATAAGCAGGTAGGGCTGGGGAGTTCTTGTATCTCGGGATTTCTTATATTTGCTCTATTGCCTGAGAGAATGTTGCATGGAACAACTTCCTTGCTTATTTATATTCTTTGCAGCTGAAATGATCAAGAAGGTAAACTTCAGCTCTGGATGTGTCTGAACTTTGTGAAAAGTTGGTCCTTCAAGGGCTAGGAGTCTTGCTCTGTTAGGAGTTTCAAGACACTCCCTTGGCACGTGTTCCATTTAGATCACTGGAGGTTGAAATTTCAAAAATTAATTGCAAGTATGACTTACAATTTGGACTGAAATACCATAAACACTCTCCAGTGGAATAAGTGCTCACGGTCACCGAAAGTACATTTTCACAGCCTAGTTGAGCTGATGCCATTGCTGTGGTTGAGCAGCAGTCATGTGCACATCACTCCTCTGCTGCCCTGCTTGGGGGTGTAGTCCTGCTCCTTCACGTGCACTGGCTTTGGTATTCTTCTGACCCTACAGCAGACCCACACTTTAGGAACTGAGGCAGAGTAACCTCTTTGCTCTCCCACAGAGGTCAGCTTTCTGTAAATTTAGGTTTCTGAACTGGCTCACTGCAGAGTCACAGAAGCGATGCCAAAGCCAAGGCAAGTCTTCCAGAAAGACCTGCAGGCTTGACTGGGAGAGATCACAAAGTAGAAAGCCATCTTCTCTTTGACTATCTCTTCTGGTGGTCAATAGCAATACCTGAAGAAGCATTGTGTCATGTTTCCAGTTTCCCCTATCCAGCCTACCTCATGGCCATTGATTTGCACTGTGATGATGTCAGAAAGTACTCTGATTAAAGCTATCCTACCTTTTAGCAAAAGAAGGACTGTGAACAAGACTAGGCGAATGGGTTTTGCCTCTGTGTTCAATATTCATGTGAACCATACTTTATTCAAGGTTCATAGACAATTTTTAAATTGGAGAAGGTGCTGAAAATAATCACAAAATTTATTTTAGGGCTGGATAAAATGTTTTCAGTGAGAAACTTCAGAAACCCAGTCAATTTAGTTTATCAAACATTGAGAGGTACAGTGAGTAAATTTCTTAATGAGGACATAATACTAAGATCTTTAATCTAGATGAGAGAAATGTGCCAAGAATCAGTGGCTAAAAGGTGAAGCCAAAAATATTCAACTTGGAAAGAAAAGCTCTTTTTTTTTTTTAATCACCGCGAAGGTAATTAATTAATGGGGTGGGGAAAAACTGCCAAGGGAGCGGGGGATTTTCTTGTCTTGATGTCTCCAAATCGAGACAGAATAACTTTCTGAGGAAGTGCTTTTGCCAAACACCAGTTAATGAGCATAGTACAAGGGTAACTGGGTGAAATGTACAGGTCTGAAACATACAGGAGGTCAGAGTAAATGATCTAAGCATCCCTTCTCGCTTTAACTACCACAAATCTATGCGGTATCCCAGATTTGTTGGCATGCAATAGGATTGAAAAAGCAAGCCTTTGAGGAAAAAACCATTTGCGATTTGCCTCAGGAAAGTAATCTTCTGGTTCATGCAAAGGAAACCAGATTGATCTGTATTAATGATGTCTGGCAGTACACTTTCTTAGTTGTCTGCCAAAGTTTTGGTGAGGGTTTCATTGCCAACTGTAGGAAGCGATATGAATTGATAAAAAATATACAAACAACTCGGCAACCTTCTCATGGTAGTGAAGTATATATGATGAGCATAATTTTTTTTTTTTTCCTTCAGAGAATTCAGGAATTTGGCTCTTCCCAAAGTCTAGCAATCATGCCTAAGGATTTTATAGACTTCTAGTGAGAAACTGCCAAGACTTAGAGACTTGTCAAGGGCAGAGGTTGCATATTAATCTTCACCACTGTCATTTCAATTGCATCTGAGCTCCCTCTTCTGACGTTTAAATTTCTTTTTAACCCCTTAGAAGGACTGTAAAATAATCCCACCAGGTATACTCCATGGAGCATGTTCTGCGAGTAAGTCTCATCAGAGTGCTGTGGACAGTAACACCTGAATAGCAACTCCCTGGGCTGCAGGTCCATATCCTATCATTTCAAGCAGGAATGCCTGTGATCCTTTCTCTATAATGTAAATGCTTTCTTTCTTTTTAACTACAACATTTTTCTGCCACAATCTTTTGTGCAAACCCTTTCAGGGTAATTTTTTCAAATGCAATTATACTAGGAAGAAAAGTTGCCAGACATTTCAGCCACTTCTCCCTGATTTACTGTATCTGGATATCCTCCTAGGATGCTGTCCAGAAGAGATACCGATTTTAAAACTTGTACAATGTTTAGGGAAATCAATTCTTGATTATCCTCAGAGGTATGCACTTTCCTTTAATCACACCACAACTCCTACTGCAGTATATGTCTAAGCTGTCATCCTCAGAGAACAACATTTTATTCTTTTTTAAATACATAGACCCACATAGGAATAAACATATCTTTTTGGCTGCCAGGGGCTTGAGAGCATTCTAGCACTTCTCGTCTTTTTGTTTTTGTTTTTTTTTAAGCTTGTGCTAATATTTATCTCTTTGACTACAATTTTTTATAAAAAGTAAAGATTCTCTGCATGGTCACACATCCCCTCAGACATCTCCACCTGCAGCCATATTTCAGCATCCCCTCCCAGTCTCTTCAGTGCATCTGAAGCTTCATCTTTGCCAGACATTTTTTGGCAAGAGAACTCCATGGTAGCTGCTAGCTCAGCTTTAGCAAGAGAACAAGTAAGGGAAGACTGCCGTCATCTCTATTCAAGTGTAGTAACTGCTAATGACAGCTATGCTGTGGGATTATACACCATATATGCATAAGGACAGGTACTTTGTATTTCTTGTTTGTCTTGGATGTATCAGTCTTGTCTTCCTTGGGACTGTACCGTGTCTCTTCTGGGGACAAAAAGGTAGAAGATGAAGTTCGGACAAGGCTTGTACAGGCTCACCATTCTACCACTGTGTTTTTTAACCTCAAGGTTAGCAGGGTTAGATAGCCAGTGCTGAAAACAATGGCCTAATTGAAAACAATTCCCTAATCTGTAAAGCAGCTTCTGTGAATGCTGTCACAACTAGAGACTCAAAACTCTGAGTGTAGACACTGACTGTCCCCAGCTCATTTGCTTTGCGGCTGTTATATTCAAGCACTAGCATGACCTCCCTGTGCCTTTCCCTCTATACATTTTTATTCTTGAATGTAGAGACATAAATGTACTATTATGCATTCCTTTCTGTGGTAACAATACTGATTAGGCTGGAGTGTACTACACCAGTTACAATGGCATAAAAGGTTGTGAATAGATGTTATTTGAAGGTAGCTACTGTTCTGAGAGAAGATAGTTGTGACTAGATGCTCTCATTTAAAAGATTCTGTGACCCTGAAAAGAAACTAATACCAAAGCCTTTCTCCTCTGATGATGGAAACAAATATCTGAGAACCTACCATGTTTATTTTTTTGCCAGGGATCACACAGACTAATGATATGAGAAAAAAATCAAAATAGAATAACGTGGTGGATAGTGCTTTGTGGAATAGAGTCAGAGAAACGTGACTGACAGTTTGGTAGGCTCTTTAGAGACTAATATACTAGGTGAAAATAAAAATTAAGGAGTTACAACATCTAGAAGATCTAAGCACTAAGCAGAAGAAAATTGAATTATCTAATGTACAAACATTCTCCCCTAATTATAGAAAAGAAAAAAAAATGAAAGAACAAGAGAACACTGTTTGATACAGTATCGTAGAAAAGATGCTTGGATATGAGAATCAAATACACCATCCAGATGGGAGTTTCAAGTTCTTCTAGGTTATATTGGCTGTTTATACACAGGCATATATTTAAAAAAACTCATTGTGAAAAATGGCAACAATCCTTGTATAAACTAGCTGTAAGAGAGTATTCATTATGTTGAAGACTCAAGTCTAGCATTACACAAAGCCTCTGTTGTGATACCAACTAACAGGACACAACATGATCCTGTCATGATAAGGCAGGTAGAGTTTGAAGTGTTTGGCATGATAGGCTGCTCTTTGCAATGTGGCAATAAACACAATGTATACTTGTCTGCACGGTCATCGAGCAGTTGATGGCTGAAGTTCAGACCTACGGACAATGTTCAAAATATTAGTAAGGAAATACAATTAACTGGCCTATTTGTTGTCCATAAAATATCCTGTTCTTTTTCCAGATCGTCACAGATTTCCGCTGGCATCTAAGCTTGCACTGCCCAGAAGAGTATCAGCTGCAGACTGTCTAACAGATCTATCAATTGTAAACTAGGTATAAAAAGAGATATAGAAATGATGTGAATATTTTTCAGGTTAATGGATGCTTTAGTAACCACCTAGCCTCTGTCTGGGGTTCTGAGCCCTGACGTGGGAAATCCAGATCTAAGCCTTGACATGCCTTACTGATTGAGGCCTCAGAAAAATTGCATTCATAAGCAGCGGGACCAGTATCCAGTGATTTGCTTTGTTCTTGAGGCAGGGAGGGAGGGGATGGGCGGGGGGCAAACTGAATAGCTCTTCTGTGACTCAGTGTGAGAGGAAAAGGCAATAATAAACAAGATCTCAAGAGCACAAAACAATCAGTATGTTCCAACACAGAGAATGCATCCTAAAACACTTTCTTGAGATGAATGGCAAGGTAAATCTATGGGAGAGGCTTCAAATTTCTTCCGAATGAGCTGTGAGAGGACTGTGGAAGAGATTCCAGGATCCCAACCTTTACATCTGTCCCTTGATTCACGAGCTTCCAGGGACAATTGTTAGAGCCACAGACAGAGTATGATATGATGATGGGGCATAGCTCGGGAGCAAGGGGTGGCAGGGGTGTCACTGGAAGCAATCATGTCCACCTCCCATCAGATCAATTGCCCCGAGTGAAGAGTTTAAGAAGCTGCTTCTTGCAATCTCCCCTTCCCAATGCTTGTTCCTTCAGCACCCGATGTGCATTCCTCCAGCTCCTCGCACAAACAGCTTCCCAAGGCTACTCTTGTAGCCAAACAGTCCTGAAGTTGATGAGCAAATGGCATTGTTCCTTCAATTTCACTGTCCTTAGCCACCCTATCCTGCAGCAGGCCCAGGCCTTTCCTTGTAATTCTTCCAACAAAATCCCCAAGCAAGATCCAGCAAGAGAGCACAAGACACACGTCTCTCTCCCCCTCTCTCTGAGAGCAATATAAACACAGACTGTGCTGTAGATTTCAGATTCATAAAAATCCAATTTAGAAAACGTTATTTAAGGGATTTAGGAATATAAATTTAAACATATAAAGCTTTTGCTCTGCAGCTGAACCCAGATTCCGTCTTCCTAGGGACTCCAAGATAACATATTTCATAAGTAAGTTATTTGCCTAAATTCTGCCTTCCCAGGATGAGGATAAAACTTTTCTTTCTTGCTATGATTTTGTGAGGATAAAATCTGCTGATGATCAGGAGGTCCTCAGATACAGTAACACAGATCTTAAAAACAGAACGTAAAATAGAGCCCCAGACCACAATTCTATCAATATTTTCATCTCAGATGTGAATTCCATGCCATTTGCAGAGCTGTGGTGTAAAAGCTTAGCTTCAATTAAGGCGCTTCATATGAGCAGTTGTGAGCCAGTATGTCCTGTCTTCACTAATCCTTTTTCCATTTTCCTTACCTTCCCTTTTGCCTGTAACAGAGCTGCAGGGATTTTAGACTTCAAGTGTAACGCTGGGCTCAGGAAAAATAAGCTTTGTTCTCCCCTTTCTGTTGACAATTTTTGTGACCTAAGGGAAATTATTTAACACGTTTTTTCCCATGCAAAAAAAAGAGAGTGAGGATGTTTTCTTTGTCCCATCCACCAGCACAACACAGCAAGCTCTCACAGCTGCCTCTGACTACATTTGCAGACGGTGGAGCTTGTCTGCATGTTATCCGAGGCTGCTGAACACCACCATGGCCGTAATACCGCAGAGGAACGGTTAACAGATGGTGGCAGTAATGCCAGGCCCCAAGCTGTTCGGAGGAGATCCCCTGGCTTTGAGGTTATGAGGAGAAAGGTGGTGCTTTCCACCCACCTTAATCCTACTTCCATATGGCTTTGGGGAAGGACTGCAAAGCAAGAGGAAGGCAGCTGCCAGCTGACAGGAATAACAGGAACTGAACTGGGAAGTGCTGGACATTTGCACCTTTGGAGGTTTTCCTGCAGTCTTTCTTTGTTCTGTGCTGATCAGAAGCTTGCCCTGCTCCTGGCTGATCTCCCCAGCTTCACAGAGCACCTTGTCCTCTCCCTCACTCCTCCCAGCCTAGCCCCCAACACTCCTCCATTCCCCCGGGTTGTCCTCCTCCCTGACAAGCAACCCCTTTCCATCCCCCTAAAAAGGGGGATGCTTTTGTGGTTGTTTCTGCTTCTGGTGCTGTGTTCTTCTCCCCATTCCTGTGTTAGTCTTGTTGAACTGTAAACCCTGGGCTTTGGGGGAGGGCTATCTACTACTCAGCATGTGACTACCACCCTGAAAAGCTTTTCTTTGTTGGCCCTGCTACTCTAAAAAACATTATTATTAGCAATATTAATATTAATATTTGCTTATTATTATCATAATTAATTATTAATATTTGCAACCAGGAGACTAACACAGGGGCATGGCAGATCTTCCACAGGACTGTTGGACTTGGCTACAAAACAGTTCTCAGAAAAGTAAATTTCTACTATTTCCATGTATTCTTTGTTATCAGTTATCACGAAAATTAGTCAGAAAACAAAGCACTAAACCTGTGCAAGCTGTCTGAAAGAGAACAGTATGTATCTACCTGACACCATTAACAGAACTAATAAAAGTACAGTGCAACCGGCATGTGCAGCTGTCACTGAGGTTTTCAATAACTTCTTGGAAACCAGAGATGGCTTAATTTTCTGTTTCAGAAATACCCAAACATAGTGGTGATTTGAGTAGTGCAACATTTCACCTTTCACATTTTCTCCTAATCCTATGCATCTACTGCTTCAGTGGTTAAGACCTAGTAAATACCAAACCATGACTTCATTAATGAACTGCAAGAGTAACTTAAAATGTGTACTGATTTAACCAAGGATGCCTTTCAGAAATTTCATCTACAATTGACAGATGTAAACACACATGTCGAGTAAAGCAGAATTAAAACAACTTGAGTTGCTCTTATCTGTGTTTAACTGCAGCAAGTTTGTGGTACTTGTAAAGGTTTGTGTATGGTGAATGAATTAGTGAGTCAATGTATAACATATGTTTTTGTGTAGATGCACTTGTAGGTATATACAGATCTGGAGTTCGAAGTACAAGATTTAAGGGGAAAAACATTGTGTTTGGAAGGCTTCCTCTGCATCTAATTGAACACACAATCTATCATCAGTTACTAAAAATAAAATTAAGGCATAGCAGCTCTGAATGCTTCTACTGGTTTATGTTTTGTTACCTTTTCTGAAGACTGATAACTGCTCAAGTACAACTGTAAGAGTATAACATTTGTACAGCATTTCTGCAGAGCTGAGACAAATTCCGCCCAAGGAAACAAATGACATTGCAAAGTATTTTTATAGAAAGAGATTTCCAAGTAACTCAAACCAAAAAGAAAACAAATACAGATATAAAAATTAAACCACCACATTTTCTTCATTCCCTTGTCAAACTTGGTGATATTTCTGTGGGGCCACCCATAAAGGTTTGAGGAAGAGAAAGAAGCAGGCTGATTTGCCCCAGACCTCCTTCTGGCGCATCAGAAAGGAAACAACTCACAACATTATGATACAGTATGATACATCCAAAGATGCAGCTTGTGAGCAGTCCACTTTATGTTCTGAGGCCTGGGGACCTTCTGGTCCACTAATACTTCACTTGACAACCACTGCTTTCCCACTCATGGGCACAGGGCCACCCACCAGGGCAGTGAGCTGGAGTTTCCAAACAGTACTGCTAGAAGCAACTCAGGGGGGCATTTATCCCACCCCTGAGATGTGCATTTCATACAGAGTGAGTAAAATGTTCTGTCCTGAGCAGTTTGCCAACTGTAACAATGAGCTGGAGACCATGGCCTTGTATCACCAGTCTGTATCAACACCCAGGCAAACATAAATTGTGTTTCTTGCCTTGTCTCAGCAGAAAAAGATGAAGGGAACCCACAGCTTGGAGAAAGGTGTGGTCGGCCTTCCTCCTCTTTTCACCCTTTTGTTGGCCAGGCAGCTGGATGAAGTTTGTATCTCTGAGGTGAAACAAGCAGATAACACAATCATTTCGCAGTCTCAGGTGCTGTGATGCCAAAACATCCTCTCTGAAACCTTTCAGGCAGCCTGGCTTCTTGTAATCATACACAATGCATTTCTGAGATACAATTATCTGCTCTGAAGCACAACCTGACTGTACAGAACAAAGAAAGCTTCCTTTCCTGAGACGGGGAGTAGTACCCCTTTCCTGGGAGGGGCAGGCTAGCTGTGCTTGCTGATGATGGTACCAAAGGACAATGACATGACAGCTTACTGCCGAGCTGAGTGTCTGGGGCACGAGCACCCTGCCCCTCTGTCCCACTGGTCAGGTCCAGCCAAGCTCACCTCAGCTCCTGGCTCCTTCTTCATCCCCATCAGCCATGCTCCTCTTACTCCTCAAGCAAGTGCCAAGGCAGGGCAGAGTTTTTGCGTGTGTAAGGTCACTTGTGGACCTTTAGGTCCCAAGAAGAGGATGAGGGGGGGAGTAGGAGAAGAAGAAGAAGGGTTTGTGCTGGAAATGGGGTCTTGCACCCTGAGAGGAGGAGGGCAGGAGTCACCCTGTGCTCTGTCCTCTAGAAAGAGGTTATAAACCAGGTGCAAGGTATGAGAAGTGAGGTACAAAAGCCTTTCAAGGACTGGTCTCTGCTCTATCTGGGGAGTGATGAGCTCGTAGAGAAGAAACTCTCCTTATCTGAATCTTTCAAGAAACACTGACCCCTTGCTCGAAAAGTTTGACAGCACTGTAATACGTGTTTATACCTTGATATATATTTTATTATCAATATCTTTCAAGACTCAAATTGTGTTTTCCATGAAGAATGAACTTTGTAGACTCAATGCTCTCAATTTGCCAGCTTAACCCAGGGGCAGCTCCATTCTGATTCTGCCTGAACATGAGTTTCTGTTTGTCATCCCCACAGAAATTGCAGCCTCCAAAACTGTATTTCACTTTGCTGCAAATGTGTGAAGCTTGGAAGTGGATCTCATAAAGCGTGATGCTACCTGTTTTCTTTGGGCACTGAAAAGCCAGATGCACATCCAGTGATAATTATGCCTTTCCCACCATTTTTGGCTTGAATTTTTCCTGCCCTTACTAGCGTAGCAGTGCTTCATGCTTGGTGCTCACAGTCTTCCAGACCACCCATGACTGCATCGCAAATGCTATTGTATATACAAACTTCACAGTGCTTCAGAATACAAAAAGTTCCCATGATCATAAGTGTTTCATAAAATTCATATTTAAAGAAAAATATATCAGTATTTTTTAGTATTGTGAATACAATATTAGGCTTATAAGCATTTAAATGAGTCATATTCTTTATTAGTCCAATTCAGAAATTTTTATTTGTACATGCATGAAAAATTTAAATGGAAATGATTCTGAAAGAAATAGTGCTTAACATGGCCGTATGAAAAGCAATCTAAAAATCCTGACAGAGGTGAAGAAAAAGAAATGAAAGTGCCCATAATGTATGGGGGTCTAAGAATGAAAAGATAAATAATTCCTTGTATGTGCTGTGTCAAACCAGTTATTGCTCCAAAGCTCTCTTTACAGGCTTTATGCCCACACACTGAGCGAGCTGCACATCTTCCCTAGCAATGCTACAATGCAGAAAGGGGAACTCTGCTCAGGGACTGCCAATATTAAAGTACCTCAGAGGCTTAAATCTGCAGTTTTCCTGTCCTTGTGCTAACAGATCAGGCAATGTCAGCCCACAAAGACAGCCTGACCTCATAGAGACTCCAGACTCCAAACAGCTACCAGTAATTCCAAAATGGAAATCAATGGAATAGCCAGTCATTGCTCCACGCTGGTAGGTGTAATAGCAAAGGAGAGTATTAAGCAAGTGTATGAAGGAATATAATGACACATTTTGCAGAGCTCCTTGTAAGCATGAGAGGCAGAGTGGCAAACAGGACATAACTGCCACTTTGAAGATTAAAAACTGGATAACTGAGGCCAGCGTCGTGAGATAATTTGAGGAAGACACAAGATTTCACCACTTGAATGTATGCGTTTTGCATAGCGTGGTATGCCAGAAGATGAAAAGGGACTCACTTAAATAAAAATGAGGAAGTGGGAATGAGAAGCTTTAAGAAAAGAGAACTATAAATTCTGTAAGAATAGCTGCTATAAAAAGCACATTTACATGCTAAGAAGGAAGAAATAAAGGATACAGCTGAAGATTGTCAAAATAGCACTAAGCCAAATGTGAAATAGTTTCCAGTAATTCAGAGCCCTCACAGGCAGGCAGGTCCTGGGCTCTCCCCTGCGAGGGGAGTGCTCTGAGGCTGGCGTGGAATGACGGCATGTCCTCCAGTACGCTCTCCGTGCTTCGCATGCCAGCCAGTCAAAAGGAAACGGATTGTAGGGGAAATCGCCATCTGCTTTTGTCAATAAAAGACTGCTTGCGGGGCTTGAGCCTAAACAGACTGAAGCCAGCCTTTTATAGCTGCATGGGAGGAAATGGGAGACCTTACTAAAGTGTGAGAAAGTATAATTTAAAAGGCCTAAACAAAAATTACTATGACAAGACTTCATCTGCTCTATATAGGCTCCCACATAGTATCATAGAAGGCATGGGAACTTATAAAGGCAGGGGTTCACATTAAACCTATGATTTTCTCAGCTTCCTAGGACCTAGTTTCAAGAACATTATTACAGATATTGTTTTCTCACACTTTAATGTAATTTGTACTGTACAGGGGAAATAAGATTACAAAGTTTCTCTTTCCTACAAATGTGCACAGAAGACATTTGTATAGCCCATTCACCGAAAGCACCTCGCAATCTTTGACGTGTTTATTCTTCCAAGGCACATAAGGGAGTGTATTAATATCCTTGTTCCACAAACCATTTAACTAAGGCACAAGGTCACAGAAATGCAGCCTCTTGATACTGAAGTGAGTATAGGCACAGCTGAGGCAGCACTAAAAACAAGATCACACACGGAATCACACAGAATCACAGCGTGGCTGTGGTGGGAAGAGCTCTCCGGGAATCATTTGGTCCAACCCTCCTGCTCAAGCAGGGTCACCTAGAGTTGGTTTCCCAGGACTGTGTCTAGGTGATTCTTGAAGATCCCCAAGGATGGAGACTCCACAGCCTCTCTTTGGCAGCTGAGGGGACATGGGCCAGCCTATAGTTCACCAGATCCTTCTTGCCCTTCTTGGTGATAAGGAGTGATATCTGCTTCCTTCCACTACTCGGGAAGGAATCATCATACCCTGATCATCATACCCTGATCACCACAATCTTTCAAAGATAACCAAGAGTATCCTTGCAGTGACTTCATCCAGCTCCCTCAACTCTTGTGGATGCATCCTATCAGATCCCATGGGCTTGTATACATTGAATTTGTTTAAATGTTCCTTTCAATGGAGTCCTCTTCCACCAGGGGTGAGTATTCCTTGTTCCAGACTTTCCCTTTAGTCTCAGAGGCCTGGTGTTCCTGAAGGCTGGTCTTGCCAGCAAAGACTGAAGTGAAGAAGGCATTCAGTAGATTGGCCTCTTCTGTATCCTTTGTCACCAGGACCCCTGCCTTGTTCAGCAGTGGGCCTGCATTTTCCCTAGCTTTGCTTTTGCTGCTGATGTACACGTAGAAGACCTCATCCCTCCCTCTCCAGATTCAGCTCCAAGTGGGCTTTGGCTTTCCTAACTCAATCCCTGCACACTGTGTCTATACTGTTCCTGGGTCACCTGCTTCTGCCTCTTGTGTGCTTCCTTTTTAAGTATGAGTTTAGTCAGGATCTCCTTGTTCATCCATACAACCCTCCTGCTGCCTTTGCTTGACAGTGGCTTGACAGCGGCTTGACAGCAGTTTGGGTACAAGGTGTGTTTGTCAACACAGACACAGAGAGTTCAAGGCACAAAAATTTTCTTTAACGAGGTGTGGAGTCAGTTCATGCCTCCTTCTCTCCACATCTGCTTCCAACATTCACAAGAAGATGCAATGCAGCTGGTGCCCCAACCCAACACCCTGGACTGCAGGCAGATACACCTACAGAGACCTACCCCAATCACATAGGCAGCCTGCCACAGGGCAGGAATTTGGACACAGATGCCCCTGTCTTAAACTAGTTATTTCACCAACAGCCCCTCCTGTCTCTTGCATTACATATATGTACCATTCTAAATCAAACAGCTGAATTAGTAATTGTTTACCCATTTGTTCTAACAACACTTAACTTACTGGCCTGCAGCTGGCAGCCTCTGGGCCTCACAGCTCTGCTTTCGTGCAATATCAGCCATAGAAATGACTCCCTGGTTGTTCCAGTCGCTACAGATTAAAAATCAGTATGTGGCTGCAGGAACATTTATACATCAAACTTCTAAGGCCACTGTTAAAAAAAAAGACCTTCATTACCCATTTCTTACACTACGAGGTTGGAACAACCCCGTCAATGTGCAGACAGTAATTTCTGTTACCTATTAAACTTAAATTGGTGACTCTCATCCTACACTTCCATACTCCTACTGAAAACTGGACTCGCTGTATAAATAAGCTGGAGTCTTCTAGGGGTCTGCAGAACTAAGTATGAACTTCATCCTCTTGCATCAGGTTGCTATGAGAAGCAAGGTGCTAAAAGACAAAATACACATAGAATAAACACTTTCTAATATGAAGGTATTTAGTCATAATGTAAACCACAATAAAATTGTTGTGGGTATATAATACCTAAATTATAGTCTGAATAGTCTGATTCATTCTTTCTCTGTGCCAGTGAAAAGAAAATAAAAAAAGATGGAAAGTCTGACGTGTCTGATATGAAGCGTCAGTGAACCTGTCTCTCTTTTGAGAGGTTACAAACTGCAGCTACATCTACAAAAGGACATACGTGCATTTTGGTCACCCAAACCCAAGTGAGAATTTTAAACCATCACTCCGTTGCTGAATTCGTCAGACTGGACCCAGGAACTCCAGCCTGAAGGTGTGATCTGTCACTGCTTTTCAAAATGCCAGGAGAGAGAAGAGGCCAGAGGTGTCACCACAGGTGCCCAGCCAATGGACTGTGTCTCATCTCCGTCGTCCTGTCTCCAAAGCGCTTCAGAAGTAGCTTCCCAAGGGCCTTCCCTGGAGATACACAGAGGGGATCTCTACGTGTGTGATGCTCAGAGAGACTGGTGTTCAGGTGGGCATTGGCCTACCTTGCAAGTGAAGGAGCTCCTGTCACGTGGATGGGAAGGTGCCTTGACATGCAGTCCTCTCCCACCCCCAGTGTAAGCCATGCAGCTGACCTGCCTGGCTGGAAGCACGACGGTGACAGGACGTACCAGCTCTCTCTGCTCCGCTTGCTCCACTTTGCAGAGAAATGATTATTGGAGGGCTGAAGAGTGAGATAAAAAGGGATCACGACTGTGTATTGTAGTGACTGCGTCAGACTGCTAGCACTGGGCTCTGGGTGCCAGCGCTTGTGTGCTCCAAGAGCTGGAAACTAGAAAGCAGTAGCCAGGGCAAGGACCTGAGGCAAGCTGTCTCCCGCTCCCAGGCAAGCAGGCCAAACAGTTTGACTGCAGAATCCTGCTCGGGTTTTGGAGCAATTACAACGTAACTCTCCGTGCCAGAGAGTTACTCTTAATTCCTCTGCTGGGCAGTTTCAGCAAGAGAAAATGGAAACACTTGAGCTCACTCTCTCACCCTGGAAATTCATGGGAAAAGCGGGGGGAGGTAAATGAAGCGATTCAAACTTTCTTCAGTGGGAACTAAACCCGTGTTTCCTGAGCCCCACCACCGAGCTGCTGGATGAAAGGGGACTGCCTCTTCGGCTTTCAAAGGGGCTCAAGCACCTCACGGCAGGAAAGTGGCTGCAGCGCCGGCTCCCGAGGGAAGGGGTATGCTGCTCTGCAACCAAATACAACGAATCCAAGCCTCTGAGACAGGAACACTTGCTTCGTAGTTCCTATTTCAGATGTATTTCTGTGCAGCTGGGGATTATATGTCCGCTGACATCAGATCTGTGCCCTCCTCGGACACCAGACAGTACGGGTCACACACATTTTGCCAAGTTGCCGGGGATACACTGCACAGTGTTTATTGCAGCTACCTGAAGAAAACGTTCTACCTTAGCTGAGTATAATAATAATAGTAGCAATAATAATAACAACAACTCATACTGGCTTGGCCTTTTGCACCTTGTGGCTACAGCGTATTTGTTCAGGCAGTGAGAATCATAAAACCAGACTCAGGGTACCAGCCTCTACCTGCCAGCTGGACAAATTACAGGCTTTGGCACTTGGCTTTCTCCCCGCAGCCCAAGCCCTACGGAGAGCCGAGGCACTTGATGTGGAGGTTGTTAATTCCACAACCCCAAGCCCTTGCTTGATTTAGCCCTAAACCTATTTCTGTGCACAACAACTAAATACCAGGTATCTAAGTCTCCGAGGCAAGCACAAAGGCTTCCTATTTCCTGTTTAAATCGCTTTCTGTTTGGCTGGGGACGTCAGTTTCGTTTCTCACCTTGTGACACTTCTCAGCCTAGTTGTGCGTGGTTCCGCTCTTATTTAAGTTCCCCCTCAATCTAGCTGAAATTCATAAAAGCTGGGATGGCTTGTTCAGCAAAAACACTGTAGCCACGTGACACAAAGCACTTGGCACTAAAGCACATGTCATCTTTCAAAAAAGAAATTGATGAGGCATCACCTGTCAATACCACTCTAATGAATACCTGGTTATCAGGCATTTTTGTACTCAGATCAGTCCTCCCAGTAAAACTGAAGGAAGACCATGAAAATGGAAACAAGCAGAAGCTGCCGAGAAGGGGGATTGTGTGAGGCAGCAGTGCTGCTGAAGCAAATGCCATTGGAACTGCAGTTTAATTCTATGCCGAGCAAGGTTATCACCTGCTTGTCATCGCTACTACTTGTCTGGCCATGCCAAGAGTTACAGAAGCTCAATCAGCAGGAGACTACCCTTCCCCCCTCAAAAAGGGGAGGGGGGAAAGAGAGAGAGAATAGTTTTCTGCTGGTTTAACCCTCTAAAATGGCTTGTCAGGAGGTCAGAGAAAAGCCAGGGCACGGACAATGGAGGGAGCGGAGCTGTAGGGCCAGAGCACAGGAACGAAGGGAGCAGAGGACTGCCACAGCGTTGACTTCGCCTGGGCAAAACTGTTGGGGAACTACAGTGAGAGCAGTGTTTAACCTTATAACTGACAGATGTAGATTGTTTCCGACTCCCTACTGCAGGGCTACGAACTCCATTTGTTTGTCCATTCACTGCTTAATGCAGTGGAGCCCCAACGGCCGTCTTTTGCCACTGCGAGGTGGTTCTTTAAAGCAGAATCAGCATACAGCAGGGACCAGTCGAACGGTGGTACATCAGCACCTTCCTTGTATGTTGTTTCTTGCTGTGACTGCTCTTAAGGGAGGGGCTTGAGCTTTACTGGAGTGTTTTTGCTTTTGTATGGTCTAAGGAATTATTGTTTGTTTTGGGTTGGGTTTGTTGTTGGTTTTTCTTATTCTTGATTCCAGTTTGTGAGTCTCTTTTTTTTTTTTTTTTTTTTCCCCAGAAGTAACCAGCCTCATTACTGAAGGCTGGTTATCTAGTTGGTTGACAGATACTTTCTTATGTAGGTATGAGAAAGACAAACTGTATGATACTTTAAAAACATATAAGCTCTGTCAAGTTTTCAGTTTCCCAGCACACCAGACATTCAAACAGTCTGGATCCTATCTAACAAACATTGTTGAATGTATTCAGTTAATAAAAGCTTGGCAAATATTAGTAAAGGGCTTGTAATGGTTGTGAGTGACATAAAGGTTAAAAGCTTTCGGTAGCATGGCACCAAACTAGAGTAAAGCCTGAAGAAACTGGAGTGATGTGTCAGTAAGAAATCTCAGGACTGATTGGGACATCAAGAAATAATCCTTTGTCAGAAACAGGAAAAGATGCAACTATACCACAAATCTGAAATTAGTTTTTGAATTTGAAACTTTTAACATTTTTCAGATCATAACGTCCCGTTCTCTTGTTATCATAAAGTATACACAGATTAAAACAAGAATGAAATTCCCTCACTGTCCCAGCCTGACAAGTCCTGGGAAAGCAAGATGTTTTCTGTCCTATGCTTATGTTACACTGTTTCTCCATAATGAGCGGGACAAGAGAAGAAAGGGCCTTGGGGTAGACTGGCATATAGGGAACATTGTCTCTTGGTGTAAAGTTTGATTACCATTTGTTGCTTTGCTTGCTGCCCTCCCTGCACAGAGGGAAGGTCTCCGTGCACCCCAGGACACAAGGAGGTTCCCAGCGCCTCCTCAGAGCTCGGATAGCCCAGGGGAGAGGCACAACGGGAACGCCAGAAAGCACACGCTGCTTCAGGATTTCTGTAAACATTGGATTCCAGCTCCCAAAACCGCTCTTAGATTCACTTTCTTTAAAGGCTTGTCTGGACGAGGATAAAGGTGTATTTTAAAAAAAAAAGTCTCAGTGAAAACTTTTAATTAACATGTTTTCAAATTCTCAGTGTTGACAGGGTGTGTTGCATTTTAGTGCATTAGCCAGCAAATGTGTTAAAATACATGTGTCCCATCTACAGGTGGCAAGTTAGGACAAGTTTTTAAAAGTTTCAGAATTTAACAGGAGTTAAAATGTGTTTGTGATTGTGCTTTTACCTTAGCCAGGGGTGCATGTCACTCCTGGGTTTTCCTGGGACTCCAGAGAGCAGCTGCTGTATGGGCTGTTAATTAGCCACTTTCTCCTTTTCCTGATCTGTCAAATGAAACATTTTGTTTACCTGCGTTGCAGGAACGGTTGAAAAGGGATGTTTATACAGTTTTTTTTGGGAAAAAAAAAAATTAAAGGCTGCATATTAGTGAGATAGGAGGCTGGGCAGTGGTTACAGGAGTTGGAAGCCATGCTTTCATAGGGTGGCAAACTGCAGTTTCGGAAGACCTAATGTAAGGCTATTTCGATAGCCACGTAACCCAGAGCGTGGCATGGCATTCAGCTGTTGTTCCGAATGTGGCCAAACACTTTGCAGGGGCAGCTTTGCCTCAGCTGCTCTTGGGCCAAAAGCTAGCAGCCTTATTTCTAGCCTCCCCACAGAAAGCCAGTGTAAAGTTGACATAAGCACTATATACCGTGTTTATACCTGGCTAGCTTGGCAGAAGGGTTTGTCTTTGTGCCCAACCAAAGTTGTAGCTGCAAGGCACAGATTCGGTGTTAAGGATCATGAAGCCACAGCTGAGCACCAGTAACTCTGAGTCAGCTGCGATGCTGATTTGCCAGGCAGCACTGTACAAACCACTCCGTCAGTCCACACCTCCGCCTTCCCCTTCCCAAATGGAGAGGACGAAAATAATCTCAGGTGAAACGTGCTGAAAGGAATCATGTTTTGGAAGTACTGCAAAAAGACATCTTCGTCTGGGGGGTGCAAAACATGATTAGAAATGAGGAAATTGGCTGTGGCAGTGCCCTTAACCTTTGGCACAGTTGGGGGGAGGCTGCTGCCTCCCTGAGAAGAGCTTTTTAATTTTGGGGCTCCTCAGAGCTGTCATCTTCTTAGAAATATCATCACCCATGTCACATGGGGGATGCGATTTTTTGCTGACACAGCTATCGTGGTAAAAGCCCTGATGCAAATACACTTACAGTGGTACCACTTTTTTCAGGCACCGAATTTCCAACAGCCTATACACAAGCACCTTTATGCTGGTACATCCTTGTTTCTGCCAAAGAAATGCTGCAACATCTTTCTGCGTGGAAGGCACTGTAGAAAACTGGTATTTACACGTTCATATCTGATTAGTCCTGCTGCAATACACCGATCAGGGATTGTTTTGGGTTTGGTTTTTTTATTTCTCTTTTCTCTCTTTTCCCCCCTTGGAAGGAGATGAAAAGATCAGCAACTTGAGTAAAGTGCAGGTTGAAGAACGTGGAATCTCCTCTCCAGCATATCTGTTTGCCTGGCGCTTCAAGGTGCAGTGTGACAGGGAGCAGCCTGGTAACTGGTGGGCTCAAGAGGTCGGTCGAGAGGTTAAATCTTGCATTTTCACCTCACGTTCAAGGGTTCGGGTTAGCAAGCAGAGATGGCTGTCCAGGTTGTAGCGCACTGGGACTGACGGAGGAAGTGTGCGTACATTCTGGCTTTCCTGCTTGTCCAGAGAGAGACTCTGCAGAAGAACCTGTGGAACGGAGCACCCGGAATAACATCAGTCAAGGCTGCTTCTTTTTTCTTTCAAAGTTGCAGAACATTGAAATGGTTGAAAAACGTATCAAAAGCATAACGCAAAGCATACGTCGTCAAAACTCCCACAGAAATTTTTTCGGCGACCCTGCTCTGAAATTCGGAAGGTAAAACGGCATCTGCCCGTGCAGGTGAAATCCCGTGTGCCCGAGCAAGGCGGATGGATGAGAGTCCAGACTGGCCGTGGAGCTCGCTCGCGGTCCTCCAGCAGGTCTCCTCGGGTGGTCTGCTCCACCAGCCGGCGCCGAACCCCACCACAGCCACTGGCGGCAGAACCACGCTCCGCTCGCGGTCCGGCGTGGAAGGAGCGGAGGAAGCGCGACGGGAGGCGTCCCCTCGGGCGGCGGCGGAGGATCGCGAAGGCGGCGGCTGTCGTCCGTCTGTCCCTCCGTCCATCCGTCCGTCCGTCCGTGCCCCGCGAGGTGAGCGCTCCGCGGCTCTCCCCGTCCCCTCCTGCCGCCGGTCCCCTCCGCCGCGCACGGCTCCCCCCCCCACCCCCGCACCCCGCGGACGGAGGGCGGCGGGCGAAGGAACCCCTGCAGAGCAGCCCCCGGTCCCGCCGAGCCCAGCGCAGCCCCGCAGCGGCGGGGCCGGCGGCCGCAGGTGACGCGGGGGCGGGCGGGGCCGCCCCCGCCCCGCTCCCGGCCCCGCCGAGGAGCCCCCGCCGCCCCGCGGCCGTCGCCAGGGAAACGGGCCGGCGGCGCGGCCCCGCCGAGGGAGCCCCGGGGCGCGGCGGCCTCGGCCCCGCCGGCACCCCCGCCCCGCCGCCGGCCTTCGCCCCGGCCCCGGCCGCGGGGGGTGCGCGGGTGTCGGCGGCGCGGGTGGGGGCAGCCCCGCGGGGGAGCGGGAGGCCGCTGCGCCGGGAGAGACAAAGGGAGCGGCGGGCAGGGGCGGCTCTCGGCGACGGGGGGGGAGAGGCTCGATCCTCCCCCCACAAAAAAATAATCCCCACAGCCAAATGCCGCTTGTGCCTCCAAGAAGAGAAATATTCCCCTGCCCGGCTGAAAATAACCGGCCGCCCTCGCCGGGGGTACCGGGAGGCGGCGGCGGCCGCACAAAGCCCCCCGGCCCCGCCAGCGCCGGGTAACCCGCGGGGAGAGGCAGGCGGGCGGCTGGGCCGAGCCTCCTCGCTCCGCAGCCCGGCGTTATCGGGGCGATGCGAACATCCTTGTTTATAAACAAGGGGCGTTCGGGGGAGATCGCCCGACTTTGGGAAACGATCGTTCTGACGCCGGTTTCTGCTCCTTAAAAGGGGGTGGGGGTGTCGGGGGGGGGGGTTTGGGCCAGCCTTTCCTCCATGGCGCGGCGGAGGGAGACGTTCGGGTCCCCGCGCCCGCCGCCCCCTCCCCCGGGAAAGGGAACCGGCCGCAGTTGCGATGTTGCCCCCCCCCTCCGCTGTCGAGGGCTGGAGATCACCGTTAATTCGCACGCGTTAGTTTCGGGTTACGTCGTATTCGAGGGTTTAAATTCAACGTAAACACACGCTGGGGGCCGGGGGCTGGGAACGCGCAAACCGCTTCCCTGATCCTGCCGCTTCGGCCGCCGCCTCAGCGCCTGGAAACGTGATCTCGAAATGGGTCAGCGCCACGGAAAACACTTTAAAAACACAAATCAGGAATAACCGGAGAGCAGAACTGAATCAGAGCCGTGGGCTAATCACAAAATATTTTATTCCAAGCTAATATCGGGGGGGGGTGGGGTGGGGAGGGGTCCGTTCCCGCTCCGGCAGCGGCTCCTGCCGCCGCTGCTCTGGCAACATCTGGCCCGCAGACCCACTAATTTCGACTCGTGATCTCGTTCGGCGAAACCCGATCTACGTGGTTCAAATACCTTCCAAATTGGGGGGCGATTTAACAATCGCGACCAATTAAACCCGGGGAAGAAAAGGAAAAAAAAAAAGCAACGGGGAAAAAAAAAAAAAAAGGAAAAAAAAAGGAAAAGGCAGCAAATCCCCTCCTTCCCTCTGCCCCCGCCCCGGGCTCGCGCACACACACTATCTGTTGCTCTCTCACGGCGGCAGCGGGTGGGGGCGGGCGGCAGCGCCGGGACGGACTCGCACTCACGCCCGCACTCACACTCACGCTCGCGCCCCGCACCATTGTTCCCGCCCGCCCGCCCCGCTTTCTCCGGGGCGTTTTGCTCGCTCCCCGGCGCGGAGCTCCGCGCGCCCGCCCGCACCGCGGCGGAGCGGAGCGGCACATTCATTATCGGCCGGGGGCTGATTTCAAACCGCTGCCATCGCGGCTCCATTGTTCGCCGGGCGGCCAGGCCCCGCCCCCCTTTGTGTGGCGCGGCGGCGATTGGCCGGCGCCGGGCGGAGGGCTGCCGTCACCGCTCGGGAAGCCCATTCATCTGTGCACTTGGGCGTTGGACTCCGCATCTTATTAGCAACCAGGGAGATTTCTCCATTTTCTCCTTGTCTACAGTACGGCTACAAATCTGGGATTTTTTATTACTTCTTTTTACTAAACTTGGGCTCCTTTTTTTTTTTTTTTTTGCTCGACTTTTTCCTCCCTTTTTTTTCCCCTCCCTCCTGTGCTGCTGCTTTTTGATCTCTTCAACTTTAAATTTTTTAAAAGGAGTGCATTGTAACCGGTTCTGTTCTCTCTTCTCTTTTTTTTTTTCCCCCTCTGGTGTGTGTGTGTGTTGCTGCTGCTGCTGGCCGCCCAGTATTTATACCGACCCGACGCTCTTTGTTTCCCCTCCTTTTGGATCTGTTGAGTTTCTTTGTTGAATAAGACAGCATGGGTGCCCAGTTCTCCAAGACCGCTGCAAAGGGCGAAGCCTCCGCCGAGAAACCTGGGGAAGCAGTGGCTGCGTCTCCATCCAAGGCGAATGGACAGGTAAAAAAAAAAAAAAAAAAAAAAAAAAAATTTAAAATATTAAACCTACTCCTTTTTTTTAAGCCGACTTCGACGGACTCTCTTTCGCATCCTGTTTAATTCTTCTTCCTTCGATGCCCCGGTGGCACATTCGATGGAGAATACGGTCGATCCTTTTATCTTTGCAACGCGGGGCAAAGGAATAATGTCTTTATTTATATTTTTTAAAAAGAAACGGGCTCGGCTTTGAATGATTCGTTCCTTTCTCTTTCCTACGGGAGGGCGGGGGGGGCACATCTTTTTTTTTTTCCTTTCCTTTTTTTCTTTTTTTTTTTTTTTTTTTTTTGAAATCCCTCGTGTATTGTGGTGAAGCGTCCCGGCGGCTCCGTGAACGGAAGGACCTGACACCGCTCCTCGGCTTCCCCGCCCGCCTCACCCCCTGTTCCCGAAGCCGCCCGGCGCGGATCGCCCCCCGCGCCGTGGGGCAGCCGGAGCCGCCGGGGTCGGGGGTCGGCGGGGGCGCGGGGCTGCGTCGCCCGCGGCAGCTCCGCCGTGGGGGGGGAAGGGGGGGGGGGGGGTCGGCAGCCGCGGGGCACGGCTTTCTGTCCCACCCCCACCCCGTGTGAGCCGGCTGGCGGGCCGGCCGTGCCCCTGCTGCCCCCCGCCGCAGCCGCGGCGTTGCGGGCGGGCACCCCCCGCCGCCCCCACAGCTGCCGCCCGGGGCAGCCAGCCGCGCTGCTGAAAGATGCAAATGGAGGGGGGGGGGGGCTGTGCGGGGGCGCCTCGCCGCAGCGGCCGGGCGGCGAGGGGCAGGGGCGGGCGGGGGGCCGGGGCCGGGCGAGCTTTGTTAGCCTCCCCCCCCCTCGCCTTCCTCCCCCCCCCCGCTGCTGGACGCGGCGCGCCGGGGGCGGGGGGGAGCGGCGCCGCGGCCGCGGCGTGGAGCCACGGCGCCCTCTGGCGGCCGTCGCCCGTCCCGCCCGCCGCGGCCGGGGCGGCGGAGGGCCCCCGGGGGTTTGAACGGCGGGAGGAGGAATGGGGGGGGGGGGGGGGAGGCGCAGGCGGCGGCGTTGCCCCGTGCGTCGTGTCTCCCGCCCCGGTACCGCCGGTAACGCCCGTCGCTGTCTTGCAGGAGAACGGCCACGTGAAGGTGAACGGCGACGCCTCCCCCGCGGCGGCGGAGGCGGGCAAGGAGGAGGTGCAGGCCAACGGCAGCGCGCCCGCCGAGGAGACGGGCAAGGAGGAGGCGGCCTCGTCGGAGCCCGCCTCCGAGAAGGAGGCGGCCGAGGCGGAGAGCACCGAGCCGGCCTCCCCGGCCGAGGGCGAGTCCTCCCCCAAGACTGAGGAGGGCGCGACCCCCTCGTCCAGCAGCGAGACCCCGAAAAAAAAAAAGAAGCGCTTTTCCTTCAAGAAGTCCTTCAAGCTCAGCGGCTTCTCCTTCAAGAAGAACAAGAAGGAGGCCGGCGAGGGGGCCGAGAGCGAGGGCGGCGCCGCCGCGGCGGAGGGCGGGAAGGAGGAGGCGTCGGCGGCCCCCGAGGCGGCGGGCGGCGAGGAGGGCAAGGCCGCCGCCGAGGAGGGCTGCGCGGCCGCCGCCGGCAGCGCCGAGGCGGGGAAGGAGGAGGCGGGGGACTCGCAGGAGGCCAAATCGGACGAGGCCGCCCCCGAGAAGGCGGCGGGAGAAGAGGCCCCGGCGGCGGCTGAGGAGCAGCAGCCGCAGCAGCAGCAGCAGGCGGAGGGCAAGGCGGAGGAGGCGGCCGGCGCCGCCACGACCGAGGCGGGCAGCGGCGAGCAGGAGGCGGCCCCCGCGGAGGAGCCGGCGGCGGCGCGGCAGGAGCCGCCGCCCTCCGAGAGCAGTCCGGAGGGCCCCGCCGCCGAGCCGGCGGAGTAAAGCGCCGCCGCCGCCCCCTCGCCGACGGACTTTTCTTCCCCCCCTGTTTGTTTGTTGGAGTGGTGCCAGGTACTGGTCTCGGAGAACTTGTCTACAACCAGGGATTGATTTAAAAGTTTCTTTTTTTTTTTTTCCCCCCTCTCCCCCCCCTCCCCCCGCAGCTCCCATCTCAAATCGTTGCGTGTTGCCGCCATTCCAACGGGCGGAGGGGGGCCCCCCTCCGCCCCCCTCTCCCACCCTCTATAGTTCGGGGTTTTTTGGGGTTTTGTTTTGGTTTTTTTTTTTCTAATCAGTATTAATGTTTTGGTTGGTTCGGGTTTTTTGGTTTTTTGGTTTGTTTCGTTTTTTTGTTTTTGTTTTTTGTTTTTTGTTTTTTCTATTCCATACTTTACAACTCTCTCCATATTATAAAACTTTTCCCGATCGCTCTATGGACATGCCCATATATGAAGGAGATGGGTGGGTCAATAAGGGATATCAAATGAAGTGACAGGGGCCGCAGTGGGGAACCCGGGGCGCACAGCCCTCACCGGGGGCGCGCCCCGCCAGAAATGATGTAAGGGGTTAGTCTTTTTTTTAAAAGAAAGTTATTACGATGTATTTTGTGAGGCAGATGTTCTATAAGGTTTACAACACTACAAGTCTTGATTAAGAAGGAAAGGAAAAAGGACAAAAAAAAATAAAAATAAGAATCAATACCCAGATAAAGAGATCATAGTCTTAGGAATTCATTTAAACCATAGGAACTTTTCACTTATCTCATGTTAGCTGTATCAGTCAGTGATTAAGTAGAAATACAAGTTGTATAGGCTTTATTGTTTATTGCTGGTTTATGACCTTAATAAAGTGTAATTATGTATTACCAGCAGGGTGTTTTTAACTGTGACTATTGTATAAAAAAAAAAACCAGATCTTGATATCCAGAAGCACATGAAGTTTGCAACTCTTTCCACCCTGCCCATTTTTGTAAAACTGCAGTCATCTTGGACCTTTTAAACACAAATTTTAAACTCAACCAAGCTGTGATAAGTGGAATGGTTACTGTTTATACTGTGGTATGTTTTTGATTACAGCAGACAATGCTTTCTTTTCCAGTTGTCTTTGAAAATAAAGGAAAACTCTTCAGATGCAATGTTTTTTTTTTTGTGTAGCATCTTGTCTATCATGTTTTTGTAAATACTGGAGAAGCTTTGACCAATTTGACTTAGAGATGGAATGTAACTTTGCTTACAAAAATTGCTATTAAACTCCTGCTTAAGGTGTTCTAATTTTCTGTGAGCACACTAAAAGCGAAAAATAAATGTGAATAAAATGTATAATTTGGTTGTCTTTCTTTTATGGATACTCTGGTAGCTTAAAGGGACTAGCCAGTATTGCCTAAATTTGTATAGCGAAAGTCATGTGTGCTGTTAGCACTAGCTTTGAAAACTAGCTTCCTAGATCCTGGTCTCTGTAATGCTGTGCATCTGTTAGAGAAATTGGGCAGTGCACCAGGTAATTCAGAGGCTTTCCTGGCGTTAAAAAGAAGGCTGGAAGGCAGTCTGAGCGTGTACAGCGTGTACGATTCTCCTGCCCAGGCTCCATTTTTCTTTTAAGACCAGAGGTATCCAGCCCATGAGAGTCTTGCCTCTTGAGGAAAATGAGATTTAATTTTAAATTGCTTAGGGTAGGGCCCTGAAATTTTTGTGTCCAGCTTTTTAAAAATGAAGCTCTTGGACAGACGTCCCACTTACGTCTTGGTATGCTGGTCCTCCTTAGGTACCGAGACGATCGGCTTGAAAACTTTAGCCTGGAGGGAGAAAGGGGGAATTCACACTGCCATTCTGCTCAAAGTAATTAAAAGCAATATTTTCTTTTTTTCCTCAAGTGCTACTCCCAAGTGCAGGTGAGTTACGAAACAGATTTCAAAATTTGTCTATAAAAATAATCACTTGGTGCTTGCCTTTAATTGTCAGGCTTTTTTGGCTAATTTCCAGCATATTGCTCAGGGCATATTATGCCTTAATAAAACAGTGGGTTCATGCAAAAAAAAAAAAAAAAAAGCAGCAGTGGTATTTGGAGGGTGGAAATTGATTCAAGAAAGTGTTGCTTCTAAGTTTATGGGAGAAAGTTTAGTGTTACACTTATTTGCTTCCACCTAAATTTTCAGCAGAAACTCTTTGGAAGCAATTATGATTCATTTTATGAGAAAATGGCACGTTAGCACCTTGTTCCCTAAAGAACAAAGCCTAAACTGAATGAAGTATAGTAGATTTCCTGCTGAATGCCTACTTTTTTTTTTTTTTTCTTCTCTTTTTTTAATTCAGCTGTCTACCATTTTAACTTTGGCTTGTATGTACTCTAGTTGCCCTGGTATTTCTCTATAGCTTTAGAAATGTATTGAAACTATGCTATAATTGCTGAGGGACAAAAATAAATGGATGTAAAACAAGATCCTCCACACCAGTGTCATTCTTGGAGTACATGTGTTTGAAGTCTAGTGCATAACTGCTTTGCTAAGGGGTTTTTATAACATGGCTGTAAAAACCTGTTCTGAGACGCATGATGTCTTGGCCATAGAGTCAATGTCTCTTTTTAATAAATATATATATATTTAAATCCGAGGATTCTTAAAGAGAAGTCTGAATTTCTTCTTTCTTTTTTCTTTGTCAAACTGTATGTGTACATATGAAGAAAGTAATCGCTAGTAAAGTTCTTTTTCAGATTTTTCCCAGCCTTGTCTCCTCAAACTTCACTGGTCTTTCCTCGCTCAGCTGGTGGCGTTTCTGAGGCACTTCCATTTCCTGGGGGTGCAGAACTGCTCCTGCCGCAGCAGTCGGGCTCCTGGGCTGGGGTTTTATCATTCCGTGGCTTGGCTTGGCTTGAGATCTCTTTCCAAGTCTTTACGCTAACAGAGCTTCAAAAATGCATCCTAAGAAGACCAGTTGCGTGGTCTCCTCCTCTGCTCCCAGCAGTCGGGTGAGGTTCGGTGACAGCAGTTTTCCACCGTGCGGTGTAAGAAGGCGGGAATCAGAAGGGATTTGGACTAATTGAAATGGAGGAGTTTTGAGCTGCTTCCTCCTGCCAAAAAATTGTGCAAGAGCATCCCTCCTTCTTCGGTCCGTGAGGGACTGAGTGGTCACTCCAGTGCGACTGTAGAACATCCTTGTTTCTGTACAAGGAAAACGAAGGGGCTGGGTGTTAGTGACTGGTGAGGTGGTTAATCTGCTTACTGAGAAAGCGTTCTACCTTTTTTCTATTGTGTTGGTTCCCTCAGTGAAAATGCTGATCATAAGGATTGTGATTTCAACAAATTCTCTCAGAGTTGGAATGAACGTGACTTTAAGATGTGTCATTTCAAGCTGGTTTTCCTGTCTTGTGGGTTGCTGTGGTTCTTTCTAAGCAGAATGTTGCTATTGCTATGAACAAGGTAACTTCTGTAGTGCTGAAACAATGTCATTTTTTTTAGGTAAAACTTACACTGGAATCTAATTTTGCCTGACTAGGGACTCTAGAGATTGACTTCTTTTATGTTTATTTACTTAGACCGAGGCAATGATCTTCCTTGTTCAATGTCAAAACTTGATTGTACGAAAGTCCTTTCGAATTTCACGCCTATCTTGGTAATATCTAAACTTAATTTCAGGCTCTCCAAAGCATAATGCCCGACCTCAAGTACTCGAATTCTGTATCTGGTCCTGGTAGTTATTAATGTGAGGTTGTAGAGGCTTTGCCTTGAGGCAAGGCAGCAAGGCGAGAAGAGGCGAGGGCGAGCTGGGTGAGGGAGGTGGAGCCGAGGCTTCGGCTTCTGCTGGAGCGCGTTCACCTTCCCGCCTGCACACGCCAGCGCTCTGCACAAATCCGTGTCCGTGTATTGCCTTCTGACGTACCTGAAAACTCCTGTTGGCTGTACTCCGTGCAAACCTTGCATATACGAGTATTTTGCTCCTTTGTTACGCGGGAGGATGTTGTCTGTGTTTTAGGAATATTTTTTGTTATCTAATACTGCTCGAAACAGCTAAGTCTTGAATTTCACTTGTAGATGATTAGATAAAGGTCAAAGGTTTTCGTTTGCTTTGTTTGTTTGGGTTTTTCTAAGTTGCAAGTCCTTTTATATTGCTTAAAAAAAAAAATCTAGAATAATACACGTGCTCATCTGAAGCTGTGATACCAGTTAATGTTTTCCTGCAAAATCAGTCCCATGAATTCAGGCTGTATGCTATTGGTGTAGTAAAAGAGTAGTTAAAGGTCATAATTGGTGATACCTGACTCATTTCAGGGTTCATTTGTTAGGTTTTCAGAGACTGAGGTAAAATGTGTTTTCCATGATGATGTAGCTTGGTTGAAAGCATCCCGTTTCTAGGTTATGGCAAATTTTTCTACTCTGCTTAGGTCACTGGGATAGAATAAAGCAGGTGCTTTACTTCCTCGAGTGCGCAGCACCTGGAAGTAGTATATTGTGCTTATAACATACTGCAGACAGTGAGGTTAATTTCTCCGCTTTACAGTTCCAGGGACCTTAGCTAACAGAGGGTGAACGGGAACCATCGCGACTGCAGCCAAGCCCGGCGGGGCAGAGGCGAGCAGGCCAGGCAGCCGCCCGTCGCTTGGAGACAGGGACGTACCAGGGGTGCTGCCCTGGAGCACGAGGTTAGAGGTTACTGGAAGTCGGCGTGTTCGCGTGCCCTGGGGAGAGGCAGTGCGGCGGTGAGGTTTTTGGGCCTGTTGCTTGCTCCAGGAGTTGGAAAGGGAAGCTGTAGCAGCGCGTTTGGCGATGCATTTGCTGAGACAGCTGTTGAGGTGAGAGCGCTCCGAAGCAGGAACATTGCCGCTTGGGAAGATCAGAAGAGGGTCGGCAGTGGGATCAAAATAATCGTTGTGGGTAAACAGATGGGTGCCCAGAGTGTTGCCCCTTGCATGAAGTACAGAGTTAGGAATATGTCAGTTTGCTCTGTATTACTGAGTACACTTTCTGTATGAAAGCAAGAGACTCGGCTTCAGGATGCCCCTGTTTTAGGATATGGCTGATGTTGTCTGGAAGAGATGATGTAAAACTTCGGTTAATGCTTTCCGAATGTTTTGAAATTTTGAGGAGGGTTACAAGTATTCTTTATGCATCTTTGCCCTCAGTCTTTGCTAGAGGATGACAGGACTACCAAGATACCAGATGAAATAGGACATTAATATTTGAAGTTAGAAAGACCCAAACAAGGTAGATGGAATATCAGTTTTCAAAGCTATGATGAATTTAGATAAAATGGCTAAGCCATTATTCAATTAGAAGTTTTTTTTTAATTTCTTTTTTTTTTTGGTGCCTAACACAATTCTGATTTCAGAACAGCAATACAGGGAAGCATTGCTGGTGGCGTATGAGTTGTTATCACCAAGTAGGTACATGTTCCAGGACTTGGGATTCTTAGGTTAATTCCAGGTATGCGATAACTTGCGCTAGAAGAGCGCTGGAGAGGAATTGTTTTGAGCCGAGCAATGCTACTTTCTGAGGTCCTTTCCAAGCACCACAGCTGATACTGTTGGTAATAAAGTATTTAATAGTTGTTCTTAGCAGAGATGACTGTGACTAGAGATTAATTTTTAGGTACAGTCCAAATTAGACTCCGTCTCCTGAAGTTCATAGCTTAATTTCTGAAAAAGAGAGAGAAAATAAAATACCTATGAGTCTATTGGCTAGGGAAATTGTACTTGCTGAGTAGCTGTAACAGCTGCAAGAAGTGACTTGCTAGCCTATACTGGAGTAGTTATCTCTCTGAAACTTGGTATGTAGACCCACCTGAATATTTTAAATTAATTTGATAACGCAAAAGCCATGCCTACAAGGGTCACCTGCTGTTCTAAGGAAACAAAACCCATTGTGAACCTGTTGTTAATAAGCTCCTTGCTGGAAAAGAACCGTTCTGGACCACTAAGTGAAGACCTGCATAGGCAGAGCCTTTACAAGACTAGAAAGACTAAGAGGAAAAAAAAAAAACCCACCAAAATTTAGAAACTAAAGGAAGGAACTGCTTTTTTTATAACCCTCTGGAGCAAGGCTGTCCTAGCTGTGAAGTACCCCCCTTCTGTCTTTAAAAGATATAATTTAATTACTAGAGACACTCTTTCCACTGGAGTGCAAAGCCAAGCCCCTTTCGAAAACCACCAAGGAAACTGAGTCCAAAATTGACGAAGGTAACGTTTTTCAGAAATGAATCATAAGGCCAGTCACAAGCCCTACGCTGCGGTTCAGGAGCCTGTTAAAGCAAGCTTACCAGACACAGCACCTCTGAGGAGACTGGGCAGCAAATATTTTCTGTCTCAGTGATCAAACAAAATGGCAGAAATCATGGGCTGATACTCAGAATACAT
This sequence comes from Opisthocomus hoazin, assembly GCF_030867145.1. NCBI lineage: Eukaryota > Metazoa > Chordata > Aves > Opisthocomiformes > Opisthocomidae > Opisthocomus > Opisthocomus hoazin. Next base: position 76,918,871 of record NC_134415.1, on the reverse strand, counting down.
GAAGAAACCTGATTTTCCCCCTCCTGGTTCTTTTTTTTAACATATCCTACATACGTATTTGGTTTCTAATAAATGTCCAGGAAGAAAAAACAGCAGAGAGATAATCATTCCAAAATTTCTCTGAATGCATTTCTCTGGACTTTTTTATACAGGTGTACTTGAATTCTCTTTTAATGTTTTATTCTGAAGTTTAACACCTAACTTTACAAATTCGTGCTCACATGGAGAAGCAATGACATATGTATACTAAATTAGATAAGGGATTTTGCAAAGTACTCATTTTGGCCTCATTCTTCTGTCACTGAGATACATGAGAGGTGAGTTACGCAGTACAAAGTGCTTCTGAAATTCCCCCATAAATCTTGCTAACAATAAGAGAAATACATTTGATTCTTCCATGCAGCATCCAGCTGCAATCTACCCAAAATGGAGCGTATGAAATAAAAGGACAAGAAAGTGACTGTGTTTGCATGAAGACACACAGGACCACACTGGCGAAACAGACAGGAGTACTTCATGTGTTGCTGTCACAAATGACAAAAATTAGATGCCACTGGAAGCTTATCCTCCTCATTATATATGTGAGAGTTTACACCCTGGAGGTTCATCAGGCCTAGCTTTTCCCCTGCCGCCACCACATGATGACTGATACTCGACAAGCCTCTACATTGAAGTGATGATGTAGGAATATGTGTAAAAGCTCATGTGGATAAATCATCAGAAAAGTTTGATGTTTTCAATATAAACCATAACTTTTGATGATCATTCATATCCACTGAATGCTGTGTTATCTGGTAAATTTTTTGCCTTTGTGTTGCCGACATGGAAAGTTGTCATTTCAATATTGTGAAGCCTCTGATGTTATAAATTGTACCAAAGGGAAGAAAGAAGAGGAAAATACCTTTCCAGTGATGTTAGAATCGGACCATCAACTTTAATAAACAGAGAAGAGAGATTCAAAGCCAACTGTTCTCTGTTTAAATCCCAGTGCAAATCTAATCTAATCTAATCTAATCTAATCTAATCTAATCTAAAGAGGCTTTAGGGCTTTGGCTTTCATCTTCTTGTTGTTATTGCATACATGTTATGATAGTTATTAGTTTAATAATCTGTGGATATATAGAAGTAGGAAAAAAATAGTACTTTCGAAGTTTCTCTCCTCTTCAGTGCTTCATGCTAGACGTACCAGGTGGGGCTGCAAAAAAGCAGTCACGGGAAACACTCTCCACGGCTCTGTCATGTAGAGTGGCAGAAGATGGAAGCACTAAGTTGTTCTTGAGGATCTTAGGAGAAATAATACACTCTTTATCTTTTGTGACAAAGATAAAATGAGGAACATGCGTAGTGTAACTCCACAGGAAAGCCATACAAGTTCAGATGATGCTGTAAAAAGGAGCTGAACACAAGATGTTCCCAGTAGCACTTGAGTGAAGCAACATGTGTGTAAGAAATGCACCATTTGCAAGTGAAACTGGACATTTTACAATTTTCTGTGATCTTACTGCAGGCTTCCTTTTGCATGAATCTGCTGCGTTAAAGGGAATCAAATAGCAGATGACAGTGACGTGGCCAGCTGGGAGGGAATCCTGAAGGAGGAGCACAGCCAGGGACCGCTTCTGAACAGCAGTGTGAACAAAGGTTTGTTCTCGTAAGAACTACTACTAGGAAATATTTATATTGTGATACGGGCTCAAAAGGCCCAGATTAAATATGAGCCTTGCTTGTGCCAGGCACTATGTAAACACATACGAGAGACAGTCTCTGCTCTGAAAAAGCTTCCAGGCTAAATGCAGAAAGGTTAGGCTGTTTCACTTCCTACCATTGTTAAAATCACATTTCTATTTGTCTTGGTCAAGATTATGAAGGGGGAGGGGGAAGGAATAAATTACCAACTTCCTTTCCACCCCCCCCCCCCCCCCCCCCCCCAAGATCTGTGGTGTTTGGAAGTTTCTTTTCTCACTTCGTGCTCTTTGCCATTATAAAACCTGAACTGTGATACTGAAAGACTTGCCATCCGTGTACAAGTGGCCAGGGCATTTTCATCACCATATGTAGTGATGGGCATTTTAAGCAATTAGAAGGATTAAATGAGAAGTGGCTCTTGAGTGACAAGATGACAAAGCCCAAAAACCTTAAAATGTAGCTAGAACCAGATTATTGATAGCTCTCTAGTGACACTTTGAGGCTATTTTCATGTACTGAAACTAAAATACGTTTCACTCCTTCGGGTGGCTGTTTTGTGCACTGGCAGCAACTCGCACCCTGGGAGTAGCGTGGCTTTTTCGGAAGGAGGGAAGGGAGGTGCCTGGTTTAAGGAGAATATTTGCAAGTAGATATATGATTTTTTGGGGGGGACTGTTCATGCTTCATCAAAATATATCCTCACCTTTATTAAATATTGGCATATTAAAGTACAGAAATTAAGATTCTTCATGGATTTTCTTTCCTATTAAGTGTGTGCCTTAACACCCTGAATTTTCCAGTTATTATTTGTGATTCCTAAAAGTATTAATAAGAAGTTTGCGCAGTCCAAATTGTGGTTTAAAACTACAGATTTCAGAAGAAAATGTATGTATTCCTGCTGACTTACTGTAGAAAAACAAGAGAATGGAACTACTGGGAAATTGATTCAGAGTCATCATCTGAAATGCTGGGATTCCTCATAAACCAGCAGCCCCATGAGATGCAGGTGTATATTGTGCATTAAATAAAAGAAAAAGCACATCTATTAGAGATTTTTCATACTTGTTTTCACATGGCATTGAAAGAAAATGGCCTCACTGGTTTGTCAAATTGATTGTATTCACTATCATTTCTAGCACACTGTGTCAAATTTATCAGAGGCACTTACCCACAAATCACCAGCTTAAAAACTTCTCCAACTTTTCCTCTAAGATAGACAGGAATGGTAGTGCAGGGATTGCCTGATGACATTTCACCATCGTGTTGCATAAATCAGCTAAAGTGGTAAAAGTGCTTGTGGTTTGGCTATATTTATAGTTTCTGTATTGCTAGCAGCATGGGAGAGCTAAGGGAGGGAATTTCCCTAAAATTGTTATAGCCAATGTAACCACTGGGACATCTAGCACTTGTTGCTACCAAGAGTGTTAAACTTGGAAAAGTCTATCCACAACATGCCAAGAGGAAAGAATAAGTTAATAATTAAAAAGAAGTATCAGTCAAAGGATTTCACACAGCATTAGGAAATTAGCCGAACAATTTCTGAGCCATTAGTGAGAGCTTTTGACAAGAAATAGAAATGGGATAGTCTGGAAAACTGGGGAAAGGCAAATACAGTACTGATATTAGGAACGATTTCACAAAAGAGCTGGGGAAAAACAGACACGAGAGTGGTTGCGGAGTGAAAAAAAAGGGAGGGACTAGCAGAAGGACAAAAAGAGATGGTGCTTTTTGGAACCACAACACTGTGAATCAAGGACTAGGGAAATTACAGATGGAGCAGCCAACTGAGGTAATTGAAAATACACTAGAGCAAATGCATTTATGGGGAAATAAAATAGTAAGAAATAGTCAAGATCAGTTTAAAAAGAATAAAACATGTGAAGTCAATGTAATTTTCTCTTCTGACAGTATATCAAGCCTAGTAGTTCAGCGGGACTCAGGAGCTGTGATGGATCTTGACTTTGCTAATATTTTCGATGCTGTCCTGTGCAACATTCTCGTAAGCACGGCCAGGGAAAAAAGAACCAGGAAAACAGGTGTTGAGCAAAGTCAACTGAAAGAAATAACCTCAAGGTATAACAGTCAATGAATGGTTTACTGCCATACTGTGAGGGCTGGAAATGCACATAGAAGGGAACTCAGAATACTGTTGGGCTTCACATGGCAATAAACCGGGGACATGATCCAAAAATCAAGCAGAAGTTCAGCAAAGGGCTATGCTTCAGGAAGTAGAAGTCCAGTTCATAAACAGAAAATGGGGACTAATCACGCAACAGGAAAGGAGACTGGTGTCAAGTTGGCTCACAGAGAGTATCAGTCAAGTATTAGTTCTCTTCTGAGTGCAGAGACAAGGGCTCAACAGTGTCATTTTGAGCATCTTTTAAGAAAGATACACTTTAAGAGCAAGCTTAGGCAATATGGAAATTGCACAGGAAAGCAACACACAGGTCTCCAGGAAAGGAGAGGTTGCGAGGGCTAGGAGTTTAGTTTGTTTTTTCAACATGTGCAAGGTTATAGTAAAGAGAAATCAGTTGTTCTGTACATCAGCTGGAGGCAGGACCAAAAATAATTAGTATAGTTTGTAAGAAGAGGATATTACTTGAGTTTTAGGAGAGGATTTCTAACTACAAGCATAATTCAATGGTCTAGCAGATTACACAACAGGAAAGTTGAGGGAAACCTTCTTTCCTGTGAAGGCTTGAGGTTAGAACAGATAGTCTCAAAGGGTCAGTCTGTCTTTATCCTTCCTTAATGGCAGTGGTGGTGAAAAGCATAGCTCAAGATCCCTTCCCTAACTAGATATCTTTACTTTAGAATTTTAATTGAATGTAGTGATTTCCAGTAGGTCTTGAGAGACCAGGGAAAACTTTGTCTTGTGTTTCAGTAAAAGTTAAGCTGGTGTACAGGAAAGGGAGGGTACAGTAACAGTTGTCCAGAATTTACCTCATGAGATACATATGTATAAACATTCAACTAAATAAAAATACACATGCACTAACAGAGCCACATATTATTCTTAATGCGTTTATCAGTAAGGTCTTTAAGCAGAAACAGATTTTGGAAATAAATCAATAGTTTTTAACGTTTATTTTATAAAAGAGTAATCTAATATTCCCTTATATGATAACTATTCAGTCTAAAGGGTGAACTCTATTGAGTTAGATATTATACACTCACAGCAAAAAATGAGATCCCTGTTAAAATCTACAGCCTGTATAGGAAAAGAGTTGCAAAAAAACAGCACTGAAGCATTGACATTCTGGTTTCACGAGGAGAAACTGGTTTACCAGTAAGAGTGCCCCAGTCCTTTGGCATTTGGCATTAAACCACTTGAATTTACTGTCTGTGGTGACCAAAGTTACAAAGACCATCTGCTAAATGTAACAGTTTACATATCTGCAACTATAGCTATATGTTATAATCTATGATAGACCTGCAGCAAATGTGTTATATACCTAAATAATGTTGTAGAGTGCAACTGTACACAATGGCAAACACAGCTGTAACATGCTGACCAGCAGCTGAGATTAGTCAGAAAAAAAAAATTTTCAGCAGAGGTATGCTCATCATTCCTCACTGAGTTCTCGCTTCTGCACTGATCTTCAGCTGCTAAAACCAGATACAACTTTTCATAGTCTATAACCTCTTTTTTATGCATATACACACACGACATATGTACATATACAAGTACATATACACATGCATACGTATATAGACAGTCTACAAACAACAGTAGAGATGATCTTGTTTACCTCACTGTACTGACCACGTGGGAAGAGGTTGTGGGCTTCAGGGAACGTTGTGTTAGGTGTTCCATCACAATTTCAGTCATTACACATTATGTCTACCCAGGACATTTGATGTTTTCTTCTAGTGTATAAATTTTAACACTCTTCTGTGAATGTAACTGGTCTTATTCCAAGGGAAATTCAGCCACCTGCTTCTCATCTCATCTCATTAATCACCCAAGTGCCAACAGAGAGTTTGGTAGATTTCCGTCACTCCATGAGCAGTAATCACCCTGGTCTGAGCAAGGATTCCCTGATCTCAGGCTCCTGTCAGTCTGAGCACTTCAGAACAAACATGTTTTTCCCCTTTTTTTCTTTTTAAAGTATCAAAATTTCTCATTTATCCACTAAAACAACATGCAGGAATGTGACTCTCAGATATCTGTTGCGAGCCCAGTTTCCTCTTAAATTGAGGAAATGCAGACAAAGTACAAAGCCAAGGCTGAGAAACTGTCAAAAATAAAGCTACGCATGAAACTTAACTTGGCTTCTTTTAACAAACAGAGTTTTCATGGAAACTTTAATAATGCCATCCTAAACATGAAGGATTTTTTGTAATGTGCCTGTCTCAGCCAGCACATGGGTTTCAGTAGTACCTACCCCTCATATGCCTGTAACCATCCGAGATGTGGTTGTTTATGCAGTAGATCAGCAAATAAAACAGTAACGCAGTGTTGCTCAAAACAGGACAGAATGAGGTTGACATCTTTTACATCTTACATCCCTAAAATTCAGGTTGCAAAGGAGAAATGGAGAACGGACTGTTGTGCGCTCAAAGCACTGAGCTGAAGCCCCAGGGAAACGTGCTCTGCCACTGGTTTGCCATACAACCTTGGGCAAATAGTTAGTCTGATATTTTAGAAGTATTTTGTGGGTTTTTTTCAGATTGTCTGAATATTTACCAGTCTAGCCTTACAAAATGGGAACAGTCTGTCCTTTGGTATTTAAGGTTTTCTGCACGAGAATGAGGAATGCAGAAGTAGTGGACTGTTTAGAAATTTTGTTTTTAATTGCTCTGCACTGTGCTTCTCCCTATATAAGGGGGAATAACATAACTCCTCAACTTCACACATGGATTTGATGTCTAGGCTCCCTTTATAATGTCTGGGGGAAGTGAGCTACCTGGGAAAGACATTTCCAGTGCCCTGCTCCCAGCTGCCCTGTTTAGCTAGTGGGAAACACAGCAAAGAGGGGAAAGGAAGGATGTGGAGGGCATTCTACATATGTTTTTATGTACTTATTTTTACAATAGCTGAGAGTTAGAGTGCTCTTGGGAACTGCTGGCGAGCTTACATGCCTGGCTGAAGAGATTTGAATACCCATCTCACAGAAAAGTCCTCCCCTCCCTCCCCATGTATTCACTTTTGCAGGAGAGAAGGAGTTGGAAAGGGAGAGTTTAATGTCTCTCTCATTGAGGCCATCCCATTGGGCTCCAAATTATTAAGATATTTAGTGGACCAGAGAATGAGCTACCTTAAGTCTTACTTTTTCCTGGATTTAAGTAGTTGAGCTTAAAGGCTTATTCTTTTTCTAGACATGGGTTTATGTCAAAGTGGGTTGTAAGCTTTATAGGAATATAAAGAGGGTGTGAAGTCTTAGCACTGTTGTAGCAACAGCCTTTGTGATTTTCTGGCTTCTAAGTGGGTATTTGTCAACTATTCTATTTAGTTTAGGTTTTGTATGTTGTTTCTCTATTTTAGACTAAAAGGGCAAGAAACAGTCTGACTGTACACATGCAAAATTATGTCACTGTACTGACTTAAGTAAGGTCATCAGGTCTGACACTTTAACTGGTATGAACTGGGGAAGATTGCTAAAAACCTTTTTATCCCTCATATACTGAAGCAATGGCATCCACTCTGGCTTTTTCAAGTCAATTGACCTTAACAGCTGGAGTTCTTGACAAATGTATCCATAACTGAGATGTCATTAAAGATATTATTAGTAAATCAATCCCTGGCAAACTCATTTTAAACAAGGGTTTAAAACTAAGTTAAGAAAAAGGGAGAGGGGAAAAATGAAAGAGGTCTAGATAGTATGCAGAAAAATGACAGGTTGATTTAAAAATACTTTACAATTTTCTTCAACCCGAGAATGTTTTCTTGAAGAGGCTATATCATAAGCCAACACAAAGTTTTCTGGCTTGCCATTTTTGACTTAAACAGATGCAGAAGATTTTGAGAACAACATATGGAAGGTATTTTTTTTTCACATTCATTTAGCTGAAACTATTTTGTTCAAACTTTTCTGACATAATCCAAGAGTAAAACCAAATATGGAAATCCTCAGTCCCAGAACAATGTAAGAAATTAATGAGAGGTGCTAACTTGAAGCTAAAATGAAAGTTGGCACTGAACTTTACCTAAGCAGTCGTTAGGATGGATTTTTTAATAGAGCTGCAGGCATTTTGGGTACTTTGTTAAAAAAAAAAAGACCCACAAAAATCCTCCCTGGTCACTCATGAATCTTTTAAAGGGCAGCCTTGCCAAGCTCGTTACTGAAATTCGAAATGTTCCACCAGGCCTTTAAAGAAATATGACTTTTACAGTGTGTATATTTATATAAAACCCCATATGTCTTGCAGGAGATGAGTTTTGGCATAGAACGCAAATAAACATCAACTGCGACTTTGAAAACCAATATTAAGCATGGCTGCAAATGTTTTGGTGAACAATGGAAATGGTAATTGTAAACGGTAACTATCAGAACAGAAATTGGTAAAGGCATCCCCGCTCACCCCCATTTAAGTTGTGTGGCCTTATAGAATCCTACAATCTCTCTTTGTTGTTTGTACACAATAAAGGTTTTATTCATAGGTTAGCTCGCTGTACTGTTTCGCTGGGTCGTCGATTTTACCAAATGAGTTATACAATCCACAGTGAGGCCGCAGCTGTACCTGTGCGAAGCAAATTTTAGCAGCGCGAGTTGCTCTCCTCCCATGGAAGAACGGGCTGTCGGAGGGATGTACACTCGCATCGATCCCAACACTCTCGGGTAGGGGCAAACAGGGAAGCGAGAGCCGGGGGTCTGCACCCTGAGCAGGCCAGTGGCACTCGCATGGTGTAACCGAGGGGACAACTCGCTGCAGGCAGCGCCCGTGCCGGCTGTTCCCCCAGCCCCTGGGGCAAGCGCCAGCAGACGGGCGTGGATGTGGCGGCACCGACACCAACACCGACACATCTCGCAGGAGCAGTGTTGGTGACTGGAAGAGGCGAGGCTCGAGCTGCCCTGGCTGGGTCTTCTCCTGGCCACCACCCCTGTCACAAGCTTCAACGCGAGCTTCCCCCAGCTGCAGACCAGACCGTGCAGCCCTGGGTGGTGGCTGAGCTTGGACTCCGCTCAGAAAAACCTCCTCAGGGATGCTGAGTGCTGCCAGCAGTGTAACGCAGCCTGGCTCCTTGCAGTTGGGGAGCAAAGTTAGCTGGCTTTTGGCCACCTCTTTCACAGCAGCCCAGCGGGGGACTAAGGGTTCCCTCCACAGAAACATAATTCTCCGTGGCTTGCTTGTAATTTGATCTATAGCTGTCGAGAGTGAGTGCTGCCTGTACTTACCAAGACGCATAAAATAGCATGTATAGGGATGTCCCTTGTTAAGGAACACCCATTGTTTAACAGTGTTAAAGAATGGAATGAATCATGATATTTATACGGAAAGCATTGCACTGAATCCCTAGCATAAAAATATTTTGTGTGCAGGCCTCAACTGCTAATTGATTTTATCATTAGCTTTTATTCAGCCTTTGCTATGACTGCCTGAAATAAACAGCAAGGCCTCAGTTTTGTCCCTTGTGAAGACTGAATCCTGCATGCTTTCTTCATGGCAACCGTCTAACTGACTTCATTGCCAGTACACAGAGACTCTGCATGCAACAGGAGCGAGAACCTAATTTTCATGTACAGCTCTGTGGTGTGGTAAATGCTGACTTAAAAACGACTAATTATATAATTAATGGCCAGACTGGTTGCTTGTCATTATCTTGTTCAGCTAAGCAAACACATTTCAAAGCTCCAAAGGAGTCAGCCACCTTCCAGAAAAGTTGATTTATCAGGAACAGGCAGCCAAAGCTGTTCTGTGTCGCTTTCAAACAAATAATCCTTTCCAAAACTAAACAAGTATATGAACTACTTCCTCAAATAGATGTGTCGTTTCTGCAATGAAAAGCACGAGTCATAAGGTGCTTTGTACTGCTTTTTCTCCTTTACCCCTTCATGTTTTCTCTGTTGTCAGCAATTTGAAATCTTACAAAAACCATTAGATTATAAATGAGCCAGAAAACTTTATTAAAGCTTCTAATTTTTACCAGACTGACCATACAAGTTTTCTACTATGGAAGTGGAACAGCTACAATGCAAACTTCTTGTTATGCTATTGTACAGATTAGGAAGCATCTGATTTTAGTTCTCTTTTAACTAAAACACTCATTTTTTTCTCCAAAATTTATATTCTCCTGTTTAAAAACTCAGTGGAGCACATTTTGCAATCCATTGTACGTATTCAAACCCCCAGGTGAATGCATATATAATAACAGCCTTTGCCCTAGTAGTCTGTCAGCCGTTCATATGGGAAAAGCTGGCTTTGTCCGCTTGAGATGTTTCCATTTTGCATTTCAAGAACTGCCAAACACCATCAGTTTGAAAAATAAAGCACTTCAAAATCACAGGTCATTTTTTGAAGTGTAGATCATGATGTTTAATTGTCCCTTACAAGAACTGGGCAAATCCAGCTCTTAAGATTTTAAAAAAGATCCAGCTGCTAAGCTTGAGGAAGATACAACTGTTCACACTATTTTTTCTTTTTATTGCACAGCCATAAAATATACTGTGTAGTGTTTTAAACAACCATATTAAATATAACCCTCTCGGACCATTTTTGAAATAGATACACTGTCATTTTCTTAGCATTACAAAATAATTGAGGCAACGTGGATCAGAGTTATTAGAAAACTTTTCTGGATCATAAGATCTGTAATAATTATCCTTCTCAGAACAGTATTTTATTTTACAAGGGTTTTAGAACCGACGCGCACAGCACAACAAAAGGCGTCCGTGATGTTAGGTTTTGAAGACGCTGTGAGTGAGAGAAGCGCTATGGTCAGCAAACTATCGGGTTAGCAACACCGTGAGCGTAACGCTAGTCTCTGCCCATGGCGGGGCCTGCCCAGCTGCTCCACGGATTGCTGTGCCAGCAAGGGTGTCACAGCTCGGTGAAGGAGCTTTTCTCACAGATTCGCAGGGCGCCTTAGACTGCTGCGAGCAAGTCCCCGCTGCACGGAGTTTGGGTCATCCCAGGCACAACATCGGTCTCACAGCTCATTCTGGCACCCTTTAGGAAGGCACTGCCCTGTTCATTTGCTGTATGCCATCAGTCCTAGCCACAACCCTGTGACCTGCTTTCCAGCCTATCCCATTTTTTTTTAGTGTCCACAGTTATCTCATAAGGCTAGAAAGAAAGAAGAAGAAGCCAAAATCTTCCCTGATGGCCACAGAAAGGGAGAGGAAAAACTTTTGCAATCGTTAGTGCCTGACCCCTCTCAGCATTACGCTACGCTGGTGAAACACCCTTTGCTGTACTGAGAACAGAGTTCCCAGAGTACGCTGCTGCCCAACCTCCTGGGCACTCGGGGCTAACACTGCTCCTGGGACCACAGTGCCCTCCGGGCATGAGGTGATCAACCTGATGCTGACAATTTCAGAAAGTTAAAGGCCTCTGCGTGGCCCAGTGCCAAAGTGAGCTCCAGCCATGCAGAACAGATCACTTCTTTCTGACCCAGCAAGGCTGCATGGCGTGCTCAGATGCCTCCCTGATCACCATGGGCCATCCCCAGGCTGCGATGCACGCTGGTCATGTGCTTCTGTCCCACACCAGTGTGTTTCAAAGAGAGACACTGGCTAAACTAAAAGCACTTGCCCTCCGCTTGCCTTATCGTTTAAAATCTCTAGCAGGGAGGGGAGCAGAAGAGAAAGACTCGTGCTGCAGGGAGACATGCATCTTCCCATCCCACCACTCGAAAAAAAAAGGTTCCCAAGCATTGTTTAGCAGGATAGATGAAACATGTAGCTGTACTCAGGGTTGGCCTTCACATCCGCTTGGAAGTGCCCCTGTGGCCTTCGTCCCCCTACGAGATCAGCCTTCTCCCTTTGGCCCGCTTGGTGTGGATGGCAGAGGCTGGGTGGGAAAAGGGGTGAACAAGAGGGGATTACATCATCTGATCTGCCCCTAGCTGCACAGGAAGAACAGCTAGCTGCCCCACACTCCTACCACATCTGAATGCCTCTTCAGAGAACATCCTTCACCCACGAGTTCTTTAAATTCAGAGCCAAGTTCCACTTCCCCAGCCTTTATACCTCCTTTGACCCCTCCCAGGTCTGTGCTTGGAAGCAGCTCCTCTCCAGCCAGTCTGTAAGCAGCGTTTATAGCAGTCACCATCTTCTAGAGACAGGGCAAGAAAGGGTGGTGTCTTCATCTTGCATGGGATAAAGAGGAGGGATAGACCTAAGGGCCTTCCCAAACAGCAGTTAGTCCTGAGGAGACACACTGTGAAGTGCAAAAATACTGTATTGTTGTCAAGTGCAAACAAATTTTATTGGCCTCACACAGAGAGGCTGCTGGCAAGGAGTAAGCTCTGAAAGTCAGTCCATGCTTGATAGCCTTCCAGGGACTCTCTGCCCCGCTGGGACACTAAAAGAAGACAAAATATGTACACACAAGCCAGGCTTTCTAACTAGGCTCAGCCCACATTGCAACGTTCACAACCAGAAGATATGGCCCTTGTTTACTGGGGCCATTTGGATACCCTCAGAGTCCGTTCAGTTTAAATGTACGCAGAGGTCCTTTTCAAGCAGTGGCATGAGTTGAGTTATTCTGAGAAAAACAAGAGTAACACAAAAAGGCTATGTTCTGGCCTGGCCCATAGAAACACCTGAAAGACAGAAAGGCCGCCATCCTTTTACGGACCACACATCCTTAGAAACAGAGTAAACAAAAGCAAGTGCCAATAGCCCTTCCCACCATGCAGTTCTGAGGCACAAACCCAGACAATAGGCTGTCTGTCTGTGCACTCATTAAAAAGCATCTGTTGTTACAGGCTGTGAAAACATAGACAGGGCACCCTGCCCCTAGAGATGAAAGCAGCCAAAACCAGAAAGCGCAGGAAGAGTTTACATCCCACAGTGGTCCTATGACACCCTTCTTCTGACCTCCATACCCATCAGCTCCTTTGCTCCCTGCAGCTGCTGGTTCATCTGCCTCTGGGCAGGGTCGCATGCTGCCAGTGTTGGGAAGCTGCAGCCTCTCCCACCAGTGCCTGCAGAGCTATGGCCAGTCCCACCACTACAGCTGCCTGCCAGCTGTGGAGGGGATACACTGGGAGCCTTCGGCAGGACAATCCCTCCTCATAGCAAAGCTATGGTGCTCTGTCCTCAAAGTACCCCTGTTTACCAGCCCCCTTGCTGCTCCGTGTGATCGCCAGAGACCAAGGTCGCACTCTTCCCACCTAGCCAGTCCTTCCAAGTGGCGTAGAGAAGGCGGTTGTAGACTCACATGACATCTAAAGAGCTTGGATGTTCTGGAGGCAACATGCGAAGCGCTCTGCGGGAAAGACAGTGAACAAGGCAAGGTCTGCACTACTCCTACCCTTCCTCTGTGAGCATTCAATGGAGAAATGGGATTAGCTAGAAAGGACAGTGTGGAAAATTGTTTTTGAGGTACAATGTAAAGACAGCTTGTCTGTCTCTTTGTATCGTGTGCCCTAGAAAGGAAAAAAGAAGTGAATCCTTTCTTCAACTGTTGCATTATACAGCTCGGAGCAGTCAAACCGTCTACCTTCCTACAGGAGATGTGACAGCTCCCAGCGCCAGAAAGCTGCATTCCTCTGCTTTGAAGAGCAGAGTTATAATTCATGAGCAGCAAAATCTAAAGGGAGCTATAAAGGTTTTCTCAAATAATAAAAAAAAAAAAAGAAACAACAGCTACAGCCTCAATTATACATGGAGGCTTTGGATCTGTTTTTAGTATTTTCACATGATAAAAGGCATCGGCTGAACCAGAAAAAGATGACATGGTCCAGATGTTAGGGTGCATTATAGTAGATTTCTGTCACTGCCCAGCATCAAGCTGCCTTGGCCATCAGCAGACCCATCCTCGGGTCAGGGAGGATTCCTCTTGCTTCTTCCACACCACACCCTCATGCAGGCAGCGTGGTGAAGGCGGGTGGGAGCTGCAGCCAGCTGCTTCAAAGCATTATCGCAGCAGCCAGCATCACTCAGAACTTGGCTCCGGTGGCTCAAAACAAGAGAGACCCCACAGACAACTGTTTTACCTTTCGTCCTTAACTGCTCCATTTTGTAGAAGTCACATTAGTGGGTCTCTTCCAGTTCCGCCTACAGGGAAAAAAATATGTCCAGTGATTTTCAACAGGAGAAGACTCCGACAGTTGTCAGCGCTCAAAGTTTTTCTCCATACAAATAATGGAACTGCAGATTTATTTATTTTTTTCTGAAACAGTGTGGAAAATTCATCAGGCAGTCACAAAATTCTCTCTCAGGCTGTTTTCCTTGTAAGGGCAAATGGCTGTTAAAAATGGGGGCTGAAGTGTAACAACTGGAAACATTTTAGTTCGAACGAGTGTATTATTAGTAGTGTACATGCGCAGCTTGAGGGACACACAGAGTCCTTTCCGTCCTCCCAAAGCTCTCTCCTTTCAATTTTTAGCCTACCTGTTACATTAATGACATGACAGGCTTTAAGCTTGACCTTTTCTTAATGACCATGCGAGAGCTCTATAATCTTTACTTCTCTAATGAAGAACCATGCCTGTCTTCCTGCCTCACCATATGCATCACGTACGAAGTCCCCACTGTGCTGCTCTTTGCCCTCCTCCAAAGTCCTGTGGAATCAAGTTCCTCTTTGGTCCCTGAAGATTTATCTTCCCTGCCCCTGCTTCTCCCAAGAACTGTCAAGGGCTTGCATGGTGAGGATGGACAGAGAGAAGTGACTGGTCCTCCCAATCGCTTCACTCCCTTCTGTTCTTTTCTCAAAGCACGTAAAATAACAAAGGTTGCCAATAGCGTCGCCATACGCCCTGGCTGCTGACAGCCAGAAAGCAGAATTAGAGTAGCCCAGGCACATACTGTCTGTCAGGTAGGCACCCCTGTGTTTTAGTCAGAATATCACATACAAAACCACACATACTTTCTCCGCATAGCACAAGCACAGGGACTCCAGTCCGCAGAGACACCTCACACATAGTGGGGTGCATTAAGCAGAGTGTGGCCAGCAGGTCAAGGGAGTTCTCCTCCCCCTCTGCTCTGCCCTGGTGAGGCCCCATCTGCAGTACTGTGTCCAGTTCTGGGCTCCCCACTGCAAGAAAGATGAGGAGCTACTGAAGAGAGTCCAGTGGAGGGCTGCAAGGATGATGAGGGGACAGGAGCATCTCTCCTACGAGGAGAGGCTGAGGGAGCTGGGCTTGCTTAGCCTGAAGAAGAGAAGGCTGAGAGGGGACCTCATAAATGCTTATAAATATCTGAAGAGTGGGTGTCAGGAGGATGGGGCCAGACTCCTTTCAGTGGTGCCCAGCGACAGGACAAGAGGTAATGGGCACAAGCTGAAGCAGAGGAGGTTCCATCTGAACATGAGGAAGAACTTCACTCTGAGGGTGATGGAGCCCTGGAACAGGCTGCCCAGGGAGGTTGTGGAGTCTCCTTTTCTGGACATATTCAAGACCTGCCTGGACGTGGTCCTGTGCAGCCTCCTGTAGGTGACCCTGCTTCGGCAGGAGGATTGGACTAGATGATCCCCAGAGGTCCCTTCCAACCCCTAACATTCTGTGATTCTGTTGCCAGCCTGAATCCGGGATGTCATAAACGCTGCTATTCATAATGGTGATTTGTCCAGGAAAACACGACACGGATATCTGTAAATCCCAAATAGTAAAGTAGACAGCTTAAATTCTACCTAAGCAAACCTGCCAGGTATTTGTGGAAATACTGTTGTTCCACTACAGGTTCCAAACCAGGAGCTCAGTGAAAAGGAGAAAAAGGAGCATGTATTCCTATTTTCTGATTTCCCAGCTTGTTAGTAGTTTTCTCTTTATTAGTTTACACAATTTTTATTGACCTGAAGACTCCTTAAAGCAATGTACTATCACAAGACTGCCTCCATTGCAGCTATATTCCAAGTAGCCATTTGGTCAGAGACAGGGAAGGTAGTCAAATCTTTAAGTATTTCTTTCCAGCTGTTGACAGGATCCTATCTTTGTGCTCCAAACTGAAAAGAACAGCCACAAATTAAATCTGCTTTTCCAGGAAGAAGAGAACCAGACTTTCATGACAACTACTCAAAGTCTCATAAGAGATAAGAAGACCTCAAAAATACGATACCGTATGGGTGTTCATCTGTAGTACAAGAATTAGCAGGTCTGTAGCGCAGTTGATACAAGGTGCCTGTGGTCCCTGGGAAAGCCTTCTCACATGGAGGCATGACTGAGAGAGATTTTGAAGACCAGGTGTGATACACCACAACTTGTATAGCTAAAGAAGAAAAGACAGATGTGACTTTCATATAGCAATTTTCCAGGCCCACGGGCATCAGGAACTGGGTTTTGGGCATTTCTGTAGGGTCTACCATCGCATGCAAAACGGCCTCCCCCACTGCCTTGTCTTCATGCACCACGGTGGAGCGTTTGCTGGGCTGGTTTCCTGCTGGTAGCTTTGTGAATGCAGCATGTCAGCCGAGGCGAGTCTCTGTGTGTGAGCCTGGAGCTATGGCTCGAGGTTGTCCTTCACAAGTGCCCCTGAAGACAGGAGAGGAGAACTTTCCACAGTTTTTGCTGTGCAATGCTGGCATGATGGAAATGATGTTCTTACTGGTTTCCACTGCCTAACAAACACCTCAAGGCAGAACAGATCCTGCCTTTGCAGCTGCTCTGTGCACAAGGAAGGCCCATGTCTGTGTAAGCCAGTATGGGTGGTCCACCCTTCCTCACACCACTGCGGCTGGGCAACCCAATTTTCTGCCTTGTGCTGAAGTTTACTTCGTAGACATGGATGTCCCTTGGGAGGCAGTGCTATGGAGCACATTAATTCCCTTGATTTCAGTGATTGTGTCTTGCCTCTCACATGAGCCTTGCGCAGGTTCAATATAATTACAGCAGTCAATGTCAATATGAGATGCAAACGCAAGCAAAAGCATGATAGAGACTCTCACACACTCAGGCAATGCTACCTGCTCACAATCCCTTCTCTTCCTTCCTGATGCTATTTTCATTCCTGCCTGCACTTCTGTAGTGAGTTTGTTTCTGCTGAAATAGATCTTCTCAAATTTGGGAGCTGGTGGGCTAAATTTGCTGATACTCGCAGAACCCAAGAGGTTGGTTCAGGCTGAAATTGTTGCTGCGCTGGCTCCGTGCTGCCAAGCCACTGCATTCCCCACCCAGCAGCCAAAAGAGCTCCAAGCCTGCGTCCCAGACAAGATTACTGCCTTCTTGTTGGGAACATAGTATTTTTTGGTATGTAGCCATAAAGGAGAACCTGAGCCCTAAAAGCATGAGAGAGACTGAAAGATTCTCCTCACACTTCACCTTAGCTGTGTTTTCTAATTACCATTTCACTCACATAATGCTATTTATTACACTAGGGCTGAACAGATGCAACCAAGATCAAAATTTGTTTCTTATTAAATTTCTGCAGCCAAGGGAGGGAGCTTGCGATCCCAGGGGACTGAGAAGGGGTGGTCATGGAAGCAAAAGAGTAAAAGCTGGGTCATAAAATAGCCCAAAGAATTTTTTTAGATTTTCTTGAGTCATTCAAGGACAGGAGGATGATGTACATAAAGAAGAATGGATTGAGATCTAGGTGAAAGAAGGAGGGCATTTACTGCATCCTGCATCTTGAACCTTTTATCCTGGGAACCATCTTCATTGGAAAGGTATCTAATCTAAGCCTTCATATTTTTTATGAAAATGTTTACACAACTTGCTATGATAAAATCCATCTCTCTATAACTCCACAGATGAAGAGTTCTCCATTTAGGCTAATTTTTCTCTGCTGTTGCTTTAACCTCATTACGTCCGTTCTGTTGTCATTAGCTAATGATAGGAATTTGATTGTAGCCTGTTCTTTCAGTATCTCTTAAAAAAGATCAGCAATCATGTTCACTCCTGCTTCCCCCATCAAAATAAACCTTCATTATGAGGCAATTATGGTTACTCAAGCAATATGCCACCTTAACAACAATTTAAAGGACAGACCTTTCCAGGTCACCCTGTCCCCACTGGTTTTGGCTTGTCTTCTCTGGAACACCGCATCTGCAGCCACGCAGGCTTTCTGCAAGACCTTTCAAACTTTACATGAGGAGTCTCAGAAAATGTCATTTTTGAAGTGGCTGTAATGATGAACTGGTGAATTTTAGAATATGAGCCGTGCACAGCTTTGAGTTTCACTGAACAGCTGTTGCTGAAGCCTGTCGTACTAACACCATAGGACTGACATTGCTAGTGGACCTGAGTAGCTGTGTTGGTTAGTGTTAGTAAAATGCAACGAGATTAAGCTGAATAGAGGAACAGCTCTTTGTAGGACAGGTTCTTGCATTCTGGTGTAGATCAGTGTAGCTCTCATGTCACATAGACTGGATGAGAAGTGGGCCTGCTGCTTTTGATTCTGAGGTGGCCAAAGTCATCCTTTAGCAAAAGCTTATTAGAACGTTTGTACATTTAATAATTTACCTTGTCTCTGGCTGTTTAGCAAATTCAGTCGTGAAAATTAGAAATCCATGAAAAAGAGAATTTTACAGGAAAAAAATCCCACAATCAACAGTATGGTCTTTATATTTTAACGTATTTTATATGTTTAATAGATTTAGTCTCTCCTTTGTGAACATTTGGTATCTACAGCAAGAGTTGTAATTCTCAAATTATCTACCCGTCCCTAACTTACTTGAGTAAATTTTTTCAGGCAATAGAGCCCTCAGGGAGCCTATGCTTTTGTTGTTGGGCACATGAATAAATGATATGCTGACCTCAGCTTTGGATTAAGTTGCCTAAAGAGTGACTTTCCACAGGATAGAAGTGTTAAAGTCCTGTTCTGGATCTGTTCCTGAAAACGACCCAGCTTAAGGCATAACCCCCTCTTTCTTTCCCATTTCCCGTCGGCTCACAGCTCTGCATCCCAGCCTGCAGACTGGCTTTCGTGGGTCTGATTCTCTGAGCTCCCAGGGACCATATTCAGACATCCTAAATGCCACCTAAGTCAATGTTTCCTCATGGTAGTACTAAGCTCTCAGAGGCCTCTTGCTGATAAGAAACTGAGGGCTGAGGACAAGGTTGGAATTGAGGCCACCTGAAAACAACTCTGATGATAACTCTCTGTATGGGGCTCTTGCTACCTTAAGAGAAGGGGGTGCCTAAAAGTTAGGCACTGCAATGCCATTCCTACATCACCCTTGTCAATGTATTACCTCTTTTCTTGCCAGATGTCTAATAAAATAGTCTGTGGAATGATATCCTCATGGATCAGTTTTAAAATAAAATAAAAATCTCATGTTCTGAAGAGGAAAAATCCCTAATATTACAGAAAATAAGAACCACACAGTGTTATAGCTAGGGCGTATGTATGAGACTGTATCAGAAGAATTCTAGATTCAGCAAAAAACAAAAATAGATATTGCTGGAGACACTATATTTAGCACTTTTCTTGTTCTCTAAGAGAAATACTTCCAATAATTATCCTTTATCTGAATTCTGTCATTCAGAGAAAAAGGATAATTTTCAACACAGGGTAAAAATAATGATGTGCATAAGCTGTTTCTGAATCCTTCTTGTCTCCAGGGAAGCACAGGTAATGCACAATAACCTGTACTTTTCCCTGCAGAAAATTCAGTGGTAGATTACTGATGGAGAAAAGGGAAACGAACCCAGGCTTTAGAGAGAATCACATGGTGAAACTCAAGCTGATTGAAATACTTCCACTCTTTACGCAGATTTTCATTCTCGAGCACTATTGTTACAAGCAGTATATTTTCATTTACCCAAATGCCTTCACCTTTCAAAATTACACTCATAGTTTGTTTCTTCCATTTGCAATTCCTTCTTTCACACTTTGCTCTGTTCTTTGTTAGCTGGTACTTCATTGCCTAGCTCAAAAGACTGAAAATTATCAACCACAACATAACATTATTTTAGTATCAATCAGATTGCCCTGTATATTGAAAAGAGAGCAAATGTGCTGTAAGGGACATCTCAGCCACACAGATAATCAGAAGCTTCTGTAAACAAAATTCTTTTCGCTATAACTATCAAAACATTAATTCAGGAAAGCTGGAACTGAAGAAGTGGAGTTAACCTGTATTTGCCCTTCTCTTTACAGATACATATATTTTCAGAAAGTTTCTGTCTCTTCTGGTTGTGAGGGAATGCTGGCTTGAGTCTGGAGCCAAACACATGGAAACAATAACACTAGACATAAGCTGCCTTCATTCATCTCAGTGGGATGCTAGCAATGAAGTCCGCTTATGACAATGTAAAAGCCAGACTTGTTAACTGTTTCACTGCTACATTTTGGTAACAGAAAATCTGATGCAGCTGATCTATCCATCATAGCCTGACAGTCTTTTCCTTTGAAAGGGTATGCCACATAATATGACTATGTTTATGAAATATGTACATAACCCATCTTTATTTTTGCCTTGACCAGATTATACTTTGATTGTTTTAATAACTGATATTTTGCATGTCAAAGTCTGCTCTGTACTAAATGCAGAATAAAATCCTTTCTTGAATAAGTTTTCTTTTTCAAGGAATCTTTTTCCCCAAGGTTTTCTTTTTTTTTTTTTTTTTCAAAGGAGAGTTGTGGCTGAGCGAACCCAGGACTAAACTTAATCATCTTGAAGGCACGGGGACAGGCACATCCATCCAAATGTCTGTCTGTCCTGTGTTTTTTCCAGAGAGAGGTGTCGGTTCACACAGAGAGGGAATGAACACGGTGTGCTCAGTCAGCAAACAAGGACTCAGTCAAAGGAATTTTTCTCTGGCTACTTACAGGATTCACTAACAGGATCTGTGGGCTCTAGAAATCAGTCTACCTTAAACCTCTGTTAACTGGGGTCTTTGGCTGTAGCTACCAAGCTGGGAAGAGTGAAGTACGACAAACTTCATGGTTGAGCAGGAAGCTCCTACGTAAAAAAAAAAAAAAAAAAAAAAAAAAAATTAGGGCAATGTGCTTTGTAAAAGAAAATAACTTCTGTTTACAATTAAGTGCATTCTAAGAAGAAGCAACTTGTCCTGTCTCTGCTGTACCCGTGGAGGCTTCTGCTCTTTCCCTCTGTTTGCCTTGGCTGGAAGCAAGGGCCCTGGCTGGAGACAGGAGCAGTGGTTCTTCTTATTGACTCTCTCCAGTTTATATTGAGATGGAGAGGAAACAAATATATTTACTAATATCATCCTTTTATGTTATTCACTTTCTGTTGCTATCGCTGTCCTCTTTCCTCTGTCCCTTGCAAGGGAAATGAAGCCAAAAAGGAATGTGATAGCATCACTCCAAGGACTGGGCTGGGTTATAACATCAGAGGGATGTGAGAACTTGGAGTAGCTAACGTTACAGCAAGTTAAAAAAAAAATGCATCCTGGGTTTGTGAACGATGCTGAGTCTTCTTGATGATGAAGATTCAATCCTGTGTGGTGCCTTGCAGTTTGTTCCTAAGAAATCCTCAATAATCCTTTGCTTCATTTTTGGCCATTGTTTCCAGTTGCATAAAATGTCCCACCCAGCTCAGTCCCACTGGAAAATGGGAGAGGTCTTCTTGATTTCAGTGGATTTGTGATCAAACTTGTAATGGAGATACTAACGCTGTCTGGAAGTCTCTCTGTGCAAACAGGCTGGCTTTTGCTGAACTCCATGAAGCCGAACAAGTCATAGAAACAGTAAAAAATGTTTGAAATTACTTAGTCTTATCAAAGACATCTGGTACACTGAATCTTGTTTCCAAAAGTTGTGAGTTCTTTCTTTAGAAATTTTTCTTCAGGAAAACTGCACTTTCTCCCCATCAAATTGTTTAACATAATTCTTAATGATTACACATAAATGTTGTGGCATTCTCTTTCTCCAGCTGCAAGCTGCTGTATTTCAGAAAGTGTTTAGGTCTGTAGCAAGCATTTATAGAAGAAGTTTACTTTCTTAGAAGTATCACTTATCTAATTGTATTTTCAAGTATGAAACATAATTGTGATCATTGTTTGGTTCTGGGTTCGTCTTTTTGTTGAAGGCTGCTTGTTGGTGGGCCCGGAGAAGGTTCTTCGGGTTGGATGGGAGGTTTAGGAAATTCCCTGTTCTCTTCCTTTGGCTTTCGGTCTTTCTATGTTACCCTCTGAAGATACACTCCCTGAATCCAGTTTAGCAGGCTGCTTTACACATGTTAAAAAGTGAATGTCTGGATGGTTGGGTAAGATCAGGGAAGCAGGAATGGGATATGATGACTTCCTGCACTCAGGCTGGTTAGATCCTACCCCTTCAGCAAACCACTCAGAGCTCTTAACTAAGTGAGGGTTCTTCAGCGGCTTATGTCAAATGTGTGGGATGTGCTCAGCCTAACTCCCAGGGGAAATACGTCTAGCTGAGAAACACGTGCTCCTTTTCACTCCCTCCCTCAACACAGATGGGCAGCTCACTGGGACAGGGGACTTCCAGGTTTCACTTCCAGCTATGATCTGTGTACGGGCATTTGAAGGGTGGGTGATCCTGTTCTCGGGCTGCAAAAGGGCTGTTTGCTCACATGCAAACCCATGGAAAGCAGTAGCAGCTTCATGAAATAAACTGGAGCACCTCAAGATAGATGGTATTGATCACAGCCTGTTCAAAGCAGAACATGGGTATACTGATGGCACGATATGAATTAATTTCTATTGTTTTCTTTCAAATACCTCCTAGTGTTCTACGTGGAGAACAGAAACTGTCTTTTCATAAACATTAAAACCACATTGTTCATTTAAATGGGTAAATGCAGACACCAATATCAATCCTAGCAGCACAGACTTCTTAGCCTCACACCATGTATAAATAGCTTCACATCATTTGCAAGAAATAGTGTATTCCCTGAGTTCCAGCTTCGCTATTATGATTACTGTTGTATACCTGGATAAAATGCCAGTGCTGACAATGTTGGAAAGATTCATACCTCTTAAACTGTCAATCAGTAAGTGGTTTTCTTGTCAATTTGTGTACTGCTGAAAAGAACCAAATCAACAGGCTTACTCCATTTCAGCTTTCTTTTTTCTGTTTTGTACTTTCTCTCTCAGTTCTTTTATTGGGATAATAGAAAATTAAACTTTAAACTTGTCCACCTAAAAGGCTCTCTTACAACAATGCAGTCCTGGCTGAAATAACCATTTCCAGTTTGACTGGGTTAGGAGTACAGCATGTGCGTACACACACACACATATCTGGATGACTCAAATCTTGTCCAAAATACTATGTTGTTTCTGTTGCTGTGATGGGAATAGTAAAAACATTCAGCTTCCCTCCAGACCATTAAATAAGGTAAATGTATCAATGTGGTGTTTTCCTTGCCTGCACCCTTGCCTTTCCTTTCCTCCACCATTGCCTGCAGATGTGGTTTCTCCTCAGCAGTGAAACACTTACCACTTTCTCTCAGGGTGGAAAGAATTTAAAGTTCTGAAAGTTTTGGAGCTGTTTTTCTCAGGAAGATGAACATTATCAGAGGGAAGTACCCTGCCTTCCAGTGTAACTAGGTTTGGCTAAATTAATTTCTTCTACCTCTGTCCACCTCAGCTGCTTGGGTTTCCATCCCTTCTCTAGCACTGATGCGGACATTTTGCCCTGAAACCCAAGCTCTTGTGAGTGAATGAACATTACTATTTCTTTTATGTTTGTACATACATTAATTTGTGATTCTCTTGAGCATTTCCTAATGCTTATAATTTAGGATTCTGTCACTATGGGGCTTTTAGCTTACGATTGCAAAGAATCTATATTTCCTCTGACTAAAAGAACGTTTCTGGGCTTTACAAGTCCATCAGGTCACTAAATGCGCCTATAGAAAAACTGGATACAGCAAAATTGTATTTCATAGGGTTAATGTTTGTCAGCTGAAGGTCTTCTCACTACACAGTATAGGAACTGTCATTTATTCTAATAGCTATAGCTGCAGGAGGGAATTTCATTAACTGAACCACTCTGGAAAATGATGCATCCACAGGATCCACAGTGACCACATTTCCATAGAAGATTTTCTTCACTGGAGTATCCATGCGCTGGTGCTGCCAACCTGGTGAACTCAATGATATCAAATCATAACTAGCCTGAAGCTGCAGACACCACAGAGCAGTTCCCAGGGCCATCGGCCATATGTGTGGTGACATACAAGCAGCACCTTTGGGCAACTGCACCCAGTGCTGCAGGACATGGTGACAGCGCACCGTGCTCTGACCAAAGGCTCCTGTAACGGCCTTGGGGAAACTGGGGTCCCATCATGAGAATGGCATGAGCTTGCAAGGCTGATTGCAACGTTTGGGTTTTTTTCTCCTGTAGATACAGCACCAGAAGACACTGGGAGAACACAGGAGTTTGCTTTCAACCCACTTATGGTTAGCTTCTCCATATTGCTCTGCTAAACTGAACCAGAAGTTACCAGTGTGGTCAAACCACTCTGAATCACTCCCGTAAAAGCCCAAAGTTCTGCTGCGTGCCTTGAAAACTCATCTCCCTGCCCCAGCACTCAGGTTATAGCATTGCCGCAGCGAAGGGCAAGAGTACAAGCAGGATGGAGCCCGGCGTGCCCTGAGGCCTCCCGACCATCCGGCTGCCTTGCTGACAGCCTAAAAACCGCCTTTGGCCGGGCTGCCCGGCTGCGTCTGAAGGCACCTGGAGGTGGCTGGCAGGGTGCGTGAGGGTCCCAGCTCGTGGGGTCCCGCCTGCGCCAGGGTACGGTTTCGGCTGTACACGGGTCCAGGCTTACCCGCGGCAGAGCTCGTGGGGTGAATGGAAAACAGACTCGCTCAGGTTTTTGTTTTGGTGAGGAGAGAACTTTAGAAGGCTGTCACCGATTTAGTTGCCTTCAGTTCTCCCTTTGAGCTCCTGTCACTTTGCTGGGGAGAAATCCAGCTCAGCAAACACGCGTTGATTTGCAGAAGGGATTGTTGCCCAGCAGGGGTGCCCTGGGGGACAAGGGTGGCACCAGGACCTTCTGCAGATGTCACTGCCACAGCTAACCTCCACCTCCCTCATGACATTAAAAGCAGGAAGATGTAAAAATGGGCTGCAACATATGCAACTGCAGGTTTTCATAGCAAACGAGCACTTTCCAAACCTCTTGTGCTAATGATGACTCTTGAACAAGGGAGTATCTTCAATTTCTAGGGCAGGCTTTGGCTGTGGTGTGGATACGGCTGGGATACGGCTGGGATTAAAGGAAAGAGCCTTGGCACTTCGGAGGCAGGTCAACTGTGATATGCAGTTCCTGGGGCTCCAAAGCAATAGGGCTTTGATCCAGAAAAGCATATTTTAGGGTAATACGACCCTCCTCCATTTCCACAGGAAAAACAAAATGAGGGCTTTTTAGCAGAGGAAACTGTAGCCTGCCTCAGACTTCTTCATTTTCAGCTAAATAAGGGGCACACACAATTTGAAAGGCCAAAGTAAGTAAAACTTCATAGTTACTGAAATCTTTGAAATCCTCCTCTCATGTCTCTGTAGAGGTAGGGAATATTCCCTGTCACCTACGTGTAGACAGCCTTTTGGTGTGGAAAAAATAAAAGAAGCAATAAAAATAAGTCCTCTGTTGGAGCCTGCCTACAAAAGAGTTTGTGCCTACAGTTTAAAAGTTTGTTTCTGTTTACATAAGTAAAAGGAGAACTGTGACAAGCTCTTTAAAGTGTGAATAATGTACACTCCTGGGATGCTGCAAAGAACTATTGAAGCTGTAAGCTTTTCTCCAATTTCAGTGTTATGCCATAAAGACCAAGAACGGCATTCTGGTCCCTGAGGGGGAGAACTGTGATAGTCTATTATATTTCATGCTTTTGAAAAGAAAATAATCAATTCCATCACACTTTTGGGTCAGTTTGACGGTCAGTCAATAGTAATGGTTCAGTTTCTTTGCAGTTATGTGCCCTGGAACATTATAATGTCAAGTAATAGTCACTGGATTTCGAAGCTGTTCTTCTAGACTTTGATCAGTATAAGAAATTAATTTGGCTTATTAAATTTCATACTGATTTAACTGTAACTCCTCATTCAGTGTCATACATATACTCATTTTATGCTTAAAGCTCTGTATAAATAATTTGATTGGCGCCTTAGCAATTATGAGGTGTGAAAGCCTTCTTTTAAATTCAACACATGTAGACATTAAGTGAGCAGCCTTCTGATCGCATCTGTCTAACCATTACAGTCCCTGTTTAGCAGATGAGACAGTCACAATCCGTGTGGCCAGATGCACAGGTGGACTTCAGTAGCTCAGGGAGAGCCTGGTGGTGACTGAACTCACCAGGTGTTCTGGTTTTGGCTAGGATAGAGTTAATTTTCCTCTCACTAGCTACTGTGTTTTGGATTTAGTATGAGAAGAATGTTGATAACACTGAGGTTTTTAGTTGTTATGAAATCAAGACCTTTTTCCAGTTTCTCATATTCAGCTAACGAGCAGGTGTGCAGGAGCTGGGAGGGAGCACAGCCAGACGGATAGCCCAAGCTGGCCAATGGGAATATTCCATACCATAGATGTCATGCTCAGTTTATCAGTGGAGGTTGGTTGGGGGGCAGGAATCTTTCTTTCTCGTTTCCCTGAGTTTGAATCCTCTCTTGGCCAGGAGTTCAAACTTTTCTGGGAGTTCGGTGTTCACAATTTTCGGGGTTCCGCAGTTGTGCTTGGTGACTGGCTGCGAATCAGTCATCAGGTGGTGAGAAAAATTGTGTTGTATATAGTTTGTTTTGCATATTCATTATTATCATTATAATCAATAGTATTATTAGTAGTATTAGTATTTCTTTTGTTGTCTTATTAAACTGTCTTTATCTCAACCCACGAGTTTTACTTTTTGTCCATTTCTCCTCCCCATCCCTCTGTGGGGGAAGGGGAGGGGTGAGCGAGCGGCTGTCTAGTGCTTAGTTGCCGGCTGCCAGGTTGAACTACGATTCCAGGGCAACTTAGATTTCAGCCTTATTCCAAAAACTATTTAATATTCTGTGTTTTGTAGACTAGTGCCAAAAGGAGAAAATCAATATACTCCAGTTCTAAAAGGAGAGCTGACTTCAGTCTCCACTGTGCCTGATTTAAAGGTCTGAAACAGCTAATTATTGGTGGCGTGAATGTAAGATGCTGCTCATTTCTCACTCCTTTGTGTGGTAACAGGTTTACTCTGAGCCACCCCCAGAAACTGGAACCCAGATAGGGTGATGCCTTGTACATCAGGTACAGGTTTGTGGTTATCATTAACCTACTCAGCGCTGCTGAATGCTGGCAATTTTGCCTCCAGCAGAAATCAGGCAGCTGGGATTTTTTCTAGAAGAAATATATGAATTAAGGGACTTAAAGCAACTGTTTATATACAAAGAAGCAGAATGCTTATTTTTGCAAAGGCTCACCTTAGCTTCCTCTTACAGAAATACGTGCAGCAGTACTAATGCAAATGGACCCAGAAGTGTTCCCTGCTCAGCCTCAAAAATGAGGCTACTCATGTCTAAGTAATTAGCTGTATTCCTGCAGAACATACTGTCAGGTGCTCAGAGTCACTGTGCCAGACTCTGTGCTGGGGGCAGGACACAAAACGTGATGGGAGGGAGCTAGAAAGGGCCATGCTGCCATGCTTTTCTGCTTTTTTATATGTCTCTTTCGGGGACCTTTAAACATAAAATCTTGCTTCTTTTACATCCCTCCAAGTCCACATCACAGTGCAAATCAATGGCCATGAGGTAGGCTGGATAGGGGAAACTGGAAACATGACACAATGCTTCTTCAGGTATTGCTATTGACCACCAGAAGAGATAGTCAAAGAGAAGATGGCTTTCTACTTTGTGATCTCTCCCAGTCAAGCCTGCAGGTCTTTCTGGAAGACTTGCCTTGGCTTTGGCATCGCTCCTGTGACTCTACAGTGAGCCAGTTCAGAAACCTAAATTTACAGAAAGCTGACCTCTGTGGGAGAGCAAAGAGGTTACTCTGCCTCAGTTCCTAAAGTTTGGGCCTGCTGTAAGGTCAGAAGAATACCAAAGCCAGTGCACGTGAAGGAGCAGGACTATACCCCCAAGCAGGGCAGCAGAGGAGTGATGTGCACATGACTGCTGCTCAACCACAGCAATGGCATCAGCTCAGCTAGGCTGTGAAAATGTACTTTCGGTGACCGTGAGCACTTATTCCACTGGAGAGTGTTTATGGTATTTCAGTCCAAATTGTAAGTCATACTTGCAATTAATTTTTGAAATTTCAACCTCCAGTGATCTAAATGGAACACGTGTCAAGGGAGTGTCTTGAAACTCCTAACAGAGCAAGACTCCTAGCCCTTGAAGGACCATTCTGGTTAAACTTGCTGGAAATACTGATTTGAGTCCAACTGTTCACAAAGTTCAGACACATCCAGAGCTGAAATTTACCTTCTTATCATCTCAGCTGCAAAGAATATAAATAAGCAAGGAAGTTGTTCCATGCAACATTCTCTCAGGCAATAGAGCAAATATAAGAAATCCTGAGATACAAGAACTCCCCAGCCCTACCTGCTTATTCCTATTCTCAATCTGCACTTTATTGCTGTTACTGTTCTGTTTACATGGCTGTGCAATAAACCACGTTGGTGAAATGATCCCATTTATGCAGAAGCAAACAAGCAACTGCTTTGTTGAAGGACAGGGGAAAGTGGGAATCTCTTAATGAAACAATTTGATTAACAGAGGAACAGAACAGAACAACATAGCAACAAAACGAACCTCTGTGGATGGTTAAAAAGAAAAAATCTAACTCAGATTATTTCATAGGACATTCTGTCAGTGTGGCCCTGGAACATGCCACAGATGCATGGACAGAACGCTGTTTGGGGATAGAAGTGAGCTGGCAGGAAAGAGACCTGAAGGACAGTGGGAAACGCTTTTTATAGTTGAGAAACAGTAACGTGGAATGACAATCTGATTTAAAGAATCAGAAATAGGTTAGAAACTTAATAATCAGTAAAGTCCTGGTTAAATCACTCCTTTCAGGCTCTAACATTATGGTGCAGATTTACACTTGAGCTTAGGAGTGCTTGTCTCACAAGTCCTAATCTAAGCGATGATCAGGTAGACAAAGGTATCTCTGCAATAGTTTTGATCCAGTGAAAGAAACAGGGAAAATAAATGCATTGTACATTTTACCAAAATTCTGCACATGGTTAGTACGAGCTTCCTTTCTCAGGTCAGGTTGAAAGTAATTATGTTTTCCAACAAGTTCAATTTTTACTCTTCAGATTTTGCCCGCATGGTTTGTTTGCAAAGGACTACCACACTGTTATTGGATTTTTATTAGTTCATTGTTTTCTGGAGTTTGTGCCATTTTTTAATTAATGAGAAACATGTTGCTGTGATTTTTCCATGTGTTCTCACACATGAGTGTGGGACAGAACTGATGTACAACTTTGTTATTATTTTAAGTGACGGAAACAGATCAAGTTCAGAAAGTTACTGCTTTTTCAAATAACAGTGTGCCAGCAACCGGGACATAATACACGTATGGCTTTTCCAAGAATAATGTTACTGATCTGCCTGCATGTCCAAGGGGAGACAGTGATGTAATCAGCATACTTCGGATGGCTCTACACCAGGAAGGAGAGAACAAGCCATTGGTCAGGTAGGAAATCACAGACCCAGCCACTGCACTTGTTGGCATCCGCAGCAGTCAGCTTGAAAGTGAAAGATGCAAGACTACTTTCATCACATTTGATCTCAAAAAAGCAGGCACCAACCAGCACCACAATGCTGGTTGGCACCAGAGTGCAACAACATCAAGCCTCACATTTGCCTCTTGACCGGCTGCAGTAGCATGAAACATTTTGGGACTCGGTGAAGAGACGCGTGGTTTGCTGATGAAGCTCGTCCCCAGTACCCCGACCTTCACAGCAGATGCCATGAAGAGGCCTGTGGCCACCACGGCTCCCTGAAATGACAGGGCTGCATCACTACACATTCAGGGGTTAAATCCTCGGAGCAGATTGCTGGAGCATGTTTTTCATTTAGCCTTAATTATGCAGGAAGACCACCGTAATCATAGTCATTATTTACACATCTCCTGGCATCTGCTCAAATCCATCTTTCTTGCTACCTTCCTAGAAGCAGCTGAAGTATTTTCATTTCTTGGTAGTGTGCTGCTCTGCTGGTATTTTCCATAAGAATGAGTGTTCAGATTGCTGCCCGTACTATTTTGGATACTTGTATTACTGAAGCATCCCTTGCTCTCAGTATCTCCCATCTGAAAAAGCCAGCATACTTCCAGAATTACAACTCTACTAGTACACTCCTTTGAAAAGCATAATAATGAACAAAATATTTCTTCTGTATTCACTGTTTTCCAGACATGATTTTTAATGTTTAAGAGGAGGATGAGATTTACATTCAGCATCTTCCCCTTTCTTTTGCTAGAAAAGGACTATGGTCTATTTCAGCATTATAAAACCCGAAGTCCCACTACACTTGGAAATATTAAATACATCCAATAAATTCTCATTAGAATAAATGAACACATTTAAAGCAGATCTTGGAAGGCTGTTCAGGATTCTCCCATGGAGGTAATTTCAAATGAGTTTTGCCCTTCCCCTGAGATTCATATCTCATTCTTCAAGGTGGCTAATTACAAATGTAACTGTAATAGTATGCACCTATCCATAAAAACATTCCTTCCCCTCTTCAAGGAAAGATCCTATTACAGATATTGGCACAGATTTTCAGCTATCAAATCAACAGATTACATAGTATACAGAAACCAAGTAATATTTATTCATGTCTCTGCATTCCACATGAGAGGCAGGCCAGCTCAACAACATCTGGAGGGTCAGTATGTTTGTACACAGTTAATAAAGACAGTAACCTGGAACCCAGGTGCAGCTGCGTAGATATTCCCATATACTCACTACCTGTATACTACTCACATCTTGCATATAATATTGCATTATATTTACCCTTATATGGATTCCCCAGATGCCTAATGTGTTCAGATCCTGAATGAGAGGACAGAATCAGGAGTGACCCCAGCGCTACAGGGAAAAGGCAGACAAGTCTACAGCCTCCAGCACTGGAAGTGGTGGCAGAGCGGCGCTGAAGATTGCTCAGTTTGCTTTTTCATTTGCTAATCAAAGTGAATATTTGCTGGTGTGGGTTTTCTTTGGGCTTTGGTTTTTTTTTGGCGCTTCTTGGCCAACTTTAAAAAACATCCAAAGAAAACTGCTTTTTCTTGACAATAGGAAATTAAAAAGGCACTACACACCACTAACTCAGGTTTACTTCTAGACTGAAAATTTACTTCAGCTTGCTAGGAAGAAGAAATAAAAGACTAAAAGGAAATATTTTTAAATGAAATATTTGACTATTCTGCATAGTTTCAGCTTTTGGAAGTGCTCAAAATGGTTGCAGTTGATTCTAAGTGACATATTTTGGGAATAAGATCTGAAAAACTTAAACCTATTCTAACTCCGAATGACCTACTTTACAGCTAGAACCAGGATTAAAAAAAAAAAAAAAAAAAAAAAAACAACCAAAAATCTGGAAACAGTTGACAAGCCTAAGAGATTAAGTGAGAACTGGGAGACTGGATACATCTAGCAGGTCATGGTATCTGCCAGAGGAAAAAGGGAACAGCTTTGCTGTATACAGAGGTCTGAAATCTGTAACTTGTTGCATGTCTAACTGGTCCACTTGAAACAGCAAGCAGGTTTGCTGAGATTGCAGAAAGTCTGAAAAGTATAGGCTCCAAAGCAGGAAGGGACTGCCAAGCATTTTTGATTTTACAAAGAAAAATGAAAAAGAACAGAAAACTTTTCATTACACAGAATTCTGGGCTCTGCTGCTTCAGTGAAAATTATAAACACAGATATTGGAAAGCAGCAATTGCAGCATGTGATGTGTTCTGCAAATACATCAAATATCAAGCAGAAAGTGTCACACAAAGAACACACACAGGTCATGTGCTTTAATATGTCAAACTGTTTCATAGTGCTAATGCTTTTCCTTTTGAGAACACACACTGTAACAACAGAAAGAAACGAAATTTTGAAGACGCTCAATTGGCCCAAAAATTAAAGCTATCATTTTAAGGCCCTACCTGAAAGTTTCATAGAAACAAACATCCTCCTGCTAATACAGATTAACTGACAGAGGCCTGCGTAACTTCTCCACAAACTCTTCAATTTCAAGCTCAATGAACGAACTTGCTTGAGGATGTGCTGTTTCAGTAATGCCACAGCATGATTATCAGAATTCAGATTATCAGAGATACATATCTCTCTCTATATATATACACGAAGTTACAGAAAATTTTGGGTCTTCCAAAACCATACAAATCCTCATTTCCCATGCCACTGCAGAAGGTAATATACAGCATATGCTAAGTCATCAGGCTATAAAGAAGGATATTGTGTTTTGTTTGGCAGAGAACAACAGAAAGCCTCAGATAGATTGGTAAAGCACTGAATGCCAGAGGTTTAGAGAATTACAGTCTCCAGCCAAAGCAGAAGAAAAAATGAAGAAAGAAAGTGATGTTTTTCAGGATTGTGCCAGGACCTGAAGATTTACTAGCATAAATTGGTTTTGAAGAGGGAGTAACAAATTTTGCAAATGGAGGGGAAGGCTAGAAGTGGGACTTCGGCATTTTCAAAGCCTTGAGTGATTTTCAAAGACTCCTGGAGTGAGAAGGGAACCCACCAGCAGCACCAGTGATGGAAAGAATGATACTGCCCACAGATACAGTGATTTCTGTGTTAACCGTTAGCCTAAAATCATATATGGATCGCTCTTCCTTAAAACAGAGTATGCTTGTTCTCTAGATTGATGAGTATTTCTTCGGGACCTACCTAGATCAAGCTTGTGTGTAAAACAGACTGAAGATAATTGCAAGGTACTCGTAGTGACCAACACGCACACATGCACGCACCCTCATGGCCTTATTATGGTACAACAGGAAAGTGTTATCTGTCTGTACAACCATTCCAGGTACTAAGCATTTCTTGGAAAAAATGTCAGTCCTCTGAGAGCATCTCAAGATACTTGCATCCAAATGCAGCCTTGTATTAAGACAAAGCACTTCCCCCCCCCCCCCCCCCCCCAATTAATGGCCTGCTATGGCCTTAAAATTAAAATTTTAAGAAAAGAGAAAATAAAAAAAAAAGATATCTTAATTGCACCAGAAAAAATGCAGTTTATTGTACATTCTGCTAAACCAGCCCATTGGTGGATGGATTGATAAGATAATTAAAGCTTTTATCCAGGCCTTTAAAACCCTGACCTACATTAGTCTTTCAAAGAAACAGTGAGCACAGACATTCACTGAATTCAACATCAAGTGAGCTCAGACACCCACACTCTTTTCACATGGAAGAATCACAGAATCACAGAATAGTAGGGGTTGGAAGGGACCTCTGTGGGTCATCTAGTCCAACCCCCCCGCCGAAGCAGGGTCACCTACAGCAGGCTGCACAGGACCTTGTCCAGGCGGGTCTTGAATATCTCCAGAGAAGGAGACTCCACAACCTCCCTGGGCAGCCTGTTCCAGTGCTCCGTCACCCTCAGAGAGAAGAAGTTCCTCCTCATGTTCAGACGGATTTACTTCCTGTGCCTCAGTTTGTGCCCATTGCCCCTTGTCCTGTCACTGGGCACCACTGAAAAGAGCTTGGGAAAGAAAAAGTCGTAATAGAATAATCCTGAGCTAATACCTGGAGATCAGAACTGATACCTAGAATCAAATGCACCTGCTGACTGATGAAGCAGAATTAGCACATAATACATTGGGGGGAAGGGGAAAAAAACCTCACCCACATTCAATCCAATTTTGAAACATGTATGTGGCATAAAATTCTCTGCTTATTGAAAAACTTGAACAATACAGCTTTGCTATCTTGTAAGAATGCATTCAAACTCTGCTGTCAAAGTGGCAAAGGCCTGTATGTTTGGACGTAGCTAGTAAATAACTATTTACAGAATCACAGAATAGCAGGGGTTGGAAGGGACCTCTGTGGGTCATCTAGTCCAACCCCCCTGCCGAAGCAGGGTCACCTACAGTAGGCTGCACAGGATCTTGTCCAGGCGGGTCTTGAATATCTCCAGAGAAGGAGACTCCACAACCTCCCTGGGCAGCCTGTTCCAGTGCTCCGTCACCCTCAGAGGGAAGAAGTTCTTCCTCACGTTCAGACGGAACTTCCTGTGCCTCAGTTTGTGCCCATTGCCCCTTGTCCTGTCACTGGGCACCACTGAAAAGAGCTTGGCCCCATCCTCCTGACACCCACCCTTCAGATATTTGTAGGCATTTATAAGGTCCCCTCGCAGCCTTCTCTTCTTCAGGCTGAACAAGCCCAGTTCCCTCAACCTCTCCTCGTAGTGGAGATGCTCCAGTCCCCTCACCATCCTTGTAGCCCTCCGCTGGACTCTCTCCAGTAGCTCTTCATCCTTCTTGAACTGGGGAGCCCAGAACTGGACGCAGTACTCCAGATGAGGCCTCACCAGGGCAGTGTAGAGGGGAAGGAGAACCTCCCTTGTCCTGCTGGCCACACTCTTCTTGATGCACCCCAGGATCCCATTGGCTTTCTTGGCAGCCAGGGCACACTGCTGGCTCATGGTTAACCTGTCGTCCACCAGGACACCCAGGTCCCTCTCTGCAGAGCTGCTCTCCAGCAGGTCCACCCCAAGCCTGTACTGGTGCATGAGGTTGTTCCTCCCCAGGTGCAGGACCCTGCACTTGCCCTTGTTGAACCTCATCAGGTTCCTCTCTGCCCAGCTTTCCAGCCTATCCAGGTCACGCTGAATGGCAGCACAGCCTTCTGGTGTATCTACCACACCTCCCAGTTTGGTGTCATCAGCAAACTTGCTGAGGGTACATTCTAACTCTTCATCCAGGTCGTTGATGAAGAAGTTAAACAAGACTGGGCCCAGTACTGACCCCTGAGGGACACCACTTGTTACCAGCCTCCAACTAGACTCAGCGCCGCTGATGACAACCCTCTGAGTTCTGCCATTCAGCCAGTTCTCTATCCACTTCACCGACCACTCATCCAGCCCACACTTCCTCAGCTTCCCTAGGAGGATATCATGGGAGACTGTGTCGAAAGCCTTGCTGAAGTCAAGGTAGATAACATCCACGGCTCTCCCTTCGTCTACCCAGCCAGTCATGTCATCGTAGAAAGCTATCAGATTGGTCAGGCATGATTTCCCCTTGGTGAATCCATGCTGACTACTCCTGATAACCTTCTTTTCTTCCACTTGCTTGATGATGGCCTCCAGGATAAGCTGCTCCATCACCTTTCCCGGGATGGAGGTGAGGCTGACCGGCCTGTAGTTCCCTGGGTCCTCCTTCTTGCCCTTTTTGAAGATTGGAGTGACATTGGCCTTTCTCCAGTCCTCGGGCACCTCTCCTGTCCTCCAGGACCTCTCAAAGATGATGGAGAGTGGCTCAGCAATGACATCCGCCAGCTCCCTCAGCACTCGTGGGTGCATTCCATCGGGGCCCATGGATTTGTGGACATCCAGATCACTTAAGCGATCCCTCACACAGTCCTCCTCAACCAAGGGAAAGTCGTCCTCTTTGTAGGCTTCTTCTCTTACCTCCGGGGCCTGGGATTCCTGAGGGCCAGTCTTAGCACTGAAGACTGAAGCAAAGAAGGCATTCATTAGCTCTGCCTTCTCCGCATCCTCCGTCACCAGGACACCCGCCTCATTCAGCAGCGGCCCCACGTTGTCCCTAGCCTTCCTTTTGCTGCTGCTGATGTAGTTGAAAGATTTAGCAAGCACACGTGTCAATACGTTTTCTCAATTTGTGAGCACTGGATAGTAACAGCAAGGATTGAACGGGCCCGATGTCAGTACAGCCGCACTTATCTACATCAGCTGAGAATTTTCCCCAATGACGTCTGTTCGACGTGCTTTTACCACTGCTTCCTGAATGACGCAATTCCTCATCGTCTGTGGCTGACCTTTTAAAAGATGTTTTGCTGTAGTTTCTGTATTACCTAGATACTTAATTTTGAATGATTTGTCCCTTTTTTTATGGATAGTTACCTGGAAACCGTGTGATCAGTTAATGCAGAACATCTCGTATGCTAAAATAATAGATGTGCCCTTTGGGTGCATTTAACCTGAGCATCAGATTGGCACAGATAATTTAATTAACTGGTTGCTCTCTCTTGATCCTACATGAGGTTTATAATGTTAAAAAAAAAAAAAAAAAAAAAAAAGTATTTTCTTCAGCATGGCCATTCCTGGGATGAGAAAAGGGGGATTATGGACTTTATCAACAGCTCTACTACAATAATTTTCAGAAACTAATTTTAAAAGTTTCTGTTTAAGCATATTAAACAGTTAAGACCTATCTTTCCGGTCTGAAACATGAACTGAAAGTTCCTATCAGCTGTGCAATGGAATGCCAATGGAGATGTGCAGCTACAGCACTGCATGGAGACAGTCTTTTTTCAGCTAAATAAAGATCAGCCATGTCCATATGGTTCTCTGCTGAACAAGTCCTGTCCTTCAGCAGAACTTAATTGAGGGGAACACCATCCAATGTGATTATGCCACTTCTGGTTCCAAGTACAGCTCAGGAACGTCCTCATCCGGACTCCAGGATGTGATGCTGACATATCCTCAGATTTTTTTCTTATACTAGAGACCCTTCAAGAATTTCCATGTTTCCAGTCCTATCCCTTCTCAACTTCCAAGCAGATTTATTTTCTGAAATGCAGCATGGCCAGCATGTTTGCTTTATGCGCAATGCCTGAAGATGCTGGAGAACACCATGAGTACCTATCCATTCTCTGCATTGCCAATACACCGCTAACATAGGAGCTTCCTCTAGGAAGTTCTGTGATCAGATAGCATGTAGTGGGATGGGGAGGGAGGCAGAGGTGGTAACACAGACACAGATATATGGAATAAAGTGTTTTGCCATATACTCTCATGCTGTCTTATACAATGGAGAATGAAATTGTATCAGTGTAGGAATTTAAGCATCCTATGATCATCCAAGTCGATGCTAGCATATTACCTAGTCTTGAAAACACTGCAGTGCAGAAGCACGCTGGGTTTCAGAATTTGGATCTGTGGATTCAGGGAAGGTGAACAGCTGGAAGCCTGCCTGGTGTTCCTCTGCTTCCCTTGTAAGAGCCTTGAGCCTTCTGCATCCCGTGAGGACACCTACAGGGTATTTCTCCTTTTATGGATCAGCATTTAGGAAACTGACCCAAGACACAATAAACTTTAGCTCTGTATCTTCTTCCTGAGAGAATTCAACCCCACACAGTTTCTGACTTGTAGAAGAGCTAGCTCCAAAGAAAGCATGATGTAATCATGGCTCCAAAGCCAGAATGACTTGTGCAAGAAGCAGCATTAGCCTTTGACCAACTGTGATTTTCAGAGAGGGAAGAAAAGTAAATTTTTTTTGCCTTTTTTAAATTCAAGACTCAGGTACCTACTTGCCAGGAGGTCCAGAGTACAGAAATTGGAGGAAAATGGAACACCTCTCAGTGCGTACCTGCCAAGGGGTGCTTGAGAAGCAGTTTGAAAACATACATCAACTTTCATTAAGGCCTACTTTACAAAGCTATCTGTTCAGTAGGCTGCAAGTGTAATTGCCTCACTTCTGTCATAGAAAATTTAGGAACAAAACTAAAGAATCTGCATTCTTCCGGGCAATCAAAATTTAGGTACAGTGATGCTAAAATTCACAACATTTGGATCCAATTCACCCATGTAACCCTCAGCTATCCTATGCAGAGCACAGTTTCTTGGCTGCTGAGTAGAAAGGAAAAGTTTACCTGATGAAAGTCTACATAGTTAAAAAGAGCAAAATCTTTCTAATGCTTTTTAGAGCATCCATACAATTTTCAGGGAATTACTTACTCACTAGAGCATTCCAAATTAATGATCCAAACCACAGAAATACATTTCCATTCCACTTCATCTTATTTGGCCTGCTATTTCAATAGGACTTCTCCAGAAGACAAGTGATCTTAAGGGCTTGAGGAGAGGGGTTCAGATTGCCTAAACTAGGCCTTTAAAAATCTCCTAGCCATGTGTATAACAAGGGCTTTTTCTTCTACTTCAGGACAGTGACAGTGTGCTACAACTGCCTTATTTGTGTGGGTGGGGTTAATAAGAAGTGATTTATTTCTCAATATGCTGCTTTCAAGTAGCACAAGCATTCTGGCATTAAAGGACAAAGGTCAGCATCGATGTATGATTTACTAGCATTTTACCCTGTGCTATATATCATCTTTCAATATCTGGCATTTTTCATGTCCACAGCTATTTTCACTCAGATCTTTTATCTATTGTCTGCTTTAGAGCATAAAAAGGAGACTCAGTGGTGGTATAAAAATTTTAAGAGATGGGAGGGGAGGTAAAAAAAAAAAAAAGAAAAAAAAATCAGTGAAAGAGTGTCTTTAATTTGCAGTGGGTTAGGACTTGCTAATTGTTGCCTCCCTGTTTCTATCAATAGAAGGAAGCAATAGAACTCACCTAACTCACAAGGGCGCTCTCAGAAGTACATGAAGTGCCAGGTCATCCCATCAAGTTTCATAAAGCAACAACTTGTTTAAGAAGGGACTTCACATTGTTAAGTAAATAATTCTACACAGTTTCCATCACTGTTAAATTGGGACTTCACAATGAATCAGAAAAAACCCCAGCAAACAGTGAATGTAGGGATAGCAAAAGAAAGAAAAAAAAAAAATCATCAAGCAGCTGCAAGAAGCCTAAGACAACAGAACATTTGAAGGACATGTTCAAGTGTTTTTGCCAGAGAAATAACACACTGAAACCCCACCCCCTACAGATCTCACCAAGCTGAGAAACTCCAGAGGAATTTACAAACAAACCCTCTGTCCATAACAAAACTTCAGGCAGAAGTGAAACAACACATGGAACTACGCATAGTAGCAGGACCACGACAGTGGTTTGTAATGTCTCTTTGGTGCCAAGTTTGTCCATGAACACAAGTAACACCAGCATTTCACTGGCCTCACTACCTGGGGTTGGAATATACGGACAGAAGGAAAAGCAAGCTGAAATATTGAAGAGATCAAACAAGGCAAAGTATGTTGCAGATATCCCATTTTGTTGTGTTTTTTTTTTTAACC
Source organism: Opisthocomus hoazin (assembly GCF_030867145.1). Taxonomy (NCBI): domain Eukaryota; kingdom Metazoa; phylum Chordata; class Aves; order Opisthocomiformes; family Opisthocomidae; genus Opisthocomus; species Opisthocomus hoazin. Next base: position 76,880,113 of record NC_134415.1, on the reverse strand, counting down.
TAGCATGTAAAATTTTACCCTGAAAAAAATAGTCAAGTTTTTATCACCAACTTAACAAGATGTCCTTGCTAGAGCAGCAGCCTAGGAACTCAATAGGAGATAAGCATCCAACACTCAAGGCTTCTTTTAATTGGGAACAGTTCTCCTTTTAAAAACCAGATAATATTTTCCAGCTGTCTTAATAAGCAAGGACTACTTTACTCACTACCTGCACTTTAATAATGAAAAGACTAGGCACCTTCAATATGGAATACTTCTGTAATATTGCTTTTAAATTGACGTAATTTGTACCCTGAAAAATGAGCCCTGTGAGTAACAAGAAGAATACCAAAGAAAAACTGTTTGATAACCCTGTCAGTACTGGTACCACATTAAGTGACCTCTGCCACTTCCCACCTACTGTCACCACTGCGCGAGCCTTGCAGCAGTGCCAGCCCACGAGAGAATGAGAGTGCAGAACCATTTTGCTGGGTTATTCCAAGTCCCAGCTCAACTCCCCAACTCAGCCTGTTACGTCACCTTTGACTGGGTTAATGGCACAGGTGAGGAGGTGCGAGGGCAACAGAAAGAGAAGCAAATCTCATCCAGTGCTCTCTAGCACTGGCCGCCTTCTGCCGGGGTGAGATGGGGGATACTCTGAACGCATTTTAGCCTTAAGAAACACAATTCAAATTCCTTAAACGGCCACAGTAGTTTTAATGACCATCCAGGAGTTCAGGAAAGAGGCTGCAGGAGTTCACTGCGTATTTTCTGAGCTTCTTTTCAAAAATCAGAAGCATGTTAGTTAAGTGGTTGCTAATGAGGCTTTTGGCTCTGATGTTTTGCTGAACAGTTTCTGGAGGGCCCTGCACATCTTTTGTATTAGCTGTGTTTAGATTAACGAGAACTATCACATGCAGGCAGCCCTTGTTTATGGCATTTGATGGCGAAGGAGCAGAGCTGATTGAGGTCATGCCTCCTCTGTTTGTCCTGGAGGCAGTGTCCCGGCGATGGTGACAGCCCAACAGACTCCCACAGAACTTCCTGCACCGGGAGGAGGGAAGAGGTGGAGCCCCTCGTTGCTCTTCTGCTGGCTCCCACCCCTGCAGAGCCACAGATTCATGCTTCCCAGAGGCGACTCCAGGTTCTGGTCGGGCACAGGAAACTGGCCGTGCCCGCCAGCTCGTGCAGCACACGGCGTGCGTTCAGAACGAAGCTGCACGCTGCCCTGCAAACAGAAGTGATCCGCCAAAAGAAAGGGAACAGAGGAGCACACCCTAGCTAACCTTGCAACATCTGAAACTCCACATTTGCCTTACCCAAAGGCCCTTCTCGCAGGGTTCGGTACTCCTGTTAGCTCCCATATCCTCTTGTTGGAGAGCTCAAGTAGGAAGTGCCGTGGTTGGGACTGCACAGGCAGCACCTGCTTGTTTTTAAACAAGCACAGATGAGAGATTGCTGTGGGGGAGAAGGTGGCTCTGGTGAAGCAAGCTCTCCAGGACCAACAATGGCAGTCCTGTTGTTGCACCCTCTGACGTGACCAGCAAGAGTAACAGAATTCCCTCTATCCATTTCCTATCACATATCTTAGTTTCATTCTTAACATCAATCTCCCCTGCTGTGATACACTCAGCCAGCACCTGAAAAGCGTTGCTTCAGTTATACACAGCCTACCTGAGACCTGACTTTAAATCCACCTGAGCTGAACTCTATCCTGGCAAGACTGATACTGAAAGCTGAGCAAGCTCATTTCAAGCCAGTGTGTTTAAGAGACATGCCTTTGGCTGTGGTCTGTCTCAATGCTGATCACTGTAGGAGCTACCCCAACCGTCTGTCAAGTTTTGTATGACCCTGGGCTTCAACGAGCCAAACTAGTCATGGTATCATGCACTGTTGCTCCCTTGTAGCGTGCCTAGACATGCTTACCATGCGCTAATAATGAACATGATAGGGACGTGCCAAGACCTGCATCGTAATTCTCCCAGCCTGCTTTCAGAGGACAAGTTGGCAAGCTGTGGAAAGCAAAAAATAAACTCATACTGAAGTGGATTTGTAAAAGTACTGGAAATATTTTGAATATTAAAACCAGAAATTTGTAAGGAAACCTTTCACATCTTCAGGCAGCACAGAGAAACCAGAACAGGCATGTATGCAGTAACTAATCATTGTTGCTGTCACATAAAAGCTTAACTCACATTCCAAAATTTCAGTTCATCAATTCAGAAACTACAAGATGCTCAGGCTCTCCATAGCAACTTTCGTTTGGAGGTGCAGATTTGCAGAACTGCTGTTTATCTGCCTCTCAACATCAAATCCCAAATGGCTTTTTCAGATTAGGCATCCAAAATAGCTCATATCTTAAATTTAACCCATCATTTTAAGACTTAAGGCACCATTCATCTGGGAATAGAAAACATCTAGTAAGGTAACAAACAGAAATTGCTTCTGTCAAAATTTACAGATAACAGGGGTTGGATTTTTGCCTTTCTCCAAGCCTGCTTCCCTCTGACATGGCAAACGTAGCTTTAGGCATGGGCAGAAAGAATGAAGTGAGTATCCAAACAAAGGTGGTTTAGGAGCTTATGGGAGTCTTAGATCTGCCCCCTGCATGCAGGCCGGGCTAAGAAACACCAGCCTGTGAGGGGTAAACACGAGAAAGTTTAAATTAGGCTAAACAGAGACCCGTATTGTCCCTCTCAGACTGTTGCTGAAAGCTGAGCAACATCCTTTGAAGATACCACATACGAGGCACCTTCGCTAGGGTTCGCAGAGCGGCACAGCCTTGTACCGGTGCTTCCTCCTCATCCTGTACATCAGACACATACGGCACAAGCCCTCACTTCTGCAAAACGCTGTGATCTCAGCACCAGTGACAATGGCACTGGCTTTCTCCTGCTCTGTGTGCACAAGGAGTCACAGGCTCCTGCTGGCTGTGGGTAGAGGGAACGGGAATTTACGTTTCATTCCTGTGCTGCCAATGGTTTACACCAACCCCTGGTCTCTGATGAGAACGTGCCACCTTTACTGGCTTCAATGTTTCTCTTGAGATGGAAGAAGCATGTAAGATTCTTCAGGACAAGGATTCGTCTTTTTTCTTTTCTCCAAAAAAAGAAAGAAAGAAAAACCGAGTTTGATGTTCAGGTGCATAGCACAATTTTTTTAGTCTGGTAACATGCGTATCTGCAGTTACAGCAGCACTGTCTATTCATGGATTCCTTCAGTGTGTTACCACTCACTGACCATGGAATGAAAAAACGCTGCCAAAAAACAGGAAAAAAAGCAAGGGAAAGGAAAGGAAACAACTAAAAAACCCTGCACAGTGATGCAAGTAGGGGGAAGGAAACCTTTTCATTATGCGAATGAATGGGGCAAACATGAAGACTGTTAGCACACAAAAAGATTCCATTTGAAAGTACGTGATGTTTAAGTCTTTCTCCTCCAATCTGAGTTGACAGAAACCTCCCTCATAATTTTGGTCTCCACAGAAAGGTACTAAGTAGAAAGTTTAAAAGAATGTTGCTATTGTGTTTAAAAACCTTCCCGACCGAATGGGGTCTCAGTCAGCCACACAGCTGCGTGGTTTTCTGACTCACAGTCCTCCTCGCTCACTCTGATCTTCCCTTCACTTCGAGCCTGAATGCTGATTTGTCCATCTTCAATTGCTTGCTAGCCTGAAAAACAAAAGAAAAGAGTAACTGCTTTTAAAATATTGAGTTAATTTTGTTCTAGGCTCAATAAAGCAGCATGATACAATCTGCAATGATATAGAATTTTTTCCTCTACCAGCTAAGTCTCTGGGGAATTTTATGGAATCAAATATTGTTAAAAGCAGCATCACATAAAGAAAGTTTTAAAAATAGATTTTAAAAACAAAGAGCAATTCAGCATATGCATTATCCATGTGGAGCTGGTTTGGCAACTGCAACATGGAATTACTTAAAGCTTGCCCATAGCTTTTTTCATTCTTTTTTTTTTTTTTTTCCCTCTCCTCCTTTTCCTTACTTCTGGCAGCATGATCACAGAAAACATTAGGCCTAGAATCTTATTAATTCAAGTTTCTAACCTAGGAAGTTATTCTTTATTTCTGCCTGCTGCTATCCAGCTTCAATAACTAGTTTTGCCAGGTCATCTATTTACAACGCACGTCGTTTCAAAATGACACAGTATTCTCTAAGGTAAGCTGAAAAGCATTAAACACTTTACTAAATTTTCTGCTGACTGTGGTATACAACCTCTTTTTAAATAAGCTCATGTAATTCCCTGTTCCATTTGCACGTACTCTTACAGATGTGATATGACTAAGCTGAATGACACAAGTAAGCCAGAAAAGTAAAGATTTTGAAGAATTCTTTTAACTAGCAAAAAAGGAACAAAACTGTTGCTTAGAAGACATTTTCAAATAGCTGCATCAATCCATAGTTTTAGTGAGCTGAAGAACCATTTTCATGTGCAAAACTATCTCACTTAAAAAAAAAAGACTGTAATAGAGTTGGTTAAATCAAGATACAGATATAGAGGGGGAAGAGACTGCAGCTACTCTCTCGCCAGGGATGGGGAACAAACAACATATTTGGTGGTGCTGAGGAAAGAGCAGCAGAGGGAACAAGGGTGATGGCTGCAGCTTACCTAATCCCCTCCCTCCATAAACACTTCATTCTTGCCAGTGCTTGAACCATACCCAAAAACAGATGTTTACATTTGCATTTACAATTATATTTATTGAAGTCAACTTTCAATGGTGTGAATTATAGTATGACCAAATATGGCCACACATTAGTCTCCATTTTGACATCTTCATCTCACAGATACATAACTATTATAAATTATTACATTTTTTTAAAAAAATCCCATGTTTGCTAACTGTATTAATAATAGGTACTATTTCTGCTGCCATGTTCTGAATAGTATCTTGCATACTGTATGTTTGCAATGTCTATTAATCATATATAATAATTCTTTCTAATACGGTTCAATTAACAGATTTCTAAATCCCATTGAAAATTTGGCTAAAAAGAGCCACATCACCCATCTTAAACCACTAGCACATATGTGAACAAAAGTTGGCAGTTCTAGGCTCTGGGCAAAAGAAATACTGGACTCTGGATTCCCTTTCAGATTTTTTTTCTCCCCACACACAAACTCATGTTCCCAAAATGCTACTTACTGAAAGAATAGGAAGCTGCGAGTACATGAAAAGTATTTTCAATAGGGCTTGTGAATACATAAATGCAAACCACGTTATAATTCAAGTTTTCGGCCACAATTCCAAGTCCATTTTCAAGTAGCTCTTCTGCTGAAAGGAAAGGGCTGCTCCTCTCCGGTTACTTCTGTCCTGCCCGAAAGACCAGCCAAACATTGCATAGTAACTTGGGGAACAGAATCGAAGGAGGAATCCAAATTAAAATTTAAAAAATCCTGAATCTTCTCCCTCCCTTCCCAAGAAATAGGTGTTGATATTCATTCATATTTATATTCCTGTTGAACAAAGAGAAATCAACAACACAAAAATCTGTTTCCATCTGTACGCAGACCTACAGCAAGCATTTCAAAGAATACCAAGGGTCCAGGTACTGCAGCTCATGAAATAGGGACATCTTATATTTCTACCTGAGCAGAAAGTAGTCGTTTACACCAAAATAAAGCCCGAGAAATATCTGAACACTACATTTTGGAAAAACAATCGAGTATCCTGAGCTCTTCCTAAGACAAATCATTCAAAGTCCTAATAAAGTGACAACATCAAATGTTTTACAAGAACCTTCAGAAAAGAATGGATAGCAATAAATGAAATCTAAGAAAAAATTAAAAAACCCTCAAGATTGATAGCCAACATGAATATTAAAAAAAAAAAGTAAATTATTGTTATTCTTAGCTTTCAGGTTTTTAAAAACCGGATGGTGACTGTCAGTGTTTGAAATAACCAAAAATGTTTCCTTTGGCTAGGCAAAGCCAAAAGCAAATTATTCTTGAAATATGGATCAGTTTTGTAACAGACAAGGGAAGGAAATTTCCCTTCTCCAGACATAAACACTAAGCATAAAGTTTTCAGTCTAGCAAAAACACACTGACACGTCAAGGAGTCTACTGATGGCAACAGTCTAATTCAGATAAAAAATACCCCAAACCTATTTTATCCCCTTAAATACTGTATTTCAGTCCACTAATTCTACTCACACACTTAAGTCTTCGTTACCAACAGAACCAGCAATTAATCCACAAACTATTAAAAATTACCAGCCTCTTAAACTACAGAGAATTGCTATCTTATTTCTAAACCACAGCCAAAAAGGTTACAAAGATTTGAAGCAGGCAATTCTACTTCCTACTACACTTTGTAACTGTAGCCGTATATAGGAACAGGTTAGCACAGTATTTAAACCACTGGGCACATTTACTATTAAAACAGATTATTATGCAACTGCCAGTTAGGGAAGCACTGGTCAGCTTGACTGAACTGCAGCAAAAATATTAAATCTGATTTTGCAATATAATCATACAAACCCACTATACTGAGAAATCCTACTATATCTCTCTGCATGTTTAAGAATCTAACCCTTATTAAGTTTACCTAAGAGTACAAAGGGAAGAGAAGACTCCAAGATGAAATGTTCATGAAGATTAAAGTAGGATTCCCTTCCCCTCCTACACATTGAAGTAGCCCTAGCTTTGGTGAGTTACTCTCACTGGAAAAATCGTCAAATTAGTCAACACATGACGTGGCTTCAGAAGAGCCTTCAGTGAATATACCATTTGGGCAGAACAAATGCACAAATAGTTCAAAGTAGTGCATTGGAATTTTAACACAAATAAATCAATTAGGCCACAGACCACAATCCCAGAATTTTACAGAAAGGAGAGAGAATAGATTGAAAAAAAAGTAGTAAGATTTTTATTTTAAAAAAGGATTGGGTAGCAATGCATTTCTGCAAACTTCTGTGCTCAGTGAAGACTTTGAAGACTTGGTACCAAAGCTTGTGCTTTTCATCATTAAATGTCAACCTGTAAGACAACTGTTGTAGAGTGAGAAAGCAAAAAAGGAATGTGTGGACTCAAGTCTGTTTCAATCCAGTCACCAAAACTAAGTAATGTCTCAAAGAAGGTGGCAGGCAACAAAAATTATTCTTTTTAAGGGGAACAAAGTTTTATGTTGCTTATAGTTGTAAAAAATTGGAATGGGTTATAAGTTAAATCCAAAAACTTTCATCTTCTATCTTGCAAGCTTTGAAGGATGACAATATACAAATTTCATGAACAGCAAATGAATCGGTCGTGGGTAGATTCTGATGGTGGGACAGGTTCTTAGACAGCACACGGCATGCAACTGCAGTTTTAAATTCTTAACATCAAAGCACGAGTTCATACAACCACCTTACTCCAACATCTCTTCAGCTATTTATCCAGCCTGTTGAAATCTCAGGTACTCATATTCCAATGCATTTGTTTTCACCCCATGCAAAAGCCACTGAAACATGTGGAGTTAATGAAAGCAACACAGTTCAACTTGAGTGTTTGCCCGCTGTTCATTTAAATCCACTAGCTACTCCTAGATAAGTCTGCTTAATTTATATGAGATTTCCTCTTTATAGTTCAATGATGGACAAAAGACAACCAAGTACAATTTTTTTTTAATAAAGATAAAATTACAAAAAAGGTAAAATCAGCTCAAGAAAGGCAAATTACTTTAATAGATCAGTTTAGACATTTAACATAATAACTCACATCCATTTTTAAATACTATTACATAAAGCATGGTGAAGAAAGGCATTTCTGCCTCATAATTAGAAAACTCACAATACAACTTGCCAAAAACCAGAACAAAGCCGTTTGAAAATAAATACGGTCCATGCCAAATAGTACAAAATGAAATCAGCAGTCTCTCTCAGTACGAAAACTTTTCTTCTTTCAGGTATTCTCCAGCTCTATTACTATGTTCTGCAACTGATGAGAGGCTATCTTTTGTTCAAGGATTGCCCAGCTGTTCTGATTTTGCTCTGTACAAAGGCAAAAACAAATTGTTGTTTCATTTTTTCAACTGTTTTAAAAATGCAATTTTTAATTACTAATCATGAGTCCAAAATATTTAGTATTATGAGGAATTGAAAGTGATCTCTACAGAAATCAATACTTCATAGTATTTTAAATTAATAAACATTCTTCAAAAAGGTGACATTCATTATTAAATAATTATGGTTTACCCTTTGGCATCTGTCTTTTCACCGCTGCTGTCCTTGGATTTATCCTCCTCCTTAACATCTGAAAACCAACAAGATTTTAAATACACTAAAATATGCAAGAAAACCTTAAGACTTTGGAAGAAAAAAACATGACCAAGTGGCGGGGTTTTTTTGTATATACTCCTAGGCAGGGGGAACTAGCTTTTAGAAGTCGTCCTATTACTGGTTACATATTAACATAGAGTGTTAAATGCATCTATCCAAAGGAGTGATCTGAGCACCATGCCAAGTGATTCAAAATACCTCAGGGCAAGTCTCTCTTGACTGGCCATAATGATGGTATGCAGTAACAGTAACCCTTGGCTGAAAACACTAGTCTAGTGTGAACAGCTGTATCTTGAAACTGATAAAACAGATGCTTTAAATACGATGGAAAAAATAAATCATCATCTCAACAGCTAATTAACTGTTAACAGAAAAAGCATCTTTCTCCTGGCAGAACTGACATTTGCAGTTCTAAAATAGAGGATGAAATCACACCAGAGTCCTACCTGTTTTTTTGTCCTCCGTCTCTTTTTTGTCTTCCTCTATCCTGGCTTTCTTTGCTCCTTTCTTATGGTCTGCAACATTTCGTCGCCCACCTTCCCCTTCATCTTCAGAATCTGAAAATTCTTCATCACAGGCTATGCGCTTATCAGATGCTCGAACTAGGATTCAGAGTTATGAAATTAATTGAGCATAAAGTCCAACTACAATAGGCCTAATAAAAAAGAACTATCAAATTAAGAATGATTAATAATATACTATAATCATTTAATGCTGATGAACTAAATTACGGATAAAAATACTGTCTTTAAAGATATCCTGGGACTCTCACAATGACTTCCAAAAATAGCTTTAGAGAAACACAAGGGGAGGGTGGGAGTATTTTAACATGTATCAAATGAATTTCAAATATCAAAAACTAAATCACAGGAGAAAACATTATGGTTTCAACAGTTCAGAAAACCAACAGTGCACCAATAAGAGGTTACAGAATTACTCCAATCACCATCAAAAAAAGGTTACAGGTAGCAGGAAACTCTTAGCTGTAGCTGAAGAACAACTCACTGTTCATACAAAGGCTAACAGCAATGAAGAGTAGTGTTGCGAGTATGGAAAACCCCTCTCTCGCAACAAAAAAAGCAAATAAAATGTTATATAACAATTTTTTCTGAAGACAGTATCTCACTTCACATCAAAAGGGAACATTACGTTTTTGTGAGTAACAAAAAGCAGAAGCTAAGTCCTGTACACCTTTAGTTATAATCATCTGAGACTTCTGGAGTATCTATTTTAGATTTGAAATAAGACGACTGTTTCATAAGATGCAAAAAACCCATGTTCTTTCAGCACTTCTTTAGACCCCTTTAAAAGGTTCAGATTTGTGCACAGATGCCATCTACCTTAAGAACAGCAAAACTGGCAGATCAGTGGCAAAGTTTTTCACTCAGGAAACAATAGTGCCAATCTTCCAATACCGCCCTCCTGGGACTAAGGTTCTGAACAACTAAATCTAAAAAGGCTCTACTTGGACATGCTCTACCACGAGAAGATATTTCTCACTAGAAATGCGTTTGTCGGGATCTTCTCCATCCTCATCTCCACTATCTTCATGAACAGCATCTTCAGGAATGGCCTGCATCTGTACACCAGGTGCATGAGGCAACATGCGCAAGTTTTCAAATAAGCGCTGCCTGTAAGTAACAGACAAGGAAAGTTATTACTACATAAAAGTAGAGTCACTGATTCACACTGTGACATTGTCACTTGTAACAACCATCTCTGAATCCTTCTGCCCAATTTGAAGAGCCAAATGGCAACTGATGCTTTTTCAGAATCCTTATGGTTTCTGCCTCTGTTCAAATCACAGGACCTTGCAAAACAGTTTTGCCAGTCCAGGGAGTCCCCTCCCCTAAAGTTAGGTCTCTCTGAAAGCATACAACTAACTGAAGGAAGATTCTCTGAAATGGTGGGTCATTGCTCTTCTTGTGGGTGTTAGTACAGGATGTGAGATTGTACCTCTGTTGACAGAACACACACAATCTGTGCCCAGAGATGCGTCAAAGAGCAAACAAGTTTTGCAGCCTACTTGCACCATGAAAGCTCAACAATACACAATATACAGCATGCAGCCTGGCAGATCACCAGCTGGAGCACTATTATTACAGAGAAGTTTTGCAGAACTGCATTAATGAAAAATGTGTGGGTTTTTTCCCCCCCTTGCACATTATTAAAAACTAAAACCCTTTAATTTGATTGTGATTTATATACTTGTGCTATGAACACCAATCACAGTCTATACATTAACCACTTCAAAAATTAGCATTTTAACTGCTTTGGTTAATTTTGCAATTTGACAGTTTTACAGGTTATAGCAGTACTGGCAAACTTAATACAGCTAGTTTCACATCTTTATTCAGCTATTTTTAGTAACCAAAAGAATTCCTGTGAACCATTAACAGCCTGTTAAACTTGGAGCAGGGGTAGGGGTTTATTCTTTTAAACCCAGAGCAGGGACAAGCCTGGGTAAGCAAAGGGTACTTCAGGCTGGTCAACTATCTCTTTTCAGTTGAGTACAAAATTGATTGTATTGCATTACTCCGTCCCCAAAGTAAAATATTTGTTTACAATCAAACCTTCAGGATGTGAGTAAGAATAAACTAAGTGTGAAATAGCACAGGCTAAAAACATATACCCACTATAGCTTGTCAATGAGCACTTCTCAATTTGTGGATTTATCAAACCACAGTCACTCAATTGCCTGCACTCACATTGCTATCTTTCCACATTTTTGGATGTCCAAGCTCACATGTGACTTTTTATTTTCACAGCTGACAGCTACAAAGAATGACAATCTTGGTTCACGTTTAGACACAGAGCTGAGAATTAGAAATCCTAATCATCACAGCATACCAGCTTCTTGACAGGATAAACTTTCTACAAAATTAGAATGGGAAGCCAAGTAAAACAGTCATCTCTTTAGTTGCTGGAAAAAGTAAAAATCCAAGCTGGGTCTTATTTATAGCCATAGGGCTTCATAAGCATACATACTGTTGTAGGAACAGACTTTAAAAGTAACTCTTCTGACAAATGAAAAATATGTCAAATCTATTCAGTATTTATTTTTAGTGTGTAACAGAGAAAGGCATACAGTTTTCAAAACTGCCTAATAATCAAACCTCTGGAGAAATACGATTCACATGACCTAATTGATAGGTAAGGTAATCACTGCTTACTTGATCTTCTCCATATATTCTGGTGTATTCTGATTAGTCATATTCGAAGGACTAATATGAAGCTTGAAGTCTGGTCCAAAATACTCAAAGTAGTCATTGTATGGCAACTCTATAAACCAAAACACAAAAGACAACTTTGTGACCCAAAAAAGATCTTAAACATTTTAAACACAACAGTAGTTTTGACAGGATTTTAGTTAGACAACTATTAAACCTGAAGTATTCGGGTAAACAGTAATACTTAAGTACTGCCTGAACTGTTCAGTGTTCTTCCTCTAAATTATTCAATAGATGAACTTCAATTTGTTGGCAAAATAAAAAGAGAAAGAGAAACTTCTACTGTAATCATGTTAGACCATAAGTAACAAGTTTGGTAAAATAATTAAAAATGCTACTTTTTCAGAAAAGATTAACTGATGATTTCTTACAACTAATTTCAAAATTAGTCCAGTTTAAAGGTCTAAATGAGCCATTCAAAATATTTCTTCAGCAGAACATGCAATACATATTATTAGGCCGAAGATCACAGGTAGTTCAATATCCATGGTAAGCGCTGTAAGCTCAGTGACACCCATGTCTGTCCATTTCCCCCCACCCCTGCCCTTCCTCCACTTTCTGTATTTTCACAGATAACGATCCCCTGACTGGAACATCTAATCCCCAAAATGAAGTCGATGAAGACTCCATATCCAGGAAAACGGTAGTATTTTATATTGAATGAGAGTGTGTCTTCCCAGATACATTAACAGAAATCTGAAAAAAACTAGAACCCTTAAAAAATAAGACACTGAAATCCACTTCTAGTTAAACCCTTTGTGTTGTTTCTTCATTTACGATTATGACAGGATAAGCAATCTTGTTAGGTGGATAGAAAGGAGATGAAGATTAACTTGCTGTTGCAACATTTCAAAATGCACTGTTCTTTCTCAGAACAGATTAAAGATGACAGGGACCCACAAAGTTGAGAGGAATGTTAAAAAAACAAAACCCAAAAACTTTATATATATCCATTGAATGGGACGCGCTAATGGAGAGAAAAAAAGTCCCAAGATAAGGAAACACTACCATCTGTTCAAAAGCTTTGGCTGGCAAAGAATGTATATTGACTTGCAAGATGGAAAATATATGTCTTGAAAGGTACTGTCCAAATACTCTTTTCTCACTGACATCAGCATTCCACTGAGGTCAGACGGAAACACTATGAACCCAGCAAGAGATACATGAATACCAAAAGGTTATCAGCAAAAGTTGCAGTCCTATGTGAAAACTGCCATGACTGATGTGCAACAAAACAGTCCAAACATCAATTTTATAAAGAGGCATTCCAAAAACATGTCCAGAAGTATATTTGGCCAGAAGTAAAGGCACTGCAGGATCTTTGGGGATCTTCCTCAGAGAATTTACTTCACTATTCAACTATTTGAAAGAAGTCTACTATTGTTTTTTTGATTTCAATTTTTTTTTAGGCTAGCTTGTATAGTCAAAATTGAGTCAAATGGAAGAGTGGAAGTCAATATACTTTCACAGTTACTTTTCACCCATAGATACAATGAAGAAACAGTTACGTTTTACTACATAAAATGGACATCTCCATACTCATTAATAATATCTTGTCAATACCATGCCCATGGTGGTGCCCAACTTACACAGGTCTATGCTGTTACAATCAAAATGCAGTATATGTTCTATCATACTGATGATGTTCGTATTAAAAATAGTTACAAGGAAAGTTCTGTAAGTTTTACATTTTGAATTTTCAAAAAATGATCCAATCATTTAAAGCTTTTGCTAAAGCATAAAAAAAAGCCCAAAATGCTTAAGTTTACGTAGTGCATAAGCTACTAAAAATTTATTGGCTAAATCCTAACAATAGCTTTCTACATAGTTTATTCTGAACTGATGCATTACAGTTAGCTACAGGAATATTTTCTATCTGCTCACTTAAACCTTCCCATGATTATTTTATTTATAAAGTATTAATTTGGGTATTAATATTTACCATTAGGAATTTCACAATCTAAGGCAACGGCAGTTTCATATGTCCAGCATCGAGCGACATTACGAATAGTATATCCTCCTCCTCCTAACATCAGCAATGGCAAGTTAAAAGTCTTTACAACTTCCACACATTTAGCATGACCTGTAAATCACAAGAAGAGTTGACAATATATGCAAAGTATCTGTTAAACAGAAAAATATATAATGAACTAATTAATCAGACATATGCAGTCACGCTTCTCAAGTAAGAACTGAATTGATTCAAGTAAAACAGAACTGTCTCCCCCTAGAGCTAAGCACAACCTCACATAAGGTCAAGAACTACAGATAAGAAATGTACAAAATACATCAAACATAATCCACCCCAGTCTTCAGAAACTTTGCATGATGGTCTATCGCTGCTGTTCTGAAATGCTCTTAGAATGTTTAGCATTATGTTTTTCCATAACTGATGTCAATACACAGTGACAAATCTAGGGATAATTTCTCAGTTAAATGCAAAGAGGGAAGAAGGGAAAAAAGCAAATTGGTACTTGGTCCTTTCTACTTCTAAATTGGAACCTGTATTAGAGGTTGCTAAGTCTTGCTTACAGAACGAACTGGTGCCAAGACAGTACACATTCCAGGGAGGTACAGCATACTGAAAGGCATCTGTAGGAGGCAGCAGCTCTCTTGATTTCTAAGATACGCAAGATGGAAAAAAATCTGAGCTGTATGGGCAACTGAAGTAGCTTTGCCATCTGGTGCAAATCAAGAAAAGAACCCTGAAACACTGCACACTCGACAGATACTATACTGCATTTTGTTACCTACAAAACTCTAATTGCCTCATTAAGAAAACACAAAACCAAGAAAACCCAGAAAGTGAATGATTTAAACAGGCTGGATTCAAGACTCAGCGAAAGTTCAACATGTATTTAATATTTTATCACTTTAATAATAATAATGTTTGCTAAATTAACATCTTATCCCAATTTTGAGAATCATGCTTTTGGGTAGAAATGCAAGTGATATCAAAATAAATTAATTCCATAAAAGTTAATAAAAAAGAATGTTAACATAAGGCTCAGTATAACAAACATCAGTACAAATTTAACAAAGCAGTGAATAGTCTCATCTGCGTAACAGCTATTTTACACCAAACAAGGCATTTGAAGTTTAGTATCTCTAGTCCTATTAAGTGAACCACTGGTTTTATTATTTGCCCATCATAGTAAGTGTTGCAGTAGGATGGTTGTTGTCATTCTGTCATTCCAGAATAATGCTCTACAGCTATGTAAAGCATGTGCACAGAAAGAAGAGAATCACTTGAGTAGCTAGGAAGAACACGGAAAACCAAGTTTCTTAACTTTTTTAGATGGTCAGAAAGAACGAGGCAACTTCTTTGGCCATCTTCGCATAGCAGAGAAAGAGGTGATTAATCATAGTAATGCACAAAACCTTTGTGAATCCAGTCCTTATCATGCAAGTGTCTTGGAAACCAGTATGAAGAATAGAGGTTTCTATTAAATAAAAGGTTACAGACAAACAAACAACCACTTTTCTGCTTACCTTTAACAGTAAGATTAAAGCATCCCAGCCTGTCACCAGACAGGGAATCTGCTCCACACTGTAATACCACAGCACTGGGCTGGTACATCTCCATTACTTTGGATATAATCTATAATCAATATAAATCAGCAAGTTGTTAATTCACATTATGAAAACAAATCCACAAAATGAAACTAGTATCTTTCTAGAGATCTCTAAAAAACACAATAAGTACTCACTGGTTTGAATATCTGTCCATATGATTCATCATCTATACCATCCCTCATTGGAAAGTTGACAGCATAGTATTTGCCTTTTCCAGCACCAATGTCCTATAAGCAAAGATGACAAACGCTTTATTGCAAACACGACAAACGCTTTATTGCAAACACAGCAGCACATGATGGTATCACGGTAAAAAGTATACATGAGTCTGATGGGCTATTTGTACCATTATTCATGTCTGTGAGGGGAAAAGAGGCAAAGTACCTTCCTTGATTCCCATTCTCCCATAAAATCATTTTGGAGTGTAGGAATTATACACCAAGACTAAATTTGCAGGAAGTACGCTTGATTTAATTCAAAGATTTAAGACAAAAAGACAAAATATAACTGATCATTTTAGCCCAGTAAAAACAGTTAAGCAGAAACAAGCAAGAAAACTGTGAAGAGCAAGGTGATATGCATGGTTTTGGTGCTGTACAGAGATTTGTATTTAAGAAGCTTTTTAAAACCATATTCTTTGCTCCAAACACAGGATTAAGAACTAGCTGCAGCAAAAGCGAGAGAAGAAAATCAGGCAGAGGCCACTTATAGGTGCCCTTGAAGAAACTGAGACAAAAAAAAAAATGAACTTGCAGATTATTCTCAGTTCCATCAGGTGACAAGGCAGAAACTGTAGTAGTCTATCTTACCAGCTTTCCTGGACAACCTATGTATTAAAAGAAAAAACTCTTTGCAGAAAAATCAAGTGAATAAAGCCTGAATCCATCCACTACCGTTTTGATGATCAGCTCAAAACTTAAAGATCCCTGCTTGCCACACATTCCCATTTCTTCCCTTTAGCTCATCACCAGACAGAAGCTGATCCAGTTTACAGAGCAGTTCTCTACCACTAATAAAGGTACAGTGGGGATGACAATAAGATTTGATCTGTTCAGTTTGGCTGTAAACTATCATCAAACAGCAGCTCTGCAGAAAGAGCACACTTCCAGGTCCAACATCCTTCAAAAACTACAAGTCACGACTAGGACATAGGACGGCCCAGCAATACAAATACTAACCTTCCCAACACTAGCTACTGAAATAGCTATGGACTTTTTCCCTTTTTCCTCTTCCTGAACAACGCCTCCTTAGCAGTGAATGCAACAGTAACGAGTCACTTCCAGTAACTATGTTGGGGGGGGGACGGGACACGACACACGAATGACATAGGGGACGGACATGGGGACGAATAGCCAATGTAGCATACGAACAATGTTAACAATTGACTTTTTTTCCTCCTTCTTCCAGCACATTATTAATATTTCATAGTACTGCAAGATTAGTGACACTGAAGACACCTGCTGAACTCAACTCTGGCTGATTTGGAGCATGACAGTTATTCAGAATCTGCCAAAGTGAATGGCCTAGGCTTTAGGTCCATTATTTTTCTGAGGTTGTGGTGTCTTGCTTTCCAGATTTAAAAAAAAAAAGAAAACAGTTCACACAATTTCCCACTAAACAGGGTAATCGCTTTCTAGTCAGAGCTAGATGTTTTTTGTAGCTAATACTTGCAGTGGTTTTACACATTAATGAAACAATATAGCATTCCGGTCGTTGCCCATTCACACCAATGGATCAAACTTCCTCCCAGAACCTGGGCCATCACCTAGCACTACAGTCTCAACTGACTTATCTACATATATGTAAGTCAACATTAGTGCTATCATCCAAGATGTGTAGTAGGTCAAATAACTTACTAACGACACTGTATGTTCAGACTGCACAATACTTTCAGTAGAAAAAGGATGAATGCAGCTGAACTACACAACCTCTGTGAGATTCAGCTACACTGATGGAGCTGCAATCACAAAAATATCAGCTGATTTATGATTTGTTCCTGCATCAAATAAGCGTAACCTGATCAGCAAACTAGACCAACTAACTAAAGGATTACAGAAACAAGCTTGAATGGTGCCAAAATGCTGACAAAAACAAAGATTTTGTTGTTAAAGTTGATCTGCCATTGCTGGTTATTTACATCAAATCGAGCAGAAGCAACCGGCACAACACTGGTCTCAGGAAAGAACATTGGCTTTTCAGAGAATTAGCTCTCCCTTTAGTTCAATTAGCTTTGCAAACTCTGGAGACAGGACAAAGTTTGTTTTTGTTTTTTTTTCCTACTGGGATGTCATAATTGCAATAAAGCCTGCTGAAGTCTGCATGCAGACAATGCTCATTTCAAAATACTAGCTAGCAGCACAGAATAAAAGTTACCATGCCTAAGGTACTGTTTGTCACTGATCCTGTGCTAAAAAAACGAAATCACAATAACATACAATAATCTTCTATTTATTTCAGCTGTGTATCTTTAAATTCTTTGTCCTGGGTGTGGTGAGGTGAAGAATCCATAAACTTCTCTGTCAACGGGAAGTGCTGTTTCTAAAAAGACAAGATATCTAAGCCTCAAAAAAAAAAAAAAAAAAAAAAAAAAATTCTAGCCCAATTCAGCAACAACAGCTTGCCTTTATAAGCCGCCCGGGCTGAGCTGCTTTTTGTTTGAAGCACTGCTACCACCTTGTGGCCAGTCAAGTTAAACCACACCGATAAAAACAATGCCTAATCCAATTTCTACTTAGATCAATTCAGAATGCAGTTTAATATAAAGTCTAACAACCGTATTAACATTCAGCTCCAACCGCCACACTGAAACGAACACTTCGCACCCCACTGCTTTAAAGCTCAACTTCCATTTACTCCTGTGTCCTCTGGGTATCATTAGCACGCTGGGGAACACACATTCCGGGAGTATCAGCAGAAATGCAAATATCTGCATCACTTGAATCAATTTAAAGACAGTAGGAAAACAGTGCATTCTTTCCCAGCGCAGGATTTTTGTAGGTCAACTTTTTAGAAATGTTTACAGTTTTTTAAAAAATTACTAACTGTATGCACAAATTAATGTACAAAGTTGCTAATACCAGATGAGTGAGTTCTGGGCCGCCTCTGATAAAAAGAGGTTTAATGTATGAGTTTGAAGCTAGGAATGTATTAATCCTAATACTTGAAATATTCTTTCAAGATGCAAAATGGAACAATTTCCTCTTTAATGGACAAGAGTCTAACATGAGGAATGATTAACTTAAAAATTAATATGAAGGGCCAGGAAAATTGGTTTCCATTCTCAGCTTTGCTAGAGATTCTACAACAGCTTAAACAATAATTCTTCACAGGCCAATGCTCCCTCCCCCTCAAGCTGGCTATAAGGCTTAGCACACAGTTGTCTGTGAGGCATGCTAAAGTTCTTCAGCACTGAGCACCATGAGAACCCAAAACACACTTTATGACATAAGAAATACTCCAAAAATGAGCCAACTCTATTACTAGGAAAAAAGAACACATCAAGTGCAAGTTTCACATGAAGCTTTGTGACTATTAAAGCTCCAAACAGCTACTTTTCACTGTATGTGCAGAACTGAAATTTACAGATAATCACTATAAACATACCACATTGTCTTCCTAGAGACATTTCAAAAATCTGAGTGAACTAAACTTATTATATATTTGAACTAAAGGTTCAGACAATTCTCCAGAGGGTGTTGATTTTGTGTAGAAGTGAATAATTTACTTCCTTGCTATCCTGGATGTTTTTTCTCTAAGGTTCTTCAACAAATCTATCGCTCTAGACTAACACTTTCTGAAAACTTACTGCTGTGTATTATTACTGGACATAGTTACTGTAACCCAGTACTAAAACAGTATCTACAAGGAAAAGAATTAAGAGGCAATTTATCCCCTAATGAAATTCAAACTTACCCTAAGGTCCCCTGTGCCCGGAAAATATTCACCATACTTATGGAATGATACTGTCATGACACGATCTGTGGTATAAAATGCTTCTTCAACACCATCACCATGATGGATATCAATATCAATGTACAACACTCTTTGGTGATACCTAGGAAGAAAATCACATATGAGAAATCATCATTATCTGTTATGTTCATAACATGCTGATACCTAACAAAGAAAAATCTAATGGAAAAAACCCAACCAAACACTAAAATCCAAGATAATGATAATTTTGATGATTTTGGTTGAAGTGACCATATGCTCTTAGAATTCTCAGTACAGTTTGGATAATAATGAAAGTAAGCTTATCTTCATCAGTCATTTAAGTACGTAACGTATTCAGTATTTACCCCAAGTTGTCTCACTTCGTAGAACCTATACCTTGTGTTTCTGTCCACACCACTTTCTGTTGTTCACATCTGCTGAATTCGCCTCTTTCACAGGGCCTTTCTTTCTGCCTTCTCAAGAATTACCAATCTGCACTAAAACCTCTCTTCAAACATCATAGTGCCAGGAGCAGGAATAACCCGAGTTCCATAAGCCCGCAAAAAATAAATTTAAATACTTATTTGCCGTCAATCAGTTGTCTTCACCTCCGCAGCTTGTAAGGATAGGCATACTCTTTATTTTCAGGTGTATCATGCTTACTATTAGCATGAAACTACTATGCTACTGCTATTATTTCCTTCAATACTACAACTTTCAGATCAGTTTGAGATGGATAAAGAAACCACTTGTTTGAAGCCTCAGAGCACTAGAAACAACAGTAAGTATCCCTTAAATTCTATGTTGTTCAGTAAAGAACAAAGTCTATCAACATCAGAACACGCATTTTCATCATGCTTTGCATAGTGCTATAGAATGTGAGTCTGAGCAGCCATAATTTCAGGTGGGCTAAGATTTTTGGCTTAAGACATTGAATAGGACAGTTTCCTACAGTTACATAACCCATAACTATCTGAAAGTTTCCTTCCTTCACACGTACATTAAGCTAAAAAGCTCAAGGCTGGACCACAGAAAATCATATCGCTTTTCTTTAGCCTGCAGAGACAGATCCTGAATACATGCTGTACATGTCTCTGCAGTCTAAGAAAAGCGTTACGATTTTTTATTCATAGCAGCCACATTAATTCATGTAACAAACCAAGGAAGCTCCATGCATGATCTTCCCTGAATATTCCTGAATATTCCTGTTTGGTTTAGTAACAACTCAAATGACAGGAAACAAGCAGGCATATTGAGAAACCAAATGGGTGTGTGACTATGAGCATGACAACTGCCCTAAGGGGTCAGGGCAGTGATCCATCTAGACCACTGTTCTGTTCCCACGAGTAGCAAGAAGAGATTAATATTTACAGAGAGCGTGTAAGCCTGTCCATTTGCTGAAGTCTGCTACCCTAGTATTTCCCCATCACCTAGAATTACAGCATATGGCACTGTACAGGGTGCACCACTGCTTGGATCTTTAGTATCCATTCACAGACCTCTTGTCTATGATTATGTCTGATCTCTTTTGAATCTGTTGTTGTTGTCTGCTTCCTTCAGCCTCCTGTAACATCAAGTTCCAGAAGTTCAGTATCCTCTGTCTAAAGCAGTACTTCTCAATACCCTTTTTAAACCTTTCTCCTACTAGTTTTCTTTCCAGCTTGCCTATATTTTAGTTTAAACTTCTTGCTGAAGCCAAACCAGGCAGAGTTTGGAGTTTTCTTAACTGAAACTGCATGAGTTCAACATGGGCTATGAAAACTCACTGAAATAATAATTACAATTTGTATCTTCAAACACCTAAATACTTGAATTTGACACTTTCTACAATTTTATCTTGTTCCCATCATAAACTTACTTCAGTAACTCAAGGATGGCAAGCACTATATCATTGACATAACAGAAACCAGATGCCTCCGATTTCTTAGCATGGTGAAGTCCTCCAGCCCAATTAACAGCCATGTCTGTCTGTTGTCTGTTCAGTTTTACTGCCCCAGCTGTAAAAAGACATACAGAAAAATGAAAGGAAATGTAGCCAGAAACTTCTGAAGGCCTTTTAAATCTGTTATTTGAAATAGTATCTTATTTGTTAGGTAAGTTGATCTTAAATCTGATCTCTTAATAACACTGAGATACAGACTGTCAAATATGAGAGATATCAACTAACTGATATACAATTTTTATTTCTTTATTGAAAAACACATTTGCTCCAGTTTTAAATATACTATCAAAGTTTTAAGCTGCTGACATAAATGTAATAAAGCTACAAAATAGCTGGCAAACTACCTATACTTACCAACAGAACCTCCAGTTGACAGCTGACAAAACTCAAACAGGCCATCAAAGACAGGACAATCTTCTCCAACATTAACTGTGTAAGAAACGCATTACTTTTCAAACACATCATTTCAACAGCACTGCTATATGCATGGATAACACAGATGCAACGTATAGTTCATTCATCATTTTAACTACTCTCCCCTCTCATTTTTGTCAGGCTAAATTTTAAATACTGAAAACAATGTAAAGTCTTTATAATCTAAGATGACTCCAAACTATCTTTTTTTCTTCTTTTTTGTTTCCATGGGAAGCTTTGTCTTGTTAACCAGAAGTTAGATAATTTTTACATTTTTGAAGAAGTGATGACTAACGTAGGTCTTGTTAAGAAATGCACGATTAGTTGGAAAAATAATTTGCTGAGAATAAGGCACCATAAAGAGGTTATAATACTGCCTTTTACATTGATATAATAGCTGTCAAACCGCATTCCTAACAGTACTTTGAGCCTACTCCTCTAATTAAAGAAATAAATTGACAGAAAGGGAGAGCAGTGAATAATGTACAACTTTTACCATCTCCCTTTAACAGGGATGAGTAACTCCTTTTCTAGACTCGCACACATCTTCACACATTTTTACTTCTCTACTCTTCTAAAGGCCATTCTTTTTCAGAGAGATTTTGCATTAGAACAGATTTTAAGACACTTTTGCAAACAGCTCACAGCTAAAGTTTAATCTGTGCATTAAGCATATGGAAAGTAGTATTTCACATATAGAATACACCCTGTGAAAGGAGATGCAAAAATCCTTCCATAAGCTTAAAGAACACTTTTGTCATGATGGTTGCTTTTCATAGAAAAGCCCCAAATTAGCTTAGCTAAAGGCAGGCACATGTTACTGTTGTTACAGTATTTCTCTAATCCACCCACGCCATTAATCCATGTTCATACCTCTCTACTGGTAAATATTAAGTTTGAAACAATGCTAACCACCAAAGCACGTACACATAGATTTAGCCTAATGTTGTCACTTACATCTCTGCATTTGCTTGCTGTACTCAGACATATTGTCAGGCCTTATTGATCGGAGAAATTTGATGTATTCATCACTATGGTACTTGGTCATTTCCTCAGCAGTAGCTTTGTGAGGTCGCTGAAAACAAGAACAGTTTATAGAAATAATCAGTGCTCTGCCAAATCAGCTAAAAATGGGCTAAAACGGACAACTCGAAAGAAATCTAATGTACTTTGAAGGGAGAACAGCTGTTTTAAATAAAGCAAGGACTACTCTGTTGTTAGTATACAACTTGGTTAATGCTTTGTGCAATTACCCCAATGTCCCCGCGACACTCCACCCCCACAATCATAAAATACTGGTAAAAAGTCTCTGCTGTGGCTCTACCTCACTTCTTCCAGACATGGACAACAATCTGCAGTCCTCACCAGTTATAAAATACTGTTTTATTTCTAAGTAAGAGAGAATACACTAAGAATTTTCTGTTTCCACTTCCACTTCTCCATTTATTTGTGTGAGAATATTTCAAGCCCTTTAAAAATAACTTCAAATGTTTCAGTGGACATTCTATTGCTTATACTCACATAAATTTCCATTTTTCTGTACAAGCCATAATTTAGCAGCAAGTTGTGGGTCATTCGGATCCTGTGGGGTTTCATTGGATGTCCCTGTCCATAGTAATAGTTTCCAATATCACCTGTCAATATCACACAAATTAATAGTTATTCATATTACAAACCAACTTTTCATTTGTTCCCAGAAGAAAGCAGGTATGATTATTAACAAAACCAAGCAAAAAAACCCAACCAAACAAACAAAGCCACCACCAGAAAGGGACTACTGTCTATTTCAAAAATGACACGAGGAAAACAAACTGCCCATAGATTTCATACCTTAGAAGCAGAGGACAAAAAGGAGGCCAAATCTAACACTTTTACAAACAGCAGTGACTGAGCAAAGACGCCTACAGGAAGCGGTATCAAATCAAGAGTGAAGAAAATAGTGGGCAGGAACTGAAGAATAAAGTAATGGGAAACCAAACCGGCATCAAGAGCAGCAGAAACTGCTGATGACACAGCCAGGTTATACCACAACAGAGGCTGTAGTAAAACCCACCACGTTGCAGGAGCCGATTTTAATACACCATCCTGAGCCTGCCCTTAGCTACTAACCCTAGCAGTTACGTTCCAGAAGTTAGCTTCAGCTCCATTGCTGCAACCACACGCACAAACATTCCCCAGTCATCTCCTGCTAGGGACCCACAGTAGTCTAACAGAACCTTGTAACCCAGGTTAGCCCAGCTCTGTCAAACCAGAGAGCGACTAGAGCCACGATTAAGACAACAAATTTGACACTTACTTCCGAGAAAAGAATGGCTGCTATCACGGGCTAGTTAAGCTTTCTCCCCAGCTAGGGTACTACTAGCACATACACGCCTCCACTTTGAACACGGACATTCCCAAGACACAGACCATTTTAAATAGAACTAGCAGTCAGTCCATATGTTTCTGGACACGCAGACAAGCCTAAAAGGTATGCCTAGCTGTCAATGGCTTTCAATCGGATAAATCTGTAAGAACTATTTGCAACAACACCTCTTTTCTTTTTGATCAAATTTCCTGGTACTATTAGTGAACTTTGTATTCTTGCAATTTTTACTCTTCTTTCATATCCTCCAACATGCTCTGCCTTGTCCACTTGAAATGAAACAAATACTATTTTCACAATGTCATACTATTTTACAAATTTTGTTAGTCAGAAGCACCACTACAAAACAGCTTCAGTTTCAGCTCTTCAGCATGAGCTCCAGCTCAGGAGGAAGGGAAAATGTCAGCTTGCAGCAGCATCACCAACTACCAAGAAAAGCAAGCATTACAGTAAGATTCTAAGTCTCAAAGCATTCTAAAATCCAGCATTCAGCTTTCAAAGTGACAAGGAGAGTAAGGACACTTAGCAAAATAGATACATCCTCATATAATGTAAGATGAGGCTATCTACAAAAACAATTGCTTAACACCTAGCTCTTAGCCATCCCATAAGAATGGAAATACCAAGTTTTAGCATTAATTTACAAACTTTGAAGAAACTGTATCTACTCCTAAATTAGATATTTAAGTGGCAGATTAGTACTTCTTGTCAGTTACTAAGACCTGGAGTCTTGCAGATACTTATTGCAAGCCTGCAATTTCGGTCACATGTAGGTCAAGAGCAAAAGGTATGAAGGGAGTACAACCACACCCCTTCCCACCAGCAAAAACATTTCCAAGCATTTTACAAAACAGTAATGCACAAATTCGGTGTTTAGGAAAGATCCGCCACAGCCCTTCGAAACTAATGACTGGAAGATGGAAATGAACCATTTACTAGCTCTAGTTTGTTTTATTAAATTACTGTGAAGTCCCAGATTTACAAAGCATCAAGCTAGTGAGAGCTTAAAAATTCAAAATTTTAAGACAATACTGACTTTCAATAACATGCTTTTGAGGAAACTTCATTCCAAAGCAATTTGTAGCTTAAAGAATCTGTATGTATTTCATACCCTGATCTTTTTTTGTTAAACTGGTCATTTTCATTTTAACTACTTCAGCTTGTGTAGTCATTATCACCGACATTTTTACTCAAAATGCTGATGGATAAGGAAGCAGACAATTAAGAATGGTTTTCTATCTTCTGTAAAATGTAAAGTCTGTTATTTTCCGTTATGTAAAAGAACAAAAACATTAACAAGCTTCCCTACTACCCTTGCAACACATCAAGATACTGCAATTAATCAAATAAACAGATTCAAAATTAAGTATATTGTACATACCTTACACTGCAGTGTACACACACACAAAAAAAATCAATACATAAATTGAGCATACCTTTTAACTTTTACTTTATTTTTTACCAGAAAAAATATCTGTGAAAAGAACTGGCAAATTGGTAAATTTAATAGGAACTTATCTAATCAAATAGAAGATTTGTGGGTGGGTATCTGGCAGAAGCACATTGATCCTTCCACAGTAGAGCTCAGCAGTAATGACTAATGCTAGACATCAATATAATACACTTTTAGCAACAGGCAATACCATTTACATCTTTCAGGTCTTAGCACCAACAACAAAAAAAAGGTTTTGGCATTAGTCCGCCAAGTTTCAAGGGACTGTTGCAATGTGTATGTTGGCAGGGGTGGGGAAGGAAAAGGTATGCAAGAGGCTCTGCTTTTTTCATTAGCCCCTTGATTTCCAGCCAACATCACATCACAAAGGGTCCCATCTTGGAGACAACATCATGTGGTGAGGGGAAAGGCATCAAAAGTCTCTCCTCCTTTACCCAGTGAAGGAGAGGGTGCCGTTTCTGGTGCAAACACTTTGTGCACTGATCCTAAAACCTAAAATGCGTAGATATGGCACTTCAGTACACAGTTTAGCAGACATGGAGGTGTTGGGTTGATGGTTGGACTTGATGATCTTAGAGGTCTTTTCCAACCTTAATGATTCCATACAAGTCTTATGAGGAGCGGCTAAGGGAACTGGCGTTGCTTAGTCTGGAGGAGGCTGAGGGGAGACCTTATCACTCTCTACAACTACCTGAAAGGAGGTCGTAGTGAGGCAGGTGTTGGCCTCTTCTCCCAACTAACTAGCGACAGGGCGAGAGGCAATGGCCTCAAGTTGTGTCAGGGGAGGTTTAGATTGGATATTAGGAAAAATGTCTTTCCTGAAGGAGTGGTCAGACATTGGAACAGGCTGTCCAGAGAAGTCATGGGGTCACCACCCCTGGACGTGTTCAAAAAAAGTGTTGATGTGGCACTTGAGGACATGGTTTAGTAGGTATGGTGGTGGGCTGACGGTTGGACTTGATGATCTTACAGGTCTTTTCCAACCTTAACGATTCTATGATTCCATATATCTCTTCTTCATTTATCACAGCCTTAATACAGTACTTTGGTGAGCAAAGCAAGGTGTACCAAGAGCTAGCGTGTGCAGGGATGGGACACCTCCCACATCGATGGAGCTAAAAAGCTCTGCACTTAGTGCCAGACTAACTTTGACTAGAGCCTGGATATATATCAAACAAGTACAGCAATGCCAAGTGGACAAGTATTGCAGATAGATAGTATGAGTACTTGATCCTAAACTTCTCTTTACAAGGGTAAAAATCACACAGAAGTGTTATGACCATATTTTACACCACTCAGTGTGGGTGTACATGGGAAGTGCAAAAGAAAAGAACGTAACTGAAAGAGGAAGTAGAGGGGGAAAAATGCAAAGTATTATACGCAGAAAGGTGGTAAATTTATTAATCTCTCACAGCAAGGCTTCAAAGACTGAAATTTACTGTTTTATACCAGTGAAAATATCAGCTAAATGGCTCCTATTGAGAAGTAACAACATAATCTCTGAGTTGGGTCCTTAACTAAAAGGAGACAAACCAAGTGCCAGTTTCATGCTAGCAGGAGTCTACTGCCCTCCACTGTTCACCATGTGATACCAACAAATGACCAGAACACCTACTTGAAAATTGTTACATACACTGTCATGCTTTAGGTTCAAGTATGTTAAAAAAATTACTTCTCCATTCATACAAGCTACTTGCCTAAATTCTGAAGAGAGCTATCAAATAAAAATAAATCCACATGATTCCTCTGATGAATATAAGTTTTAGACACTTCTCTGTCTGAGACTTCTAGACAAGTCTACGGATGCATGTTAAATATTCTAATACACAGAAAAATACAAGATGCCACATGCCTTAAAGGAACTTCAGTTATGTCTGACAAACACACAACCAACAAAAGCTGCTTCATCCCCAAATAAGTACATTAGTCTCTCTAGTTACTAAGATATATAGAAAAATAACACCTTTCAATTAACCCATTACAAAACAGTCTTAATGGCCTGACAAAGAGGCAAGATATGATGTTTAGTTATCTTTTGTACTTTGTAACTTATAAGTTACATTACTTTGCAGCTTTGTAACAGATAAATTATGTAGACTGACGGTATCTTGGCTTATTATAAGTATGGTTACGATGAAATCATGAGGTATTTCAGAACTGCACTAAGTGCAGAAACCAAACTGCTACAATGGAAACCGCATGAAAAATAAATCTTAATAGTGGTAGTTACATTTGGGTTGACTTGTGCAACACTAACGGGTGAACTCATGTAAAGATGAATTTAAGAAAGATCATCAACGTCTGATCAGTCTAACAAACAGCTATTCAAACAGGCCTCAAATTACTGTAATAGCATCTGAAGGGCTGGGGGTTTTGTTCTGGTTTTTAAAAATATGCAGAAGACTAGCCGAGTTATGACTTTCGAGCCCTGAGCAGAGGGTGGACACCACCGCCATGTTTGGAAGCCACTGCGTAAAGCACTGATGAATCTCTATGAAACGCAGTTGAAGCTTACATGTGCAGAGAAGATTAACTTAAACTGTAAATGGTAACATACTTCAACAACATCTGAATATAGCAGCATTATTGCCCTATTAAAACAGGTTTAGCCTTGTCTTTACCGGTGGAACCAACCATATTCTGATGCAGATCTCTTAAGTTTTTCATGAAGGTAGAGTCTTTTGAACACCCACGTTAATTATGCACAACAAGCAATCTAAACAATACTGCTAATGCATTGGCATGGAATAAATACACTTCTTAACCGTAGCCATACTAGTTGCTGCGACAATCTCTAGAACCATCTGGGTCCTGTCCTCATTGCTATGGACAACTCTACAACACGTACCTATTTTGGAAGAGGCCACTGAACACCCTGAGCCATGTGTTGCGAGACTGTGTCAACAACCTGAAGACAGATGGTAAGAGTCCAAAATAAAAGCTACAACATCTTTCCACATCCGGCATGGTTCTAGGCAGTGTCAGCACCAGACTTTGCTAAGCTATGTCCACATATATATTAAGACTAGAAGCAGTTATTACAAATATTTCAGATAAGACGACCAAAGTATCTTAATTTGTTTAGTTTTAGTTCTTCTCATTGTATACTGGCTCAAATTTAAATAAAATTCCTGACCTGAGCACGACCACGAGCAATGCAAATCCTGCAACCTGGATGTGGCTGACAGTCTATTATATGCAAACTGCAGAAAATTAATTCAAGCTTCTTCTACCCAAAGTTTATTGGTTCCAGATACAGTGTGAAGGCTACTAAACCTGTTAATTATCAGAAAACGTGAACGGCAGTACACTCTGAGAAAACTTGGTAAGCGATAGGCTAATTTAGAAAAGCAACTTT
This sequence comes from Opisthocomus hoazin, assembly GCF_030867145.1. Taxonomy (NCBI): domain Eukaryota; kingdom Metazoa; phylum Chordata; class Aves; order Opisthocomiformes; family Opisthocomidae; genus Opisthocomus; species Opisthocomus hoazin. The sequence continues at coordinate 76,851,584 of NC_134415.1, read as the reverse complement.
AAATGACAAAAGATTCACAAAAAGCGTGCAGGAATTTATTGCATGTCAAAAGATATGCATACAGGCATCTAGTACTTTTCAACACCTTTTAGTGTATGCTTTCAGAGAAACAAAGTGAAAGTACCTGTGGAGGGAAAATTATGACAAAAATAGTCATATCTCAGTTGTGTGCTTGAGGTTATCTTTGTATTTTTTGGCTTTGAGTTATTTTAAAGCTTTGAACACTCGCCTCGCTTTGATTCAAGACTTTGCTGGTACAAGACAGTTACAAGATACTCAGACTTGCCAGACGAACCACAAATCAGCATTAAAAACATTTACTGCAGGTATTAACTGTAACATTTCTTCTAATAACTCTGTTTCCAAAAGAAGTGTAAAATAATTGTTGGCTTTGGCAATAAAAAAAAATAAGACATCAAAAACATTCCAAAGCTGTTTCTTTATATCACAGAGAAAGCATTTTTTCCAAATAACTTTTACAATAGGTACTCCTTTCTCTACATTATTGTTAACTGCATTTCTCCTAGCCCATGCATTCAAGCAAGAGATGGGCTACAACCGCTTTTAAGTCGCCATTGTCCTGCCACCTGAAAACTTCTTCCTTCTTCTCCAGTTTCTCCCCCCTCTTCACCAGTACGGCCTTCTGGCTGTTAAGGGAGCCTGACACTAGCATCGAGCACCAAAATCCAGGGATCACAGAAAAACTGAAGATACCAGTATCTAGTAAACTGTAGCCACATGACTGTATGACATAAAAAAGCATACTTATTAAAAAAAAAAAAAACCACACGCAAAAATTTGCAGAGACAGCTTCTAAACTATCAAACTATCACTGCAGGCTCCCTTTCAACCAGGCAAAAAGCGATTCCTCTTCCCAAAGAAAAGCAAGATCCAGGCCTCACCAAACCTACCCCGAGCAGGGGCCTCCTTCCCCCTCCAGCCTGAACAAAGAACCCGAGCGAGCAACAAAGGGAAGGGGGCGGCAACCGCCGCTCTGCCTCCTTCAGCGTGGCAAAGCACCACCGAGACGGGCCCCACAGAACTCCTCCCCACGAGCGGCAGGTCCCTCAGGCACTCCTCCCCACGGACGGCAGGTCCCTGAAGCGTCCCCCCCACGAAGGGCAGGGCCGCTCCCGCCACAGCAGGCGCCTTTGACACCTCAGGGCGCCGAGCCCTGCATCTGCATTTCCCAGACGGTGGAGACGCCCGGGGGCCACGGCAAAGCAGCCCCCACCCCCGACTCCCGGCGGCTACCGACACCCGCCTCACACGCCGGCCTTAAGGGCTGTTACAGCACGAGGCAACTTTAAACAAAATAAAATAAAATGAAATAAAAAAAAAATCTCTAATCTGACCGACGCATTTACCCTCCCAGCACAAGACAAGCGAAAACAAACGCCAAACCCCGAAGCAAGCGACGCGGATCGCAGCGCAGGCCCCACGCCCCTTCGCGACGGGACCGACCGCGCAGACCACCAGCGGCCGCCAGGCGCCCACGCGCGCTCCTGCGGGGCCCGCCCCCTCCGCGCACCCGACCCCCGCGCGAAAGCCAGGGGAAGGGGCAAGGCCCCGGCCCGGGAGCCACCAGGTGCCGCGGCCACGAGCGGCCCGGGCTTCTTTTAGCAGGGGAGGAGCCAGACGCGGCCGCGTCTCCAGCGCCGCCGCGCTCGGCGGGTGAGGGGGAGTGTCCCAACTTTTACTCTTTTATTTCTTTGGGGGGGGAAGGGGGGAACAATAGACGCAGCGCTGGCCGCCGGGCCCAGCAGCCACCCCGCGGCAGGCCGGGCAGCGCCGCGACCCACACCTCGCCCGGCTCCAACGCTCCCCCCAGCCCCGCCGCCCCTTCCCGGGCGCGCAGGGTCGATGGCGGGAGCGGGGCGCGGCGGCGCAGGTGGAGGCGGCAGGGAGCCCCGGCCGGGGACGCCGCGGAGCCGGGAGGGGGGGGAGCTCGCTCCGCGGAGCCGGGAGGGGGACAGACCACCCTAGGCGGCCGTGCCAGGGGCTCCCCCCCGCTCACACACACACACGCCCGCGCGCTCCCGCGCCGGCCCCGCTCACCGTCATAATAGTAGCAGACTTTCTTCTTGCCGCCGCCCTGACTGTACGCCATAGGGTCGGGAGCCGGAGGCCGAGGCGAGCGCCGAGCCGGCAGGGAGGGAGGGAGAGAGGGGGCGGTAGAGCGGTAACCTACGACACCGGGCCACAGGCAGCGCGAGCGGGACCGAACATGGGCTGGGGGAGGGGCGAGCAAGCGGGACGCGCCCAATCCGCCGCCGCCGGGGGAGGCGAGGAGCAGAAGGAGGCGGAGAGGACGCGTGCGAGCGAGCACGGGCCCTCGCCTGCTCGTCCCTGCCATTGTTGATTATTCACACACCCAGTCAGGGAAGGGGCCGCGGCAGAGTCCTCATAAGCGAGCTCTTGGGAGAAGCCCACTCCGCGCCCCCCCCTATGCTGCGCAGTGGTACGGTCCCCCGGCGGGCGACGTTCTCTGGCCCCGCCCCCCAGCGGAGCCCTCTGGCGCATGCGCGGAGTGACCGCCCCTTGCAGCCGAGTGAGGGTACGTCGCCGAATGGCGGTTGCGGTGGAGCGGCCGCGCCCGGGTGGGGGCTGTGGCGGGGCGGCCGGCGGCGAGCAGAAGCCCCTGCTTCACCGGCCGGATTCCGTGCCCGGAGAGCAGCGGGCCCTTCCGCTCTTCGGCGCGGGAGTAAGTCGCGGCGGCGCCGCTCTGCCCCGCCTGTGACCGGGCAGCGCTTCCCGCCGCCTCCCTCGGGCCGGTGCCTCACCCTCGGCCTGTTTGACCGGGACGGGCGCAGGTGCTTGGGGGGGGAGTTGTCTTGTCGCGTCGGTGTCCCCCGTCCCCCCCTCTTCCACAACAAAAGTGGTTTCTGTTGCGGTTTTTGGTTGGTTTTTCTTTCCAGTACTGGAGTTATGTACAACTCTGAGTTGGGTTTTTTTTCTGTTCCTTTTGTTAACTGATAGAGTTCTGGAGGTGTGCGGAAGAGCTGCCATTTTACTCTTGTTGGTATCTCTATTCTAGAAGGAGCTCAAAGCATACTTCAAAACACGCAGAGTGATTACTTCTTCCAAAATTAGGGTAATAGGTGGGGTTTTAGGTAAAGGTCCTGACATTTGAGTCAAGTTTCAGTTTGAGATCTACCAGCAGTTTTTTTTCTGCCTGCCTCACCTCAGCTACAAATGCAGGAGAAAGAAATACAGAAAGTTAACATGATCACACTAATACTTAGCCAGTAACTACAGCTTTCTTTTATTTGCATTTGTACAAGGGTTCACACTTGTTAGGACTTGAGGTCTGATGTATCCGAATCTGGAGGTGTATACCAGTTACACAAAAGTTTACTTTCTTCAACTGACGTGAAAATCCAGTATTTGGGGACTTGCACTCATTATAGAAGTCCTTGACCAAGGTTCCTTGATTAATTGGAGTCTCTAAAAGCACCTAGAAACCCTGACTGTTGCCACATGTATATTTATATTAGGTTATATAAATGCAAATACCTATTTCTTATCAACGTTACTCATGAAAACCCGTACATGCCCAAACACAGGTTACATCTTCATTCCCAGAATTAGGTTATTTTCACTCCTAGAGATACATAACAACCTGGGTCCTTGTAGCTGATAAAAATTGTCTTTATATTGTTAGAAAGAACCAACTGTAAAATACATTTGTTGACCACAGGTATACACGCAACGTCCTGAGGATAAACCTAGGACACTGAAATAAAAATGGGTTCTGGATTTTTTTTTCCCTCTTCGTGCTGTAACAAAAGGATACTATTTTGTCATGTAGCCAGGTGGTGTTGCATATTTCAAACCTATTTGCCATATTCCATTTGGAAACTTCTCTCTTAGAAATAACACACAAAATTGATTTCTACAGCTTATCATACAGCCGATATGTGCTTCTTGCTGCAAACTACAGTAAAATACCTGTGTGACATAAGCTGCAATAAGCATGATATTCTTTGCTTACTGCTAACTTCCTTTTCGTGTCAGCCAACTTAATGCTGTCACTGTTTGACCAGAGTTAGACTGGGCTCCAGAAGCTCTGTACATTGGTTACCTAATACAAAATAAAGTATTACTTCTTTGGCCATGGAAATTCAATGTGTTTGTGAAGTTTTCGGATGTTTTGCAGTTGCCTGATAAACATTTGTATCCAAACAATGCAATAGCACAAGTCAGCTGGCTCAGTAAGAGGAATACTTCTACTTGCACTGTGAAGGGAAATCAATACAAGCAGTGAAGTATTGTCAAAGTTCTTATTAGGGACTTTTATCTAAAGAAAAGTGTTGATAATTGCATTAATACACTATGCAATTGGTTTCAGATGGGTACTCGTCTCATATAGCTTATTTTGGTTTAAATGAAACTGAAGTGACATTGGCTAAATGAAGAGAAGCTGCTTTGCTTTCAGAGTAAAAATGACTACATGTTCTTCAAACACCTGAATTTATGTAAGTGTAGTTCTCCTTGAGAGAAGCTCCTAGAATAGTAACTCTAATCTAGCAAGTGCAAACAAGCATACAAAGTTATACTTTAGCCCAAGAGATAAGAATCCATTCACTGAATTTGAAGTAATTTGGTATTACAGTAAGGATGCCATTAGATTTAACAATTCAGTAAAGCTTAAATACTGAGTTTCAAAGATATGTATACAAGGGTGATTTCCTGGCCCAGTCTCACTTCTAGAAATGCAGGTTCTGCAGGTATATTCAAACCTGCTTGTTAAGGAAACAGCATGGCAGCCATGCTGCACAAAAAGCAATGACATGGAAGAAACTCTGGAGCAGTCACTCCCCACAGTAAGCACATATGAACATCAGCTACCCGATTCCCAGGCCGGTTCTGAGACAGTAAGGGGTATATAAGAAAGCACCAGTGGGAGAGGTGACCATTCCATTTTAATATGTAGCTACTTACAGACGTGATTTTACAACATAATGGAGGTATTTTTATACCTTTCTGTAATTGCTTGTTGCTGTTACTGGATGGCTTTTAGCTTTATTTCACCCTTTCTCTGCATCATTATACTAAGTATCATTAGCTGCTTCTTTCACACAGTATTTATGTTGTACCTTAGACAATGTTTATTTAGTAAGTGACAAGAAAAAAAAAGCAATAAAGAGCTTTTAAACAGATTAATAACTTTTAGCTTCAGCATTTGCAGCCAGCATTGCAATAGAAAGTATTGCTTTTTCTTAAATATCTCTCCTAAAGCACAATCTACTGTCAAAGCTCAATGAATGCATATGCAAACAGTGAATGAGAAATCATCTATAGGTAAAAGTTTAAACCTTTATTTTTCTATCAATAAACGATCAACATAGCATTCTCAAATCCAAAGGACCCCCCTGATAAAAGCCAAGCAGACAAAGGTGTTTTAAAACACAGGGCTTAAAGGAAGGCCCTGTAGCACCTACTTTTTTTTCCTCCTAGCAGCTGCTATAGGAAACGGGCATTACTCATATACCACAGAAATTATGACCAGATCATTTTCTCTCTCCTTGCGTAATCTAGAAGCAGAGAGATACAGCTGGAAAGCTTGCCATCACCTAGCTCATTACCCAAACTGTGCAACCTCAGGCACACTCGTACATACAGCCACCTCAGTTCACTTTAGCAGAACTCAGTAACTAATCAAGTTAACAAAAAACCCCAGAAAAATGAAAACCACAACCAAAAAAAAAAAAAACCCGACTAAAAATCTTTAAAGAGCAAAGGAAATTACTCACCTAACAATTAATGAGCCTCCTCTTTATCAAGGGCAAGAAAGAGCCTTTTAAATTACCTCACTCCAGACCATACACTCAAAAAGCCCAAACTAATTTAACCTAGAGATACACACAAAATCTATTTGCTAATTTATCTCCTCATAGAATAGTTATCCCTTATACCGTTAAGTATTCCCACCTGCCCCTCCTTCTTTAGCCCTAGCCATACTCATACCCCTCATTCCTCCCCACTTTTTTTATCTGTGAAAAGGAAGCATTTTCAGGTGCTACCTATTAGCAGCATTCACTGCCGCAAACTTGTAATCACACATACATAAATGTAAGGAGAAAGTCACAGACAATACTATTGACTTATCCCATTGTCCAGTAATGCTGATAATCTCTTGACAGCGCAGAAGAGCATTAACATGGAAAAAGTATTTTTTTCAAGATAGGCATAGACCTTGCAAGAGTTCTAGAAAGCAGAAGAGTAAATAGGGCTTTGCGGCTGCTTTCCTGAGAAGGAAACACAGGTTTCATCATGCAGATACCTTGCTAATGAAATCGCTTTTGCAGAATGTCGAAGTCATTAAGGAACAAATAGAAAAAGATAACTAAATAGAAAATTAGCTGCGAGGTTTAGATTTTCTCCCTTGTTTATTTGTGCAATAAGCACTGGCAATATGGCTATCTGCTAATTGCTTTTGAGTTTCAAGAGGGTAGACTGCTGAATATTCTTCCTTAATCGTTGCTGGAAAGCACTAGGACTCATAGTGGTTTTGTATAAATGCTCTTCAATAGTCATTACTGTCAGTCTGGGAGCTAAGCGAACTTGCCCTGCTCCTGGATGCTCATGTCAGTAGTAGAACGTGACAGTGATTTCAGTTTAAGTAGTAGGCCAGTATATTCTCTTCCATGCCTGTCATTTTTCTGTGTAGAGTCTTCATCTCTATGTGGTATGTGTAAACATTATACATCAGTAGTATAGTCTGCCTGGGGCAGCTGTACCCGCTCATTGAATCTCTTCTGTAATTGCCTGAAACTGGTTCCCTGTGCAGTTGTATGCCTGTAAGACTCATGGCCAGGAAAAGTCTGTCTTCAGTGTGCAGCACGTAAGCACAGATGCAGGGTTTATGCAAAGCGGCATGATATAATGCAGTAGATCTAATGGTTGTCTTTAAAAAAATGGCTCTGTAAGGTTTTTTAACACATAATCTTCAATATTCAAATATTTTCTTTTAAAAAGCTTACTTTTTAAAAAGGTCTTAGGAGTGGAAGGTAGATTGGAAGAAATTTGCAATGCCTAGGTATGGTATAATGAGAGTAATGTAATTAACCTTTCCTGTTTGTATTGAAGACTTTGACATACCTAAAGAAAATGGTATATATTCACCTTTATAAGAACTTAGATGGCTGTCACTACCTTTTGCACTTAAAATACTGTTTCTTGATGATTGCTAGAGCACCCAGTATATAGTGTCTTCCAATGTTCATTGTTTGCAAAGAGAGAGATCAGTTTAAATTATGCTAGCTTTTGGTGAGATGACTGAATGATATTCTCTGTATCTGGTAATACCTGAAGAAAGATAGGCATCTTTTTAAAGGCAAATCTGACAGAAGGTTATGACATTCAAAAAATACAGACAAAAAAGTTAGCCATCCATCACAATATATTTCCAAGAGCCACAGACCTCCATATCAAGCACAGTACTTGTGACTTACTGGTGTGTGCTTTACTTTGCTTTATCCTATCTACTTCTGAGCTAGATTCTGAAGTTGGGTGGAAGGTAAACTTGTGAAACGTAGCAGACAGGTCTTCTCAACCTATAAAGTATGGTTTAATAGCTCTGTATACTTGCAGATTGCTAGGGTTAAATGTTTCTGTTCTTAGTAGCAGTCTAATTTACAGCAATTGGTATGGACAAACACAGGTAAATTTTTGTTTCCAGTAAGTAGTGGGAAACTTGTACCCTGCTGGCAGGAAACAGTCTGCTGGTAGAAAGTCCTCAGATGAGGAGCATATCAGGACACAGCATATCTGAGCAGTGTGCAGAGTACCACTGCTCTCCAGCAACTCCCGAAATGTGAGTCCTGAACTGCTATAGCCTATAAATCACTTCCTTATTTTTCTCTGTCTCAGAGGCTGAGCAGGTCGCAGCTAATAAGACATTCGGGTCCCTGCAGGATTCCCTCTCCCTCCCGATTCCTTGGTAAACCCTGGTTACCTCAAGCAAGCTAAAACCAGTGAGCCATTGACTATGCAAACACCCTGCCAGTGCTAGGTTTATACCTATCAAGCTGTAACTGCATAAGGAAAATACACTAACTTAAATCACATTTAAGACCAATTTAAACTGTAGTGAGGCACTGTATGAACACTCTTTCAGTTTGACAGCAGCAGGTTAGCTTCAATTTAAGCTGATTCTAATCTTCAGAGGCTAGTCTGATATAAAGCAGGGTCCATGTAGTCTTTTGTATCAATTAGATAACAATTTAAGGTAAACAGGGCCAAACTTCTCATACAGCTGGCACCTATCAGTTTGAATTTCCTATATGATAGAGTCCTGGCAATGAATAAATTGCCAATGAATAAAACCAGACAAAATAAATGGAATTCTGGATTCTGTAGACAGTTCACTGCTCAGAGGACAAGACTGCTTGCCACTCCGTTAGCCATACCAGTGCAAGGTTAAAAACCGAAAAAGGTGACCTGAGGATGGATGCATCTGAGGAGATGTGCCGTTGTCAGCATGCAGATGAGATCCTTGGCAATTCTCTTTGGCTTTATTTCCACTGTGCGGGAATTACCAGCAGGCTGTGGATCAGCAATCTCATTATTGCAAAGTCATGAATGTTCCTTCTCTCCTCATCTGTTCTTAGAGTGGATATATCACAGGTGCAATGTACCACAACATTTCTTTGCAGCACAGCAAGCCTAAGTGTCAAAGAACAGAAGCAAAGGTGAGCAAAAGCATTTTTGCAAAATGAGTCCCAAAGAAAGATTTTCTCGTTGCTTCTCATAAATCTAGTCAAAAAAAGGCATCATTTAGAAGTTTTTAAGCAACTACGTTTTTCTTCAGGAAGGCCACTGGAAAAAAAAAAGAAGCATTATCTCTCCCAAATACCAAAATACCCATTGTACCCCACTGACCCATCTTAATATTACATTCTAGAAACCATATTAATTTCCTATTTTAGGACCTCTGATTTATTGGTGGCTGTCTGTAATAATGTATCATATTGTACCCAGATGAAAGTAGTGTGTTGTATATGCTGTGCATATTTTGTCCTTTTACTAACAACACTGCCTTTAGAAAAGGAAGCAAGTTCTTCTCTACCCCTTTGTGCTGATTTTGGCTGGGATAATTTTCTTCATAGTAGCTAGTAGGAGGCAATGTTTTGGATTTGTGCTGAAAACAGTGTTGATAACATAGGGATGTTTTAGTTACTGCTGAGCAGTCCTTACACAGAGTCAAGGTCTTATCTGCTCTTCCCAGCACCCCACCAGCAAGCAGGCTGGGGGTGCAAAAGAATATGGGAGGGGACACAGCCAGGACAGCTGACCCCCACTGACCAAAGGGAGATTCCATACCATATGACGTCATGCTCAACATGCAAAGCGGGGAGAAGAAGAAGGAGGGGGGGGGACGGTCGGAGTGATGGCATTTGTCTTCCCAAGTAACCGTTACGCGTGATGGAGCCCTGCTTTCTTGGAGATGGCTGAACACCTGCCTGCCGATGGGAAGCAGTGAATGAATTCCGTGTCTTTCTTTGCTTGCACATGCAGCTTTTGCTTTACCTATTAAACTGTCTTTATCTCAACCCACGAGTTGTCTCACTTTTACCTTTCCGATTCTCTCCCCGGTCCCGCAGGGGCAGGAGTGAGCGAGCGGCTGTGTAGTGCTTAGCAGCCGGTTGGGGTCAAACCACAAACACCCTTGCTGCCATAATTTTGCCTGGAGTCACTGATGTTTGTGTGCTGGCTGTGCACTCACTTCTCTGCCAAGATTCCAGTTTCTTCACCTCACCTCACTTGATAAGCAGATTTCTCCAGGAATATCACATTCATGCAGGTGGTGGCTGGGAGATGAAAGCATTTGAAGGGCAGGCTGAAGCAAGTTTCTTGGCACTGAAGTGATCGAGGAGCAAACCAAAACAGTTTTTAGGTTCTTGCAGAAGAAAAAAGAAAGTCCCTGTTACATTTTTGTTCACTATTAAATTGTCCATGCCATTTTATTTGCTTTCTAATCAGTTTGAGCCCATGATATATTTGATATGAGGGTTAAATAACAGACATCTTAGAAGGCTGTCTGAGGGCTGGCATGGCTGCATCTGTCTTATTGTTCCTTCCAGCACTTTCCTGTTTCCAGATTTGGCTGTGCACCCCAACACCAGGCCAAGTGGACCAAGAAAAGTGTCTGTTTCATGCACCATCCTCATCTTCTCAGTCCCTACCTTGGCTTCTGTGCAGGGCAATAGGTCCATTGGCACATCTGTCAGAATGCCATTCTGGGCAAAGATCAGACAGGCATGGGCATGGCAAGTGTCACAGGGTGCTTCACCAGTGAGAAGAGTATGGGGATCCGATCCGTGTTCTCCAAAACAAAGAACGATAATGTGCATCAGATCTGCTGAGTACGTGTATGGTGTTATATATTGATAGGTCATATGGAAATGGTATGAAGCTGCATCAGGGGAAGTTCAGACTGGACATTAGGAAAAGGTTCTTCACTAAGAGGGTGGTCGGTCACTGGAACAGGCTCCCCAGTGGGAGCCCCGTGAAAGTGGTCATGGCCTCAGACCTGCCAGAGTTCAAAGAGCATCTGGATGATGCTCTTAGTCATATGCTTTAGTGTTTGGTAGTCCTGCAAGGAGCAGGAAGTTGGACTCGTGATCCTTATGGGTCCCTTCCAACTCGAGATATTCTACAATTCTGTAGTTCTATGGTATTACAGTAATAAGTAATATCCATTAGTCTGAAAACTAAGAAAAACAGTGATATGAAATGTAATGGCAAAAGACAGCATAATAGCAAAGTTGCCCTCTAAAATGACCTGAAGGAATGACAAGGAAGCACTCTGCTTTAGGAAGATCATAGCCAAGAAAGATTGGCTGTGACTAGTTGCATCTTACACATACCTGAGCTCTAAATCTAGCCTGATTCTTTCTTACCTCCAACCTCAAGTGGGGTCTCTCACTGTTTTCCCAGCATCATGAATTACAGAGTCTCCTGGTAGCCAGTCACTCCTGTATTTTAGGTTTTCTTTGATGCTTCCTGCCTGAAGAGATGAGGCAAGTCAAAAAGATGCATTGGTATGATGAGAAATGCAGAGGGAGAAAGCTGGTTCAGGGCCTGAGAATGAATTCTTAAATTCTAAGCTTTAGCTAACTTAGATCAAGCATTTTTTTTTTCTCCTTTTCTTCAAATATTATTTACTTAAGCCTAAATGTCTATGCAAACAGCTGGTTTGGCACCTAAGATAATTATACCAGCTGAGGATCTGGAGAAGTGACATTCCAAGTAGTTCCCAGACTACCAACTTTCATTGCAATTTACTTAAATAGCCAAACCTATTTTGAGACCGCTGAGTACTAATTTCTGCTACTGTATTTTTGTCAAAAGTTTTAACAGTTCTAAATATATCTTCAGTCTCCCAAGAGACTTAGGTTCTAAAAGCAAAATATAGCAGAAACCAAGGGCTCTATTTGTGACATGAAGAGCAAATAACAGAACTAAATCTCATCTCTTTTTTACAACACAGGTATTTAATATTCTGTCATGGACAATACGAAAACTTGAGGTTACTCTGTCATACCTAACCTGATGGTCTGATTCTCCACTATGCTTCTTATGGAGTCCAGAATTAAAGCAGGATTTAGTATTGTCTGTGAAGTGGCCCCTGATACAGATTTTCAGATGGTAATGATTAAACATTGCGAGGTATCGATATGCGGCTTTCACAATGTTGTGAAACGTATTATTGAACCATAGGATAAACATATGAAGGTGCATATGCCTGTCTTCTGTTCCAGGGGTGGGAAAGAAGCACCTGCAGTTTTGTTTAGCAAAAAGCTAAGGAAACAAGAGTTTTCAAATTTGCAACTTAAAAATAAGAGATAGTGAATTTACCAGTTAGGGGCTGCAGTTGCTGCAATTTGGACAACTGGCAGATTCTCCATATTGTCTAGTGTTCAAGGAATTTCTGAAGAGTGATAAAGACTTATGCCAAAACCTGTGTTTTTCAAGAAAAGCAAAGCAAATCAAGTCGCATTTCTTGGTGCTTTTTTAGAAGAAAAATATTGACTTCCTGTGCATCTGAAGACAAGTCCAGTCTCATTTTAAGCTGTTACTCTAAGCTTTGAAGTGACTTTCTCAGGGGGCTATATTTCACAGCAAGAGGGTATATACAACTGAAATTTTATCATTGGGAAGTGTTGGGTCTTTTAATTATTGTGCTGTTTTTAGCTGTGGCAAAGTCTGTTTCAGTGTTCAGTGTGCGTTCTAGAGTACAGGAAGAACTCGCTGTACTTCTGTCCCTGCCGACTCTTGGAGCAGTACAGACAACTAGCTGAGTCATCTTCCAACAAAGAGAAAATGCAGTCGCCAGTTGGGTAGATGCTCCCCCTCAGGTCTGCAGCTGAAAAAGCAGACAGAAGGAAACCATTGGTAGACAGCAGTATAGTTTCTCAGAGTCAGAAGATAGGATGAAAGGCCAATAGGTTTCATGAAGATTATCTACTCCACTAACCTTCTTCTTTCTGTTTAGGGAGATTCGGAAAATTGTACTTTGTGTTGGAATTTGCCCAAGGAGCCATGTGAACTAATTCATTCACTTTTTTCAAATCTCTACCTTACTGCTCTGATGAGTAAAAAATGGTGGTTGTGATACGGTCTTTACAAGTTGTGTTTCCTTTTACTTAATACCACAACTTCGTGAGCAGAGAAGATTCTGACGCATTTGGACTACTTTGTTAGATTGCTCCTGGGGTGTGTCCAAATGAGAGGGCGGCAAGCCATAAAACCTTGCTTGTGTCTGTGCTCTAGCCCTGAGGGATGATACAAAACACTTGATTTATGAATAGGTAACTTAGTGTACAGGGTATCCTGAGAAAGGAGCTCTATCACTGTGCCTGGAAAGACTTTCCTCAGCCCTTTTTTTTATTAGTGACCACTCTGTTCGGTGCTGACCCCTCATGCAGGTCCTCAGCACCTACTCCAATCTCAGTGCCTCAGTATCTTCTAGCAAGCATACCAATATGATATATGCGGTAGCACATGATGGTGGGAAAGATGAGAAAGGAACAAAAGGCTTCAAAAACCCCAAAGTAGGGAGCAGCATACTCACACCCAAACTACTTAAGCTGATTTCAAGGACCATGTCAGCCTGTCGGGTACCAGTCATAATCTCAGGGTAGCTACTCTGACATAGTAAGAGTATAATGAAGTCCTTGCTGTCAAGACTTAGTTCACCATCTTTGATGTTTCTGAAAGTATATACTGTGTGATGACCAACAAGAGTTAATCTCCAGATGGTCTTGACTCGCTGCTGAGTGAAGAGGCCTGGCTGATGAGTGGATGGGAGGAGATGGTGGAGGGCAGGAGGTGGCAGGAGACACAGTGTTGCCTGCTGACTCTTGTGGAGAAGAGCTTGGAGGATTGAACTCTGCAGAAATGAATCTCAGTGCTTGCTCCCTGTTTTCATCTTCAGGGTTTCTGTGGTCAAGGCGATGGCTAGGGAACATCCCTGCTGCACAAGTTCAGTGCCCCATCCACTGCTTTGTGGATACGCTAAGCGATTTTCTCTGGTACGCAGCCCAGAGTTTATCACTGGTATTTTTCCGTGTTTTTCCCTGCTCCCATGCTCTCTTAGAGGCTGCACAAATTGCTATCTGCTGTGATCTCCTGAAACACTTCATCTGAAGTAGGAAAGCCCGCTTACCCTGAGCAGTTATTCTTGTCATTAGTCGTCTTATAGCTGTTTTCTCCTTTCATGAGCACTACCTCCACGTTTGTGTATACCTAACTGGGACATCTACACATCAATGAAGTAAAGAATGAACCAGCTCAGGTCTACCATAGCAAAACTAGGGCCTTACAAAAATCTATTCTGGAAAGAGTCTTTTGTCAGAGCATTTTAGTCTGAGTAGCAGGCTGAAGACTTCCTGCACGTGTGGCTCAATACCAAGAGAGCTGTGGGATTTTTTAAGAACAGTGTCTCATGCTCGCAGTGGAACTTGGTGTGAAGATGCAGTGACCACATTACAGTGCCTTGTGAGATATATAATGGTGAAGTTGAGCCCTTTCTGGAGAAGGAGACTATACTTTCAGGGCATATCTAGAGGTTTCTGGAAGCGCTGTGAGGACTAGGTAGCCATCAGATTTGCCCCGCAAATAATAAACAGATAGTAAAGAGAATAAAAGATAATAAAGAACAACTTTATGATGTTCCCAAATAGTTTTCCAAAAGTTAGGTATTTAGTCTTGAAGCCATCATAAGGGAACTTCTACAGAGCTGTATTCGTCATCAGTTAACCACCACGACTCTCCTGTCTAACATAGTTTCTTGATTTAGACCATGTCCTTGGAGCAGGAAGGAAAAGCTCTGAAAGAAGTTGTTGTCTTTGAAGTACACTGCTGGCAGTACTTTTGCTGTTAACAGACATGTAGAATAGAAACAAAGGACTTTTGTTTGTGTTTCATACATATTCTGAGGTTGCAAACTTAGTGGATTCCTGGTTCTTCTGAGAGACAGAGGAAAAAAGGAAGAAAAAAGTAAGGAAATCAGAAAATAGCCCCAAATTAAAAAATAATTTAAAAAAAACCCCTCACCTTGGTATTTTTGCTTCCACCTGTAACAGTAGTTGCTAAATACTTGCCTCCACAGCTCTGCTTGACAGAATTTGTCCTTATGTGAGAAATATTTATGTTAATAATTGATAGTATTAGTTATTTGTAACATAAAAAACCTTTCATAAAAAATATTTCCCCAGACATAGCAGTGTTCTACAGTCAGATGACAAGGCATGTGAAGGACACATGCATGATCTCATGAATATGTCCCCCACCCTCCAAATTAATGTTGGGGTTCCTGACCCCAGTCCTGCTGTCTGAGCTGCATATGTCGTTGGCTCAACCTCAGCTTGCAAAGGCGGAATATCATTGGTAAGTATTTTAAGGTTCTTTTCAGAGTGGGGGTTGGGGGAGTTTGATGGTATATTGCAGCCATTCCTCTTCTGTCTCTGATAAGCGGCGATAGAAGGTGTTGACATTTAAAACATTATAAATGGGTAGCTAAGTTGGTGCTCACTGAGAAGACTGTGGGAAATCATTCCTCAGTACATATTTAGTTAAGGTTCTGAAAGTGCAAGCAGATGCCACTACATCTGTTACATCCTCCTCCCATGTTTGAGTGCATCTCTCCGACCATGTTAACTAGAGATTTCATTCAGAGTGAAACAGCAACAAACACAGTTAATTCCCCTCACCTCCCAAGTCTTTAGGATCTGGAAAACAAAGAAATAGCCTTTAAAAGAAGCCAATATATCTTACGGCTTACTTGCCAAATCCAAACTGTGCATATGTTAACTATTAGTAGTTACACGTGTGATGCAGGAGAAACTTATTTTAATACATTTTGTGTAAATGGCTAAAAATGTGTATGCTAACAACAATGTGGCTGAGAGACCTAGGAATCTAAGGAAACAGCTGTTCTACGTGAGAAATATAAGGGACAAAATGCATTACATGATTTACATGGCGAGGAGAGGAGAGGAGAGGAGAGGAGAGGAGAGGAGAGGAGAGGAGAGGAGAGGAGAGGAGAGGAGAGAAGAGGAGAGGAGAGGAGAGGAGAGGAGAGGAGAGGAGAGGAGAGGAGAGCTCGTGAGACCTAGTGACAAACAGTTGTTAGTGTGCTAACTACTAAGCAAGTCACCATGGGTGAGAAGATTCTCAGGATCATCAGAAATCTGACTTTACTGCCTTTGCATATCAGTGTCTCCAGTATCCCAAGTGCTCCCTCCGCTTGACTAATTTCAGGACTGATCATACACCTGTAGAACTGTCTTGCATAGGAAAAGTTTTAGGTCTCAGGATTAGAGCCAGGCACCCTCTTAAGTGATTTTTGTTGTCATTAGAGCCTTCCCTGCCTGTCCACGTGTCATGAATTACAGCTTCCCAGACAGGAGATTACTACCCTGTGGCACAGCTCACTGCCAACCATGACTGGCTGCTGCAGAATCTGTTTTTAATTTCCCCACTTCTAGGACAAAAGAAGAAATCACAAAGCTTAATTCTGGCAGGGAACATTGTAGGGCAAACAATCAGGGACAAGAGCTGCTTACATTTCCATTGCCATCAGAAATTTGCTCTCCCATAAGCGTTCTACCTGCTGAGCATCATACAGATAAAGAAAGGCAGCTCCAGACATGCATTAGAGGAAAGGTTCAGGAGAAACTACAGTCAGTACCAGTTTTAAAGAGAAGGCCATGTGTGGGTTACAACCAGATAGAGGCACTTTCTTCGAGATCCTTCTGAGCACAAGGTCATATTTCAGGCAAAGCTCTCTCCTTTCTTGTTAGCTGGCTGTAGGTGGCTTCCCATCAAGCTGGTTTCCTGCAGACAGCCTCTGTTCACCATACAACTTGATATTGAATCTGGTCCCAGCTACCTGACCTCCCAGACTCATGGTGGAGGAGGTCTTATTCAAGGTTCTGGTTTTCAGAGCCTTTTCTGAGCTTTCAAGCTGTGTCATAAAGTCACCAAGACTGCATAGCAAGCCTTTTGAGTTCGCTGTAGGACCAATGTCTGCAAAGTCTGCGTCTATAGCAGCAAATCCAAACAGTTGCAGGGTGTGTTCCCAAACACTGCAGCTCAAGTGGCTGTGCTGTACAACTGCCAGTCATTGTTGGTTTTGACCCAGACTGGTCATCAATCTTCCAAACATAGGCCTTGGGTATGGGTTGGAAGTTAGTATGGTTATGGATCATTTCCAATAGGCAGTTTGGATGAAGCCATCCAGTTTTGAAGGGTGAGGTAATTTTATGTTATGAACGTGGGCTGTGCTGTTCCAGTTGACTTCAATGCTACAGAGCTGTCTTGGGCTTATTCGCTTACTAGCAGAGTCACAGGAAAAGAATTGATTGTATTTTGGGCTTCCTGCGTTAATGCACAGTGTATAGTGTTAGTGCTTAGTCTGGACAGAACCAAGCCCAAATAAAGGTCCTGCATTCATAAAGTTTCTCTTTTTGCAGGTTTTGTTTTGGAAGAGTCACACCAGGAGTTTATTGTATTGCTGCCCCATACATTACAAGTGACATTTTTTAGTTGACATTTCAGCAAAGTTTCACACCAGTGGGGCACAAAATGGTGTATTTAGGGTTTTTTTTGAAAACCGTTAAAACCAGAAAATGCTAAACCTCTCATTCTTCCTTTTTCATTATGAGGAAGAAACATTATTTCATTACTTTTTATTCTCTTTGTTGTCCTTAGTGTCAATTCTGACTTTAAAGTCAATGTCTTCTGTAAGATTTTGCTAATGATTTTTTTGCCTAGACCATGCAACCACTTCTTTAGGCTGCACTTCTTTTTAATTGACTTGCTAAGCTTTCCTCCAAAAGCTTCTTTTCTTTTCTTCTCCCTTTCTTTTGGAATTCAAGGAGTGTAATTTGGACTGATTTCGGTCTATTATAGATTTTGGAAAGACTCCAGAAGCAAAGATAGGACTAAAACAAACTGGCAAAATTGATTATTTTAAAGTTTTAGCTTTTAGTTTAGACATTTTTGACAATAATGCTGAAGGGTTGTTAGAAAATGTCACAGTCCAGTCAGGAAACTGCAGTGCAATGTGTGGTGAATAAAGAACACACAAAGTGACACTGATAATGAGTTCTGGGGAAAATGATACCCTCAAAATGTTGTCAGATTATTATACCCCTATTTCTGCTTCCACTTACTTCGAACTAAGTCTGCAGCAATTTCAGTGACTTAATGTCAAGACTGGATTCTTTCTTCCCATACACAATTTTTTCACACATGGTGATTCTCATTGGAGTTATTTCAGTAAGAAATAGAGATAACTCAAGATTTTAGTGAAGGAAGGGACACCAGAAGCTGAGGGATCACTGTGACTGCATTTCGCCTAAGCAGTGGGTGCATGGCACAGACTGCTGGCACATTTTCCCTTGCAGCAGCCAGCAGCATGATCCCAGGTATTGGAGGTCTGGGTATCTGGGCTTCTTCCCTGTGGAATCATCGAATCATAGAATGGTAAGGGTTGGAAGGGACCTTAAAGATCATCTGGTTCCAACCCCCGTGCCGGGAAACTATAGGGAGGGGAGAAAGTGGGCTGAAACATTTCAACATCCCCTGATACTGATATATTTACTAGTGCTTTAAAAGATAAAAGTAATTAATCAGCTCAGACTAAGCACTTGATGTACGTATTGCATCAAAAGAAAAGGATTCGGGTACCTTCTGCAATGGGGTTACAGCGTTGATGGATAAGGGAAGAGCAATTGATGTCATCTTCCTGGTCTTGAGCAAACTGTTTGACACTGTCACGCACGACATCCTTGTCTCTAAATTGGAGAGACATGGCTTTGATGGATGGGCCACTCGGTGGATAAGGAATTGACTAGATGGTCGCACTCAAAATGTTGCAGTCAACAGCTCAGTGTCAAAGTGGAGACCAGTGACAAGTGGTGTTCCTCTGTTTCTCGGGGGCTGGTGTTGGGACCAGCGCTGTTTAACATCTTTGTCGTCAAAATGGACAGTGGGACTGAGTGCACCCTCAGCAAGTTTGCCAATGACACCAAGCTGAGTGGTGCGGTCGACACGCAGGAAGGAAGGGACGCCTTCTAGAAGGACCTTGACAGGCTTGAGAGGTGGACCTGTGCGCACTTCATGAAATTCAGTAAGCCAAAATGCAAGGTCTTGCACATGGGTTGGGGCAATCCCAAGCACAAATATAAGCTGGACAGAGAATTAATTGAGAGGAGCCCTGAGGAGAAGGACTTGGCCGTGCTGGTTGACAAGAAACTCAATATGACCTGGCAATATGCACTCGCAGCCCAGAAGGCCAACCAAATCCTGGGCTGCATCAAAAGCAGCGTGGCCAGCAGGTCGAGGGAGGTGATTCTGCCCTTCTGCTCTGGTCTGGTGAGAGCTCACCTGGAGTCCTGTTCCAGCTCTGGAGCCCTTAGCACAAGAAGGTCATGGACCTATTGGAGTGCATCCTGAGGAGGGCCACAAAAATGATCAGACACCTCTCCTGTGAGGAAAGGCTGAGGGAGTTGGGGCTGTTCAGCGTGGGGAAGAGAAGGCTCCAGGGAGACCTTATAGCAGCCTTCCAGCACTTGACGGGGGCCTACCAGAAAGCTGGAGAGGGACTTTTTACGCAAGTGCCCTTGCATGTAGCGATAGGACAAGGGGTAATAGCCTTAAAGTAAGAGAGGTTAGATTTAGATTAGATGCAAGCAAGAAATTCTTTACTCTGAGGGTGATGAGGCACTGGAACAGTTTGCCCAGAGAAGCTGTAGATGTCACCTCCCTGGAAGTGTTGAAGGCCAGGTTGTATGGGGCTTTGAGCAACCTGATCTAGTGGAAAGTGTCCCTGCCCACGGCAGGGGGGTTGGAACTAGATGATCTTGAAGGTCCCTTCTGACCCAAACCATTCTATGATTCTATGGTTCTATGATTCTATGATCCTATGATACTTAATCATGAGGGTTTGGATGCAGTCCTGAGATTACTACTTTTTCTGCAGCCTACATCGTTGCAGTTCTCTGCCAGCGTAATAGCTTTCAGCTTCAGGAGCTGATGTTGTGCAGCTGTGAATCAGGTGCGATGTGCTCCCATCACCCAGCTATTCACTGGGACAACCGATATATACAGACAGTCCCACATCAGTCTTCCTGGGAGGGAGGACAAGTTAGTATCTGTGAAAGATGAGGATGTTCAAAGGCCATCCTATCCAGTAGTATTTGGGATGTTTACAAAATATAAAATTATTTTTAACAGACTTTCTATGAAGGAAGCTGGAGTAGTGTTTCAGTTTACTTTCGTGCTTCCTGACAGATGTGTCATTTCTTCTTACCTGTGACTTTGCTGTGAATTTTTTCAAGCACCACCTCCCAATCAAACAAAGAAAAACCCAGGCCTCTTAGGAATTTTCTGTTCCTTAGTGCATGAATATGCTAGAATACATAGCTGGACCTTTGTAAAGCCAGGAAAATGGAAATAAAATGGCTTGCATTGACCCCAGATGAAATGTTGTTGGCTGTCATGAGAACTGAGTTTTGTCGAAGGCAAATCTTGAACCAACATGATAAATTACTGAATGTCCATAACCAGCCAATTCCATAGCAGAAATAAGTCATTACTTTGTAATAAACATAATTTGATCATACTTGAATCCTTTTCTTTCAATGCAAGGTGTACAGAAAATGCTCAGTCTGAACTGGTGAGTTTTGTATCTTTTGCAGCGCTAATAAACACAGCAGCTTTTTTTCTGTCTGTATTTGCCCACTGATAGGTTCCCTATGACTACACACTTTCCTTTATTCTCAGAAGATGAAACAACTATTTGGTTCACACTGGCTGAGGCAGCAATCCTGAGACTAACATTTTTCCCCATATAGGCTAACCCTGCATTTATACTACTAAGTAACAAAAATCTCCATAGCATAAAGTGCAGACAGCAAAAAATGGTAAAGGCAACACTTTCTCCCTAGCTTTTGAGGAGGGCAGTGGGTGCTGTTTTTCTTGCCTTTGTCTCCTCATTGTTCACAGGCTCCGAGTTTGTTGCCTGTTGTCTTTCACTGGGCACGAGCTTGGCAGAGTCCAAATACCACACATCGCTATTTTAGCCAGCAGGAGAACTCCTGGGTCTCTGAATGGATGTCTAGAAAAATTGCTTTTTATGGTATTTTGGTTCAGCTGGCTCTGCAGTGAAGGCCTGCTGCAATTGTTTAAACAGATTGCAGTGAAGAGGGCATAAGGAATAAATGTTCAGTGTCTCCCTTGGGAATGTAAGGAACACATCTGCCTGTTAAATATCTTGGAGTTTAATTCAAAGAGTGATGTGCCCAACAGTATGTACCTTATCCTCAGAATTTAAAATACATAATCCCTTAGGTTGTTCAGGTTATGCATTTACTTTTGCTTGTTGTTCGCTCTTGAGTCTCCAAGGATTGTTCACCATCCAAATGAACCCCTGAAGTAGGTATAATACAATATCTCCTTCTCCCTGGTAAGTGGTTTGGGCAGCTTATGCATAGATTAGCCTTCCAGCACCATTGGGATTCTGCTCGAGATGGCTGAGCTCAGCTACACAAGGCTAAGGGAGCCTGTGTGATTATTTTGGGTGACTTCAGCTTTCACATGGCTGTTTGGTTAGCTCAAGCAGCACCAACTTTCCTACTTGGTTCATGGTTTGGTGTTCTAATAGACCAATGACTCATCCTTAACTGGCACAGCCCCTTTGATTTTGGTAAAATAGTGGTAAAGTGGCAAACTGTCCAAGGCTTACCCTACCTTGAGGCTGTCTGTGTAGCTCCAAATTGCATTTTCTCAGTCTAGCAATACTCCAGTCTAATGGACTTGCAAGAACTAAGTGCAATTCTAGTGCTAAGCATAAACTGTTTTTTCAATTTTTTTTTTTTTTTTTTTTAATGAATGACTATTTGGATGTGAAGTGTTACAACTACATCTCTGCAACTTCTTGCTGGAAGAGGGACAATTAATAGGCTTGCCAGACATTTAGACCTGGAAAAAAGTACCATTCTGTATCCAAAATAAAACACTGTTACCAGTGGCAACCTCACTGAATGTTTTAGCAGACAGACCCAGGTGCTGGAGGAGTTTGGGGGGGGGGAAGTAAACCACTCTCTCAACATGGGAGAGGACTCTTCTTTGTCAGGACAGCGTAGGAAGGATGCTCAAGCTATACTTGCTTTGTGTAAAACTGCAGAGCCACAGCTTCTTTCTCAGGTTATTCTGTAGTAAATTACTTTTAGAGCAAGCCAGAAATAATCAGAACAAAGCAGGCTATAGCTGCTGTCACCTGCTTTCATGCCTCCAATGGGAACTAAATTCACTAAAATGGACTGTAGGGAATAGCAGGGGTGGCTCTGTTCCTTTTCACCTATGTCTGAATAGCTGGTTTCACCCTTTAGCTGGGGTCAGGCAAATTAGCTTGTTGAGGGCAACAGCGATCTTCCCTGCAGGCTACTGGGAAAAACTTTAAGTCCTGTTTGTTTAGAAATAGTGAAAAATATAGAGGCCATTCACTGCCAAAGCAGTTCGGGGGTGGGGGGAGGGAGGGTGGGCAAAGACTGGGAAACAGGCTAAGAGATGATAAGAGGGAGGCATTGTCCAGTGGAGATCCTTTTTGTCCCCAAAATGCCTCTGGCCTGAATTCAGAAGAAGGAAATACCGGATATCCTGGGTTCAGCCCTCTGGGCTCACCTGGGTGCTAGGACAGGAGATGAAGCATACTAGATGGAGATGTGTGTGTTCATCCCATGTAGGCAATTAATCCACACGCACGACAGCTGAGCTTCGAGCTGAGCCATGCAAAGGGAAGGGGCAGCAGCACTGGGCTGGAATTCTGCAGATCCACAGGACCCTCTTAACTGGCCAGTAGGCAACACTAGAGCAGAAGGCTGTAGGTGTCAGGTATGGAGCATTGCCTGAAGCCATGGAGAAGCCAGGCACAGTAGCTACAGCAGGGATCATTGGGAAAAAGCAGGAACACCACGGCAATGAGCCCTGAGAAGTCAGTGTGTCACCACAGCCATCGCACATCTGCTCAGCCCAGTCTGGGATGGACGTGGACTTTGCTTCCAGAACAGACTGCAGTGAAGAGTTGTGCTGATATTCAAGAGACAAACCGCCACCTGAGAGCTGCAATTGCTGCTGCTCCTCCTCCCTCAACATCCCTCTTCACCCACCAGACACAGTAATCCTGAGTAGCCTCAGGCCTTCAGGCACTTGAGCGTACTACGTGCACCCAGGCAGAATTTCTTGGCCATTACTGCCGTTTCTGTCTTTCCATCCTTGTCCACCTCTGGTCTGACATGTGAGCCAAAATCTAAGCACAATTCCTGCATCACATCATTCCTTATCCCTTTTTCTTCTTTTTTTGGTCTTTGCCACTGGAAAGAAAGGCAAGTTTCTCTTCAATAGCATTTTGCATTATTGTTGCACTGTAAACTACCTACAATTGTCTAAATTTACTATCTGTATTTCATCTCTTCTCTGCTGTGTCTCAGAAACACAGACCTGAAATGTCATCCTTTACTCAAGACAATAATAAAATATTTTATTGTGCTTTATTTTAAAATTATAATGAAGAAATGGTGCCTCAGTCCATAGTTGCTGGAAGCTTAAGCCAGGGCTTATTGTGCGCACTAGTTGATGTGGGAAAATATTTAACTCTGAAGATTCCAGTGCGGATGAGAGATCATTTTCTGGGTTTATAGCAGGATAACATCGATCAATGGGAAAAAGTAATTTCATTGACAAGCAATTATTTAGCAGGTCTTTGACTAAAAGACAAAAAGCTACAGGATGAGTGAGAAAAGATAATGGGAAATTTCTTCCCTGAAGGAAGCTAATTCATATGAAAACAATGAAAGCAAAATAAAGCAGATGGGACTAGCACAGGTAGGGTGATGAGCTAGACTCACCTGTCTTGGGCATAGTTACCCTAGTCCGAGACAAATGACCATCAGTACTGAACCACTTACCGACCAGACCCAAAGTCTTTTTTAAGTATTCTGTACCTACTACAACCACAGGTTGTTCAGGAATTGTACAAAAGAAGGACATTCATAAAAAGTGTTTGCTAATGTTACATATTCCTGTACCTGCAGTCATCGCTCAATCTGCAAACGATTTTGAATAAATTATTTAGCAGTAATCAATCATATTCAGTCAAGAAGAAGTCATTGGTTACATATTTAGTTTTACTGTCATAGTTCATCTTGGATTATATATCATCCAAAGGCTGACATGCACTCACATTTCCACCTCGACGGAAGCAAAGACCACTTCACTGAGTTTAATATCCATAAGGGAGCAAAATCCTCTCACTTTTGTGGAAATTTCTCTCGTAAAAAAAGAATAACAGCAGCTCTCACCACATGACAATACTATAACTAGGGGGCAATCCCTGAAATTAGGAGGAGATTGTTTTAAAACAAATAAAAGTAGCTTTTACACAGTAGATAGAAAAAATGTAAGAGGAAGGTTGACAAACTGGAGTGAGGAAAGGGAAACAAGAGAAATTCCAATTAGGAAAATGTTTTTCACAATGAGCGTGGTTAAGTCCAGGAACATGATGCCCAGAGAGGCTGCAGAATCTCCGTTCCTGAAGATTTCCAGCACTCAGGTAGACAAGGGTCTGAGCCATCTGATCTAACATTGAAGTTAACCCTACAATAAGCAGGATGTTGGACTAGGTGAACTTCAGGGATCCTGACCAACCTGTAATAGTCTATGATTCTGCATACTTCTGGAATTTGTTGCTGAAGAGGGTTGAAGGATGCAGACCGTATCAGCAAATTCATAATAGGATTAGACAAATCCATTGAAAGTGTGTCCATAAACAGATTGTAAGGAAACAGGCAGGGATGTGCCCTCTAACATCCTTGATGATTATGAATGCTGGGGGTGGACAAGGGGAATAGTGGATAACGCTATGCTCATCATGTCTCCCTACGTAGCACCTCTTATTGACATAGCCAAGGGGAAAATACTTGGCAAATGAACAGTTGATCTGTTCATTTGATCCACAGGACATATATTTTTATCATGAATTCCTCTTATTTTACTCACTTCTTGGCTGCAACACTACTGCTGCTGATACATTTCCTGGATCCTTCACTGTAGTCTTTCCGCTCATATGACCTGTCTCAAGTCCTTTGATCCCTCTGTTTCCTAAGTCTCTTCTCGTTTGCCCAAAAATCTCTAATGGTCCAAGGGTCTTAAAAAGCCTGTCAAGTCTGACTATATTGAAAATTCATGGCAGAAAAAGGACAGCTGATGGATTCACCTGTGCTGTACTATGGTCTCATGATAATCAAGGTGCTTCTTTTTGTATTTAAACCAGCCTCTCCTTGCATTGAATAACTACCACTTACTGCTCTCTCCTAGTGTCTTCGAAATACTGTTTGTGACTCTGAGGATGATTTTGAATCGACTTTGATCTGATGTGAGATACATCACACCAAAGTATCCAAAGTACTTGGCTATGAGGCCCTGCTGGGTATCAGGTATGTAGCTGCCAGAAAGCTGTGTATATGCTCTTTGAATGCAGAAATGGAGGGGGCCCTATGCAATACCGAGCTACAGTGTGAGCTCATTCATACAGAATGGCAAATGGTGTTCAGTGCAGAAGATGTGAGCATGGAGATACAGGCTCTGGCGGGCTGGAATTTACTGGGGGGCATGGAAGCTCTGTATTTGGGGATTAAGCCTGTTTCCATTTTACTAAAAGAATCGTTTGAAGTCTCAGTTTAGAAGAAATCTGGGCTCTACCTCAGAAAACAGGATCAAATTCAGCGTACATTTAAAACTTTGCAAAAC
Organism: Opisthocomus hoazin; assembly: GCF_030867145.1. NCBI lineage: Eukaryota > Metazoa > Chordata > Aves > Opisthocomiformes > Opisthocomidae > Opisthocomus > Opisthocomus hoazin. The sequence continues at coordinate 76,826,261 of NC_134415.1, read as the reverse complement.
ATTTTTCATGCTTTGATGGATTGACCTAAAAATAGAATGAAAATCTTAGGTAGCGAAGAAATACCTATAAGCATATCTCAGCATACATTTATTATGAAAAGCCTATAAGGACATGCTTATATTTAAAGCTGTGTGTTAGTGAAGCTGACTTAACTATTCAGCAGGCCTGAAGTGCCCTCCCTAAGAGGCATTCTTTCTTGAGCTAGCATCTGAATCACAGAATCACAGAATAACAGAATAATAGGGGTTGGAAGGGACCTCTGTGGGTCATCTAGTCCAACCCTCCTGCCTAAGCAGGGTCACCTACAGCAGGCTGCACAGGACCTTGTCCAGGCAAGCCTGCACTCTTTTAAAGAGTTTGGCCATACCCAGGTTCCTCCTGCCCTGCTGGAGACATTGCAGTTGTCCAAGCTAGGGATGCTTCCTGGAAGTTCTGCTAGGCTAGCATACAATCACAGCCTCTCTGGAGTAGTCCCATCTGTCTATAGCATAATGATTCACAGATTATTTCTTAGGAAAGGGTAGGGAAAGTCATCACTCGAGGAATTTACAATGCCCTTTGGTCGTCCACTATGCCAGAACCATAACAACAGCTTTCATTATTGTATTCTGGTTTTAATGGATTATCCTTTTTATTGTGGGCTGCAGTTGCAGTTCTCACAAATAAACCAAAAATTATTCATTATATTAAAAAATTCTCCAGTCTTCATTAATGTTGCTCTCTTTAGTGTTATTTATTGAATGATTAAATTACCATTAGCAGATGGTAACTGAAGTATATAAAATGCAAATGCCTACAATATCAAGCAAGCATATTTTACTGACAAAATTTAATATAAGTGCGCATCATGATTGCTCTTTTCTGTGCACAGAGTGGAAGATAATGGGGATGTGTACCATGTCTCTCTTAGATTAATTAATCTATTTATTCAAAGAATCAAGCTGATGCCAGTAGTTTAGTTAACAATATGGAAAGACAGGTGATATTAGAACATATGGTCTGCAGTTAAAAAGAACTTTGTTGCTCTATAATGGAACTTTTTCCTTGTGTTTTTTAATTTTAATGGTTTATCACCAGAAGCTTAAGGCATATTAGAGAACAAGGTTGTAAATTGTTTCTTAGTTTTATTCTGAAGCCTAGATAATCCCATTTTATAGATGAGACTCAAAGCACTGAGATAACGAACTCTAAATACTTGAATAATAGAGAAAATGTTCTTTTTCTGGTCACCTGGGTCCTCCCTGTTCCCCATGCAGCTTGTTTGAACTTGTACCCTAAGCTCCCATCGACTTCAGTGGGAATTAGACAAGTAACATATTTTCAGACCTGCAGCCTTTGCAGACTATAATATAAAGGTAATGGGAATCATATGGAATATCCCCGTCGTCTCATTTCCTGATTCAGCAAGATTAGTTCTTCCTTTACGCATGTAATTCAGCGGGAGCCATCTGAAGAGTCCTGAAAACATTAGGGTAACTGTACAGTGGGGACCCCCCATGCACACATTCTTTCTTTATGTACCTGGGGCTCAGGAAAGCTCCCTGTCGTTACACAGGCAAATGAGAAGTGCTCGCTTCAGTGGGGGCAGCAGTAGCAAAACCAACTGCACTTTCTGCATTCTTCTTTTCTTCTCTAATCAGCCAGCCTTTGCAAATCACAAAGCCAGCTGACACAGGGCACAGAATTATTCCTTCATGCGTGAACAGAAATTTGTGATGCAGCCTGGATGTTACAAGCTTGCATTTGCTTAGTCACACGTTGTTTGTGACAAATCAGAGGCTAGCAGTAATGAGGAGATGGGGTATAAATGCAATGACAGTGTAACTGAACTGTTTGCAAAGTCTGTATGTTGCATATCATGGGAATAAAGCTGTAGGTGGTGAAGGAAAGGTTTAGTTAGCTAACAGGAAGATAGAAGAATCAGAGCAAACATTCTCTAGAAAAAAATGTATATATACATATATATATGTAGTGTTGCAGTGTATAGGCTATTTCTACTGTTTTAAGGACAGATATGTATGCTTTTACTTGAGGGAATTAATTTGCATTAAAATAAAAAAAAAGTCCTACTTCAATTTCACGGTTTGCAAAGTATGAAGCATGGCTTCATGTGGCTGTGAGTAGACACATGCCTGATGGCTGAGTGTTCCCTCCAGCTCTCATTGTGCAGATTGAAGCACTTGGACTTCTCAGGTCATATCCCAGAGTCTGTAGCGTTGAGAAAAGCCATGCAACACTGATTTTAGCTCAGAAAAGTGTGGGTGGGCAGGAAAGGACTGTCAGCTCTGCAGAGGTATAGTGTCTGCTGTCCTCTCAAAGTGGTGTATTTACCACTTGAAATTTAGTCAGGATCCTGAGGGTCCATACAAGGAAAAAGAGCTGCTGAAGGACCCGGCAAGAGGTTTTTGTGCTGGGTCATTATAGAAAAGGAGTAACATTAGAGCTGGAAAGTAGACTGAGGCCTTGACTTTGGTGGAGGGTCATATTAAGCATTAAGTTAATTCTTGGGAGAGTTGGGAAATGTAAGTATTTGCTTTAAGTTCTAAAGACTTTGTTCTAGTAAGATAGAACAGTAGCTTTGTTTGCACCAGCTGAACAATATTTAACTACATTTGACATAATTAAATCTATTAAATCCCTTCTGTCCTTTTAACTGCAGCTTATTTCACTTTCAAACAGTTGCTACTCATGTTTTTTTAAACTGAGCAAAAGTTCCGTCTCAGCACACTCTACGGCTGTATCATATTTACAGGTAGACAGGTACAGCAGCTCCCAGGATACCCTCTGGTTACACTGACTGTGTCGTCCCTGCCCAGTTGAATAAATAAGCATAATTTATGAAGATTAACTGTTGGATCTCTGGCAACCTGGCTCTTGCATAACTGAACATTTGCTCTGGCTGCTGAGGAGATGTAAGGGGCAACACCCTACAGCAAGGGCTCAGGAGGGAGCCAGCCGGGCAGGGGGCAGGCGGTCTCCTCTCTCAGCATGGCTGGATGTGCAGCACCTGCTGAGGCTGCAGCAAAACGGTGGGGGCCTGCAAAACACAAAATCTAATTATTGTGCAACAAAAATAACATAGAGCTATAGCATGTAAGGGGTTTGATGGATGAATGGCAGAGTGATATTACAGGTGCCAAGAGTGTGTGGCATTTTGCTCTCTATCTACTGTACAACTTACGTCAGGTTAAGCTTTGTGACTTCATCCACTTTCTGGAAGAAATGAAGTTGAAAACAGGCTTTGGAGCCACTAATCATGCTGTGCTGAGCTGTATCAGAGTGCTAAGAGTGGGATGAGGTCCCTGCAGAACCTGAAAAATGATTTTTCCTAAGGTTTTGTCATAGATCCAGGGACTCCAAGTGCATAAGAATGCACAGATCAGACAGAAACTTTATTAACTCGGATCACAGTGAGTGAACATTCAGCCAGCATCTCCCCCTGTGCTCTCCTTTTCTCTGCCAAGTGGTTGCAGAGACCCAACCTATAAGCTGTTTCAGAAAAAAAGAAAAAGAAAGTGGTGAGGAAAATAATTTAATGTTAACAAAACCAGGTATCCATCCCTGGGAGGGATGGACTTTTGAAGTATTTTGCTAACTGCCACAATTTAAAGAAGGACTCAAACAGTAAATAATGGAACAATGTGGAGAGGTGAATCTTGGTGGAGCCCATAGGAGTGGCAGAATCAGTATTATCTTAGCTCAGAGTGGGGAGGTGGAAACAGTCACAGACTGTTAGCTTTTAGTGAAAAATGAATGGTTATTTTAGTTAGGAAAAACTTCTTAGCCAGAACTCTCAAATCTTAAATATTAATAATTTTGCCACCACAGTATGACTGAATGCGGACAGGCAGAGAAAGCTGTAATGCCACCAAATCATTGCAGATAGTATTTTGTTCAAATTGTAAGAAGCATGGATGTCTTTTCCCAACTAAGTTCGTTATATAGGTGTGTGTGACTGATCCTATAATGAGTCAAGGTGAGGGGACAGTGGAGATACTAGAGGCACTGAGAAGGGAACAAAGTAATGTTCCCTTGCTGATGATGCTGATGATCTTCTCGCCCATGCTCACCTCCATCCTGGTTTTGGCTGGGATAGGGTTAAGCTTCCTCCCAGTGGCTGCTGTGTTTTGGATTTAGTACCAGCAGAATATTGGTAACACTCATGTTTTCACTTGTTGCTGTGAAATTAAGGATTTTTTTCTACTTTCTCATGTTCAGCTAATGAGCAGGGAGGGAGCACAGCCAGACGGATAGCCCAAGCTGGCCAGTAGGAATATTCCATACCATAGACGTCATGCTCAGTTTATCAATGGGGGTTGGCCAGGGGGCAGGAATCCTTTTTTTTTAATTCTCTTTTCCACGAATTCGAATCCTCTCTTGTCTGGAAGTTCAAATCCTATCTTGTCTGGGAGTTCAAACTTTCTGGGAGTTTGGTCTTTTGGGGAAATGTTGTGAAATTTGCAAAAATCCGGGCTGTCCATAATCTCTTCTCAGGGACTGGCTGCGAATCAGTCATCAGGTGGTGAGAATATGGTATTGTATATAGTTTGTTCTGCATATCCATTATTATCATTAGTAGTAGTAGTAGTAGTGGTGTTAGAATTTCCTTTGTTGTCTTATTAAACTGTCTTTATCTGAACCCAGGAGTTTTACCTTTTGTGCGTTTCTCCTTCCCATCCCTCTGGGAAAAAGGGGAGGGGTGAGCGAGCGGCTGTCTAGTGCTTAGCTCCAGGCTGCTGGGTTAAACTATGACAACCTGCTTAGTACTAAAGACACTAGTAGCTGTTTGGTACTGGGTATTCATTCTTCTCTCCCTCAGCCCTCCCTGTTTGGGTCTCATCACATTATATAATGATGCTGTAGTAATGAATGCCGGCCAGGTGACTACCATTTGCTATATTTGAGTCATTCCTCTCCTCCACCCAAAAATAATCATGCTCTGTGTATTGTTTGCTATTGCTTTGACAGGATCTGTGTTTATTTTTCTAAACTGCAAAATGTCTTTATGAGAGAATTCAAAGCTGAAGCAGTGCAAAACGTAAGGCTGTAAGATTCATGAGGATCTTCATCTCTTGGGAAGAATTCCTTCCACAGTTTTACTAAACCTAGAGAATGTTTCTGGATACCATGGCCTAGACCTCCCTCACAGAGTGTGGGTGACTTGTGCTCCTGTGTCCTCCCTATCCACTGAATATTTTCTGGCCCATCATCTTTTCTGCATGTACTGCCTTGGCAGACAGTGAGCAGTGGAGCTGTTGGAGAGGTGCTCTGCTGAGAACTCCATGCTGTGACCCATCTAACAGGTCTCATTTAAGTTTTACTGAACTGCGAGGGACAGGGCTGAGCAAAAACATAGGCTTTTTGTACTACAGCAGAGTGTGGGTATCAGCCACTTTATGGTACAAGAATTGTAGTTTGAGGAAAATCATACTTAAGTCCCCAAAGTCACTCGAATCAATGTTCTGATCTTCTCTGGCCTAGGTTTCTTTATTTAAGAGCAGCCTCCCTTCTACATGAAATTGCTTAGCAAACTATGTATCAGCCATAAGCGAGGGAATACCCTGAAGAAAATCGCTAAGATTTTGTAGGTTAGGATATTGGGATTGTTCTAGTCAAAATGAGAAATCTGTCTCTTTTATTGCAAAACTAGTTTCCCATTGTATTCCTTGAGGGGGAGCTCCAGTTAATGAAAACAACTCAGGGTGAAATCCACTGAAGAAAAAAAACTTACAAAGTAAGGGAATATTTTCTAAAGATGCTAATAAGCCAATTGATGGAACGAATCTCTCAGTCGTATATAACAGGCTTAATTTTCTAGCTGATACACTACTTTTCCAGCTGTCCCCTTTGAATTAGTATGCAGTAAAGTTTTGTAACCAGGGTTTCTGTGTCATCTTCAGGGGAGCACAATGGTGCAACCGGCTTCTGTGCTTTCAGCTTGTATTCCTTGTGTACACACAATTTCTTGGCCTCTCCAACCCAGAGCAAATATATTACTTTCTGTGTGAGTTCCCAGCTACTTTAGAGGGAATAAAAATTTCCAGTAAGTTAAATTAAAAAAAAAAGAAATCATTTTATGACACACAGAGAGAAATCAGTGAAATCTTTTGTATTTGAAAGAAAGTTAATATTCTCAGCCTTTGAGAACAAGGTCTGTAGCACAAAAGTGCTACAAATTCTGTACGGAGTACTAACACCCTTCTTTTGGAATGTGGTACTGCATTTTAAGCTGCAGGTTCAGAGATTCCCGTAGTAGGGTAAAGTCTTCCAACTGTCATTTTTCTTCCTTGAACACCTCTCTCTTTTACTGAGAGGGATTTTCTCCCCCCTCCTCACCTTTTTTTTTTGTTTTGTTTTTCTACTTTAAGGTTCATTTAAACATGGAATTATAATTGCACTCTAAGAGTTAACTGCTACAAAATTTTTGACATCCAAGAGTATGAAAAAAATTTTACTGTTTCTTTAAGATATACCTATGCCTATGTGAATAAATGCAACAAGATTAATTTATGACAACCTGAATACGCTGTATTACTTTTTTATCCATTTTCACTTGCTTTCCATATACAAACATAAGGGAGTTGTGCATTGAGAAGGGAGTCATTAGTCTGAAGATGTGCTTTACCACCATTCTTTTATTGCGGAGCATACAGTCAAACACAGCCATTGTTCACCCCGATGATGAGGAAGGCTTTATCACAAAGGGCAGAGAAAGGCTGCTGGGCTGAAGCAGGCCAGACTTACAGGACTACCTAGCATCAGGAATCTTGCCTTTCAGGCAAACCTTCTCAAAAGGAGGAGCAAAAGAAAAGCAAAATGCATGTTTTCCTACGTACAAATCAAAAGCTACCCATCTGCTCAATGGCAGCCTTTCACAGGCACCATGTATAGCTAGGGCAGCAGTTTCCAGCTCCTACTGGATTTGTGAAGTTCATCATGGAGCAAGCTGCCCCCTACTACAACAAGAATTTCCCCTCTGGGCAAGCCTGCAGCTTGCTCCCTTCTGCCAGCCAGAGCTCAGGGTGAGCAGAAGCCACTGCCTGAAGGAGAGTGACTCATCATCAGCTCCTTGCTGCAGCAGTGGCAATGGTTGCTACCAAGGTCCTGCAAGTATTCTGAATTCTACTACCCCCTCTTGGTAATGCAGGTTGGCGGGGATGAGGTAGCAGAAAGAAGTCCCAAGGCCATCAAAAGGGACTTCAGGGCACTGGGGCGACTGGTTGAGGGATCAGGGGCGCAGGTGGTGTTTTCCTCCATCCCATCAGTGGCAGGGGACAGCACTGAAAGGGGCAGGAAAACTCACCTGGTTAACAGGTGGCTCAGGGACTGGTGCCATCAGTCAAATTTTGGCTTCTTTGATCATGGGGAGGTATACACAGCACCGGGCCTGCTGGCAACAAGTGGAGCTCAGCTATCACAAAGGGGGAAAATAATTCTTGGCCACGAGCTGGCGGGGCTCATTGAGAGGGCTTTAAACTAGGTTCGAAGGGGGAAGGGGATATTGCCCAGCTCACTAGGGATGAGCCTAGGCTTGGAGTGCCAAGGCCAGGGGTGAGATTGACAGCCCAGCTCATGTGTGTTTACACCAATGCACGTAGTATGGGCAATAAACAAGAGGAGCTGGAAGCCATTATACAGCAGGACGGCTAAGACTTGGTCGCCATCACAGAAATGTGGTGGGACAACTCGCATGACTGGCATGCTGTCATAGATGGCTACAGACACTTTAGGAAAGACAGACCAACAAGGAGAGGTGGGGGAGTTGCTCTATATGTGAGGGAGCAACTGGAATGCATTGAGCTTGGCCTGGGGGCAAGTGAAGAAGGAGTTGAAAGCTTGTGGGTTAGAATTAAGGGACAGGCTCACACGGGTGACATTACGGTGGGTGTATACTATAGGCCACCTGACCAGGAGGAGGAGGTTGATGAGGCCTTCTACAGGCAGCTGCAAGCAGCCTCACAGTCACAGGCCCTGGTTCTCATGGGGGCCTTCAACCACCCTGACATCAGCTGGGAAGACCATACAGCTAGGCAGGCGCAATCCAGGAGGTTCCTACAGAGCATCGATGATAACTTTCTGATGCAAGTGGTGGAGGAACCAACAAGGAAAGGCGCGCTGCTGGGCCTCGTGTTAACAAACAAGGAGGGACTGGTGGAGGACGTGAAGGTTGGAGGTAGACTCGGCTGCAGTGACCATGAAATGGTCGAGTTCAGGATCCTGCGTGGAGGAAGCAGGGCGATAAGCAGGATCAAAACCCTGGACCTCAGGAGGGCTGACTTTGCCCTCTTCAAGGAGCTACTGGGAGGAATCCCGTGGGCCAGGGCTCTCGAAGGCAGGGGGGTCCATGAGTGCTGGTCGCTTTTTAAACAACACTTCTTCCATGCACAGGAGCAATGCATCCCCCTGAGAAAGAAATTTAGCAAAGGAGGCAGGAGACCTGCATGGTTAAACAAAGAGCTTCTAGCGGAGATCAGGCAGAAGAGAAAGGTCCATGGAATGTGGAAAGAGGGACAGGCCACTTGGGAAGAGTACAGAAACGTAGTGAGAGCATGCAGGGATGCGACGAGGAAGGCCAAGGCTCACCTGGAATTGAAGCTGGCAAGGGATGTCAAAAACAACAAGAAGGGCTTCTTCAAGTACATCAGCAGCAAAAGGAAGGCTAGGGACAACGTGGGGCCGCTGCTGAATGAGGAGGGTGTCCTGGTGACGGAGGATGCGGAGAAGGCAGAGCTAATGAATGCCTTCTTTGCTTCAGTCTTCAGTGCTAAGACTGGCCCTCAGGAATCCCAGGCCCCGGAGGTAAGAGAAGAAGCCTACAAAGAGGACGACTTTCCCTTGGTTGAGGAGGACTGTGTGAGGGATCGCTTAAGTGATCTGGACGTCCACAAAGCCATAGGCCCCGATGGAATGCACCCACGAGTGCTGAGGGAGCTGGCGGATGTCATTGCTGAGCCACTCTCCATCATCTTTGAGAGGTCCTGGAGGACAGGAGAGGTGCCCGAGGACTGGAGAAAGGCCAATGTCACTCCAATCTTCAAAAAGGGCAAGAAGGAGGACCCAGGGAACTACAGGTCGGTCAGCCTCACCTCCATCCCGGGAAAGGTGATGGAGCAGCTTATCCTGGAGGCCATCATCAAGCAAGTGGAGGAAAAGAAGGTTATCAGGAGTAGTCAGCATGGATTCACCAAGGGGAAATCATGCCTGACCAATCTGATAGCTTTCTACGATGACATGACTGGCTGGGTAGACGAAGGGAGAGCCGTGGATGTTATCTACCTTGACTTCAGCAAGGCTTTCGACACAGTCTCCCATGATATCCTCCTGGGGAAGCTGAGGAAGTGTGGGCTGGATGAGTGGTCGGTGAAGTGGATAGAGAACTGGCTGAATGGCAGAACTCAGAGGGTTGTCATCAGCGGCGCTGAGTCTAGTTGGAGGCTGGTAACAAGTGGTGTCCCTCAGGGGTCAGTACTGGGCCCAGTCTTGTTTAACTTCTTCATCAACGACCTGGATGAAGAGTTAGAATGTACCCTCAGCAAGTTTGCTGATGACACCAAACTGGGAGGTGTGGTAGATACACCAGAAGGCTGTGCTGCCATTCAGCGTGACCTGGATAGGCTGGAAAGCTGGGCAGAGAGGAACCTGATGAGGTTCAACAAGGGCAAGTGCAGGGTCCTGCACCTGGGGAGGAACAACCTCATGCACCAGTACAGGCTTGGGGTGGACCTGCTGGAGAGCAGCTCTGCGGAGAGGGACCTGGGTGTCCTGGTGGACGACAGATTAACCATGAGCCAGCAGTGTGCCCTGGCTGCCAAGAAAGCCAATGGGATCCTGGGGTGCATCAAGAAGAGTGTGGCCAGCAGGACAAGGGAGGTTCTCCTTCCCCTCTACACTGCCCTGGTGGGGCCTCATCTGGAGTACTGTGTCCAGTTCTGGGCTCCCCAGTTCAAGAAGGATGAGGAGCTACTGGAGAGAGTCCAGCGGAGGGCTACAAGGATGGTGAGGGGACTGGAGCATCTCCACTACGAGGAGAGGTTGAGGGAACTGGGCTTGTTCAGCCTGAAGAAGAGAAGGCTGCGAGGGGACCTTATAAATGCCTACAAATATCTGAAGGGTGGGTGTCAGGAGGATGGGGCCAAGCTCTTTTCAGTGGTGCCCAGTGACAGGACAAGGGGCAATGGGCACAAACTGAGGCACAGGAAGTTCCGTCTGAACATGAGGAAGAACTTCTTCCCTCTGAGGGTGACGGAGCACTGGAACAGGCTGCCCAGGGAGGTTGTGGAGTCTCCTTCTCTGGAGATATTCAAGACCCGCCTGGACAAGATCCTGTGCAGCCTACTGTAGGTGACCCTGCTTCGGCAGGGGGGTTGGACTAGATGACCCACAGAGGTCCCTTCCAACCCCTACTATTCTGTGATTCTGTGATTCTGTGTAATGCAGCCATTTCCTTTTAGAAGGTGAGCCTTGGTGATAGTCAATGCTGCCAGTTGTACCCATGCAGCTAAGGGACAGCATACAGTCCAAGTGTGATGGATATTGCCAATGATGTTGACAAGTACAGGGACAGAACAACATTAATTGAAATTAAAACCTTGAAGACAGCTTTGTGTAAATTTTATAGCCCCTGATCGGTAGCTGCTTGAAGTTTTGCACTGAGTAATAAATATCAGCATGTTTCTGGGCTTTGTTCATGTCTTAGTAAAGTGCCAAGGCTCAGGAGCTGGGACAAAGTACCTCACACAGATCTGTGAACATGCCTGGCATTGGACAAAGCTAGACTTATTTCTGCTTATCCCAGTTTTTCAGCACAAGATGGCTCCACCAAGGGATTCTTGTTTTCCCATCTCCAAAGCAGCTCCTTCCTTTAGCTCTGCCATCTGTTTTATGTTGAACTACTCTTAATTACAAAGAGGCTTCGGGTGTTCCCTTTGGGCATGCCCAACGGACTCCCCTGTCTGGAGTGTGGAAGAAGCCAAGACCACTCTACTTCATCTGTTAGGGAATGTAAAGTGGCAAAGTTACAATTAGCAAAAGTGAAGGGATAGTCCATTTGGCATAGACCTGAAAAAAAAGGCTGAGAGTGTCCTTGCTTGTGTATGTGACATACATCTTAACTTAAGCGTATTGTAGCATTTCCTCTGGTATTATAGGCTACGTATATACTAACAGATAAGACACCTGGAGAGTGCTCGTCACCACTAATCACTACCTTGCCATGAGGAGTGCTAGCAACAAGCAGCATGGTGAGGCAGGGATCTAGACTAAGACCTGGCCCTGATTAGATTACTGGTAGAGATTTAGCCATAGACAGGTTGTTTTCCTTCTGACAAATTCCTGATACACCTATTATTGTATCAATAGCCTTGTTTAAATGAGGCATTCTAGTTCCCCAATATTATTGTTTAGACTTATAGAATATAAATCAAATAAAGTATAAAGGTATAATGGTTTATTACTTATTAGTATTTAAATGGTACTTAGTCTGTATTGGTTGTTTTACACCTTTTCCTGCATGACTTTTTCTGATACCTGCCCTTTACTTCACACAAAGATAGGATGTTGCCTGTAAAGGATGTATCTTGCTGAACCTGGTGCTCTTCTACATTTGTCAGTATTTCCTGGCATCAGTTATTTCCTTGACAAACAACTTGGAAATGATAAATTGCTCGTCTAGCTTGCTCTATAACTATCATCTTAAGTAGGTGCGTGATCCAACTCTTGAAGATTTTATATCAGTAACCTAAACCTCTTTGTGTTCCTCACCCATAAACCTTTTTGAGACTTTTGATTTGACTACTAGGCTGTAAAAAAATAGCAAGTTAGTCTCCTCCAATCTCAAATTCCTGAATGTCTTTTATGCAGGTTATTGGAAAAGTAGCATAAACTCCACTGAAAGTATCAAGTTTTAATGAAACATCTTGACAACCATGCAGTCATACTAGGGATGCATTTTGCAGGCCTAGGACATTTCTTCCCACAACTATAACAGAATGGAAAAGTTTCCTGACAACTCTCTATGAGTAAAAACATGAAATGATGACAGCATTACAGTTCTTGCACAGCAAAGCCAGACCTAGTCTCGTCGTGACTGTCTGCGGTGCAAATTGGAAGATGGAATAGCATGTTAATACCTCCTTGGTATTTCACTGACTTTGATGAAAAAGCCTGTGTACAGGTCTCACTGCACAGTTAGTAAAAATCTCTGGACCGTGAGTTCCTGCATGTATGTAGAGCCCAGCAGTAAAAGTCAATAAACAATGAACCTCGTAATTGGGAATCTAGCATCACTTACCAACAAACATAAAGCAAATGGAAACAAAAGGCAGCAAACAGAGCTGAATTGTTCCTTCTCTCTGCAAATGTATGGTTCATTAGGCATACTGTACAAATTAGATTTACATGTGCAAATGCAAAAACCATAAATATTTCTTTGCTTTTACTTTCAATATAAATGAATATTCCTTCTGTGGATTAGTACTTCCCTCATGAAATTAAACTCTGGTCATACTGCAAAAGACTTCTAAAAAATATTTGAGCTGTTTTACCATGTATAATGGCTGCTGTCAATCTTCAGATTTAGCTGTTACCATGCTGTTCAAAGATGAGCAGAAACTGCTGGTTACAAAATACATGCATAGCATTACATAGAATAGAGTGGAAACAGCTGATTTTTCTCGTACTTCTGGGTGTGTTGTTGTGGTTCAGGTAGGTGATGTCAGTATATTCAGACAGGATTCATTCAATAAAAAATCAATTATTTTTCAGAATATATGTGCAACTTCCTTTATAGTGTATGTTAGTTATTTCTTCCTAGACTCACTTTGCAGAGATTACTTCTACTACAGCTCAAGCTAGAACACTTCTGGTTTGGATTTTTTGTTACTGGGTGTTTTTAATGCAAATCTGTTTGTTACAAAACCTTTTCTTTAAGAATAAAAACATTTTGACCAGTTCTGCTGTTGATTTTTGTCCACATTTGACTTTGGCATGCTTTTATTGAGACATTTGTACCTTTACTCTTGTATTTCCCACAGTTTGGTCCACAGTCTTCCTTCATTTATTTCACTAAGAAAGAAGGTATAAAGACAGATCCCACAAGTGCAACTGCTAAAATGTTATTGCTGTATCAGAGCAACACTTTGCATTCTGCATGTTCTTTTGCTAATAATGATATTCTGTTCTCCAGATTTCCCTTCATTCATAGTATGTCATATATCACCTTGCTCCTTGCTTTGGTTCCATTTATCTACTTTAAATGGCACAATAATGACCAAGTCATCTTTGCTTGGGAGGAGCCATGAAGTCTTTGGTGTCTGAAAAAGTTTTCAAGTTCTTAATTGCAGATATCCTCATTCTTTACTTTCCCCTACTACTAATGTGGTGGTAGAGTTACCATAGAAAGAAATTCTATTGCATTCGCAATTATACATGGAAAAGGAGCCTGATGGGAAAGAGACCCTTAAGCACCAATGGAGTGTCTCTTGACCCTGATACTCTTCAAAACTGATTCTTCTAAAGCGCTGGCCACTGTGGCTGAGAGTACAAGAATATGCTCCTCAGTTCTTAAGTTAGAATCAGCTGCAGAGGGGATCATGTAGTCTATGGCATGCAGCCTCGGGGAAGCCAGATGTGTTTGACAGACAAGTGACTGAAAAGTTGCCATTGATAAAACAAGCTGATGAGAAGGAAAGTTGAGACTACTACAAAGTTAGCAGGAGTGTAACTCCTCAGCTAAAAAATGAAAGTGTTATCTCCATTCTGAGGAATGAGCTGTTCAAGTCACACCCACCAGTTAAATCAATGCTATTGACTAGAGCCAGTTGTAATTTGGGACCTGTAAGAACAGTTGGCAGAAAGTATCAGTGATGGATTATTATCCCTTTCCTATCTCTTTTCCGAAGTAGCAGAAATACTCCTGTGTATTTCATTTTGTGGTGACACTTTCTGACCTAATGTGGCATTTTGGCCTTTCAACCATATGTCTGTTTGACCTTATGAACTTTTCAGTTTATAGTATTCCACCATCTGGCTCCAATCCATTTACACAAATCTAAGATTTCTTTTACAGCTTTATCCTCATGTTTCTTGAGGAAAAAAAAGACACCTGTGAATATATGGATTCACACAGAAACAGATGCACACACATGTGTACACACACACACAGAGAAAAATTTAATTGAGGAGGTGTGCTTCACTGTAAGTTCATTCAACACACACTCACTGCCTCCATGAGTAGATCAAGATGCTGATAGTGGTAATCGTTTGACTTTTAGAGATTGCATATCTAAGTTGTTTTGCACATAATTACCTAATGCAGCAAGGGTGCAGAACAGGTGCCTTCTCTCACGTGGCATCTGCTGCCTTATCAGGCTGAAGCTAAGCTACTGAAGCTTAAAGACATTTTGCAGTTCGGTAAAAGTCCAGCAACTCTAAATGTCAAGGGAAAAAGAATTCATTACATTTATTTGTGCAATTGTTTTTCTGTCACACTAACACCGACTTTTGTTGCCGCTGACTTCTCTGATACATGTCTAATTTATGTGCTCCCTATTGCTGTGCATTGTCAGGCTCAGATGTTAATGAATTTACCTCTACACAGCACAGAAACATGATTCCCACTTTGTTAAGAAGAAACTGAGACGCAAGTGATCTACCAAAGGTCATTCAGGGAGAGTAAGGCAGAGCCAGAAATTCAACCCATAGTGCCTGCATTTTCAGGCAGTCTTAATAGTAAGATGAGCCTTCTTTTTTATCAGATCATATATGTTTCTTAAAAGCCAATATTTTCTAGTTTGAATGCCTAAGGTTAGAAATATAAATGCATATTTGTGTGTACTTTCATAAATATCTTGCTGTCAGCTGCTTCTTCAGCTGCTGACTTGCTGCTTCTTTTGAGATTTTTGTTGATGTTTACTCTAAGTTGTAAAATACATTCTTGAAAGTGGGAAAGCCACTTGTAAAAATAGTTTTCCTATGTTTTAATTTGCAATTTAGAGACTGGCACTAATATTAATGTTGTGGAACTCTTTGTTTTCTAGCTTTAAATAGGCAAACCCATACAGATATTGAGAGAAGTATCATTGTTGCCAAAAGCCTATACTATATTAATTCCAGAAAAATTTCTTTCATTTTTCTCACAACTCTCAGCCCTTCACAACCACTGTGAAACTTTTTTATGCACTCTCTGAGATTTTAATTGTGCTATCTGCATCCTTTCAATTTAGTTGAGATTAAAAGGAGTTGGCTGCTTCTTATTACCTTTCTAAGTGAAACATGATTATGCTTCTCTTCAGGAAGGCTGCCTACCCTTAAATCAAGACATTTTCTTTTTTTTAAAGTGTTCCCATCTCTAAAAAATGGTTCCTAATGCTTTACTAAAAAAGAAATTAGACTAACTGTTCTATAATCTCTAGAATACCCATAAGATTTTGTCTTAATTATGACATTAAACTGGCGTATTTTCTTCAAGGGTCTTTGTTGAGCTTTTATTTAGTGATCTTTTCTTAAAAGCTACCACTCTGATTTTCACCAGTGAGTAGCTACTATTACCTTTAGAAGTCTTGGCTATGACAGCTTATGCCCTTATTCCTGGGCTCATTTTACTGAAATAAAATGTGTGAGAATCTAAAGTTGTGTTCTTTATGAACAGGAGACCCTGTCACACAAATAAGCTGAAAAGCAAAGGACTGAAATGGGCATGAATACTAGAACAGACTCTCTCCTCTTGTCCTGCTTTGTCCTGCACTTGATAACTACAGAGAAAATCATGCTACTCTTGGCTGTTTGGTGCGATTCACAGCAGCTTTCAGTCAATGGGGCTGTCAAAGAAACCTCTTTCATGTGCACTGTGGGATAAGTTCTGAGGCTTCTTCATGAAAAAGAACAACTTGCTATTCTCCTAGAGCATGTGCGCTTTTATTTTGGCCTAGAAATTTCAACCCAGTGCAAGCAATTTTGACCCAGCCATGATTTAAGGGCCCCATCCTTTGGGTTGAGGTTGCTGGATATGCAGCACATCAAGTGAAATTGTTGTTCCTAAGCCACTTAAACAGCCAGATGTTTGGAAATCCTAGCTTTGTCAGCATAACTGCTGTGCGCAACGGAGATAGCTCATATGCTAAAGTCATTTGCAAAAGAGCAGAAATATAGTAACCCCCAGACAGCTATGAAAACTACCTTGCATCCTGATAACTTATCCTGCAGATGACACAAAAGGGACTTGTGCACTATTGAATAACAAATTTGGAAGGAGGGATGGTGATACTGAAGGAGACATAATGTAAATGGTCTTGACACTGATGGAGCAGTTCTGCATGGAAACTGATCTCAGTCTTCCTTTTTTGTCAGGTTCGATAAACCAATGAAGTATTTTCGGTCAAAATGACAATAAAATACAATCATTGAGTAACAGTACCTGACTTCCTGATTATTTATTCTCCCACCAGTTTTTATAGTATCTAGAAAGGGCTGGGGAAAGAATTCTATGCTCATCAATGTTGCTAAAATATTAAAGAGCCATTGAACATTATGTGTTTAAAAATGTAATTAATTACTAAATAATAGTGTATGTAAAGTATCATATTAAAAAGATGCACCACTGAAGTTATGTTCAATATTTTGAGCTTTCCAGCAGAAATGCTCTTGGACTAAACCATCAGCTGTGATGCTGCTTTGTCTTCTTATAATGTTGGGACAGATTTTTAAGGAGACATCCATCCTTTTATCTAGGTAGATTTGATGGCTGGGAGCTTATACACAGCAGTACCCCATCACAGCTACTATTACTAGGATTTATGTTGCTAACTGAAATTCTAACTTTTAAAGCATTCAAGTTTGCATGACAAGGAATGATCTGAAGCTCAGTGGAAGGTAATGGGTCAAACAAGTTTCTCTCTATCCTAGACCATTACAGTGCATTTCTGCAGTGGGGTTTGAGGATAAGATCATAGTTTGTAGTCTTATTTGTTTTTATATTTTGGTTTATGGGTTATGCTGTCTTGCTCCTTAGCTTGTTCTGTTGCTTATGAGTTTTCATCTTAGTTATGACTCAGGCCTTTGAATAGAAAACTGCCATTTCTGAGCAAGAAGCTGAGTGGCCTCTCCACCAGTTCTGTTGGATAATCCAGCTCTCACACTCTTGTTGTTATTACTATTGCTATTGTTGTTATTATTGTTATTACATCTGTGGTAGTTATTCAAAATTAGGACTACCTGCCTTTGCGACAGCTTGACATGACCTGATTATGAACCCAATTTGGCAGGCACTTTAAGAACAGAGAAGCAACAGGCAGGTGCTGTCCCAAAGAGAGAGATCCATGTTCAGCAATGCCACACTTTTTCAAGACTGAGATTTCAGATTCCACAAGCTGAGGGGATTCAGGCCTAAGTATCCGGCTGGTGGAAGCTGCTTTTTGGTCCCTCTGCTGGAGGTGGGCTGAAGGCAGGAAGGTTTGGAAGATTGCTGGGAGCAGGGGAGGAAGCCCAGCTCTCACAGCTGAACTGGGGCACTCAGCTGAGCGAGTGGATCTGTTTAAAATTTGGCTTATAAAGGGAAAACAGAAAAAATATCTGGTGTTAAACTGAAGACGTCCACTTCAGGTAGGTTATTCTTATTTATAACAAGAATGAATTAGACTTTTGTAGACTCATGTATTCTTAACTGGGAAAGCAGAACAGTTGTGCTGGTGGGCCTCTGCCCTCGTCCATACAAACACAAGGGTGCAGAATTCAGCTGGTTGCATCAGATAGCACAAACGGATGCTCAGGATTATGTAGGGGTTCATGAGCTGCATGGCAAAGGCATATACCTGGAGAAAAAGCTGTCAGAAAATACAAGCTCTAATGTGTGTCTTCAGTTTATTCTAGTTCTTATTTTTTGTTTTTTATTTAATTTTCAAATGTTTTCCATACATCAGGGAATCTATGTACGGGTTTATTTATCAAGTTATTTTCTCTGTCATTTCCTTTCTCCAATATACCTGTTAAAGCCTTCTTGATTCATCTTAAATACTTTGGCATTAAGTGGTTTTGCTTATTTCCATCTCTTATATTGTGCCCTCACATATGGCAACTAATTTGTTGTATCCTCTTTTCCTATGTTCGATGTAATTTTTTTCATACTTACAGCCACAGATTTTTATTCTGATTTCTTGTCAAATTACATCTGTGCTTGCTTCTATGTATTCTTTCTTTCCATAGCAAAAACTAGTGCCTTTTGTCTGTCACTTCTATTTTCTCCAAGTTTTTTTGTGTAGCTTTTATTCTGAGATACAGAAGCTGTTTATCCTTCCAAGATGCAAGCTGCAGGGTTATGGCAAGGATTCATTTGAACAATTCAAGTTGGCTAGCTCAGTGCATAAGATTTCTCATCCACAACTTTTATAAAACTCCCTTGCATCCTGCAGCCTAATGCAGTTCCCTGACTTGGAGAAATAACATAATGCCTGAAAGCCATGCACGAACTGTCCCTGAGTAAAATTCGTGTGGGTCAGGAGTCGCAGCTTGGCCCTGCTCGTTTCAGAGTAGCTCAAAATGTATGCAGACATCTCTCTTCTTTTGAAACACTGAGTGGTCGACTAGAATTAACTCCTTTTTAAGTGGTTAATTTCTCCTATGTTTTTGTTAGGAGAGTAATAACCTTTTTCAGTCATGCTTATAGTGCCTTTGGCTTCACATCCAAAGATGCTCTTTCTGCACCCCCCCTGGAAATTTGGTGAGTCATTGGGCAAGAAATCCAGCAAAAGGGCAAGATTTCTCTCATGTGAGAAGACTGAGCAATTACACATCTACTCCTTTACAGAAAAACATAAACCCAGCTCACAAAAGTCATGGAGTCCCTTCCCTCATGCAAAACCACAACAATATATGTGAATAAACAAACATAGTCTTACCAAGAGATCTTTTTAAACAACCGTAGGGAGAGATTGAGAGCAGACTCATGCCAGGTGTGTCTGTCTCCCGGGTGGAAAGAGCTCAGAAATGGTGGGGGTGAACTCTGGAGACTAGAAAATAGCAGGTTTATATGGAAGACTTAGGATAAGGCTTGCTCTGCATCTACATATACAGAAAGGTTAAATAGCAATGGAGAGACTTGCCTTTTATCCCTAGGGAGAAGATGAGAGCAGCCCCTGCCAGGGAGCAATCCTCTTTACTGAGTGATGGACCAGGGCGCACACACCTGAATTAACAAACAAACCCACTTTGCCCCTTCCGTCCCACCACTGCAGATTCGGGTTCCCTCAGCCCAACCTTGGGAGCTGCACTGAGGCTGCTCGTGAGATGTACATGGCTCAGGAGCTTCCCTACTTTCATCCCTTTGCTACAAGTCAGCACCATCCACAACCACCTTCATGGGAGACATTGGATTAATCATTATTCTGGATTTGTATTTTCTTTTGGTAGAGATTATGGGGAGCCTAGTGGTACAGGCATCAGAGTGGGAAGGTGGAAGGGTAGGTAAGGCAGAGGAGGAGGAGGAGAACGGGTGAATACCTCTTCCCAGGGGTGCTGTGTCTGTCCCCAGAGAGGTTTCTGTCAATTACCTGACCATACTCAGGGCATGGCAGTGTAACACCAATGGAGATTTCACACTCTAGATGCAAGCAGAAAATATGCTGGGATACACTGGCTGGATATGCTAGGACCAAAAATCAGTACAGACAAGGCATATTTACTACGCAGCCCTGGCCTGTCTTTGAGGATACGTTATTTTGAACAATGCCTCCAGCAGCTGTGATGCTCCCCTCTTTTTCTCACCTGAAACTTCCCTCTTTTCTCTGCAGGATTATAAAGTTGGGTTTAACAGACCTGTCTCCACTGATTTTACTAGAGATGTGGCAGACAGGGTCGCTTAAAGACAGTAGTACTTCATTCCTGTGGGCTCTGGTTCTATCTTGGATTTGACTATTTTTGTGGGAGAAAATGAGCTTCATCTGGAATTAATTGAATATAAAGTGCCACTACACCTTCAGCTTCATTACACAAAAAGCTCTGCAAGTCAAAAGGACATCAGATCTGCTGAAATGTAACTAATAAAGAGCTATAAAAGAAATGAAATGAGGTCACCAGTGTTACTCAAACGAACTCTAATGCTGGTTTCATAATACGTTACTAGGTTTGAAGATTGCTTGGTGGCTAGTAGAGCAGTTCTACACAAACTAGTCAGAGTATTTAGATTTCCCCACACCCCGTGAACACCTATAATGTCAGCCCTGTAATTCACTATTCAGAGATGAAATATTGTGGAGTACTTGGTCTCATCTCTCTTCTGGAAACAGTGATAGTGTTAGTTTCATTATGCAGGCTGCTACTATGTTCATAAGCTTAGATGGCTTTAAATTGGCTGCTGACCTGCAGACCTAGAGCCTGGTTTTGCACAGGAGATTTTCTAGTTCAAGGGTGTCACACCAAGACATTTGGGGTAACTGGGGATCATTTTTGTAACGTCTAAGCTTTTTAACTGCCTTGCAGAATTTGTAATCCAGAAGTAGGTACTAGGTAACCCTTACCATGAGTGAGGACAGTGTCTTCTAATGATTCAGCAACCAATATAATCTGTATTGGAAATATCAGTATAGCCTCTCACCTCTCCAAGACTTCATGGTATCCATCAATTAGGCTTTCTGAGGAGGTTGTAGAAGATCAGCTGGTGCTAAACAAGCCCAGCAAATAGACATAGCACACAACCTTGCTTTGCCAGCAGTTCTGGTTTGTACTTGCCCCCAAAAATGGCAACTTTACATTACAGAGTTTCCTCAGCTTGGTGGAATTTGAATGCTGTTCTCACATATTCAAAGAATATCCTTGACATGGTGCAAATAGAAGCACCCTTTGGATGTAGCTCAGTGCACTTTTTGGGTTGAACAAGAAAGCTGGCAGGAAGTGTCTTGTAGGTGAACACTTAGCAACAACCAGGAAGAGAAGGTCCCTACAATTGTAGCGTACTGCTGTGATTGTTTCTACTCTTTTATGCAATGTAAAAATGCATTGCTACTACTTTTATTTATCAAGTAACTTAGCATTTGTGTCATTGCTATTCTAATCCATTAAAATTGAGTAAAAATAGAAATATGGTGTGTTTAGGTAGCTGCAAGGCTTGATAAGATGTCTGAGTAGCTGTATTCTGGATTTATTTTAGTAGCTAAGTGTCAAAAGTGGAAGTGAACATGACAGCTGTGAAACACTCAATGTTAGTTTGCAACATTTTAAAATAAAGCCTGTGTGGCTTTACCAAAGAAAATTTTATTGGATCTTAAATGTAAAAGAACTTGTATGAGTAGCTGTACTTGTTACCCTTTTGTTATCAGTGGATAGAATGGCAGGTCACTGTACCAGGGCTGACCACGTGCATGCAGGTGGCAATTTTAGACTCCAGGGTGGAAACATAGTCAGACTTTTTCCCTAATCAGCACAGAATGCAAGTTTCTCTTCCAGTTAATTCTGCGGGCCTTCAGAGCAAATTGATTTAAATGAGCCTGAAGGTGTAGCAGTAACTGCCCATTGTATAGGATATGGATTTGTAATTACTACTGATGGTAGCGATAATTACACGTGGCTACCTCTCAGAAGATTGGTTTTACCATTCACTTTAAAAAAACCCAAACAAACTATTATTTCTTTTATCTCCTTGATGCAGGCTTGCCCTTTCAATGCATAGCAAACCTGGCATTTTTCCTTTTTTGAGACAAATGATGGTTTCACTTCACCAACCCTATAAGTCCAGGCTGCCTCTTTGCAAGGTTCAGTGATACACCACAGCCATCCAAAGTAAAAAGGCTTTTTTATGTTCCTGAAGCTGTATTACTAGCGGAGTTACACTGAGGAGCTTGTAACAGCTGGAGCAATTTTCTGAAGATGAAGTTAGTAATAGTGCTGCTGCTAGTCCCACCTCTTATGAAATGCCTATCACTTTTTTCATATAGTAGGGAATTTTAAATGAGTTCTTCTGTCTCCATGGGTTTGGAATAGAAAGGATGCCTTCACAGTTCAACGAAGTGGAAAGTCTTTTATCACTAGAAAATCAGCCAAGGAATTGGATGGCAAAGGCCTCATACATTACAAAACAGTAGTTTGCAATTAAGGCCAGGAGTGAGATGTGCATGAGTCTGTCATATTTCTTTTTGTTTATTTTCTCAGCCTGAGGCATAACATGAGGTGGTTTGAAGTGGCATTGTTTCTTTGTCATGTCATATGATTTGCTGTGTGTTATGTGTACAGTATATGTACTGTATCAAAGGAATGCAATTTGTTAAAGAGAGAGACATTTCATATTTTTCCTGAATCCTGAGTCCTGAATCAGGACATTTTCATGGAAGCATCAACCTTCTAAAGTTGCGACCACTGCTGCTGGAGGGAGATTATTTTGAAAGGTGTTAGAGGGAAGCAGCTAAATACAAGGACATCAGCAGAATGAGATTGGGTGTGCCACAATCTTTCTTTGCAGTCACAGGGACGAAGACTGTGATAGCCTCTGCTGATGTTTCTTTTTCTGTCTTACAAGACATACATTTCAGGAAGAGCTGTGAATCACTGTGCACCATGATAGGGAACTTTGTAACTGATATAAAGCTGAATGGAGTGAAAGCTGAGCTGAAAGTAAGCTAGATATGAACTAAAAAGAGGTAGCCTGGTCAACATCAGCTCCTAAAGTCATGCTGCTGCCAGTTTTAAGGGGGATCTCAGAACAGCAGGTAAACTTATTTACCATATGCTAAGCACGGTGCAGCAGATGGACGATGGCGTTCTAGTCTTTTCTGTGCTTTCCATGCACTTGTCAGTTCAAGCCCTGGGAAAAAGGCTGGTATCCAGATTGATAACGCGCGGGTGTTCTCTAAGGGCTTGACTCTTTCGTCAGCGAACTATTGCAGAAAGAATTAAAAATGCTTTCTCTATAAATATAAATGCAGTTAGTGATAGCTCTTAGTTCTGAAGATGGGCTTGTGTCTGTCTCAGAGTTGTCAGAAGGTAAATTAGGCTTGAAAGAACAGATTAGGCAGAGCTCATCGTGTAAACAAAGGAAAAAATCTACTCATAGGTAGGTAGCAATGATGATTACCTTGGGCACATCACTATTTCAGTAACGTGTGTGAACCTTCAGTAACAAAATGAAGTCCTCATGACAATCTGAGACTCACTAGTTCTATGTTGCCAAGCTTTCTGAATGATCTTTTTTTTCCTCTGTGAAGTAAATCTCACATGATAGACTCTGACCACTGACACTGAAGTAGAAGACTAACAGCACTGTGACCCACTCGGTCTCCTTGGAGCTGACAGGTATAATAACAAAAAATATCTGAGATCACTATTAAAAATATCTTTAAAGCATTTACCTGCAGTCCCTTTGTCTGCAAACAAGCTCTTTAAAAAGTAAAATTTACCATAATTTAGTCTGTTTCTGCAGTCTTTTACAAATCTGAGGACCAAGTATGCACAGGCATGTCCATAAATTTACAGTACTGTGGCAAGTTTTCTTTTGAGAAATTAATAAAACAAGCCATAGCATAACAAGCCATAGCATTTCAAAGTGAGTTGGGAAAGAAAATAAAACTTCTACTACCATATCAGTATAATAATTATCAAATTTTAAAGGTACCACCCAAATTTCTCTGATCCATTTTATACATCTATTCTTGCAAACTGATAACATAGGAGGGTTTAGAGTGCAGCTCTGGAAGAGCTTGTCAGTGAGTTCAAGGGGTTTCTGGGTAAGTACACGGAAGAGGAAGGCGCTCAGTGCTGCTACATCTGAAGATTGCACTGTCCCACTGGAGACATCCAATGACCACAAACCATTGGAGCCTGGAAATGTCTTCATGCTTTCCTTGTCTTTATGTCCTTTCTGGTACTTCAGCTATTGGCTGCTTCTGATGATAGATCCTGGTTTGAAAAGAGCTTTGCTCTGACCCAGTACAGTTTTAGTGGCATTATTCACCTCTTTAGGTCAGGTTAGTCTTCTGCTTGTGTAGTGAACTAAAGCATCTCCATGTGGAAGGAGCGTAAGGGTCAGTGCAAAGGAGAGGGAAAGAGCACATTGTGTGGGCAGGGAGGTTGGGACCTTGGCAAGCATCATCTGGGTTAACTTAAACTGTGTTAGGGTTGTAGGCTCCTTCTACAAACCTGGTTTGTTTTTTTACACAGAAAATTACTAGCATTTCATCCCATTTTAAATGAAAGCAGAGAAATCTTCAGCTTCTGACCTCTTCTTCATCAAGAAGGGTCATTCATGAACTTTCTAATTACTGCAGACTTCTCAGTCACTGTACCAGCAGCAGTGATTTGTTAGCCTGTCATTAACAAATGATGCTTCTGCATGATCCTTGCTCCAACATTAGCTGCCTTAAGAGAAGTTGGGCCTTGAACTTTTTCAAATGGGTATTAAAAATTCTTTCCAGTGATGGCTCTGTCTTTGGCCTTCTTCAAGGTTGCAGATAATTCATTTAGTGATATGCTATTGCTGGAACAGTTTCTAGCACTGCTGAAACTTCAGCGAGATCTATGAGTTAAACTGCAAGCAAACACCTTTTGCTAGAGCACTCAACCATACCTCGTGGCAGATAAGTCAGTTGCATGTATGAAATTGTGTCTGCAAAATAAGTGGATGCAATGACTTCAGCGTGGGATTTAGGTACCCCAGTTTAACAATAAGTTTATGCCATCAAACTGAAAATGCCTGGAAACAGAATTGTGGAATTCAGAAAAGCCTAAAACTCATGAAATTTCTGAGCTTACCACCTTGGAGAGGTGCATGAGCATTTAAATAGTAAAGTCTCATTTGTTACAAAATCATCATCTGAAAGGTTCACACAAGCCAGCTCCCAGTAATTTTATATAAATTATACAAATGTATATATAATTTTGTATAATTTTTTTAAATTTATATATTCTCCAAAACTTTGTTGTGTTCATGGGTTGATTGAACTTTTGCTTTTGTTTTCTTCAAATTATGATCTACACTTTGGTCTTACATATAAC
This sequence comes from Opisthocomus hoazin, assembly GCF_030867145.1. Lineage (NCBI taxonomy): Eukaryota > Metazoa > Chordata > Aves > Opisthocomiformes > Opisthocomidae > Opisthocomus > Opisthocomus hoazin. Next base: position 76,801,294 of record NC_134415.1, on the reverse strand, counting down.
TCTAAACAAAATGGAGAAGCAATATAAGTTAAATCTTTACCACATGTATTCAGACATGAATATTTTGCATTCACTCAGCAGCCCACACACTCTGGATATATCCCTAGGGCATGTGTCCTGTATAAGTAGCTGCTAATATAAATTTGAACTGCAGAGAATTTAAATAAGAAAAGCTTCACTAAATTTTCTTTTCTGGAAATTTACCGGCTACGGACCTTGCATTACTATATCCTCTGTCACTCATTATCACTGCTGAGGTCATCCAGGATGTGAAAAAGGAAGATTTGTCCAAGCTACTTCCTCACCTTCTCCAATCAGAGGGTGTCAGTAAGTTGCACAGGCTCCCGATATGAGTTAGGTCAGCTAGCCGGGGAGTAAACATGTGCACAGTAGCACTTCCACATCTTGGGTCTGAACAGTGATTGGAGTGGTTTGTGACACTGGGCTTGGACCTTCTCTGAGGTCTGTGCAACACTGAACTGATGGGTGATACTTAAGAATAACATTAATGCTAGGGGGAGCTCTTCACAGTTGAGGTTGGAAGAGGGGTCCAACCCCCTGACTGATCAGGGACACCTAAAGCCGATTGCCCAGGACTGTATCCAGACAGCTTTTGAATATTTCCAATGATGGAGACTCCACAGCCTCTCTGGGCAACCAGTGCCAATGCCTAGTCAGCCTCACAGTAAAAAAATTTGTCCTGATGTTTAGATGGTGTCCCCTGTGTTTCTCCTTGTGCCCCTCGCCTCTTAAAAATCTTGGACTAGTATATTAAAGTAAGTGACTAAAAATGTTGTCTCTCTTGTGTTCCTAGACATCATGACAAAAAAAAATCCATTACAACAGGGCAAATACATTTTCATCATGCTTATTCTCCTTTTCTTAAAAAAAGGCAGTATAGTGTGTTAATACTAAATGAATCACTGATCTCCAAATGTCCTTTATCTGCCTATATACTGATTTCTGAAAATACAATTTCAAATTCATCTCTGATATTCTTTTTTATGCTGCAGATTGTTTTTCTATATAGTTTAAATAGCAGCTGGGATAATCTGATAAAAATGCGCAGAAATATTAGCAGTTTTAATCCAAACATTTATCAGAGCTCTGAAGCCTGCAATTTTACGGTACAGAAAATATGAAAGATGCAATGTCTTAAAAGAACTTCAATGCCATAAGTTAACAGCTGCAACTTCATATAGCTGTGCATCACTCTGCAATCAGAAACTCAAGCTATGAGCGCTCTTCCCAGTCTGAACACTCATGATCAATTTGAATAGAAATGATTCACTCGGGATTTGGGAAGCAAAGCAAAGAGGCTGAAATGAATTATTCACAAATTGCTCCTGAAGAGGTAAATACCATAAGGTCAGAACTTCTCAAACCAGCTATGAATACTGCAGCAAAATCCCCATTAACCTAGGATTGTGCTTTGAGTGACGTGTTGGATCCATGTATAATAACCGCTTTTGAAATTTTTTCTTCACTAGGTAATGTCAAAAAGACTTGAGGGCGTTGCACTGAAGGCTCAGTGAAAGTGAATCAGTCTCCTGCTCTTTCAGGCTTCCTAATACGTTGCAGTGCCTCCTCTGCTATTCCTGGCTATTCCTCTGTGCTTTTTTGAACTAGATTTTTCTAAGATATTGCCTAAATTTATCCATGTGTCTGCAAAATTGCAAATGATAAGCTGGAATCAAGACAGCTGACTTTAACAGGAAAGTGCATAGTCGTGCCTACTAGATCACAGTGTCTGTGATTTTTCTGATCAATGCAGAAAGATATTAATTTCAAAGGCGTATTTCATGCTTAGAGTTAGCTTTGGCCTAATTCGTCCCTTTCATTGAAAATACGTCTCAGCCTTCAGTCGTAGTTTGTAGCCAGGACTATATGAAACCAGTAAGTATCACCCAAAGCTGTCTGGAATCGGTCTGCCAACCTGAAGATCCTGAAAATGTTAAATTGGATAAAATCTCTTTGTTGAACACTATTAGGTGAGTTAAATGTCTCAGCCTTTATGTCTGGACATGGGCAAGATAAATGGCTCTCATGCAGGAAAACAGTGAGTAGTATTGTAGCTTTGGCGGAAAATTTCACATATGCTCTACCATGTTGTGTTGGCAAGGCTCCCAAGCAGCATGAAGAAAGGGCACATTGCTCACAGTGCTAGCACATATGATTAAAGATACAGCAAGACAAGTAGCAATCTCTCACAAGAGTTTTAAAAATCACTTATTTAGAAAACCAATGCTTCCAAATCGCTAAGCAAGATAAAGAGCCCACAGGGAAAACGTGATCTTCTTATAATCTGAACTACCAGCTACTCTGCTACCATAGCTCAGAATATTCAGATATTCTGGATAAGTTCCGAAATCTGTGTCCCCATCAATCTTTAGATGTTGATTTTAAAGTGGGCAGGCAGTTTGTTGGTTTCTTTTTCTTTCTTTCTTTTTTTCTTATTTTAAAAGACATTTTTCAGTGGCTTTTATTCTTTTGTTAATGAATCTTTAAGAGCCATGCAAAGTATAAAGCATAAAAATACTCATTTCCTGAGCTAATTTCTTGTCACTTACTGAATGGAAGCATGAGCTGTATGTTTATACCAGTAATAACAACACTATGGTTGGTTGTTTGGAGCAGGTGCGTATGTTACTAGATAAAACCAACTGTTTCCTTCTGAAACATCACCAGTTTTCAGTGATGAAACCTCTGTAACTTTGCTTCTAATCTTGTTTGTCTGTCTGTCCTTTTGGTTTTAATGGCAGCTCTGATTTTTTGATATACCTGGTTACAGTAAGATTTTACAGTCATTCTTTTGCCTCACGGGCTACTGCAACTGAATTAATTATAGCAAAGCACTGCAACAGAACAGCAATAATGTTCTTTGAGGTGTGCATTACACCAGATTCCCAGATGGATGAGTTTTTTAATAAACTCAGCTTCACTGCATCTATCAGTTTTCTCAACTGTCTAGAAACCAAGTTTACATGTGCAGCTCTCTCTCACGCACATGCACATGATCTGTCTGGGCTAAGGGACCACAGTGATGTATATCAAGCAAAGGTGAAAAGCCATTGCACATATAGGTAATTTTAATCCATTCCATTTTTAAATACCACAATAAATTTAATTTTCACAATAAATTAAATAGCCATATTCAGTTTACAAAATAGAATTACTTAGTGTGAAACCAGTATTTACAAACAATGTACATTATGTACACAATGTTTAGCTTTGTTGACACACAAGCATAGAAGAAAAAATTACTTGAGCTTTTTTTGACACATGATTGACATGCTACAAGTGACACTATGGCCCATACAATAAAACAATAGTGCAAACTCACCACAGGAACTCTGAAACTATGTAGTTTGTATGAGATAAGATATTTATTTCCAATAATAAGAAAATAGTACTGTCCACTCTCATTGTAAAAATTCAGCACTGTGTTTAAAGTGTCAGTATTCCTTTAGCGAGATACATACCAAATATAGCCTGAAGATTATGATTTCTCACAGCTTCACAGACTTTTGACATGAATTTTTGTGGCATAGACTAACGTTCTGCTTAGGTCAATACGTATGTCACATAAACACTTCACTTAAGCGAGAGGAACACTGACCCTTTTAACGGTGTCTGACTTTATGTCCCTAAATACCTCCTTTCTCTTTATTATTATATCTTAAAAGATGCAACTATGCTGACAGTAAATTTATGTTAGTTACTACTCTGTAGAAAAAATTGATCCCACTGTATATTTGGTCACACACTGCATATATACACGTATGCATGAAAAAAGTTACTTCGATAGCTGTGTCTATGAAAAGTGCATATATTAGCAGAGACATTTATTGCATGTCTCAGGTGCAACAGAAAGTGTGGTATGAAGCTTAATTTAGGGCCAGTTAAATGTCCTCCCAGTAATCTGGTAAAATTTTTGATTAAAAGGATGAAAGAACTTGCGCAATTTGGTAATGACAGAGGTATCCACCTCTGGATGGATGCGTCCCTTGCTACCCGCCAGGCACTTGTTAAAGACAATGTTAAATCGCAAGCAGTAAAACCCTCTGGTGACATTGAAGTATAAATTGTACTGACTTATCCTCGGAGGAAGATTTAGGAACTTCTCAACCAACTGGAGTTCTGGCAGTGGTTCTGTGATGAGCCGGTCTCCATCCACGATATGAAACTGCTCGATTGGGAAGTATTTTAACCATCTCTCCAGATGTTTTGTGTAGATGCTGGTTCTCACTGCTTTATACTTAGTGTTCACTTCGCAGGTATTAGGATCAATAGCCAGCTTCTCAAATTTATAGTAAGTTTTGTTCTTTCTTTCCTTACCTTCCAGCACCTGAGTGTAATCAGAAATAGCTCTTGTGGTAGGTTCCCTGACAATGATCAATAATTTGATAGATGAGTTCATTTTGTAAATCCTTTCAGGTACTTCCTCGGTGATAAAATATGCAGGGCTTTTCTCAATTGTTATTTGATGAGGGTAAGAAAAAGGCATTTTTTTCCGGTACCACTCAATCCCCTTGGCATAGTTCTCATCATTGTCAAAGAAGTGAATCTCTTGAGAAGCTTTGACCACTGCAGGGTGAAGGTTCAGCATCTCCAGCAGTGCTCGGGTGCCTCCTTTCCGCACCCCAATGATAATGGCCTTGGGAAGCTGCTGAACCAGATTGTGCAGTCCTATCTGTTCCTTGGTAGCATTGCCCTTTCGGAACTCGTGGAGCAGCCCTCGCTTGAACTGCAGAGCTCTCAGCGGGATTTCGTCCTGGCTGCGGGGTCCAAAGCGACCATCGATGGGGCAGAGGGGCTGCAGCCTACAAGCAAAAGAAGAGGTATTTGTAAAAAGAGGGTATCTCTTAAGGCAAGTTTTCTGTAGAAGGTAGTTACGCTCATGGAAACTTTTTGCAATGCGATGTGATGTGATGTGTGCAGCTTTCAAATTTTATTTTATTCAGCCAGTGTTTAAATTGTTTGTAAATAGTTTGATTATTTTTTCTAGTATTTTGGTGTGATTTGGCTGAGTAATTCGTAACTCCACCATTCTGCTCTTTTCAAGCACAGGCATTATGTTTACTGTTCTTGGCACTTCTTGAACCTTGCCTCAGCTGCCACGTTGCTATTACTTTGTGATTGCTTTGGCACTTTTTAAAACATTCTAAGATCAATTTTATTTGGCCATTTTGATCTGAAAATCTAGTTCATTTAAGTCATCTCATTCCAACAATTATCCTATTCATAGAATCATAGAATCATAGAATGGTAAGGGTTGGAAGGGACCTTAAAGATGATCTGGTTCCAACCCCCCTGCCACTAGACCAGGTCGCTCAGAGCTCCATCCAACCTGGCCTTGAACACTTCCAGGGAGGGGGCATCCACAGCTTCTCTGGGCAACCTGTTCCAGTGTTTCACCACCCTCATGGTGAAGAATTTCTTCCTCATATCTAATCTAAATCTGCCCTCTTTTAGTTCACAGCCATTCCCCATTGTCCTGTCACTACACACCCTTGTGAAAAGTCCCTCTCCATCCTTCCTGTAGGCCCCCTTCAGGTACTGGCAGGCTGCTATAAGGTCATCCCGGAGCCTTCTCTTCTCCAAGCTGAAACAGCCCCAACTCCCTCAGACTGTCCTCGCAGGAGAGGTGCTCCAGCCCTCTGATCATCTTTGTGGCCCTCCTCTGCACGTGCTCCAATACATCCATGTCCTTCTACTCTAGACTGAATTATTTCCTGTGCTTCACCTTGTGTTGACTTTATTAGCTGCTGATCCAGAGTTGGCCTTTTTAGTGAAGAGGAGCAAAAGGGATTGCAAACAACTTTCTAGGCATCACCTTTCACTGTTTTCCTTCATCTTTAAAAGGTGCCTGGTGTTTTCCCTGGGACAGAATCATAAAGACCAAGGCTCTGAATCAGGCGTGATTAGTGAGGCACAGAAAGAACAGCAAGAAAAGTTTTTAAAAACGCATTTATTGCTTCATTACATCAATGATTTTCTTCTCATCATTTCTGTATCCTCCCACTGAACCTCATTTTGTGCTGATCTATTTCTTCTTTTGCCCCTGCATTTTTGTGCTATTCTTTCATATTCAACTGCAACTATTTCACCGATTTTCCACTTTTCTAATATTTCTTTCTTGTATTTGATGTCACTGAATGCAAGAAATGACTCAGTAAGAAAAATGTTGAAATTTTTTTGCTACAGAACCTTGAATAAGCTCTCACCTCCACTTCCAAATCAGTGCTTTTGTCGTTATACAGACCAATACTGCACTGAAGATTAAATTGGTGTGTAGACAGAGCTTTCAAAGTCCTACAGAAAAATATCATTAATAATTTTGTGGAGCCATGATGTCCAAAATTAAGGATATGCAAGAACAAAGGTTGCCTCGGCAATTTTAATACGAGCTCGCTGTAAATATATATATTAAGATATGATTTTTAAATTACAGGGCCACATGCTATTATTTTTCACAGGACCCCTGCCTCAGCCAGGGTACCAGATGGGCAATGCTCATTAATAGCTGTTTAGGTATTCAGTATTTATTCTGGTTTCTCAGCATGTGGCCTCTCACTCATTTACTGCATATTATTCAAACCCTGCTTTCAGGACAGAATTATTTATTTCTTTATGGCTTTTCCATCCATCACTGCTTGTTGGGGTCTCTAATTTGACACTGATGCTAGGACAATGGATGGTTGGGACAAAGTAAGTTTGATCCCCCTGGCTGGCCCGCTAGCTGTTTCCTTGATTATCCAGATGCCGAGAGATATAGCCGCTCCAGACAGAGACGAAAAAACAACCGAGATGACATTGCTGGCTTCACATGAGCTCTGGCTAAGTCCTGCAGACTAATTAGAAAGTATGATGAGAAGTGAGTTCCTGTTGTTATTTCTCTTCTCAAGTTTCCAGTCTCTTATTTCTCTTCTCAAGTTCCAGTGTCATTTTTTCCTTTGCTCTCTGACATCTACTGAAAAGAGGGTAACTTGGTCACAAAGACTGAAGGACTGCAACACTGATGCAAGCCTGCCGATAAAAAAAACAACTAAAAAAACCAACAAAACAAGCAGAAAGAAATGACTTGACAGTAGTACAATTTGGTCAGACTGGTGTGGCTGGTAAGGCAGACTTTCTGCAGCAGCGAGGTGGCAGTTAAAAGCATAAGAAACAGAAGCTGCAATTGCTATCTCTGTTCTTCTAGTCCCTCTCCTTCTGTGTATTTGTTATTTGTTTTCAAGCAAAAAGGATTCCACAACAGCAGTTCCAGACCCATCTCAACTAATTTTATCTCTTCTGCTCAAAAAGACAGTTAGCAATGCCTTCGGTGTAACACAACAGCTTGTCAAACAGGGTGGTTTCCTTTAAAAGTAAATAAATACTCAAGCTATCCTCTAGCCTAAGGGAAAAGATTGGAGGTTGTTAAAAGTCCTTCCTCAACACTTTACATTTCAGTTATTTTGCTCTTTCCCCTCTCTTCTCCTCTCTCTAAACAATAAAAAATATCCTTTAAAAGAGCTTGGCAGTGGTGGTATTGATAGTTGAATCCCCAGATGTAACTACTTGCTGTTATATCACAACATATTAATAGTTTTGAGGGTTTTTTTTTATTTTTCTGAGTCATGTTTTTCCATTAAAATAACAGCCTTTTGCAAAGAAAGAGTATATGACATTTATTATACCACTGCAGTTGCTCTCCCAAAACAGGCAATTTCTCAAACTGCTACAGTAAAACTCCACAAATATTCTTTTCGAGAAAACCCACCATAGAACAATTAACCTCAGGGAACTGTATTTTTGACCAGTTTCAAAACAGCTAAAGTATGTCTGGGCAATCTTCACAACAAGTAGCAGTGCTGTCTTTCCTGATCCAGAATGCTTGCTAATGTAGGTGTCACAGTGGCAAGAGATTATGAGCCTGGTTCCACCAGGAGTGTTTCAGAGCGTTGTAATTAGGTGCAGAGGCTCCCCATACTGCCAATGAGAGAGTCAGGCAACTCAAAGACTGGTCCAGATCTCAAAACTGCCAGGCACAGTATCTGTCTGAGCTTCCACATGGGAAATAGCTCCATGCACTCAGGATCTGAAGAACGGTGGCCTCTGGTGGAGGGAAGTGCTCAGATAGTCTGACTTTATGACTCAATGAATCGGATAAGCTAGTGGTAATTTCCCTTCAGACCTAAGAAAACTCAAAAAATTCCCATTGAACAGCCTAATCTGAGGCTATTGAAACTGGACCATCTCCAGCTCTCTTGTTCAAATTGGATCAGCATAAATTAAACACAAATGAACCTAGATTTCTTCCTGAACAATTAGCTATTCCAAAGTCTATCAAAGCCACTCAGTGTCCTTTTACTGACAAATTCAACAAGTTTTGATTGTGCCCTGGTGCTAAAGCAGAATAACATTTCCAGTTAATTCATCTGTCTCATGCTTTCCAGTGCTTTTTTCTCTCTCTCTCTCTCCAAACAAGTCCAAATAAAGGGCTGCTTTCTAGCAGTGTGGTGTTTTTCACACTGGGTGATGCGAGAGAAAGAAACTGAATTTTACTGCCATTGGCAACATTATATATGAAACTGTTGGAATTCACTGCCGCAGGAGGTCAGTGAGTCAAATACTGTGGCGAGATAATTTTATAGCCATCAGTAAATTCTGTAGATGTGCAAGCATAGATAATAGCATAAGGTTAATTAGATTTCATGCCTCTGAGCATAAAATATACTTTTACAGGGACCAGTAAGGAATTCTGCCTCCATTTACAGTATCACGTTAGTCTCAGTGAAGTTTTCATCTCTGAAGTATCAGAGAAGCTTTGACCACCAGGGGAAAGAATATGTAAATTCTAAGGCTTAATTTGCAACGCAATTGGTCCTAACTGAGTACATGGTCTCCCTTTTCTTCTGGAGTGGATGTAAGCAGCTGAAGAAGGCACCCAGTGACCTCAGATGGAACTCAACATTACCTAGCAATGGACACTAGGTAGCTCTGTTTTCAATTCACTTTCCATGCACTGCGTATTCACACAGGATTGTGTCAGAATTTTGAGTTCAAATGATATTTTCCATCATTTAAAAGAAGACCACGATTAAAGCATTAGCACTGGCAAGCTGTCTACCAGCTTCTGGAAATCTTGAAGTCGTGTTTCATTAATTCTTTCAAAACAGTCTTTTTTTATCCTGTCTTTGTGTAGCACCTACTAGGACAATCCCAGGGCATTTTGAAGGTGACAGAAATAGCAGTGTCAGTGCAGGTAGCGCTACTGTTGCACTGTCAATAACCAGTCAAAGCTCAGCCTGGTCAGAAGTGCCAAATACTCTTTGATTTCCTCTGCTGGATTTTCTGCTGTTCTCCAGGAAATCACTTGCAGAAAAACCCACTTATTTAGCACATTCAATTCCAGAAAATACTGGCTAATTAACATAGTTAAAATTCTCAGACCCTGAAGCAATCTTTCAAGTGAAATAGTATTCAAAATTTGACGAGCTACTCTGCAGGCTCATAGTTAATTTTAACTACCACTGTGGCACATTAATTGCTTGCTCATAAATTTAGAAAGACGATATATAAATACATCATAACTGTTTTGATGAAACTAGAGGTCAACACACAGATGCATGCAGACAAAAATGAGCTACTTGTAATGACATTTTTGCTGGATACTGTTTTATTTCTTCTCTGAAAACAAGTGGCAATGTGCTTGGAATACAAATGGACAGACAGAAATACATTGACAGGGATGACCTGTGACTCTATTTTCTTACTCTCTTCTCCAAAGTGGAGGAAAGAACAATGAAAAGTAGCACTAGAATAGACAGTCTTTCTGTCTTTCTATACATGAGTAGACACTAAAAAAAAAGAAATAAAAAAAGAACAAGAAAGAAATCAGACACTTCAAGCAAAAAAAAGACAATCTGAGCCCATTTTTAATTAGGAGAGCAGCTACTTAATGACTTACCTATCCAAGCTCCCAACTCTGGCAACTAGATATAGGAGACTTCCAATAGCAAGGCTGCCTAGTACAAAGAGCTTCTGTCTCAGCAACGCCTGCTGTTTGAATAGCATGGCCCTCCATCAATCTTCAGGACTTCTTCAGTCTGCAGAGACAAGAACACATAAAACACTCATCAGAAAGCAATATGCAGGGTGATGTTGAATCAGTTGTTGCAAGTGATTAAGCCGCACTTGCAAAATATTTTCAAACTGCAAAAGAAGTAGTTAAAATTTTTTTGTTTTCTGCTGTTTTTCTGTACCACATGGTAACACCAGACAATGTATCTGGGGTAGGGTGATAATTCTGGAAGTGACAGTTCAGCTACACTGACCATTACTAGGGCTGTCTGATAGCCACACTGTGGGTCTTGACTGCATAGGGGCTTGTATTGTAATAGGATCTCTTGTTAGGTACATATGTTTAGACTTTAAGCCTTTCAGAATCAGCCTGGGCTAGATTTCAACAGAGATTTAAATGCTCTGCTGCCAGGTGAGGCAGCAGTAACCAGGAGTTAGGCGCGCAGGTCTTGTGCACACAGTGTAAGGGTGCACGTTTACTGTGTCTTTATTGTAATTAGAGCGTAAGCTGTAGAGAAATCTAAAACAATGTGTTTCCTGATCTGTGCCAGCAAGCCCATGGTGACAGATCTGAGAAGCATGTAGCTGGGGTGGGCACAACGATGATTTCTCGACACCAGTGTATCCTATCAGCTTTCCCTGTGCTGGGAGTCAGCTTGAGCTGCTCTGTGGAGAACCTTTTTAGCACCTCATCTGCCTGACATCAGCCTTGGCTGTCACCTCAAGACCTGATGGGGTACTGAGGGGTCGATGGCCTTGCTGGACTTGTCAATGCAAGAGCAAAGACATGCTCGGACTCGGGAGTCAAGAGCTGAAGAGTTAACAAAGGGAGCAATGGACTTGCACTTATTTTATCAGACAGAAGTACGGGGGGATAACCCATCACTGTAAATCAAGTGATCTCTGGGACCTGGTGGAGGCTGCACAGCCAGAAGTTGCTTCAGATAAAAAACAGATGCCCCCCTGAGCACATACCAAGATGCCCGCTCTGAAAGTGTGTTGAACTGCTGAGTCTCACTTCTAATGACACAACATTCCATGCCAAGAGCCAATCCACACATAATAATTGACTTCGTCCCATCTCACAAAAAGATTTTCAAAAGTGTAAAAATTGGCACTTGAAAACTCTCTTCAGAGGAGGAGCCAAGCGAAAACCTTAAGTGACGGACGGGTCGAAGGGGCTGAACCTCTCTTCCCCCTCAAGAAGGAACACCTTTTTGGTAAGAGTCACACCTCTGACTTGGTTAGGTGTATCCCCAGGAATACATTGTTAACTAAAGCGCGAAGTTATTACCTTGAGCTCAACTTTTGTAGACAGTGCATTTATCAACGGCAATCCCAAATCTGTGATACCTGTCGCTTGAGTAAATTACCTGTTGTTTCAACTTTGTGAAACTGTTTCAGTGAAAATCCTTGGAAGGGCTCTCACAGGCAAATGTTGAATCTGGTAAGTGGCTACATACTTAACCCTTTAGACATAAACAGTTGACTAAGTCTGGGACTTAGAGTGGATCCAGCTGTACCTAGACTCCTCTCTGGGACAGTTTAGAACACAAGGGGGTCTGCTTTGAACCTTGTGCCTCAACGGGAGGGCTTTCCTTTTGCCACTTATCAGACTCCTTTACCCCTTTTAACGCAACAGTCACAAACTGGCATCCTTGAACTGAGCATGCCTATATCCCAAGATTTCAGCAACACCAAAACATAGATTTCCTTTTCTGATGTGCTCCAGAGACCATATCAAGCCCACAAATCATCTTTGCTTCAAATGCTTTACATATGAGGCAGGCAGGAGTCAAAAGATCTGACCTTGTGCCAAGAAGATTCAACCAGAATAACCAGAATGTCCATAGGTAAGGTAGAAGGAAATGCTGAGTCAAACTGTCTTTAGCCTGACTCTTCCCTAGACGTGAAGTTTATGTTCAAGACCGCAGACCTGTTTAGAAGACTGAGAGCTGCATGCCTAATACCTTCTTACAAGAACTGAGGAGAGAGGTCAGCTTCTCCCTTCAGAACACAGCCAAAGATGACGTGGTTCTTCACTCTGTACCAGTCCTGGTCTTTCTTATAACTATACTGGAGAATTAAATTCAGATCCTCTCACTGGCTCAGGGGCTGTAAAGCTATATCGTCTACCTACCAAATGAATGCTTTAATGACCAAATTGATCCTCTTGATACAAAAAACATAAATATAAACTTGAATCACCTGAACTGCTCATCCATAGTCTCACTCCATCAACCAGGGAATGTTTAATGTATTATGGAGTAGTTTCAACAGAAACTGCTTTTTTCCTGAATTTTGACTGGACTTACTTTGAACAATTTTTGCTGTCAAGTCTCTTATGTTTTACTATTAGAAAAACTCCTTTTGCAGATCGCTTTCTTCTTTTCCAGCCTTAAGATTTGCATCAAGCAAGACTGGGATAGATTATTATATGCATATAACTATATACAGAAGCAGAATGGGTAGTGAGAGTACAAAGTTTCACTGGCCACTGTTAAACAGAGCCTGCAAATATTTCTTTTTATTGCACATACTGCTAAGTTTTTGGCCCAGAAAGCTCTCATGGGACTCCAGGTCACAGTTAGGGAGCTATTTCAAGCCAGGGACCATTCCCAATAGGCAGTCTGCCTTAGTGCTGGCTGAGTTTAATGGTATGGATGCAGGTCAATCTGTACTGGTCATTCCCAAGCACATTTATTTTACTGCTGTAGAGAAAGCCTGTGTAAGACCAGCCCATCATCTCTTGATAAAACAGCCATGCAACGCTGAAGCTCTGAGTCTGACTGGGTCTCTAACACATTTCTGGTGTGCTAATAATAATAGTAACTCCTTGTACAGCCAGGTCGTAGCTCAGGATAACCTGTCATATGGGATAACCTATCATACAGAATATATCACTTTTTACATAGATAAAAGCAACCCTATAATAACAATTCTCAGATAAGATCCTTATTGCAACAAGAATTGTATAAAACACAGAGTAAAAGGAGTTTGCAATGTAAATACAGAGACAGAAGAATTATTATCATCCTTTAAAAAATAAATGAGTAGCAGAGGTACAGAAAGATTAAGCAGTTTGCTCAAGGTCACAGAGAAAACCTGTAGCACCAGTGGGATTCAGTGTGAAATGTCTGAATTGCTATCTTGTGCTTTAACTACATGATAAACTTGCATTTTTGTACTATACTTTTTCTTAGCATTGAAAAATACGCATAAAAATGGCATATAAATGAGGAATTCTAGACATTGAGTAAGGCAGAAAACCCACAGCTGAAGCTTAATTATTCAGAAAAATGCAGAGATACTATATCTCTGTGTTGATATGCTACTGCTAATTACTCTTTTAATTAAGTTATTTAATTAAAAAAGAGGAAAGAGAAGGACATGATGAAGATGATGATGATGATGATAATGATGACAGCAAATTTTCAAAGGTTTTCAGTTTTAAATCCCTCAGTGATGCTCTCTCTGAATAAAAGTATCCCTTCAGTGTTACGACAATTGCTTCTGAACTTCATCTCTCAGAAAACATATATATGCAGCTCTCTGTACATGAAATTAAGGTGCTGTCCAACATGTTGTCCCTAAATAGGCTCTTGGACCCCAGTTAAGTCCTACCTGCAACCCTCACTAAGGCTGTGGAGGTCATCAGGCCATAACGAAATCAAATAATGACAAGCTGTTTCCTGAAATAGATTCCACAAGGTCTCGTGACCTCAATACTAATGTTTGAAATAGATTCAACACCAAAAAAACCAGCCCAAACCAGCCAAAAAACTGAACAAAGGAAAACCGAACCCAAACCAGTTCCATTTGCTGTGTTTGCATGTACCCGAGTACAGAAAAATTTTCCGCAGAACGGAAAGTACTAAACACCCACTACAAATGTAAATATAACATTATCTATTTCCTTGTTTCATTTTTGTTATTACTTTCAGCGTTTAATTTAAAATACATGGAAGGAGTTTTATTCCAGAGAGTTTGTGACCTCTATAATACTTTCCTCAGATGTTAGTTTTTTTGTGACAAAAAACTGTAGGGAAATAATTTCTCAGCTTCAGATAAGGCTACATCTTGCAATGGATGTACTGAGACAGCTCTAAGTGACAGAGGAGAGAAATGAAGAAACACTTCTATTTAAGCCATGGTGTTAATACAATCAGAATATGATTAAGGTGAAGGTCCCTAAGGTGGAAAAGTTGCTGGAGACTAACATTAAATGGCAACACTTAAACGAAATGGAAAGAAGAAATGAAAAGGAAGAAATGAAAATTCTGGGGCATATTATAAGCTGCACAAAGTTTTCTGTAAGGAACACATACTTTTAAACTTAACAAGAAGCTGGAAGGCAAGATAAAATGTAATCCAAGCTGACAAGATCTTAGCAGCTATTTGAGGCAAATAAGGGTGTTTTTTAAATAATTTTGCTCTCTGTTAGGGATGACAGCTGAACTGGCACACAAGCTACCGACCAGTAGGAGGAGGGCTGCGAAAGCTGCAGGCAGAAATTTCCCAGTAGCTGGATGCTGAACACCTCCCACCAAAAGAGATAACAGTGTACTGTTGCACATCTCCAGTGGGCTCACGTCAGAAATATCTATCTTTAACAATGTAGTTAAATATGCATATGAGGAAAGTCTATGATTCTGTGAAAGTCCCTTCCTGGCTATCCAAGAGAGTCACGATGCACAAACAATACAATTCACAATGTGGAATGTATAATTTCTAAAAATAAAAATGTGTGCAATATCACATAGAAAAAAAAATTTAAAGTGTTTTGTGATTTCAGATGCTTACCTGATCTAACTTGTTAGATTGACAGGGTAAAGTTAAATAAAAAGCTTCATTTAGCACTAGAAAGTAGCCTTATCAGCATATTGATCTGAATGCTTCACCCAGCCCCATTCCCCATGTTCCCATCCTTGCTGGTGAGACAACTGGGGTTATTGAGTAAATTGCCAAGAGAAGACAGTACAGCTATGTAGAACTGTGATGATAATACCAATTGAAAAACAGATCGACGGTTCCTGACAAGATTAAGTAACCATGGATAAAGGAAGATATTGTATGTGCTGGCCAAATAATGTGAATTTTTGGTGCACTCCTGTAAAAGTTAGTTTTAGGTTCAAGTTAGGCCAAAGTCAAATAAGTAGGAGAAAATAGAAAAAATCATACCAATAATGATGGTAATACTGGTAAAAGCCTGAATTTTATAACATTGCACATTGTGCAGAAGCACTGAAAACAGAAGCTGCTGCTATAATCACCTATTCCAAATAAACAGACAGTGAGACAAGAAGATCGCCAGGAACTTGTTTGGAAATGATCAGAGGAAAATTTTTGGACACGTGGAGCAGAGGTGAGAAGATGCTATTGACAAAGGAATAGCATGTGGTTGATTATGGAAAGAAGTGTTAGAAAGAAAGGCAGCATACAATCCTTTGGTAAACAGACTGAAGAGATACAGTTTTGACGGAGTGATGTGATTAATCAAAGTGAAATACAAACCACAGGCAAATATACACAAAGGAGGCCAGAAAAATTAACAAATAGGAGGTGTTTTTTTAGTCAAATTTATCAATTAGTTGGCATAGATTTTTTTGATTTTGCACGCCAGCAGGGGTCATCTGTTGACCAACAAATATTTGCCTTCATACACTGAAAAGATCTTTGAGTTTATGCGGGATTTAAACACAGTGACTGAGAAAACAAGCCAGGGAACTGATCACTTGGCACATTTCCATTGCTCTTGATTTTGTATTGTGTTCCTTGAATATTAACTACGGCTTCTTACATTTGTGACTGTGAGTAAAGTTCATACATATCAAGCACTATGACTTTATCTGGGGTAGGAAATCACATGGTGCTTGGGAAAGGAGGAAATTTATCCCTCAGATTTTGTGCATCAGCTCATCAACTCAGGATCTTCTTCATGCTCTGGCTGGTCATGCTCCTGCTCTTTCTTTAGCCTCCTCAGGTCCTCCCCTTCCCCTTGTGCTATGTCTAAGCTAGTGTCAAGGAAAAGATGCAGTCGTGCTGTACTTTTTCCCTAATACACTTTGCGTCGATGGTTTAATTGCAACAGTACTGCTGTACCATGTGGACTGTATTAAACAGCTAGAATAATCATGATAAAGCAGAACATGATTTTTCATTAGAGAGAGGATTTTTCATTCCTAATAGCACTGAATAGCCTAGCAACAAACAAAATTCTTCCCCTTTTTGACATGTAAAGTTAAATTGATAACAGGAACTGAAAGCTCTGAAAATACCATTTTTCTGAGAGAATGGCAATGTACTGAGCCTGCAGAAATGGAATTCGGATTTTTTTTTTTAATTTTCCTTAATCATTCATATTTTCAATATCAAAAGGAAATTTAATTCTGATGAGTAATTACAGTGTTTAAATTTTTTCTTTCTAGCATAAGAGTGAGATGGGATGAAATAAGATTAATGCACACTTGCTCAGTTCAGGTTGTGAAGGAAGAATGGATGGAAATATGATCACATCATGGAACAAGTTCACAGATTCAGGTAAATATCTCTGTGTACTAAACACGTCCTTTTCTCCTCGTGAGTCATATTGACTGAAAGAGTGGAGAAGAAAATGTCAGCAAAGCTGATGGAAAACAGAAAATGATGCAGATAAACTCCAACATAAAGATTTCCTATAATCTTATGCCACAGCTGTGACAATAACTTAAAAGTACCTTTTTTTTGTCTGCTATTGTAGAGTTTTGACATTTAGGAGTGCCTTTAAGGTGCCCTTGAAACCAGTTCTTTGTGTAAAGGAGTGGTAAGACTCTTGCTCCAGAAAGACTGCTTTACTCTGGGAGACCATCCACAAAATCAGCTTCTCTGTGTGGATACTAGATAAGAAAACATATGTTTATTTCACAGAAGTTAGCACACTATCAGTGCTGAAGGAGCACTTGTGAGTCATAATCCCAAACCCATTGTGGCTGGCTTGGGTTGTACATCCACATATCTAGGATCTCTCCAACCTGTAGAGAGTGGTAATGTCTATTTATTTAGTCCACTGCCCACAGGATATCTAACTCCAGACACCCTCAAGACTCATCTATCCATAGTTTTACTATCTCTAGGTAGCTGCTGTGTCAAGTGACAACAGTACAGAAGGCCATAGCCAGCTCTTTATCACATTCCTTTCTCAGCCTGACCCCTTCTTTTTTTTGCATCGTACTGAAAGACATTGAGCAAGATGGTGTTGGGAAGAGAGAAACAACTCCAAAGCTTGCTACTGCCTTTGCGGTGCCCTGTGCCAAGCAGATCTGCTTCCAGATTGTCAGAGTAGTTAGGAATCTCAGACGCTTTGATGCCCTTGAGGTCTCAGACACATCTGCTTAGGAAAACTGCCTTATTGCATCTGAGACGGCAAGGCAGGCAGCCGTGTTCTGCTGAGTGATGACTAGGTTGCCATGATCCACGCATAGCTACAGTGGTCTAGGAACACTTCCAAGCACATAGATCTCAATAGGACTTCATTAGTCCATAATACAGATGCCTGTCTCCTTTCCAGCATCCTAAGTATATTACCCTGTGCCGCTCTTCATAGAGCACAAGATTAATCTGATTTCTCCGAATTGATGGTGTTTCCCCAGCTACTTCCCTCCTTTTTTTTCGGAAATGATCGCCTTCCTTGTCTGCTCAATTTCTCAGGAATGGTGGAGCTGATGACACTAAGATAGAAAACCTGTGGAATGGCAATTCTGACTGTAGAAAGTTTATAATAGATACTAATTTCACAGTCTTCAAAAGAGAATACAAGCCTCATTTCTTCCAGCTGGCATTACAACAGCTGCAACCAAAAACAGCAATCAAAAAGGATAAAGGAGGTTGAGGTGCAAAATGCAGTGAAATGGAACAGAGGGGAGGAATGACTGCAAAAGTCAAAAGAGAAATCATAAAGGGAGGCAAATAGCCCTGTCACATTAGGAGTAAGCAGTATGTTTTTCATCTCTGGGAAAGAGTTAAAGAAGAAGATTATGAGTCCTCAGAGAGAAAGGTAAGCAGGTAGATAACCAGAGCTTTCTTCTTCTGTCCTTCATTTAGAGTCCAATATCTCTCATAAAAAGTTTCACTGGACTGAGTTGGATATGAAGGCAGGGAGGTATTGCTTCATATGACTCAGTGTGAAATAAAATTACATCTTTTCACATACTTGTAATTTTTAAATGCTCTTTTCCACTACTTCAAGCCATGTTTGCAGATTATTGTTCCTTTTATTTTTTGGTGGAAAAAGTTGTCCTTTCCCAAATAATTTCATACCTGAAACAAGACGTATGAAAGATTGTTTGAAGGTTCTTTAACTAATTAAAACTGGCAGACAATTTAATTCTCCTCTTAGCTATTATGGTGGCAAAATCTAGATGGCTTTGTGCAGCTCCTTACAGCTCTGTTTTCTGTGACTTTCATTTAGAAAAGCAGAAAAACTGACTTAAATGCAAAATATTACTAGGAGTCAAAAGCATCGATGGGAAAACTAACAGCAAAAACGTAACCAAGCTGCAAATGCGTTTTGCTGGTACGCTGCATTTACAGTAAAAAACACCTAAGTAGATTTTTGCTCATGGCTTTTACTCCCCAGTTAGAAACACCCACCCAGCCACCCCTCTGTGCATATATGGACATATTATGAAAAAATAATTTGGGTGAGGTTTAACATCTTTTTGCAGCCCAATCTTAGACCTCCTCAGGCCAGATACATTGGCCTAGCTACACTGCTGCCAACTCCCATGCTGGGTGTGCTGCAGTGATACCTACCGCCTGCACAGCTGTGTCTTGTTCTGACTGCTAAACTGGAGTAAGCAGCAGGGATAAAAGTCCTTTTTCCTATTATTGATGCAAATGACCAGGTGCAGTGAGATGATATTTCAAAATACTGCAAGACAACTAAATGTGATGATGTCTTCTTGTGGTCGTGTTCTCTTTCAGCTTCTGTGACTCTCTGATCTGCCTCTTCTGCAGCCTTAGCTTCCCCAGAGTCCTGTGGTACACGAAGCTCTCTCTTGCCCACCTGCCCGATAGTACACTGACTCATCTCTTTTCTCTTGTCCAGACTCATATTCTGGACAGCCTCATTACTGATGAATAGACATCACACTGTCTAACATGGAGGACGCACATTTGTTCTGGATCAGTGCCTCCCTGTCGTTTACTCAGATCCTTAATCTGAGATATATTCAGCTCAGACTACTGTCTGAAACCTCATCTGCAGGCTAAATTTCATAGTTTCTTTCTGTATAAATGTCCCAAATATACAGTCTGTTACATACCTATGTATCTAAAATTTTCCCGTGGGTTCACTTCACCATTATGTCCTAACTACTGCAGTGGTCTTTTCTCTGGCCTTGACCAATGTGGCTGTACTCCATTCACATCCATTCTGAACAGCGCTGCAAAGAGTATTCTTCCAGTCCGTCTCTCTGACAACACCACATCTGGCTAGGCACTCTTTTGTTACCTGCCCACTTTCTCTGTCATACCTTTCTGTACATTTCTGTGTCTGGGTATTCCATGGGGTTTCTACTTGGGGAACAGGGAGAAAGGGAGTTTAAAAACTTTACCCCAAAGACCACTCAGCTATTTTTTGGATTGCAGAGTCTAGGTGCTTCCCCTGTAAGTCCTGACCACAACACTTCCCTAAGTAGTGCTTCCTATTTTAATGTGGAAAGCTAAGTGAAAATATCAATGCCGGTTTAACCAGGAACTTGTTACAGTGCCTGCATGAAGGAGGGAGACCTATTAACAGTTTTCTCTGAAAATACAAGAGCTGTGATTTTCTGCTGTGCTTGTGTTTTAAAGGCCAATACTACACCGCTATACTGGCCCGAGTGACAGCTCACAGCCCCCATCTGCGTGGAAAAACAAGAGGAAACAGAGACACAGCTCACGTCTGGAGCAGCCAGGTGCCACAGAGCTGCGCGGTGCTGGAGAGTTGCCCACAGATGAGCTCTGGGCTTGCTGAGCAGTGCTGCTTCCCTCGCACAGCCCGCTCATCTTCCTTCCGCTGGGCACCGTGAGCTGGAGCAGTAACTGCTGTCTTGGGGCTGTACTCACTCTCTTACATGGATGCAGCTTCGCAAATATGCCTGCTCCGTTGTTTTAAATTAAAAAAATAAAAACATGAAAAGTAAGCTGAAACCTCTTTGTACGTGCTTTACTGATGGGTCTCTGAGGCAAGAAAGATGCCAGCAGAGAGGTACGTGCTTCTGATCCTCACTGGCAGTCACACCTGAAAAATTACAGAAGGGCTGCTCCTCTGCTGGCATGAGAGGCCTTCTTTCTCTGTCTCTTTTTGAGCAACTCTTTAGAGAATACTTTTCAGTGCACTATTCACGGTCCTTGTCCTTATACTGATTTCATGTTAGTGCAACTTGATTGACTTGGTGGACTTAATCTAACTCTCTATGAGTGCTTATGACTGAGTAACCTTTTCCTAGATATGTATTAATTTATTAATATTTTTTTCCCCCTGACCCATCATAATGACAGTCACCACATGGACTGCCCATATTTTTGGATATAGACACATTTTCTCTGCATGGTAAAATGTGCTAGAAATGATGCCACTAGAAGAGGCTGTCACTTGTCTGCCACATAGTTAGTGGTGAATCAGTGACAGAAGAGAGAGAAGCAATGGATCTAGCTAGATGTAAAGCTCATGTAATTTATCCAGGAACTTGAAATAACCTCTGGCCTATGCAGTTCACGTTTGTAGGGGCCATCAGTCAAATTATCTGTCTGGTTTGGCTTTGCTCCTGATGCTCATTTACAGAACCTATCTCCTAATACCTTTTGGGAACAAGGGCTGGCTGCAGCCTCAACACTGACCATTTTGTACAAATACAGGAAATTGTAAAATAGTCTGCACAATTCAGAATATATTGTTTGGGTAAGAATTAACTCCAGAATATCCCAGCGTTTTGTTTAGTATACTTTGAAATATCCCAAAACACCTCCTCATTTTCTAAAGGACCTTATATTTAAAGCAACTGTCACATAAGTATACAATAAAGTTAAACTAGTTCTGTTTGTCTGTGAAGATATAGGTCCTAAAAGGTCCTGCTTACAAATTGCGTAGCTATCAGAGTGAATGACATCTTATAAATGTCTCAATAGATGGAAGAGTTGATCTAAGAATGAAAAAAAGAATACTCACAAATAATTTATTTGTCATTTGGTGGGGGAAAAGATGAATGAATAATTTATTTGGTCAATATTATTCAATCATCAATAGAACTGGTAGAATAATTTATAAATTTACTTATGAATAATTTATTCATCAGTTGATGGCAGGAGGAAATTAATGAAATAAACAATATTTGAATAACACTCAACAGGCTCTCAGAGGCAGGCAGGACAGCCAGGGAGGAACTGAGGGAATGGATCCCCTTCGTCAGCCTCATGACAGCCTGTGCAGCTGCCTTGCAGCTGCTTCTGTAGCCTGCTGATAGGAATCACCTACCTTCCCGCCTACCCACCCAGGACAACAGATCTGCAAAGGTGCCCTGAGAGCACTGTGTGTTTTCTTTGTGTCTTTGGTGACTGTGAGAAGCTGTTTGGAGATTCCTTCCCTGGTGCTCCACTGGCTTCTGCTGTGATCGCCCAAGCCAGTCGCTGCTTGCTGTGACACGAGGCAGCAGAGGCTGCGGGTGCCATCGCAGCCTTTCAGCAGCTTGAAACTTGTCATGCAGCTGAGAAGTGTGCTGTGCTCTGCTTGTGTACTCGAGGTAGGAAGCAGGGGGTTTCCCTCTGAAAGCCACAGGATACTGTCCCCTGTTTCTAGATAGACTGCAAAAATGAAAATTAGAACTCCAAGGTGTCCTAGAGAAAAGAGAAGTCTTAACAGCTTGATATATTTGATTTTGCATCCTTAAAGGGCAAACCATCAAGCTACTCAGATCCACACTAGATTACAAAAGTCTGGTTGTGCAACTGAAATGTGCTGTGCCTGAAATCAAGCAACAAATTTCTGGTGTGCAAAGAGTTAAAAATAACCCTCTTGCCCACCATGTCTTTTCAGAATATGACTTCACAGGCTTGTTACCACAATCATCAATATAATTTCAAGGCAATTCTTATCTGAATGTAATTTTTAGATTTGTTTAATTTAGTAATATTTTTCCAAAGTGGCTGCGTGAGAAAGGACATTTCTTGCTATGTAGTGCATTCAGAAACACCCCACTGCCTTCAGATAGCATCCACTGGTTTGCTCTGAGTTTGCTCTACTGCCATTGAATGAATCCAGAACAAATCCAGTCTGAACATTAACCAGGAGCCGTGACAAAATACTGTTAAAAACAAGAATCCCAAAATGGCTTTTGTTGTGTTATAATCTCATATTGTAATTAGTGTCATAAAAATACAAATATAAAGAGTAGGCATAAGGAAGTGAGCAGAAGGGGTTTCTTTTTGTTTTCAGAATGCTAAGTTTAATGGTGAATATATGTGCAGTTTGGGACAAAAACAGATGCCCTTTATGAATAGACTAAGTGGAGGAATCAGCTGGCTTATGTTCTCTCAACTGCTAACAGGATTTTTCTACTCTTTGTTCCTTTGTTAACTGTAAACTGTAAGCACTGAAAATCAAAAAATGAAGGAAAGTTTATGAATTATACACGGTCACAGAGTTTATTAGTGGTCTGTGCTCATCCTCTTGGGAGTCACTTGAGGAAGAGCTTTGAGCAATATCCAAATTTTCAAATGGGCTCTCTCTTTATTTATCTCATTCAGCTTTTGATATGGTGCATAAATTATTTATCAAGACTACCATTATTTCGTTAGTTTGCGTTGTAGTCTGGCACCATGTCTGCAGAATGATACCCATTTTGCATTTGCAATTTCTAAACTTAAATGAAATCAGTTAATTCTTCCTCTGTTTAGTGATCTCATTTTGCAGAAAGATGTGTGAGGGACTGAGATGTGAACAGAATTTCATTTTGACCCTGAACCCTAATTACTGTTTTCATCCTGACATTTCACCAGAAGATGTAACGAAAGTTTATGTAAGAAATATTTCTATTTTCCTTTCTCTCTCTCTCTTTTCTTTTTTAGGTGGGAAGATGGGATAGGAAATAAATTTTTCCATATCGTAAATTCACCATTAAAGCTTAGTGAATTACGTGCTATGTTGGTTAAGTTCAGAGAACGATCCTCTTTGATAGACTTTAAGTCTGTCTCCTTGAAGTTAATTTTTGAGGCAGTTCATCTCATAGCTTCCCAGTTGGAATAGCATCTGAATGGAACAGCTTCTCAATTACTTCACCTTACAGAGTGTAAAGGAGATGCTAGTCTTTTTTCCATGCCAGAACATACAATATATTCTTAAAGCAAATGTTTATTATGATTGATTTCCTCCTGGTTTACTCCCGTAACATATTAACGTCCCTTCCTGCCATCCCTCACCATCATTGCTCTGCTGATGCAATTACCAGGTAGCAGACTACCAGGCAGATTTCAATTTAAAAATATATATAGGTAGCTTAACACCTTAAACCATGTGCTAATGGACTGGAGCCAGATCATAGCTGAGCCTGTAGGAAAACTTTGTCCTCACTGTTTGGTATGAGAGCAGACTCAATTACACTGGTCCAAAAGAATTTCCCCTCGCACCCATGTGGCACATCAGTTTCCTGACCCTTCCCAGGGCTCCTCGGCTGAAGCCCTCTTGCAAAAGAGGAGAAAGAAGGAGAAGGTCTGGTGGGAGAGTGCTTGTGACTATTTCTGTCCAACAGTAGTTCCCCTTATGCAAAGAAGACCTGGTGATATCTGCTTAAAAATCCACAGGCGTGAAGTGGTAACGGTGCTGACCAGCTGGCTGTGAGACTGTGATGGCGCTGCCTGTGCTGCAGAGCCATGGCACGTCCCCACCTGCGGCCCCTGTCTGGGTGGAGGACGGGCGGCAGCACCGCACTTCTTCCCCCATGCTGACAGCCACTCAGCAGAATGATTCGCCTCCTGGCATCTCTGCAACAGGCCCCGTTTTCTGCAAATGCAAGATCACAGCCTAGAATAAGGAAAAAATATTACAGTATTACCTAAGACTATTTTTCTAGTACCAGCTATGGGATAATTGACTGATTTCTTTCATGTAGCACTCTGTCCTATCTGCAGGTTCACTTTAATCCTTTAGTCTTTGAAGATGCTCCTCTCATGACTCTGTGAACATTCTTGTTGCCAACTAACCATCATATTTTTCTCTAGAAATAATTGTGATTCTTGTGTGTGTTAATATACTGATGTCCTGTATTACTTCCTTGAGCAGTTCTTGAGAATGGCAGGCACTTTTACTCCAAGAGCACTAAATGTTTTGTGTTTGATTAAATTTAATGTATTTAGTAGTTCTGTGGGACTGATCAAAAATAAGAATCCAAGCAGGTGGGATGATGTCAGTGACCACATTGTCATTATCAACAGAATCAGACTTCTGGAGAGCAGGGTATGAGATAGGATACCTCTTACCTCCAAGTTAATGGTCCTGATGCTGTCTATTTAACAGTTGCCTAACAGACTATGCAGTTGTAAAGATGTCTTTATGTTGTATTAGACGAGCTAAGAAAGTTGCTAAATTCTGTTTAGTAAAACACAGGTATGTAATAGGTAAAAAGGAATCACGGAGTTGAAGTTTAATACAGGCAAAGAACCTTGCTTTCCATTGCAACACATGTTTCCGCCCTTGCCCTTTGTATTTGCAGGTATATTTATTTTGTCTCTGAAAGGAGCTGGTTCAGTGCCCTCTCCAGCTAAATCTACCTGCAGAAAATATGACCAAATAGCCTCAGCAATAGTAGGTTTCTCAAACTACCCCATGTCAAAGGAACAATTCCCGTGGTCCTGCTGGGACTCCAGGCGCAAAGTTTGTATCAAGTACATGTGTCCTCGGCAAACAGTGACTCCCTGCTGTGGGGTAACAGCTCCCCACTACTCTCTGCTTCCCCCCAGTTGCTCGTTGGTAGGAAGCCTCTCCCACGGAGAAGGTGTCGGGCTTCTGCCCAATCTGCCCCCACTCCCAGGCCACCAGGGACAAGTCATGCAGCTGGTGTCCCCTGCTCCCAAGCTCAGCCTAGCAAGACCCAGTGAGAGGGCACCTTGAGATCCCTAGGGGCTCCCTGTGCTGTTTGTATAGGCAGCTTGTGGATCTCTGTGCGGATCCTTAGGCTAGTACTACATGAAAACTGGCACTATGCATTATTCTGCCTAGCTTACCCCCAAAGATGCCATTCGACATCAGTTTTCACAGTGTCCAGCTTCAGGTCTTATTCACACTGCTGTGTGAAGAACAGGGCTGATTAAAAAGAAAACAGTACTCCATGTACATTCACACTCCTTGTCCTAAATCCTCATAGCTCTACCAGGGTACACTGGAGAAACCAGCTGTAGAACTATGAACTTATTTGTACCCCTTGATGTACAAGTAAGAAAAAGGGAAAAAAAAATCTCTTTTATCTCAGAATAATAACAGCTCCTTTCCACCTATGAAAATAACAGATACTTGCTTTGAAATTAAGTCTGTCAGCTGAGTATTAATGGAAAGCACTTCTGCAGACCAGTATTTAGTCTGCAGTGTAAAGGTAAGTGCAAAGGTAAAAAAAAGAAAATTAAGCCATCCACCCAATCATCTGCTATCAGTGAGAGACCGCTCTGCACAGGGCTGTGCATCCCGCTCCTTCCGAGGTCACTGAAGGGGCCAGTCCCCACGCATGGAGCTTCCCTTGTTATTGCAGATATAAACCTTGCACAACAAGAACATCTGCTAGGCTTATCCCTTGAACAAACAGAAGATAATGCAATTGAGTTTGCTTTTGGCCAAGGAAGGCCTGGCCTAATGCTTTAGATAAAAATGTGGATCAGATTGTTTGACACCAGTTAATACTTGGAATTCTAGAGCAGGCTCTAGCGGCTACCTTGCTGCATTCCGATACATTTCCCTGCAGAGCCCCAGCACCCAAGCCTTGATGGCGGCAATGCTGTGAGAATGCCGCAGCTCTGCTGGCCTGTAGCTGTCTCTCAGGTTGCAGTTTGGAAAAGATAAACTTGCTTCACTGAAAACTTCTTCCTCTGTTCAGGGTTACCATTTTTTCCACCCAAGCCTTCCCTTGCCAGCTAACAGAAGTAATGGAGCTGAGACCTCTGTTGTGACCGAGGGTGCTTTGAGCTGTACCAACCACCTGCCTAGCAGGAAGGCAGTTCTGTTTGAAATTCCCATAGAAGAACAACACTGTTGTTATTGCTAATTAATAGTAGGCAAGGACACAAACCCATTCCAAATCAAATTAAGGTCCAACCACAAAAGTCAAGTGTGATTTATAATTGATTGCGTTTTAAAATCAATCAGTCAGGTTGTGTATGTTTTTTTCACAAGATCCAACAGCTTACTGATACTTGTCTTTCTAGTGAGATGGAGATCGAAACAGAACTGCAAAGGTGTTTTTTTTTAACAGAATCGATTTTTTTAGAGGAAGATCTATTTTAATTAGAATTGTACAGTGAGATTTGTCAAACTCGTGCTCTTCTGGAAGTTTATTATGAAGCTGTGTGGAAAGAAAGATGCTCTATGTGTTTACTGTCTCCCAAAGGGCCAGATGAAGTTAAAATGAACCTCTGTGCCTGCTAGCACATACAGACCCCATGAGCCTCCTAAATTCCTGCTCAGCAAAGGCTGCTTCACACTGAGAAAAGGAAATATCATCGCCTTTCTTCAGCATGGCAGATTAAATTTTCCCTGGTTCCCCCTTTCTGAGGATCAGACTCCAGCATAACATGTATGGATGCTAAAGAGCCCAGATGGCTGGTTCAGTTTTAAGTTAATAACATCGGTACTCCAGTCAGACGGGACATGATACAGTTTGTTCACCCCTACCCCTTCTGTATGTTACACTAATAGTTTAATTTAGTGCTTCTTGCTCTCCTCTTGCCAACGGTTCAGGAAACTGTTGTTGAATAGCAGGTGGCTGCATTTGGCCATGAACATTCAGAATTAGCAGGAGGGACAGTCCGCACTGCACCTCTACTCAGACTGTGGCACTTAAACTCTTGGCAAGTTGCAATAGTGTAACTAATAATATTGGAGTTAAGTCTTGTGATGCTACAGGGGAGAACTATTGCAAAAGTCTGAGTCCCCAGATTCCTGGGCTCTGGGTAGCGCATGACTGTATTTCAAAGTTACGTTAGTAAAGAAAAACCACAATATGGAGCAAGCACTCCATGTAATGCAGGATGAACGAAGGAGTCCCAAATAATAATGATCACGGATCAGTGGAAATCAATGCAATAGGACATGCAACAGTGATGCAAGAAAATCTAGCTCTGGGAGCGAATCCTTGGAAAAACAATGCAGCATTAAATGAGTCATTCATCAGTAAGGAATGACCATCAAAATGATGGAGTTTCAGTATCAGAGTATAAAAACTTTGGATAAAGACACACTATATTCTTCATAGTAAAATGCAAATCTACACTTCGTTAAGACTGAACAATCCAGTTTACGTCTTGGGTAAAACAAGCATCAAACCCTTTGGAACTTACTTGCTGGTACCTGCAATAACAGAGAGATCTTCCCATTGCCTGCTAGAGAGTTGCCCTGTTTACAACATACATTTTTTTCCTATTATTTTGTCATGTTCCCAAAGGACAGTTAAAGTTGCTGGGAAACTAATGTATATTCCTTGCTATTTCTTTCTACATATGAGGAAAGACAGAAACTGGCTTTGGTGTGTCTTATGTTCCATCATTCCTGATGAGGTGATATCTCTCTGCTATGAGTTGGAGTCCGTGTTCCCACAGGATAGTATGGTGCAGGGGGTTCTGCAACTTCAGCACAGCTCTGAGACCCACCCTCCAGAGCATGCTTCTCCTCTCCGAAAAACATACCTATCAGTCAGTAACTGCTTGTCTCAATCCTTACTTTCAGGACAGGTGGAAAACTCATTATATTCTTCTTGCACTGTCTATGTTTCCTTAACTAAATTATATTTGCCACTGTAAAAGACCTATTGATTAATTTAATAGAGCTTTTGTTTTTTCTGCAGATTAATGTCTTACTTTTTATCTTACTTCCTTGTGCAATCTCGACTTCAGTCTATTTAAGTATTCTGGAAGCTTTATAGCACTTTTTATGCTCTTCATTCTTTTGTCCCTTATGTATCAGCGTGGACAGGGGTGAAATCACACAAGCACTCAGCAACTACCAGCACAAACAGGTCCCTTCTCCCCCTGGAGTGGCGTCTGGTGCAAAGACGACAAGTGCCAAAAGTATTTGTCACTCAGAAAGCTGACATCAGGTTCGCTGGTCTAAAAGTCTACTCCAATCCCCAACAGGGTTGGGTAGGAATATATATATAATTTTCCTCTGTCTTTAGCAGAAAAAATTCTGACACTACTTCTTGATTCTCATCTCTCCTCTGGCTAGAGCCTTGGGAAGCCAGCCTGGGTGTGAAGTTGCAATAAATCCTGAGGACTCCAGCAGAGGCAGCAAGAAGACAACTAATATACCAGTGTGATAATGTGGTGAGTACAGTGATGGGGTAGGAGAAGCAGGACGTAATGCTTAATGATACAAGTTCTCCTCGGTCAAAATGTCAGAAGTCTCACCAGACAATTTAATAGAGACAGCAATCTGGCTTCAGAGCCACATGGTGGAAAGTCACGTTCCCTTGGATATTAGTCTTAAATCACAGTCTTGCAATGTGCACTGCTCACACTGTCCTGAATATCTAGGCTTTTTTACAAATTTCCCATCTGCATACAGCAATTTGCTTGTTGTTGTTTAGGCATGACTGACATAATTCGACAATCTGGTTTATTAGTTTGCTTTGTAACTGTGTAAAACGCTGACAATGATTATCCCAGCTGACTAAGGACATGCTTCCTGTGACACAGTAAACAAATGTAGCAAAGGAGGCTTTTTCCAAGTGATTGCTCCAACCTCCTAATGAGAACATTAACTTATTTCATCAGGACTGCACTACACCAAGTGTCTTAATGAATCCTCAAGTCCCACGGCTCCATTTCTTGAGCCTGGGGTACAGTAGCTAGAATTGTATGCCTACGGACTTTTCTCCCATCTTGCTGCATGTTGCATTATAATCAACCCATTAATTATATTGCCTGCAAAAAGACATTTCTTTGAAAAAGGAAGTATTTCCAAGATTTGGTTTCAAAATCTACCAAACTCCTTAGAGGAGTGCTTCTTCCTATAAATCAGTGCTTAATGGAAAGAACCTGATGAAAGAATGAGTAATGATAGGTAAAAAAAGAAAGAGTAAATCAACTTGCTCATTAATCTGCTCGCAGAGTAAATTCTCTGTGCTCTGAAGGCCAGGATTTAAGACAGCTCCTCTAAATCAAAGGATTCTTATGAATCCTGTTCTCCAGCTCCCTTCTATAAGTTATGTTTGGGTAATCAATGACTTTTTGTAGGGGATCTTTTTCAGTTGTTCACAAACATCGGCACTGATTTATTTGGAGAAAATAACACATGGTGTTCCCAGGGGAAAAAATCATTACTTCAGTTTTGGTGCATCTAATTACAATAAGTCTCTATCATACTCACCATCTACCCTAATTATCCGGGGAACTGGCAGTGTTTAACAATGAAGGAAAGAGTGCTCCAGTGTCCAATTAAGGTTTTCTTTGAGGATTAATAAATCATGTCTCATCAGCCCCACTGACCCAGAGGTGTTAATCTTCACCTTATCACTCTAATCTTAAAGCAAAATTCTGCAGATCAAGAGCAGCAGAATGGTTGAGTTAATTGTTCCATTAAGCTGATGAAGTCTTTATACCCGTGTCCAATAATACACCATTTCCTGAGTGTATTTACATGCTCTGCTACAGAGCAGAAAGCAAACAGTAAAAAGACTGCCAGAGCCATTTGACGCAGGTGACCAGTTGCTTGGACTCTGCTCTACACTCAGCTGTTTTGATATGACTGTGCTTCATTCACATACTGCAGCAAGGTACTGAGAAGATTGTAAACAGTCAAGAGAGGTTTTAGCACATCTAAATGCAGTTGCAAAAGGAAATAAATCATGTAGTCAATAATGGAAAGACTTAACAGTTATCTGCCCTGTAAACAATATCCTTGATTAGAAGGCATAAACAATACTGTTTTATTTAAGGGCAAGAATCCAGATATTTTGCTGAGAAGAGTTTTTCTCGTTGACAAGCCTACAGTAATCATGGGAGAGCATGGCAAATTGAGTTAAAATATGCTCCTAACCACTACAATAAATTAGAAATCACATTTTAACTGTGTTCCCAGTCTATTTGTGTTTGCTTTTGTTTCTAAGTAATCAGGCAGGTTAAATCCTTTTGGCACAAAAAAGTACTGAGCTCGCATTAAAAGTCCATTTCATAACCATTGCTTTTCAAATGGTTCCTCCTTCTCATCCAAGTTAAGCAGAAAAGGAAATGGGAATTGATACCTTTCAGGGCATGGGTCACATATTTTTGTGTCACTGAACAAAGGGGGAGAGAGAGAGAGATGGGATCAAAGCCAGAATAATTTCATGGGGTAGTTAGAGGGAAAAGGGAGGAGGCCTGGATTTCCAAAAGGCTTTGGAATGCATAACCTGTATTCCTATTCACACAGTATTTCCTTCCCCCTGTGTGTCTCCTTTTCATCTAAACAAAACACAAACCTCTGCTTTCCCTCTCGCCACTCCGTCACACCCCCAAAGCAATGGGACCCAGACAGGCTCTTCCCTCTTCCAGGGGTGAGAGACTAAGGACTCTGCACTGGATTCAAGTGGACAGAAGCATGTTGCTTGAAGCAAGACGAGTATTAAAAGAAGGTTAAAGGCTTGGGTTAGAGGAGAGCAAAATGAGTAACTTTTCTCCCCCCTGTCTTTTCTCTATAATGTGAGTCACATAACGTGTTATTTTCTGAAACTCAGGCACAGCCTCTTCTTTTGCACTCCGAATTCACTTCTGAATGTAATGTCTGAACAAGCAAAGAAAACGTTAAACATCACCATTGTTTATGTTGTTTTTCGTAAAGATTTCTCAGAGAAAGTGGAGCTCTTGAACAGCTGCTATTTCATCCATATTAGTATTTCTTTTTTTTCCATCTTGAAGCATATTTCAAATATATTACTTTTAAAATAAAAACAGATAAGCTATTATCATGTCTACCCTCTGTGTCCTGTGCTGAGAAATGGGACATATCATTATACTGACTTCAAAGCATTTCATCTGTAAAACCACAAGTGACTTACACATAAAAGTGTGCATCTTGTAAAGCACCCAGATCAGATCATTTAAATGATTAATTTAACCAATACAGTTTTGAGATCAATTGATTTGCCTCTTTCCCCCTGCTTATCATCCTCTCTCCCCTTCAACAGTTTAGCATTCAACTAAATACTGCCAGGCATACAACATTCCCAAGGTCACTCTACTATCCTCCTTCAAGCCCCCCATTAAAACTCTCTTCTAATATAAGACTGAACAAAACAAAATTAATCCTCCCTTGCCCTCCAGCCTAAGAGGATTCAAACTCACGTATCTCACCCCCCAAGAGAATTGCAGCCTCTCCATTTATGGAGTGGTGTCTTTATGTATGCACATGCATACGCTAATAGTCAGAGACAGAGAGATGGGCAGAGCACTCTGTGCTGCTTCTGAGAAATCTGTTTTATTTTACATTAAATAATTAAGGATTCCTTGGGCCAGAAAGCAGGACAGAGCATAACCATAGGGCAGCAATTAGGGCACTCAGCTGCGAAAAAGACCTGTTTTCTGCTTTTTGCTTCAAAGACTACTTGTTATTTCAACTAGCGACTGCTGCGAATGAAACGCGTAACTGAGTCCTTCCCTCTGCCCTGGCTGGCAAAGCGTGAGAGCCCTTGCATTCCAGGCGACTGGTTAGGTGCAGGAAGAGCAGTTCCAGAAAAAAAAGTCTTCCCCCCCTTGGCTACAGCTTGTGTCTGCATTTGGGCAGCTCCTGGTATGGAGTGTCTGCCACGTCATCATCTGGTCAGATCACTGCCTCGCTGGGTACACCAGAAGTCAAACTGTCTCAGAAAGCTCAGGACTCAGCTACAACTGTGTTGCTTTTATGCTGTACTGGAGTTAGCTTGGCTTCTCTTCCTGTGGGGTGGAAGAGATGCCAGAACTGTATCAGCACCTTTTTTTGGGCAGGCTGAAAGAGAAGTGATGGCACCCCAGGTAAGAGGCCTAGCAGAAACCAAAGATCCTGAGTGCCTAAAGCTGAATTCTCAACCAAGGCAACTCTCCACCCATTTTTCTAGCTGTGCTGGATCACAGAGGTGCTTTCAGAACATGTCTAAGCCTGGTGTTAAAACTTACAATATGAAGTATTGCCAACAGCTAGGTCACTCAGCTGGGTTATCAAGATTCAAGTCCCTACACCAGAACAAATAATTAATCACAAGCCTCTATTTGCAGCGAGTGACTGAACAAATCAACGGATGAAAGAAATATCAAGGACAAATGTGAAATATCATGGTGTCTGCTTCATTGAATACGGAAAGATGGCTTTGGCACCTAGCTGTAGGGCAGTTTGCAGCCAAGAGTATCAAGAGAAAGAAGATGTCTGTCTGGGCAGGGGCAGATGCTTTCTTCCTCTTCATTTCACTCCTGGTTAGTTCCCCTGGCTTCCTGTGCAGTTCCCAGGTGGAGCGCCGCACCAGGGATTGAGGAGTCCAGGAGACAGTAGTTAAATCCTCTGCTTGGCAGTACCTGTCTTCTACATGCCTGAGCATCTAAGTGGGTGTAACCTACAGCCCTTCTCCTGTTTAGTTCTTAAGACGTACAGAAGAAAGAGCTGTTTCCAAAGTTGGCTGAAATTGCTCATATTATATTCAGTTCTGCCCAGAAAAGTGTGAGACACCTCTGGAAATTGTGATGTTGACAAAATAAAATCATTTACGCAAACAACATTGTTATGAGACAAGTAAAATGTTTGGAAAGTGTTAATGTCAGATCATTGCTATTCATACTTTTTAAAAACAGATTTATAAAATGCATCTAATTCATAAGTGTTTTGCCTTTCATATTTCTTGTTAATTTCTTTTACTGTAGAATTCCACTGAGTGAATACCTCTGCACATTATGTACAGAACATTACAGTGGAGTAATTGGATCTCTTCTTCTGTCTCCCTCTGCCTGAATTTTAGTAATAGTAAGTCTGAATGGTTATAACTCAAAATTGAAAGCAACCTGCCTGACAGACCAGGCAGAATGCACGAACAACCTTACTTTCCATATTTGTGACAAATTACATCCAGTTTATACAGAAGATGTCATTATCCTCATGCTGCTTCTTTTTAAAAAAAAACATTACTACAGTTATGGTTTTCATTCTGTCTGGCAACAAAAAGTTTTTTTTTAAAAAAAAAGAAAAGAAAAGGATCAAAAACCTGTCTTGGATGACGAAAAATAAAAAGGGAGCCATGTGTACATCTCTTCTTCTACTACTTTCAGTTCATCAGCACAAATAACCAGGCATCCATTTATAACTCAGTTACAGCCTGTAATAGAATGCCAAATTCAGTTTGCTGGAGTCTTAAAAATGAAATTTTATTTTAACCAGCTGGAACCTGAAACTCATCAACATGAAATCGATAGGAATATTTCCACACGCTTAATATGTCTGGGGTTGCACTTTTGATTTGCTACAACATTTTCCTCGTTTGGGACACCTTTTTCTGCCAGTGGCTGGAAGACTGCCAGTTTGAAGCTGTTGCACTTGGTCTGTTTCTCTGTACAATTTAGAATTTAATTTCTCCATTTATTTATTTTCGGTTTGAAACAGTTCTTTTGTCACCCCAGGAAAACTATAGTTGAGGTGCGGATTTCTTGGGGGTAAAGACAGAGTTAGGAGAAACGTTTTTCTTTCGTGGAGAGAGGCCAGTAAAGATGGTTCAATGGAGAGAAGGAAGCCACCACCATAGAAGGAGCAGTGTTTCTTCTGTCCAGGAGGCAAAGCTGGGAGCTGTGGAAGCATCCAAAGCCTTAAAGTGCCAATAAAATAAAAAGCATCTTTCACAAGGCTGCATCCACACTAAATGCAACCCTCCCTTGTAGGTCTTTGTTCATTCTTAGAAGACTGGAGCTGCAATGGGCTGTCTGCCACATCCTGTTGTCACCTCTAGGTGAGGTGTAGACTATTAGTTGCCAGATATGATGGCACAGATTGCTAAGAGCTTATTTTGTCTTGGAATCTTTGTCAAAGACTTGGAAGAATATTACTTTCTAAGAGGCAGCCAAGTAGAAAGTTTGGTTAAAGAGCCTGGTTGCAGTTTGTAATCTAATAGAAAAAGCTACAACATCGATTTTGAGAACAGCAGTTATTGCAATTTGCATCTAATTCTTCAAAGGAAAAAAATAGGCAACTGCTAGCTGTAGTTTCCTAAACTGCTTTATATATTCCCTAGCTGAGGATAGTGTGAACTCAACAAATAATATATTTGGATTACCCTTCAGGGATCCCCCATTTGTCTTCTGCTAGCCTTCACTCACAAGAGAGACTCTTGGAGGTCTTCTTGCTGCAGCCTCCATCTTTCTGAAGGGAAACTCTTGTCAAGTCTACTCCAACTGAGTGCACGCCTCTCTAGGGACAGCAAGACTCCCCTTCTACCTTTCCCTTGTCCTTGGCTATTGCTGAATGCAATTTATATTTCACACAAATTTATTGCAAGCAAAGATTTTTTTAAAAAATTTGGTTTGCTCTGCAGGTATTAGACTGCAAGCTCAGCCCAGAAAATCTGATTTCTTCTCTTTGCCATTTCTTTTTCTTTGCCTAACAATTTTCTCAAAAAAGAAATTTTGTCAACATGGCTCCTCTCAGCATGCTGTCCATATTACCTCAGCGAAGGAAGGAAATTTGATGTCTCGACATATGTAGTCTTGTGGAAAAGGGTCTTACTTCACTCACTGACAAGCCTAGCAGTATAGCTAACAGTATTTCCCAAGGGAGGTGGCCTTTCTTTAAAAAAACAGAAGAAGAAAAAGAAAAAAAAATCAATATTGACTCTTGACACATTTTCATTTACATCACTGCATGGCTTTCAGTCTGGGCACAAATCAATAGACAGCTTTTAACACTGCTCAACTAGTTTGTTCTATGTAAAAGAAGAGAGATTTGCCTCAAGTGGCTTGTTTTTCCCTTTGGGCTCCAGGCAGACGCTCCACCATTAATAGTGTGTGATTCCTCGAAATGAAGTTGAGTTTATTTGACTGCTCTTTCTGTGACTGATCAGAAGAGCTTGAACTGTAATATTAATCACACGACGTTTTGTTCATCACCACTTACAGTCAATTGACTTTGTACTTAGTGAAAGCATCTCAAGCAGCCAACTCAATGTACCAGAGGGCAAGAAGTCAATAGGAGGAAGAAAGATTTAGTTTCAAAACTCACAGTACACAGCCTTTGGAGCTGCTGCCACACAGACACCGGGCACTTTATCGCCCTGCAGATGTTTTTATTTGCATGATGAAGGTAGCCATATCACCTCATTTGTTTCTGTTGAACAAGCCTTCTCAGTCAACTGCAGCTTTTCCTTCAATCTCCGGTTTACATGGGAGATGTAGGGAACAGGTAGCTTATCCAAATTGCACTGGGTTCAATAACTGTTTAGTTTCAATTCAGCTCTCTACAGATTTCAGCACAGAACTGACCCATGAAGAAGTCACCTTCTGTTTCAGATAGACTGATGACTGTTACTCCAATGTCAGGCATATGTCATGCTAACAATACTACCCATATGCTTAACACATGGCAATTTGCCTAAGATACCATTAATACCATTTTAATAGCCACTCGCTTACAGTGAGCCTTCTAAAACCACATCTTTGTCATACATTGATTTTTGAATATAGAATGGCAGGAGCACAGATGCCCAGAGGTAGAACATCACCAATTTTGTTTCCTGGAGCCTCAGAACCTCTCCTCAGAGAATTTTTAGCTCATGAAGCCTCCACAGAAGTTTTCACAGTAAAGAAGTGAATGAAACATTGAAAACAAGAGCCTAGAGGATTTATTTATTGCATGCAATACCTTAGAAATGTTCTTTCCTAGAAGCAGACTCCGTGTAAAGTCCAACACACCATAAAATGGGCAATCACATCTTTTTCTATGGCACGTTTTAGACATGCATGACCAGAGTCTTCCCACTTGTGTAAAGTACCTTGTTGACTGCCTGCATTGCTTTCCTGGGGATTCTCCATAAATAAAGTGGGTTCCTCAGTGGTGCAGAACTGATGTAACAAACAGCACAATGTTCATTCTCCCTCTCTGGTGTTTTCTGGATTAGGCCTCTAATTATCTACGTACAGAGATACATGTGATAACTAAATAATGTATGGTAAAGGAGTACATGCTCATACAAAACAAGTTTGCTATCATTTTATTAAGCAAAAGCACTGGTTAATTTTCTGTGAATGAACCAAGGTTTATTCAAGAGTGTTTTCAATGACTAACAGTAGTATCTTTGGATGGAACACATTGAGCATATTTTACCTGAGACAGATTTTTCTGATTATTAATTTTTCAAAATTTCCACAGACTGGCCCAAACTGTATGAAACAACTGTCAGGCTCAGACTGTGCAAATTAATCTTTATTTAACCATCCAAGGTTTTTTGATGTTTGCATTTATGAGTTTAGAGTTGCAGAACAACATGTGTTTCCCAGTGGAAAAGAACACTGTCGTAATAAGAAAAAAGAAGGAATTTCAAGGACACTCATAGGGATCAGTTAAACAACACTTGCTTTAAATCTGTATTCTTATTCTGTTGAGAGGGATTCAAACCATGTTATATCAAATCAGTGAAGAAAAAAGTAAAATGAACTATCTATTTAAATGCATCCAGACATTAATCTTGAAATCAACTCTGCATACTATCAGTTCTACACAGGTCTTTAGCCCTCAGTTCCTGATGCAAATACAGCATGCACTTGTTCTCAGCTTTGTCCCCTGACATTTGCAAAACAGTAGACAAAACTCAAATTAATTGCTTAATTGGGAAGCGTAAAATCATATTTCCTGCAGAACGGATCCATTTCAATGCTGCTTGGACACTGTATACCAGTTCCAGATACATAAGGCTTGTACCGCTACTCACCAAAAAGCCTATTAAATGCCAAGTCCATAAGCACACTCCAGCTGTTTCTGCTCCACCAACGGGAGCCGAGGACAGTTACCCCTGTGCATCATGATGGGCTGTCACCCTGGGGTTACAAGCTCAGCAGTGTGTAGCCATAGCGGCCACCCCTGTGCCCCAGCGCAGCAGCAGCCGGAGGGTGAGGGACGAGGGCAGGACGGCTGGGCAGCCAGCTCTCCCCTATCAGGTGACAAAACAGTGGGCACACCAGAGAGGCTGCAGTCAGGCTGCCTGGCTGCCCCCTCCCCTACCACCCCCCCCGCCTTCTGAAATTCAAGTGCTACTTTTAGCTGCAAAATGTGAGCAGAACTTTCATCCCAAACTTATAGCAGGTACAACATTTCACACCCACTGTAAGAATACCCACAGCTTCTGTGATTGCTTTTACAGATCTCTGATACTGTGTACTTTCCAAATTCATTCTGAATACCTATCATACAAAGCAACAAATGGGCATTATCATAAAATCATAGAATATTTTGGATTGGAAGGGACTTTCAAAGGTCGTCTAGTGCAACCTCCCCTGCAATGAGTGGGGACATCTTCAACTAGATCAGGTTGCTCAGAGCCCCGTCCAACCTGGCCTTGAATGTTTCCAGGGATGGGGCATCTGCCACCTCTCTGGGCAACCTGGTCCAGTGTTTCACCTCCCTCATGGTAAAAAATGTCTTCCTTATATCTAGTCTGAATCTACCTTCTTTTAGTTTAAAACCATTACCCCTTCTCCTACTGCTACAGGCCCTACTAGGAAGTTTGTCCCCATTTTTCTTATAAGACCCCTTTAAATATTGGAAGGCCGCAACAAGGTCTTGCTGGAGCCTTATCTTCTCCAGGCTGAACAGCCCCAACTCTCTCAGCCTTTCCTCACAGCAGAGGTGTTGCATCCCTCTGATCATTTTTATGGCCTTCCTCTGGACCTTCTCCAACAGGGCATGTCTTTCTTGTGCTGAGGGCTCCAGAGCTGGATGCAGGACTCCAGGTGGAGTGTCACCAAGGCAGAGTACAGGGACAGAAACACCTCCCTCGACCTGCTGGCCATGCTTCTTTTGATACGGCATATAGTTGTTGATACAAACATAAGAAAATCTGAGGTTGAAGATGTAAGATCAGCTGAGTAATTTTACATTTGGCTTTCCTTTCAGTTAAATAGGCTCACCCTAATTACTGAGAAATAGACTGTCATTGAAGATCTTTCACCAGGATAGAAAATAGTTACAGAGACCTCACGACTATCATTTCTCCATTTGACTGAGGCATAAGTGGGACAGAGAGGGAGCTGCAGCACCTTGTCTGTGGTCATCTGTCAGACTAATGACCAAGAGATTGCAGAGCCAGCCACACATCATCTTCCACTGAATCAACAAGCAGATCCCAATAACTCTGCAGCTGAAAGTTTGCTGACCAGAGCTGAGGGAAGTGATGGGCACTTGGAGCTGGGTACAGAGGTCAGGGAGAGACTGGAACTGATTTTTTGAAGGTTGCAGCTCTATTGGATTAAGCACAGCGTGACGGACTGTGTTTCAGCTCTGACTGTTCTAGTTTAGCAGTATCGTCTAGCAGAGATAATACTAGGCAAGTTTTCAGTGGCCTTGGGGTGAAAATAAATTGTTCTGACCTCCTGAAACAGAGCTTAACAGTCTCTCCCGGAGACCACACCACTGAAGTGTAACATACGTTTAAGTGGACAGTCAGAGTTCAAACATATGTAGTCATGCTGGTATTTCACAAAGGACTCCATTTGGAATGAAAAAGAACATGAGGATAAGGCCATGGGAATTTTTCACCATCTGTGATAATAATTCAGAAAAAGCCTGGCACACAATCTGCAAAAGAAATTTCTCTCCTGGGGTTGCAATTCCAGGATTTTCTTCCAGGATTCAAGTACTATATTATTTTAATGACTTATGGTTGTTCACAGAGGCAGATGATTTCTGTGTGTGGCGCAACTCTTGGCATGAGTTGGCATTCGGTATAAAACATTTGACACAATGTATTTGGCACAATACTCTCAAATGGCCAGACCCAATGCTGTACTTAGGCTGATTTCCAATACAATACTCCGCTATAGGTTGTCCCATTCTTTCACATCATGTTTTCTGAAATGAAAGATTAAAGGCTAGAGTAATTAAAAAAAAAAATACATCAGTTGGTCTTCTTAGTCATTTGGGATTTTTACACCTGTTTACCTGCACAAAAATTTAATAACTGTTAAGTGACAAATCCATGCAGGTACTCATGATTTAGTATTATCAAAATTGATTACATTGTTAAAAATACCAGAAATTGCCATTAGGAAAAGGGATATCACCAGACTAAGTCAGACTGACAGATTGCCTAGGTAGTGGTTCCATTTCTGTGATCAGGGTAGGGCTGTGCTGTGGGCAGGTTGTAAAGTTCAGCCCAAGCTGCTGCCAGCATCCCAGCCAGTGTCCAAACTGCCCAATAAAACCTGCCTCTGGTACCTCCTGCTCACTGATGCCACTGCCCCTTCACAGGGCCTGCCTGACGCAGCTCTGGCTGTGCTGCCTCCGGGCATGCAGGGTCAGACCCCTATTTTCAGGACTATTATTTCCCCCTATACTGAGGGAAGCTGAGCAAGTTATTCCTAGCAGTTTCCAATGGAGTCCAAAGTGTGCTGGCTTTTTCCTTCATGCTCCTTCTTTCTCTCCCTGAAACCGAATGGTACAAAATGAGTAAGAAACAACATAGTGAAATATAATCAAAGTGTACATTTGTAGAAGAACCTGCTTCACGGGGAAGTTAGTTCTAATCCTCTCAGTCAACAACTGGGTTATGCTCTGTATGTCGTACTTTTCTGCTTTACATGCTTTAAAATTCTGATGTCACATGTGTTTAATCCTATTCAGTTCATGTCCTCAATCATTTCTTTTGACAGCAAGCTCC
Organism: Opisthocomus hoazin; assembly: GCF_030867145.1. NCBI lineage: Eukaryota > Metazoa > Chordata > Aves > Opisthocomiformes > Opisthocomidae > Opisthocomus > Opisthocomus hoazin. The sequence goes on along the minus strand of NC_134415.1, from coordinate 76,761,167 downwards.
TTTGGCTAATCATTTATTCCTGAGTCAGTCGGGGCTTGCAACACACTGGTTATTAATCAGTTTAAGTTTTGCATTCATTAGTGGTGAAATACAACTGAAGAAAAATCACCACGTCTCAACCAGTTTGATCCCAATCACAAGTGTGGATGTGAATCGAACTGAAACCTCTGCAGAGCTGAACACTTCTGGCCTTGGAGCGAACATCAGAGAACCCAGGACAAAACTCTGTACATGAATTGTTCTCTGGTTTGGCTTTATCTGAAGTTCAGAATTGCAACAACTTGGATCCTGACACCATAGAATCCAAAGGCAATCAAGACACATGTAGAAGAAAGGTATTTGGAGACCATCCTCTTCTCCCTTTCTTTACTATTATTAAACACATCTCACCTTTCAAATTTTTGAAGTTCACTACATTATGTAATACTGGTGTTAGAGACAGAGGTATTTTGTGTGAAGCCATGGGCACTTCAGGGCTTAGGCAACTTTAGACATTTGACAGTTGTATTGGCCTGAGTGTCTGCTTGCCATCACTGACGTCTGCCACTTGTTCCTCTCCAGCCAGGTTGGCACGTCACCTTCTCTCAGTGCTGTCCTACGGCCCCTTCCCTGCTTCGTGGCCCCATGTCTCAGGGTGGGCCTCAGCTACCGACAAGCTCCGTTGGAAGCACATCGTCCTGGAGCAGGAGAATGGCTGCCGTCCTTGGCTGCTTGGAGGGCACACTCACAGGAGCCTTGTAGCAGGGCTGCCAGTCAGCAGCATCCCCCTCTTCTACCTGTGATGAGATGCTGCTGTCTTGTGCTTGGAAAAGGCAGACAGGAGAGATCTGTGTTTGAAAAGCCAAGCAAGTGCCTGCCTATTTATATTTATAATCCTGGCCTAGACACATGATGGCAAGCAGGGCTGTGTGAGTGTAATAAGTAGGGACGTAAATAGATAAGGAGATGCAAAGGTACAAATGAACGTTGCATATCCCGTGTCTGCTGAGATATCTATGTCCTTTTATCTCAGGTCAAACTTACAAGGCAAAATGAGGATAACAGACATGGCTGCCCAGCAATGTAAACATCTATAAGGGGAACATATTAAGGTAATATTTTAACCTACTTTTATGCAGAAAGTGTTCTTTTAAAAGGCACAATTAACTGAATTCTGGATTGGTTTGAAACAATTAAAAATCTGATGCTGGTGAACGGGTCTCTGTAGAGTAGTGACAAAATTGCAATGGCATCTTTTCAGAGTCCAGGCACTAATAATATTGGCTTTATTTCCCTTCTGCTTCTCAGGAGTAAGAGATTAGGCAAACAATTTTCCTGCCACAAACAGAATTAGTGAGCAAAACATTGTATCTTTATACTGCTAAAAAACATTTTTAATAGCCCTCTAGAGATACAAGATTAGAGAGAAGGATTTTACTCTATAAGGTGTGCATGCTCACGTGTCCTAACATGAGCATTTCTCCCAGCATATCCGTAGCAGTCACACACACAGCCACATGCATGGCTGGATGGACAGTTCCTTCATGTTAAAGGCAGATATTCCACTATGTAGTAGCACTACAAAGCTTAATTACATGGTACCAAAATGCTTTAAAGCCACAAAGTGTCATCACTATTGTGGTAACATCACTACATTTGGACTAATAAAGCAGTCCATAGCCTGCTCTCTGGCCTTAGAAACAGTTTGCACCAAGACAGCTAAATACTCATTAAATAAGGATGACCTCATCTATTTTGCTTACAGCTCCTGAATGGTGCTGGAGCACTGGTTTAGGGAGTGGTAGCTGGCACGAACCCAGGTGCATGTCAGAGAGCATGCCAGCAACTAGCAAACAACGGCAGGACAGTGTTTGAGCCCGTACCCTGGCACTGTCCGGCTGGTGTAGGTGCAGCCCACGGTACTTGTGTGCCTGAGGCTGTTCTGGTCTGTACAGCCCAGTGCTCCCACCGGTGCTGCCTGCTCTCACGGCGTCTCTGGCTTCATTCCTTGCAAGGCTGAGATGCTGCAAAACTATTCTTCCTAGCCAAAAGCTTTGTTTTCTCTCCCCAACAAAGCTGGTCTTGGAGTGGGAATATTGGGGGTGTGCAAGTCCTGGGAAACAGGTAGGAAAGAAAAGGACTATACTGAGATAGGAAGGCTCATATGCTGCAGACAAGCATTCTCACAATCATAGTGTGGTGAAGATCTCCCAGTGAGCTAAAATATCCGGCCACCAGTCCAAGTCCTTTACCGAGATCTTGTACCTTTACTGAGATTGGATTATCTAGGGGCTGGGGCAGGTGGGAGGGAGAAAAAGAAATGGACTCTCCATCCGCCTCTCCATTCATTTCTCTCCTGATGAAGTGACACCACAGTTACCAAGTACTACAAAATTTGTTTTGTCACTTGTTGGCATTGATTTATTGGAAGATTCCCATTGTGTTGCCTGCTGCTAACTTTTACACAGACGGTTGCTTGGTGTATGGGCATCAGGTACTTATATTTGTCAGAGAAGCATAAATATACATGAAACAGATCCTTTTGAAAAAAACAAGGCTATAGTTTTGCAGTATTACTTCTCCACAAAATAAAAATTCTCCTGTGTTTATCAGGCCTAGAAACAAACTTGTTGAGGATCATCAAATATGTTCCTATAGGAAATACATTTGTGAAAGTCAGGGATAATTTTAATTCAATTACTGAGCTGTTCTCTAGGAGGGATAGATTAAAGTGACGTGTTAGTTTGTGTTTTTCCCATGCAGGCTTTCTCTTAACAAGCACTTTTTGATGAATCTCCTTTTGAATAGCTCCAAGATTTACCTGGCTGTTTTTGAGGAAAGTACAGTAGTGTGAGAATTACCTGTTATTCTTAACTTCTTGCCACTGTCTCAATCCAGAGATGGATCATTATTAAAAGTGAGGTGAATGTAAACCTGCTGTTTTCTTTTGTATACCCTAGTGCTTGTACAGCTACTGTTGTGCCTGCAATTGTCACTGTTCATGCAGCCACTGACCATTTTAGACACAGCATTTTTCCTGTTGATATTACAAATACCTATTTACAGAGGTCTGTGAATGTAGCCTGGTTGTAGAAAACATCCAAGATATGGTCCTTGCCTGTAGAAGGATGTAAATGCGGCATCATTCCCTTCATATTTGTATCAAACCTTGCAAACTGATCTCATTACCCTGAATTCACCAAGCTACCAGATACGCATAGAAGGGACTGAGGTGTGCGGGGCTGTCAGGATGCAGAGGCTGCTGAGCAGAGGAGGTTTGGGCGGGTGCCCAGGAGCACTCCAGCTGCAGAGCCATGGCACTGGTGGCACTGTGCAATGCCAGCAGCCCCCATTTCTCTCGACAGCCTTTATCGGGAGCGGGGCCTGTTCACTGAGAGGCAGCAGAAGGAGCTCCGCTGGCAGCACCCTGGGCTCTGTAGCTTCATACCGTGCTTTTCCCTTGGTGCAAAAGGGTGCTGCTTTCTTTTGCTTTTTGCAACGAAAACAGCTCCTCCAAACAAACTCACTATGTGGCTTTTCTGCAATAGTGTCTGCCATTTCTGTTTCGCCAGCTCTTGAAATTGCAACTGGGGCCAGAATTTGGATATTTGCTGTAGATAAATCAGATACCCAGTCTCTACTGTCCTTCTTTCTTTGTGTGTTCTTTAAGGCTCTGTCTCTCTCTGTGAGAGCAAATGTTCACCCATCCCACTATGGTCAGGATCCCAGTGAGTGCCCCGCTGTGCTTGCCTGGAAGCTCACCTTAAAGGCAACTGGAACAGACAGACTCATGTGCGTGAGCATGGAGCGTAGTCCACAGCTTTTAATTTTCAGAAGACAGCTGTTTCCTGGGAAAAATGTTTTAATAAACTAGGGTGTGATGGGAGAGTGAGATTAGGATTTGTAATGTGTCAAATTCCCAGAGTTTTTCTTCTGTGAAAACTATAGAGATCACACAGGATTTCATATGTGTATATATATACACACACGTACATAAATTACGATTTGTGTATATTTAAAAAATATCTGCTTGGAAATTTTTATCTGCTTCTGCTGAATTCTGAAGTCACGTCATTAGTATTTGATAACAAGATCTGTTGCAATGGTATCATTTAATCTGGATATTCAATAACATTTTTTAGCAGGTAGCAGTACTTAGGAACATAAGAAAAGGGCTTCTACATTTAATTTGAAGTGAATAGCTCTGCTGAATTCCTGCTCAGAGATTTCAGTCTGTGCTCTTTTGCTCGTAATGTCTCACATCATTTACAATCGTACATCTTTTAAAAAAAATGTATCTTACTAGAAAATAATGTAGCAGAGTTTTGGCTTCTGCTAGCATAATGACAAGACAGGTATTCTGTTTTCTTCTATCAGTTTTCATGTTCCCACTTATTGTCCACCTTTTTTCCTTGGTTCCCCCTTGTAATTCTTTTCCCCTGTACTTCCTGACACAACATGGGCTTACACTAATTGGACATCTAAATCACCATGAAAAATTTGCATGCTGTAGGCTTTAGCTTTAAAAAATGCCAAATGTTACTAGTTGAAATGACAAAAGATGTGCAGACAAGGGAGAAGAAAGGTGTTTTAATAACATGATATGCCAACCTTGTTCTGATCTGTTAGTATTATAAGCATTTGGATGGAACAGGTTAATGGTATTTGGGTAAAACATAGCTGAGAAATAGGGTCTTTCTCTCATATATGCTGCAGAAAAAAAGATATTCTTGAAAGTACAGCTCCATTTGAATCACACTTGCTGCCTTTACAAGTATAAAATTTCTGTTAGTCCGTAAGGGCTCTTTTTTCTCTCTATGTCCCACCTTCATTTTTTTATGGTGCATCTGATAATAATCAGTGATTTATTTTTTTATAAAGCCTCATTCGCTAGATCCATGTGATTAAGGAGGAGAAACAGGATAAAAGAAATCCACTCAAATGTATCAGCAGCCAATTAACCAGCTTTAATGGCCATGGAGAATAGCTTGCAAACATTATTGAAGTGCTGTCCAAAGGCTAAACTCAAGGTTGATAGAAAGCCAATTTTTTTCAATAATCTTTAGCAATATCATGATTTTTGGGGTCTAACTAGATATTCTGGCTGACCATGCTGAGTCCAAGTAAATCCAGTATCAGAAGGCAGCTATTCAGCAGGGCATGACTGTGAGAGGGTTGTGGTAGTGGTCTTCTGGGCAAGGAGATCACTGTAAAGCCTCTTCCTTGGTCCTGGTGCCTGAGGGTACCTCTCTAGTGCACATCCCAGAGACCAACAGGACAGGTGAGGTAGAGCAGACCATTGGGAGGGATCCCACAAAAGACAAATCTGCAGAGCACTAGGGCCGTGAAGATGCTGAACAACAACTCTTTAGCTTTTGTATGACATCATTTGAGCTCGATGCCCTGGGCTTAGTTGTTAAATCTTTTGGGGATGACTCAGGGAAACAGAAGTTCCCTTTTTGTTTTCTGTTGACAGATCTGCAGTTTTAAATATATAAATTGGTAACAGCATCTAACATTATCATCTTGTTAATGGAAGTTTTATCCTCTGGCACCAACATGATCTTTGACCATTATATACTCTGGCTGAAAAAGGAAGTACAGCACTGTATAAAAGAAGATAAAAAGGGAATAACAAAATATGATGGACGTTAGCAGGGAAGGATGTCATTGAATTTAAGATACTTCATTAGGACTCAGGATATCCAAGTCCAGTTTCCCCTTCACCTAACGACTATCAACTTGTTGGGTGATTAAGTATATCTGTGCCTCAGCACCATATCCTAAAATATTTCCTTTCTCCATCTCATTTAATTAGATTCAAACTGTTCAAGTTAGGGACTTTCTTTAGCTAAGTACAGTGATTAATATAAAAAGAACTGTTATACCGAGTGTATTGGATACATATGCACTAGTACATTAAGTGGTGACATCTATACCTCTAATAATATTAACCTCTGATAGTGGTCACCTATACCTTTAAATAACAAAAACCTATATCATCACAGTGTACATAAATCATATATAAGATGAAATATTGTCATAAGCCTGTATGCTACACTCATACGTTTTTGTGCATTGCTTATAGCTACATATTATACATATGTATAAAATTGTATATTAAATGAAGAATATGAAACAATAGTGTCCTGGTTTTGGATGGGATAGAGTTAATTTTCCTCCCATTAGCTGCTGTGTTTTGGATTTACTACAAGAAGCATGTTGATAATAACCAATGTTTTCAGTTGTTGCTAAGAACTTGCAAACTTTCTCTAGTCCCATATTCGGCTAATGAGCAGGTGTGCAGGAGCTGGGAGGGAGCACGGCCAGACAGCGAGCCTGAGCTGGCCAGTGGAAATATTCCATACCATGGATGTCATGCTCAGTTTATAAAAGGGGGGTTCGCTGAGGGGCAGGAATCCTTTTTTTTTCAAAAGTTCTCTTTTCTCTGAGTTTGCATCCTCTCTTGTCTGGGTGTTCAAACTCTTCTGGGAGTTTGGTCTTTTTCGGGACTTTTGCAAAATTTGAAAAATCCACATGTTGCAATTTCCACAATTGCTGCTCACAAACTGCCTGCGGATCAGTTTTGGGTGGTGAGAAAACTGTGTTGTGTATAGTTTATATTGCATATTCATTAGTATTATTAGTATAAGTATTTACTTTGTTGTGTTATTAAACCATCTTTATCTCAACCCACAAGTTTTACTTTTTGTCCTTTCTCCTCCCTGTCCCACTGGGGAGGAAAGGGAGGGATGAGCGAGTGGCTGTCTAGTGCTTAGTTGCTGGCTGTTGGGTTAAACCATGACAAATAGCCTCTTTCTTCTGTCTCAAGATATAGAACTAGCTGTTTAGCTATAATGCTTTTAATTTTGTAAGGCAGTGCCAGTTTATCTAACTGCAGAACATAAGCCAGGGTAGTTAACTGCATGTTATAAATACTACATATGTTATTTTCATTTATACTGTTTAATTAGTACCATATTTGAGCTTTTAATACTGATTAATCTAGTGACAAATTTCCTGTCAATAAGATAGTGCTGGACATAAAAGAAATATGTTTTGCCTTTTTGCTAAATAAGGCTTGGACTTACACACAATTACATGAATTCTCTCTCTGATGTAAATAAATCCACAGTGGTTTCAAAGAAGATAGTGTAGGAGCTCCACACTGGATTTTGTGCAGTCATTTGGGGAAAGCATTGAAGTGATTTTCTGCCCTGTAAAAGCAACTTCTGTTACTTCTAGCTGCTTCTGGAAAAGACTGGATAGTGGTATGGATTTGATTAGCTCATCTCTTTTCTTTTGACTCAGGGACAGGGAAAATAATGAATGACTAATCACTTTGCGTTACTGTTTTTACACCAAGGCTATTATAAAACCAATTTAAAAAGTCAGACAGAAAGCTATATAGACGTGATTAGGTTATAATGCTAATACAAGTAATTGTGTATAGATAATTATTCTGCAGTACAGATAATTCCAACAAAGACTAATCGGAAGACATATCAAACACCTAAGAATCACAATTCTGTCTGAATTCCTTTTAACTGTCATTTAAAAAACTGCAGATATATTGTGACTTTTTCAACAATAGAGGGGAAAAATTACCCTGGACTCTTTCCTTCCTTGCCTTGCACAATATTGCCCTGCAGTTTACAGAAGCTCAGTTTGCATTACGTGCCTGCATTAATCATAGCTGCGGTGTAATTCGAAGCAGCTTTGGACCTTCTCTAAATTCCAGAGGCTGGTAATGGTTTCCTAGGGACTACCTCACAAGTGTGGACTACAACAGCACAGCACATGCCATAGCTCAGCTGACAGAGGGGATTATTCCTCTGCATCGGGAGGTGCTGAATTAGATGCGGAGGCCGGCAGTAACAACACTCTCGCAGCAGACCAGCTGCAGAAGGGAATGCGACAGACAGTAAATTGAGGTAGTGCTGTGCTGCTCTTTGTGTCCGATTTCTACGAATGGAGAGAGGGCAGGAACAAACTTCTTGACGTTGTTATTTTCAGATCTGTTTGCTGTGCTAACATCACATGTTGAAATGCAGAAGAAAAGTACTTGTCATGTGTATGCAACTCCTCCTGACCTCCTGCACCATTATTGCCTTCTCCCCTCCCTCATCACCTCTCGCCTGAGAGTCCTCTCTTCTGCAGTTGTGCTCAGAATAGGCCCTGTATCTCCCTGCCAGCAACCCGTATCTTATCTCAAAACATATGACTCAGTACCGTATCTCCTTCTCTTTTCCATTATTTATACCATGTGCCCTACACAAAGTCATGCTACTTGGTTCTGAAAACCCCAGTGCAATTCAATTCACATCAAAGCAGCCAATTTGTCAGCTTCTCCATCACCTAAAAGCTCTATATTCACTGCCCGACCTCCCTGAGCATATCTGCTACTTTCCTGCCTTCTGCCACATAAAAAACTCCAACACTTCTACCATGCTACTTGCAGGGAATTGACTGATTTGATATATAAATCATTTCTCGTCTTCCCTTTTTCTGTGTCTGCAGACTATTTAGCTGTCTCCTCTTAGTGTGTTTATTCCTCAGGGCAGAAACACTGCTCAGAAAGTGATTAGCATGCATGGACTAGTGCTTAAGTAATAATTACTAACTTCATTGTGCACCTAACTGCACAAACCACCACCTATAGTTCCTGGCTTATTCCAAAATGCATTTTTATATCGGCCCTAGAAATGTTTCAGATAACAACATTTTCCCAGCAAATGATGCCTTGTATGTGAAATAAAACCTTTGAAATAAAACCTTATAAGAACTGCTCACTGAGATTCATTAATCAAACTATGCAAGGAAAATTTGAAAAGCTGCTCAGCACCAGCCAAGCCACTGTGAGCTCAGCCATGTTACCACATCCCACTCCTTGAAGTGTCCAACTGGAAATCTGTTTCTGGGTGAGCACAAGCTGTAGTCTGAATGGGTTCTGAGGGTGATATGAGTTGCAGCGTGAGGTACAGTAGCAATCTAATAAACTCTTAGAAAATTGCAGTCTTTTATCTTCCTAAGGTCACCCAAAAAAGATAAATTCTAAATATAATTAAGCCTTGATTTGACCTGTTTCATGGACTTTATCTTTCACTAATTTTTTTTAATCTTAATTAGTATTTAGCATTTATGCAAGTCTGTGTGATTTAAGATGCTGAATGATATATGAGTTCAGCAGAGTCCTCAGCTGAAGGACAAGTATTTTAGTGAATGTGAGACCTAACCCAAAGGCTATTTCCAGCAGTTTGTCATTTAGTACAGGGAAGGTTAGGTAGGTTACAGTGATATATGATCTTTCATGCTCTGAACTTCACAGCACAGTTGAACGGTTCCTATGACTTTCATTAACTGTATGCAGCTCTTTTCTTATATGGAGTAAACTGAAAATGTGACAAACTTTCTACCCACGACCGAAAGCAAAGTGAAATCTTGTGATAAGTTTGGTTAGTCCATTGAAACTCCGTGCTCAGTCCGTGTAAACCTGAATGCAAATATCTGCTGAGTTTATTTTGTACTCATTCTTATACCAAGAGGGAGAAGGGGGAAATCTTGGTGAGGGCTCCATGTGGAGCCCTGCCAGCACACTGAATTAAGCAGTCACCCTGGTGTGGGTGACTGGGGAACGCCAGTGAAAAACAGCACCTGCAAGTGTTCTGCAAATGGTACGAGGCTACACAGGGGGTGCAGAAGGGATGTAAATGGGCAAAGTATGATGAAAAATGGCTAAGAGCCATGCGCAAGCAAGACATATGGGCAAGATTTTCTGCTTAAGGGGACAAGTTAGTGGAACAATTCTTCTCCTCCTTTAATTTTTACATCAGAATCAGAGCTGTTAAAATTTCAAGGAGCGAGAAATGGGCATTTTTTCTAAATAAAC